>NC_139465.1:30867500-32067500 GCF_057233095.1 Heloderma suspectum
CAGGAGACTGAGTGGGAGGTGGAGTCTGTTGGACTCCCACCCACTTGGCCTCCTGGACTCCTGTCCACGGACCACTGCCAGTTATCTGCCATGTTCAGTTTTCTGGTCACGTTGGCTGGCAGTCTGTGGCTGCCCAACTCCTCAGCAAGCTGCCATTTTGCGTAGAATAGACCCGTAATCTTGTGTAAATGGCCAATTTATGGCTGCCGTTTATGTAAAATGTCTTTTACATAAAACAACGAGCCACCGTTTTTACGCAAAATGGCACGTCGCTGAGGAGTCGGGTGGCCATGTGCCGCTCACCAAGCACCTGCAGACAACCCACTGGCTCAACCAGGGAGCCGAACCGGGGCGGGTAAGTGGCGGAGGTCTGGTGAGTGGTTCACGGGGCAGGCCTGGGGTGGTTCATCCCTGCATAGCTCCACTGTCTTACTTCCCACATCCCAAGTGGCATCATTTTTGCTTTTCTCAATGTTCTCCGCTACCATCGCTGTCCACTTCACCCCTTAGAAATGAGTTCATACCACCTTAGAGCCTCAAGCACTCCTGTACTGTTATTTTATGTCACTACCTCATCTTCCAGTAGTAAACCAACAGAGAGAGACACCTTTGTGGGGTTCAAACAGGCAAAGTATGCCTTCTGGCTTGAAGTATCAGAAGAACACCTCAGAGTGAATACATGTTTTCGAGTTCAAAGTATCAGATTCAGTAGAATGCCTACAGGCTCATCCTAAATCTCAATCAAAGTATAATTCAAGTTGTACACCTATGGCCTCACATGTCTTGTGTTTGTATGTCAAACTGTCAAAGTGTATGGTCTGTGAAGATTAATTAATTAATTAATTAATTAATTTAAAATACTTCTTGGCTGCCTTTCAGCCCTCCCAAGGTGGTGTACAATAATAAAACACATAACAAAAACTGATATAGTCTTAAAAAGCAATAAAACACACAGTAAAAAAAAAACCCACCAAAAACCAGCAACAACAGAAAATATATTGGGGGAAAGCAAAAATAAAATGGTATGTTTTCAGGACCATCTTAAAAGCCTACAATGATGAGGGTTGGCAGACCTCCAATGGCAACTTATTCCAGAGGTGTGGGTCACTGCAGAAAAGGCCCTCTTTCATGTGGTTGCCAATTGAACTGCTTTCACAGCTAGGCAAATGAGAGGGGTCTTCCTTAAAGTGTGGGAGGGCGATATGGGTGAAGGTGGTCTTTCAAATAACTTGGTCCCAAACTGTTAATGGTGTTCAAGTTCAACAGCAGCACTTTGAATTGGGCTCAGAAACACACTGATAACCACTGAAGTTGTGAGCAGTACAGGCATTATATGATCAAATCAAATCATCCCCACCAACACTGAATGCCTGCATTCTGCCTCAGCCGAAGTTTCTGAACTGTCTCAAGAGATGAGAGTGCTGGCTGCATTGGTCCGCTTATTTGCACTGCAAAGAGTGCATTGTGTGTGGTGTGACTGGTCTCACATCTGCTTTTCTTCTGCTGGCCATTACTACCTCTTCTGCTGGCCATTACTACCTCAGTGAAGCACCTGGGCTTCATAGCTCTGCTCAGTCCCATGGTGAAGGGTGCATGTAGAGTGAGAGTGCTTCTCATGCTATTACTTTGGTGACATACTTGACTGCCCTGGCTGCTGGTTTATGCCAGGCTGTCTGTGGGAAATCCAACTCTTTTAGGGATTGCTGGACTTCTTCAGGGTGCCCAACTCGGCTTGCATTTGGGAGCTGAGCTGAGTGTTTTCCCCAAATTCTGGGATTTTTTTATGTGCCCCCCCAAGGGCATAAATAGACATTTGTACAAATTGTGGCCACAATTTGTGTAGTTTCTGCAAATTCTGGCTGCAGTTTGCATCATTTGAACAATTTGGAGCCACAATTTGCGCAAATTAAATTGCGCAAATGTCTATTCCGCAAGTAAAGGACAACACAAAAAGAACAGAAAATCCACCAACTGGCCTGACTCACTGCAGACTGAGTGTACACCTTGTGGCTCAGGGCCAAGCTAAATCTTCTGCAGAGCTCAGCGTGATTTGCTTACTTACCTCTGGGTAAGGCCGTGAGGCTGTGATTGGATCAGGACCATGGCAATTCAGGAGGGGGGCATTAAGATTCCCTTTTCAACTTCCTGAAATTCCACTCCACCCCCTGATACGGAGGGTGGGGGTGAAAAGGGGGGAGTCCTCATTAAATTCCCCTCCTCCATGATTAGCAGAAGGTAGGGATGTACGAAAGTGACTTACCTTTTCACGGATTCTGTTCATGGTGAGGGGGAGGTGTTCCGTCCCTCCACCCGGAATCCTCGACGGGGGTGAGGTGATCTGGTCCTCTCCCCCAGAATCCTCAATGGCCGGCTGTGCTCCGTGGCGGCTCTGCGGAGCAGCCGGCCAGGCCCAGGCCACGGCTGTCCGCAGCCAGATTTCCAGCCGCGGAGGGCTCTGGGTAACAACAACAACAACAAAACGCGTACGCAAATGGCAGCGGCTATGGCTATGGCCACCGCAATTTTCATTCCTTATTTTTCTTCGTCTTAGTCTACGTCAATATTTATGTAGACTAAGACGAAGAAAAGAAAGGGGAACGCAAATAGTGTAGTGGGCAAATAGCGTAGTGATGTAGACTAAGAGGGCAAAAAATAAGGAATGCAAATGGCGGCGGCCGTAGCCGCCACCGTTTGCTTACACGTTGTTTTTTTAAAAAACCCAGATGTGATAGGCAATGTAAGTCTTTACATAGCCTATCACGTCTATGGGGGGGGGGAAAGACACAGACTGCAAATGACGGCGGCGGCAGCCGTTCGGAAGACCAGCCGCCACCGCCGCCACCACCGAAGCCGCTGCTGGAGCTGCCACCATCCAGAACATCCGATCCAGTTAAGTCTCGTCCCGGGGGGGATCCTCGGGGGGCAGGGGGGTGGCAGGCCATTTCGCAATGGATTTCGGGGGCCGAATGCACTGGCATTGGGCCTCACCGAGATCCATCATGGAATTCTCTGACATCCCTAGCAGAAGGTCTCATTTGGTCCTCAAAACATTCAAAGCACACCTTCATGGCTCATGTCTAGTATTTATTCAAACAGTCATTGGATTATGAGGACAAATCCCAAAGCTTCCTGATCAAAAACGATGTGCAGATGATTCTAGGACTGTGAGTGTACACTACTGCATTGGTCTGCTCCGTTCTAGGGGTGCACGAAAGTCACTTACCTGGTCTCACAGCTTTTCGCGGTGGAGGGGAGGCGCTTTGCTGCTCTCCCCGCAAAGTTCAGGCCAGGGGGGAGGCTTCCCGCCTCGCCCGGCCGAAATTCAGGCCGGGGAGGAGGCACTTTGCCTCACCTGGCCGCGAAATTAAAAGTTAAAAAAAAAACGCCCCCGTGATAGGCTACGTGACGATTAATGTAGCCTATCATGGCTAGATCTGCAAAGTCAGCCGTGATAGGCTACGTAAATCGTCACGTAGCCTATCACGGGTGACTTTAAAAAAAAAAAAAAGCGCGTATGCAAATGGCGGCCCCCATAGGGAGCTGCCAATCGCGTTCCTTATTTGGTCGCTGTAGTCTACGTAAATCTTTACATAGACTACGGCGAAAATAAGGGCAACGCAAATAGTGTTGCCCTTATTTTCGCCGTAGTCTACGTAATCTTTACGTAGACTACAGCGACCAAATAAGGAACGCGAATGGCGTCTCCCTATGGGGGCCGCCATTAGCCGTACGCGCTTTTTTTTTTTTAATGTCACCCGTGATAGGCTACGTGACGATTTACGTAGCCTATCACGGCTGACTTTGCAAATCTAGCCGTGATAGGCTACATTAATCGTCACGTAGCCTATCACAGGGGCATTTTTTTTTCTTTTATTGGAATGGCGGCAGCGGCAGCCGGTCGAAAGACCAGCTGCCACGTTCGCCCCGGAAGAAGGCCCGACGAACCGCTGGCCGGACCCGCCGCCAGGAGGGACATTCGGGAAAGGTAAGTGCCGTCCCGGGGGGGGTGCGGGGGGTGGGGGGGTGCGGAGAATTTCTCCCTGAAACTTGTTCGGGGGGCTGAACACGTTGGCGCTCGGCCCCCCGAAGTTTCGGGGAGAAATTCTCCGCCATCCCTACTCAGTTCCACTGCAAATGCCAGGGGATTCTTGCAGTTGATTTATCTTTTTGTACTGCATTGTCAAAATTTGTGAGCATAGGTTACCTCCCTCTGCTCATTTCCAATGCAAACTATGTCATTTACTAACTTAGCATTCTACTTCATTGGTTGTCCAATCATGGAGCCATACTTGCATCTGGCACTTTCATCTGTGTCGGACAGCCTCCAGCATCAGCTGCATTGTTGTGGACATTTCTCCTAATACATACATTTTGTATGCATTTTTGGCTAATACATGCATGTTTGCATGTGGTTTTCCCTAATGTACTGCATGTTGTACATTGTTTTTACTAATGTGCATTCTCACATGCACTTTACCTTAAAATATTCATTTTTGTATGCCTTTTTGGATTGGAAAACTGCATTGCAAAATTTGGAAATGCACAAATTAGGGGTGCACGAAACCCACTTACCTGGTCTCGCAGCTTTTTGCGGTGGGGGGGAGGTGCTTCCCAGCTCTCCCCCCAAAGTTCAGGCCGGGGGGGGGAGGCTTCGGCGCTCGGCCCCCCGAAGTTTCAGGGAGAAATTCTCCACCAACCCTAGCACAAATACCAAAGTTTGTGTATTGGTTCTGAAAGTGCATATTAGGTAGATTCTAGGGCTCGGTGCCCCCCACCCGGGTCTTTATCTGTATCAGTTGAAATTGGTCTTTATTTGTATCAGTTGGTCTTACTTCTAAGTAAATGTTTTTATGATGCCAATATTCTCTTGTAAATTTGAATTTTTCCCTTCACCTATTATCCACTTCGTACCACCAGTACTGCCCTGAGAGACTGAACTAGTTTGTCTTCTAGATCACACTGTATTAATATTAACCCAGGAATATTTACAAGGTCATCTTTGCGATCTCATTAACTTCCAGCAATGCCCTTAGCTACAGCTGAGCAAATCCATTAAATGCTGCATGGTTACACAGGTATGCAGTTGAGGCCATATACCACAAGATCAATCTGAACATGGAACTAGTGCATAATGGGGAAGACTGTTTATTAAATGGAGCACAATCTTCAATAGCTAAAGTTTTCAGGTGAAACTGTGCTTAATCTCAAAAGCCCTTAAAATGTGTTAACCATTTGGGAAAATATAACAGTTTTTTTTGGGGGGGTGCACACGTGCTATCGAAGTAACTTAAGTTCTGCCATCCCCATTCCCCAAATGAGTTTAGTTCCTATAAATTTTGAGATTCATCAGCTGTATCCTAAGGCATTTAGGCATATTTTCTATTGTGCATTTTTGCATATATGTTTTCAAAATGTAGGTATACACAAAGGTAATTACCTAGGGACATTCTTTTAAAACTAATGATGGAGTTACCATCTGTCCCTTCTTTTAAAGCACATGTCCTTTATTTCAGAACACCTGGACTTCATTTAAACTCATAAGGGATAACAACAACAGAACCCCACCACTGCAACATCGTTTTGTTTATGTCATTTAACTTCCTTAGGAACAGTTTAGAGTTCTAGCTTTACTAAGCAAAATCCTGATGACCAGAGACTAGGAAGCCAACTGTTGGTCAGAAGCCAGCTACCTCTGTACAATTTAAATTCTGTCTACCTGCAGTTTTTCTGTCTTTTCTTTCTCCCCATCTTCAACCTGTATCACTATTTACTTTATTAATCTTGGATATGTTTCAGGGTGGGTTTGTTTTTTCTGTTATACTGCTGCAGTATGCAGTTTTAATGCTCTGCTGTGGGAATATTGCAAAGATGTACACATTCTTTCATTAGAAAAGGGGGGGGAGTTCAGTGTTAAGGTCAGAGAGATGATAGAATATGATATGAGATGTTAGCTGGATAAGGATTTAATTTATGTACATTACATAAAAGGTGATTATGGGGAGATAGCACATTGCTGCTCAAATATTTGATATGTGCTAATGAAAGACGGAAAGGGATGCCTTTTGTTACTATGTGTGTGGGAAGTGACAAAGGCACTGTCCTAGAATTAGATAAAACAATGGTCATGCTTTGGTTCCATTAAAAGAAATGGTTTGTGTTGGAAAGTGGTGGGGGATTAAATGAACAAAGAAGGAAGATTAGTCATTTCCACCAGAGTTTCACAAAAATGGTTACGGAAGTAAAACCCTTGTGTGATGAGCGCAGGGTAAAGATTAGGTCCCAAGTTGTTTTCAAAGCAGAGTAAGATGTAGGGATGGATGAAAGTCCCTTACCTGGTCCCGCAGCTTTTTTCGGGGGGGGGGAGGCACTCCGTTTCTCCCCCCGAAATTCTTGGTGGGTGGGGAGGCGCCCCGCCCCTCCCTGCCGAAATTCTGGCTGGGGGAGAGGTGCCCCATCCCACCCCGCCAAAATTCTGGCCAGGGGGGAGCGCCCCGCCTCTCCGGCCATGAAAGAAAAAAGTAAAAAAAAAAAAAAAACGTGATAGGCTACGTAAATCTTTACGTAGCCTATCACGGCTGACTTTGAAAAAAAAAAAAGTGCGTACGCAAATGGCGGCGCCCATGGGCACCGCCATTTGCGTTCCTTATTTGGGCACGGGTAGTCTACGTATTTGGGCACGGGTAGTCTATGCTATTTGCGTTGCCCTTATTTTCGCCGTAGTCTACGTAAATCTTTATGTAGACTACCCGTGCCTAAATAAGGAACACAAATGGCGGTGCCCATGGGCGCCACCATTTGCGTACGTGCTTTTTTTTTTTTTCAAAGTCAGCCATGATAGGCTACGTAAAGATTTATGTAGCCTATCATGGCTGACTTTGAAAATCTAGCCGTGATAGGCTATGTAAATCTTTACGTAGCCTATCACGTTGTTTTTTTTTTTACTTTACTTGGAAATGGCGGCAGTGGCAGCTGGTCGGAAGACCAGCTGCCGCTGCCGCTGCTGCCGAACCGCCGCCGGGACCCGCCGCCGCGAGAGACATTCACACGAGGTAAGTCCCATCCTGGGGGGGGCGGGGGGTGTCGGAGAATTTCCCCACCAATTTCAGGGGGACGAATGCATTGGCATTCGGCCTCCCGGAGATTCGTGGAGAAATTCTCCAACATCCCTAGTAAGATGTGCTCTTTCTGCAGAACTTCAGAGCAAGCCACTGGAAGGTTTTCCTGTGCAAGACCTAGGGGTGCACGAAAGTCACTTACCTGGTCTCACAGCTTGCTTCGCGGTGGGGGGGAGGCGCTTCGCTGCTCCCCGCAAAGTTTAGGCCAGGGGGGAGGCTTCCCTCCTCGCCCGGCCAAAATTCAGGCCAGGGGGGAGGCTTCCCGCCTCGCCTGGCCGAAACTCAGGCCGAGGAGGAGGCGCCTCGCCTGGCCCGGCTGCGAAATAAAACGTTAAAAAAAATGCCCCCGTGATAGGCTACATGACGATTTACGTAGACTATCACGGCTAGATCTGCAAAGTCAGCCATGATAGGCTATGTTAATCGTCACGTAGCCTATCATGGGTGACTTTAAAAAAAAAAAACGCGTACGCAAATGGCAGCCCCCATAGGGAACCGCCATTCGCGTTCCTTATTTGGTCACTGTAGTCTATGTAAATCTTTACGTAGACTACGGCAAAAATAAGGGCAACGCAAATAGCGTTGCCCTTATTTTCGCCGTAGTCTACGTAATCTTTACATAGACTACAGCGACCAAATAAGGAACGTGAATGGCGGGTCCCTATGGGTGCCGCCATTAGCCATACACGCTTTTTTTTTTTTAATGTCACCCGTGATAGGCTACGTGACGATTTACGTAGCCTATCGTCATGTAGTTAATCGTCACGTAGCCTATCACAGAGGCGTGTTTTGTTTTTTTTTACTTTTCTTGGAATGGCAGCGGTGGCAGCCTTTCGAAAGACCAGCTGCCGCCCCTGCCCCTGTCGAAGCCCTGCTGAACCGCCGCGACATTCGGGAAAGGTAAGTCCCATCCTGGGGGGGGGGCGGGGGGGGCAGAGAATTTCTCCCCGAAACTACTTCGGGGGGCCGAATACGTTGGCACTTGGCCCCCTGAAGTTTCGGGGAGAAATTCTCCCCCATCCCTAGCAAGACCCCATCAAAATGAAACAAACAAACACAAAACAGCACTAACAAAACAATGCTAAGGTGCAATTACAATTTGTTTCAATATGAGCTGATGTTGTGTCTTATGGCTGAACATTTCCTATATTAATGTGGCATATTTTAGTATTAATGGGAAACAAAAGATGGCAAATTGCTTTGAACATTTACATTCTAAGACACTTTTAATATATAGTCACTTTGTGGATTGTAAAATGCTGAGCTGAAAATGCTGCCCTATTGCTCACTAAATACACCAGTTGAATGCATGTTTATTTAGAAATAAGTCCACTGAAATCATTGGAAATCATCCCACAACTAAATGGCCACGATCCAGAGAAAATAAGGCTGTAACCCTATACCTACCTACCTTGAACTCTATGGAACTTACTTTTGAGTAGAAATGGATAGGATTGCACTTCTATTCATAGTAAGACTGAACTCCTATGGCCGCTTCCCTGGGAGTAAGCTCCATTTATTGTAATGATACTTCTGAGTAGATATATAGGACTGCACTGCTAATTCCATTGATATGAATGTGATACATCTCTTGATTGGGCCCAATGTCTTTCTTGGAATGTGGCATTCAACTGTGGACAATTTGTTTGTTTCAAATAATGCTGCTTATTTTACTAGCTTCTGCACCCAGGGCAGATGCAAATTTTACCACAGAGGAGAATACATCCATCCTGCTCAACCCAAACTCCAGAGTGAATTGCAGAAGCTGCATAGCCTCTGCACTTCACTGTGAGCATATGCAAAGAGTCCCGTCTGTCCTATTTTTGTATCTCCTCTCTGGTTTATAAGATGAGTGTGCTCAAGGAGGGCATTCTCACATGCTCCAAGCATTCAGCATGGCAAACAGACAATGTTTTCACCACCCAGTAGTTTTCCAAACAGCATCCTAGTATGTTCCAGGTCATTTCCTGAGCACTCTAGAGCATCACCCTGGATACACCAGGTCTCTGGTGTAACACACAGGAAGTATTTTCACAGTAGCCTTGTCCAGGTGCCCCCCTGCCCGCACATACACATAGACACACCTATACATAATTGGAATTGCATGAGGGAGAGAGCAGGACTGCATGTATTGGCCCCAGTCCCTCTTAGGGATGTAAGAACTCACCTAGCTCTGTTTCTCTGGGCACTCACCAAAGCAGCGCCCCCGCTCACACACCCCTGGACCCACACTGGGGCTGCCCACGAGGTGGCAAGTTCTCCAGGCTCACCGTGATCCTGTTCGATGAGCACCCACCATTTTTGTGCCTTTGATTGCTACGTAAAACAGGAATTTTAAAAATTTGCATGTTTAAATATGCACAGTTTGGAGCTGGGAAAGCTAAACAAGTGCAATATTAGAAGGATAATCCCTCTAATATTGTGCTTATTTAGATTTCTCAGCTCCAAACTGCACATATTTAAATATGCATTTTTTTTTTACTTCCTGTTTTATGTAGCAATCAAAGGCGCGAAAATGGTGGGCAATCACCAAATGGGATTGCGGACAGTCCTGGAGAGCACAAGTGGGCAAAAGCAGGCACGAGCAGGGGGCGAGCAAGGACAGCGTCTCGGCGGGCACAGTCTGAGGGTCATGGGCAGGGGGAGACTGATGAATTCCCGGACCCAGTCGGGCGCCCACAACATCCTCACTCCCTCTGTTGCATTCCTTTCATATGGTATGGCACCTTTGTCCTTCATGTGCTGGACTTCTCTATTTATGTAGGCTCCCACATGATTTAGAACTCTGCATGATGTGGATTCTAAATCACTTGGGTCACCTGCACAAGTACAGCCAACTCCCTGCTACAGAATTTAGTCCTCCAGTTAGGGATTGCAGAGAATTTCTCCCCAAAACTTCGGGGGGCCGAGCACCAACGTGTTCGGCCCCCCGAGGAAGTTTCGGCGAGAAATCCTTCGCACCCCCCCACACCCCGCACCCCCCCCGGGACGGGACTTACCTTTGCCGAATGTCCCTCCCGGCGGCGGGTCCGGACGGCGGTTCGGCGGGTGTTCGAGTGGGTTGGGAGCGGCAGCCAGTCTTTTGACCGGCTGCTGCCGCCGCCATTGCAATAAAAGAAAAAACCAAAACGCCCCCTGATAGGCTACGTGACGATTAACGTAGCCTATCATGGCTAGATCTGCAAAGTCAGCCGTGATAGGCTACGTCAATCGTCACGTAGCCTATCACGGGTGACATAAAAAAAAAAAGCCCGTACGGATAATGGCGGCCCCCATAGGGAGCCACCATTCCCATTCCTTATTTGGTCGCTGTAGTCTACGTAAATGTTTACGTAGACTATGGTGAAAATAAGGGCAATGCTATTTGCGTTGCCCTTATTTTCGCCATAGTCTACGTAAACATTTACGTAGACTACAGCGACTAAATAAGGAACGCGAATGGCGGCTCCCTATGGGGGCCGCCATTAGCGTACGCGCTTATTTTTTTTTTTAAGTCACCCGTGATAGGCTACGTGACGATTGACGTAGCCTATCACGGCTGACTTTGCAGATCTAGCCATGATAGGCTACGTTAATCGTCACGTAGCCTATCAGGGGGCATTTTTTTTTTTTAAACTTTCGCATTCGCGGCCGGGGGAGGCGGGAAGCCTCCTCCCCGGCCTGAATTTCGGCCGGGGCGAGGCAGGAAGCCTCCCCCCCGGCCTGAATTTTGGCTGGGGCGAAGCAGGAAGCCTCCCCCCCCGGCCTGAACTTCACGGGGGGAGCAGCGAAGCGCCTCCCCCCCACCGCGAACGTCCTTCGACGACAGGTAAGGGACTTTCGTCCACCCCTACCTCCAGTGCATGAAGAATGACAGTTCAGGTAGAAGGGAATTCAGTGGAGGAGATAGGGCCACTGAGTGAAATAGTACTCTCCCTCTCATGCAATCCTAATTGCATTGTGGGGTTAGGGATGTCAGAGAATTCTGCTGTGGACTCCAGTGAGGATGGATTCTTTAGAATCCAGCTCCCCGGAGTCTGTGGCGGAATGGCCTCCCCCCCCCCGCCACCCCACGGAATCCCCTGGGATGAACCTACGTGATGGCGGATGCGGCAGCGGTGGCTCTGGCATCAGCGGATGAAGCGGCGGCGGCTCCAGCCACTGCCGGGCTGCTGCAGCCACCAATGGCGGCCGTCATAGCGGCTGCCATTTGCATCCCTACGCTTGCCCTTGATAGGCTATGTATATATTTATGTAGCCTATCACAGCTAAAGCAGGGACGCAAATGGCATCCCCTGCGCCCTTTGCGTCCCCGCTTTAGCCGTGATAGGCTACATAAATATTTACATAGCCTATCATGGGCTAGCGTAGGGACGGAAATGGCATCCCCTACGCAAGACACCATTTGTGTCCGCAGCAGCCCGGCAGTGGGTGGAGGCCCCACTGCAGATCGGCCCAGCCAGTGCCTCCACGGACTGGCCACAGAGCAGACCTGGCTGGGCAGGATTCCGGGGGAGAGAAACGGATCGCCTCCCCCCACCTGTGGACCCCAGCAGAGCCAGTTAAGTGGGCTTTCGTACACCCCTAATTGGGGTTGAACTAGGGATGTATGAGAAAGGGGCATGGTCTGAAGGCTCATAAGGCAGTCACCTTGCTGAAGCTAAGCAAGTCTGGGTCTGGTCAGTGCTTGGAGGGGAGACCACCTGGTAACCACATGTGGCCACCTTGACTTCCACAATGGAAGAAAGGTGGGATATAAATATAATAATAAAATTTGGGGAAAAAATGGTTTTGCTTGCAAAACATGCAAGCATGCCCTGCTCAAAGCTCCAAATGTGAGCAGGAGCACGTATCCGCCGAAAATATTCGCAAATTGTCAAACATGTGCTCGTGTTCGTCTCATTGCCAATTCCCTGTTTGATTTGTGCAAATTTCCTCAATAGACTGAATCACCCCTGCTTTAGTCTATGGAGGGGGTTTGCCTATATCTCCTGTTCAATCCCTGCTTAATTTGTGCAAGTTTCCCATTTGCTCAGAACAAGCAGCGATCGCAAATGTGGATGGGCATTACGTATGACAATCCTACCGATCTCAAACATCGCTCATTCATCCCTCTCTAGGTAGGGATGGCGGAGAATTTCTCCCCGAATCTTCGGGAGGCCAAGCACTGATGCATTCGGCCCCCCGAAGTTGGTTGGGAAATTCTCCGCCGGCCCCCCGCCCCCCCCGGGATGGGACTTACCTTCAGCGAATGTCCCTCTCAGTGGCGGGTCCCGGCAGCGGTTCGGCGGCGGTTTGTCATGGGTGGGGGTGGCAGCCGGTCTCCCGACTGGCTGCCGCCGCCGCCATTGCAAAAAAATAAAAAACTAAAGTAAAAAAAAAGAACACACCCGTGATAGGCTACGTGATGATTTACGTAGCCTATCACGGCTAGATTTCCGAAGTCAGCCATGACAGGCTATGTAAATCGTCACGTAGCGTATCACGGGTGACTTTGGGGAAAAAAAGCGCATATGTAAATGGCGGCGCCCATGGGGCGCTGCCATTTGCGCTCCTTATTTTGGCACATCTAGTCTACGTAAAGATTTACGTAGACTACGGCAAAAATAAGGGCACGCTATTTGCGTTGCCCTTATTTTCGCTGTAGTCTACGTAAATCTTTACGTAGACTAGACATGCCAAAATAAGAAACGCAAATGGCGGTGCCCCATGGGCGCCGCCATTTGCATATGCGCTTTTTTTTTTCCAAAGTCACCCGTGATAGGCTACGTGACGATTTACGTAGCCTATCACGGCTGACTTTGGAAATCTAGCCGTGATAGGCTACGTAAATTGTCACGTAGCCTATCTCGGGGTCTTTTTTTTTTTTTACTTTTTGTTTTGCAGCCGGGGAGATGGGGCGCTCCTCCCCGGCCTGAATTTCGGCCAGGCGAGGCGGGGCGCCTCCCCCCCGGCCTGAATTTCGGCTGGGCGAGGCGGGATGCCTCCCCCCCTCGCCTGAACTTTGGGGGGAGAAGTGAAGCGCCTCCCCCCCACTGCGAAGCCAAGCTGCAAAAAGGTAAGTGACTTTTGTACATCCCTAGGTTGAACACCAGAACAGTACTAAAGCTGGACACAATTGGGGCAGGAGACAGTAGTCTCGATTGCCCAAGGAATGTCTCAGGCTACATCCGATAACCCAGTTACATATGGCATATCCAGTGCATATTACAAACACCACTCATTCACAATTCTAAATGTGCAGAGCTTTTTTGGAAGAGGACAGGAAGGCCTGGCGTGCAATGGTCCATGGGGTCACGAAGAGTCGGACACGACTTAACGACTGAACAACAACTGCTTCAAAATCCCATTGCCTTAGCCACCAACAAGAGTTTCTTCTCAGATCCTGGCTGGAGTGAGCATCCCTGTCTCTTCTGTCTTATGTGACCATTGCAAAGATTGCAGAAATTGGTAATTCAAGCACACCCTCCTAGCAATGGGCAGCAGATATCAGGGATGAGCTGTAAAATACTTTCCGGTAACCTTTAAGGATTTCTGTGGATTTAACAGATATAATGGGATAACTAGAAAATTGAACGAACACACTGCAGCAGAAGGATCATGGGTTTTGCAAGCTGATGGCATGAAAGTCTAGAGGTTTGTTGTTGTTCTTTTACTGCTGTTATGGCTTTGCATGCTCATTAAAAATTGCCACCGTTATTGCAAACTCTGCATGGGTCCACTTATATGGGTCTTTTAAACAAGGCAGTTATACAGTACGCTCTCATTCCCCGTGATGCTTTTTCCCATTAGCAGACAAGCGTTGTCTGGCAACTGGGAGTTTAGACTCAAGAGGACAGTGAAGGCAGTAAGTGGCAAGTCTGCCCAGGGTGTTCCTAAATATCTCTCTACAATGAAGAGCTGAAAATACAAATGTTTGAGAAGAAGCTGAGACTAGTGGCAGTATACAGAGGGGCAGGAGTGCTTCTAGGCTGTAATTTGTAGAACTGGGGGATCGGCATATTTCAGTTCCATTCTGTTTCTCACATTTCTGTATTGTTGTTCCATTCCATCCTGTTGCTGCGTCAAATGGTATTCTTTATCCATCCCAACCCACCCAAAATTATGCTAAGATATTGCCTAAATGTTGCCCTCATTTTATGGATTTTGCCCATATTTTACTAATTTCAGGCCAAACTTTCTGCATTTGGGGCATCTTTTATGCATTTGGGAGATACTTGGCCACCTTGAAGTTGGACTACTGCAATGTGTTTTACATGAGAGCCGGTGTAGTGTAGTGGTGAGAGTGACGGACTGGGAGCCAGGAGATCTGGGTTCTAGTCCCCACTTGTCCATGGAAGCTCACTGGGTGACTTTGGGCCAGTCACAGACTCTCAGCCCCACCCACCTCACAGGGTTGTTGTTGTGAGGATAAAACGGAGAGGAGGAGGATAATGTAAGCCACCTTGGGTTCCTTGCAAGAGGGAAAAAAGGTGGGATATAAATGCAATAATTGCAATTGCAATTACATGGGGCTGCCCTTAAGGCTAGTCCTGAAGCTGAAGCTAGTTGTAGAATGCTTCAACTAGGTTGCTGAGACAGGCGACCTATCAGCAGTATAGTACACCCATGTGAAGAAACTGCACTGGCAGCCTATTTACTGCTGGGCCTCATTTAAGATTTTGTTGCTAGTAGAGAAAGCCCTAGAAAACTTGGGACCCAGTTACCTGAGAGATTGCATTCTCCCCTATCAAACAATTCAATCATTGAGGTCATCTGGTGAGGCGCTCGTAGTGGTACCACATAATTCTGAGTTCAGCTCTACAGTCTTGGAGCAGGGCATTTTGTGTAGTGGCACCCACTATATGGAATTATCTCTCCTCTGGCATTAGACGTGCACCGACACTTTATTTTTAGGCAAATGCTGAAGATCCATCTGTTTCTGCAAACCTCCCCTGCGTTGTGTAGCCTTCCAGCTTATGATATATTTTATGCATTGGTCTTTATTTTTATGTTTTTTTATGATTGGTGTACACCACTTTGGAATATTTAGGTGTTTTATAAATACAAATACAAATACAAATACAAATACAAATACAAATACAAATACAAATACAAATACAGACAGACAGACAGACAGACAGATAGATAACTGCATTACAAAATTGTGGATATCCAACTGATTGATGTGGTAAGTCTACACAGTGGTTTGAGGATTGTGAATTGATTTTGTCTCCACCAGTGTGGGCCAAACAAAAGCCCCAAGCATCCCTCATAGTTTGGGTTTTGAGTGCTAATTTGGAATTGGGGGATGGGGGATGAAGAGAGAGACCTTGGAAAAAGTAGGTAGTATTTGGCATGAAGGGTTCAGCACAATGCCATCAGGGATGGGGATCTCACAAGTCCATTTCTGCAGACTTCCTCCTTTTCCTATCCCCAAGTCCATTCTGTGCTGGTTCTGTGCAAACATTGTTTTTTAATAGTACGTATTTTTGTGTGTATTTTTTTCAGATGGACACAATAATAGACCCATGTCTCCATTGCCTAAAAATCTTTGTGTGAATTTTAGAAATGTACACACTACTTTTTGTGCATTGTCAAAATCCATGCATATTGGCAAACACTCATTTTTCTTTCTCTGTGGAATGCATCACAAGCACATAAATGTACGGATTACCAATATTTAGTTTGGCTCTCAGGCAACAATCATCAACTTACTAGGCATAAGCCCCATCCAAGTAAACATACATAGGCTTTAGGGATGGGTGAAAAATTTGCCCTGTTGTGTGTGTGGTTATTTTTACCCAATCCATGCTTCCAGGAACCAACCATAGAAATGGACGTGTGCCCTCCTCCTCCTCCTCCTTCGTCTTTGTGTGTGTTTGTGTAAATTCAGGATGAAAATTGTTACAGAAGCTTTACCTTCTCCTGGTGTACCATGATCTCAATCCAAATCAGGACTGTGCACACTTACTCTGGAATAAATAAACCTTCAATGCATTGGTAGTAAGGCAACCAAATACAGGTTGTAGCTGTTGGATTTGTATTGTCCTTCCCCCTTCACAATCAACACCACAAGAAGACAAAGCTTTAGGCTGTCACTACTTTATTTTGCTAGGAACTAGCCTTTTTACAAATGCAAATTCCAAGAAACTCTCCGATTGCCTCAGGCCCATAAACCACTAATCTGGGATTCCTAATTAGAAGACATGAATTGTGTGTGTGGGGGTAAAGAAGTTGCCAACAGTTTGGGAATGAACCTTTCATGGCCAGACTTGCTTCACAATGATGCCCCTCCCTCAGGGTGGCTCCCTCCTATGTTGGCTTCCAAGAGTGGCTATCCTGGTGGAGCATATGAGCCCTGCCCGTAACTTTTCTCAGTTGGCTTTGCAACATGCCCTAGCATCCTTCAAGTCATGCCCCTCTTCCTCCTCCTTCTCAGAAACCTGAATTCTCATGGTGGAGAGAGGGGGCAGCAACTCAATCTGGGCCATCTGTCTGTTAAAATCTTCTGAGCAATCCCTTCCAGCATCTTGGCTCACTAGGGAGGGCCTCTCCCCCCCAGGCTCTGATCTAGCTGTTCCAACTCTGCTTCAGAGTTGGAACTGTCAGACATCTCAGTGCACTGGGACTCATCCCTGCCAGTGGCCAAGCATACACACTTCTGAGAATAAAACATACATAAAATAGAGTCTATCATGTACAGAAAATAAAACATACAAGCCTTAAATCTCAAGGTAGGTCAGATAAGCTTCTCTAAGCTAGGCAGCCTTCACTGTAAATTTAGCCATATTAAACATTATAAACCTCTCTGGGCTGGACAGTAGATATTTAATCTTATCTATATCACTGAATGTAGGGATCTCTGCAAGATTCTGCAAATGTGTGTTTTTGTGGGGGGGGGGTTGCCTGGGTCCATCAGTACATTTACAATATAACAGAAAATGTATGGTGTCTATTCTTATTCTTCTTATTCTTCTTATGGAATAAATAAACCAACCATGCATAGCTCAACATGATCACAAGAACATTTAATTTGGCCCTGAATAGTGCAGAATGTACAGTTCACAACAATTCCATTCACTTGCCAGATCCATGGATATGAACACGGGGACAGGGAGGAGAAGGACTATAGTGTAGGGATGTACGAAACTCACCTTTGCTCTGTCCCTCCCCGCGGAATCCTCGACGGGGGGGAGGCAATCCGGTCCTCGCCCCCGGAATCCTCGATGGCCGGCTCTGCTCTGCGACCAGGGCCATCTGCAGCCGGATTTCCATCCGCGGACGGGCTGGTACAGACGCAAATGGCAGCTGCCATTTGCATCCAGCTAGACAGCCGTGATAGGCTACATAAGAATTTACGTAGCCTATCACAGCTAATGTAAAAACAAAAAACAAAACACACAGTGTACGTAAATGGCGGCGGCTACGGAGGCCGCCATTTGCGTTCCCTATTTTTCGCCGATTTATCTTACGTAAATATTTAGGTAAGATAAAATGGCGAAAAAAAGGGGAACACAAATAGCATAGTGGACACTATTTGCGTTCCTTTATTTT
Organism: Heloderma suspectum; assembly: GCF_057233095.1. Classification (NCBI taxonomy): domain Eukaryota; kingdom Metazoa; phylum Chordata; class Lepidosauria; order Squamata; family Helodermatidae; genus Heloderma; species Heloderma suspectum. The sequence continues at coordinate 30,885,131 of NC_139465.1, forward strand.
TCGCCGTTCTAGCCTATGTAAATATTTATGTCAGATAAGTCGGCGAAAAATAGGGAACACAAATGGCAGCCACCGTAGCTGCCGCCATTTGCATACGCTGCGTTTTTTTTTTTTGACGTTAGCCGTGATAGGCTACGTAAATTCTTACATAGCCTATCACGGTCCAAGGTTGGCAATGGCGGCAGCAGCAGCCCTGCCATGGCCGGCCAGGAGACCAGCTGCCGCTGGTGCCACCGCCGCCGCCACCACCGCCTCCGAATCTGCTGCCACCGCCGCTGAATCCGCTGCATCCACCCCAGGTAAGTGCTGTCCTGGGGGGATTCCACAGGGGGGTGGGGGGCAGGAGGCCGTTCTGCCACGGATTCCGGGGGGCCGGATTCTTTAGTTAGATCTCACTGGAATCCATGGTGGAATTCTCCACCATCCCTACTATAGCACTACATCTAATACTGCCATATGTGCAAAGCCTTTGCATCACACATTACCTTACCTACATGGAGGGGTGGGGTGCAGTGCAGGAAAAAAAAAGATGTTGATAATAATAATAACGATAAGAAGAAGTTTAGTTACACCATTTATTTTCATTATTATTATTTATTCATTTTAATATTCATTTATTAGAACTGCATTCAGTTCATTACTGATTCAGAACTAGTTCATTCATGTTTGTAATTCCTTTTCATTCATTGGGTTCAGTGGGAGATCCAGCCAGTGTTCTACTGACTGTTTCACCATATCCCATCCTGTTAGCATGGCATTTTCAGACTTTCTATTACACTTTCAAGGATTCGGCCATGGATAGATTTAACTGAAGATCCAGGTTTTAGAGTCACTTAAAATGTTGCAAATCCTATAAGGTTCCCATTGCTTTTAATGGGAGATCCAGGTAGCCTTCATTTGACTTTTGGAGTGGCGATAGTAATACTTACAAACCGAATTCTGAGGTGGTCTGAAGATTTATTTCAATTTCCTTTCCCTCATGTGATGATGTAGCGTCATTCACAGGGCCATTCTTCTGACAAAAAGACAGCTGTAGCATTGTTCATATGGGCATTAGGAACTCCCCTTTCAAAGTATGTGGTTGCTGGGTGCTTAGCTATGGCCTGGCTTTTCAAAGTGGAAAAAGAGGAGGAAAGAAGTCTTCAACTGCCTTATAATTCAATAATGTTCATCCCATTCTTCAGGAGGTTTCCTCCTATGACACCCTCTCCAGATTTGGAGAACTTGTCTGGTTGAGACTAGGGATGGGGGAGAATTTCTCCTCGAAACTTTGGGGGGCCGAGTGCCAACATATTCGGCCCCCTGAAGTAGTTTTGGGGAGAAATTCTCTGCCCCCCCGCCCCCCTCCGGGATGGGACTTACCTTTCCTGAATGTCCCTCCGGGCGGCGGGTCCCGGCGGCGGTTCGGCAGGTCTTCGACAGGGGCAGAGGCGGCAGCCAGTCTTTCGACCGGCTGCCGCCGCTGCCATTCCAATAAAAGTAAAAAAACAACAACACGCCCCCGTGATAGGCTACGTGACGATTAACATAGCCTATCACGGCTAGATTTGCAAAGTCAGCCGTGATAGGCTACGTAAATCATCATGTAGCCTATCACGGGTGACTTAAAAAAAAAAAAAAAAAAGCATGTACGGCTAATGGCGGCTCCCATAGGGAGCCGCCATTCGCGTTCCTTATTTGGTCGCTGTAGTCTACATAAAGATTACGTAGATTACGTATACTATGGGGAAAATAAGGGCAACGCTATTTGCGTTGCCCTTATTTTCGCCGTAGTCTACGTAAAGATTGACCGGGACATGTTTGGTAAGCAAAAAGGACATTCACATACATCCCTTGCTCTGCCTGGGGACCTAATTCAAAGGGCTTCCCCCAGGAAAATCTCTACTTGGAGACCTTTGAGGTAAGAGGGTCCTTTATGTTGGATAATGTCCCCCTTTGAGAAAACCCAGTTTTCTCAAGAGGAAATCTACAAAGCAGGGCATAAACTGGGAAACTTTCCCTGGCTGAGATTTCATTTTAATCGAAGGATTTGAAGCTGAAGAAGAATCTGAGGGCCAATGCTCACTTCTCCTTTAACCCAAGTATTATCAAGCTGGGTCCCCAGTGCTGGTTTATGGTCTGAACTTCACCAAATTATCTAGTGCTCTTCTACCACCGACTGACGGTTCTGAAAGGGGCTTTGGGGACTCATTGTAACTGCTCCCAGGCCCTATCTTGTGTTGGCTCCTGAATTATGGATTTCAAGCCTTTTTATTTTTATGCAGTGAAATATCCTCGGTTATTGAAATCTAAAGATGTTCTCTGCTTTGCCATGTGGAAAGAAATGGGTTGCTAAAATTGAATCATCACAGGGGTGCATGATCTTGCCTGCAAACATTTTGTTTTGATTACCATGGGTTATACAATTACTACTTAAAAAAAATAAAAATAAAAATAAAATAAAAATGAATATCAGGTCATTAGTGTATAATTGTAAATGCTTCCAGATATGCAGAGTCCTCCAGCAGAGAGCTCTGAGAGGATAAGCTCCTGGAGAGAAGTGTTTTTGTTTTTTTTCCTCTTGTGCCTGAGAAAGAAACCCCCAAGCACTGTGATTTTAAAAGCCTACTGCACTGCTGGATTGAATTTCCCTTGACACTCTTAACGCTTCACTTATTACTAAGACGATTCTGTAACATGAACTCCTTGCTCTCTTTTCACAGACAAATGATTTCATTTTTTTAAAAAAATCAAAAACAGGATTTGTGTGCGTGTGTGCGTGCGTGTGTGTGCATTGGGGAGATGCATCCTTTCAAGAGAACGAGGGTAGCATTATGAGTTTGGCTATGTCTTGATTACTGTAAACAGATTGATCACCTAGCAACTAATGGATAGTCATTGGCATATCATCATCATTAATATTAATATTATTCTTTGTTCCTTGATGGCTGGAAAGCTCTCTCCCATGCTTTTGGAGTAGGAATGGGTAAACGAGCTATGTTCAAGGTAGTAGGATTCTCCAAGCATCATCTTGCTGCTCAACTCGTGCCTGATTTCTGTTCATGTTTGTGATCACTGCTCTCTCTGCACAATTGGGAAAACTGCAGAAACTGAGCAGTGATCAAATGTGAAATTTGCACAAATTTGCACAAATTTCCAAATTTGTGCAACTTTCATCCATAGACTAAAATTGAGCTGATTTAGCCTATAGGGGAAATTTCCTCGATTTGGGAAAATTGTGCAAAATCAAACTGGGACCATTGTGCAAATTGAACGTCAGCACACACCCAGCAATTTGCAAACACTTTCAACTGACACGTGCTTGTGCTTGCAATCATGTTTGGGGCTTCAAACAGGGCATGCTCACAAGTTTTGTGAGCAAAAGTGAAATTTTCATACAGCCCTACTTTGGAGGGGAGGGACAGTGCTTGAGGGAGGGAAGGTGACTGCTGGAGGCAGTTTTCAGTTTGTACTGGACATGGACAGAAGCAGACCGTTTTCTACCTGGAGTTGGATAAGACTGAAGCATCCTTTGGGAAGGCAGCTCCTTCTTGGGGATTGAATGCAGCATTAGTAATTGTTCTCCCTGCTTTAAGAGTCTGCTTCCACTATGATCTACTACATTTGTAAATAAACAGATACTATGAAGGCCATTCAAAGAAAATAGAACCCTGTAGTGCTGCACTACTGCTTAGGACTGCTCAGGGATTGTGGGTGGGGGACCTAGCAATAAACTTTTAGCAAGATGGACACCAATAACATATCAAAGCTTAGCTTATTTTTAGTATTTCCCACCACCGTCATGAATATAATTAGACTAATGTAATAGGAGTGGCACACCCATAGCTTAACCACCCAGTAGATTTAGCCAGGACGTTGTTTGTTTTGGGCTATATCTCAGTGATGGGGTACAAATTGCTGCCTATGGTTTATACTGATTTTTGGTTTTCTTTTTCCTTTTATATTAATTGTGGATTTCTGTATTTGTGTATGTAAGTCTCCTTGAGGGTTTTGTTTGCGTTTTTTGCAGTGGGAATAGACACAAAGATTTAATTTAATCATAACAAACAACAACGGCGATAGCAGCACTGTAAGCACTGCGGTGGTAGAGCACAACAACATGACATTAATTGATCACATTTTTTTTTCTTGTTCTTCTTCTACGGAGTACATTCCCCCTTAAGATTGTCACATATTTCCAACCTAAAATGTTATTAGATCTTAATCTAACCCAATAACCCTAGATAAAAACAACAGATAACCTGAGTAAACAAATGACACACAAGCATGATGCTTTTCAACATTTCTTCATCCACAACTAAGGATGTCCGAGAATTCCGCCACGGATCTCGGTGAGGCCGAATGCCAGTGCATTCGGCCCCCTGAAATCTGTGGCGGAACAGCCTGCCCCCCCTGGCCCCCCACGGATCCCCCCCAGGATGAGACTTACCTGGGGCGGATCTTCCGGGTGGCGGCGGCAGCAGCTGCGGCGGCGGCGGCAGCTGGTCTTCTGACCAGCTGCCGCCGCTGCCATTTGTCTTGTAAAAAAAACAAAAAACAAAAAACGACATGATAGGCTACATGAAGATTTATGTAGCCTATCATGGCTGTGTTTGTTTGTTTTTTAAACCACGTACACAAATGGCGGCGGCTACAGGAGCCACCATTTGCGTTCCTTATTTTTGGCCATCTTAATTAGGGATGTACGAAAGTCACTTACCTGAACCCGAATGTTGATTTGCGGTGGGGGGGAGGCGCTCTGTCCCTCCCCCCGAAATTCTGGCCGCAGGGGAAGTGCCCCATCCCTCCCCCCCAAAATTCTGACCCGGGGGGGAGGCGCCCCGTCCCTCCCGCCGCAAATCTTGTCCTGCTGGGACTGCAAATGGCGGCAGCTGTAGCCGCCGCCGTTTGCATCCCTGCAGTCAGCTGTGATAGGCTACGTAAATGTTTACGTAGCCTATCGCGGCTGAGTGGAAAAAAAAAACACCCGCGCGTACGCAAATGGCGGCGCCCATGGGCGCTGCCATTTGCATTCCTTATTTTGGCCCGTCTAGTCTACATAAACATTTATGTAGACTACGGCGAAAATAAGGGGAATGCTATTTGCGTTCCCCTTATTTTCGCCATAGTCTACGTAAATGTTTATGTAGACTAGATGGGCCAAAATAAGGAACGCAAATGGCGGTGCCCATGGGCACCACCATTTGTGTACGGGCGGGTTTTTTTTTTCCACTCAGCCATTATAGGCTATGTAAACATTTACGTAGCCTATCACGGTGTTTTTTAAAAATCTAGCCATGATAGGCTACGTAGAGATTTACAAACAAACAAACAAAAAAAAGTGATAGGCTACGTAAAGATTTACGTTGCCTATTGCTTTTTTTTGTTTGTTTGTTTTAACTTGGAAATAGCGGCGGCGGCAGCTGGTCAGAAGACCGGCCGCCGCAACCGCTGCCGCCGAACCGCTGCCGAACTGCCGCCGGAGCCGCCGCCACCAGGGACATTTGCCAAAGGTAAGTCCCATCTCGGGACTACGTAAATATTTACGTAGGCTAAAATGGTGAACCAAAAAGGGATGCAAATAGCGCCCACTACGCTATTTGCATTCCCCTTTATTTTTGCCGTCATAGTCTACGTAAATATTTACGTAGATTAAGATGGTCAAAAATAAGGAATGCAAATGGTGGCGGCCGTAGCCGCCACCATTTGCGTATGCGGGTTTTTGTTTTTTCCCAGAGCCCTCCGCGGCCGGAAATCCGGCTGCGGACGGTTCTGGGCTGGGCTGGACCTGGCTGGCTGCTCCGCAGAGCTGCCATGGAGCACAGCCGGCCATGCAGGATTTCGGGGGGGAGGAACAGATCGCCTCCCCCCCCGTCGAGGATTCTGGGGGGAGGGACGGAACGCCTCCCCCCCACCATCAACATAATCCGCAGAAAGGTGACTTTTGTATATCCCTATCAACTGATTCAACATTCATTATCCATGTGTGACAAAGTCTGTGAACCTCTAGATAAAGTATCTGGTGGCAACCCCTTGAGCAGCAATGGCTTCAAGTAAACGTTCCCTGTAACAGTTGGTCAGTCTCTCACATCAGTTTCGAGGAATTTTGGCCCATTCCTCCTTACTTAATGGCTTCAGCTCGGGGATGTTTGAGTGCTTCCTTGCATGAACAGCTCACTTCAAGTCCTGCCACAAAATTGTGGTGGGGTTTAGGTCCAGACTTTGACTAGGCCATTCTAAAACATGAGATTTCTTCTTCCACAGCTGTCTTTTTGTAGATCTGCTTGAATGTTTAGGATCGTTGTCTTGTTGCATGACCCACTTTTGTTTCAGCTTCAGCTCACAGACTGATGACCTGACATTCTCCTCTAGAATCTTCTGATACATACACTGCAGAATTCATGGTTGTGTCAATGATGGCAAGCCATCCTGGTCCTGAGGCAGCAAAGCAGGCCCAAACCATCACATTCCCACCACCATGCTTGATGATTGGGATGAAGTTCTTCTGTTCGGACTCAGTGCTTGTTTTTCACCAAACAATGTTTCTCATTGATGCCAGAAAGTTCTATCTTTGACTGATCTGTCCACAGAACTTTGTTCCAGAAGTCTTGGGGACCATCTATGTGATCTTTAGCAAACTTCAGATGGACAGCAATGTTCTTTTTAGAGAGCAGAGGTTTCTTCCTGGCTATCCTCCTGTGAACACCATTCTTGTTTAGTCTGTTTCTGATTGTTGAGACATTAGCCAGGGTGAGAGTGGACTACTGATCCTTGGATGTTACTCTGGGGTTCTTTTTTACTTCCTGTATGATGTGCTGGTTTGTTCTTGGAAAGATTTTGGTAGGACAACCACTCCTGGGTAGAATGACTTTGGTCTTGAACCTTCTCCATTTATAGACTGTCTGTCTGACAGTAGATTGGTGGAGCCCCAAATCCTCAGAAATGGTTTTGTAACCCTTTCTAGACTGATGAGCAGCAATAACTACTTTTCCAAGGTCCTTGGAGATGTCTTTTGATCATGGCATGACGTGTTTCCACAGAACCGTATGGTGAAGACCAAACTCACGAAGTTTCTGATCTTTTATAGGGTGGGGCCTCCCAAACTCACCCCTGAAGATTGACATAATTAACACCTTATTCTAATTATTCCCTTTAATTGAGTGGATGCAACAAGGGGTTCACTTACTTTTGCACATAACCTGACTCTTGAGTGCTCATTGTTTACTTAATTTATACATCATTTTATTTCATAAGACATGGAATTGGTTAATATAAACCCTAATGGATATTTAGAAAAGGGCTGGTTTTGATTCACAAAGGCTATCATGGTACAACTATGGAATTTCTATAATTAGCATTAGGGCTCACAAACTTTTTCTTCCCCCTGTATCTCTAAGGGCAATCATTAGGGGAGATACATCTGTAAGGTGAGAATTCCTAAATTGAAGAGAAGGTATGTGTGTGAGTGTGTGTGAGGAGACTAGATATCACTAACCACACACTCGATCACTCTTGGAAAAAGTAAAAGAAAAGCTATTCATAAGCCATTTGCTGTCATGAGCAATGTAATGTTAGAGGTATAGAGATTGCGAGCTCACAAAAGACTGGTTCTTCTCTGACATGAAATGGAAAAAAATGCACTTCCCAATATTCCATTTCAGAGGAGGGAAGGACTGATCTTGTGCAAGTTCTCTGCTACAATATTCCTAGTACATAGGAAGAGCTCTGCCCTGTATTTTGCATGACACCTGCGAGAATTTCCATGTCTGCACAACTATTAAAGGTGCAGGAGCTCTGTGCTCTTTTGCAGTGGGCCACCCTAAAAACAAAGCCAAATAAATACAGTGAGCAGTGCCAGCCCACTATTTTTCTCTGCCTAGAGCCCAGTTCCCTACCCCTTTAGGGCCAATATGTGCTGCACTATTTTGACACCAATTCATTCCTTCATCTATGCTCCCTCCCACTCTTGGTTCCATCTGAAGCAGGTCAATTCACTCTGCTTATGGCAGGGATGGTCCTGAATAAGAGTATTTAAGCATGCAATCCTATGTATGTTCAGACAGTAACAAGTCCTACAACTCCCAGCATGCCTGGAGGATGCTGGGAGTTGTGGGACTTTTTTCTGCCTAACATGAATAAGATTCCATCATAAGAGAACTATATAAGAGAAGCTCAGGAGTGGTAGTTCAGGAATGGGTCTTTTCATAGAGCCACATTTATGAAACGGTCTTCCCAAGGAAGCTCACCTTGTGGAGCCACTGGCATCTTTTTGGTACCAGGGGAAGATGTACTTATTTTCTCAGGCATTTGGACAGTAGTTATGGTTCAATTGTTGTGGGGTCCTTTTGTGGTATTCTTTCTAAGTGGTGGGTGAGATTTTGTGTAGTGCGGATGAATTGCATTTGCATTGCATCGTTTTTATATTAAGTTTTTGTGGTGCTTATTTTTCTTTGTATTGTTGTGCTGGTTATGGTTGATATTAGAATTGTGCACAAATGGCTTCTCAAAATTATCCAGCCTATTTGTGGGCAGAGAAATTGGGGGGGGCAATTTCACTGAATTTGTCTAAGTGGAAAAGTAATTATCCAACAGTTTCTTGCAGATAAGGCTCACTATTGGCAGGGCTTGTAGCCAATAGTCCATCCGTCCATCCTCCCTCCCTCCCTCCCCTCCCCTCCCCTCCCCTCCCCTCCCCTCCCCTTCCCTTCCCTAATCATTTTTGTTTTATTGCACTGCTCCTAGAAGTGGCAACAGGATCAACAATGTTGAGGCTTCCACTTTTCTGAGGCAGAATTTTGAAGTACTTTTGGTGGTATTCTTGAGCTTACCTAATCACTGTGAGGGAGCTGGGGGGCTGTCTGTGTTTTCTTTCTCTATTACACATCTTCGCATTGCTCTGTAGCCTCCGAGGTCACCTGCCCTTCCTGAACTAAAACAAAAACAAAAAATTACAAAACATGGGAGGAATTGCCTCATGATGTCTTCTTCATGATAGCTTTAATTGAAGTATGGGAAGCTGAGGAGGCTACAGGCTGCCAGAAACATGACTGTACAATGAATATCTGTACACTCCATAGGGATGGCAGAGAAATCTGCCACAGACTCCAGTGAGGCCAAATTCTTTACAATCCGCCCCCCCAGAGTCCATGGTGGAATGGAATATCCCCCTGCCACCCCGCGGAATCCCCCCCTGACAGACCCTACCTGGTCATCAGCAGGTCCGGTCTGTCCAGCTGCCCTCTGCTGTCCGCCGCTACTGGTCTTCGGACACAAATGGCATCCGGCGTAGCAGACACCATTTGCGTCCCCTGCCTTTGCCGTGATAGGCTACATAAATCTTTACGTAGCCTATCACAGCAAAAGGAAGGGATGCAAACGGCTTAGCAGACGCCATTTTCATCCCTGTCTTTTGCCATCATAGGCTACGTAAAGATTTATGTAGCCTATCACGGCAAAGGCAGGGGACACAAATGGCATCCCCTAAGCTGGACGCCATTTGCGTCCGAAGACTGGCTGCGGCCGGAAGTCCGGCAGCAGCTGGGGAGAATTCTGGGAGGAGGGATGGATCGCCTCCCCCCCACCACGGACGCCCGCCCGCGGAACCAGGTAAGGGATTCGCACATCCGTAACACTCCATGGCCACCTCATAAGTAAATTAAGGTCCATGGCCGCCTCATGAGTAAAGTAAGCACTAGAACCCCAAACCCAACCAATGATAATTTTTCCAAAATTTCTTCTCTGTTGAATTTCATCTCGAAAGCAATTAGTTCCCTATTGAATTGAATGGGAATGTTAAAAAAAAAATTGGGATACATTTTTGGCACAGCACTAGGTTATATTGAATTTGGGTTGTCTTTAACATTAATTATGGATTTCTGTATTTATGTGTTTAAGTTAGGGATATTGGAGAATTCCACCAGAGGCTCAAATGAGGCTGGATTCTTTGGAATCCAGCCTCCGGAATCTGCGGCGGAAGGGATCACTTACCTCCGCTCCAGGAGGATTGCAGGCGGAATGGCAAACTGGCTCCAGACCACTGGCGATATGGTAATGGTGGCTGCCATTACCATATTGCCAGAGGTACGGAGCCAGTGTGCAGCTCTGTGGAATCCTGCCAGAGCGGAGTTGCTCCAGAAGATTCCAGGGGGGAGGAACAGATCACCTCCCCCTCCCCCAGTGGAAAAGACAACAGAATGGACGGTAAGTAATCCATCCATCCCTAATTTAAGTTGCGTCAAGATTGCTTTTTTGCATTGGGAAGTGATGCACAGATGATGATGATGATGATGATGATGATGATGATGATAATGCTCAGCTGCATTTTCTTTGAACACATACTGTTTCAAGAGAAGCATCCGTATAGTTACACATGTTCTCAATCACATTCATGTAGCTCTAACTTTCCTCTCTGTGTTTTGCCATCTCTTTCTTTTCTTCCAGCTATTATTAAAACGGCTCTTTCAAACATGGACCGGGAAGCCAAAGAGGAATACACTGTTGTAATCCAAGCAAAAGATATGGGTGGGCACATGGGTGGACTGTCTGGAACCACCACTGTGACAATTACACTGACTGACGTCAATGACAACCCTCCAAAATTTGCACAGAGTAAGTGGTGCCACTGGTGCATGCTTTCCTTGTTGGTTTTCATGAGACATCACTGGAGTGCTTCTTAGTGTGTTCTGTTTATTTATTGAAAGAGACAAGGTTTGTTGCTTGCATAAAACGAGTCATATTTTGGAGTGCAAGGAAGCAGATCAAGGTTGTTCGATCATTCACTATATATGCAGGGAAGTCATGTTTGTGACCCTGTGGTTTTGTTATCTTTCTCACTATGTCTTTCTGCTACCATTTGTTGTGCCTCTGTTTGGGATGGAGGAGGACACAGAACATTCCAACCTGGGAGTGTTTGGGGAGGGGCCCAGCTCATGGGCAGGCAGAAGACATCTGCAACTTGACCCAGCTGGCCTCACTTATCAAGCAGTCTCTGCATAAAAGACAAGCCTCAAAACCAGTTCAGGTGCTGGAAGCAATTGTTGATGCTCATCCATAGCAGGAAATGTTCCTGCCAGCTCCTGGACCCAGCTCTGGTTATCCTCAAACCCAGAATGACTCCAGCTATTCTTCAGCATGTCCCTATATCTGTTTTTGTTTTCCTTGGGTTCAGACTGATACTCTTGGCTTCTTGACCTTAGACTGTTTAATAAGTAATCCTAGCGGCTGCTGATTACTCAGCTTGAGTAATTTATGACACCATTTTTCCATCTTGCACAAACAGTTGAAGGTCCTAATGTTACTGCCCCTCTTCCTAGATTCTCCGATTTGCTCCTCTTTTCTCCACAACTGCTTCTGTGCTCTCAGTTGCCATCATTGCTTTCCCCAGTCACAGTTCCATTCCAGTTGCTGTGTTCTTCATTATTCCTGAAGCAATTAGTGCCCTTGGGTATCGATTGACCTGTGCAACCTCCAAACTTCACAGTACACCTCTACAGTACCCATTAGGAACATAGAAAGCTGCCTTGGCAATGTCTACACTAACTGGCAGTGTCTCTAGAGTCTAGGGTTTCAGTGAGCTTGTAGCTCTTCTACTATTCCACATAAATTGTGCCTTTTCAGTGTAGCTGGGAATCCTTTCAGGCAGGAGTCTTCCAATCCTGAGCCATACTTTGAGATGCCAAGGATTGACCCTGGGAGGCTTTGCATGCGAAGCATGGGCTCTCAGAACTGAGCTATGGCCTTTCCCCACTTTGGCTGATGGTCATGAAGACACACTTCGTATGTTGTAAAATCTTGCCAAGCACCTTGGTGCACAGAATAGTGCAGAGGTAATAATGTCTGCACTGTGGCAAGTCTATGTTGACTGCTACAGTTTTTCAGCCATGATTCACCTGAGCGGGTTGAATGCTAGGCCTACTGTGCTGAGCTGGGGAGCAGCAGCGGTCAGTGTGGGCATGCGCCAAGCCCAATGTTACTTCCACCATGGCACCAGGAATGTTCAAATATCCACTTATTACATTTCCATCCTGCCATTCCTCCAAAGAGCTCCAAGTGGTTTACATGCTCCTCTTCCCCTCATTTTATCCTCAACAACCCTGTCATGTAGGTTAGGTTGAAAGAGACGGGCTGGCCCAAGATCACCCAGTGAGCTTCATAGATGAATGAGGATTTGAAACTCAATCTTCGATAAGAATGGACAGACTCATCCCAACTCATGTGCCACTCGCCAGACCCCCACGGGCCGCCTGACACTGTTCTCCATGCATGGCCCACAGGTGCCCATCAGAAAGCATGTGGCCTCCTGTTCCCTCACTGAGCTGCCATTTAATGCAAAATGGCAGCTTGGCTGGCCTCCCCCTCCCCCAGGGCCATTTTATGAAAATGGCAGCTGTAAAGTGACAATTTGTGCAAAATTTAGACCATTTATGCCTGTAATTTTGCATAAATGGGCTGCTTTATGGCCACCATTTATGTAATATGGCCTTTTACAAAAAGGAGGGGGGAAGCCACCATTTTGTGGCTTGGTGAGGGAGCAGGGATCCCCATACTTCCCCAGCTTGGCACACACCGAGTTGGGTAAGTGTGGGGATCCGCAGACTGGCATCCAGGAGGAGGGTGTAAGCCAGCAAGAAATTGCTGGGCCTCAAGCCCCAATCAGATACCCATGACATCCCTAATCTTCACACTCCCAGTCTAGCACAATGCTTACTCCACACAGGCACTCAAATAGATTATTGCACAAGGGCTAATTAGTATTTTATAGTGGATATTCATATATGTAGGTTCTTAAAGGCCATTACATTATTGGGCTGGGATGGGATCCATCTGACTCAGCTCAACATTATTTTATGGGATTTAAGGTTTATTAAAGCAATAACAACATGTGATCACCAATCTAAGTTAGGGAAAATATATCTCTATCTCTATATAACCTTTTTGTGATTTTTGTATCCCTTCCTTCTCCTCTTCCTGCCATGTCTCTCCTACCCACACTCCATTTCTTATTTGTTGCATTGGTTTTCCCAGTGTTTTCAGGGCCACTTTGGATTACCCTTATAGCTTGAGAGCTGATGGGTGACACAGCCTCCAAAACATACATGTGTAGTTGATGAAAGACATAAAGAAATGACTAGTTGGAGATGAGAGGAGAAATAAAAGTGTATAAGTCTGGATCAAGTTAATTGTTGATCTTTAATTCAAAATCCATATTTACTGTGAGGGTTCCAGTGTATGTCATGCTGGGTTAAGTTAAAATAATTTGATATCCTGCTGAGCTGTTCTGCAGTGCTTTGTAATCTGCATGAAAGGGTGGAGTAGGGGAGAGGGAATTTTAATGAGGAATGATTTTATTTAAAATAGTTGTATTCTAATAGAATTTTCTAATACAGCCATCTACTATGTTAGTTTATCTTTCTCTCCTATTTTTACCAGGAAATTAACATGTGGGCATATATTGAGGTTCACCTATATTATAAAATGTGTTAATTGTGCATTATCATTATCATTATTTAAATAAAGCAATAGTTTAAGTGCCTATGGCACTTATTTGCACAAAATTACCCTGTTACTCTGGGCTGCCATTAGGGATGTACGAAAGTCACTTACCTTTTGAAAGGGTGACATTTGCAGGGGGAGGAGGAGCTCTGTCCCCCCCCCCTGAAATTCTGTCTGGCCGGCTCCGCTCTGCGGAGATTCCGCAGAGCAGCGGGCCAGGGCCGCCCGCAGCTGGACATCCGGCCGCTGGGCAGCCTGCAGGGATGCAAATGGCACCTGCTGTAGCCGCCGCCATTTGCGTCCCTGTATTTTGCCGTGATAGGCGTCGTAAATATTTACATAGCCTATCACAGCAAGCAAAACAACAACAACAGCGGACGCAAATGGCGGTTGCTACGGCAGCCGCCATTTGCGTTCCCTTTTTTCACCGTTTTAGCCTATGTAAATATTTACGTAGGCTATTATGGTGTGGGGGGGGAAGGAACGCAAATAGCACCCACTACACCATTTGAGTTCCTTTTTTTTCGCTGTAATAGCCTACATAAATATTTACGTAGGCTAAAATGGCGAAAAATAGGGAACGCAAATGGCGGCGGCCGTAGCCGCCGCCATTTGAGTCCGCTGTTTTTTTTTTGCTTGCCGTGATAGGCTACATAAATACTTTTGTAGCCTATCACAGCCTCCACAGGGATGCAAATGGCGTCCCTGCGTTAGCCGTGATAGGCTACGTAATTATTTACGTAGCCTATCACGGCTATGATGAGGAAGCGAATGGCGGCTGCAGATGCGGCCGCCATTCGCAAATCAGCGCGGATGGCAGCAGGTAGGTGCTCTCTTTCGTGCGCCTTTCATGGGGGGGGGCGGGGGCTTCGTTCCACCACAGATTTTGGGGGACCGAATGCACTGGCATTCGGCCTCACCGAGATCTGTGGTGGAATTCTCTGACATCCCTAGCTGCCATCCCACAGCGACTGCATGATGTTTGGTATTTTATGACAGTTTCTTTCACACTGTGACCCACAGTTAACACACAAGTGACGGCAGTCATTTCACACACACACACACTGATCATACCATTACTATATTGAGTGATGAAAAAAACCTCCCATTTTAAGACCACAGGATTCCTGTAGCAATAAAGTAATTTTCAAGTGTTTCATAAGGCAATGCAGGACCAGGACAACATGGGGCATCTTTGCTGGTCCCATCTTCCCCATCTTAGGGGTGGACGAAACTCAGTTACCTGTCCTCGAAGTTTTTTGCGGTGGGGGGGAGGCGCTTCGCTGCTCCCCCCACGAAATTCAGGCCGGGGGGGAGGCTTCCCGCCACGCCCGGCCGAAATTCAGGCCGGGGAGGAGGCGCCTCGCCTTGCCCGTCCGCGAACTCAAAAGTTTTTTTTAAAAAAAATAAACGCCCCGGTGATAGGCTACATGACGATTCACGTAGCCTATCACGGCTAGATCTGCAAAGGGAAGGTAAGTCCCGTCCCGGGGGGGGGGCGGGGGGCGGGGGGGCAGAGGATTTCTCCCCGAAACTTCGGGGGGCCGAGCGCCAACGTGTTCGGCCCCCCGAACAAGTTTCGGGGAGAAATCCTCCGCCCCCCCGCCCCCCGCCCCCCCCCGGGACGGGACTTACCTTCCCTGAATGTCCCTCCCGGCGGCGGGTCCGGCTGGTGGTTTGTCCGGTGTTCAAGCAGGGCGGGAGCGGCAGCCGGTCTTTCGACCGGCTGCCGCCCCCGCCATTGCAATGAAAGAAAAAAAAAAAAATTCCCCTGATAGGCTACGTGACGATTCACGTAGCCTATCACGGCAAGATTTGCAAAGTCAGCCGTGATAGGCTACGTGAATCGTCACGTAGCCTATCACGGGTGACTTTAAAAAAAAAAAGTGTGTACGGATAATGGCGGCCCCCATAGGGAGCCGCCATTCGCGTTCCTTATTTAGTTGCTGTAGTCTACGTCAATGTTTACGTAGACTACGGCGAAAATAAGGGCAACGCAAATAGCGTTGCCCTTATTTTCGCCGTAGTCTACGTCAATGTTTACGTAGACTACGGCGAAAATAAGGGCAACGCTATTTGCGTTGCCCTTATTTTCGCCGTAGTCTACGTAAACATTGACGTAGACTACAGCAACTAAATAAGGAACGCGAATGGCGGCTCCCTATGGGGGGCCGCCATTCGCGTACGCGCTTTTTTTTTAAGTCACCCGTGATAGGCTACGTGACGATTCACGTAGCCTATCACGGGTGACTTAAAAAAAAAAGCGCGTACGCGAATGGCGGCTCCCTATGGGGGCCGCCATTCGCGTACGCGCTTTTTTTTTTAAGTCACCCGTGATAGGCTACGTGACGATTCAAGTAGCCTATCACGGCTGTCTTTCCAGATCTAGCCATGATAGGCTACGTGAATCGTCACGTAGCCTATCAGGGGACGTGTATTTTTTTTTTTTTTACTTTTGTGTTCGCGGCCGGGCGAGGCGGGAAGCCTCATCCCCAGCCTGAATTTCGGCCGGGCGAGGCGGGAAGCCTCCCCCCCCCAGCCTGAATTTCGGCTGGGCAAGGCGGGAAGCCTCCCCCCCCGGCCTGAACTTCGCGGGGGGAGCAGCGAAGCGCTCCCCCCCACCGCGAAAAAGCTGCGAGAAAAGGTAAGTGACTTTCGTTCACCCCTATTATCCATACGCCCTTTTTTTTTTTTTAAGTCACCCGTGATAGGCTATGTGACGATTAACGTAGCCTATCATGGCTGACTTTGCAAATCTAGCCATGATAGGCTATGTTAATCATCACGTAGCCTATCACCGGGGCGTTTTTGTTTTTTTTTCTTTGATTGGAATGGCGGCGGCAGCAGCCGGTCGAAAGACCGGCTGCTGCTCCCGCCCCGGACGAACACCCGCCGAACCGCCGGCCGGACCTGCCGCCGGGAGGGACATTTGGCAAAGGTAAGTCCCGTCCCGGGGGGGGTGCGGGGGGGTGCGGAGAATTTCTCCCCGAAACTTGTTCGGGGGGCCGAACACGTTGGTGCTCGGCCCCCCGAAGTTTCAGGGAGAAATTCTCCACCATCCCTAGATTTGGTCCTGAAAGACCAAAGAAAAGTATGGGTGCTTGGAGGGTAAGCTGTAAACAAGCACTCTTTGTGACACCATACAACATCATTGCTGATTACTAGTACAGGACATGTCTGTTAAGGCATCAGCTTCAACGTCCAATTTTCTGGCTTTCTCAAGTTTGAGCCAACATGACATAGCTTTAACCCCAATCTTAAACAAACAAGTTTGTTTGTTTTTTTGAAAATGGAATTTCCCTGGATTTGAAAAGATAATTTCTCCCCAAGCTACCTAGTGCTTTACCCACCAAAACTTAGCCACTGCTATCCCACATCATCTTACATTTTTAGGGGTACTGCCTCTGAACATGTAGGTTCCATTTAGTTATTATAGCTAGGCAATCCAAATCTACCAGAACATTTGTATTCTCATATGGAACTACTCATTGTAGTCATATGGGTACCCTGTGGAAAAAAAACTTAGGGCATTGCTCTTGAGGCAATAAGCATAGGAGATTGCACTGTTAGTCTGGCTAAAATGATATTCAGTGGGGAAAAAGATAAAGCCGTAAAACCTATGTAAAAGTTTAATACCCTGTATGAGTAAAAACCTTTGTGGAGTCTGGAAAGTAAGTAACATCCCAAACTACTATTATATCTCTCTGCCCCACGTGGATTTCTGACCCCCCCATTCCCACTCTTTCTCAACTCTCTTAAACAGAGCATATTTCCATGTAAGTGTGTATATATGGGTTGCAACCTGAATCTATGGTTTTACACTTCCCCTATCCATCACATCCCAAAAGAAAGAAAGGGAGGGAGGGAGGGAATGAGAAACCTTTTAAACCTCTGTTGCTGCCTTTAAATGCCACACTTTTGGATCTTTGTGAGAAGTTCTAATTTTCAGAAAGAAAAGATTCCTGTCCCTTTTTTCCTGTACATACCCACACCAACTTTCCCTTCATCACTCTTGCAGTCAAACATATACTGGATCAGAACATAGATAGGCTTTGGAACTTTTCAAGAGAAAATGAATGTTGTCCTCGTTTCCCCCATATCCCCCCCCAACCAACATGATTCTTAGCTGGGGATCAAAGCTGCAGTCCTATACCCACTTAACTAGGGGTGAAATAGAAATTCTGAAAAGGCATGTATAGGAATGCACTGTCAATCTGTGATCCCCCTCCCCAAGTTACAGCACGATACTTTTAAACATCTGATATTCAGTAACACATCTTTGGAAAGCTAAAAGTGAATTAATTTAAAGGTAATTGGGGAAAAGGAGAGAGTGAAACAAAGTAAAATTACTTTGCAATACTTTTTTTTTTTTTACAAGCAGGATGATGTGCATGGGCGTCTGCGCACGCGCACACACACAGACACACATAGAGATCTATACCAGCATTTCTTTAAAGCATTTACTTACTTTAAAATATTCAGGTCTGCTTTTCTTCCCTTTGCTTGCTCTATCCATGCCCACTAAACTTCCCAGCAGGCAATTTTCCCAGCAGATATCCCTGGCAAATGAGGCAGCCAGTGGTGTGTGTTTGTGTGTGTGTGTGTGTGTGTCTGCACACACACAGTGGTATCCATTGTGATTCCTCCCCAAACACCAGCTAACAGAAAAAAAAATGGCTGCCTCAATAAAAACAAGGCCCACAAAGCCTGCAGTAGGGATGGTGGAGGAATCCAGTTTGGGGGTGGAGCTTGGTGAGTTTTTGCCAGCTCAGCCCCCTGAATGCCAGATGGAAGATCCCTGAGCTTGCCTGACTCAGTGGGTGCCAAGTTGGGGAAACTTGCAGTTTCCCACTTGTTTTTGCTGCAAGCCAAAATTTGGTGCAAAAACTATTTACAAAAATCACGATTTGCACAAAATTGTGGCTGTAAATAGCACAATTTGCACAAAATTGCAGGCATACATGGTCTAATTAGACCATGTACACCTGCAATTTTACATAAATAGCATTATTTATGGCCATGATTTTGCGCAAATCGGGATTTCTGTAAATATCTATACCTGCAGTTGTGTGCAAAAACGAGGCTTGTGGCAAAAAAGAAGTTGCAAGGTCTCACTGGGTGGGCACTAGAGATGGACAAAAGTCCCTTACCTCGTCCCGCAGCTTTTTTTGGGGTCAGGGGGAGGCGTTTCGGTTCTCCCCCTGAAAATTCTTGGCGGGTAGGGAGGCACCCCGCCCCTTCCCACCGAAATTCAGGCCAGGGGGGAGGCGCCCCATCCCTCGCCGCTGAAATTCTGGCTTGGGAGGAGCGCCCCGTCTCCCCTGCCGCGAAAGAAAAAAGTTATGGGGAAAAAAAAAAAAAACACGTGATAGGCTATGTAACGATTTACATAGCCTATCATGGCTAGATTTTCAAAGTCAGCCATGATAAATCGTTAATATCATGATAAATTATATAGCCATGATAAATCGTTACGTAGCCTATCATAGGTGACTTTGAAAAAAAAAAGGGCGTACGCAAATGGCGGCGCCAATGGGTGCTGCCATTTGCGTTCCTTATTAGGGCACGGGTAGTCTACGTAAAGATTTACGTAGACTACCCATGTCCTAATAAGGAACGCAAATCGCAGTGCCCTTATTTTCGCCGTAGTCTACGTAAATCTTTACGTAGACTACAGGGACCAAATAAGGAACGCAAATGGCGGCTCCCTATGGGGGCCGCCATTTGCGTACGTGCTTTTTTTTCCCCAAAGTCACCCGTGATAGGCTACGTGATGATTAATGTAGCCTATCATGGCTGACTTTGCAAATCTAGCCGCGATAGGCTACGTTAATCGTTACGTAGCCTATCACAGGGGCGTTTTTGTTTTTTTTTACTTTTCTTGTAATGGCAGCTGCGGCAGCCGGTCAAAAGACCAGCTGCCACCCCCGCCCCTGACGAAGACATGCCGAACCACCACCGGGACCCGCCGCCGGGAGCGACATTCGTAAAAGGTAAGTCCCATCCCGGGGGGGGGCAGGGGAGAATTTCTCCCCGAACCTTAGGAGGACCGAATGGGTTGGCACTCGCCCCCCCGAAGTTTTGGGGAGAAATTCTCCCCCACCCCTACATTCTAAATCAACAGCTGATAAGAACTAGGGAGGCTTCTGTGTCTGTGTGGGTTTGTGGTGAGTTCCATTGACACTCATTACTTGTTAAAATTAGGGATGGCGGAGAATTTCTCCCCGAAACTTCGGGGGGCCGAGCGCCAACGTGTTCGGCCCCCCGAACAAGTTTTGGGGAGAAATCCTCCACATCCCCCCCGCCCCCCCGGGACGGGACTTACCTTCGCCGAATGTCCCTCCCGGTGGCTGGTCCGGCCGGCGGTTCGGCGGGTGTTCGAGCGAGGCGGGAGCGGCAGCCGGTCTTTCGACCGGCTGCCACCACCGCCATTGCAATGAAAGAAAGAAAAAAAAACGCCCCCTGATAGGCTACGTGACGATTCACGTAGCCTATCACGGCTAGATTTGCAAAGTCAGCCATGATAGGCTACGTCAATCGTCACGTAGCCTATCACGGGTGACTTAAAAAAAAAAAAAAGTGTGTACGGATAATAGCGGCCCCCATAGGGAGCCGCCATTCCCCTTCCTTATTTCGTCGCTGTAGTCTACGTAAAGGTTTACGTAGACTACGGCAAAAATAAGGGCAACGCTACTTGCGTTGCCCTTATTTTCACCGTAGTCTACGTAAACATTTACGTAGACTACAGCGACTAAATAAGGAACGCGAATGGCGGCTCCCTATGGGGGCCGCCATTAGCGTATGCGCTTTTTTTTTTTTTTAAAGTCACCCGTGATAGGCTACGTGACGATTGACGTAGCCTATCACGGCTGACTTTGCAGATCTAACCGTGATAGGCTACGTGAATCGTCACGTAGCCTATCAGGGGGCATTTTTTTTTTTTTTTAACTTTCGCGTTCACAGCCGGGCGAGGCGAGGCGCCTCCTCCCCGGCCTGAATTTCGGCCGGGCGAGGCGGGAAGCCTCCCCCCCGGCCTGAATTTCAGCCAGGGTGAGGCAGGAAGCCTCCCCCCCCAGCCTGAACTTCGTGGGGGGACCAGCGAAGCGCCTCCTCCCCACCGCGAACGTCCTTCGACGACAGGTAAGTGACTTTCGTCCACCCCTAGTTAAAATGCATATTTAAGAACAAAACAAAACAGAAATTTAAAAATCATATATAGTATTTCACCTACCCCAATACATGTGGAATAGGAAATCATCAACGTTTTAGTAAAAGAACAACAACAAAAACCCTTTGTTTGTTCCTTTCTTTTTTTCCTCCACAAATCCTGGGCAAAAAGGTCACCAACAGAAATTCACGGGTCGCCTTTTACAGAGGAAAGTGTCCCCCCCCCCTTAAACTACTTTCTCCCTCAATATTTCACCAATTGTCCTGAAATTTCCAGGGTATAAAATCAGCAGCTTTTATGGCAGCTTTATATTTCAGAAATATTGGGGGAACCATTTTGAATTTATGAAGGTTAGAACAACCCTCCATCCCATTATCATTTTACATGCTGGAATGTTTTTCTTTTTTTCTTTTTTAAGTGATGGGCCTTAGCAGTGGAGATGTCCTACAGCAAGGGTGGGCAATTTGTGGCACTCCAGATGGTTTGGCCTACAACTAACATCAGCCCTAGCCAGCATAGCAAACAGGGAGGGATTTGTAGGTCAAAGCATCAGGAGGGCTGCAAGTCTTACAACAACTTGTTGTTGTTGTTTGGCCTGAAAGGAGTGGTGTGTATGCAAAGTGTCACTAAAATCTCCCCATTACCTATTTCTCCACTTTCTGTCCTGCCTGTTCATGGTTTTGGTGGCAGTGGTGACTAGGAGCTGTGACTATGCTCCCCACCTCTGCTCATTACTTTTTTTCTTTCTGTCCTTGCATGGCAAGGCAAGCTACAATGCTTTCATTCTAATTTGGCTTCAGACATCATCGGGCAGTCAAATCTAATTGGCTGCAAGGTGTTCCCATGAAGATTGGAGACACTGCTTCTTGTCCTCACTCTGAATTGGCTTTGAAACAGGGAGCTTTGAATGGAGAGATGCAGAGGGGGCTAGAGCTACAACAACTGCTGTAATCAAGATCTGGGCTGGTTCCAAGATTGAGGGAGCCCGAAGCAAAAGTGTCCTGTCCTGTATCAGTGGACCTCCTCCAGGTCTCTTGTTGGCAGTAAATGTTGCCAACATGCTAAGTGCCCAGCAGCTGGGCCCTAGAGCCAACATTTTACATTTCCACAATTTAAATGGCAGATCCTTGAGCCTGACATTTCCCCCCTCCCAAAAAAAGGGGGCACAGGGGAGTCATAAGCAGTGGATCCTGCTGGAGAAGCTGCTCAAGCATGCTGTCAAGGCTAATTGATAAAGTAGAAGGCGAAATGCAGCTCTCTCACGCAGTAACTGATGCCAGCAGATTGCTTGCTGTTCCTTTGGAACATAGCTTAGCTGTAAGGGAAGAGCTGAGCTGAACCATGCTGAGAGCTAGTGTGTGTGTGTATGTGTGTGTGTGTATGCACATGTATGGCCAGGGTTGTGTGTGTGTGTGTGTGTGTGTGTGTAAACTTGAGGTTGAAGAGCTACAAGCTTAAACAGTGAGCTTGTAGCTCAGCCTCTTCTAGTATTCCATAGAAGTTATAAATTGTGTCTTTTCAGTATAGTTGAGAATCCTTTTGAATTTAATTTGTAAGTTCATATTGGTGACTACAGAGCATCATGAAGCAAAATGAGAATGAGGGCAATCCTTCCTTCCCTCATTGTTGTTTTTGCTTCATGATGTTGCCTTGTAGCCAATCAGAACCACAGCCAGTTCAGAGTGATGGCAACGATCCTGTCCAGAATGAAAAGAACATTCATTCCTGCCCTCATTCTGGTGTTGTGTAAGGAGAAAAGGGGTGAGGAATGGTGCTAACCAGTAGAAAGGAGCACAGCCACTGCTGCCAGAAAGTTTAGAGAACACTTTGTCCTGGCTTGCAATAAGGATGGATGAGAATTTCATTTCAGATTGGTTGTTATAAGAATTTACTACAGTTCATAAATTCTCCATATTCGGGGGGGGGGGGGATTTGAGATTAGTTGCATATTATGAGATGCAATGACAGAGTTGTGTTTATACATCAGATTGCCTTACATCTTTATTTGCTTTGTGAAATAGCAGAAGCCAATGTAATGTGACCTGTTCCTTAATGATGAAAAAATCTATAGATGAGACTTCTTCTATCATCCATATCACCATAATATGAAGAGACAGGTTTTTTTAGAAGCTGTGCAGGTAGTTCTAAATCTATAACTGGAGGTCCACTGTTGCGAGCTACTTAAGCTTTATAATTCTCTCAGAGATAGTTATACTCTTGTCAGAGGGTTTTTGCTCAAGACACGGAAATAAGTTAATATTTGATCTAGTTGATGAAGGAGACACATAAGGGTGAAGAAGCAAATATTCCTCTGCTCCTAATTGGTGAGCAATTTCCATGGAGGCTAACAGCTTAATAATGCCCATGCTTGCTTTTGAGGATAAAAATATGTAGGGGGATAATCTGTGTTAGTCTATGCTAGTCTGTTGGGTCAGATTTTTTAAAACATGCTTCCCTCTGCATCACATAATGCAAGTCACAGAAAATTGGTCAATGTGGCTGCCATTATGTTGTCAATCTTTGATTTGCAACAATTGACCATGTATTGGGGTTGATTCTCTCCACACCAGCACAACCACCCATCCAATCCCCTAACTTTCCTTCCCTCTCCTGTGATGAAAATCTCCCATTCTTCATGGTAAGAAACTTCACTTGAATGCCTTAATATGCATTAACTGAAGCCATATGCAGGGGTATAAGATAGCCTCCATATGGCATTTGCAATGCATAGACCAGCCCTCCACTGTCAATTTTAGAATAACAAAATATTGGCTAAGTAGTGCACAATGAATCCATTATGAAACAGTTGCCCTAATACTCAACACTATATGCTAAGACTGTAGGATGCTCATAATTTGAAAGGCCACTACTAGGGATGGCAGAGAATTCCGCCACGGATCTCGGTGAAGCTGAATGCCAGTGCATTCGGCCCCCCGAAATCTGTGGCAGAATGGCCTGCCACCCCCCGCCCCCCGCAGATCCCCCCTGGGACGAGACTTACCTGGGGCAGATCTTCCGGGCGGCGGCAGCTCCGGTGGCGGCAGCTCCGGTGGCGGCTGTGGCGGCAGTGGCTGCAGCGGCTGGTCTTCTGACCAGCTGCCGCCGCCATTTGCAGTTCCTTATTTTTGGCCGTCTTCATCTACGTAAATATTTACGTAGACTAAGACGGCGGAAATAAGGGGAACGCAAATAGCGTAGCGGATGCTATTTGCGTTCCCCTTATTTTGGCCGTCTTTGTCTACGTAAATATTTACGTAGACGAAGACGGCCAAAAATAAGGAATGCAAATGGCGGCGGCCGTAGCCGCCGCCATTTGCGTACGTGCATTGTTGTTTTTTTAAGCCAGACATGATAGGCTACGTAAGTCTTTACATAGCCTATCATGGCTGACTTCAGGGACTCAAATGGCGGTGGCTATGGCCGCCGCCATTTGCATCCCTGCTAGCCAGCGGCCAAATGTCCAGCTGCTGGCAGAGCCAGCCGGCGGCTCCGCTGAATCCCCGCGGAGCGGAGCCGGCTGGCTAAGATTCCGGGGGGGGGAGGTGCGGAGCACCTCCCCCCCCAGCAAGAATTCCGGGTGGAGGGACAGAGCGCATTCCCTCCCCAGCAGAACCCAGCGGAGCCAGGTAAGGGGACTTTCGTACATCCCTAGCCACTACAGACCTTTCAAAATTAGGCTGAGCATTGGTAAGCCACATTCAGGCTATTACAGGTTAGACAGTCTCTTTAGACTGGGAGATATTTAGATAACCACTGGTTAGCTGCAGTTAGGGATGGTGCCCGATTCCGTCCAGGAATCCAGCAGAGCACACAGTCACACACACCCCACCCACACCCCCAAGCCCCACTCGCCAAGCCCCTGCCCCTGCCCACCCCCTGCCCATGCTCGGCAAGTGGCCCACACTCACCCTGGCAGCCTCGTGAGCCCCGCAGTCTCCATTTTTTGAAAAATAAAATGGTGATCACAAAAATGCTCAATTTGCATATGCGCGAAAATGCACATTTTTGCAACTGTGCATATTTGCATAGGTGGGAATATGCATTTTTGTGAATGCACATATTACTGTATGCAGAAATGTGCATTTTTGCAAATGCACATATTTGTGTAAGGGCAAAAATGTGCTTTTTCGCACAAACGCAAATATATGCATTCTCAAAAGTGCACATTTTTGCATATGGTCATATGCACAGTTTTGTGATAGCCATTTTATTTTTCAAAAAATGCTGATTGTGGAGCTCGATGAGGCCACTGGGGTGAGTGGGCGTTGCTTGCTGAGCGCAGGAGGGGCTTAAGCCTGCTCCGTGGACCTGCGAGCAGAGTCAGGGGCTGGGCAGGCCGCCAGAGAACCTGAACAGGGGTGGGTTAACACATTCCTAGCTGCAATCCTTCCATTTCAGGCCCAAGGGCCAAATTTGAATCCTGGAAAGATCTTGAGGGCCACATTCCAGAGGTGGGTAGAGCTTAAAGGGAAGGTGTGTGGAGCCAAAGGGGCAAAGCCTATTTGTTTTTTAAATTATCAATCTACTTTTCTGTTAACATTTTTACTAAGAATATAATGTAATTTACCTCTTACCATGTTACAGTTGCATGCATGTTATTCAGAAGTAAAGCAAAGCTAGCAACAGGGAGGACAGTTCCAGTCTATCCATGTTTACTCAGAAGTAAGACACAGAGAGCCAGGGAACTGAGCTACATTCAGTGTATGTCATGTGATATTGCATCCTCCTGTGCAATCCCTCTCTCTCTCTCTCTCTCTGTACTTTGCATGTTTACTCATAACACCAAGCACCTCAGCTCGGTTCTATGCTTTCTCCACCCCCCCCCCAACCATACTGCTGCGTTTTTACAACCCCCATGTATGTCTTCCCTCCTGCTCCATCTTCAAAGCCTTAGAGCAGATACATAAGCAACGCTGTGCTGGATCAGACCAAAGGTCTATCTATCTTGAAAACAAAACAAATCATAACAAAAACCTAGTGCAACATCTAAAACTTACATAAACTTCCAGAATGTGCCAAAATTTGACAGTTTCATATTTAGGAGGGAAAGACCTTGAAATTTTAAAAACCTGAATGTGGGAGACAGTGGAACTGACAGATCTGCCCATCCCTAGGTACTATTGTCCCCTGATGCCATGTGTGGTGATGTCAAGGAAAGTTATGAAAATAGTTACAAAAACAGGCAAGAAAAGTTTGCTTGTGTTTTCACCCTGTATGTTTCTTTCTCATACAAAATGAACAGGTACTGGGCTAAGCATCTGTAGACAAGTAACTAATAAATTAAGCAACACTTTGACTTCTAACACTTTATGCATTTGGTTTCTTGGTTATCCCAGTCATTAGGGTTAGAATTGACCCCAAAAGCTGTAAGAGTAAAAATATACATTCCCCCCCCCTCTACATTAAGATGACCCCCCCACATCATCATCATCATTGGGCAATTCACAATTTGTCATAGTTGAGGACTTCCAAGACAATGGAATTTGAAAGACTGGTACAAAAAGTTTGTTGTTGTTGTTTCATGTTTTCAGTGTCAATAGAACGTCCATGTCACTCTGCTTTGAAATGTAGTCCTGCTTCTGATAGTTGGGAACTTGAAAATACAAATCCAGAGTTCTTTGGAAACTGCAGTTACATATATATCTAAAGAAAAGAGTTGTAACATTTAGGGCACAAGTCTATGAGGAAAGGCGGTCGCCTCCAAACTCGGAGGTGACTGCCTATCTAATCCAGGGCAGGAGAAGTGCAGAGGGGATCATTCCCTCTGCGCTTCTCCTGCCCTGTATTTGTGGCTAGACAGCAGATTTTGGTTGTCTAGCCATGGGAAGGTGGAGCAGGGGAAGAAGCTGCCTGATGACACATAGGTTGTGTCGTACTGGCATTTCTACCTTCCCCGCCCCAGAACGCCCCCTGGAACAACCCATTTTGGTTGCTCCATGCTCCTGTTCCATGCTGCCTGTGAGGCAGCACTGAAGGGGGGAAGGTTGGTTTTCCAGGAACCAACCTTGGAGCACAGGCTCCGAGGTCGGTTCCTGGAAAACCACATATCCTACGTCTGTCGACTAGCCGCTGACTAGCGGCCATAGGATTGCTCCCTCAATTGATTAATCAATTAGATGAATTGATTGCAAGCAGTCTAGTTGACTAGAAAGTTAACAGGGCAGCAGATGAATCAGGCAGCAGAAGTTTAAATATTTTAAGTGAAATGTAAATGTTTTAAATTAAGTTTTATTAGTACTTCCATTAAATATATAGACATAGCAATAGAGATATTTCATACAAGTATTTATGAAATTCCAGATGGCAAGTGCGGTCTTCAAAGAGACATCCCTTCCTCTGTGTGAAAGAAGGGAGAATGCCTCTACTAACCTGCAACAAAGTATTATGACCTTTAAAAAATCCCGACCCCCTTTTAGAACTATAGGGTTGGATCCAGAGTGGATCCAGGGAGACCCTCTGTGAACAGGCCACCTCTACTCGCAGAGGGAACCAGAATTTAGTGGTGCCTCCCTGCTGGAGGAAGAGGGTAGTGTGGAAACAAATCATCCTTCCCCCAGTGCCATCACACACTGTTCTTAGGGGTGGACGAAAGTCCCTTACCTGTCCTCGAAGGATGTTCGCGGTAGGGGGGAGGCAATTCGCTGCTCCCCCCGCGAAGTTCAGGCTGGGGGGGGAGGCTTCCCGCCTCACCCGGCCACGAACGCAAAAGTTAAAAAAAAAAAACCACGCCCCCTGATAGGCTATGTGACGATTGACGTAGCCTATCACGGCTGACTTTGCAAATCTAGCCGTGATAGGCTACGTTAATCGTCACGTAGCCTATCAGGGGGCTTTTTTTTTTCTTTTATTGCAATGGCAGCGGCGGCAGCCGGTCGAAAGACTGGCTGCTGCTCCCGCCCCGCTCGAACACCCGCCGAACCGCCGGCCGGACCCACCGCCGGGAGGGACATTCGGCAAAGGTAAGTCCCGTCCCGGGGGGGGGTGCGGGGGGGGGTTTGGAGGATTTCTCCCCAAAACTTGTTCGGGGGGGCCGAACACGTTGGCGCTCGCCCCCCGAAGTTTCGGGGAGAAATTCTCCGCCAACCCTAACTGTTCTAGAAAGGCTCCCCCAACCACCCAGAGGAGATTTCAAGGGCATAGAGGGCTGCAGGAGTTCCCCAGTATCCTCTAGTCCACTCTACACATCTCTGGATCCAACCCACCATTTTATTTTGTTTGTTTTCTGATTCAGACCTATTGATATTTAATCAATTAATTACTCAGCTTAAACTCATACAATGAATATGACTAAGATTTCATATTAAATCATACAATTATACAGCTAATTGACTAAGATAGTGTGTGTGTGTGTGTGTGTGTGTGTGTGTGTGTGAATCAGGTGAAAACCCTACCATAACCTCACTCACTTCTAATAAGGATTAACATTTCCTTATCTTGTATGTAACTGGTTGATGTTGACAGTCCAGACTTATAAAGTGACTGATCCTAGTTGTGCTGGCTAGCAAAACAGATTAACTGCAGAAGCAACTCTATACAATTCCCCCTTCATCTCTGATAGTTGTTACAAGGGCAACATTCTTAAGAGTATATGCCTGGAATATAAAATTGAATAGGGATGGCAGAGAATTCCGCCACGGATCTCGGTGAGGCCGAATGCCAGTGCATTCGGCCCCCTGAACTCCGTGGCGGAACGGCCTGCCCCACTGCACCCCCCCCCGCGGATCCCTCCCGGGACGAGACTTACCTGGGGCGGATCTTCTGGGCAGCGGTGGCTCCGGCGGCGGCTGCAGCGGCGGTGGCGGCCGGTCTTCTGACCAGCTGCCACCACCGCCATTTCCAGTGTTAAAAAAAAAAAAAGACGTGATAGGCTATGTAAATCCATAAAGATTTACGTAGCCTATCATGGCTAGGTTAAAAACAACAACAACAACAACAACGTGATAGGCTATGTAAATCTTTACGTAGCCTATCACATCTGACTTAAAAAAAAAAACGCGTGCGTACGCAAATGGCGGCGGCTACGACCGCCGCCATTTGCGTTCCTTATTTTGGCCCATCTTAGTCTACGTAAATATTTATGTAGACTAAGACGGTGAAAATAAGGGGGAATGCAAATAGCGTCCGCTACGCTACTTGCGTTCCCCTTATTTTCCCCGTCTTAGTCTATGTAAATATTTACATAGACTGAGACGGCCCAAAATAAGGAATGCAAATGGCGGTGGCCATAGCCGCCGCCATTTGCGTACGTGCTTTTTTTTTCCCAAAGTCACCCGTGATAGGCTACGTGACGATTAATGTAGCCTATCATGGCTGACTTTGCAAATCTAGCCGTGATAGGCTACGTTAATCGTTACATAGCCTATCACAGGGGCGTTTTTGTTTTTTTTTACTTTTCTTGTAATGGCAGCTGCGGCAGCCGGTCAAAAGACCAGCTGCCGCCCCTGCCCCTGACGAAGACATGCCGAACCGCCACTGGGACCTGCCGCCGGGAGCGACATTCGTAAAAGGTAAGTCCCATCCCAGGGGGGGCGGGGGAGAATTTCTCCCCGAACCTTAGGAGGACCGAATGGGTTGGCACTTGCCCCCCCGAAGTTTTGGGGAGAAATTCTCCCCCACCCCTACATTCTAAATCAACAGCTGATAAGAACTAGGGAGGCTTCTGTGTCTGTGTGGGTTTGTGGTGAGTTCCATTGACACTCATTACTTGTTAAAATTAGGGATGGCGGAGAATTTCTCCCCGAAACTTCGGGGGGCCGAGCACCAACGTGTTCGGCCCCCCGAACAAGTTTCGGGGAGAAATCTTCCACATCCCCCCCGCCCCCCCCGGGACGGGACTTACCTTCGCCGAATGTCCCTCCCGGTGGCTGGTCCGGCCGGCGGTTCGGCGGGTGTTCGAGCGAGGCGGGAGCGGCAGCCGGTCTTTTGACCGGCTGCCACCACCGCCATTGCAATGAAAGAAAGAAAAAAAAACGCCCCCTGATAGGCTACGTGACGATTCACGTAGCCTATCACGGCTAGATTTGCAAAGTCAGCCATGATAGGCTACGTCAATCGTCACGTAGCCTATCACGGGTGACTTAAAAAAAAAAAAAAAGTGTGTATGGATAATAGCGGCCCCCATAGGGAGCCGCCATTCCCCTTCCTTATTTCGTCGCTGTAGTCTACGTAAAGATTTACGTAGACTACGGCAAAAATAAGGGCAACGCTATTTGCGTTGCCCTTATTTTCACCGTAGTCTACGTAAACATTTACGTAGACTACAGCGACTAAATAAGGAACGCGAATGGCGGCTCCCTATGGGGGCCGCCATTAGCGTATGCGCTTTTTTTTTTTTTTTTAAAGTCACCCGTGATAGGCTACGTGACGATTGACGTAGCCTATCACGGCTGACTTTGCAGATCTAACCGTGATAGGCTACGTGAATCGTCACGTAGCCTATCAGGGGGCATTTTTTTTTTTTTTTAACTTTCGCGTTCACAGCCGGGCGAGGCGAGGCGCCTCCTCCCCGGCCTGAATTTCGGCCGGGCGAGGCGGGAAGCCTCCCCCCCGGCCTGAATTTCAGCCAGGGTGAGGCAGGAAGCCTCCCCCCCCAGCCTGAACTTCGTGGGGGGACCAGCGAAGCGCCTCCTCCCCACCGCGAACGTCCTTCGACGACAGGTAAGTGACTTTCGTCCACCCCTAGTTAAAATGCATATTTAAGAACAAAACAAAACAGAAATTTAAAAATCATATATAGTATTTCACCTACCCCAATACATGTGGAATAGGAAATCATCAACGTTTTAGTAAAAGAACAACAACAAAAACCCTTTGTTTGTTCCTTTCTTTTTTTCCTCCACAAATCCTGGGCAAAAAGGTCACCAACAGAAATTCACGGGTCGCCTTTTACAGAGGAAAGTGTCCCCCCCCCTTAAACTACTTTCTCCCTCAATATTTCACCAATTGTCCTGAAATTTCCAGGGTATAAAATCAGCAGCTTTTATGGCAGCTTTATATTTCAGAAATATTGGGGGAACCATTTTGAATTTATGAAGGTTAGAACAACCCTCCATCCCATTATCATTTTACATGCTGGAATGTTTTTCTTTTTTTCTTTTTTAAGTGATGGGCCTTAGCAGTGGAGATGTCCTACAGCAAGGGTGGGCAATTTGTGGCACTCCAGATGGTTTGGCCTACAACTAACATCAGCCCTAGCCAGCATAGCAAACAGGGAGGGATTTGTAGGTCAAAGCATCAGGAGGGCTGCAAGTCTTACAACAACTTGTTGTTGTTGTTTGGCCTGAAAGGAGTGGTGTGTATGCAAAGTGTCACTAAAATCTCCCCATTACCTATTTCTCCACTTTCTGTCCTGCCTGTTCATGGTTTTGGTGGCAGTGGTGACTAGGAGCTGTGACTATGCTCCCCACCTCTGCTCATTACTTTTTTTCTTTCTGTCCTTGCATGGCAAGGCAAGCTACAATGCTTTCATTCTAATTTGGCTTCAGACATCATCGGGCAGTCAAATCTAATTGGCTGCAAGGTGTTCCCATGAAGATTGGAGACACTGCTTCTTGTCCTCACTCTGAATTGGCTTTGAAACAGGGAGCTTTGAATGGAGAGATGCAGAGGGGGCTAGAGCTACAACAACTGCTGTAATCAAGATCTGGGCTGGTTCCAAGATTGAGGGAGCCCGAAGCAAAAGTGTCCTGTCCTGTATCAGTGGACCTCCTCCAGGTCTCTTGTTGGCAGTAAATGTTGCCAACATGCTAAGTGCCCAGCAGCTGGGCCCTAGAGCCAACATTTTACATTTCCACAATTTAAATGGCAGATCCTTGAGCCTGACATTTCCCCCCTCCCAAAAAAAGGGGGCACAGGGGAGTCATAAGCAGTGGATCCTGCTGGAGAAGCTGCTCAAGCATGCTGTCAAGGCTAATTGATAAAGTAGAAGGCGAAATGCAGCTCTCTCACGCAGTAACTGATGCCAGCAGATTGCTTGCTGTTCCTTTGGAACATAGCTTAGCTGTAAGGGAAGAGCTGAGCTGAACCATGCTGAGAGCTAGTGTGTGTGTGTATGTGTGTGTGTGTATGCACATGTATGGCCAGGGTTGTGTGTGTGTGTGTGTGTGTGTGTGTGTAAACTTGAGGTTGAAGAGCTACAAGCTTAAACAGTGAGCTTGTAGCTCAGCCTCTTCTAGTATTCCATAGAAGTTATAAATTGTGTCTTTTCAGTATAGTTGAGAATCCTTTTGAATTTAATTTGTAAGTTCATATTGGTGACTACAGAGCATCATGAAGCAAAATGAGAATGAGGGCAATCCTTCCTTCCCTCATTGTTGTTTTTGCTTCATGATGTTGCCTTGTAGCCAATCAGAACCACAGCCAGTTCAGAGTGATGGCAACGATCCTGTCCAGAATGAAAAGAACATTCATTCCTGCCCTCATTCTGGTGTTGTGTAAGGAGAAAAGGGGTGAGGAATGGTGCTAACCAGTAGAAAGGAGCACAGCCACTGCTGCCAGAAAGTTTAGAGAACACTTTGTCCTGGCTTGCAATAAGGATGGATGAGAATTTCATTTCAGATTGGTTGTTATAAGAATTTACTACAGTTCATAAATTCTCCATATTCGGGGGGGGGGGGATTTGAGATTAGTTGCATATTATGAGATGCAATGACAGAGTTGTGTTTATACATCAGATTGCCTTACATCTTTATTTGCTTTGTGAAATAGCAGAAGCCAATGTAATGTGACCTGTTCCTTAATGATGAAAAAATCTATAGATGAGACTTCTTCTATCATCCATATCACCATAATATGAAGAGACAGGTTTTTTTAGAAGCTGTGCAGGTAGTTCTAAATCTATAACTGGAGGTCCACTGTTGCGAGCTACTTAAGCTTTATAATTCTCTCAGAGATAGTTATACTCTTGTCAGAGGGTTTTTGCTCAAGACACGGAAATAAGTTAATATTTGATCTAGTTGATGAAGGAGACACATAAGGGTGAAGAAGCAAATATTCCTCTGCTCCTAATTGGTGAGCAATTTCCATGGAGGCTAACAGCTTAATAATGCCCATGCTTGCTTTTGAGGATAAAAATATGTAGGGGGATAATCTGTGTTAGTCTATGCTAGTCTGTTGGGTCAGATTTTTTAAAACATGCTTCCCTCTGCATCACATAATGCAAGTCACAGAAAATTGGTCAATGTGGCTGCCATTATGTTGTCAATCTTTGATTTGCAACAATTGACCATGTATTGGGGTTGATTCTCTCCACACCAGCACAACCACCCATCCAATCCCCTAACTTTCCTTCCCTCTCCTGTGATGAAAATCTCCCATTCTTCATGGTAAGAAACTTCACTTGAATGCCTTAATATGCATTAACTGAAGCCATATGCAGGGGTATAAGATAGCCTCCATATGGCATTTGCAATGCATAGACCAGCCCTCCACTGTCAATTTTAGAATAACAAAATATTGGCTAAGTAGTGCACAATGAATCCATTATGAAACAGTTGCCCTAATACTCAACACTATATGCTAAGACTGTAGGATGCTCATAATTTGAAAGGCCACTACTAGGGATGGCAGAGAATTCCGCCACGGATCTCGGTGAAGCTGAATGCCAGTGCATTCGGCCCCCCGAAATCTGTGGCAGAATGGCCTGCCACCCCCCGCCCCCCGCAGATCCCCCCTGGGACGAGACTTACCTGGGGCAGATCTTCCGGGCGGCGGCAGCTCCGGTGGCGGCAGCTCCGGTGGCGGCTGTGGCGGCAGTGGCTGCAGCGGCTGGTCTTCTGACCAGCTGCCGCCGCCATTTGCAGTTCCTTATTTTTGGCCGTCTTCATCTACGTAAATATTTACGTAGACTAAGACGGCGGAAATAAGGGGAACGCAAATAGCGTAGCGGATGCTATTTGCGTTCCCCTTATTTTGGCCGTCTTTGTCTACGTAAATATTTACGTAGACGAAGACGGCCAAAAATAAGGAACGCAAATGGCGGCGGCCGTAGCCGCCGCCATTTGCGTACGTGCATTGTTGTTTTTTTAAGCCAGACATGATAGGCTACGTAAGTCTTTACATAGCCTATCATGGCTGACTTCAGGGACTCAAATGGCGGTGGCTATGGCCGCCGCCATTTGCATCCCTGCTAGCCAGCGGCCAAATGTCCAGCTGCTGGCAGAGCCAGCCGGCGGCTCCGCTGAATCCCCGCGGAGCGGAGCCGGCTGGCTAAGATTCCGGGGGGGGGAGGTGCGGAGCACCTCCCCCCCCAGCAAGAATTCCGGGTGGAGGGACAGAGCGCATTCCCTCCCCAGCAGAACCCAGCGGAGCCAGGTAAGGGGACTTTCGTACATCCCTAGCCACTACAGACCTTTCAAAATTAGGCTGAGCATTGGTAAGCCACATTCAGGCTATTACAGGTTAGACAGTCTCTTTAGACTGGGAGATATTTAGATAACCACTGGTTAGCTGCAGTTAGGGATGGTGCCCGATTCCGTCCAGGAATCCAGCAGAGCACACAGTCACACACACCCCACCCACACCCCCAAGCCCCACTCGCCAAGCCCCTGCCCCTGCCCACCCCCTGCCCATGCTCGGCAAGTGGCCCACACTCACCCTGGCAGCCTCGTGAGCCCCGCAGTCTCCATTTTTTGAAAAATAAAATGGTGATCACAAAAATGCTCAATTTGCATATGCGCGAAAATGCACATTTTTGCAACTGTGCATATTTGCATAGGTGGGAATATGCATTTTTGTGAATGCACATATTACTGTATGCAGAAATGTGCATTTTTGCAAATGCTCATATTTGTGTAAGGGCAAAAATGTGCTTTTTCGCACAAACACAAATATATGCATTCTCAAAAGTGCACATTTTTGCATATGGTCATATGCACAGTTTTGTGATAGCCATTTTATTTTTCAAAAAATGCTGATTGTGGAGCTCGATGAGGCCACTGGGGTGAGTGGGCGTTGCTTGCTGAGCGCAGGAGGGGCTTAAGCCTGCTCCGTGGACCTGCGAGCAGAGTCAGGGGCTGGGCAGGCCGCCAGAGAACCTGAACAGGGGTGGGTTAACACATTCCTAGCTGCAATCCTTCCATTTCAGGCCCAAGGGCCAAATTTGAATCCTGGAAAGATCTTGAGGGCCACATTCCAGAGGTGGGTAGAGCTTAAAGGGAAGGTGTGTGGAGCCAAAGGGGCAAAGCCTATTTGTTTTTTAAATTATCAATCTACTTTTCTGTTAACATTTTTACTAAGAATATAATGTAATTTACCTCTTACCATGTTACAGTTGCATGCATGTTATTCAGAAGTAAAGCAAAGCTAGCAACAGGGAGGACAGTTCCAGTCTATCCATGTTTACTCAGAAGTAAGACACAGAGAGCCAGGGAACTGAGCTACATTCAGTGTATGTCATGTGATATTGCATCCTCCTGTGCAATCCCTCTCTCTCTCTCTCTCTCTGTACTTTGCATGTTTACTCATAACACCAAGCACCTCAGCTCGGTTCTATGCTTTCTCCACCCCCCCCCCCAACCATACTGCTGCGTTTTTACAACCCCCATGTATGTCTTCCCTCCTGCTCCATCTTCAAAGCCTTAGAGCAGATACATAAGCAACGCTGTGCTGGATCAGACCAAAGGTCTATCTATCTTGAAAACAAAACAAATCATAACAAAAACCTAGTGCAACATCTAAAACTTACATAAACTTCCAGAATGTGCCAAAATTTGACAGTTTCATATTTAGGAGGGAAAGACCTTGAAATTTTAAAAACCTGAATGTGGGAGACAGTGGAACTGACAGATCTGCCCATCCCTAGGTACTATTGTCCCCTGATGCCATGTGTGGTGATGTCAAGGAAAGTTATGAAAATAGTTACAAAAACAGGCAAGAAAAGTTTGCTTGTGTTTTCACCCTGTATGTTTCTTTCTCATACAAAATGAACAGGTACTGGGCTAAGCATCTGTAGACAAGTAACTAATAAATTAAGCAACACTTTGACTTCTAACACTTTATGCATTTGGTTTCTTGGTTATCCCAGTCATTAGGGTTAGAATTGACCCCAAAAGCTGTAAGAGTAAAAATATACATTCCCCCCCCCTCTACATTAAGATGACCCCCCCACATCATCATCATCATTGGGCAATTCACAATTTGTCATAGTTGAGGACTTCCAAGACAATGGAATTTGAAAGACTGGTACAAAAAGTTTGTTGTTGTTGTTTCATGTTTTCAGTGTCAATAGAACGTCCATGTCACTCTGCTTTGAAATGTAGTCCTGCTTCTGATAGTTGGGAACTTGAAAATACAAATCCAGAGTTCTTTGGAAACTGCAGTTACATATATATCTAAAGAAAAGAGTTGTAACATTTAGGGCACAAGTCTATGAGGAAAGGCGGTCGCCTCCAAACTCGGAGGTGACTGCCTATCTAATCCAGGGCAGGAGAAGTGCAGAGGGGATCATTCCCTCTGCGCTTCTCCTGCCCTGTATTTGTGGCTAGACAGCAGATTTTGGTTGTCTAGCCATGGGAAGGTGGAGCAGGGGAAGAAGCTGCCTGATGACACATAGGTTGTGTCGTACTGGCATTTCTACCTTCCCCGCCCCAGAACGCCCCCTGGAACAACCCATTTTGGTTGCTCCATGCTCCTGTTCCATGCTGCCTGTGAGGCAGCACTGAAGGGGGGAAGGTTGGTTTTCCAGGAACCAACCTTGGAGCACAGGCTCCGAGGTCGGTTCCTGGAAAACCACATATCCTACGTCTGTCGACTAGCCGCTGACTAGCGGCCATAGGATTGCTCCCTCAATTGATTAATCAATTAGATGAATTGATTGCAAGCAGTCTAGTTGACTAGAAAGTTAACAGGGCAGCAGATGAATCAGGCAGCAGAAGTTTAAATATTTTAAGTGAAATGTAAATGTTTTAAATTAAGTTTTATTAGTACTTCCATTAAATATATAGACATAGCAATAGAGATATTTCATACAAGTATTTATGAAATTCCAGATGGCAAGTGCGGTCTTCAAAGAGACATCCCTTCCTCTGTGTGAAAGAAGGGAGAATGCCTCTACTAACCTGCAACAAAGTATTATGACCTTTAAAAAATCCCGACCCCCTTTTAGAACTATAGGGTTGGATCCAGAGTGGATCCAGGGAGACCCTCTGTGAACAGGCCACCTCTACTCGCAGAGGGAACCAGAATTTAGTGGTGCCTCCCTGCTGGAGGAAGAGGGTAGTGTGGAAACAAATCATCCTTCCCCCAGTGCCATCACACACTGTTCTTAGGGGTGGACGAAAGTCCCTTACCTGTCCTCGAAGGATGTTCGCGGTAGGGGGGAGGCAATTCGCTGCTCCCCCCGCGAAGTTCAGGCTGGGGGGGGAGGCTTCCCGCCTCACCCGGCCACGAACGCAAAAGTTAAAAAAAAAAAACCACGCCCCCTGATAGGCTATGTGACGATTGACGTAGCCTATCACGGCTGACTTTGCAAATCTAGCCGTGATAGGCTACGTTAATCGTCACGTAGCCTATCAGGGGGCTTTTTTTTTTCTTTTATTGCAATGGCAGCGGCGGCAGCCGGTCGAAAGACTGGCTGCTGCTCCCGCCCCGCTCGAACACCCGCCGAACCGCCGGCCGGACCCACCGCCGGGAGGGACATTCGGCAAAGGTAAGTCCCGTCCCGGGGGGGGGTGCGGGGGGGGGTTCGGAGGATTTCTCCCCAAAACTTGTTCGGGGGGGCCGAACACGTTGGCGCTCGCCCCCCGAAGTTTCGGGGAGAAATTCTCCGCCAACCCTAACTGTTCTAGAAAGGCTCCCCCAACCACCCAGAGGAGATTTCAAGGGCATAGAGGGCTGCAGGAGTTCCCCAGTATCCTCTAGTCCACTCTACACATCTCTGGATCCAACCCACCATTTTATTTTGTTTGTTTTCTGATTCAGACCTATTGATATTTAATCAATTAATTACTCAGCTTAAACTCATACAATGAATATGACTAAGATTTCATATTAAATCATACAATTATACAGCTAATTGACTAAGATAGTGTGTGTGTGTGTGTGTGTGTGTGTGAATCAGGTGAAAACCCTACCATAACCTCACTCACTTCTAATAAGGATTAACATTTCCTTATCTTGTATGTAACTGGTTGATGTTGACAGTCCAGACTTATAAAGTGACTGATCCTAGTTGTGCTGGCTAGCAAAACAGATTAACTGCAGAAGCAACTCTATACAATTCCCCCTTCATCTCTGATAGTTGTTACAAGGGCAACATTCTTAAGAGTATATGCCTGGAATATAAAATTGAATAGGGATGGCAGAGAATTCCGCCACGGATCTCGGTGAGGCCGAATGCCAGTGCATTCGGCCCCCTGAACTCCGTGGCGGAACGGCCTGCCCCCCTGCGCCCCCCCCGCGGATCCCTCCCGGGACGAGACTTACCTGGGGCGGATCTTCTGGGCAGCGGTGGCTCCGGCGGCGGCTTGTGCGGCGGTGGCGGCCGGTCTTCTGACCGGCTGCCACCACCGCCATTTCCAGTGTTAAAAAAAAAAAAGACGTGATAGGCTATGTAAATCCATAAAGATTTACGTAGCCTATCATGGCTAGGTTAAAAACAACAACAACAACGACGACGTGATAGGCTATGTAAATCTTTACGTAGCCTATCACATCTGACTTAAAAAAAAAACACGTGCGTACGCAAATGGCGGCGGCTACGACCGCCGCCATTTGCGTTCCTTATTTTGGCCCGTCTTAGTCTACGTAAATATTTATGTAGACTAAGACGGTGAAAATAAGGGGGAATGCAAATAGCGTCCGCTATGCTATTTACGTTCCCCTTATTTTCCCTGTCTTAGTCTATGTAAATATTTACATAGACTGAGACGGCCCAAAATAAGGAATGCAAATGGCGGTGGCCAAAGCCGCCGCCATTTGCATACGCGTGCTTTTTTTTTTTTTTTTAAAGTCAGACGTGATAGGCTATGTAAAGATTTACGTAGCCAATCATGGCTGACTACAGGGACGCAAACGGCGGCGGCTACAGCTGCCGCCATTTGCGTCCCTGCTAGCCAGCGGCTAGATGTCCAGCTGCTGGCGGGCGGAGCCGGCTGGCGGCTCCGCGGAATCCCCACGGAGTGGAGCTGGCTGGCCAGGATTCCGGGGGGGAGGCGCAGAGCACCTCTTCCCCCGGTGAGGATTCCGGGGGGAGGGACGGAGCGCCTCTCCCCCCCAGCAGAACCCGGCAGAGCCAGGTAGGGCCAATTTCGTATATCCCTAAAATTATCAACAAAAAGTTCATAGTTGCAGTGGAACCTCACTGGTTTAGAAGGTGATCAAAATTCATAAAACCCATTACATGTTACATTTGTAATAAATTAAAATGAACCCAGATAATATTCAGTGAGTCATCAGGTTTAGCATTCCTGGGCAAAACTGAAGTGTGTGTGTGTGTTTAATGTCTGAAGTTTTGAACAAATAAGACACCCTGGGCCTTAGAAAAAGAACAATTAACTTTTCCAACTACTGGGTTTCTTTGGAAATAATTTTAGGGGCACTTTATAAGTCATGCATTTTTTTTTAATCCTAGCACTTTACTTCTAAGATTTTTTTCATAGGAACAGATGACTAGTGTTTTAAAACAAGTGTATGCACATACACAATATCTCAACACTGTGCTCCGTGTGAAGCAGTCTGAACATATCCTTCTTATTTTTAGTTAGTTATGGAATTTATTAACTGCCATTCAAAATGTGAGATTTTCCCAAGGTGGGATGCAATGTATAACAAAATCAATTACACACAGATGTATCGAGAGAGAGAGAGAGAGAGAGAGAGATGCACGCGCATGCACACACATGCGCACACACATGATATTAAAAAAGCAACATAGACATGATGAGCAGAGTATCAATACAATCAGTCCAGTTCATTCAGTTTCATCCCATTTCAGCCAGCCATGATTTAAAAACAGGGCCACTGAGAACAAATGCAAATGCAATCTAACATCTTAATTAAAAGCCATCTGATTATTATTTTTAATGGTTTATGGGTCTCCCTAAAACACAACAGGGAAGGAGCTGATTGCCTTTCCCAATGGAGAGACTTCTATACAAATGGGGGGCTACCATTGAAAAGGCTCTGCTCTATGCCTCTCACCCTAGCCTCCCTTCTTGAGAGTGCCCACATAGACTTATATGCAAAAAGCACTGTGAATCGCCCATGGACTCTAGTTTACAGAGCTATTTTGCATATAACTCTATGGGCAAGTGCTGCTGATCACCATTTTTTTAAAACATGGCCATCGGCACAGACACGAACAGGCCATGGTAAGTTGCAGGCTGTTCATCGAGCATGCGGGGGGGGGGGGGGCTCGACTGCAGCCCGGAGGGCTGGCGAGCAGGGGGAAAGCTCAGGGGTGCCTGGGGAACCCGAGCTGGGATGTGTTCTCACATCCCTAATAGCCTCTCCTGGACAGGGATAGCTTGACTACTGTGGTACAGGCATTAGTAACCGCAAGACTGGATTACTGCAATGTGCTCTATATGGGGCTGCCCTTAAGAATGGTCTGTCAGCTGGAGCTAGTGCAGAATGCAGCAGCCCTGCTTTTGTTGGGAGCTGCCCCTTTTCAGCGTGCAACTCCTTTGCTGAGGGAACTGCACTGGCAGCCTATTCGCTACCAGGCCAGGTTTAAGGTATTAGTACAAATGTACAAAGCTCTAAACAACTTGGGACCAGGATACCTGAGGGAACACCTCCTTCTTTGCCACCCTGCCCAATCACTGAGGTCATTAGAAGGCATGTTCTTGGTGGTTCCACAAGGACCCATGGCCCGGTTGGAGTCCACCAGAAAAAGAGCCTTCAGTGTGATGGCTCCCTTCCTGTGAAATTCCCTGCCTTTGGAAGTTAGGCAGGCACCAATGTTGGGTTCCTTCCAGCACCTCCTGAAGACATTATTTCGAGAGGCCTTCCTTGCATGACCATCAGCGGTTTATTAAACTCGACCTTATTGGAATTTGACTTAAAGACATGTTTTAACTGTTTTAACCTGGTGTTTTATTCTTTTATCTTTGTTGTTCACCACTCCGAAATCTTCTGATGTGGAGCGGTATGTAAATATTGTAAACAAACAAACAAACAAATATTCTGACTGGTGGTGGCTTTCCAGAGTCTCAGGCAAGCATCTTCTCCATCATCTGCCCCCTGATCCTTTTAATTGGAAATGGCACAGATTGAACTTGGGGCCTATAGTGTGCAAATTTGAGGAGTAGTTTTGGTCCTTCCTAGGGATGGGTGAGAATTGTGTCTAATCCCTACTTTTGAAAGCTATTTCTTCCATGGAACCTAGAACGCACACCTTCCTACAGGGAAATTTGGGGAGGGACTAGAGCTGTGTGATTCTGTCGGTTTCACTTTCTCCCACATCCATTTTTGTTAAGTCTCAAGTTCTTTTGCTCCCAAATACAATGAATTTTGCAAATGTTTGTAAGTTCTGATTAAAAATGAAGTGAAACAAAATGAGCCAAAGTCAATCGATATAGCTATTCCCGACATGGAGAGGACCACAATGTACCTGCTGGCTGTACTGCTGTTAAATATTAGGAGCCTGTCAGGGAGGGAGGGAGAGAGAGAGAGAGAGAGAGAGAGAGATGGCAACTCTAATGAAGCACTAACAGGGCAGGGTGAATACACAGGGATTTGAGCCCAGACTTTTAAGAGTTAAACACTCAAATCACCGGATGGATGAAGCTGTCAATTTTGTTTTCTC
The DNA here is from genome assembly GCF_057233095.1 of Heloderma suspectum. NCBI lineage: Eukaryota > Metazoa > Chordata > Lepidosauria > Squamata > Helodermatidae > Heloderma > Heloderma suspectum. The sequence continues at coordinate 30,926,515 of NC_139465.1, forward strand.
CCACATGCATTAAAAAAAAAAATCAAGCACTTTTTGTCCCAAATATGGAGACCTTCATGAATTTTGGTAAATTATGATGAAATGAAATTAAATTCTCACTCATCCCTCATTAAAAGCGTACATCTGTGTTTTCTAAGATGTGCACTCCAGTGATGCTGAGACATTTCCTAAAAGTCTGGCCCTGACGTATTGGCAACATGCATCTGGATTTGTGCCCAGGGTCATGGCAGTAATCATGTCTAGGACTACAAACTTTGTGCAAGATTGGGGCATTAGATGAAATCCCTTATCAAAACTGCACTAATCACATGATTAGACCCCTCTTCATAAATCTTGCACATTTTGAAACCATGGGTTACAAAATATGAAAAAAGCAAGGAAGGAAGCATGTGCATTGCTTTGTAATATCTCTTTTTTAAATACATTAAGAAAAAATGCCTACTTGTTTAAACCATTTAAGCTATCTGGTACACGCGGATTCTTGTATTAATTACGAACACATCAATCAATTACTGAAGGATAATATTGCAAGTCAGGTTTTTTTGTTTTTGTTTTAAACTTTGTTATGGATGACTTTAGGGTTTGTCCGTACTTACGTTTTATCCTAAAACAACCCACACACACCCACATAATGAAGGAAATGTGAAAGAGCAAACTGATGTTCTGTTTCATAACCCATTTTGTGAAAGTAATGTGTTAAATTGATGCAGTAAGCACAGAATAAAATGCAAGTATAAGGGCTGCCAAATACTGAATATAGAGAACAAAACAGAATAAGAAATATGTTGCATTTTAAGACTCCAAATGAAGGCCTTGCAGGGTGTGTGTGTGTGTGTGTGTGTGTGATGCTTGTAAGTCTCCTTGAAGGTCATTTGCCATTTGAGGTTACTCAAGACCCTTCATATATATATATATATATATATACACACACACACACACACACCCTTCATATATATATATGAAGGGTCTTGAGTAACCTCAAATGACAAATGACCTTCAAGGAGACTTACAAGCATCATGTCTCAGATTTGCTTCTTCAGGAAATGACGTTATCCAAAGTTGCATCTAACTGTTTTCTCTGTGCACATATATATCCACATACATATGTGAAGTAGAAATGGGGAGATCAGTCTGTTTCTATTCCAGGTTTTCATATTCACCAAGAAGTCCTTTCTATCCCATTTCTACATTAACTTGCATTTTTAAACATTAGGAAATCATCATGGAAATTCAATTAAAAATACGTATCTTAAAATGTATTTTCTCTCGAAATAAGCATATGTAAACATGATTTGACACATGTTTGAGCTGAGAACTGTGTCAAAGCATTTGCAAATTTGCAAAGGCCAGTGCGTAACTTAGTTCTGAAATTAGTCTAGAAGTTACAGATCAGGTCAGTTTGTAACAGAATTCATTCACGTGCCTGAAATGTCTGCTGACCTCTTATGGTGAATAGTGTGTGTGCGTGTGTGTGTGTGTGTGTGATTATAACAAAAACCTGCCAGTTTAAGAGGAGAGCTACAGCTATTCTGTGTTGGCTAAAACTGCACAAAGGCAATAAATAGGAAGTTAAGTCTCATGCCTTAACAGAGGTGTCCCGTGCTCAGTAATGAATGATGTTGTGCAACTATGGGCCATTTATGCCCAGTTGTGTAAATGGCCCCTTTACGGCCACTGTTTACATAGCATTACATTTACGGAAAAACCCAAGCCACCATTGTTTCACAAAATGGTGGCTCACTGAGGAAACAGGTGGTTGCTGGATAGGGATGTTGTGAGTGTCTGCCTTCATCCAGGAGGCTGGCAGACTCCCCGTGCCTTCCACCTCCCAGCCCTGCCCACTGAGGCATGGGGTGCTGACAAACCCAGTGGCCAAGCACCCCACAGCTCGGCAAGCAGCAGGGAAGAACCTGGAGTTGTTGCTGTGCATGCCCCAACCACTCTTGCTATCTCCTCCTTTCAAGAGCAGCTGGGGCATGTGCAGCTCTGAGGCCTTGTCCTGCCCATGTTGGCTGTCAAGGAAGCCCTTAACAGTCTGCAGGGCCAGGACAAGGGGCCAGGACACTTGGGGTGTGTGCATGACACCAAGAACTCTGGTAGTCAAGCCTGTGTGTGCACAAGGGCTTGACTGCCAGACACTTCAGTGCACAGGGGAGGGGTGGCTCATGCAGCTCAGGCAGGGTGAGCAGAGAGGCTCGCTGAGCAGGTCCAGGCCACATGAGTGGGGTGGGGTGGGGAGCTTGTCGAGCTCCCTTGTGCCCCAGATGGAGGTGAGTCCACCCATCCCTACTGCTGGGTGTTTGCAGACCGCATGGTGGCTTGGCCAGCAAGTCCAGTAATCATGGCAGTTGGGCATGCCGGGTCTGAGGGGCTGTCAGGCTGAGCAGGGGGTGGGAAGGGTCTTCCAGACTCCACCTGCCTTTTGGACTCCCGTGACATCCTTAATTTCTGGTTCTAGTAGACCATGTCCTGATGCCCAGTTGGCTCTCTGCTTCACCAGATAAGTAGCAAACTCACCTGTTTCTTCTACTTCTCATTCAGAAATGAAATCCCCTTTCTGCTAGCCCATTTAAGAGGAAGAGATCTTCCAAAAAAAACAACATTTCCTAGGAGGTTCTGTGGCTATACTAGATAGTACATTATTAGTAAGCAGAGTGTCATCTTCTGGATAATGGTCACTTTTTATATTTGTAAACTCTGTATGCTGAACACACTTCCCTAAATGTATCTCCTTAAGCACATGCACTTCATAACGATTCAGAGATTCATAGCCAACTATAATATATGCAAATAGTTATGACAATTATGCTAAAACACGACACAACTAATTCTGTCCCTGAAAGAAAGAAAAAAAAAAGAAAGAATAGGTCCTGGTGCCTCTGTCTAAGACTCTCTGACTCATCAGGTATGCATGGTTTTTATCTGATTGGTTTCAGTGATAAGTAGTCCTGAAACTGATAATTTCACCTCTTACCCATAGCAGAAACAAGTGAATTACCAAGAAGCATGCATAATTAGGCCATCTGTAGATGTGTTCAGGAGCCAGAGGTTATCCATGCTTTGCTGGCATCCAGATCATTGCTAAAAGTCAAAGAGAGATGTCATTAGAATGAGCAATTTGATTCTTTCCCTAAGTAATGAGAAATCTGAGATGTAATGTAAAATACTCTGTTGGAACCCAATTTAAGCCAGTTAAAGGTGACTTCCTAGGATCTGAATTAGGAATGGGCCAAGAACCCTGGGAAATGCTGCTAGCTTCATTCCTTTTTTAAAGAATGCTTCTAAAATTCTCCTCATCTGAATATTCCCAGGGATAGAGTTCCAAATTACTTGGAGTTCATTAGGCTGGGTGCCCAAATTTCCCCCTGTTATTTCTTTATTATTGAGTGTCTAAAAGAATGAACATTGTATTGTACCATTATTACATACTACATGTAAACATGATCACATCCAAATAGCAACCTACCCTGGCTGGTCTAAGACATGTTGCTGCCTAAGGCAATGATCTTTCCCTGCACCATTCCACATAGAATCCAACTGGGCTGGCAATTGGTGGGATGGAATTCTCTACTGCACTTGGGGGCAAAATGCTAGCTTTGAGGGCACAGCACAAACAAGCTTAGGGGACTAAGGGGGAATAGGGTGGGCTGTCCCATGCCCCTCTGCCCCACCCATCTCCCTTAGGCAGATGCCTCAGTCTGCCTAACTGCAGGGCTGACCCAGCAACCTAGTACTCAGAAGTCAAATATCATTAAGGAAACATTTTGATTAAAATATGCATTCTGAAGGACCCCAGACAAATTCTATTTAATATAACTCCCTATTCTATTTACCTCTTCTCTTTTTGAGATACCTCACCTAGTATGTCAGACTTGCCAATTGCCATAAATAGAACGGTCCATTTCTTGTTATGCCAGTTGGGTCCACTGACCTCTATTTTTGCAGCAAAGATTACACAGGTTATAAGTCCACAGTGTTATTTTACTACAAAACGTATAGGGGCAAACAAGACATGATATTAAGTGTGTATTTGCATTTAACATGCATTTAAAAAAAATGCAGTCATCAGCTGAATGGGGGCTTGATGCTTATCCAAATCAAAGGAGGCAGAGAGAGGGAATTGAAACCTTTCCTCTCCCCTGCTGAGAAAACAAAAACAAAACCCTTCTCTGAAATGGCTATTAGCAATGGAAGGAAATGTCAGAGTGTGAATTTGGAGCCTTGACAAGCCTGAAGTTCCAGGGTCAACTCTTTTGACCATGCAAAAACAAAAAGGCATCTGCTAGTGTTCCTAGCAGGCCTAGTCAATCCAGGGGCTTTATATTGCTTACCAATCAGAGTGCGATGTTGCACACCCTTATTTCCCCGTTTGTCACTGAAGAGCGTTCTGATTCTTGCCCACCAATTCCCCACAGTAATTCATTAGGCTAGATGTCTGTCTCAGACCCCTGAGTCCCTGGCACAGACAAAACAAACAAATAAGTAAATCACAGATTTCATAATTGGGTGTCACAGGAATGGACAGCAAGCCCATAAATACAGAGGTACATTCCAAAATGCCTGGCAGAATCTTGTAAGCTACCTTTTGTTCTTTCTGTTTTGTTCTTTTTCCTCTTTCTTTCTTTCTTTCTTTCTTTTCTTTTTAGCCAAAAATAGCTTCATATTTTGCATTAACAACTCCACACTGCCATACAGGGATGATAATAAAATGGTCCATTCTTGGAATGGACTGTGCATTATCATGCAGTGAGTATATGATGCAATGTGTAAGTAAAAGAGCCACATTTATGAACTGAAGAACATGAATAAAAGAGGCTGTAATCAGATTTCATGTTCAATCGTTGTTGTTTTCATCTCTCTTTTTCCTTCTTTCTCTCAGGTTTGTATCATTTCTCTGTACTGGAAGATATTGCTATTGGTGAACCGGTAGGAAGAGTTAAAGCAAATGACCTGGATATTGGCGAGAATGCGAAGTCATCCTATGACATTATTGAAGGAGATGGAATGGATATCTTTGAAATCACCTCAGACTCCCAGACTCAGGAAGGCATTATTAGATTGAGAAAGGTAAATCGCAACTTGGGAGACTGCGTTTGTGGAACTTGGTGTTGCACAAATGAGTCCTTAAAGTATCTCTATGTTATCAGAGTATGGCAGGTTCTGGCTTGAATTATTTCATGTTATTTTTCAAACCTTAGACATATAATCTCTCTCTCTCTCTCTCTCTCTCTCTCTCTCACACACACACACACACACACACACACACACAGATATGTGCATGAACATGAACACACACACACACACACACCAAGTTTTTAAGGGCCCCTGGGCAAGACATCCCCAATGGGCCTCCTCCCTTTTCACGTTCTACCTTCTCACTACCATTGTCACCATCTGCTCTTGCTCCTCATCCTCTTCCTCATCATTGCTACCACTTGCATGCTTGACAGGCAGAGAGCCAGTGAGCGAGCAAGCAGTTGCATCTACTGCTTCTCCTTCTCACCACCACCATTGTCTGGGCCAGAGTGAGAGGCAGGGGAACAAGCAGGTTGCAAAGGTGAAGAAGAGGAGCAAGTCCAGGAAGCTCTTGCCAGTGGGTACCCAGCCATGCCTGTCCTAGATGCTGGCCCTGCATCTCTCTCTCTCTCTCTCTCTCTTCCTCTCTCTCACTCTCTGTCTCTCTCATCTATCAAAGGAAACATATGTACACACAGATATGCTGCGCATCACTGTGGCAGTGGAGCATGGATGCTAGGCTCATAAAATGGTTGAGCAAGGGGAAACCTTGTCTGTTTGTTCTGGCACTGGATGTCTTCCCTCCCTGTTTCCCATCAAACAATGTGGGAAGGGCCATCATGTTTGTAGCTGAGGGAATTCTTAAGTATCCTGGCATAAGTGGGACAAGGCATGCCAACTCTCCACACAGAAATACACATAATAAGTAATATTGCGGGCGGCAGCTTGATTTGGACTCTTCCGTATAGTGTATTTTTTGGTTTGTTCTTTAGCATAAGAGTTAATTCCCCCCCCCCCAGTTATAAATCATGTTCTAGCTAGAGTTATAAAATTTCTGGAAATTTTGAAGCCATGGGGGATTTTTTTTTTCTCCACGAGATGAGGAAAAATGGAATTTGGGGGGGAAATAGGGAAAAAAATACAGTACGTATTTATTAGCACTCTTTACAGCTCTAAAGCTACTTGGTTACTTTAGAAACATAACAGTATGCTTTGTGTATCATTTGCTTTGCTCATAAACTTATAATTAAAATAGATAAATAAGCCCAGTTAGTAAATGTGTAAGTATTGTCTGAATAAACTATACGTTTAATATACCAAACATAATAACTTTTTGAGCAAACCAATACATAATACATTTTAGGTTCCTATTTTATGTCTGGCCCAGAGGAACTTCAGCAAGTAAGCCCTGAAACAAATGAAACATCTTAGAAGCTAGAAGAAGCAGTGAGAGCTGGAGACAGAGAAGACGGCTGCATAGCAGCTGTTCCTGTTTATGAGAAATTGGTTGGGTAGAGTTTAGGGAAATCTGGTCTGAAGAAAAAGCTATTGAGAGCTGTTTAGCTGGAGAAGATGCACATACCTGTTATGAATGGTAACCAAGCATATTTATTTTAAGAACATTTAACCAATCAAAACCTATTACTTAAGAGGTCATTTTCTTCCCATTTATAAATAATCCCCCCTGAATTATCTTAAGAGACATTAAGAGAATCTTAAGAGACATTGAGTAGTATCCATTGTTAGTACTACCTAGAGTAGACACAGTGAAATAAATGGGACTTAGGTTAGTAGTGACTAACTTAAATTCCATTCATTTCAGTGGGTCTACTCTAGATAGGACTGGATATTACCCATTGTTTTTAAAAGAGCTGAACATGGTTTAAGAGAGGATTTGCTTCCCTTTTTTTTTTTTGCTCCACTGGCATCTTCAGTTTTCCTCCAGACCATTGAAACAACACAAAAACCTGCAACCCCCCCAAAAAATAACACTACAGTTTACCAGAGGTTAAAAAAATAAAATAGGATACGTATTCACAACATGAACAGTGATCCCTCTTTTAGACTACCTTTAACTCTCTGGGGGTCAGGAGGAGCCTATCTTCTATCTCAAACTGAGATTTCTTCTGGCCACCACAGTTCCTTCTACTGCTTTCCCCTAATCACAGTCTTGGCCAGTTGTTTTATTCCGCCGATCCACACACACCTATGGCTTTCTATGTTGCTGAGTTTTACAGCAAGCACCAATAAAAGTTCTCGTGCTATTTCTTGGCACTTTTTACATTTCCAATAGGAGTCCTGGGCTTTATTTTCCATCAAGGAAAAAGAAAAAAGAAATATTTCAAAGACGTTTTGGAATGTACAACACTATATAAAAAAAGTGTGCTGCAGATCCTTACATTTGCATGAGAGAGAAAGAGAAATGGCGTGACAATCTGAAATGCACTTTGTGATTCCACTTGCAGAACTAAAATAATGCTTCTTTACTCATATTTCATTCACACTGGGAAACAAGATTACAAATTAGTGTTCATGGAGCACTTTAATACTTGCAAGCATCATACTATTCAATGATTTAAGAAAGAAAAAGAAAAACCCTGCCGGTTTAAGTCCAGAGTTAAGGCTATCTCATGTTGGCTCAAGTTCCACAGAGCCAGGAAACTGGAAGCTAAAGCTCATGCCTTAACAGATGTGTCCATGATCAGTGACGATGTTGTGCAGTGTCACAAAGTGTGCTTGCTTCCAACCTACCCACCATGCACCCACACTTTTCCTTGGTCTTTCAGGCCCAAATCCAGATGGGGAGGATGGAGTGCCTGGGACCAACAAAGATGCACCACGTTGTCCTGGTCCTGTATTGCCTTATGAAGCATATGAACCTTATTGTATTGCTAGAGGAATCCTCCTGTGAGTTGACCCACACCTATTTGTTGCTTGTAAGCAAGCACAATTTGTGACATTGTGGAACATCATTACTGATCACAGGGCATGTCTGTTAAGGCATGAACCTTAGCTTCCAATTTTCTGGCTTTGTGGGGCTTGAGCAAACACATGGTAGCCTTAACTCTGGTCTTAAACTGGCAGATTTTTTGTTGTTGAATTGTCTTGTTCTTTAAAAAGAAAAGGTATTATTACATTGTTCTGGGGAAGGGGGGAAAACACACACACTAATAAGTCATTAACTGAGTAGATGTGTACAAGTGAATAAATATGTCCCTGTATGTTCATAAAAGCTTCCTCCTGAGTCAGCCTGCACAGGATTCTAACATACCCTTTCCTTCCCTATCCACTCTTCATCAGTCAGTGAGAGTGATTCCCTCAACTTTCAAAATTACCTCACTCTTATCTCAGTTGATAGTTTCCTGCTGCCCCCCCCCCCAATCAGAATGCTGTCAGGAACACTGGAAGTGCTCCCCAAATACTGAAGTACTAGAAGCATTCTAGCTTCAGAGTGAAACTGAGCATGCCTGACCTAACATTGCCAGCAGTTGCTGCCATAGGCTTTCATGGGGTAGAAACAATGTTAATAACTTTTGAACTGCTGCTCAGAATTTCGCCAAACAAATGAAAGGCTTGGGGTGTCAAAGGAATCTGTCTGTGGGCTGAAGGTCACCAAGCTTCCAGCAGCACAGCCCCCTGGACTCCAGCTCACTTACCCACAAGCTGGCCTGTCTCAGTTGGTATTTAGTCCAACCATCTCACGGGTTTCAGTGTTTAAAATAAAAATGAAAGTCGCCATTTACGCAAATTGCAGGTGCAATTTGCATAAGTTGCACACATTGTGGCTCTCATATGCCTAATTTGTGCAAATTGCACCTGAAATTTGTGCAAAATCAAGCATATTAAGGCTGCAAGATGTGCAAATGATGCGAATTATGGCTTGAATTGGTGCAAATTATGGCCAAAATTTGTGTAAGTGGCAATTTTAAGGGGGGGGGGATGAGAAAGTTCCCAGATATCAGGGAAAAGCATGCAGCTCCGGGGCAATCTGGCAAGCCCCCAAACTGCCAGATTCTCCTGCAGTGGCCATTCTTATGAAAGACACAGCTCCTTGACAAAACTGAACAAAGTACATCAGTAGTTTTCACCCAAATTTGAAAGTTATATATGATATGTTGAGCTGCAGCTTAGAGTAAAAATGAACAAGTTGTCAATATTCAGCACATCTTTACTTGCCTGTACCTGTGGCAATTTCTATTGGATTGCTTTGACATTTTGCACAACTGTGTACCTTACTGGGTAGATCAGGGATGCCAACTTTTATGTTATTAGCTAAACAGGGGTCATTTTTATCAGCAGTAAAATATTGGGACTTATAATGGCAGAACTTTTATTTTATTTTTTGCAACTTAATTAAAGGGGCATTCCCAAGTCCCTTTAATACTTGAAAACACAATTGATGATGATGATAATAATTTGAATGATTGCTCCAGTCCTGTGTACAATGTCCTGGGACTAAGCTCTATTAAACTCAGTGGGGCTTACATCTGGATATGATTGCTCTATAAATTAAAATAAAATAATAACTCCCAGTTATGTCACTTATGTTTCTCCCACTGAAATGATTGAACCTTAAAAGAGGCTAAACTTTGGCTGGATCATACCCTTGGGTATTTTGGTAATAAAATATAGAGGCATGGTTGTCTCAGGCACAATAGCAATTCCTGTTCTAAGTGATTCTAACATTATAGGAAAGAATAAACTAGGCATAATTTCAGTTAATGTTTTGTATGGTCATTGTGTTTACTTCTCTGCAGTATGCAGGATTTGCTTACTTTTTTGTAATGGTCTGCATGCTCAGGGACATTGTTTCTGTGCCTGTTGACATTTTGGTTTAAATATTATTTGATAATGGAAATTTTATATTATATTCTCTTTTGAGTCATAAGAACTTAAGTAGAGCCTTACTGGAGCAGACCAAACATCCATCAAGTTCCACTAGGGATGGGAGAACCAGGGATACTTGAGTTAACTGAAATTCTGCAAAATTTACTTTCAAGCTTGGTTCAGCTTGCACCTGTTCATGTTTGCAAGCTGGGTTTTTTGGTTCATTCAAATGTGAAATGTACTTCGTCTTTTTTCAAAAGTGCATACCTTTCTCTCATTCACTTGATGATTGTAAGCCTCTGAACTCAGAGGCTTATGAGCATCCTATGCAAGACAGGAGGAGCAGCGGAGGCAATATTGAACTCCCCATTCTCCCACCTTGCCTATTACCCTTGATAGTTTTGGGGATTTTTTGCTTATCTAGCTGGGGTGCGTCAGAGGGAAGGAGGCTGAAGAGGGCCCAGGTAGGGATGCTGGAGAAATGACAGACTAAAATGAGCCCAGATTTCTAAGGATCCAACCTGTGGAATCTGCTGCAGAGCGACCCCCTCAGGCCACGTGGAACCCATGGACTTTTTTTTTTTTAACTTTCCTAAAATTTACGCATATTTATTTGTAGGAAAATATGCAAGTTTCTGCTTAGGAAAAGTGGAATGGAATGGGGGACAATACGCTAAATGTCACGTACTAAGGTAAATTATATAAATTGTTACAAAACCCCTTATGTAAGTATTTGCGTATTTTTCCACATGATGAAAAAAAAATGCATCCGTCCGTGAGAGGACGACAGAACAAAAGGCATCTGACAATCTGCAAAACACAGATGGAGCAGATTTTACACAGTCCATACATCCCTAGCCTCAGGATAACTCACATCCTGGCCTCTCCAGTCTCCTCCCCTCCCCACCCACCGAAACGCCACCTATTCCCCTTCTCTGAGTTCATGTTCTTTCCACGCTGGCTGTGAAGGGAGTGTGGGTTGGTGCTTCAATTTCTCCCTCCAAGGTCAGGAGCTCTCTCCAACCTCAGATTGGGGATCCAAAATATCCTATGGCCCCTCGGATGCTGTCTAGGGGCCATAGGATTGCTTCCGAAAGTGTGGAAATGTCATTTTTTAAAGTGCACATTTTGCAGACACAACTGCAAGTTCAGCAAGTTGCGAACTTTTTCAAAGACCAAGTGGTCCTGTTCGCATTTGGGATTATGACTGGGGAATTTTTGAGTGATCTGAAAACTGAAAGACAATTCTCATACATTTCTAAGTTCAGCATCCTGCTTCACAAAGTGGCTAACCAGATCCATTGGGAAGTCCACACATCCACATGAGGACAATAGCACTCTCCCACTGTTGTTCCCTCTGGCACTGTTTCTGATCCTGGAGGGAGCATAAAGTAACCACTGATAGCCTTATCATCCCTGAATTTGTTCACTCCCCTTTTAAAGCCATCTGCTTTGGGCCATCCCTTATCCTGGAGCAGGAACTTCCTTTACACAGTGGCTGTGCTGTGTCCTTCCTTTTGTCTGTTCCAAATCTCCCAGTAGTCAGCTTCATTGGATGACCCTGAGTTCTAATATTATGAAAGTAGGAGAAGGATTTATATCCACTTTCACCATACTATGCATAATGTTATAAGCCTTGATCATGTTCCTCCTTAGTCACATTTAAAAAAAAAAATAAAAAGTAGAATTTCTTCACTGGGAAGATGCTTCAGCCCCCTGAAACTTTTGGCTGACCTTTCTTTCTGCAACAGTTTTGCGGAAGGAAGAAGTGAAAACCATTTCAGAGGGACAGTAGCTTGCCCACCTTGGTATCTTCAGTGTACAAAGGCCTTTAGCTGCAGCTTTCCATCCTCTTCAGCTAACTTCAAAGTCAAACTTCATAGCAGGGGTGGGGAAACTCAGGCACCAAATCTGGCCTTCCTGAAGTTCCCCAGATACCCCTTTCCCCCCAACCACCAACCATTTGGTGGTTTCTGATCTTTTGTGGAGTTTTTTTTCTCCATTCTAAAAGGTTGAAATCCTAAGGTTTAATAAGAGCTTTAAGTGACAATATGCAGGGTTATCTATCGATCTATCTAGGCTCCACCCTTTTCCCTTGCCACACCCACTACTGGAATGCAGCCCCTGAGAGCTTCTCTGAAATGGAAATCAGCCCTTGGGCTGAAAGAGGTCCCCCACCCCTGCTTTCTAGCCAAGTCAGAGGCCTGCTTCCTATCACAAGATGTATCTTCATTTCTTTTCTTTTCTTTTCTTTCTTTTTTTGGAAAGATGTAGTGATGGCCACCACTTTGGATGGCTTTAAAAGGGGATTGGACAAATTCCTGGAGGAGAAGGCGATCAATGGCTACTAGTCACGATGGCTATATGCTAGCCTACCTCCAGTTTCAGAGGCAGTATGCCTATGTACACCAGTTGCTAGGGAACACGGTGGGAGGGTGCTGTTGCACTCATGTCCTGCTTGTGAATTTTCCATGTGCAGCTAGTTGGCCACTGTGTGAACAGAATGCCGGACTAGATGGACCCTTGGTTTGATCCAGCATGACTCTTCTTATGTTCTTATCAAGGCGTCAGGACAGGAGATGGCACAAGCTCTCCTGATCCTAACTTCCTGCTCTGTCAAGCATCCACAGCATGGACACTGGTTCCAACCAGGTCACAGATTCCAGTTGCCCCATACCATAATGTACATTTTCCAATGATTTTTATTTCAAATATGCAAACTGGAGTACAGATTTCCCTTGATGTGCTGAGAGAACTACTAGACTGACAAATGCTTTTGGTTTTATGATTTTTTGCCTGCCGAATTTGAAATGGCTAAAATGATACAGGATGCATGATTGGCAAATTGTGCATATGCTGATTTACAGCCACCTATTCATAGGTACAAAAGCTTAATTTCTGAGTCAGTAGAGAAGCGAGTGCTTGTCATGTTTACTAAAAATTGTGAAGTTCCATTAGAGCTGGATTCATATCTTTAAAAATCAACACAATTTCTGAAAGTACGAATATATGTTTAAGCTTCCAGAGACTTCCTGAAAGAGTTTTGTGATTTCTATTTGTGCTCTTTCCATTTGCATTGCAGATTTAAGCTACTGTGTCATCCTCTCTGTGTGTCTTTGTTCCTTTCTATGGGACATTGTAATGCAAATTTACATATCTTTCCAAAGCTTGGCAAATTTGCAAGTTTGAAATTTTAATCATCGTGAGTCATCAGAGAGCTGGATTGTAACTCCACACATGTAGATTTCTTGAAGTTGCAGCAGATATGAACTTTGCTCATAAAATTGATGCTATAGGATACTTATTTTTAAAAAGTCTGTGACACTTTCTTGTTTGTCTCCCATTTTTACATATTAATTTTTTTAGCATAACCAGTCAGGAATTTCTCCTATGCAAGCACTATCGAAATGATTTGATATTTTGATTCACAATTTGCCAGTCACTTATGCTGTGTATAGAGATGCTGGGTGGTGGGTTTTTTGTATTTGTTCCTGATACAAAAATCAGTTTGCACACAGCATGCACAATTGACTTAATTGCATATCCAGCCACTTATGTGTGTGTGTGAGGGGGCAATGGATCCCATAATAATGTTGTCAAACCTGCTATTGTGAATAAAGGCTCCCAAAAAAGCAGGGATAGATGGAGTCACCTCCATCTGGAGCGCAGGCGAGCTCAATGAGCTGCTGCCCCTGCTCACGTGGCCTGGACCTGCTCGGTGAGCCTCCCTGCTTGTCCTGCCCCTGCCCACTGAGCTGCATGAGCCACCCCTCCTCTATGTGTTGAGGACTCCGGCAGTCAAGCCCTTGTATGTACAAGGGTTTTATGTACACAGGGGCTTGACCACCAGAGGCCTTGGCACTGCACTTACTCCAAGTGTTCCAGCCATCTTCTCCTCACATGGAGGATATGGATAGAGTGGCTGGAGTATGTACAGTGCCAAGGCCTCATCCTGCCCCTGCCAGCTGTTAAGGGCTTGCTTGAAAGCTAGTGGGGGCAGGATGAGTCCTCAGTGCCACACATGCCCCTAGCATCATAGCCATCTCCTCCTCACAAGGAGATGGCTAGAGCTCTTAGGCACTGAGGTCTTATCCTGCCCCCACTGGCTCATAAGGGCTTGCTTGACAGGCTGTGGGGGGCAGGATGAGTCCTCAGCACCAGGCACACCTCAGCTGGCCTTTCTTTCCATTTCCTCCTTGCAAGGAGGAAATAGCCAGAGTGATTGGGGCGTTTGCGGCAATGATGACAACTCCCAGAAGCTTCCAGAACTCCAGGGCATGCAGCAGCTGGCTCCGTTAGTGCCCCATGGCTTGATGAATGGGGCCCAGGCATCTACTATAGATAGTGAGGATGTTGGTTAATAGATATGAGGTGGGTAACTTCCCCCACCACAAAAAAGTTTCAAATAACAAAGTTTAAATTTTGCTGGGGGGGGGGTATCAGTAGAGAAAAAATGCTAAAATCTGAACTGATACACAAAGAACACAAAGAACCATATGAGCAATGGGGTAATGAAACCACCAGGTGCACCCAGCTAACCTAACTAGACTGTGCATTATCCAGGTTCCTTATCCACACAATACTGTCATTTCAATGGTCCAGCTCACTCAAATCATTTCTCCAGTTCAAGCAGCACTTTCTCTTTCTTTCCTCTAGAAATCTCTGTTCTCTCTACTTCTCTGCCTGTCTGCCTTTTTGGCTTTGGTTGATATCTTCTAAATGTATCCCCTCCCCAACTCCAACCTATCATGAGGGTAATTTCTTGTCCATTTTATGCAAACTAAGTTTGTTTCCTGTTTTAAAACCTCCCCCCCCCCATCTTCCTGCACCTGAGCACAACTTCTGACCACTATATTCTGATTAAATCTTTGACTTCTTAAACTATGAATCTTTTGGTTGAAATTGCCTAGCAGAGAGAGAGAGAGAGAGAGAGAGGAATTAACCACATAATATCCTAAGACCAATGGGTCAAGCAGTCCTACACTTTCTCAGACAGTGACCTGGTTCGCACAACATGAAGATGGTTAATTACCCATGGTGGCCTGTTACCCTCCCGGTGCATGCTTGTTATGTGCTAGCTGGATTTTCATAATTACCCTTTGCTGGGGTTAGGCAAAAGTGGTTGGTTGGGGTGGTTAACAAACCACCCAGCAACCCTAGAACAGGACATGGGTTCTGAGTGGTTTGTTAACCACTCCAAACACCCACCCTCACTGGGTTCAGACATCACAACAAGCTGTGAGGCAAGGAGCAATTTTGTAAATCTGGCCTGCATGCATCTGCCACATCTTCCCCAAAGCTGTAGACACAGCTATGACATTGGGTTCAGAAATATGAGCATGCATTTTTCTGCCCCCCTAACGCTTGCAGCCATTGCAGAAAGTACCATGATGGTTTCTCAGAAGAGGGTAGTAGAGGGTAAAAAAGGGGGCATTCCAGTGGGCAAGGAGGGGAGGCCTGGGTCCACTTTGATCCAAGAACATTTGCATGAATCTTATTTATTTATTTATTTATTTGTTTGTTTATTTATTTCTATACCGCTCAATAGCCGAAGCTCTCTGGGTGGTTCACAAAAATTAAAACCAAAAAGCACACAATAAAACAATTTAAAATATATAGAACATTAAAACCACAATATAACAATACAACCACAATAAAACCTAGCAGCAGTGCAGGAGTTTAAAATCAAATTTAAAACAGCAAAGCTAAAAGTTTAGAAAGCTGGAACGCTAAAATGCCTGGGAAATAAGGTCTTCACCTGGCACCGAAAGGAATACAATGTAGGTGCCAGGCGAACCTCACCAGGGAGCTCATTCCAGAGCCGGGGTGCCACAGCAGAAAAAGCCCTCCTCCTAGTAGCCACCTGCCTCACTTCCTTTGGCAGGGGCTCACAGAGAAGGGCAGCAAAATTGAATTACCAAATGGCAGCAAAACTGTGCAAATTATGCAAATTGTGGTTGCAATTTGTGCACAATTCTATTCATGCAAATAATATTTTTTTAAAAAAGCAGAAAAAGTTCCCAGATTTGGGGAAATCCCCTGCACTTCGGCCCACAAATGTGAGCCAAGTCAGGCGCTCACTGGGAGTCAGTCGAGCCTAAAAAGGGCCGGACAGACCTCTCTAATATTATCACTTTTTTCATATGATTAGATTGTGTACTGCCTTATTAAATAACACTCATTTCCAAGTTTTATATGTATATACACACACTTCTGCAAACAGCAGAATTTTTAATCCACATAAAGCTTCCGTATCCCTCCCACCCTTTGCTCCTTATCACCAACACACAGAATGCTGATTGGGTACATGATTAATATACAACCTAGGCCATAAGCAGTAAAAATTATTACAGGGCTAAAGGAGAGTAGTGACAGATCTCTTACTGAGAGAATGTTCTTTGAGTCTGTGCTCTTTGTTTTTAGAAAGAGAAAAAGTAACCCCAATTTGGTGGGATTTCATTGAAACTTGACCCATAAACAGATATCAATAAATGCCTAGAAAATTTACAGCCCAAATCAAATTAAGGTGGAAGAGATTGCATTAAATCTCACTGTTTGGAGCTTAAATGGCATTGTATTTGCTTGTTCTTGTTGCTGTGATCATTAGAAAAAGCATTTGTCTTTGTCATTCTTAACAGCCCCTGGACTTTGAGTTCAAAAGATCCTATACCCTGAAGGTAGAGGCAACTAATGTACATATTGATCCACGTTTCATCAGCGTGGGACCCTTCAAGGATACAGCAACAGTAAAAATTGTAGTTGAGGATGCCGACGAACCTCCAGTCTTTTCATCACCAACATACCTACTGGAAGTGCATGAAAATGCTGCTATTAACTCTGTGATTGGTCAGGTGACTGCCCATGACCCTGATGTTTCTTCCAGCTCTATAAGGTACTACTGCTTTAAAACTTTTGAAGTATGTTTCTTTCAAAGAGCTTCAGCACTGTATAATATGTATGATATCCAAAAGACCACCCATATTCACATGGACTTGCCCATACACGGAGGCCATGTTTGGAAACCTTCTTCTCAGTGCACCCCAGCCTTTGGAAGTTAGGCAGGTGGAGACCATAGAAAAGCTCTTCTTATTGGTGGTGCTCCATCCATGGAATGGTCTCAACAAGGAGGTTTGCCCGACGACTTAATCTTATGTCTTTTCAAGGAAATATCATTTTATTTTCCGAGGCCTTTAAAAATATTGTTTGAACTTTTTTTTAAGTGCTATTTATTGTTTAATGAGCTTTATTTGATTTGTGGAAACATGGTTGTGACTAGGGATGTTGGAGAAATCCACAAAGGAATCAAATGAGTTTGGATTTTGATGAATCCCATTCATAGATTCTGCAGTGGACAGGCTTTTCCCAAGTGGAATGGATTCCATGGACTTGAAGACCGTTTGTTGTTGTTGTTGTACATTCCAGAATTGTATGCAAACTTGGGCATAGAAAAATACGTAAAAGAAAAAAAAAATGCAGGCCAAAAATATGTATTTCTCCTATAGGCTAAAGTGTGAAAACGCACATTTTGGGGGGATGTGTGCGTTTTGAGGTATTTGCACATTTTAGCAATTGCAAGTTTGCCCAATTTGGAAACTTGGAAAAAAACCAACAATAACAACAACTCTGATTCCATCAATGATCAGAAGACAGAACAAAAGGCACCTGATAAACCTTCACATTTTACAAAATCCATACATCCCTCATTGTGAGTGTGTGCGTGTGTGCTTTAAACTGCTCTGCTGTTTTAATGTGGATTTCATATGATGGCTTTCATTGTTTTAGTACTATTGTAAGCTGCTCTGAGAGTGGTAACCCTGAATGGAAGGAAAGTAACAAGGCCATTGGAACAATGGGGGCAGTGCTGGCTTCAAGTTTGGGACCACAAGATGCACTCAGTTTTCTTCCCCCTCCTTGCCCCAGGCTGGCCTAAACTGGCAATACCACTCAGAGGAATAGACTAGCCAAGTGAACAAATAATGGCAGTTGCTTAGTGATGGTGGAGAATTCCAATAAGGACCGTATAATCTAAAGAATCTGGCCCCCCAGAGTCGGTGGTGGAACGGACCACCCACCTCCACCTCCCCACAGGATCCGTCCAGGTTGGATCTCTGTCCACATCGAACCTGCGGAGCCGGCCACCAGCTTTGCAGAGCTGGAGAAAGTTGATATGACTGGCAGCCATTTCCATGCCCTATCTCTGTCTAAGTCAGTCCCCAGGACACAAATAGCATAGTGGGCAGCATTTGCAGCCATAAAGCTGGTCGATTAGCCTAAATGCAGCCATTTACAGCTGCATTTAGGCTAATCGACCAGCTCTACGGCTGCTAATGGCATTCGCTATGCCTTTTGCGTCCCTGTTTTTGGCTGTGATAGGCTACACAAATATTTGTGTAGCCTATCGCGTGAACAGGGATGCAAATGGCGCTGCTACACCACTTGCATCTGGGGGACTGACTGAGACAGAGATACGGCATGGCAATGGCTGCCAGCTGTATTGACTTTCTCCAGCCTGTGGAACTGGCGGCCGGCTCTGCAGGTGCGACATAAAGCCTGCCTGGATGGATTCCGGGGGGGGGAGGAACGGATTGCCTCCCCCACATTGAGGATTCTGGGGGGAGGAATGGATTGCCTCCCCCTCCAGCGGACCCCCCACGGATGGCATGTAAGGGGATTTGTACATCCCTATAGTTGCTGCTCCTTCTCATTCTTGTAGAGACTTTCTCCAACACCTGCTCTTTCCCTTTTGACCAGAGGAAGAGGGTGACAGTGATCTCAAAGGTGATAGAGAATAATAAAACCACTCCAAGTCTCCAGTCAGTCAGTACCAGAGAACACACTTTGTATTCAGACAGTCCCATTGTTCAATCCCTGGCATCTTCAGTTTTGTTTTTATTTTTTTAAGCAGCAGGTAGTAGATAATAGAAAAGACATCTACCTGAGACCCTAGAGAGTTGTGGCCACTCCGAGTAGACAATATTGGCCTTGATGGACTTCTATTGTGTACTTGCACTGTCTCATTCATGGGATATTATGGGGGCAGGAGCAGATTATGTCATCTTTAATGTGTACCCCCTGTTTTTTTCTCCACTTCTTCCATCTTTTTTTTTTCCTTATGAAAAAAAGTTTAAGGAAGATAAGATGCACAATGCCTTTTGTTGGTTAGCACTAGGAGGTCTCATCTCTGTTTTGTTTCTGTGCTGGCCTGGTACCTTGCTTTCTTATCTTCCTAAGCACATAGAGGTGTCAAAAAGGAGGAGAATGGTCCCTAGCAGTTAGCAGTGACCTGCCTGCCAGCCATGGGCAGTGGAGGTTGGCAGCTTGGATTTCGGTGAGGCTGTGAATCCATTCTGGGTTTCAGTTGCAATCATCCAGAACTCTAAAGGATCTTTCCACGGTTCTGAAACTATTTGGGAGATAGGGTTCAGCACTCTGAATAGCTCCTTTAGAGTTCTGGCTGGTTCTGACTGAAACCCAGAATAGATTCACAGCCCCACCAAAATCGAAGCCACCAGTCTCCACTGCTCATGGGTCCCATTGGGTACCCACCAGTGTTGGCCTCCAATAGAAGAAAGAATTGGAAAGTTATTGTTCTCATCCTTTTCTTCATTCTCTTTTCTGTACTATATATTTCTGGGGATTTTTTAAAAAAACAATAATGCCAATTTTATTCTGTTTGTGCACTGCGAATCACATTGTGTTCAAAACTTAAAATACTTTGTTGGGCCTATCACCTGGTGACGGGCTGTAAATGGTACCCATTCTGTCTTAAAGGACATCTTCCCACGCTAAAAGAGTAGATCCCTACATGGGATTGCAGCAAGCATTGAACGGGGAAGGGAAGTGAACCCTTTCTTCTCCTGCTGTAGTCCTAAGGAAAATCCCTCCTCTGAAGCTGGTATTTTTATTGTGAGAAAATCCCCCGATAACCTCCACTACCCTAGGAGATGCTGTTACCATGTTGTTTGTTTTTAAATGCAAAGACACATTCTATGTCATATTTACTTTGGCCCTGAGGCACTCGAGGAAGGGGATTTGTATCTCCTCGCCAAGATTTTACTTTCCTCTCTTATTTAAATGTATTAATTCTTTTGTAGCCAAGGTGAAGTACACAGGGTCAACTTTTGGACTACCAGAAAGCCCCAGCCTCAACAAGGAACACCTATTAGAAACAGGGATAATGGAGAAATTCAAGACAGACTAAAACCAGGTCAGATTTCTAAGAATTCGCTGTGGAATCCACTGCAGACTGACCTCCTTAGGCTGCCTGGAGTCCATGGACTTCTGGATCTTCTTCTTTTTTTAACTTTCCCAAAATGTACACAAATGTATTCCTAGTCAAATATACAAGTTTCTGCTGAGACAGGTAAACATTCACAGGGAAAAGTTGAATGGAATGGGGGACGATACACTACATTTTATGCACTAAGGTAAATTATGTACATTTTTGCAAATCCTTTTAGGGAATTATTTGCATAATTTTACATGTGACCAAACAAAAAGAAAAAAAGAATCTGTCTGTGAATGTATGATGGAACAAAAGGCACCTGACAATCCACGAAACACAGATGGAGTGGATTTTACACAGTCCCTATATCCCTAATTAGAAACACAACTTGGAAAAATGGTAATGCTTGGATTCATCTAATTCTGGAGAAGTTCTCATGAACTGTTATCATTTGCCTTGATCTGCCCAGAGAAGAATTGTGATGGGGCATCACATGATGCAATCAACCCATCAGAATGCACATTTCAATATGGCTCATTGAGTATTTCTTGGGTACGCTTTATTTCAGGGGTACACAACTTTCTGGCCTTGAGGACCTCCTTGGGTGTCCGGTGGGGGCCACAGATGTATGCACGCATGTACATGAGCATGCACATGTACAAGCATCTGTATCGATACATGCACACACACACACACACACACACACACACAAATATACAACTCACTCAAACACACACTACTCAACTGCACACACACTCTCCTGTTCTCCTGTACACACCACTCACTCATTCATTCACTCACTCAAATCCAGGTCCTGCCCAAGACCATTTCAGAGGCCCGACAACTGCTTTGATCAGTCAGAACCAATGCTCCTCCCAGAAACTTTCGTTATCCAACCACTCAGCCATCTAGGAAGCCTGGTTCTTCGCCTTTCTACTTCACTCTCTTGCTGAAGGCTCTTGATATCCCACACTCAGTTACCTTGAACTTTTTCAGAACCACCCACTCACCCAGGAAATAAATAAGAAATGCTCTAGGAACAAGCTCTATGATTTCTGCCATAGAAGCACCATTCCTAGAGCATCTACGAAGCAGGCAGAAACTTCAGAGCACTGCTTCCTAGGATGCCCCAGGACACTCCAGGAGCAAAGGCTCTATCGCTGGAATCATATAATGCCCATTCCTTGGGCATTCCCCCCCCTTTCCCCCCCCCTGGGTTTTGTCTGGGTGCACGTGCACTTTTTTGTATCCCTACTTTATTAGTCCCTCGTCCACCCCCTACCCCCAAACGCCTTGGCTTCTCAGTTGTATTATGAAGTAAATGCTGATAATAACTTCTGTCTGCAAGATTTTCCAAATCAGAGGGATTTTGATTTGGGCTGGGCTCTGTCTGTACAATGTGTACAGAATTGTCTCTGAATCTCTGAACTGTGGTGCTGGAGGAAAATTCTGAGAGTGCCTTGGACTGCAAGAAGATCAAATCAGTCCATACTCCAGGAAATAAAGCCAGACTGTTCACTTGAGGGAATGATCTTAAAGGCAAAACTGAAGTACTTTGGCCACATCATGAGAAGACAGGATACCCTGGAGAAGATGCTGATGCTGGGGAAAGTGGAAGGCAAAAGGAAGAGGGGCCGGCCAAGGGCAAGATGGATGGATGATATTCTGGAGGTGATGGACTCGACCTTGGGGGAGCTGGGGGTGGCGACGGCCGACAGGAAGCTCTGGCGTGGTCTGGTCCATGAAGTCACGAAGAGTCGGAAGCGACTGACCGAATAAACAACAACAACAACAACTGTACAATGTAAATGGGGATACACATTTTTCTGTTGTATTACCCACTTCTTTTCTAGCAGCAATTGTTCAATAATTGTAAAAATAATGTATCAATGAGAAGAGTGACACTCCTTGTCAGCTCTAACAGCAAAATATTACTAACATAACATTACAACCTCAACCAATAATAGTGTACTAGGGCACAAAAACAAGAGGGTAGTGGGACTCAGTGAAGACTGGCCGTGGTTAGTTCACCACAGAAAGCATCTTTGTTTATACTGCTCATCTTACTGTACCAATTCACTACCAGTGACCTTAGCTGGGAGTGAGTCACACCTCTTCTGATTGGTTCTTGAATTCATTTGATAGATGCTTGTATTTGTTTGTGTTCTATATAGTAATATGATGCCCTTCCTATCGTGTCTTGCATTGCTTGGGTTTTCAACCTCATTTTGTGAATTGCTTTGTCCTCCTCACCCTTCTTCTTTTTCTCCTCCTTCTTCCTTTTCCTCCTCCCTGCATAGACACCAACCTACCTAGTTGGCCATTTATTTCATGCATCTGATCAGGTACTAGTCTCTGGCCACTGAACGTTTATGTCACTAAGGAGTCATTAAGGTGCCACAAGTGTTTTTATTTGCAAAATAAGCATTCAAATGATAGGAACTAAGGGAAAAGTGGGGTAGGGGAGAGTTCTAAAATTCCACAAGCCTCAGGCACTTCCTCATTTTTAATTGCTTTTAAAAACGTTAAGCCTCTCTCTATTCTCATAAGCACAATCCTTCCATCAAATTCTCTGAAGCTGCCATCTGTGCTATATGATTATACAATGATGGTTGTTGCTCAGATAATATGAAACCTTAAGTGATGATATCACAAAAAGGAAAAGTGGGGTGGGCAATACTGTATCATGTTTCTCTTGGGCCCCCTCTTTCCTGATGCACTCTCACACACAAATAGAGAGGCTTCAGTCTCAGGCCTTTAATTCATTATCAAAAGGTTCATTACAAATGCAAATCCTCGAAGACTCTCAGGCTACAAAGGAATGCCTTCAGCGGATTCAAATGGGAACATCAACATTGTCTGCAGTTTGAAGTGAGGCTTGCTGGCTAGACTAACTTAGGGAGGGATGTCCCACCCTTCCAGTGATGCTTCCCTATATTTCTTCTCACACATCGCTAACCGGGTCACCCGTCTGAGCTCCACCCCTGACTTTTCCCTCTTAGCTCTGCAACATAGTATAGCATCTCTTAGGTCACAGCCCCCACTCTTCTCCTCCTCCTCCCGGCTTCTCACAGAGGGGGCAAGAGGGGGAAGGTTCAGGCCCAGCCATCTGGTAGTTAGTAACCTGAGAAGCATGCTTATGCATATCTGAACTGGCTTGGGAAAATGCATCTCCCAGTTCTAGCTGTTCCTCTTCTGAATCTGAGCTGCTAACTATCTCCCTGTGCTCAGAATCAATCCTGACATACTGATAGAGAATATCTATTTATTGGAGCATTATCCATCATTGACCCATGTAAGCTTTTTGAGTTCTTCAAAATCTGCCATTAATGAAGTTGTTCTCTAGTACTGGGGCAGGCAACCTTTTTGGGTTGTGGGCAACTTTGGAGAAACATGTGGGCACCATAACAAAATGGCTGCCAGGGGAGGTGTGGCTAGGCACAAAGAACAAGTAACCAGTTGAAAAGACTGAGTACAGGGCAGAGGTGGGGTCTGAGGTGGGGTCTAAGCCCTCACACAGTAAACACCTCCTTTAAACCCACAGTTTTCAGCTGAACCCAACAGAAACCTATTTCACAGCAATCTGAGTTGCTGGTAAAGTGATGTGTTAATTTAAAATGTGTTAATTTATGGGTGCCAAGAAAGGTGTCTGGGGGTGCATAAGCACCAATAAGCATCACATTGCCTACACCTGCTATAGTACTATCTCCTGTGCATGTGTTTTTAAGTCTTAAGGTGCAATCCTATGTGGAATAGTCAGCTGCCTCTGAAGTCAGAAGCAACTGACTATCCAATCAGGGTGGGTGGAGCATGGAGGAAAACCTCTCCTCTGCACTCCAGCCACCCTACATTCACAGCTAGATGGCTAATTTCAGAGTGGGACTTCAGAACAGCAGGGGGAAGACTGGAAGATGCATAGGAAGCATCACACAGACACTTCCACGCTCCTCACCCCTCCCTGCCCCTGGGAACATCCT
The DNA here is from genome assembly GCF_057233095.1 of Heloderma suspectum. Lineage (NCBI taxonomy): Eukaryota > Metazoa > Chordata > Lepidosauria > Squamata > Helodermatidae > Heloderma > Heloderma suspectum. The sequence goes on from NC_139465.1 coordinate 30,950,560, forward strand.
CTTTTGCCCTGTTCCACACTGCTCTTCCAAGTGTGGAGCCCGGGGTGAACTTCACCTCTTACAAGGTGGTGGGAGTGGGGGTGGGGAGGTGATGTTCTTGGAACCAACCTCAGAGTGTTGGTTCTCTAAGGTTGATTCCCAGAACTGAACAATCCTATGGCCATCTAGCCACTGCCTAGCGACCATGGGATTGCTCTCTTAGACGCTCAAAATTTAAATCTTTAGCTTTTTATAATTTGTTAATCCCAGTCCCCAGGTGGATTATGGGTGATATTCAAAAACCCTTGCCACAAACTATTGTAAATGTTAGGGTGCTGGACTAGGACCAAGGAAACCTGGGTTCAATTTCCCACTCATCCATGAAGCTCCATAGGTGACTTCCCATCTCAACATATATATTAAATGTGCATTTTGATACATCTTGAACTGCCTAGAATTGCAAAGAAGAAGTGTGAAATCTGGTGAAGCGTGAATATTTGGAGAAGTGTGAAATCCTCTCCGAATAGCTAAATTATTGCAGGAGGAGGAAATCAGGAGATTTCATGTGGGAGCTTTAAGTGTTACTCTTGTCAAAAATCCAGGTCCAAATGCATTGAATTTGGATAAGTCATATTTATCACACTTCCTACGCATCTTTTGTTCTCATAAATTCATACATTCAGAAACTGTCAGGTCTTGAGTCAGACCTTCCCCATTTGACACCTCTTTCCCCTTGAAAGGACCCCCCACCCAACACACACACATACACCCCAAAGATATTTCATCCTTGGCAAAGTAAATCTTTTTGTTTATTTATTTTTAATTCACAGCAGGCCCTAAAATCCTAGATACAATATTTCATGCCTTCCTGAGGCATGGCTGTTTATCTCAGTCACCTAGTAACATGCCCTCTCTGGTTGGAATGGTATTGCTGAGATGCAGTGATTTACGGCATCAATATTATGATTCACATCTCAGCAGGGGAAAGCAAAAAAAGGATGGTGGTGCTGATGGGTTGAGGCTTCATAATGCCAAGTGCTGTCATAAACCTTCATTTACATCCCTGCAAAGTAACAAGAATTTTCTAGAAATGAGTAAAGAAGCAGGGAAGTACCACTGCTGGAAATTGCATATGAATCCACCTTGGAACCTTCAGCTGAATGTATGATCATACCACCTATTTCCTGTAGCACTAACAAAACCTAACAACAAACTCCCAATAAACTGTGGTGTTACTAAGGCAAATTCTAAGGTTATTATTTATCCAGATATTCTCTTTCTTTCCCCCACCCCCATTTTATAGAAATGTGTGTTTATGTATTGCTTACATGTTTGACAGTGTGGCCTCATTAAAAAGAGCTATAATATCATTAGCAAGACAAGGTAGCTGCAAACACTGCACATGATATATGTTAATTTAGAGTCAGGAGGGGGCTTTACCTCCTTGCAAACTTGTAAATCTGTTTCATTGGTTTAGAGAAATTGTTATACTTTTTAATGCATTTTGAGGTTGCGACTAGCTTGTTGAAAGTCAATACAGAAACCTTCACAAATCCACACGTTTTATAGCCACAGAGATTGTAAATAGAATTACATCAAGGGAGGCATTTATTTACTTAGCTAAATAAAATCAATATGAAATATGACTTTTGCTTACACATATGAATCAGGGTTCACAATTTTATTTTTTAAACAAAAATGGAAGTCTTGCATATCCAGTGTGCATTGGGCTTTTGTTTTTTTGTGTGCTTTTTTTTTTTTGTAAATGCTAGTTTAGCATCTCAGCATTGTATTATTGAATAACAGATGAGTTGAAAATCTGGGTAGTGATTAGACCAGAATCTGTTTGTCCTCAAAATATTTTTATTTTGGTGAATTAGATATTTGTAAACAGCTGCTGCTGCTGCTGCTGCTTCTTCTACTTCTTCTTCTTCTTCTTCTACTTCTACTTCTTTGTCTCCTCCTCCTCCTCCTCCTCCCCCCTCCCCCTTCTTCTTCTCCCTCCCTCCCTCCCCCTCCCTCCCTCCCTCCCTCCCTCCCTTTCTCCTTCTCCTCCTCCTTCTTCTTCACCTTTCCTTATTTCATGTGTATGCCACCCTTCCTTTAAGGAGTTCAGCACAATGTAGTTAGGGCTGCCCTGTTCTGTTCGAACAACAACCGTGTTAGGTGGGTTGGGATGAGACACAGATGAGTTCATATGATTGCAGTGTGGTTAACAAGCCACGGTGGCTTTTTAACCCTCCTGTGCATGCCGGATAGATTTCCATTTCCCTAATACCCTTGCTTGTATGACTTGCCGTGTTGTCTGAACCTGGGCACCATGGCTTGTTTGAAGGAGCAGCAACCCTCAAATAACCCATAGCCTGTTGTTATTTCCCTTGCTCTGATTGTGCAAACTACCCAGTGAAAACGGGTCACCGACTTATATGGCTTTAGAAAGGAATCAGACAAAACTATGGAGGATAAGCCTGCCAATGGCTATGAGAAACCTCTATATTCAAAGGCAGTATGCCTTCAAATACTTGCAGGGGGGTTTGGGGGGAGGCAAACAGGAAAACTACAACTCCCATCAGCCCCTGACACTATGGCCAATGGTAATGGGTGATGGGAGTTGCAGCCCAAAACAGATCTAGGGTGCCAGGTTGGGGAAGGTTGTTTTAGTGGACACTGACTAAGTGCTGACTCAGAATTCTTTTTTAACATGAACAAGGACTCTCAGAACCTCCTGCCAGCCCCACAATGAACCCCTGAAGCCCGAAAAAAAACCTGTTTTCTGGGGGGGGGGGTAATAAAAAAAGATGTCTAGAGTGCTACCAAGTGCCCCAAAGATCAAATTTCGCTTGATTGCAAGCTCATTTTTGACCTTTGGGATGATACGTAGTTCTTTTGATGGATATTTCCCCCCGTTAACATTTCATTAAAAAGCTTTTGTTTTCTGGGTTGCCCAGCATCCTGCAGCCTGTGTGTGCTTGTGTGTGTTTGTGGGGGGGTATCAGGGGCTGGCCCCACCCTCCTGAAATTGTTGACCTTGCTATGCTGATCAGTAAGGTCTGCAGGGGAGTTCTACTTCTATTTGCACAGGAATGTTGGGGACAGGGCTAGCCCAGCTCCATCCCCAGTTTTAGCCCTCACATGTTCAGGAAAAGGCATTAAGGGGGCTGTAGAGGTTTATAAACCCAGGAAATGTATAGGGAGTGGCTAGAGAGAAATGTGTTGTTCCGTGGAGACTGGTGGCTCCTCTTTTGGTGGGGCTGTGAATCCATTCTAGGTTTCAGTCGGGACCAGCCAGAACTCTAAAGGAGCTACCCAAAGTGCTGAACCCTATCCCCCAAATAACCCACAAGGGCTTCACCACCCTGCCAAAATCAGAGCCACCGGCCTCCACTGTTGTTGCTCTCCTAAATATTGGAACCTGCAGTCATTGGTGGTTAAAGCTGATTAATGATTGGTTCAGGCCTAGCTAAAGGAAGCACTGGATGTAGAGCTGTGTACAATTAGCCTCTTGGAGTTCTCCATTAGGAGAAATTCTCCAACAGTTCCCTGAGGATAAGGCTTGACATTAGCAGTGTCAGTAGCACAGCTTTTTTCTTTTCTTTTCTTTTTCCATTTTTACCAAGGTTCCCCCCCGCCCCACTCCGGCAAGTGGCCTCAGCAGCAACTGAGATGGAAACTGAGCCACCATTTCCCACCCTCCTCCACGAAGTACCAGACCTAACGTTACTCTGGGGCATTGTAGGAGGGAAATGGTGGGGAGAATCTATGTAGAAAATTCTGCAAGGTGACCCTTTGGGGTGAGGAAAAGGAAGATCTTAGAAATGTTTTCAGGGGGGAAAAGTCTTCTGGGAAATTTCAGCTGAGCTCTAGGAGTCATTCAGAAAATATGTAATAGACTTACGGAATTCGAGATCATAAATTGTGGTAAGACTGACTATCTTAGACTGGATATTTAAATGCGGAGACGTAGGAGAATTTCATTCCTGTTTGCAAATCATGCAAACATGTCCTGTTCACAATGCCGAATGCAAAGACAAGTGAGAGCGCAATTCTCAGGAACTGTCTGGGAACGCGAACGACGTGACCTGAGGTTTGAGGAGGATTCAGAGAACCTCAGTGAGCACGAACATCACATGTTGACCCATCTCTTTTTAAAACTTCATTAGGCAAGTGCATGGGGAGAAAACCAAGTCTGTCAGTGGCTTTATCTTCAGCCATGATGGCTAAACAGAACTTCCTATAGAGAGGCAGTATACCTGTGTACATGGAAATGCTGGAATCAAACAATAGGTCAGTGATTCCCAACCTTGGTCTGTTATTGGATGACCATTGGTCAGGCTGGCTGTAGATGATGAGAGATGTAGCCCAACTACATATGGGGATAAAAGATCAATAAAAGTCTGCACTAAGGCATGACATTCATGCTTTGCTTGTAACTCCTAGAAGCATAAGGCTGGTTGCTGTTTGAAACAGAATACTGGCCAAGAATGCTTGGCCTAATCCAGAAAATTATTACTTCATTTTTTTAAAGAAAATATTCTGATATTCTCACATTCTGTGGATGGACAAATCTGTTTATTTCTGGCATGTGTCACTTTCCATGTATTCACCCATAAGTTGTTCCATCCCATTTCTATATTAATATGAGTATGAGTGTGTGTGTTTGTGTGTGCGTGTGTAGGGATAAATATATGTGCATTAAAACTTGCATTTAAATACCTATTTTTAAACATATTGTCACTCAAAATACATATTTTAAGACATATTTGTGATACATTTTTGACCCAAGAACTGCATCAGAACACCCAGGAAGTGCAAATGGATAGCTAATGGATAACTAAGTTCTGATCTTCACATTTGTCCAGGAGGTGCAGATCAGATCATTTCATATTGGTACTTACAAAGATTAATTTGCTTACATGTCCCTATTGCATTTGCTACCCTCAGTATATTATATCTAACCCAGTTCGCTGCTTCATACTAATTTATCACTGCATGCTGAAGCATAATTCTGAACAGATGCAAAACAGTTGTGGCATGATGTTGTGGGATGCCATACCTTGAAACAATAGTAATTAAAGTATCTTATATAAATTCACCACTAGGATTTAGTGAAGCCCCGCAGAGCTGTGACTACCATACCATATCAGTACCTTCCAATCTCTCTCTCTCTTTCTGTTTCCTTCATTGTGCATGACCCATAAGAAATTGGAAGACCTAGTTTTCCAGTTTGGTTTCTTTTACAAGTAATGCTTTAATAAAACAACTATATGAAAATGGACTGACATAAAAGCTTTCCTGGAGATCTTGCAGGGAGTCCTAAATCACCATTTTGTTTAATGCACCATTGGAACAATTTACTGAAGCTCTTTCTTGTTAGTCAAGCTGGCTTCTATGTTAAAGCTGCATAATGTACCTGCATATTCTCATTTACAAGCTCTGCTTAGCTGTCTGATCGAAGTTGTTTTGTTACAAACCAGTGATGCTAATCTATAAAGCAGTCGATCTCTCTGGGTTTTGGGGGGAAGCATTTTACCAGTAAAGGGTGATCTATTAACCAGCAATTGCCTGCAGCACTGCATTAAAACATTAGCAGGTGACATGTTTTCTTTAATTAATAAAAAGTGGTGTTTGCTGGGATAAAAATGTTAGTTGCATCTTGTTAAAAAAGAAACAAACAACCCCCCCCCAATCCTGACTGCTTAATGTATCGACAGAATTATCAGTAGTTGCTATGAAATACAGCACGAGCTGTCCAATAAATGTGATGGATCATCTAATTAACTCTTGATTCACAGTACATTTTAAAAGATGCTACCTACTGGTCTTGATGACAGCTTCTAACCTTCATGCTGAGAGCATACAGCTAATTACTCCTTGGACTATAATTCCATCCTGATTCTCAGTCCATCATTTTTGTCTTATAAATTATAACACGATTAAGCTCCTCAGATCCACTGGGGCTATAAAACTGCTGTTCGTGATGGATTACAGTAGATTGTGTTACAATGCATTCAGGCCATATAAATGTATTTAGGTAAATTTCAAGGATGTCCATTTTGTAGGTTTTCCATTGATCGGAACACTGACCTTGAGAGACAGTTCAACATTAATACACAAGATGGAAGAATAACATTGGCAACCCCGCTGGACAGAGAAACGAGCACATGGCACAACATAACTATTGTAGCAACGGAAGACAGTAAGTGATTGTCCATTAGTGCTTACTTTGTTATTTGACTATTTTGTCTTGTGTTCCTGGTTTCTGGTGATGCATCAGGATGCATCAGGAACCATTATTTATAATGTAGGCTGTGGGAAATGCTAAAAAGCATTATGTAGCATGTCTGTTCTGCATACATTACTGTTAGCTGCTGCTGCTGTTGTTTTTAATCAGATATCCCATCAAATGGAAATTATACCAGGAAGGAATGGAATAGCTATTTCTAATGAATAGATTTGCAGTAGCATCTAAGGGCTGACATTCTTATGGCATGTACTCATCTCACTTTTTCCTTGAAATAAATAGGCTTTTTCTACCTGGGAGGTCATTTTACCCATCCTCACTGCCATCCTAAAACACAGTGTATGGACATCATCATCATCATCATCAAATAAATAACCACCTACATAAGATATATTTCCAGGTATCTTCTCTTGGTACATTGAGTGTTCTTGGTTTCTTCTTCAAAAAGCATTTGCTTTTCTTCCTGTTCCTTTATGGTTTTGCTAAGAAAACACATTAGTTACACACAAATCAGTAAATAGCACTGGCAAAGAATGGTAGGTTGTTGTGTTTTTTTTAATATATAATTTCTGGTTCAGAAATAAACATCTAACTGACTTCGAATGCTTGCTTCATATATGAGGCAAGTGAAAGATACAGGAGACTTCCCTCTCTTCTTTCATCTTGCTGCTACCACTGGGGCAGTAGCAAGCAAGCTGGATGGATGGGTGGGTGGGATGGGGGGTTGGAAGGAATTTTAGAGAATCATGGTGGGAGAAGTACTGGACCTTGCCACACTCCTGATAATATTATTGGGTGCATAATTGGGTCCAGCTAGGGTGTAATTTGGCTTAGAAGGAACAAGGTTTTCTTTGGGGGGATAATAATACAATTTTCAGAGCCCAATTATGAGCCTAACTGGGAGAGTTTGCTCCATTGCTATCCATAAGATACTGAGAAATGAATTATGTGAATAGTTCACTTGTCGCTTACTAGAATTTCAACAGCTGTAAACAAAATGAGATAAAAATAAAATAAAGACTAAAGTTCATATTAAGCTAAATGCATAGCATGTAGCTAAATCTTCTCTCTCTCTCTCTCTCTCTCTCTCTCTCTCTTTCTCTCTCATTGATTTCAGATACAGGGGTCAGCTGTTATTAGGAGTGCAAAGAGTGAGGATAAGAGGTTTATACCTTTCCTCCCCAGCCATAATAGGGATGAAAATCATCCATTGGGATTTTTTCCCCCAAGTCTAAACCTCCCCGCCCTGTATGCTAGAGTCCCAATAGCAATTTTTAATTAATTAAAAAGCAACAACAGAAGATATAGCTGTACTACACAGTTAGCCTAACTTGTAGCTTGAACCTTAGAAAATAGTCCCCCAAATCTTTGTTTTAATTTTAATCTTATTCAAATTAAAACAAAGAATCAAAATGACAAAAAAAACCACAAAAAAACACACACAGTTCTGTGTCTGAGACTAATTTACTCTCCAAATATTTTATCAGACAGGTTTTGCTTTTTTATGAAACAGCAATGGTTTTCCTTATTAATTGTCATAAATCACTTAATCCAGATGATGTTGAACTAAGTTTCATGTAACAAAAGATTGGCAAGTGAGAGCAATATCAGCGCATATTTTTTATCATTATTTTCTTATCATTATCGTAATTCCTTCTATGCAAAGTAAAGATTGCCCTGTAGATATGAAACCATCACTCTTTTTTTGGACATTACTTTTTGGTACAACAAAAAATACACAGGAGGGGGTTTGTGGTAGCAAGCGCTACATGCTAGCTGACATGCATTTCCATGTGTATCAGTTGTGGGCTGCAATTGGGTCCAGGAGTCCATTGGACTCTCCCACACACACACTCGCCCCCTTGAGCCTGGCTTGGCGAGCTGCCATCACTGCCTGCTGAGCAGTGTGATCGGCTGGGAATTACTGTACCTATCCTCTCGTGCCTGGCAGCCACCCGTCCTTCATGTGAGCCACCATTTTAATGCAAGATGGGGGATCTAGTTTTTCATATACTTTATCTAATGCTGTCTACAATGGTGGCCATAAAGGGCCATGTCCACAAATTTGACGCCTCTAATGTTGCAGAAATGGCCCTTAAAGGCCACCATTGTGTGTAACATTAGATTTATGAAAATCTAGAGCCCATATCTTGCATTAAAATGGCAGCTTGGATGGCGAAGTGGGTTGCTTCAGGGTGCTTCTGGGTGGCTCGCTGAGCCCTCCAGGGGCATGAGCAGCCTGGGTCACATGGGTGGGCGGCAGCTCCTCGAGCACCTGCTGACTGTGGACTTGAGTGAGTCCATCCATCCCTAGGTGGAGCTGGCATGTGTATTAGAAGTTCTGAAGAGAAGCCCATTGCACACAAGTAGGGAACTCTGTACAATCAGGATCAGGGATGGACAAACCTGTCAGTTTTGGTTTCTGTCAGTTTCTCTTTGGTCCAGTGTTAACTTCATCCTCAACATCGAGAACATTTCTAATCTTAAATTCAGTTCTTCTCAAATGTCATTAAAAAAATGACATTTTTTTTAGTTTTCATGAAAATGTGTATTCATGTGTGTGCACAATTCTCCTAATCCATGTGCTGTGTACACATTTTTTGCCTGCAGTTTATGCAAATTGCACTCACAGTTTGCACAAATTACAGGTGCCATTTGTGCAAAATTAAATAATTTAAGGCTGCAATTTGTGCAAATTATGCCAAAAATTGCATAAATGGCAATGTTAAAAGCGGGGGGGAGAAAATCCCTCAGCCGGCCCAACTCATACACATTGAGTCAGGCCAGCTCACAGGTTAGCAAGCCAGAGCCTGGGGGCAGGGGCCACGAGCTACTGAAATCATGGCAAACTTCACACACACAGACCCGGACAGATTCTTTCAAAGGAAATGAAAGTTGTGGCAAACCATGCGTCTTCATTTTCTGGAATTAATTTTAGAGATTCTCCTAGTTAAACTGGAATTCAGAGGGAGTCAGATGTAGGATAGAGTGAAACCTCAGAACAATAAAGGAGCTAAACAGGTAGAATCCTCTCATCCCCATGGTTTGCTGGTGAAACACTATTTTACACTGCCAAACACTTGCATATGCCCAGTGCTGTTTCCAGAAGGTGTTGAAAAGCAGAGGGAGGGAGGGAGGAGGGAGGGAGGGAGGCTGCTGTGCAGGAACACAGATTCTAAGTGAGTAGCAGTGCCTAGCATAAGCATGGTCCACAATATCAGCAGCCTGCCTTGGCTGCTGCTACCCTTTATGCAATGATATGCCTGCACACACTGCTGAAGTTGCAGCTCCTGTGCCTCTACCACTGCCTGTTGTGACTCCCTCTTGTAGAGATGTTGGCTCTCTCTACCATATGTACTGGTGCTCAACTCTGGAAGTTGAGAGAGACAACATCTCAACTCTGGATAGAATCATAGAAGCATAGAAGCATAGAAGCATAGAAGCATAGAAGCATAGAATAGTAGGGTTGGAAGGGGCCTACAAGGCCATCGAGCCCAACCCCCTGCTCAATGCAGGAATCCAAGTCAGAGCATCCCTGACAAATGGCTGTCCAGCCTTGTCTTGAAGGCCTCCAGTGTGGGAGAGCCCACCACCTCCCCAGGTAATTGGTTCCATTGTGATATTGCTCTTACAGTCAGGAAGTTTTTCCTGATGTTCAGCCAGAATCTGGCTTCCTGTAACTTGAGCCCATTATTCCATGTCCTGAACTCTGGGATGATCAAGAAGAGATCCTGGCCTTCTTCTCTGTGACAACCTTTCAAGTAATTGAAGAGTGCTATCATATCTCCCCTCAGTCTTCTCTTCTCAAGGCTAAACATGCCCAGTTCTTTGAGTCTCTCTTCATAGGGCTTTGTTTCCAGTCCCCTGATCATCTTTGTTGCCCTCCTCTGAACCCTCTCCAGTTTGTCTGCATCCTTCTTCAAGTGTGGTGCCCAGAACTGGACACAGTACTCCAGATGAGGCCTAACCAGTGCTGAGTAGAGGGGAACTAGTACCCTAATCAGAAATAATCAGGGTTCTATCTCATTGGGTAAGATCCTACTACTAGCAGTGAGCACTGCTGGACCGCAGTACTGCAGTGCACATGCACAGCCTATACCACCAACAATGGTGATATAGCACTTCCTGGGGCAAGCCCTCAAATTACAGGAAACACAAGTTTCTGGAAGGGCAGGCCAGGGACCGGTGGTGCTTGCTCCTAGAGGTAGGGCACTGCTGGATCCTACCTATTATGTCCCTCCACTGATGGAAAACTTTTTGATCCAGTGGAAGCTTCCATATGTGGAAAGGGGGAGATGTAATATCCACTGATACCCATTCCCTCCCTATCCCCTGCACCACTCCCCCTACCCCTAGTCTGACCCATGTGGCTGAGGGATCCTTTGGAACAGGATTGCTGCAGTAGTGCAGAGGGGTGTAAGAGAAAGGGAGAATATGCAGAATTATATTTCTGCTCACTTTCTGCTCACAGAAGCCTACAATGGATTGAAGAGCTTCCATCAGCTGATGGACACAATAAGATGAGACATTCTCTTTCTGGATTTGCCTGGGACACATTGAAACTCCTCATTTGACAGTTCTAGAGTGTCCAATTCAATCCAGAAAAAAGCCATTTTCTTCTTTGCAATCTGGTCAATTTCTTTGGCTGCAGGATACTATTCAGATGTGCTCAATGAATAAAAACTTTAAATTCATAATAGAGAATATATCTTAGTTATGTATCTTAGAGACGGAATAGAAAAGGTATTCTTCTAGAATCTTAGAAGATTGTTCACATTATTTTTAACTTCCATATGGACGAACGGAAGTATATAACTAGCCATCACTAAGCACTTTTGACCAGCCTATATGTTGTTCTTATGAATATGCACCCACTTGATGCCGTGCCCCAAGAATTTTGTTTATTTTCTGCTACAAAGGAAGACTAGTTTTTCTCTCTCTGTAACACTATGGGAAAAACTAGCAGTTTTTTTTCCTTGCAGGCAGGCAAGCTGCCAGAATTAGACTGCACATGCTATGTGCCTTGAACAAGGCCACTGGTTTTATTAGCATTCCCTTTGTAGCATCTGCTGTAGATAAATCCAGTTCACAACCTAGCAACAGGGACTCTTTCCATGCTTCTCTAGGATGGATGTCTTTCCTTGCACACACCGGACAGCTCTCGTGGGTGCACCTATTTTCTGTTAACTGTAGGGACCGTAAGTGGTGCAACTTCCTGGGGACATAGACCCTGTCCCTGACTTCAGAGCCTTAGCCAAGTCCTCTTATACTCCTTGAGATTAGGGGTAGGGGAGAAATTCATTTGGTCCACATATTAATGTCAACTTCCACACTTCCAAACCACTATGCAAGCCAAAATGCAGTTGCCCTTCAAAATCTGCACTTCTCTGAATTTTGACAATGGAATTTCCCAGTCAAAACATGGTTACACAAATGCATATTTCAGGGGGAATTACACATACGAAGTATATATAAATGAAAATAACATTAACAACGCATTCCATTAGGAAACGTGCTCGCCCCCCAAAAGTTGTCATTAAACAAAATTGCTTACATAAATGCATGCGTAAGGGGAAATGAATACAAAATGTGTACTTTTTTAAAAATCAAAGTTTTGGACAAACCAAATTTCAAATTGGAAAACGTATCAAAGTTTGGGCAAAATTGAATTTGAGACTGGAAAAATTAAATGGGAGAAACCAAAATGGATTTGTTTTATCTCAGAGACTGCCTACTCTATGAACCTGTCCATATCCTGATATAACCTGGAGAGGCCTGTCTGTGGACTCGCCTGCTGGCTGTGGCTAGGTGGGATATGAGAATGGCCCTTTTCTGTGGTGGCACCTCATCTTTGGAGTGCCATTTCTAGGTCTGTGGATCTGGCATCTATTGTGAGAACTTTTAGGGTGCCAGATTTTTTTTTTTAAAAAAATCTTCTTTATGTAGACATTTTAATTCAGGGTCAATACAGAAGTTACTTCAATGGCATGATTAGCAATGATGCCCCCCCCCTCTCTCTCTGTGTGTGTGTTTGTGTGTGTGTGTGTATACATATACATATACGTACGTACATACGTACGTACGTACGTACGTACGTACGTACATACATACATACATACATATATATATATATGGATGCCTAGGGTATATGGGTGGGGTGTGTGATTTGCATCAGGATCACAGAATGTGGCAGTTCAATGCTTTTCTCTCTAGATGTAATCCTGATAACTTTTCCCTAGCATGACAATTAGTATTAGGGAAAAGCTGCCATTGGCACCAAAGGGAGTTTTTTCCCCCTAATACTAATTGTCATGCTGGGGAAATTTTTGTCAATTTTTCCTACAGATAATTGATGCACTAGGGGGCAGAGGGATTTTCTTCAGGATGGTTTAAGCTTCCCTTTCCTGCATGCTGCAGTTCTAATACAAATCACCCTGTGCGTTCTTTTTTTAAGGTGTGATTGCTATTGCTAATCGTACTATTAAAGTAACATCTAGTTTGGCCCTCAGTGTGTCATTTTAGTGGTTCTTGTTTTTTAGGGGGGGTGTATGCGTGTTTAAGCAGGCTTTTATTTAATCCACTGTGCTGCTCTTATCTCACTCTGTTGCTGTTTTTAAAATCCTTTTTGCTGGTTTTTTTTTTTAATAATTTGTAATCTGCCTCAGAAGCAGTTTTGATGAAGTAAAGGAATAACTAAATAAATAAATTGCCTTAAGCATTGCTATACTACTTGAAAAGCCCTCCTATTGGTTATGTCTACTGCCTTCTGATCATGTTGCTTGGAAGACTTATGTTCTATAATTTCCTACCTGTTATGGATTGTTGTTATTCAGTCGTTAAGTCGTGTCCGACTCTTCGTGACACCATGGACCATAGCATGCCAGGCCTTCCTGTCCTCTGCTCTCTCCTACCTGTTATGGATATTCCCTGCACAAAATGCCATAGGCTTGAACAAAGCAAAACAGAACAAAAGATCTAAGCAAAAAAATTGCTATAGAAAGCAACACGGATAGAGCACTAGGAAAATATTACCACTTGGGATGGTGGATCGTTTTGTTTGGTCTGCATTTTAAAATGAATTGACCTAATTCATACTTCCTGGTTAATATGTGGATTGGGATATAGTTAGCCTTTGCGTTGTGCTCTTCTCCGAATGTTGCAATGCAGTTCTCAGCTCAACAATTGCATACAAAAATGCATATATTAGGGAAAGTCTCATACAAGGATGTGTATGTTAGGGAAAGTTGCATACAAAAATGTCTACATTGAAGAAATAGCTTACAAAGTGCATATGTTATTTATTTCTTTATCCACCCAATAGCTGAAGCTCTTTGGGCAGTTCACAACAATTTAAACCATAAAATTCATGGTGATAAAATGCAATGTAGAAATTTAAAAGTTCTACATTATAGTGTAGAACTACAGTATAGAAATAAAACTACAGTATAGAAATAAAATAATAATAATCAAATACAACCTAGCTGCAGTGCAAAGATTTAAAATACAATACCACATTTAAAATGGAAACTGAAAAACTAAAATGCCTGGGAAAATAAAAAAGGGTTTCCCCTGCCCCCCCAAAAAGCACAGTGTAGGTGCAAGGCAAGCCTCTCTGGGGAGTGCATTCCACATCCGGGGTGCCACAGCAGGAAAAAAAAAGCCCTCTTCTTAGTAGCCACCACCTCAGTTCCTTTGATGGAGGGTCCCAAAGGACCGCTGAGGTTGATCTTAGGGTCTGGGCAGGTGTGTTTTGGAGGAAATGATCCTTCATGTAACTTGGCTCCAAGCCATTTAGGGCTTTGAATGTTAATAGAAGCAGTTTGAATGGGGCCCAGAGATGGACTGGCAGCCAGTGCAGATGGAAAAGTACCAGCATCATATGGTCAGGACGGCCAGTCCCCATTAACAATCTTGCTGCCCTGTTTTGGAACAGCTGTTTCCAGTCCTTTTTCAAAGTCAGCCCCACATATAATGTATTGCAGTAATCCAGAAGAGAAGTTGGCGGAGCATAGATAATTGAAGCTATAAGGACATAGTTGGCATATCAGCCTAAGATGATGAATGGTGCTCTTGTGCCACTTAGTCCACCTATGCCTCTAGGGGCAATGCTGGACCCAACAGCACCCCCAAACTATGACCCTGATCATTTAGGGAGAGTGCAATTCCCTCCAGAACAGGTTGAACATCTCTTAGCTGGGCAAGTGAACCACACACTAACAGTACCTCCATCTTCTCTTGACTGAGTCTCAATTAATTGGCCCTCATCCAGTCCATTACCACAGCCAGGCACTGGTTGAGAATGCCCACTGCCTCACCTATGTTTGATGGAAAGGAGAGACAGAACTGGATGTCATCTGCATATTGGTGATACCTTAGTCCATATCTCCAGGTAACGTCTCCCAGCGGTTTCATGTAGATGTTAAACAGCATGGGGAATAAAATAGAGCCCTGTGTCACCCCATGGCATAACTGCCAAGGGACAGAGTGATCATTCCTCAGCACCACCTTCTATAATTGGCCATCCAAGTAGGAGCAGAACCACTGCAGTGAAGTACCTCCATTTCCCAGTCCAGATAGCCTATCCAGAAGGATACCATGGTCAATGGTATCAAAAGCCACCGAGAGAGCCAGCAGAATCAACAGGGTTGCACTCCCCTTGTCCCTCTCCTGGAAAAGGTCATACCACAGGGCAACCAAGGCAGTTTCCTTTTCAAACCCAGGCCTGAAGCTTGAATGAAATGGATCTAGATAGTCTGTTTCATTCAAGAAACATTCAGAGCGGAGCTGACCAAGGAGGATTCCGGGGGGAGGGATGGATCACCTCCCCCCCACTGCGGATGCCCCGGACCAGAATGGGATAAGTAATCTGCCCATCCCTAGGAATACCTATGTATACAGAAGTATATGCATTTGTAATTTAAAAAAAAAGTTAACAAGCAAAAACAAACAAACAAAAACAGGCCCTAGCGAGGACCTGGGAGCCTCCAGAACCTACTGAATGTTGTGGTCAGTTGAGCCACAGAATACTGTAGATCTCTCTCTCTCTCTCTCTCTCTCTCTCTCTCCCTCTCTCTCTCTCTCTCTCTCTCTCAATATAAAATGGAGATGGGGTTTGGCCCATTTGAATCCTGAACAACTTATAATGTTCTAGAAATCGGTATTTGGGTCAGAGGGATACAGATGATGACAACAACAACATGTAAAAAAAAATGCATATTCAAATGTACAAATAATGACTATAATTTCAGTAGAAATATAACACAGCTCATCATAGTTGGGAAGAGTGTACCCAGGTGACCAGTGTGCCTGCTCAATCTGCTGGCCAGGTACTAACTCTTGATGGGCGGCTTCAAATCTTCAGTTCTCCTTTCTTATAGTTCTTTAAACCAGACTTGGAGTGGACAGCCTTTCAAACTGAATATTGGTGCATAACCTGCTCAAAACATACAGCTCTTGGAGTTAAGAGCTTTTCCTGGCCTGGGAGTGGGGGCATGGCCTGGGGAAGAAGCTGCTGAGTGATTCAGTCGTGTTTACTTCTGAGTAGACACACAGATTCTTGCCCCGCATACTTGCAAGTAGACATGCTGCTTATGCTTACTTCTGTTCTGAGTATATATGCAGAGGCTTGGTATTTCGGATGCTACTTGAAAATGCTGCTGAGGGATTCAGTCTTGCTTAGGTATGGATAGAAAAAGGTTGCCTATCCCACTAGTGATAGTGTAGAAATGACAGTCCCCACTAGCTGTATGCGTCTGTGTATGTGTGTGTGTGTGTGTGCTTGCACGTGGATGCATGCATGTAAGCATGTCTGCTGGTAGGGGCCACACATGTGTGGCCCCTACCAGCAGACATTGGATTTTGCCTTGGGGCAGAAAGGTTGTGCACCCCAGAAACAGTGAACTATCCTCCATATGATACATGGATCTTCTAAGACAGGGGTACAAAGTCTTAAGCCTCAGGCCTGGGGCCCAAATCCAGCCTGCCTAGGATTCCAATCCAGCCTGCCAGGGTTCCCTAGAGGACCATCCCCCCTTCCCATGCCCCACCTACCTTTCTCAACCACCAATTGTTTGTAAGGTGAATGTAAGGTGGTTTCCCAGCTTTTAGGGGCCGCGGCGGCTTAGTGGTTAAGACGCTGAACTGCAGACCGGAAGGTCGGCAGGACAGCAGTTCGAGACCCGAGTGCCGTGTGATGGAGTGAGCTCCCGTCTTCAGTCCCAGCTTCTGCCAACCTAGCAGTTCGAAAGCAAGAAATTGCAAGTAGATAAATAGGTACCGCCTCGGCGGGAAAGGTGACAGTGTTCCGTGCACCTCGGTGTTCAGTCATGCCGGCCACATGACCACGGAAGCGTCTTCGGACAGCGCTGGCTCTTCGGCTTAGAAATGGAGATGAGCACCACACCCTAGAGTCAGACACGACTGGTTGGGGACACCTTTACTTTTTTTCCCCAGCTTTTATGCAGTTTGTTCCCTACTCTACACTGTTGAACTGACACTCCTAAAGCTTAGTTACCGGCCATAGCAGCTTTAATTTATGTAATTTATTGTATTTATTATTATTACACTGATATTCCGTCTTTCTTCCATCATGGAACTCAAGGTGGCTACATGTGGTTCCCGGGTGGCCTCCCCTCCAAGCACTGACCAGACCCAGACCTGCTTAGCTTCAGCAAGGTGGCTGCCTCATGTGCCTTCAGACTATCCCCTTTGGACAATTTGGCTATATAAGCTAAAATAGGCTGGAATTGTTGATATTCTTGGTCTTACCCCTTTTGCCTTTGGCACAGATGCCTCTTGCCTTTCCTCTGGCTCACTGCTGGAATGCAGCCCCCAAGAGCTTCTCTGAAATCAAATTTGGCCTCGGGGCTGAAAGAGGATCAACACCCTTGACCTACGAGTGAGCATTCCTGTTGGGCACTGAGGGTATTCTGCAACACTTTATTGTGGATCCACATCAGTTCTATAATAAATTCAAATTGTGTGTAGCTGGGAGAAGGCGAGTTTCTGGAAAGTAGAGCAAAACTGGCTGTCTCTCCCCAACAAATTACTAAAGAATGCTGGTTTAGCTATTTGGGCCTCCATAGATAAAGCATCATCATACAATTGAGCCTGGAGATACCAAGTGTACTAAAAAAAGAAAGAAAGCAATGTGTTGCCATCAAATGCCGCAATACAGGTAAAGCAATTGCCTGTGGTTTAAATAGCTATGCATCATTCCCCCGGTCCACTTTGAACACAATACATTTATCTAATTTTGGCAAATGAGCCAGTAGTTTTGTAGAAATTGAGAGAGCAGGCCAGGGAAAACAGGACATTTCAACAGATCAGGCAGCCTTGGAAAAGACTCAGTGGGCTAGGATTTTACTTGAAAGTTTGTTTTCTATTGGAAGAATCATGACCTTTGGAGAGAAGAAAAATGAACTGTGGCAGTCCTCTAGACATTATGGAAATACCAGTTTGAACAGTCGCCATCACCTTACAAGGTGTCTCAGCATGATGCAAAACATCCACACCTTTTATTAGGCTGTGCTATGAATAGGCCACATTTCTCTAAATCCAAATCTTACAGAGGAATAGATTTAGAGTTGTCATGATACATCTTGAGAATGTAAGTGTGGTTTCCTTCTCCCTTTTCTTTTCTTTTTTCTTTTTTTTAGCATATGCCTGAAATGGTAAACTGTGAATTTGAGAACCCCAATAAATGGGCCTGGACATATCATCCATATTACCTGTTCCATTTGCATATATTTTGTTTTAATGTATTTGTAAGTATTTGAGTAAAATCCAACATAAATCCTCCTTAGAGTAGACCCGTTTAAATGGGTCATCACTAATGTAAGTCCCATTCATTTTAGTGGAACTACTCTAAGGAGGACTGAAGTTGGGTTTTACCCCTTGTACCCTACCCTTCAGCCATGTTTCCAACATGGTAATAATCAAAAACTAGGAATTAAAAACAATAACCATCACATTCAAACATAAAACCACAGAACATTAAGATAAAATAAATACCAGTGTATCTAAAAGGCGTGAACAAAATAATAACAATACAAATAACAATAACAATGATAATGTATTCACCAGACATGAAAAAGGTAACGAACTCATTGTCAAATAACCCTATCTAGAAACGGAATTTCAAAGATAAGGTGTTACCACCGAAAAGGCACTTTTCTGGGTCGTCACCCACTTACCTCAGATGGTGTTGGCAGTGCCACCCAAAGAACACCCTGAGATGAAGTCAGGGTTTGGACACGTTTGTGTGGGGGTGAGCCATCCTTGATATACGCTGAGGAACACAGCAGCGGAGGAATCTATTTACCTGAAAATGACAGGAGAAGCTAACAGACCCCCTGCCCTGTTTCACTTTGTTGCATCCCATTGCTTCAGACAGTCTTCACCCAGCCTGGTTCTGAAACCAGACATGAACTAGGCTAGGGATAAAATCCATTTTTGGCCATAGAGGCCATAAAGTATGTCCAGGAGCACACTCATTTTGATTCTCTATTGGCCAGGAGGGATGGGGGATAAGAATTGGAGTGACTGTGACTGGTTACCAGGGGATGGGAGAGAATGCAGGGGTAGAGGCAGATTTATGTCACTTAAAGTGGGAGAGAGTGAAGGAAAGTGATGGGGGGGGGGTTAAACCTTTCCCCTTGGGGTGATGAATTCATTCTGTGTAAGTGGTGCTCCCACAGAATAAACATCCACCATTTCCTGCCTCTTGGAATGCTTCATTGTGAGGTACTTTGGAAAGAGAAGCCAGTTTGGTGCTTTCCATGGCATTTGCAAGGAGGGGTGGGGACGGGACAGACCTGATGTCGCATTCCCCCTCCCAAGGTTGTAGGAATGTCTCTGCCCTTAGGAGAGGTTGCTGGGTTGATGCCCCAGGAACCATAGCATTGCTCTGTAACAGACTGAATTCAAGCGCCACACCTCTCATACCGTGACTTTCACAAAGAGTCACCACTTTTGAAAGAATGCTGCCGTTATGACTTCTGTAGTTTCTTTGCAAAATGTGAAGGAAGACACACACATGCCACACAACTTTGTTTTATTACTAGAGTTGTGTACAAATGGCCTCACAAAATTCTCTACCTTATTTGTGGGCAGAGAAATTTGGGAGATAATGTCACTGAAATTCTCCAAGGAGGAGAAAATCGCAACAGTTTCTCTTAGTTAGGGCTCACTATTGGCAGCACACCTTCTTTCGTTTTGGGTAATGGCTTGGGTTTTTTTCATTCCTCAACCGCATCAGCTGTGTTGGCAGGCTGGCCCCCATTTTTCATCTACCACAATGCAGGTGTGAGGGGATTGTTGTGTCAAGTGCCAGAGATGAGGTGGAGTTAGTGCTTTACCAAAATCTGCCCTCCAGTTTCCAGAAAGTTGTCTTCCCCCATGAAAGGGGCTTCCACTGTTCTGCCTTATTCTCAGGACATTCTATACTTTATGTTGAATATCTTTTTGTGGTGTTTTTGAGCTTACCTAATCACAGCTAGCCTCCCAGGCTGCCTGCACTTCCTGATCTGAAAAAAACACTAAGGGAGGAATTAGCTCATGATGCCTTCCACTAGGCTTCAGTTGAAGTGTGGGGAGCTGAGGAGGCTACAGCCTGCCAAAGAGATGATTGTACAATGAAAGACAGGACACTTGTGCTCTCTTCTCTGCCACCTCCTAAGTAGGGTAAGCCCAAGAAACCCAAACCTTGAGAATTTCTCTGAAATTTCTCCACCATTGCATTTCTTTTCAAAAGCAATTTCTCTTCTATCAAATTGAATGAGAACAGTCCAAAAAATGTGGGGAAAACTTTTGGCAAAGCGCTAGTTATTACTTACCTCAGATATCACTTAATTATAGAAGAGGAATGGGATCTGGTGAATACTGGCAATTCCAGTGGAATTGCACTAGAAGCATAAGGCATCAGAACCCAACAGGATGGTTTTTAGAACTATAAGGCTGCAATCCTAGAAGGCTCCAATCCTATCAACACAGTGGGACTTACTTCCAAGTAAACCAGCCTAGGATTGTGCTGTAATTCGACACAAGCCTCTTTAATATGATCCCAGTCAGTAGGTATCATGTGACCCACAGCATTTATCACCATGGAAAGACTGTTCTTTATGGAGTAACTGTGAAAATAATAATGATGTCGAATAGTGCTGTGTATTTGAGTTCCCGCTGGTTAAATGGTCTGTATTTCCAGCATAATTATATGACACTTGCATTGAAACAAAGACTGAACTGTGCAATGCATCAGGGGGGGAAATACTTTGCTTAGGCTGAAAGGAATATATATATATATATATATATATATATATATATAACGCTTCAGGGATGTAAAGAATTATGTTGGCTGGAGTTACAGTGGAGAGGTGCTGTTACATTTTTAATTGTGATTTATGCTTGTGAGAAGTCAATTTCTCCTACAGAACAAATTGTTCCTGCTGAACATGTGAAAAACAATGGCAATCTCAACAAATTATCACTGAATATTTATCAAGGGTTTTAATTATTGGAAAGTTTGGAGTGTAGCTATTGGGACAGGATAGTGATCTCACACTTGTCACAATTAAACTGCTCTTGAAGCTCAAGGAATAGAGAATTTTTGGAGCATGATTTGAGGTGCTTCTGCTGCAGCTAATATAGTCTGGAAGATAATAGGGGGATTTCACCTCCAGGCAAGGTGGATCTACATGGATGATAAGGCTACCACTGGCTACTACTCATGAGGGATACATATTACCTCTATTATCAGAGGTGGTATGCCTCTAAATATCAGGGCCAAGCTACGCATTACTTTGAAGATGAAGCTAGCAGCAACATCTTGCTTGCTTGGTTGCTTGCTCTAAAGTAAGTGCAGGGGTATGATCCTAGTGTGCAGGGCAAGAGGCTTTAACTCGTTGCCCCTCGCTGTGGTCCTGATCTGGATTCCCCAACTCCATGCCCTGGTGTCTCTCATTTTCATTGCCATAGAGTGATCCATTTGTTTTAATTGATAGACCTTTGGTCTGACCCAGTATGGCTATTCTTATGTTCTTAATCAGTCATTCCCCCCGCCCTTCAAATATAGCATTATTTTGCAGTTGTCTAACAATGATAATTCAGTAGAAATGGATTGTGGGGAAGATCTTGATCTCAGTGCTGGAATCTGTTACCAGCATGCTTTTAGAAAATGATTTTTTTTGCAGCATGTCAAAAACACAACATCCATAGACTCCATTGGAAGTGGAACCTCTTCAGACATCTTGTTTCCTGAACTGGTGATTGAAAAAATAAACATGGGTTTTAGAGTAGGGATGTCTGTTGCCAGGAAATCTGGCCATTTTTAGGCTTGCCAGATTTCCAAAATGCCCCGACTTGGCTTGCATTTGCAAGCTGAGCTGCAGTTTTCTTCCCAAAATCTGGGATTTAAAATAATAATAATAATAACAGTAACAGTAACAATAACAATAACAATAACAATAACAATAACAATAACAACAACAACAAATGTGTAAGAAGCAATTTGTACACATTGTGGCCGCAAATTGAGCAAATCAAACAAATTATGTCTGCAGTGTGGGTCAATTGTGCAAATTACAGCTGTACTTTGTGCAAATTGCTTTTTACACTTTTTTTTTTTTTAAGCAAAAATCTGTGTAGTAGCCTGACTTGATGCAGATTGGGTTGGGTCAGCTCATGGGAAAGTGAGTTGAAGTCTGGTGGACCATTCGGCCAGCTCCACCCCTCAGACAGATAAGATTCCTCCAACATCCTTATTTTAGAGCTATCGATTGAATCCAAAGGGTTGCTTATGAAAGCAGCCTCCATGTGTTGGAGGTCACATCTACAGAGGAACATAAACATAGACACCTAAAAGCATGAAGGTTCTATACGTGTGATATGTACCTGCAAAAATTGAGGGGACAGAGGATGTGGAAGGAGGAACTCATGTATGCAAATAGGCCTGCCTGCACATAGACCTCAATATATGCATTCTTTGATAAATGGAGATCAAGTGCACTGAGGGGATGGGGCCAGGAAAGATGGAATCCTGACTACCCACTATTTGTAGAATGAACCTACAGTGTTTATTGGGACTAAGCATATGAGTTTTAAACATTGGATTCGAATACATTACATGCCCATTAGTAGATGGAATTGCCAATTTGAAATCAAATTGGATCAAACTTTTATCTCTTTCCATGCTGTCTTATTTCATTTTGGAACATAGAACATGTTAGAACACAGGCAACTGTACACAGTGGAGGCTGGTGGCTCAGATTTTGGTGGGGCTGTGAATCCACTCTAGGTTTTGGTCGGAACCAGCAACATCTCCAAAAGAGATATCCAAGATGCTGAGCCCTATCCCTAAAATAGATTCAAAACATTGGATCGCTCCTTTAGAGTTCTGACTGATTCTGACTGAAACTTAGAGTGCATTTACAGCCCCACCAAATTTGGAGCCACCAGCTTCCATTGAATGTACAATCACACAACCTTTTTCCCAGTCAATTCCTTTTTACCCCTATTTTGCCACTACTCTGATATGAAACATCACATTGATTTTTTTAAAAAAGATAAAAGAGTACACACAAAAGGACTTTGACCTCGCTTCCGAGATTGTTCTCAAGTAAAAACTAGACGTGTAGGAGAGAAATACTTTTATTAAACCCTAGCAAAGGGGAGAGTGAAAATTACTGGCCCCATGAATTGATTCTTCATGTCTCCTTTTTGTTTTGTATCCAGCTTCACTCTAGGGAAAGGGTCCTTTGTGAGCCAGGAGTAATATCAAATCAGGAGATAAAGTGGATCAAAATCTAAAGGGTTCTGGCTTGTTGGCCAAATGACCTCTTTATATCTAGGAGTGTGCATTTTGTCCTTAGAATATATATTAAAAAATCAACTTTATTTTCTGTTATTGACCCTTCATTTTATATGCCAGGGAAATGGAACTGTTTCTTGTACTGTCAATTCGTGTCTGAGAACTGACAAATGTCATATATAAGGCTGAGCTAGGAGACTTTGTGGCTTCCCTAGTGTTTTACAAAGAAATTATCCAGGTAATGAGGAATGTATCCCAAGACTGAATGGTTAAGTCTGAACACTTAACAAAGAGACTGTGTGACAGAGGAACCTGACAACTCAAAGTCAACTTTCCTGCAATAAGGAAGAAAGCTAATTGACATGTTTATATTGGGATCTCTTGGGATACTTCTTACACTTATGGGAGACATCCATGTCTCACAAGCAACATCATATTGCTTGTGCCAGGCCTGCTAGGATGGTCCACCCCTGGAAATGGATGGATTCCAATGGATTCCAGAGGGCTCTGGAGGATTTCCCAGCTGATATAACTGGTGCTCCTGTCAAAGCTCTGGTTAGTAGGAATGGTGAAGGCACCTGATTTGGTCTGGGAGTCCAGCGGACAACCCCCCGACCGCAACCCCGAGCCATGCCCATTGAGCCCCTGCCCCCACTCAACCCCCCTGCCCTTTCTGAACTGCCAGCGCTCATGCGGGAGCTGTCCTTGAGTGCCGCAATCACCATTTTACCCCCCCATGGCAATCGTGAATATGCTAAGGTGTACACCAAGGAGCCAAATTGGCTCTGCAAAGCAGGAGAGGTTGCTGAGGAGTGATCATGTCATCAACCACTCTAGTCATCTCCATTCCATATTCTACAGACTCACCAGTGGGGATGGACACCCACCCCCCGTCAGGTTCTCCAGGCACCTGCCCAGCCTGTGCCCCCACTCGTGCGCCCTTGGAACCATGCTTGAGCTCCCCACATCTCACTGTGCCCCACTCGTGTGCCCTCGGAACCATGCTTGAGCACCCCACGGATCACTGAGCCCCTGCCCCTGCTCGACCCCCCCCCACTTGCCGAGCTACTGGCACTCACCCGGGACCCATCCTCGAGCGCTGCGATCACCATTCTGCAGGGGAAAAATGGTGATTGTGAATATGCACACACCTAGTTGTATGCAAAACGGTGTCATGAATGCCCCATATATGTAAGATCACAGGTGTAAATGTGCCATTTATGGGCCTATATATGCAAGATTGCAGGCATACATGGGATGGAATCAGGTCCCTGCACCATCCCTAACTATAAGTGTGCTACACTATGCATTGCAGTGTGGCTACAATCCAAAATCTGAGTCAAGTCTGCTGAAACCTATTGACTTCAGTGAGCTTAATCACACTTCCCTCTGTTGAGAATTGTGGCCTATCATTTATTGCAGGAAATCATAAAAGAATACCAGGAACCCAGCTGTTTCTTAAAGTGTCAAGTTGTCCTGTTTTGTCTCCAGCTTGACAATTAAAAAGTTAGTGGGTTGTATACTTTTGCTTTAAATGCACAATTAATATTGTTGTTACAGTTCTTCTAATGCTTTAAAACATCAAGTGGGATGTGCGTATGCATTTTATTTTTAACTTGCATTATATCCATTTCACTAATGCTTGCTATATATAATATGCTGAGGACAATTTGATTATTCAAGGTCTAACACTGGATAACTCAAGCTCTAGGATTCTACTTACAGGGTACTAAATTTCCACAATTGTCCACATGTCACAATTCAAACTGCTCCTTCCCTCCCTGTACTATGTACATGATATTTCACTCTTATTAGAGCAACGCAATAACCTCGGGAGATGTTATTTCTACAGCTGCATATCAAGACATCCTTTGCTTCCAGGATGGTGTTCAATGTCCTAAATCTCAATAGTCAATTATTATTAATTATTTGATGTAACAGGAGTAAATATAAATGGAAATTTATGTAGCTGGGAGCCACCAAGGATAACAATACAGCTAAGACAAAAGCAGGGAAAGAGGGTGAAGTACATCAGTTAGTCATCATTGTACCATTTTCCCTTAATTTATGTTTGACCACAGACATATTCTTCTGGGTTTCTGTCCTAATACTGGGGGTGGGCGAGAAATTCATTTCATTTATTTCCTTTTTAATAGGAATTTACCAACATTCACAAATCTCTTTATAGTAAGAGAAAGAACTAAAGATGTTTTTGTCTTTCTTCCAAAAATCAAATATGGGAGGAAATGAAATTGACCGTTTGGTCCATTCCTACCTAACACCAGATATTATTAGTGCTGAACTAAATTCTACTCCCAGGATTTTTATTTTATTCTTTTTCTGGTCATTCATGGGAAGAGATAGGATGGGGCAGGTGAATTTAGCCAAACTTTCTGGTGTTGGGAAGGGTTTGGTTTACCTTATTGAAATGAGTGTGTGAGCTCATTAAACAACAACAACAACAACAACAACACCTTTGGAAAAAGAAGTCCAGCATGATTTCCTAGAACAAGCAGCTCTGGACTGCTCCTAGTGGGAAATATAGCAAAGTTGGAAGATTCTGGAGAGCTGTGAATCTATTCTGAGCAGATGCATGCAGCTTGTTTTGGGGGGGTCAAAAAGGCATGTGGAAAAACCTTGGTACCTCATTTAAGAACATAACAATATAAGAAAACCCTGCTAGATCAGGTCAAATGTCTATTTTGAGAGTCAGTGTTGTGTAATGGTTAGAGTGACTGTGGGTCAGTCACAGGATCTCAGCATAATCTACTTCATGGGGTCGTTATGAGGATTAATTGGAGAGGAAGAAGACCATGTAAGCCACCTTTGGAAGAAAGGTGAGATATAAGTATAACAAATAAACAAATAGAAGTCCTTATTTTCAAGAAACCGGTATTGAGAGGCATAGTACCTCCGATCCTGGACGTAACACATCATTGTAACTACTAAAGGCGCAGTCCTATGCATATCTAGACAGAAAAAAGTCCTACAAAACCCAGCATTTCTTAGCCAGCCATGTGGGGTAGAGAGCATGCTGGATGTTGTAAGGCTTCTTTCTGTCTAAATATGCAGAGGCTTGTGCCTTAAGTGTGGTAAGCCAAATCCCCTTCCACATCAAAAGGTTTTCCAAAACTGGCTCACCTGCTGCAATGGAGCAGAATTCTCCCATTTCTTTCGTGCAGAATGAATTGTCCCCTGAGGATGTGATGGAAAGTTTGGCTCAGTATTAGGCACTAGAATGGTGTTTTTACTCAATTTCTTTTTTTTTTATTGGTTTTTTTTTCTTTAACGCAAAATGTTTTTTTGTTAAGAGATTTGAGGTCATCAAGGGAACAGGAAAAGCTGTACCCTACACCATCTATAGCTAGTGATGTAGGAGGGATCTGTTTGGAGGGAGGAGCTTGACAAGTTTTTCTTGGCTCAGCCCCCCAGACTTCGATCTGTTTTTCACTAACTGGCCCAACTCAGTCCTCAGTGAGTCACTCCAGATTTTCTCTGGGTTTTTTAATTGTTGTTGTTGTTGTTGTTGTTGTTGTTGTTGTGCGAATTACATCTGTAATTTGGACAAATTCGTGTAATATGTGCAAATTGCACAAAGTGCAGCCACTATTTGCATAAATTATACAAAATTGTGCAAATTATGGCTACCTCCCCCCCCCCAAAAAAAAATGGAGTTTGGGGAAAACCCATGACTGTGCTCGCAAATGTAAGCTGACTCAGGCAGACAGTGGAAGTTTGTGAAGCTCCCAAAGGGCCAGACTTCCAAGTGACAGACATCCCTACCTATAGCTCCTGTGGGAGTGAGCCTGTGAGGAGGAATCAGGAGTAGTATAAAAGAAGGTGAAAAGGGAGACTGAAATGTTACATTTAACAGTTCCTGGCAACTCGGGCAACGCAGAGGAGGCTGGTCACCTTATAATACAAAGTGAACTCAGTGAGGGAATGTCAGGGCTGAGCCATAGGCAGCAGTCAAAGGTGAGTCAGGTACTAGGAGCCATGCCATAATGGTACCAGAGAGTATGAGATGAGGGCCAAGTTAGGCCTGGGAATCAAAGTCAAGGACTGTGCAGGAACAAACTATAGCTAGGAAGACAATGGTTGTGCAGGCAAGGTCACAGCCCAAACACGAAGGCTTTTATATTCTGTCATATCCAGGAGTGCCCAAGACCAGCCATATCTGGTGGGCCCAGTCCAGAGGCTAATGACAGTCCACTTTGGTCTGTGCAAACTGACAAAACCCGAGCTTGCCAAAGTTCTCCAAATTCCATCTTGAAGCTAGTTCCAACTCAAGTCCGTATCAGATTGCGAGCTTTGTTTTGTTTTTGTTGTTTTGTTCTTTTTGCATGAACATCCATGTGTTTTTCTATGTGGGTTTTTCCCAAACAGATGCATATTTGTGCACATTTTTGAAATGCATGCATTTTTGAAATGTACACATTTTGAAATAAATTCATTTTTGAAATGTGTTTATGCTGTTGAACACTTTTTTGGGGGGGTCCACAAATCACATTGCAACCGATGAAATGTACAGATTTCTACCGTACTCAGATTGTGTCTGAGTTCATGTTTGGTCCAGAAGATGTGAACTGGGTAAAGTCCTGATTAAAAAAAAGAAAGAACTGAAGCCGATTTCTTATACATCCCTAAGTCCACTATGAGGAAGATGTTCTATGGTGCTGTTCTGATAGCTCACCATATGGGATAGCCATTCACAGAACTGAATGTTCCTGTTTTTAGCCTCAGCAGCTCCAGACAGGAAAGGACATGCCTGAGTGTTCCTCACCAATTCTAGTCTCCTTAAGGAGGGGTAACCTATGGTATGACAAGGTAAACAATAGCAAGGTCATGAATTTTTCAAAACAGTTTTGGCATCACCTTCATTCATCTCTTATATGAGACAGGTTATGGAATCATAGAATAGTAGGGTTGGAATGGGCCTACAAGGCCATCGAGTCCAACCCCCTGCTCAATTCAGGCATCCAAGTCAGAGCATCCCTGACAGATGGCTGTCCGGCCTCATCTTGAATGCCTCCAGTGTGGGAGAGCCCACTACCTCCCTAGGTAATTGGTTCCATTGTCGTATTGCTCTAACTGTCAGGAAGCTTTTCCTGATGTTCAGCTGGAATCTGGCTTCCTGTAACTTGAGCCCATTATTCCGTGTCTTGCACTCTGGGATGATCGAGAAGACATCCTGGCCTTCCTCTCTGTGACAACCTTTCAAGTACTTGAAGACCGCTATCATATCTCCCCTCAGCCTTCTCTTCTCAAGGCTAAATATGCCCAGTTCTTTCAGTCTCTCTTCATAGGGCTTTGTTTCCAGTCCCCTGATCATCTTTGTTGCCCTCCTCTGAACCCTCACCAGTAGTTCCACTATTCTGTCCAAGAACTCTTCATGTTCTCTTATTCCCCAGAGGTTTGACAGTCGCCACTCCAGTCCTCTTACTTTTTCTTCCAGCAGCATGATCGACTTACACTTGTTGCAGGTGTAGGCCATGTTGTTCTCAGGCAAGAAAACAAGCATTGCACACACCTTGCAGGTCACCACCACTGGAGAGTCTTGTCCTTCCATACCCTCTTTCCCTTTTTGTGTCTAGCTTTCTGATTGTTCTAGACTAGCCTGTGCCTGCTCCTCTACTCAGTAGAGGTTAGAAGCAGAGTCCCACTGGTGTGGAAGCATGTGTTACAAGAAAAATATATTTTTTAAAAATGTTAGAGGCCTCCCCCTTGACCTCCCCTGCCGAACAGGGGAGGTCATTGCTCAGTGGCAGAGTTTATGAAGTCTCAGGTTCATTCTATCTTCACTTAAGAGAATTTCAGAAAGCAGGGATGCAGAAGGCTTCTTCTCAAGATCTTGCCAGTCAGGGTTGACAGTACTGGTGAAATTTATCAATAGTCCAGCCCTGTGGGACTGGTTAGTTTAACCCCTTTTGAATTTAAAGCATGTCTGAGGGAACTGCAGGTCATGGAGGCTACCCTTACTATCCAACCGGTGTGCCCACTGTATGCCCTCTACTGGCTGTCCATTTTGCAATTGTGAAAAGGGGCCCTACATGCACAGTAATGTATGCCCATGGAGCTCCCTCTATACACGTATAGCTCCTGAATTCATGGTCAGCAGGGGACATGGCCAGCAGTCATGTCAGCATGTGGGGTCTGGAACTTACACAGTCCTGCACCCCTTATAGATCCTTTAAATGTGTGAGGAGTGGATCCCCTCTAGTGTTTTATAATTTCTAATACAAAAGCCATATTTACCTACTTTCTAGGGATGTCTGGATTTTGTGAAATCCGTCTCGTGTGTGTTTCGTGGATTGTGCGGTATCGTTCGTTCTGGCGTCTGTTCACATATTTTTTCAATTGTTTTTCCCATTACGCAGAAAAGTAGACGAATAATTTTGTAAGGGGGTTCGCAACAATTTACATAATTTACATGATACGTAACATTTAGCCTATTGTCTCCCATTCCATTCAACTTTTCCTCACATACATTTTCCAGAATGGCATATGTCTAAGCAGAAACTTGCATATTTTCCTACGAATAATTGCATAAATTTTGGGAAAGTAACAAAAAAATAAAAACGGACTCCGCATGGCTTGAAGGGGATGGTCCACAGCAGTTTCTGCAGGTCAGATTCTTAGAAATCCAAAGTCATTTCAGCCCATCTTGAATTTCTCCAGCATCCCTACTACTACTACTACTACCACCACCACCAGAATTTGGGTGTAGATTGGGAATAGACTATGTACCCATGCCCCTTTCAGCTCTTTATAGAGGTAACCAGGGATGGGCAACCAAGCGATGTTCCAGATCTCTAGGATTTGCCACTTGTCTTGTGCCTGATCCCTGTTTGCATTTGTGATCATTGCTCACTCTGTCCAAATGGGAAAACTGTGCAAATCTAGTAGTGATCGAATGTGAAATTTGCACAGATGCCCCCCTATTTGCACAGAATTCCCCCAATTTGCACAGATTTCCCAAAATTTGTGAAAAATTTCCTCCATAAACAGGGCTAATTCAATCTACAGGAAAATGTATGCAAATTAGGATATTGCACAAAATCAAACTTGGAAAGTTGTGCAAATTGAACACATGTGCATGTCCAGCAATTCCTGAACATTTTGGGTGGATGTGTTCATGATCATATTCACATTTGGGGCTTTGAACATGCTCCCAAGTTTTGTGAGCAATGAAACTCTCATATATCTCTAGAGGTAACCAAATATCTCATTCTTCATCCTCTCTCTGTCTCTCTCTTCATCTGGAAAGCAAGGAACATTGGGAACCTCCAAAGTTCTATAGGTTATACTGTTTGCAATCTATAGCTCTCATCAGGCATTCAAAGAATGTGGGGGGAGGGGAGATAAAGAGTGGAAAGGGTGAAGGGCCTGCTGCCAACATCCTCATCACTGAAGACTCCACCCCTGGCTTTTCCATGTTGAGCAGACTAGTTGGAAGGCGGATTCTTTATGCACTCAACTGAACATGCTTGGAGTTTTCCCCATAACCAGGAACCCTGTGCAGTCAGGATCTCTGACTGCAATGAGATTTCTAAGTATGTTCAGTCAAACTCACAAAGAGTTTCCCTTCAGACATCTTCACTCCATGAAGGAAGATTGATGGTGGAGCTGGCAGGACTGTGTCCTTTGGGAGAAGGGTTGATGCATGTGACTTCACACCTCTCCACCCTTTATTCCCCTTGGATGAAGCCATGTAATGTGTACCAAAACTAACTTACTACCTATCTAACTCTTTCCCTCTGTGTGTGTGTGCATGCGTGAGAGAGAGAGAAAGAGAGAGACAGAGAGAGAGACACTTTTTTTTATCTGTTGCATTGTCTACAATGGAGGTTGTGTGTTTGTGTTATGCTTTTTGTCAGCAAGCCAAAAATGATCTTTATGGTTTACCAAGAATATATACAATAATGTAACTGCCACACTGTGTATTCTTTACAGAAAAACATTACCTAAAGACAATAAATTATGTGACTTAAAAAAAATATAGCATGAGAATAAATTAAAATGAAAAAGATGTAGCAGAATTACTCAGGATATTGCTGCTGCTTCTTCTCCTCCTCCTCCTCCTCCTCCTCCTCCTCCTCCTCCTCCTGCACACATTACAATGTCACCAATAGTTTGTTCACTGCTTTAACTTTTCCATTTTATTTTCACTTTCCGTGCATGATTGTGGGCAACAAAGTCGTTATCATGAATGTTTGCTCATTTTCCCCTTACACCTTGTATAATGGACTTCAAGTATTAGCAAATTTCACTGTAATAATTTCCTCCCCTGGAGAGAGGGAGGGAGAGGAGATGATACTAAATAACTGTTAAGCACTTTGCAAAATCCCATGCCTTCAATTCAATGAGAAAGAGGAGTAGGCTGTAAGTAATCAGTTCTTTCCCAGGTTAATTCAATAAAAGTATTGACAGATGGTAGATCTTATTACTACCACTGTGCTGAATTTTATTTTCCTTTTATTTTCAACCATTCGTTGTGGGGAGGGGCGAAAATAAATTACAGCCAAAAATTGTGGGAAGGGGGGAGAGATTCAGAGAAATTTATCTGGGTGCAGGGCTTCAGCGCTTACCTTACTGTAAGGAGGTGGCTGGGTGCTGTGTGTGTGCTCTTTCTTTTACCATTTTTATCCTGTTCTATACTTGCAGCTTCTCTGGCTGCTTGACCTGGAGTTGTTCTAGTTGCAGCAGTTCTCCTTGTTAAAATATCTTTTAACAACAACAAAAACTATACATGCTTTGCTGAGCTTTCAGGCACTCAGTAGGCAGCCTCACTTAAAAACTCAAACAGTGGATGTCTTGGGTAAGTCCTCTCAGGGGCTTTTCAGAAAGCTCAAGGAACCAGACAGGCTGCCAGGACAGAATGCTTTAAAAATAGTAAAATAAAGAGCACACTCAAACCCTTCAGCCACCTCCATACAGTGAAGGAAGCCCTGACACCCTGAGAAATTTCTCTGAAATTCTCAAAATCCCTGTGAAAGCGGCAGAAAGATGACTGCCTCTTTTGCAGGGAAACAAAGAGGTTGCAAAAGGGAACGTAGGGTTTAGCACAGCATTACTCATTAATATTTGTCACTTCTGTAGCATTTTTGCAGTGCAAATTCTTTTGTCTCATTGATTCTCATAACAGTCCTGAGGGAAAATAAGAAATTATTATTTTACCAGTGGGGAACAGAGGATAAGAGAGCTTTCCCTTAGCTCCACACTGACTCTCCTTCAGCTGGTGCTTCAGTTGGGGAAGCTTTGCCTGCCCCTCACCTTCCCTTGTTGGGTAGGATGTGGGGTGGGCAAAGCTTTCAGGAGAGAAATCCAGTGCTGGCTGGAGGAATGAACATCCAGCCAATACTTCAAGACAGCTTCACCTGCCCCATTGGGCAGGACACAATTCTGCCATTGGGGAGGACACAGGTTGGACGAAGCTAGGAGCTAGATGGGGGAGAGGAATCACTTCTATTATCTCTGATCACTGACCAGAAATACAGCATGGATTCCCCTTAGTCTGCTGCTTCCCCACTCATTGGCTGAAGGTGTAGGGCAAGTGAAGCTGTCCTCACTGGAGGAGTGTTCTTCCTGCCAGTGCTTCAGTCATGGACCCAGCTTTGATTTCTCCAGCTGGAGAAGCAAAGCCTGGCCCTGACTGAGGCACTGGCTGGAGGAACCATTGTGCAACTGGTGCCTTGGTTGGTCTGGGACATTTGCTGCATATGGGTATGGGTTTTCCCATAGAGAAATCCCTACTGTTATCTCTGACTAGTAATCAGAGGTAAGAACAGGGATTCCTCTCTCCCCTAGCTTCACCCAACTTGTATCCTCCTCAGTGGGAAAGGCATGGGGCAGATGAAGGATCTTTCCTCCAGCTGGCACTTTGGCTGGGGACCAAATGATGTCAAGGGCATGGCCTTGCCCCCTGCCATCATTTTGCCCATGGCTGGCTGGCTGGCTGAGTCATCTCCCCACCACCACCCCCACAATAAAATAATGAGTTCCCTACCCTTGATGCATCCTTGAAGATATAATGTTATAGGCATAAGGAGGAAGAGCTGCACATTGGTTCAGGATGTGCAGAGCAGGTCAGTTTAGGTCATTTCATACTTGAATTCACAAAAGTTGAATGCCTCAAGCATCCCTATGCTGTAAGAACACAGCCAGGAGACGGATGGCAGAGTGCACTACCTCAGTGCAGTGGGTGCAGCATTTGTTAACTTCTAGGAAAGAAATATGTGTGAGAGATGTGGGGGCAGGAAGGAAGGATAGATAATATTTGATGATAGCATTGGCAAAATGACTAAGAACCTGAAGTCAAGAGAGTTTGTTTTATTTGTGAATTTAATGGCTGCAGAATGTGCATCTGTGTTCTTACGTCTTGTTATTCAGATTTGAACACTGATCTCCAGGCAGTAACTGCTCCCACCCCCACCCCAGAAAAGATGATGGAGAGAGAGAGAGAGAGAGAGAGAGAGAGAGAAAGCATTGTTTTTCAGGGATCAAGTCCATACTCTACAACAGGGGTGAGCAATATGGTGCCCCCGATATGGACTGGGGCCACAGCAGGGAACAAAGGGTTAGAATGCTCCTACCTCCTATGGTAGGCTCCCAATCCAGATGGGAGGCCCTGTGCTTACCTTAGAGAAAGAAAGAAAGAAAGAAAGAAAGAAAGAAAGAAAGAAAGAAAGAGTTACCTGCCAGCTGCATCTTCAAAGTAATGTGTAGTTTGGGTCTTGGGTTAGTTACATTCTTAGCTCTCTTATTTTGAAATCAATAAGACATAAAATGCTTATGGCATTGGCTAGATTTTGCCCATAGTTCTTAAGGCACAAGCAGAAGGGGTAATAAATGATGGATACCAAAGTTATAAACAAGTACTGCATTTTTCAATGAATTTGTCTGAAAAACGTTTGCTCCTCGTCTTGTATTAGTATTTTTCATGCATTAATCTTTTTTTCCCCCACCAACACCCTCAGCATTCCTTATCACTTTCTAATAGCATGTTTTTTCCCCCCATTATTGCATTTAAATGTCTGCCCCAATTATGACTGACAAAAACATGATTTGTAATACTGTACTTGACACAGAATTTCAATTGTTCAAATCCGTGGACAGAATCCAGTATTTCAGTGTTTAAAAATGGTATGGCTCCTAAGTCTGGAGAAGGAAAGCTAGAGGCTAAGGCTGGCATACAGAGTGAAGCTTGCTTGCTTGCTTGCTTCCTTGCTTGCTTGCTTGTAGGCCACATTTCTTAAATATGCAACCAGACACAAAATGTGCCATTACGGGGGCAGGGGGATGCAATGCCAAGAATACATTTATGCCTTTCAAAAAGTCAAAGCATTCAAAAGTTGTATTATGTCAGCGGATGTAAAAAAAAGTGACTGATAACAGTGTGAAAAGTAAAGCTAGTATTCCAGGCTTCTCTGCAACCCCAGACATTGTTTACATTTATCCATTTTCCCCAGCCAAAGACAATCCCTGCAGATTCCATTGGTGTTGTTCACCAGTTTTAAAGATGAAGGAAATCATTCTGGAATATGGATAAGGCTATCAATGGTTACTAGTCCTGATGGCTATATGCTATGTCCAGTATCAGAAGTGGTGTGTCTATGTACCCCACTTGCTGGGCAACACAACTGGGAGGGTGCTATCACACTCATGTCCTACTTGGAAGTATCCCACAGGCAGCTGGCTGCTGGCCACTGTGTGAACAGAATGCTGGACAAGATGGACCCTTGGTCTGATCAAGCATAGCTTCTTATGTTCTTATGGGAACCAGTGTCCTGACAAGTCATGTTAAGTTGTCAATGTTATGAAAAGGATGTTGTGTGATGCCAGAAAATATTCAATACAGTACAGCATTCTTAACAGGGGCCTCATTATAGCAGCGGTACATGATGGAACTGGAAGCATTGCCTCAGCATGGTAGCCACTCTGGTCCCCAAATAAGACTCTGTGAAGCTATTTAAAGATTTTCCACAAGTACAATAAAACAATGATCTGGGGCAGAATTACTGAGCTTTGGGAAGAGAGAAATGTTTTTACTGAGATTTATCATGGAAACGAGAATGCCACATATTGACCTCGGAGATACTTGGGGAACATGAGATCTCAGCTTTCCTAAGATCCTTCTTCACTCTTGATGGAAATATTCTCTTGGTCTCCTTACAAGTCAAAAGTCAGCCATGCTGTAGACCTCCATCCCAACACACACAATGCTTTCTCTTTTAAAAAAGAGAAACCATAAAAAGTCCACCAATACACTTAATATGATTGTTTGAACAAAGTTTATTTTATTCTTAGTTGTATTACTATTAGCTGCCTGAGTGCCTTTTTTTTTTTTTTTTGGTGGAAAGGCAGGGTATAAACAAAACAAATAAATATATAATACGTGGTAGAAAGATTTCTATTTCATGGGGAGAGGAATTGTATGGTCCCTGGGAGAGTGTCCCAGGAACCGTAGGATTGCTTAGAATCCCCCTTCTGAGGTCGGAGACAGCACTCCACCCTCAGAAGGAGGAATTGGAAATCTTGCAGCCGGTGCGAAATGAACCACACTGGCTGCCCTCTGAGGTTGGAAGAGTAACCTTGGAGAAGAGAACAGGGGTGTTCCAGTGGGCAAGGAGGGGAGGACACCGGAGGGGCCAGGATACAAGATATCCTGAGGTCTCTCCAGCCTCCTCCTCTCCCCCTCTGGAGCACTGTCAACTAGACAGGCTCAGAAGCAACCCACCACCACCACCACCACTAAAGATGGAGGACAGCAGGGCTTTGGATGATTGGATGCTGATCCTGGCAGTGGCAGGGCTTTGGATGATTGGAAGTCTCTGAGTTCAGAGGCTTCCAGTCAACAAGGGCACAACCTAGAGGATTGCACCCTAAAAGTTGACTTGCTGGTTGTTCCAGGATTTGATGTAGTCTTTGTACTAAGAAGGGAGTGACCTGAGGCTTGAAGGATTACTGTACTGTGTCTGTGCATCACTTCCTCTCCTCTTGTTCTTTATTTTTTTAAAAAAATCCCTCACCCCAAATAAAGTTTTGTTGGAGCTCATGATGCTTCTTGTGTGAAGCAGGGATATAATCCTCTTCTGTATTTGTGTTGTAAAATAGGCCCTGCCCCCCATGTTGAAAATGGTGCCCAAACACCACCACCCCAGGTTGTCCACCCCTGCTCCAAGCAATAAAGTATGTGTGCACACATAAGGGAAATGCATAGGTGTGATTTCCTGGTACATCCTACATGTGCAGTTTACAATCACATTCCATTGTGTAGTTCCAAATGTTGCTTGAAAAATCCCTATTTTTAAGGGAGAAGGGTAACAATGAATCTGTGTCCATCTTTGGGCTTACATCTCAACAGACCTCCTTCTAGTAAAGGGGAGGCTAACTTTTGTCCTCCAAATGTTTTGGTCTACAACTCCCATCAGCCCTAACCAGTCCAGACAATGGTGAGTGATGCTGGGAATTGTAGACCAAAAACATCTAGAGTGCTACAAGTTGCACACTCCTGTTCTAATGGGACTCAAATGATTTGTTTATAGGACAAGACCTCTTGGGATGGGGGTGGGGGCTAGAGTTGCGATAGCGCGGACACCCAACTGGTTCCAGGAGTCTGTCGGGCTACCTCTCCCCGCTCATGCCCATGCCCCCGGACCACACCTGCCAAGTCTCTGGCTTTGCACGCCCCCGCTCGTGCCCTCCTGGACATTCCCTGTACTCATCTGGACCTGTCCGTGAGTGCCCGCCATTTTGCTGAGCTTATTTTTATGGGGAAAAGGAGGCCATTAAAAATCCTCATATTTACATATGCACAAATTTGGGCTGCAAAACTTACTTACTTACTTACTTATTTATTTCTATACTGCCCAATAGCCGAAGTTCTCTCATCTGAAAGGCTGATCTATGCAATATTAGAGGCATGAATGGCCCATTTACTCCTCTAATATTGCATATATCAAGCTTCCCCAGCCCAAATTTGTACATATTTAAATATAAGGTCATTTTTTAATTACTTGCTTCCCCCCCATAAAAATAAGCTCAGCAAAATGTAGGTGCTCACGGATGGGATCCAGGGTGAGAGCAGGTGGCTCGGTGAGCTTGTGGGGGCTCCAGCATGGGTCTGGGGGCTTGAGCGGGGCAGCGCTTCAGCAGGCATCCACTGATACCAGAAGGGGGTGGGTTCGTCCCTCCCTAGTTTAGAGAGTGTTTGGTTCTTTCTCACCATAGGAACATCAGAAACTGTCTTATACCAACTCAGAACATTATTCCATCCAGCCCAGTATTGTCAACACTGATTGGCAGTGGCTTTCCAGGGTTGCAGGCCGGAGGTTTTGTTTTGTTTTCTGAACCTGGAGATCCAGCCAGGGCATCAAACCTGGCCCTTCTGCATGCAAAGCAGGTCCTCTGCCACTGAGTGACTGCCCCTCCCAATGTGAGTGCTTACTAGGGATGTCAGAGAATTCCGCCACGGATCTCGGGGAGGCCAAATGCCAGCACATTCGGCCCACCAAAATCAGTGGCGGAATGGTCTGTCCCCCCGCCCCCCTGGGACAAGACTTACCTGGGACGGATCTTCCTGGCGGCGGCGGCTCTGGCGGCGGCTCCAGCGGCGGTTCGGCGGTGGCGGCGGCGGCGGCCGGTGTTCCGACCGCCGCTGCCACCGCCATTTCCAGTTAAAAAAAAAAAAAAAAAAAACATGATAGCCTATGTAAAGATTTACGTAGCCTATCACGGCTAGATTTTAAAAAAACACCGTGATAGGCTACATAAATCTTTACGTACCCTATCACGGCTGACTTAAACAAAAAATAGCTATGCTATTTGCGTTCCCCTTATTTTCACCGTCTTAGTCTACATAAATGTTTACGTAGACTAAGACGTGCCAAAATAAAGAATGCAAATGGCAGCGGCCATGGCCGCCGCCATTTGCGTACGCGCTTGTGTGTGTTTTTTTAAATCAGCCGTGATAGGCTACGTAAACATTTACGTAGCCTATCACGGCTGACTGCAGGGACGCAAACGGCGGCAGCTATGGCCGCTGCCATTTGTGTCCCTGCTAGCCAGCGGCCGGATGTCCAGCTACTGGCGGAGCCAGCCGGTGGCTCCGCAGAATCGCTGCGGAGCACAGCCAGCTGGCCAGGATTCCGGGGGGGGAGGAACGGAGCGCCTCCCCCCCAAGCCAGGATTCCGGAGGGAGAGACAGAACGCCTCCCCCCCAGCATCAGCATAATCCGCGGAAAGGTAAGTCACTTTTGTACATCCCTAGTGCTTACAGATACAAATACTTGTTCGTCTGTTGCCTGCCCTACTTATGCAAAGTAGATTGAAGGATTATTGGATTGCATATATTACCCATTTTTGCTGCATGCATGCAAGCAGACCACTTAAAATATTTCTGATTATCCACAGAATTTAAGAGGTTCCAATCTCAGGAGAAGGGCTCTACCTCAGTGGTATTGCACATGCTTTTCACACAAAAGTTCCTGGTTTCATGTAGGGATGTGCGAAAGTCACTTACCTTTTCAAATGGGTGATTTGCGGTGGAATCCTAACCCGGCTGGCTCTGCTCCATGGCAACTCCGCGGAGCTGCCGGTCGGGTGCATTTGCAGGCGTGCGGAGCCTGCAGATGCAAATGGCGGCAGCTATGGCCGCCGCCATTTGCGTCCCCGTCTTTTGCCATGATAGGCTATGTGAATATTTACGGAGCCTGTCACGGCAAAAAAACAGGAACACGAATGGCGGTCGCCGTAGCCGCTGCCATTTGCATTCCCTTTTTTTGCCGTGATAGACCATGTAAATATTTACGTAGCCTATGACGGCAAAAATGTGGAAGCAAATGGCAGCCGCAGACGTGGCTGCCATTCGCAAAGCAGCGCAAACGGCACCAGGTAAGTGCTCCATTTTGCGCGCCTTTCATAGGGTGGTGGAGCAGGGGGGGCGTTCTGCCACGGATTTCAAGGGGCCGAATGCACTGGCATTCGGCCTCACTGAGATCCATGGCGGAATCCTCTGACATCCCTAGTTTCATGGCATCTCTGGATAGGGCTGGAAAAGACTCCTGCCTGAAACTGTAGAGAGATCAGCTGCTTGGCAGTATAGTAGATAATATTGAGGTAGATAAACCGGTGGCCTGATTCGATATAAAGCAGATTCCTATGTTCCTTAATGTGTATAGGCATGTGATTCCACAACCAGCTAGGCATTGTGCTGATGTTGCTGATATCCACATGCAACCAGGAAGTCAAATAAATAAACAAACAAACATACACACACACACACACACACACACAGAGAGAGAGAGAGACAGAAGCTACAGCATTGTCAGAAGAAGCCCTTGTTTAGTTCTGATTAAACTTCTTAAGATGTTTACGGTAGCCTGTGTGTCAGAATGTGTTCCTGAGAAGGTGCATTTGTACGAAGTGCTTGCTGAAAGTGCTCCAGCATCAGTATGGATAGGACATAAATGGCTGGACAAGCACCTCAAAAGGTTTTGTGAATAGGACCTCAACACTGATTTGATTAGGAATCCTAAATTCCTTGTGATGCAGGCAATGAAAATTCACCCTTGCCTGTATATTTCCATATCCAAAGGGGAAGCCGTGTTGGCCTGTAGCAGAGAAAACAACAAACAGTCTGTGTCACTTTAAAGACTTAACTGATTTATTTTGGCATAAGCTTTCATGGACACTGTCATCTTATGGCTTATGGCCTACACCAGAATAAATTTTGTTAGTCTTTAAGGTGACACAGGTCTCTTCGTTGTTTCCAGACCACCTATCGATCCCATACATAGCCAGTGACCTTGAAGGAGGTGTGTAATCCATGAAGGTGAATCAGCAAAAGGCCTGATCATCTCTAATCAGACTTGTAGCTTTCGTAAGTACAGTTGCTTATAGATTTGCAGGTACTTGTCCTTTGACAATGATCAGAAGTCTTTTACCATTAGAGATAGTGTGCCTGATTCTCCCTTCTAATGTGCACTGTTTTTATGTGCCATTATTAATCTTAGCACTATAGTACGAGTCTTTTAAATTCCAGCCAATCTGGATATGGAATGAGGTTCATAACAGTGAACTTTAAAATGCAAGCAAATGTATTATGCATATCCAA
The DNA here is from genome assembly GCF_057233095.1 of Heloderma suspectum. Classification (NCBI taxonomy): domain Eukaryota; kingdom Metazoa; phylum Chordata; class Lepidosauria; order Squamata; family Helodermatidae; genus Heloderma; species Heloderma suspectum. The sequence continues at coordinate 30,990,697 of NC_139465.1, forward strand.
GATTTGGCTGTAATTCTACGCATGCTTACTTGGGAGTAACCCTCACTGAATAAAATGGGATTAACTTCTGGGTAAATGTGCATAGGATTGAACTGTGTGTGTGTGTGTGTGTGTGTGTATAACCTTCCCTTTCCTCCAAGGATGCATGGTGGTATGCATGCTTTTCTTCCCCTATTTTATTCTCACAACAACCCTGTGAGGTAGTGTGAGATGGTGACTTGGCAAAGCTCACCCAGTAAGCTTCATGGCTGAGTGGCAATTTGAAACCAGGCCATTCGTCTGACTGTCTTATATTTATACCATACTTAGTGCTGGGGAAATGGTAGGTTGCTGGGTGAGTGGCAAAATGTACATACGACATCTAATGCAAAGACACATTAGCTGTTTGCAGAGAAAACCATATCTTTATTGGGTTGCTCCTGACACCAGGTAGCTAATTTGAGCTGAAGTGGTTATGCTTCTAGTTTACCTTCAAGAATCTGCTCTTTGTGATGTGTCCCATATATCTAGGTTACATGTATGGATTGATGTGGATTTTGTTTTAGTTTATTTTTTAGAAGAATTTACTAAAATTCACAAGTTTCTTCATATTCAGGATGGAAAGAATGTGTTATTTATGTATTAAAAAAAAGAAAAAAGGATGGAGAAGAATCCAAAACTGGCTTTTGCATGCTTGGCTCTTAAAAGTCTGGGTTTAGACCCCTGTGTATTCAACCATGTTCACTGAATTAGGATTGGTTATCTGAATTAGGATTGCCAGGTCTTTTTTTTTCTGACAGGCTTAGGGATGGCGGAGAATTTCTCCCCGAAACTTCGGGGGGCCGAGCGCCAACGTGTTCGGCCCCCCGAACAAGTTTCGGGGAGAAATCCTCCGCCCCCCCCGCCCCCCCCGGGACGGGACTTACCTTCCCTGAATGTCCCTCCCGGCGGCGGGTCCGGCTGGCGGTTCGTCCGGTGTTCGAGCGGGGTGGGAGCGGCAGCCGGTCTTTCGACCGGCTGCCGCCCCCGCCATTGCAATGAAAGAAAAAAAAAACACGTCCCCTGATAGGCTACGTGACGATTCACGTAGCCTATCACGGCAAGATCTGGAAAGTCAGCCGTGATAGGCTACGTGAATCGTCACGTAGCCTATCACGGGTGACTTTAAAAAAAAAAAAAAGCGCGTACGCGAATGGTGGCCCCCATAGGGAGCCGCCATTCCCCTTCCTTATTTGGTCGCTGTAGTCTATGTCAATGTTTACGTAGACTACGGCGAAAATAAGGGCAACGCAAATAGCGTTGCCCTTATTTTCGCCGTAGTCTACGTAAACATTTACGTAGACTACAGCAACTAAATAAGGAACGCGAATGGCGGCTCCCTATGGGGGCCGCCATTCGCGTATGCGCTTTTTTTTTTTAAAGTTATCCGTGATAGGCTACGTGATGATTCACGTAGCCTATCACGGCTGACTTTCCAGATCTAGCCGTGATAGGCTACGTGAATCATCACGTAGCCTATCAGGGGACGTTGTTTTTTTTTTTTTTACTTTCGTGTTCGCGGCCGGGCGAGGCGGGAAGCCTCCTCCCCGGCCTGAATTTCGGCCGGGCGAGGCGGGAAGCCTCCCCCCCGGCCTGAATTTCGGCCGGGCGAGGTGGGAAGCCTCCCCCCCCGGCCTGAACTTCGCGGGGGGAGCAGCGAAGTGCTCCCCCCCACCGCGAACAAGCTGCGAGAAAAGGTAAGTGACTTTCGTTCACCCCTAGACAGGCTCCTAATCTTTAATAGCAACATGGCGGACAGCTACAACGTGGTCGTCTCCATGCTGGGAATAGACGTATCTATTGCATTTGACTAGTGTAGATTGGTGACAGTTTTGTTTCATCTCAGATTTGATAAGAATAGACCAAAATTCACCAATTTATTCATATTTGTGATGGAAAGAACATGCAATTTTTATTTATATTTATTTATTTATTAATCGCCCATCTGGCTGGTAACCCAGCCACTCTGGGCGATGTACAAGTATATAATAAAACAGTTTAAAACAATAAAATTCTACAATAAAAACATTTTCTAAAATACCCTAACCCACCCCAAATGCCTGCCTGAACAACCACGTTTTTAATGCACGACGAAAGCTCATTAAAGAGGGGGCATGGCGGAGGTCTCTAGGGAGGGAGTTCCACAGAGTGGGGGCCACCACAGAGAAGGCCTTCTTCCTCATCCTCACCAGTCTAGCTGTCATGGCTGATGGGACAGAGAGAACGCCATCCAAGGCTGATCTTGTTAAGTGGCCTGTCTGGTGTTGCTGGAGGTGCTCCTTAAGATAGGCTGGGCTGGAACCATATAGGGTTTTAATGGTCAAAACCAACACCTTGAATTTGGCCTGGAAAACAACTGGTAACCAGTGCAACTCCTTCAGCACTGGAGTGATGTGATCTTGCTGGCAGCTGCCTTTAATCAGGCGAGCCGCCGCGTTCTGTACCAGCTGCAGCTTCCGAACCATCTTCAAGGGTAACCCCACGTAGCGTACATTACACTAGTCTAAACGAGAGGAGACCAGGCACCAGGGCATGTATTGGGAGCAGATGGTCGGGAAGGAAGGGGCACAGCCGCCATATCAGATGGAGTTGATACAGTGCTGTCCGACTCACAGCTGACACCTGAGCCTCCATGGACAGCTGGGAGTCTAAAATGACCTCCAGGCTGTGGACCTTGGACGAAAGTCACTTACCTGGTCCCGCAGCTTGCTTCGCGGTGGGGGGGAGGAGCCCCGTCTCTCCAGCTGAAATTCTGGCTGGGGGGGAGGCGCCCCGTCCCTCTGGCTGAAATTCTGGCTGGGGGGGAGGCACCCCGTCTCTCCGGCTGAAATTCTGGCCGGGGTGGAGGAGCCCCGTCCCTCTGGCTGAAATTCTGGCTGGGGGGGAGGCGCCCCGTCCCTCCAGCCGCGAATCCTCCATGCCGGCCAGGACGCAAATGGCAGCGGCCATAGCCGCCGCCGTTTGTGTCCCTGCAGTCAGCCGCGTGATAGGCTACGTAAATCCCATGGGCGCCTCCATTTGCGTACAAGCTTCCCCCCCACATGTCAGCCGTGATAGGCTATGTAAGGATTTACGTAGCCTATCACGGTGTTTTTTGAAAATTTAGCCGTGATAGGCTACGTAAATCTTTACGTAGCCTATCACATTTGTTGTTGTTGTTGTTGTTATTGTTGTTGTTTTACTGGGAAATGGCGGTGGCGGCAGCCGGTCGGAAGACCGGCCGCCACCGCCGCCGAACCACCGCCACACTGCCGCCGGGTAGGAGTGGACGAAAGTCACTTACCTTTCGTCGAAGCTTGTTTGCAGTGGGGGGAGGCGCTTCGCTGCTCCCCCCGCGAAGTTCAGGCTGGGGGGGGAGGCTTCCCGCCTCGCCCGGCCACGAACTCGAAAGTTTTTTTTTTTAAAAAAAAAAACGCCCCCGTGATAGGCTATGTGACGATTAATGTAGCCTATCATGGCTAGATTTGCAAAGTCAGCCATGATAGGCTACGTTAATTGTCACGTAGCCTATCACGGGTGACTTTAAAAAAAAAAAGCACGTACCTTAATGGCGGCCCCCATAGGGAGCCGCCATTCGCATTCCTTATTTGGTCGCTGTAGTCTACGTAAATCTTTATGTAGACTACAGCGACCAAATAAGGAATGGGAATCGCGGCTCCCTATGGGGGCCGCCATTATCCGTACACGCCTTTTTTTTTTTTTTTAAGTCACCCGTAATAGGCTACGTGACGATTTACGTAGCCTATCACGGCTGACTTTGCAAATCTAGCCGTGATAGGCTACATTAATCGTCACGTAGCCTATCACGGGGGCGTTTTTTTTCTTTTTCTTTTATTGGAATGGCAGCGGCAGCAGCCGGTTGAAAGACCGGCTGCCGCTCCCGCCCCGCACGAACACCGGACGAACCGCTGGCCGGACCCGCCGCCGGGAGGGACATTCGGTGAAGGTAAGTCCCGTTCCGGGGGGGGTGTGGGGGGGGTGCGGAGGATTTCTCCCCGAAACTTGTTCGGGGGGCCGAACACGTTGGCGCTCAGCCCCCAAAGTTTCGGGGAGAAATTCTCCGCCATCCCTACCACCGGGTGCCACCAGCACCAGGGACATTCGCCAAAGGCAAGTCCCATTCCGGGGTGGTGGCGGGGTGGTGGTGGACCGTTTCTCCACCAATTTCGGGGGGCCGAATGCGTTGGCATTCGGCCTCCTGGAGATTAGTGGATTAATTCTCCGCCATCCCTAGTTTTTAAGGTCAAAACCAACACCTTGAATTTGGCCTGGAAAACAACTGGTAACCAGTGCAACTCCTTCAGCAATGGACTGATGTGATCTTGCCGGCAGCTGCCTTTAATCAGGTGAGCCGCTGCGTTCTGTACCAGCTGCAGCTTCCGAACCGTCTTTAAGGGTAACCCCACATCGAGTGCATTACAGTAGTCTAAACGAGAGGAAACCAGGCACCAGGGCATGTACTGGGAGCAGATGGTCGGGAAGGAAGGGGCACAGCCGCCATATCAGATGGAGTTGATACAGCGCTGTCCAACTCACAGCTGACACTTGAGCCTCCATGGACGGCTGGGAGTGTAAAATGACCTCCAGGCTGCAGACCTGGTCTTGCAAGGGTAGCTGTACCCCATTCAACACCAGGTCATTTTAAATTTTAAATTTAAAAAAAAATTAATTTTGAATTAACTTAATTAATTTAATTTTAATTAATTTTAATTAATTTTAAATTTTAAATTTTAAAAATTAAAATGCAGAAGAAAGTGAAATTGAAAGATTTGTCTATTCCAAATTACATGTTACCATGAGTATGAACTCATTGTGGTCAAAAAATTATGAATGCGGTCTCAGGAGATTTTACTGTCACACAGCCATCAGAGTCTAATGGAAAGATATGAGTGTACCCCTAATTGCCATTCAACAAATCTGAAGGGCACTAACCAAATGGATCTCTCACTTATCAGATAATCAAAGGCAGTTAGCAGTAAGTGTTAGTTATGACTCTGGAATAACCGCAAAGTGGTGCAGTATTCAATTTAATTGCATGAAAAGGAATGGAGAGGTTGCATAAAATGTTTGGCTGAATGTGTTCCTCAGAGACATTAGGCACGCACAGTTTCTGTTGTGTATATATGTATGTGTGCACATGTGAGATGCATAGTAAGGGTGCAATCCTATGCATGTTTAGATGGGAAAACAGTCCTACAACTCCCAGCATTCCCCAGCCAGCATGGCTGGATGGGGAATGCTGGGAGTTGTAGGACTGCTTTTCCATCTAAAGATGCATGGGATTGTACCCTAAGTGTGCTTTCTCTGTTACAGTGTCATAATGTTTAACTGCATCAGAACGAGTGGAAGCTGGTGGCTCTGATTTCAGTGGGGCTATGAATCCATCCTGGGTTTCAGTCAGAACCAGCCAAACTCTAAAGGAACTATCCAAGGTGCTGAACCCATTTTGGGGATAGGTTCAGAACCTTGGATAGCTCCTTTAGTGTTCTGGCCCGTTCTGACTGAACCCCAGAATGGAATCATAGCTCCAGTGAAATTGGAGCCAACAACCTCCAGTGGTTACAACATTCGGAGAAATGCAAAATCTGTTGAATAGCTTCAGTCTATGCATTCTTCTGAGAGGTTCAGATCAAGACAACTCAAAGAGTAATTTTCAAAGACTGCATTCCCTAAACAACCCTAGTTCAGAAGGATTTCTCCATGCAGTCAAACCCCGTAGAAAAGCAGGATTCCTTATTATGTGAATTTCTGGAGCATTTCTCTTTGCGCCATCATTTTGACTCAGAGAGTGGTAGTACTCAAATAAGGGCTTGAATTGAACATTTTTAACACTGAGTGTGGCAGAAGGGAGAGAGATGCTCTCATATGGGCAAAAGGCAGCCCTTCCAGTATCCTTGGACCAGGTACTCTGGGCAGTGGAGGCTGGTGGCCCAAACTCTAAATCATATATCCAAGGTGCTGGACCCTATCCCCAAAATAGTTTCAGCACCTTGGATAGCTCCTTTAGAGTTTGGCTGGTTCTGACTGAAACCCAGGATGGATTTCTAGCCCTACCAAAATCAGGCCACCATCCCCCAGTGATTCCAATTCCACCTTGCAAAATTAAGCGGTAGGTATTGCAGCTCCCTTTAAATTGAATGAGGCTTGGGCAGGAGAACCTCCCAACTAATTGTGCCCCCCCCCCACTTTTCCCATTTGTTCAGCTAGGATCCCATTCTAGCTGGGCACACAGAAAGAACAATGTTTGAAAATTAAAATGACAGCAGCATATAAATGAATCAGCTACTACAATCAAATAAAAATAGCAGCAGTTAAAACAGCAACGGTAACATAGGCGCAGCAGATAAAACAGTTACAGCTCCATAAATCATTCAAAAGCCAATGAGAATAAAACAAGATATTCGGGGACCTCTTAAAGGATGAGAAGGTAGGCAAACGTATTTCCCTGGGAAGGGTATTCCAGAGATACAGGCCCACTTAAGGAATGGAATTGTCCTTGGTATCCACCAAGCTAACTGCTGTCACTAGTGGACCAGAGAATTTGGCTTCAGGGCCCAAGAACACATTAAAGACATAGTAGCCATGTGTTTTTCCTCTTCTCTACAGCAAGGGTGAGGAACCTATTTAAGCCAGAAATCTGAATTCAATTTTGGAGAAGCTCTTGGGGACCACATTCTAGTGGTGAGTGAGGCCAAAGGTGAAAGAGGGTGAGGCCAAAATATCAGGATTACCAGCTCTTTCTGTCAGTAACTAAGCCTTAGGAAGAGGATTTCAGCCTTTTAGAATAGGGGAAAAAAACTGCACAAAAGCTGGGAAACCTCAATTTATTGATTGATTGATTGATTGTTTGATTGCATTTATATCCCACCTTTTTTTCCTCTTGCAAGGAACCCAAGGTGGCTTACATTTTCCTCCTCCTTTACATTTTATCCTCACAGCAACAACCGTGTGAGGTAGCTTGAGCTGAGAGTCAGTGGCTTGCCCAAAGTCACCCAGAGAGCTTCCATGGCCAAGTGGGGACTAGAACCCAGACCATGGCCAAGTGGGGACTAGAACCCATAGATTCTATGGCCTGTACTCAGAAAATGGCTCAACAGATTGATCTGAAAGTTGGCCATGTGGGAAAGTTTGGGTTGAGGATGGCCATTGCTGATTTTGAGGTAGAAAAGATGAGACATTGCTTATTTATAGGAGTTAAAAATTTGATGAGTGACCTCCAGCAGTTGGATAGATTTGGGCTAGATCTACACTACTGCTTTATAGCAGTATTGAAGTGCACTGATAACTGTTGGGGCACATTACACATTCTATATACTGCTACCGTTAGGGGTGCATTAAAGTCACTTACCTGGTCTCGCAGCTTGCTTTGCGGTGGGGGGGAGGCGCTTCACTGCTCCCCCCAAAGTTCAGGCCAGGGGGGGAGGCTTCCTGCCTCGCCCGGCTGAAATTCAGGCCGGGGAGGAGGTGCCTCGCCTCGCCCGGCCGCGAAATAAAAAGTTAAAAAAAAATGCCCCCGTGATAGGCTACGTGACGATTAACGTAGCCTATCACGGCTATATCTGCAAAGTCAGCCATGATAGGCTACGTTAATCATCACATAGCCTATCACGGGGGCGTTTTTTGTTTTTGTTTACTTTTCTTGGAATGGTGGCGGCTGCAGCAGGTCGAAAGACCGGCTGCTGCCCCTGCCCCTGTCGAAGACCTGCCGAACCGCCGCTGCGACCCGCCACCGGGAGCGACATTCGGCAAAGGTAAGTCCCATCCCGGGGGGGGGCGGGGTGGAGGGAGGGTGGAGAATTTCTCCCCGAAACTACTTCAGGGGGCCGAATACGTTGGCACTCGGCCCCCCGAAGTTTCGGGGAGAAATTCTCCCCCATCCCTAGCTACCGTACAGTTATTTTTGGGAGTGCTCGAAAGTCACTTACCTCGTCTCGCAGCTTGCTTCGCAGTGGGGGGGGGGCACTTCACTTCTCCCCCCAAAATTCAGGCCGGGGGGGGGAGGCGCCTCGCCTCACCCAGCCGAAATTCAGGCCGGGGAGGAGGCGCCTCGCCTCTCCCAGCCGTGAAATAAAAAGTTAAAAAAAACACACCCCCGTGATAGGCTACGTGACGATTTACGTAGCCTATCATGGCTAGATCTGCAAAGTCAGCCATGATAGGCTACGTCAATCGTCACATAGCCTATCACGGGTGACATAAAAAAAAAAGAAGCGCGTACACAAATGGCGGCCCTCATAGGGAGCCGCCATTCGCGTTCCTTATTTGGTCGCTGTAGTCTACGTAAATCTTTACGTAGACTATGGCGAAAATAAGGGCAACACAAATAGCGTTGCCCTTATTTTCGCTGTAGTCTACGTAATCTTTACGTAGACTACAGCGACCAAATAAGGAACGCGAATGGCGGCTCCCTATGGGGGCTGCCATTAGCCGTACGCACTTTTTTTTTTTTTTTTTAAGTCACCCATGATAGGCTACGTGACGATTTACGTAGCCTATCACGGCTGACTTTGCAAATCTAGCCATGATAGGCTACGTTAATTGTCATGTAGCCTATCACGGGGGCGTTTTTTTTTTTTTTTTAGTTTTATTGGAATGGCGGCGGCGGCAGCCGGTCGAAAGATTGGCTGCCGCCCCCGCCCCTGATGAAGACCCGACGAACCGCCGCCGGGACCCGCCGCTGGGAGGGACATTCGGTAAAGGTAAGTCCTGTCCCGGGGGGGGCGGGGGGCAGGGGGGAGTGGAGAATTTCTCCCCGAAACTACTTCGGGGGGGCGAATACTTTGGCACTCGGCCCCCCTAGTTTTGGCGAGAAATTCTCTGACACCCCTAGTTATTTTATGTTTTATTCCACATTAGCAAAAATACCACAACAAATGTCATTGCGTGTCCTACAAGGTATAAATGCACAAGAGGGATATAGCGTTACTGTGATGGGTTTGCAACGATATGACACAAGATGTAGATCTGGCCGCTGTCTCTTTTCTTTCTCCTAGACATTGCTGGAGTTAAGCTTTATATAGGCTGGTTTCTCCATATGTACAGCATCTTCCAGGAAATTGTTTGTTGTGTCAGGTTAGGGGGAATGTCTGGTACATGCTTTGCTCTAGTGGTACCATCATGTGGTTGTTGCTTTTATTCAACATGTGGGGTTCCTTCACCATGGCCCATTTTATTATATTAGAGTTCATAAGGCCTGTCCATGAGCATGCTCCATTCAGTCCTCTCTTGGCCAGGAAGGAGGGGGTAGGAATTGGAGTTAGTGTAGCCGGTTACAAGGGATACAGGCGAGAATGCCAGGAGAAGGGAGTTTTATAACTGTTAAAGTGGGTGGGTGGGAGAGAGTAATGGAAACTGTTTTTTGGGGTTGGATGCTTCTTTTCCTCATGGATGAATTCATTTTGTGTGAGTGTTAAATTGGAGCTCCCACAGGATAAACAGCGACCATGTTTGTTTGTTTTTGTTCACCATTTGGGGTGGGTGGGGAGAGAATTGTTTCTTGCATTACTATGATTGATTCTACAGAGATCCATGAAAATCCTCTCTCCTTAATTTTAATATTCTCCTAGTTCTTTTAATTAAGAATATATAAGTGAGGGGTCCTGCAACAATATGTTTGTTTGTTTTCCTGTGGGGAGAAGCCTTCAAGGTATCCCTCCTCAACAGAGGAAAAACCTAGGAGATCTGATGTGTTTTATACAGATTATCTCTTGGATGACCAGAATTCTCAGGTAACCTCTAAGTTGGCTAGATTCTACTCTGCTGCAATTGTTTGTCAGTGTGAGATGATGTCAATTGTTTGATAATGTGTGTGTGTGTGTGTGTGTTTAGCTATTATGAGTGGGTTATGTGTAATTCTTATTTACTTGCATTTTTAACTAACTCTTGTCATGTTTATATTATTGTATTTACAGTGCTTCTTCACTTTGCTGGTCTTGCAACTGTAATAAACTATTACTTACTTTCTTACTTACTTAATTTAATTTAATTTATTAATCACCCATCTGGCTGGTCACCCAGCCACTCTGGGCGAGGTACAATAATTAAACAGTTTAAAACAATAAAATTCTACATTAAAAACATCATATTTCTAAAAATACCCTAACCCACTCCAAATGCCTGCCTGAACAACCACATTTTTAATGCGTGACAAAAGCTCATTAAAGAGGGGGCATGGCGGAGTTCTCTAGGGAGGGAGTTCCACAGAGTGGGGGCCACCACAGAGAAGGCCCTCTCCCTCATCCTCACCAGTCTAGCTGTCCTGGCTGATGGGACAGAGAGAAGGCCATCCAAGGCTGATCTTGTTAAGCAGCCTGTCTGGTGTTGCTGGAGGCGCTCCTTAAGATAGGCTGGGCTAGAACTATATAGGGTTTTAAAGGTCAAAACCAACACCTTGAATTTGGCCTGGAAAACAACTGGTAACCAGTGCAACTCCTTCAGCACTGGCATGATGTGATCTCGCCGGCGGCTGGCTTTAATCAGGCGAGCCGCCACGTTCTGTACCAGCTGCAGCTTCCGAACCATCTTCGAGGGTAACCCCACATAGAGTGCATTACAGTAGTCTACATGAGAGGAGACCAGGGCATGTACCCTGGGAGCAGATGGTCGGGAAGGTAGGGGTGCAGCCGCCGTATCAGATGGAGTTGATACAGCGCACAGCTGACACCTGAGCCTCCATGGACAGCTGGGAGTCTAAAATGACCCCCAGGCTGCGGACCTGGTCTTTCAAGGGTAGCTGTACCCCATTCAACACCAGGTCAACATCCCCCAGCCTCCTCTTCTCTCCCACCAAAAGTACCTCAGTCTTGTCAAGGTTCAGCTTCAGCTTATTCCTCCCCATCCAGCCACTCACTGTCTCCAGACATTTGGACAGGGATTCTACGGCCAACCTTGGTGAAGATTTGAACAAGATGTAGAGCTGTGTGTCATCCGCATACTGATGACACCGCACCCCAAACTTCCTGATGATAGTCCCCAGCAGCTTCACATAGATGTTAAATAGTATCGGGGAGAGGATGGAACCCTGTGGCTCCCCACAAGTGAGCAGTCATGGGTCCGAAACCTCCTCTGGTACCTGCCGGAGAGGAAAGACTGGAAGCACCGTAATACGGTGTCTCTAATGCCCAACCCCTCCAGGCACTCCAGGAGGATACTGTGGTCAATGGTATCAAAAGCTGCTGAGAGGTCAAGGAGACCAGGTAAGGAGCATTTGCCCCTATCCAGAGCCCTCCTCATATCATCCACCAAGGCAACCAAGGCCATTTCTGTCCCATGAACAGAACATGGGACTGTTCATGCCCAGGCCTGAAGCCTGACTGAAATGGATCTAGATACTTACTCCTCAATAGGGATGGCTGCCCAGATTCCCTGTGTGTGTGCATGTGTGTGTTTTGGCTGTGCTGTGAGACACCATCTTAATGGGTAGAAACAGCATGGACGAATGTGGCTGGCTGCTTTACAGGCTAGCCAATGAGAGCCTTGGGGTCTGTTTGGCTTGAAATGTGGGGGAATGTTTTTCAGCCCTATCTATTCTCTGAGGGATTTGGAGTGAAATGTTTTGAGAAATTAGCATTCTACCTATTGATTCTCACTTGAGTCCACACACATTCTGGAGTTACACAACTAAACTGAAGGAGTTACCAACTAAATATGATCTTGGGGCTTCAGAGTCCTGCCCTTTTTATCTAAGATGCCTGACTTAGAGATGTTGGAGGATTTCTCCATGGATTCCAGGGAGGCTGAATGCCGGCGCATTCGGCCCCCTGGAATCCATGGCAGAACAAAGCCACCTGCCCCACCACCCCGCAAAATGGACCTGGAATGGAGCATACCTTTGTCGGCCGTTCTGGTGTCCTCGAATGGCGGCCATATCTGCAGCTGCCATTTGCCTCCTTTCGAATGGCTGTGATAGGCTATGTAAGTATTTACATAGCCTATCACAGCTAACGCAGGGATGCCATTTGCGTCCCTGCGGAGGCCGTGATAGGCTACGTAAATATATACATAGCCTATCACGGCAATAGGCAGGAATGCAAATGGCGGCCGCCGTAGCTGCCGGCTTTTGCGTCCCTGTCTTTTGCTGCAATAGGCTATGTATATATTTACATAGCCTATCACGGCAAAAGACAGGAGCGCAAATAGCAGCAGATACGGCAGCCGCCATTTGAGTCCCTGCACAGCCCAGTGGCCGGATGTCCGGCTGCGGGAGGCCCTGGCCAGTGGCTCCACGGAGTTACTGCGGAGCAGAGCTGGCCAGGGAGAATTTCGGGAGAGGAACAGAGCACCTCCCCCCACCGCGAATGACCCCGGACGAAACAGTGAGTCAGTTTCATACATCCATCCCTAACCTGACTAAGCTGGGAAGGAAATGTACTCAACATATGCTCAAAAGCAACTTCCTCTATTTCTGTCAGGTGATATGTTCCACACCCAAGCCCTATTCAGGAGTATTCACTAAGCCTGAAAGGAGAAAGAGTATTCTAGCCTCACTCCTCCATGTTCTAGCCCCATCTCCACCAGATTAGTGTCTTGATCTGTATTGGGGCCCCTGTGCTTACTTTAGAGTAAACTAATAAGAAAAAGGTATAGCTGCTAGTTCCATCATTAAAGAAACATGTGCTTTGGGACTCAGATGCTTAGCAGGGTACAGAATATATGAGTGGAAGCAGTCCTCCAGAAGCAGCCTGGTTCCAAACCATTAAGGTCATTTAAGAGCAGCACCTTAAATTGGATTCAAAAATGTAATTGGTGCAGAATAGTTGTAACGTGATCAGAATATCTCAGAAGTGTTCTCAGAGGTGGTCTTAATGCCACAGTGAACAATGGAGAATTCCTAACATATTGGTTCCACTTCAGATATAAGACCAAAGCCCTATTCAGGCATTTGGAATCTGGGTAAAGTCACAGTTCCAAATTCTGTGGAGAGCCTCCACAGATAGAAGGAGCTCTCCCCTACAGAAAGTTGCCCTCCATGGATAGAGGGCTATCAATACAGACACTCCCCCTACTCACATGTTTACATTACCCAGATTCCGAATGCATGGATAGGGTTCAAGTAATTCAGAAATCAGAAAGCTAAGGAGAAATCCAGATGAGAAGAATGGCAGAAGTATCCCTAATTTTAGCTCTCCTCCATTTATGTGCCATCCAGAGAAAACATCTCATTCTCAGCCTTATCCTTAGATTTCACTCTATCACCATTCCTGGAATTCGATAATGTAGTCTTACATGTCAGTATTGCTGCTCAGTGCACTGTTTTTTTTTTACAGATTAAAGATTGCACTGAGGAATGGGTGGGGTGGGCAGAGGGAGATGTAAAACAGCACAGAATATCAGGCAGGTAGGTTATCTTGTTAGATCCACCAGTCCTGATAAATGTGTATCTCGTCGTGGAAATATTAACACAGCAACTTTGCAAACTTGTGGGTGGGGGGGACTTCAGACAAGATATCAAGCCAACCCAGCAGTATATTTAGATTTTTGAAAGGCTATTACTATTGGTACCAATCCAGCTCAACTTTCATGTAAAAAGAAAAAGAAAAAAGGGCATACTATATACAAACAATGAAATGCACATCCCATTGGAAGCAGTGTGCAATGCACATCTTATTTATATCTGTAGTTCATAATCCAGCAAATGATAAGTGCATGGATCTCCTTTGGTGGATCAGAGTATGCATGTTTGGTGAATCCTAAACGTAATTATTTGGAAGTATAAGACTTGCACATACCATTTCATGTTTGGAGAAATGAAAACACTAGTAACTGTTCAGTTGCAGGGGATACAAACATATTCCTTCCTTCCAGGCAGCTTGTATTTGTTGTTGTTGTTGTTCAGTTGTTCAGTCGTGTCCGACTCTTCGTGACCCCATGGACCATAGCACGCCAGGCCTTCCTGTCCTGCGCTCTCTCCCGGAGCGTGCTCAAGTTCATATTCATTGCATCGGTGATGCTATCTAGCCATCTCATCCTCTGCCGTCCCCTTCTCCTTTTGCCTTCAGTCTTTCCCAGCATCAGGGTCTTTTCCAGGGAGTTTTCTCTTCGCATTAGGTGGCCAAAATATTGGAGCTTCAGCTTCATTATCTGTCCTTCCAATGAGCACTCAGGGTTGATTTCCTTTAGGATGGACTGATTTGACCTCCTTGCAGGCCAGGGGACTCGTAAGAGTCTTCTCCAGCACCACAATTCGAAAGCATCAATTCTTCAGCGCTCAGCCTTCCTTATAGTCCAGCTCTCACAGCCATACATTACTACTGGGAAAACCATAGCTTTGATTAGACAGACCTTTGTCGGCAAGGTGATGTCTCTGCTTCTTACTATGCTGTCTAGGTTGGCCATAGCTTTCCTCCCAAGGAGCAAGCGTCTTTTAATTTCATGGCTACAGTCACTGTCTGCGGTGATCTTGGAGCCCAAGAAAGTAAAATCTGTCACTGCTTCCATTTCTTCCCCTTCTATATGCCAGGAAGTGATGGGGCCAGATGCCATGATCTTCGTTTTTTTAATGTTGAGTTTCAAACCAGCTTTTGCACTCTCCTCTTTCACCCTCAACAAGAGGCTCTTGAGATCCTCTTCGCTTTCTGCCATTAGGGTGGTATCGTCTGCATATCGGAGGTTGTTGATAATTCTCCCAGCAATCTTAATTCCGACCTCTGATTCATCCAACCCGGCATTTCTCATGATGTACTCTGCATATAAGTTAAATAGGCAGGGTGACAATATGCAGCCTTGTCGTACTCCTTTCCCAATTTTGAACCAATCGGTTGTTCCATGTCTGGTTCTTACTGTTGCTTCTTGACCCTCGTACAGGTTTCTCAGGAGACAGGTAAGGTGGTCTGGTACTCCCATCACTTTAAGAATTTGCCACAGTTTGTTGTGATCCACACAGTCAAAGGCTTTAACGTAGTCAATGAAGCAGAAATAGACGTTTTTCTGGAATTCTCTTGCTTTCTCCATGATGCAGCAAATGTTGGCGATTTGATCTCTAGTTCCTCTGCCTCTTCTGCAGCTTGTATTACTATTATAGAAAACCCATCCCTGAAGCTACTGCTTCAGGCTGCAAGTGCTCTCTGCAAGCAGAAAACTAGCACATCAGGGAGAAGTGTACATTCAAACATGACCTGTTCAACTATAATCTGAAGTGATGTTGCTGCAAGCAACAACACCTTTCTACCATCTTGTTTTCAATAAACAATAGAGTCTTTCTACCATCTTGTTTTCAATAGAGTCAAATGGCTCTAAGGCAGCAATCCTATGCCCACCAACCTTGAGGAAAGTCCCATTGAACTGCATGGAGTTTACGTCTGAGTAGGAATGCATAGGATTGCACTGAATGGCTTCATTTTTATGTTACTCTGGCAGCATGGAACCTGTAACAACCATGCTTCTTTCTGTACCACAATGCTAACATGAGAAGCCGCAAGCATCAGGACTCCTTTCATAAGAACAAGAGCCATGTTGGATCAGAACAAAGACCTAGCTGTCTACTCCACCATTTTGCTCACACAGTGGCCAACCAGATGACCAAAGGAAGCCAGCAAGCAGGATGTGAATGCAACAGCACACAATCACTCATGTTCCCGGCAGCAATGGGCATACAGAGGTATACTTCCCCTGAGGTATGCCATACTGGAGGTAGTACAGTCAGGGCCAGAAATATTGGAACAAGGATAACTGTTTTGGCAGTTGGCCTCTGTACACCACCCCATTGAAGTTGAAAGGAAACACACCCAGATGGGAGCGAAGTCAGGACTTCCAGCTGTAATTCAAGGGGTTTGATCAAAGTGGGGCACTAACCATTCAGAAAGGACAGCCAGTGGCATACACACACACCCATCATTGGAGCTCATAAGTAATGGAATGAATGGCTGACAAGCAGCTGCATGGCCAGGGGTGGCCTGTTTCCTAGGTGCCCCATGACCAATCAAGCAGATGAAAGGCCTGGAGGTGGTTCTGAGTGTTACATTTGCATTTGGTAGCTGTTCACTGGAACTCCCAACATGAGGTCCAAAGAGGTGTCCATGAGATTGAAGGAGGCCATCATTAAGCTGAGGAAACAAAATAAACCCATCAGAGAGATAGCAAAAACATTGGGAGTGGCCAACACAACAGTTTGAAACATCCTGAAAAAGAAGGAATTAACTGGCAAGCTCAGCAACAGCAAAAGGCCTGGCAAACCACAGAAGACAACTAAAGTGGATGACTGCAGAATTCTGCTCATGGTGAAGAGGAACCCTTTCACAACATCTAGCTAGGAATGTACGAAAGTAGGGATGTCAGAGAATTTCTCCACGAATCTCTGGGAGGCCGAATGCCAACGCATTCGGCCCCCCGAAATTGGTGGAGAAGCGGTCCACCCCCCCCGCCCCCCCGCCGGATGGGACTTACCTTTGTCGAATGTCCCTGGCGCTGGTGGCTCCCGGCGGCGGCAGCCGGTCTTCTGACCGGCTGCCGCCGCCGCCATTTCCAAGTAAAACAACAACAACAACAACAACAAATGTGATAGGCTACGTAAAGATTTACATAGCCTATCATGGCTAGATTTTCAAAAAAAACCGTGATAGGCTATGTAAATCCTTACGTAGCCTATCACGGCTGACTTTGGCTGCCTTTTGTGTTCCTTATTTGCGTACGCACTTTTTTTTTCCCCCAAAGTCAGCCGTGATAGGCTACGTAAACATTTACGTAGCCTATCACGGCTGACTGCAGGGACGCAAACGGCATTTAAAACGACATTTGCGTCCCGGCAGGAGACGAGATTTGCGGCTGGAGGGACGGGGCGCCTCCCCCCGGCCAGAATTTCAGCGGGGGGGATGGGGCACCTCCCCCCCACCACAAAGCAAGCTGCGGGACCAGGTAAGGGACTTTCGTCCATCCCTATCGAAAGTCACTTACCTTTTCGCAGCTTGGATTCGTGGTGGTGGGGAGGTGCTCCATCCCTCCTCCCGGAATCCTCCCTGGTCCGGCTCCACAGAGCCGCCGGCCATGGCCATCCACAGCCGGAGTTCCGGCCACCGACGGGCTGATGCGGACACAAATGGCAGCCACTGTAGCCAGTGTGGTGTAGTGGCTACAGTGCTGGACTGGGAGTTGGGAGATCCGGGTTCTAGTCCCCACTCGGCCATGGAAGCTCACTGGGTGACTTTGGGCCAGTCACAGACTCTCAGCCCAACCCACCTCACAGGGTTGTTGTTGTGAGGATAAAATGGAGAGGAGGAGGAGTACGTACACCGCCTTGAGTTCCTTGGAGGAAAAAAGGTGGGATATAAATGTAATACATAAATATATAAATAAATAAATTTGCTTCCTGTGAAGCTGCCGTGATAGGCTACATAAGTATTTACATAGCCTATCACAGCAAGCCAAAAAACAAAAAACAAAAAAACAGCATACGCAAATGGTGGCAGCTACAGTGGCCACCATTTGCATTCCCTATTTTTGGCCGCTTTAGCCTACGTAAATATTTACATAGGGTATTATGGCGAAGAAAAGGGGAACACAAATAGCGTAGTGGGTGCCATTTGCATTCCTTTTTTTTGTTTTTTGCCATAATAACCTACGTAAATATTTATGTAGGCTAAAACAGCAAAAAAAAAAAAAAAGGTTTAAATACTTATGCTTTAAATACTTATGTAGCCTATCATGGCTTCTGCAGGGATGCACAAATGGCGTCCCTGTGTTAGCCATGATAGGCTATGCAAGTATTTACGTAGCCTATCACGGCTACATGGAAGAAGGAATTAGGTGGGTTAAGTTGGGAATGGCCCAACATATTATTTTGCATGCTACAGTCTCCTTATGGGTCGGGGTCTCCAGCATGGAACCCTTTGGCACCAGTATGCCTGTGGACACCTTATCTTGGTGGTCGCCATGCTCCCTGCTCCTCCTGATTTTATTATTTTATTTCTTAAGATTTGTATTAATTTTTTTTTTTCTAATTGGGAGGCTGGCATGCTACAAAGAGAGGTTGTACTCCCCAATGCTTTCTTCATTTGAGTTCCATAGAGGGGTTTTGTATTTTGGAACTGCGACCACGCTAGGGGTGGATGAAAGTCACTTACCTGTCCTCGAAGCTTGTTCGCGGTGGGGGGGAGGCGCTTCGCTGCTCCCTCCGCAAAGTTCAGGCCAGGGGGGGAGGCTTCCCGCCTCGCCCAGCCGAGATTCAAGCTGGGGGGGGGAGGCTTCCCGCCTTGCCCGGCTGAAATTCAGGCCGGGGAGGAGGCTTCCCGCCTCGCCCGGCCGCGAACTCAAAAGTTTTTTTTTTAAAAAAAAAACTCCCCCGTGATAGGCTACGTGACGATTAACGTAGCCTATCACGGCTAGATCTGCAAAGTCAGCCATGATAGGCTACATTAATCATCACGTAGCCTATCACGGGTGACTTTTTTTTAAAAAAAAGTGTGTACGCAAATGGCGGCCCCCATAGGGAGCCACCATTCGCGTTCCTTATTTGGTCAGTGTAGTCTATGTAAATCTTTACGTAGACTATGGCGAAAATAAGGGCAACACTAATAGCGTTGCCCTTATTTTCGCCGTAGTCTACGTAAATCTTTACGTAGAGTACAGCGACCAAATAAGGAACGGGAATGGCGGCTCCCTATGGGGGCCGCCATTATCCGTACGCGCTTTTTTTTTTTAAGTCACCCGTGATAGGCTACGTGACGATTTACGTAGCCTATCACAGCTGACTTTGCAGATCTAGCCGTGATAGGCTACGTGAATCATCACGTAGCCTATCACGGGGGCGTTTTTTTTTTCTTTTATTGGAATGGCGGGGGCGGCAGCCAGTCGAAAGACCGGCTGCTGCTCCTGCCCCGGACGAATACCCACCAAACCGCTGGCCGGACCCACCGCCGGGAGGGACATTCAGCAAAGGTAAGTCCCGTCCCGGGGGGGGTGCAGGGGGCGGGGGGGTGCGGAGAATTTATCCCCGAAACTTGTTCAGGGGGCCGAACACGTTGGCGCTCGGCCCCCGAAGTTTCGGGGACAAATTCTCCACCATCCCTAGGTCATGCCTCTGCCTTGAACTTAGGTTTTTAGGCAAGTAACTGTTCTTGTAGTCTCAGCACTTTGCCTTCTGGGAAATGAGTGTTTTCTGACTGGCCATGCCCACCATAGCAGCCATTTTATGAATGGGCAATTGGGCCACAGAGCAGCCATTTTGTGAGAGCACCCATGACACTTCCTCAAAATTCCAAATGTGCCCACTGACCTAAAATATGTGGGGACCCCTCTGTAGGTTGTTCAGCCCTGTAATAAAAATAATGATTTAACTGATTAATAAGCACGAAACAGTCCATTGCAACTATAGTATGAATTGCAAGCTAATCATCAAGGAGTATCCCCTTCTTGGAGATGTCCAAACTCAGCAAATACTTCTCTAGTGTTTAGCAAATTATTATTTTTCAATGAATTCTCATTGAGTTTCTAATTATAATATCTTTAGGTTTAATGTTTGCATTTCACATGAAAGACAAACATTATGGGGCTAGCCACAAGAGGCATGAATAATTTCTTCAGAAGCTTATCTAATTAATTACATTCCGCTCTAATGTCTCTAAAATTTGAACCACACCATCATTCCATTCATTTAAATAAAAGGAAATCTTTAGTATTTAAATGTGACACTTGACACTGAGAACCCCATGCCCTTATTGTTTTTGTTGTTTGTTTGTTCAGATAAAGAAATTGTGCTTGAAATGTTCTGAATATGCAGTTTGCATGTGACTATATCCCTACCCCGAAGAAGAAGTACATTATTGTTCCCTGTTAAATGTACACACCACTTCAGCAAAGCCAATTCACTGCATGAAATCGTGCTGACCCATGTGATAAATTGTGAATGTGCTGACTGGTTGCATTTATCTGTACACCAGGTTTAGTGAGCTTTCCTGATCAAATTACTGCATGGATTCCTCATGTCCATGAAGACAAAGCAAAGACTGGTGGGGGCTGAGTAGCATTTATGTATGTGCTCCTTTCCCTGGAAATAATCATATTGGGAATTAGGGATGTCACAGAATTCCACCACGGATCTCGGTGAGGCCGAATGCCAGTGCATTCGGCCCCCCGAAATCTGTGGCGGAATGACCTGCCACCCCCCCGCCCCCCGCGGATTCCCCTTGGGATGAGACTTACCTGGGGTGGATCTTCCGGGCGGCGGCAGCGGCGGTGGGCAGTCTTCCAACTGGCTGCTGCCGCCACCATTTCCAAGCTTGTGGAAAAAAAAAAAAAGATGTGATAGTCTACATAAAGATTTACGTAGCCTATCATGGCTAGGTTAAAAAAAGAAAAGAAAAAAAGACGTGATAGGCTATGTAAATCTTTATGTAGCCTATTATGGTTGGGGGTGGGTTTAAAAAAAATGCATACGCAAATGGCGGCAGCTACGGCTGCCGCCATTTGCATTCCTTCTTTTTACCGTCTTAATCTATGTAAATATTTACGTAGACTATGACGGCGAAAATCGAGGGGAAAGCAAATAGCATAGCGGGTGCTATTTGCGTCCCCTTTTGATTCGCCATTTTAGCCTATGTAAAGATTTACATAGGCTAAAACGGTGAATGAAAAAGGGACGCAAATAGCGCCCACTACGCTATTTGCATTCCCCTTGATTTTTGCCGTCATAGTCTACGTAAATATTTACGTATATTAAGATGACTAAAAAGAAGGAATGCAAATGGCGGTGGCCATAGCTGCCGCCATTTGCATACGCGGTTGTTTTTGTTGTTGTTGTTTTGTGTTTTTTTACCCAGAGTCCTCCATGGCTGGAAATCCGGCTGTGGACGGCTCTGGCCTGGCCGGGCCAGGCCTGGCTGGCTGCTCCGCGGAGCTGCCGCGGAGCACAGCCAGCCATTCAAGGATTCCGGGGGGAGGAATGGAGTGCCTCCCCCCCCAGCCAGAATTCCGGGGGGAGGGATGGAACGCTCCCCCCCCCCACCATCAACATTATCTGCGAAAGGTAAGTCACTTTCATACATCCCTATTTGGAATGAAAGAGGGCTCTAGAAGGAGGGACCGTACTCAGTGGTAAAGCACATACTTTGGATGTAGAAGATCCCAGGATTAATCCCTCCAGGTCTGGGAAGCCTACAACCAGGATATTAATGGAGTAGAATCTTAATGCTCATGTTCCCTAACTCCTGGTATTGAGATGCATAATGTCTCTGATACTGGAGGTAATATATGGCCATCCTGACTAGTAGCCATTGACAGCTTTATCCACCATGAATTTGTCTCATCCTTTTCAATGTGCCTATGTTGGTGGCCAGTCAGAGCTACTGCCAGTCAGAGTAGACAATAGTCGGTAGGATGAAAAAATATTCTGGGCTGGTGAAAGGCAGCTTCCTGTGCCCCACATCATGGGAGAAGGCATTTCACCTATTTCCAGTGGTAGAAAGCAAAAATGAACGCATTGTTTCAGTGGGAAGGGAGGCTGACTTTTTTTTTTTTAACCTATTATGTAGCAAGGCAAAGTAGCTCCTTCTAGGGATATGTGAGAATTTAGTGTCAGTTCATTTTTGATAAGAACGTACCCAAATTCACGTTTTATTTATTTATTTATTTATTTATTTATTTAAATTCAGGACAGAGAGATGGTGAGGTTCTTGGTTTTGGTTTGTTTGTTTGTTTGTTTGTTTTTAAATTGGATGTGCAAGAAACTGAAACTGGTGTATTTATCCATCCATGCTCAGGACTCTGAGTGCTTAGCATTTAAAAGTCTGGGTTTGAATCTCCCCGTATTCAACCATCTGAGTGCTCTATTAAGGTTGCCACTTCCTTCTTCTGACAGGCTCCTCATCTTTAACAGATACAGACAGATACAGCCGCCCCTCCCCATGCTGGGAATAGCTGTACCTAGTGAACCTGGCCAGTGCAGATGGGTGAGGATTTCATTTCAGTTTGGTTCTGATAAGAATTTACCACAATTTTCAAATTGCAAATTTCAAATTTCAAATTTCATGGGGTGGGGGGTGGGAGGGCTTCGTTCTGCCATGGATTTCAGGGGGCCGAATGCAAAGCCATTTGGCCTCACCGAGATCCATGGCAGAATTCTCTGCCATGCCTACATATTCTGTACCTGTCAAAGAAGTTGTCAATTCCCCACCCATCTTTGCTTGGAAAGCACTGGTGGAGGATGAAATGACTAGGGCTGTACAAAACCCACTTACCGTTCCGGTCTGGGAGTCTGCAGGGTGGGGGGAGGCGATCCGTCCCTCCCCCCGGAATCCTGTCCAGCCGGCTCTGCTCTGTGCTGAGTCTGCAGAGCCACCGGCCGGGCCCATCAGCAGCCAGACTTCTGTCCACTGCTGGGCTGCGGCCACAAATGGCATCCAGCACAGGGGATGCCATTTGCGTCCCTGCTTTTTGCCGTGATAGGCTATGAAAATATTTACGTAGCCTATCACTGAAAAGACCAGGGACGCAAATGGGGTAGCAGATGCCATTTGCGTCCCTGCTCTTTTTGTGATAGGCTACATAAATATTTACTCCATTTGCAGTTGCAGTCAGGGGCAGTGGATGGACGGCAGCAACGGATGGACCGAGACTGGCAGGCAGCACGTAGGGTCTGTCCAGGGAGGATTTTGGGGGGTGGCAGGGGGGGAGTGGTCCATTACGCCATGGACTCTGGGGGCCGGATTCTTTAGAATCCGGTCTCATTGGAGTCCATGGTGGATTTCTCCACCGTCCCTAGAAATGACTAGTATAAAATAACAAGTTATTTGACAAGCATAGAATAAGGCTCTGCTGGACTAAATGAAGCAGTGTGTGAGAGGATGAAACTGACAAGGATATTTACAAGAGAGGAATATGCCTGTTTAGTAGGGATAGGGGAGAATTTCTCCCCGAAACTTCGGGGGGCCGAGTGCCAATGTGTTCGGCCCCCCAAAGTAGTTTCGGGGAGAAATTCTCCGCCCCCTGCACCCCCCCAGGATGGGACTTACCTTTCCCAAATGTCCCTCCCGGCAGTGGGTCCCGGCGGCGGTTCGTCAGGTCTTCGACAGGGGCAGAGGCGGCAGCTGGTCTTTCGACCGGCTGCCGCCGCCGCCATTCCAATAAAAGTAAAAAAAAAAAACGTGATAGGCTACGTGACGATTAACGTAGCCTATCACGGCTAGATTTGCAAAGTCAGCCGTGATAGGCTACGTAAATCGTCATGTAGCCTATCACGGGTGACTTTTTTTTTAAAAAAAAAGCACGTACGGATAATGGAGGCCCCCATAGGGAGCCACCATTTGCGTTCCTTATTTGGTCGCTATAGTCTACGTAAGATTACGTAGACTACGGCAAAAATAAGGGCAACGCTATTTCCGTTGCCCTTATTTTTGCCGTAGTCTACGTAAAGATTTACGTAGACTACAGCGACCAAATAAGGAACGCGAATGGCGGCTCCCTATGAGGGCCGCCATTTGCGTACGTGCTTTTTTTTTTTTTAAGTCACCCATGATAGGCTACATGACGATTAATGTAGCCTATCACGGCTGACTTTGCAGATCTAGCCGTGATAGGCTACATTAATCGTCACGTAGCCTATCACGGGGGCGTTTTTTAAAAAAACTTTTTATTTCGCGGCCGGGCGAGGCGAGGCGCCTCCTCCCTGGCTTGAATTTTGGCCAGGCGAGGCGGGAAGCCTCCCCCCCAGCCTGAATTTCGGCTGGGTGAGGCGGGAAGCCTCCCCCCCCAGCCTGAACTTTGGGGGGAGCAGTGAAGTGCCTCCTCCCCACCGCAAAACAAGCTGCGAGACCAGGTAAGTGGCTTTCGTGCACCCCTACTGTTTAGGGCTGTATAGCAAACAAGTGGACTTGCAATCATGCGGACTTGCGCAAGTTCACAATATTTTTTTTTAAAAAATGAGCCCATTTGTACAAATTTCAAGATCCATCCCAAAAGATCTAATTTGTGCAAATTGCCACCATTAAAAACACACACACACAAAATGCAGAATCTTTGTATTGGATCAAGTAGCTATGAATTGAATGGATGCCGGCAAGGGGTAATGGAACAAAATCCACCATGGCCAAACCAGAAATATCTGTTGAGATTTCACCCTTGAAACACAATTCTCATATATTGCTACTTTGTGTAGAGAATCTCCATGCTACATTGTGATGCTGCATGTAGAGTGGAGATACCGGTCTGGATTCTGATTTAGTCATAGTTAGAAGTAGATTCATTGAAATCAGTCCTGTTTCAACCACTTTGCGTAGAACAGGGCTGAGAAACCTGTGGCCATCCAGATATTGTGGGACTCCCATCAGTCCCAGTCAGCATGACGAATGATCAGAGATGATGGGAGTTGGTGTCCAACAAAAATTTGGAGGTCCTTAATTTATTTTGAGCAACCCACCCAGCAGGCAGGTATGTAGAGCAACCCATCCAGCATCTGCTGCCATGGGCTGCATACACTCCAAAAAGTAAATAGGGAAGAGAAAAGAACTGCTTTTCCATGCTATATAATAAGGTAAAAATAAGGATGCATGAGAATGCCATTTTTGCTCAGAAAACATGCAAGCATGACTCATTTGAAACTCCAAATGCAGTCGCAAACACGTGTGTGCTGAAAATATTAACAAATTGTTGAACACGTACCTGTGTTCATCTCATTCCTGATTTCTAGTTCAATTTGTGCAAATTTCCTAATTTGTGCAAATTTTCCTCTGTAGACTGAATCAACCCCACTCTCTCCTATGGATGAGAGTTGTGCACATTTGGGGAAATTTGTGCAAATCTCCCATTCAATCACTGCTCAATTTGTAGATTTTTCCATTTGCACAAAGCAAGCAGTGATTGCAAATGCAAATGGGATATGGGCATGAGGTGAGAGAGAAAATGCTGTACCGAAAATCATGGCAACCAGAAACATCACTTGTTATCCCATCTCTATGTGAACCTGTTAGTTTCATATAATGCCATCTCATGTTTTCCAAGCACAAATTAATTCCATCCTGTTCCTGCATCAGTCTGCATTTTTTATGAGGCAATATGAAAAATTGTACAGATTTTTGTGCATATTTTTGTATGCATGGAAATTCTCAATGAGTCTCCAGGCAGTTCATAGCCTTCTGTAGCTTTTTTATGAGACTAAAAATCTGATTCCCAGAATGATGCAATCTTAAGTCATACCAGAATTATGTGGAGATTCGCTCCATTATTGCTGCATCTCCAGCAAACTGTCATCTGCGACAAACTACCTTTCAGGAAGGTTAGTCTGCCATTACTGATCTTATTGAGGAACCTAGGATTTGTCAGAACATAGACTCAAAATAACTGGATTTGGAAGGGCAGATACTTAAAGTAGCAGGTGTATTTTTTTGTTTGATAGTTTAGAATAATTAGAAACTAGGATAAACTGATTAGGGCTGTATTTGGGAATACATCCCATGGAGAAAACTGGGCTATTAGTTAAGAGAAATATGATAAAATGTAGGTATAAATGTGGGACAAAGCCTTTGTTCCCTTAATGCACAGACATTTTGCATTCAAAGCCACATGTCTGGATCAGATTAATGAACCCAAATACTTGAATAATCTCACAATATACTCCCTTTTTACCTGCATCAATTCCACACTTCACCTCTCTTACAAAATCTGATTAGAATACTTCTGTTATATTGTTTTTTCTTTTTTCTTTTTTCTTTCTCCTTTTTCCTTTTTTGTTTTTCTTTTTTTGTTTTGTTCTTTGCGAAACAGAAATAATAGATGTGCAGTCAGCTGGCTAATAGAGTAAAATGGCAAAGATAAGAAACGAAATAAATCTTGGTTGTTTACAGCCTCTTTTCCCCATGCAGAATGCCCTTTATCAATAAAAGAATCCTAACTTCATCAGAAAAAAGGGGGAAAAAACCATCTACCAATTTAGTCCAAGAAGGTCTTCATCAAGCTAATCTCCAGCAAACGCTCTGTGCAATAAGGATTTATTTGCTGTCTCTCTTTTGTGAAATGCTGCCCATTCTTCTTTATCTCCCCCCCACACTCTTTGCTGCTAGATAAAGCAGCCCAATTATAGGAAGTAGAAAAGGCACAGCAAGCTTTCAGCATGGATGTGTCTATCTACCTTAGGTCCTTCATGTCATTAGTATGAAATGAAGTGTGCTTACCTCTCTCTCTTTTTCCATGCTGTGTTTTTCTTCTCTTAGGAAACCCCAGTCAAATATCTCGAGTGCCTGTTGCTATCAAAGTTCTCGATGTGAATGACAACGCTCCTGAACTTGCATCAGGGAACGAAGCATATTTGTGCGAAAACGGAAAAACCGGAAAAGTAAATATCTCTATGTTGTCTGTGCTGCGTAGTTTTCTCTAAAACCTATTGGTCACCTGTCTGCTAATGTGAGCTATATTTTTCCCCTGGTTCAGTGTGAAATTGAACATATGAACCTGACTTATGCTGATGGGCCATCTAGTTTTCTTTGACTGGCAGCAAATCTCTAATGTCTCCAGCAATGTTATTTCCCAGATCCCAGGCCTCTTACCCGTAGGGATGTCAGAAGTATCTGCAACAGAATCAAATAAGTTTGGATTTCTATGAATCCAACCTGCAGATTCTGCAGTGGACCGGCATTTCCCTATTTGTACGGATTCTTCAGACATGCAAACTCTTTTTGTTTGTTTGTTTATTTTACTTTCTGGAATTTTATGTAAATTTAGTCATAGAAAAATGCATTACATTTTTAAAAACCAGCCAAAAACGCACATCCCCCCTGCCCAGGTAAAGCAAGAAAATGAGCGTGGGGATTTGTGCATGGGAGGATTTGCACATTTTGGGGGACTTGTGCATTTTTGCAAGTGCGAATTTGCAGAATTGTGCATTTGCACAAATTGGGGAAATTGGAAATAATCCAATTCTGTCAATGAATGGATGATGGAACAAAAAGCACCTGATAATCCACACAATGCAGATGGAACGGATTTTTTAAAAAAATCTGTACATCCCTATTTACCTGAGATAAATAGATGGAGATGCTGGGGATTGAGCCAGGGATCTTCTGCATGCAAGGGACGTGATGTAGCACTGAGCCACAGCCCCTCCACTTTGATACATGGGTCAGATTTGATCCCATAGAGATAATACATTTGAAACATACTTATTTGCCTGATTATGGCAAAACAAAACAAAACCCACCCTTGGCCAGACATTGCAGACAAGCAAGCTCTCTTACTCCAGTCTAGTTTGGTTGTCTGTGTGAACTCATTGTTTTGTACAAGTATATCACATTTTTTAAAAATGCCATGATTAAATATTATATTTCTTATATTGTTCAACTGCTGTATCCATGTGTGTACAGCCACATTTGTAGGGAAGGCCTGTCAGTTCTTATAATGAAAGATTGTCATTCTAATTGACAAGAGCCCAATCTGTAGCATGGGTACCAGACGTGGCAACAGGGAATAATAAGGCTTCACCTGGACAGGAAGAGGAGCACCCTGGTTAGATTAGCACCCTAGTCAGTCCTGCACTCCTGCCAACCACTCCAACATTGCACTGCACAACACCACCACAGAGAACAAAGTTGGATGCATGTGTACTGCAATGTGGACTAAGGTGACAGGTGCTTTATTCACTCACTTTACAGACCAACTAATAGATTGAACAAAAGCTGGAGTGACCAGGGTCATAGCAATAAGTCCCACCTCCATCTGCATCTGACTGTTCATTTAGTTTGGGGGTGGAGAACCATTTTTTTCTGTCAAAGCCTGCATTCCTTCAGAGGTAATCTGTTGGAGGGCACATGCCGGTGGTGGAGAGGATCAAAGGGACCGGTGGGTTTAGCCAGAGCCAAAAGTGGGTAGAGCCACACCTTCTCTCTCTCTCTCTCTCTCTCTCTGACATCCTTCTTTCTTTCTCTCCCTCTCCATCCTTCTATTTCTCTTCCTTCCCATCGAGCACTGCAGGCTGCTGTGGGAGGGACAGATTGCTCTTGCCAGAGGTCTGAACATATTGCTTGCAGAGGGCTTTTGAAACTGGGCGTAGGGCCACCTGCAGGGCTGAAGGTGGCCATCCTGGCCATCTTTGATTTAGTCATATGATATGAGTAGACCTCATGCATACACAAATTGTACACACATAGGTTCTGTACATGTGATTGGCAACTTTGCTTTTTGCGTGGACAAGCATGCACATGGACTGTTTGTACACACAAACAGTCTGTTCACATGACTAACTACATGTGCATAAGTTGGGGGTGGGGCTTACAGCAATGATTCCACTGCATCCTCCCCCCCCCTTTGCAATATATTTTTGGTCTCTCCAGATTGGTCAGGTCATGCAAAGAGGCTACAGTTATGTGCTTCGAGATGGGGATGTACTTGCCAAAAAGCTCCATTGTTCTTAATTAATACAGGGACAATTTACCCCCTCCCCTTAGGTGCAGAGTTTCTTGCTCAATCTCTGGTTTAAGTAGGGATATCCATCACTGAGAAGTCCAGTTCTTTTTTGACTTGATGGAGTTACGACTTGCTTTGCATTTGTGAGTTGAGCTGTAGGCTTTCCCTCGAATTCCAGGAACATTTTTCACACATTTTTTCCCTGATAGATTCTGAACTTCTCACAAATTTCTGAGCAATGTGTGCCAATGTCGGAGCAGTTTGTGCAAATTGCAGCCAAATTTGTGCAAATTGCAGCCAAATTCATGCAAATTGCAGCCAAATTCGTGCAAATTGCAGCCAAATTCGTGCAAATTGTGGCCAGATCTGTGTGAATCGGGTAGAATTTGCACAAATTCTGCTTTATTTGTGCAGATTGCTCAGAAATTTGTGCAATTTGCAAAACCTGTGAAAAATGCACAAAATGTCCAAAAAAATCCACGAACTGGCCCAACATGCCGCAAACCTAGTCAGGTGCCATAGCAGGACCGGAACTAAGTCTGCGGGGCTGAACCCAGGAAAACATGTTGGACTCCATCCCCCAAATGGATTTATCCAACATCCCTAGGTTTAAGTAGACATTGCAAGATCTTGCTAACTCACACATTCTTAAACAGAAGATTGAGATTAGAGATGCTGTCTGGGGAAGCATAGAATAAGGAAGGAAAAGGGTGGCATGGGGTGTAGTTCATGCCTAAAGGCAGGAGCACTCCTAAAGAAGACAGGTACATATCAGGGAAAGAAATACTGGCCAGGTCCTATATGGAGCATGAAACCACAGCATCTACTTTGGCTATCATACAATAAATCCCCAATTTTGGGCTGTGTTGAATGATGCAACAGAACCCAATCTCCAAGGAAGGAATACAGTACAAATGAAACAAAATCGTTTTTATTATCCGGCTTGTGAAGACACTGAGTGACAGAAATCTGCAGCCTTGTAGCTGCCTAATTTATTTCTGGGTAGTGACATTTTAATTTAAATAAACAGCAGTTGACAGCATGACACTAGAGTTGTTAATCCAGTATTCTTGTGCCTCGTGGGTGTTTGGCAGTAAATTCACCATTTACCAAAGCAGCTTACCTGATAATAGAGTTAGAATTTGCTTCCTATTGTGGGCCAGTACAAGAATCTATGTTTGCAAAGATTTGATTATTTCAAACAATCAATGTTTTCACCTCCCAGCAGTCATTTCTTCAAATCCCTGCCCTAGTTGCCCGGTTGTATACATTAAAAAATACAAAAATAAAATCAAAAACCCAATAGTAAAGAACCTATTGATCCATTGGAGAATGAGAATGAGATTGGTGAAATGGAACTCCTAGCAAGTGATCAGGGTTGGTGTCAGAGGTCAACAATTTTGGGCACTTGCCCAAACCTCTGCAGGAGAGCCTACTGCGAACCCCAGAGCTTGCTAGACCTGCTTTTCCTCCTCCTTGCTGTCACTGCTGGGTCATCTCTCCCCTCTAAGCAAGTGAACGGTGACAGGAGCAATGAGAATGAGCAGCAACATCTACTCAACCACTCTCCTTCTTGATGGCCATGTAGACTAGGCCCAGGGGAAGAGGGCATGTGAAGGGGCAGAGATGAAAGTGACAAAGTGGAGGAATGGGGTCCACTGAAGGCATTTTTCCCAAAGGCTTCCCAACACCTAGAACCCACACTATAAGCAATCCTAAAAACAGTTATACCACATTTTTCAACCCATTTAGTTCTGAACTAGCCTCAGCATGGGATCAGCTTTTCAGATCATATCTTATTGCAATAAGCAGTAGATTGGGCTGCACAGCAAACATAACGTAGACAAGCATAATGGTATGCTCAGAGTAAAAATGTGTGGCCTTAGAAATCATCAACCTGTACATCAAGAGTGGGGAACAATTTTCAGTCCAAGGTTTGAATTCCAATCTAGCAAAGGTCTCGGAGGCCCAATTCTTTCTAGGGATGGCGGAGAATTTCTCCCCGAAACTTCGGGGGGCCGAGCGCCAACGTGTTCGGCCCCCCGAACAAGTTTGGGGGAGAAATCCTCCCCCCCCGCCCCCCGCCCCCCCCGGGACGGGACTTACCTTCCCTGAATGTCCCTCCCGGCGGCGGGTCCGGCTAGCGGTTCGTCCGGTGTTCGAGCGGGGCGGGAGCAGCAGCCAGTCTTTCGACCGGCTGCCGCCCCCGCCATTGCAATGAAAGAAAAAAAAAAGTCCCCTGATAGGCTACGTGACAATTCACGTAGCCTATCACGACTAGATTTGCAAAGTCAGCCGTGATATCGTCACGTAGCCTATCATGGGTGACTTTTTTTAAAAAAAAAAAAGCGCGTACGTGAATGGCGGCCCCCATAGGGAGCCGCCATTCCCGTTCCTTATTTGGTCGCTGTAGTCTACGTAAATGTTTATGTAGACTACGGCGAAAATAAGGGCAACGCTATTTGCTAATTTCTTTCTGTCGGTGGAGCCAAGTGGTTGTGGCCAAACACAGAGTGTGAAGCCACGTTCCATCTGTGGGTGGGACCAACTGGGTGTGAGCAAAGGAAGCATGGCTGGGGGCAAAATGTGATTCTTCTCCATTTTAAGCCTACTCAGAAATAAGCAGGACTAGCTTCTGCATGTTTATGCAGCAGTAAGGAGGACAAGTTTCAGATATGAGCAGAACTGAATGACTCAGCAACTTCTTCTCCAGGCAATGTCCCTCTCCAGAGCAGAGAAAAGCTCTTATCCCTGATCAGCTGCTTAATGGAAATAAGAGCTTTTCTCTACTGAGGGAGGGGGCAAGCCTAGGGAGTTCCCTATATCCGGCCCATGGGCTGGGGGTTCTCCATGCCTGCTGTACATTGTAGTGTCATTGCAGGACAGATTTACAAACATTGACTATGATATTATTTAAAATAAATATATTCTAATCATCTAAAATGTCCAAGGTGGCTAACACAATCAAAAACAACAATTAATTCAGAAAATAACAATTATGCATTTTAAATAATAAAAAACCCTACATAGAGGCATAATGATTTCAGATAGCAACTTATTAAGCAGGAATGACTTCATCAATAGCTATCAGCAGAAATTAATGGGCAATTAAATTGCTTGAGGACCAATAGCTCAGTGAAACACGCATGCCATTAAAATCTGCCAGAAGAAAAGAGGCAGAGCTCTGTGGGTGGGTCTCCATAGCCTGGGGCAGCTACTGAAAAGACCCTCTCATCTGTAACCACCTGACCCATCTCAGAGGGTGAGGGAATACTATTGATGATGATATAGCTGAAACAGTAGAAATAAAATGGTATCTGCAAAGAAATAAAATGGTGTCTACAAAGATGGGAGGGATACGACACACTGCTATCTGAGGTGTGTCAAGGTGAGGAAAGGGGAGTACTCCCCTTGATCCACAAACTACACCCTTCCAATCCCTCCCATCAAATCCTTGTGACAGACCAAGCTGCAAAGAAGAATAACAACCTGAAATAAACCTCTCTGCTCCAATTGAACCCTGCCCTGGAAACTTTTCCTCTCAGGCTAAATTTTTTTCTTGGTTTCCTTGGAATGAAATATAACAAGAATACTCAGAGAGATTACTGCCTTTCAGTTGGTCTTCCATTACTGTGGTAATGGCTAGATCAAGTAGCTGAGTTTTCTCTTGGCCCGAAGATGAAGACACTTTAAGAATTGTTTTTAATGTGTATGAAGGAAGCAGTGATAGGAGTCAGGAGCAGGTAACAGCCTATCCAGGAAGAGCAACTATTTCCATTTAAGAGTGGGATGATTCCACCTGTACTGTCCCCACCCTCTTCATCTTTTATCCTATGTTATATTTACTTACCAGTAGCCAACCACAGCCTGTTGCATCCCATATGTCAACTCTCTGAGAACCATTCCCCAAAGCACAAATGGGTTGGGCTGTGATGTGACAGATGTTTGTGGACATTCTAACTGCTTTGTGGGAAAAGTCAGTAATTGAAAGTTGGCAGACAGTGTGTATTCTTAAATGGAAGGAGAAAAAGCTCCAGATTGGAAGTGAAATACTGGACACAGAATGGGAGAACTTTATTATTGTATTGTATTGTTTTGCTTTGCTGACAACAAGAGGCAAGAAATCTGAATGTTGAAATGAAAAGAGGAACAGAGAAAAGATCAAGGAAAGAACGGGGAAATAGAACTGGATTAAAAGGAAGGACAAACCTAGTGGAAGCATAAGTGAAATAGGCAGATGACAGAGAAGGATGGAGGAAGAAGCACTAGAGGAAAAGAGAAGGGGTGTGCTTAAAATGCAACTGTTACACAGGGTCTGAACAGGAAGTATCTCTGTAAACCAGTAATATTTAACTCTTTTAGACCCAGCACTAGGGAGGTATGGATTTTGTAAAATCCACTCTATCTGTATTTCAGGGATTGTCAGGTGTCTTTTATTCTGCTATCCACTCATTGATGGAATCAGATGTTTTCCAGTTTCCCGAATTTGCGCCAATTTGCATTTGCAAATACGTGCAAATCCCCCTCCCTCCAAAATGTGCAAATCCACCCCCAAATGGGCATTTTCATGCTTTAGCCCATGGGAGAAATGTGCTTTTTCGACTGGTGTGTGTGTTTGTGTGTGTGTTTTTTTCTATGACTAAATTTGCATAATATTCTGGAAAGTAAAAAAAAAAAAAAAGGTCTGCAAGTCCATGGAATCCGTGCAACTTGGGGGGCGGGGTGGGGGGAGTCTGCTGTGGAATCTGCAGGTTGGATTCCTACAAATCCAAACTCATTTGATTCTGTTGCAGATTTTTCCATCATCCCTACCCAGCATGTCAAACATACAAGAAGGCAACCACTTGACAATTTCAGTCAATCAATCCATCAATCAATCAGTCAATCAACCAATTCAATCAAACTATTATTTATACCCCACACTTCTGCTCATTGAGCACTCAGCAGCTTCACCACATAAGCATACAGTAACCTAACACAGCGCAATAACTGCCCCCAAAGCAGCAATTATAAACTGAAAGCAGCAATCTAAAATACCATTCAAACTAAGGCAGCAGTAAAAATTAATGTTTAAAATAATCCATGTCCATCTTTCCCCTTGTTGTTTGTTGTTTCCTTGTTTCCATGTTTCCTTGTTTCCTTGTTTTGGTTTTTAAGAGCTAGCCTAAGGGGATGGAGTTCCTATATCTCAAGGATGGGATTCCTATATCTCAATAGTTGGCAGGCGGGGGGTGTTGTTGACAGGTTCAGCTTGGCAGACAGGGCTGAGAAGCTGAACATGTTAAATTCCCTTCACGTTCACAATGCTTAACTTTGTCCTCTTTTGCATTTACCTTCTTGCTTGTTCCCTTTCCATCTTTGTAACTTTCTCTTGCAAAAATGTGTTGTTGTTGTTTTAAATAACAGAGACACCACTAGTGTGAGACACTGTAGGTCATGTTGTGATCCACATGTGTGGATCCCAGCAAAGGAGTTACAAACCAATGCTGTCAAAGAGCTAGGGAGGACAGTGGACTGTAACTCAGAGTGCCAAGGAGGTGGTGGAGTGTTTGTGTGTGTAGGAGAACTCAGTTTCATATGCAGATTTAAACTAACAACCATGCACAGAAATAACCAAACAAATCTAGATGGCTTTCCTCTAGTCTGGATCCAAATTCTCTTGCTTCTTTCAAATTAAATCTCTATCATCTGACATGAAGAAAGAATGCAGTTGTTTTCTACTATCTGAATACATTTACACATTTGCAGGTTACTTATAGCTAAGTTAAATTGAGTTTGAATCACCTTAAGGGAGCTGATTACATCTCAACCTCTTAGAAAACCTTATTTGCAGTCTGTAAATATACTGAGTGAACCATCTAATGCAGTTCATTTCTCCACGTGTTCTATTTTGGGTCCTGATATAATGGAGAGTGGCAACCACGGCTGCTGGTGACGTGACAAAATGCATTAAAAACTATTGATGTATAATGTTGCCAGATGAATTCTTTTTGCTTTTCTTCTGAATCTGTAACAGCAGAATACTAAAGTCAGATCTGCTGAAAAAGCATGCCATTTTGTGTTTGGCATTCTTTACACATTTTCGCACCTTTAGAAGGGGTTGATTTTCCTCTTCCTCCCCCCCCCCCACACACACCTGTTTCTACCCACTCACACCAGATAAGTTAATTTGATATTTAATGTTAATAAATCACTAGTTTAGGAAGAAAATACTGACACTGAGGCTCCTCATGTTTTGTGCATGCTGCAAATTACTGCAAACCCAGAGAATCCATGTACTCAATCTGAAACTAATTTAGTGGTGGTGGGAAGGGGTTTGGAAACAAATTTTCTTTGTTTTCCTAATTCAGCCATTTCCAACATTCCTAATTCTACTTACTTTTGATTTGTTTGACTGTATTAAATTGTATAAGAATAATCAGTTTCATAATGTTATACCTAATACCATTTGCTTTGCATTCATTCACTCATGGAGGAAACAATCTTATGGCTGCTAGACAGCAGCTAGACAGCCATAGTATATCTTGTTTTCTGGGAACTGACCTCCCCTCACTTCCGTGCTGCCTCAGAGGCAGTGCAGAACAGCCCCGTCCTCCGTACTCGCAAGAGGAGGGCAGAACAGCCAAAAAGAGGCAGGTCTGGGGGCATTCCGGGGTGGAGAGGGTGGAAATGCCTGTACAACAATCCAGTGTGTCATACAGCAGCCTCCTCCCCTGCTCCGTGCTCCCATGGTTAGACAGCTGCAATCGGCTGTCTAGCCGAAAATGTAGGGCAGGAGAAGCGCAGAGGGAATTATCCCCTCCGTGCTTCTCCTGTCCTGCTTTGGATAGGCGGTCGCCTCCAAGTTTGGAGGTGGCCGCCTATCTGGATAGGATTGCGCCCTTATTCAGACATGTATTTATTTATTCAGAGATTCATTCATTCCATCGTTATCTCACAGTTCAACCCAATTGGCCTATAAGACACCTTAGAAATAATAAAACCTACAGCCTGGTGTTCATTCCAAAATAAATCCTGTTTAGTTCATTCAGGCTTGCTCCTAAGTAGGTACGCAGCCCTAAAGCCATTTGAATAGTTAAAATATAGTGTTGCATGCAGGGATATTGTGGGAGTCTGAGAGGGGGTGGAGTCCAGCAGACCCTGCCCCACTTGGCTTCCTGGACCCCATTCGTTGAGCTGCCACACTTACTGACTCCTCTTGCTGAGCCACCACACAGTCCATAAGTGCCTGGCAGCCGCCCAACCCCCTCAAGTTTTTCCATAAAGGGATTGTTACATAAATGGCAGCCATAAATGGGCCATTTCTGCAACATTTCAGGCGTAAGTGGTCCATTTACGCCTGCAGTGTTGCATAAATGGCCCCTTTACAGTCGCCATTTACGTACCATTACATATCCAGAAGCCCCCGAACCACTTTTTTTTGGGGGGGATGCAAAGTGGCAGCTTGCTGAGGTGTTGGGTGGCTGCTGGGCACCCAGAAACCACACAGCAGCTCATCCACAGGGGCAAACAGGGGTGGGCGGACAGCAGTGGGTCAGCGAGTGCCCGACAGCATGGATGGAGGTCAGTCTATCCATCCCTATCGACCACCATTTGTGTCCAGACAGGGAGCTGTGATAGGCTACCTAAGTCCTTATGTAGCCTATCACGTCTGGGTAAAAAAAAAAAAACGGCATACACAAATGGCAGCAGCTACGGCGGCTGCCATTTGTGTTCCTTATTTTTCACCATTTTAGTCTACGTAAATATTTACGTAGGCTTAAACGGCAAATAAAAAAGGAATGCAAATAGTGCCCACTACGCTATTTGCTTTCCCCTATTTTTTCGCCGTAATAGTCTACGTAAATATTTATGTAGACTAAAATGGCGAAAAATAAGGAATGCAAATGGCGGACCCCGTAGCAGCCGCCATTTACATATGCCATTTTTTTTGTTTTTGTTTTTGATTGGCTTGCCGTGATAGGCTACGTAAAGACTTACGTAGCCTATCACAGCAAAGGCCAGAATGCAAATGGCGGCCACTGCGGCCGGTCGTAAGACCAGCCGCCACCGCTGAAGCCGCCGCTGGAGCTGCCGCCATCCGGAACATCCACCCCAGGTAAGTCTCGTCCCAGGGGGGATCCACGGGGGGGCCGGAGGGGCAGGCCATTCTGCCACAGATTTCTGGGGGCTGAATGCCAGTGCATTTGGCCTCACTGAAATCCGTGGTGGAATTCTCCACCATCCCTATGTCATATTTGAAATACAATTGACCCCCCCCCCATTTTGAATTTGCTTGGAATTTTGACCCAACTCACCAGAGACTTTGTAGGATCATGTAGCTTCACTGTCCCAGGGTTTATTTGCACCAGACATCTTCTGCTGCACTTGTCTTTATTGATTTGTCCATAATTACCTTCGTTGTCCCTCATTTATTCCTGTGCTCCTACTGAATATTGTATATTTTAAAAAGTGTCAAAAAGACCAATGAAAGAATAATGCGAAACAAAGTAATTTAATTTAAAGGAGGTGAACGAGCTTGCTGCTTTAGATGGCAAATAAACTCTCATGAGTATATTTACTCATTAGGTGCTAAAGCGTGCTACTTGAAACTGAAAGCTGACAAGCCTATTGGCAATTCAATTTACTTTTGGAAAACGCTTACTCTTGCCTTGAAGCTAAAGGGAAACTGTCCCTCACAGTGACTGTCCAGAATGAAGGTGGGATGAAAATCAGACTCCACCTTCAAAGGTCCATTCATTTCCTGTGCAAAAAAGAAAAGAAAAGGGGGGGGTGTCTACTGCTTTCAAGTGGGGAGACAACTTCAGTGAGTGTCACTTATTTTGTATATCTTTATGAAATGGCATAGTTCCCATTCTAAGAAGTTCAGCTAGGCTGGGAAGCTGCAGAGAGAATGGGCCACCTTATAAAGTTACTTCAGGTAGGTGTCAAGTAGAGATGTTTGGGAATTCACTTTTTGCTTTTAAAACATCAAACATACATGACCCCTTTGAAGATCTGAATGTGAGCACGAGCACGTGTCTGCCAAAGGTATTCATAAATTGCCAAACATGTGTTCACATTCATATCACTCCCAGTTCCCAGTTAATTTTGTGCAAAATTGGGAAAATTTGCACAAATTGTCCATTTGTTTGCTGCAGGTTTCCCATTTGCACAGAGTGAGTAGCAATCACAAACACAAATGGGAATCAGGTATGAGCTGAGTGGCAAGATGACATTCATGGTGATCTTGAACATTGCTCATTTTCCCATCTCTAGTAGCAAGCAAAATCACCCCACCCAAAAACTATTTCACAGATGTTCTTGTACTTCCAATGTTTGGGTCAGTTTACCTATCTCCTTGAATAGCCCCCCAAAATGGAGCGTTCAGTCCAGGTCTAGTCAAGATATGGGGAGGATTCAGTATCTAAAGACTTTTACTAATGCTTGTGGAAATGTTTCCTAAATATAGCCATCTTCAAGATCAGGTGCTCAAGAAAATTATCAGAGGTCAACAGCATTCTAAAAAAATACCAGAATCATTACACTTGACCCTTAATTGTTTGTAACTAGGTGGTTGGATCCAAAGGTTCCTCTGCCAAAGGAAGACTTCTTCCATCGGAAGAAGATCCTTCTCTGAGGTGAAGGGAATATTTGTATGTAACCTAAGGTAATATGTGCCGAGGACTAAACATCCCAGGAAGGCCCAGTGGTGCTGAACCTGTTATGGGTACCTCTATCTTCCTGTCTACCCTGCACTCCCCTGTCTCTTCAGGCCTGGTCTTGCCAAGACCCAGTGACGGGCAGCTGGGAATCCATCATGTTCAAGTGCTCTCTATGGTAGAATGGTACTCTGTCAAGGCATTGTGGCTATTTACAATGGTGAGTGCCTCAAAGCCACCTGCCACTGATTGTGGTGCTGCAAGTCAGCACTGGCCACTATGCACATTTGTTGTGCCCATATTGAACATTGATAAGGGTTTAGAACAGTGCCAGCTCTAGGGATGTACGAAAGTCACTTACCTGTTCGCGGATTATGTTGATGGGGGGGGGCGTTCCGTCCCTCTCCCCAGAATCCTCGCCAGGGTGGGAGGCGCTCCGTTCCTGCCTCCCGGAATCCTCCGAGGCTGGCTGTGCTCTGCGGCAGCTCCACGGAGCAGCCGGCCAGGCCTGGCCAGGCCAGAGCCATCCGCAGCCGGATTTCTGGCCGCAGAGGGCTCTGGGTAAAACAACAACAACAACCGCGTACGCAAATGGCAGCGGCTATGGCGGCCGCCATTTGCATTCCTTATTTTTGCCCTCTTAATCTACGTAAATATTTACATAGACTATGACAGCGAAAATCAAGGGGAACGCAAATAGCGTGGCAGGCGCTATTTGCGTCCCTCTTTGATTCCCCGTTTTAGCCTACATAAATATTTATGTAGGCTAAAATGGGGAATCAAAAAGGGACGCCAATAGCACCCGCTATGCTATTTGCGTTCCCCTTGATTTTCACCGTCATAGTCTATGTAAATATTTACGCAGATTAAGAGGGCAAA
This sequence comes from Heloderma suspectum, assembly GCF_057233095.1. Taxonomy (NCBI): domain Eukaryota; kingdom Metazoa; phylum Chordata; class Lepidosauria; order Squamata; family Helodermatidae; genus Heloderma; species Heloderma suspectum. The sequence continues at coordinate 31,029,549 of NC_139465.1, forward strand.
AATAAGGAATGCAAATGGCGGAGGCCGTAGCCACCGCCATTTGCATACACGGTTTGGTTTTGTTTTTTAACCCACCCAGCCATGATAGGCTACGTAAAGATTTACGTAGCCTATCATGTTGTGTGTGTGTGTTTTTAAACCTAGTCATGATAGGCTACGTAAATCTTTACGTAGCCTATCACGACTTTCTTTTTCTTTCTTTCTTTTTCTTTTACAAGAGTGGAAATGGTGGCGGCGGCAGCCGGTCGGAAGACCGGCCGCTGCCACTGCCGAAGCCGCCGCTGGAGCCGCTGCCGCCCAGAAGATCCACCCCAGGTGAGTCTCGTCCCGGAGTTCGGGGGGGCATTCGGCCTCACTGAGATCTGTGGCGGAATTCTCTGACATCCCTAGCCAGCTCCAGGTTATTTGGGGGGGAGGGGGTCCTTGGGCAATATGGGCTCCCCTCCCTCAGGGAGTCTACCTTCTCACTGCTGTTGTTACCAGGTGCTACTGCTCCTGATCCTTTTTCTCATTATTTGCTGCTACTAGCTTGCATGACAAGCAAAGGGCTGGATGTGCCTGATCTCATCGGATTTCGGATGCTAAGCAGGGTCAGCCCTGTTTAGTACTTGGATGGGAGACCACCTGGGAATCAGGCTTCCTGCATTGAGCAGGGGGTTGGGCTCGATGGTCTTGTAGGCCCCTACCAACCCTTTGATTCTATGACAGGCAGAGAGCCAGTGAGGAAATAGGCAGGGGCTCCTTGTTCTTCTCCTCAACACAATCATTGTCTGGGCCAGAATGAGAGGAAGGTGAATAAGCAGGTTGCAGTAGTGAAGAGGAAGAGCAAGTCCAGGGGAGCTTTTGTCAAGGGGCCCCTGCTGAGGTATGGCCCCTCTGTGGGAGCCCTACCATGCCTACTCTTGACACTGGACCTTGTTGAGAGTATCATCCCTGAATCAGAGAAGTCTGGATTCAAATCCTTGCTCAAGGTTCATTTACAGTGCTCTTGAGCCAGTCATTCTGAAACCTACATCAAATGACTGTGGGGTTTTGTGTGTGAAGATAAGATGGAGTCATCCCCATATTCCAGCACCCCCAGCCCTCAAGAAAGGTAGGGTGCAAATGGACTTAAAAACAAAATTCTGTTTTTAATTCACAAAATTCACAAAATTCTGTGCTGGCTCAAGAGCACTGTAAATGAACCTTGAGCCAGTGTAGTGTAGTGGTGAGAGTGACGGACTGGGAGCCGGAAGATCTGGGTTCTAGTCCCCACTTGGCCATGGAAGCTCACTGGGTGACTTTGGGCCAGTCACAGACTCTCAGCCCAACCTACCTCACAGGGTTGTTGTTGTGAGGATACAACGGAGAGGAGGAGGATAATGTAAGCTGCCTTGGGTTCCTTGCAAGAGGAAAAAAGGCGGGATATAAATGCAATAATAAATAATAATAAATAAATAAAATTCTATGTTTATGGAGTAAAAAACATAAAAAGAGAAAAGAAAAGGCAAAGCCTAAAAATGGTATTGAAAAATGTAGGGATGTACAAAAGTCACTTACCTTTTTGTGGATTCTGTTCGGGGGGGGGAGGCGTTCCATCCCTCCCCCTGGAATCCTCGACAGGGGGGAGGCGATCCGGTCCTCCCTCCCGGAATCCTCGATGGCCGGCTGTTCTCCACTGTGGCTCTGTGGAGCAGCCGGCCAGGCCCAGGCCAGGGCCGTCCGCAGCCGGATTTCCAGCCATGGAGGGCTCTGGGTAAAAAATAAAAAATGTGTACGCAAATGGTGGCGGCTACAGCCGCTGCCATTTGCGTTCCTTATTTTTCGCTGTCTTAGTCTATGTAAATATTTACGTAGACTAAGACGGCCAAAAATAAGGAACACAAATGGCGGCGGCCGTAGCCACCACCATTTGCGTATGCATTTTTTTTTTAACCCAGCCGTGATAGGCTACGTAAGTCTTTACATAGCCTATCACTACTATGTAAAAAGAAAAGAAAAGATGAGACTGCAAATGGCGGTGGTGGCAGGCAGCCGGTCGGAAGACCAGCCACCGCTGGAGCTGCTGCCGTCCGGAACATCCGCCCCAGGTAAGTCTCATCCCGGGAGAGATCCGCTGGGGGCGGGGGGTAGCAGGCCGTTCCACAATGGATTTCGGGGGTCCGAATGCACTGGCATTCGGTCTCACCAAGATCCGTGGCGGAATTCTCTGACATCCCTAGAAAAACGTATATGAAATTTTAGCATATTGCCCAGTCCAACATAGATTGGTGCCCTTGAGGGGCACAATATTGATTTTCCTTCTAAAGCAATGTGTTTCCTTACTAGGAAGACTGCCTTTACTGACTTCTTAGTGCTGCATTTTTAGAATAATGCAGACTAACCTGTGTCCAGATGAAGGCAGCCAAGATGGTGAAGGGTCTGGAAACCAAGTCTTATGAGGAAAGAGTTGAAAGAGCTGGGTATGTTTTGTTTGGAGAAAAGAAGGTTAAGGGTAGACATGATAGCTATCTTCAAATATCTGAAGGGGTGTCATCATGACAGGCTGGAACAGGATCTTGACAGGATCTTGACAGGCTGGAACACTTGGCCAAAACTTAACAAGATGCATTTCAACAGAGATAAATATGAAGTTCTCCATTTGTGTATAAAGAATCAAAGGCAGGGATGTTGAAGGTGTCCTCTATGGACCATTCATGCCTCTAATCTGAGCCAGTGTGGTGTAGTGACTAGAGTGTTGGACCAGGAGTTGGGAGATCTGGGTTCTAGTCCCCACTTGGCAATGGGAGCTCCCTGGGTGGCTTTGGGCCAGTCACAGACTCTCAGCCCAACCTACCTCACAGGGTTGTTGTGAGGATAAAATGAAGAGGAGGAGGATTATGTATGCTGCCTTGGGTTCCTTAACAGGGCAAAAGGTGGAAAATAAATGTAATAAATAAATAAATAAATAATCTTGCCTAAAAGGCAGCTTTATGGCTGCCATTTCTGTAAAAGGCCTTTTATGCAGAATAACAAGCTGCCACTTTTACACAAAATGGCAACTTGGTAACTGACCGGGTGGCTGTGCAGCAGTTGCCAGGCAGTCATTGGGCTGTCCAGTGGTGAGAATGGCAAGCAGGGGCATAGGGATGTGCGAACTCACCCCTGTCCAGGTTATACAGACTCCTACCCAGCCCCTGCCCCCACTCACCAGTCCCGGTACTGTGCTCGAGCCCCTCCCACTGTTGGCGAGCAGCCTGTACTCAACCCCAGCAGCCTCATCGAGCTCCACGGTCACCATTTCTTTAAAAAAAAAATGGTGATCGTAAAAATGCAGGGTTTTGTATGCATGAAAATGTGCATTTTTGCAAAGGCACGCATTAGCATGTGTACGAAAACGTGCATTTGTCATAAAATATGTATTTTCGTGCATATTTGCGCATTTTTGCAAATAACACTTTATTCCTCAGGAAATGGCAACCGTGAAGCTGCTCAACAAGGTTGCTGGGATGAGTGCAGACCATTCACCAAGCGCGAGGAGGGGCAGGGGCACAGCAAGTGGGGCTCGGGGCTGCAGGCAGGAGCAGGTCCACCAGATTCCCAGACTGAATCGGGCACCTGGGCCATCCCTAAGGGACAGGCAGTGGTGAGGGTTCAGTGAGTGCCTGGCGAGCACAGATGGAGTTCTCTAAGTCTGGCCATCCCTAATCAAAGGCGCAAGTATTGGATGGTGGAGCACCTGGCTTGGCAGAAGTACAAGGATCTAGGTGTATTAGTCGAATATACTTTGAAGAGGATCTAGGTGTATTAGTCGAATATACGCTGGATATGAACCAGCGGTGCAATGGAGCTGCTAAAAAAAAGTTAATTCAATCTAAGGCCGCATAGACAGAAGCATAGTGTCCATATCACTGGAAGAATATGTACACTCTGTTCTGAGCTGATCAAGGCTTGCCTGGAGCATTGTGTTCAGTTCTGGGTGCCACCATTTAAGAAGGGCATCAACAAACTGGAGCATGTCCAGAGGAAGGCAAACGGGATGGTGAGGGGTTCTGGAAACCAAGCCCTGTGAAGAACGGTTGAACGAGCTGGATATGTTTAGCCAGAGGAAGAGAACAGTAAAGCAATACATGATAGCAGCCTTCAAATATCTGTCCCCATCTTCTACAGGCTGTCCTGTAGAAGATGGGGACTTGATCTCTCCGTTTCTCTCGAAAGCACACTTAAAACCAATGCCACACTATATTTATTATTTATTATTATTAAATTTATTAATCGCCCATCTGGCTGGTCACCCAGCCACTCTGGGCGATGTACAACACACCATAAAACAATTTAAAACAATAAAATTCTACCATTTTTTTTTTTAAAAAAATACCCTAACCCACCCCAAATGCCTGCCTGAACAACCACGTTTTTAATGCATGACGGAAGCTCATTAAAGAGGGGGCATGACGGAGTTCCCTAGGGAGGGAGTTCCACAGAGTGGGGGCCACCACAGAAAAGGCCCTCTCCCTCATCCCCACCAGTCTAGCTGTCCTGGCTGATGGGACAGAGAGAAGGCCATCCGAGGCTGATCTTGTTAAGCGGCCTGTCTGGTGTTGCTGGAGGCACTCCTTAAGATAGGCTGGGCCAGAACCATATAGGGTTTTAAAGGTCAAAACCAACACCTTGAATTTGGCCCGGAAAACAACTGGTAACCAGTGCAACTCCTTCAGCACTGGAGTGATGTGATCTCGCCGGCGGCTGCCTTTAATCAGGTGAGCTGCCGCGTTCTGTACCAGCTGCAGCTTCCGAACCGTCTTCAAGGGTAACCCCACATAGAGCGCATTACAGTAGTCTAAATGAGAGGAGACCAGGGATGTACTACTGATGGGAGCAGATGGTCGGGAAGGAAGGGGCGCAGTCGCCGTATCAGATGGAGTTGATACAGCGCTGTCTGGCCCACAGCTGACACCTGAGCCTCCATGGACAGCTGGGAATCCAAAATGACCCCCAGGCTGCGGACCTCGTCTTTCAAGGGTAGCCGTACCCCATTCAACACCAGGTCAACATCCCCCAGCCTCCTCTTGTCTCCCACCAAAAGTACCTCGGTCTTGTCAGGGTTCAGCTTCAGCTTATTCCTCCCCATCCAGCCACTCACCATCTCCAGACATTTGGACAGGGATTCTACGGCCAACCTTGGTGAAAATTTGAATGAGAGGTAGAGCTGCGTGTCATCTGCATATTGATGACACTGCACCCCAAACCTCCTGATGATAGCCCCCAGCGGCTTCACATAGATGTTAAATAGCATCAGGGAGAGGATGGAACCCTGTGGCACCCCACAAGTAAGTGGCCACGGGTCCGAAACCTCATCTCCCAGTGCTACCCTCTGGTACCTGCCGGAGAAGAAGGACCGGAACCACCGCAATACAGTGTCTCCAATGCCCAACCCCTCCAGGCGGTCCAGGAGGATACCGTGGTCAACGGTATCAAAAGCCACTGAGAGGTCGAGGAGAACAAGGAAGGAGCATTCACCCCTATCCAGACCCCTCCTCATATCATCCACCAAGGCGACCAAGGCCATTTCTGTCCCATGCCCAGGCCTGAAGCCTGATTGAAATGGGTCTAGATAATCAGTTTCTTCCAAGTGTGCCTTCAACTGCACCGCCACCACCCGCTCAATCACCTTGCCCCAAAATGGCAGATTTGAGACTGGGCGAAAGTTGTTCAAAACTTGAGGATCCAAGGAGGGCTTCTTTAAGAGCGGTCTTATCACTGCCTCCTTGAGGGCTGATGGCATCACTCCCTCCTCGAGGGAGGCGTTCACCACTGCCTTGATCCCCTCACCCAGTCTCTCTCTGCAGCTCATAATGAGCCAAGATGGGCAAGGATCAAGTAAGCAGGTGGTCGGCCTTACAGATGAAAGCACCTTGTCCACTTCATCAGGAGGAAGAAGCTGGAACCGATCCCACAAAACCGGTTTGCCACAGGCTGCCTCTTGCTCACTAACTGTATCCACAGCGTGCAGAGTAACACACCTAATCTGATCAATTTTATCTGGAAAGTGCCTATGTTTTACTATGTTTTCAGAGTAAGAACTGTTAATGCTGCCTCTAATCTAGACACACTATTTGCCTGCTTTTAAAAAGATCAAGGCAATGTACAACGATCTGAAAAAAAAGTGTTTTTTTTTTCTTCAAACAATATTTTCCAGACCACTTTTTATTATTAGGTAGATTTTCCCAGGCAATTCACAGCATGCATATAGGAAAGCAATACATTCTGGGAAACGTTACAATGACAGGTCAATCATGAGCACCCCTCTCCCTTTCAATTTTCTTATGTTGTAATCTCTAAGCTAGAAAGTGCCAAGGAGTTACTTTAGTAATGGTCATTCATTAAGCAATCACTCAGCACTGAGGGGTGGGGCAGGGGGATATTAGCACAGCAAGAGCAGGGCAGTGACAAGCTCTAGCAGAGCCTCTAGCAGAGCTCACAAAAAAGAAACATTGACAGCTGATGATTGCCTGACTTCAAAGACGTATATTTGGTTAAAAAACATTAAAAAAAAATCTCATTGGATGTGTGCATGGGTGAGGTGAAGGTTGCTATGGGAACACGGACTCTTATTTTCTTGACTTGAATATGTGAAACAAAAAAAGTGACATTTTCTCAGCACTATTTCACACAACATCCCACATCCTTTTGAGGGAGAGACAGTTGCTGGTGGTGGTGGTGGTGGAAGCAAGGTAATACAAAACAAAGGTTGGATGTGAAGATGAGTGAGAATTACTCAACTTCTGTTATATCTTGAGTGGAGCTCTACAGTAGATATCTGAGAGATTCAAGCATTCCATTTAATAACCCTCCCTCTGCACAGTTATGTGGCTTTCTAATCTTGCTTTAATCTCAGAGATTAAGTTGGGGAAACAACACCGTTAAGGTTTATAAAATTAAGCATGGTGTGTGAAGAAAGTGAAAGTGCCACCCCCCGTGATGTTTAGAGTTGAGCTGCAATTTCTTAGAATTCAGAGAAAACTTCTGAGATGTTTCTTTTTCTTCCCCCCACTCCATCCCCCCCACCCCCAAAAGCCACATTGCAATATGGTCTTTGAATATTCTTCACCAGTGTGTGTGTGTGTGTCTGATGCCCCCACCCACGCATTCCTCATTGTCCCAGAGCAATATCCCCCTGGACAAATTCAGTGAAAAAAACCCTCTCCCCATTTCTCTACTCACAAATAGGGAGAACAATTTGCTCACAGCTCTAGAAATATGACAAACTGGGGTCATCCAATTAAATCAATTGACAGTGGAGTTAGGAGAGACAAAAGAAAGTGTTTCTTCACACCAAGCTTATTTTAATTATGGAGTTGGTTGCACTAGGATTTGGTGAAGCCCACTAGCCTAGACAGCTGTAAAACAAGAGTAGTTAAATACTTGGTGGGTAGGTCTATCAATTGGCTAATAATCATGATGGTTATATGTAGGGATCTAAACTCATAGAATTATATGCCCGTTTGACTTCATGTAATTGTTATGGGGTGAGAAGGATACTGTGTGAGGCCTACCACAAGCACTTGCTGCAATTGTTGAACATCCACTGCCACTTCCACTGCTTTCCATCTCTTGCCATCAGTAGTGTAGTCACAAATTCAGAAGTGCAGGGTCCCTCCGTGACAGTCACAGCCACGCCCCTTCTAAGATTATACAGCCTTGTAAGATATACAGCCTTCACCTGGGATCCAAAAACAGTGCAGCTGAGAGTAAGGCAGGAGTATTTCAATTGGATGTCCGAGAAAAAATGCAGGGGTGCTAATTTTTTTCACTCACTCACTCTAACACAACATTTTAGGTTTTCAAAATATGATACTCTATGGAAGCTTCAACCTCTCAACTCAGCCCTCATGGACAGATCCCTTCTCATTTAAACAGCCCCCTTGCACACTCCCATAGCCCAACAACATTACCCATTATCCTTTTCTAAGCTCCTTCATTATATGTCTCCCATCCTGCAACAGAAACGTCCACACATCCAGCTGGATTGAAACACACACACACACACACACACACCTACCTTCTTTCTCCTCTCCCCCCAACTGATTTTTTTTCTGTTTCCCTCCGCTCCACCAAGGTTTGTTTGCCCAGATACATGCCAACCTTGTACCAAAAAGTGTAGCTGACACAGCAGGTTGCATTTGGCAGTTCTGCTTATGGTAGAAATTAATGTTCAAGAATTAGCAGTGCAATCCAATGGGTGTTTATTTCAAATTAAATTTACAGAGATTGTGGGAAGGCAGCTAAGGCTGCAGCCCTATGCACACTTACCTGGGAGAAAGCCCAATTGGCAATTGAACGTAGTAGGACTGATTTCTGAGTAAACATGCATAGAATTGTGTGATAAATCCTAAAAACTGGCACAAACCATCCTCCTGCCCTGCCCCATAAGTAAATAATGGTGGCACCCCACTCCCCACTCTCCTGCTGCTGCCATGGACAGCAGCAGCCCTGAACAGGTGGCCAGTGTTGCAGGAGACGAGGGCAGCGCCGGGTGCACAGGCACGGAGCAGGGATAGGCGGAGAAGCCAAAAGCTGAGGGGGGGGGGGCAAGAGGAGGCTGCAGAGCTCCTTCAGGCTTCCTCTCTCGCTTGCTTCCTTTGGCCAGCAGCCAAGAGGCAGCCACCCACACTACCTCTGCTCCCTCCTCCTTCCCTAGACTGTGACCTCGCTGAGGGCTGGCTTCAAAAAAGTGCTGGAGCAATACCCCAGCATGACCCGCCACCGCTACACCGCTGTTTGCCATGCCTTGGTCCACTAACCTTACCTAGGTCAGGAGAAGGGGAGGAAGTAGCAGCAGGGGTGAAGAAGGGTTGGGACTACATGTCCCAGCATCCCTGGCTGGAATATAATTTGCATCAATTTCCACCCGAATAACGGGGCAATGGCAAAGGAGGTGGTGGCCAAGACTGGCTGAGACTGTTTTGTGCACACCAACATGGAATGTGTGCAAAAGATCAAGCATTTATGCATGCATGGGGGAGGCTCTCTAACACCGTGATTTGAAGGGAAAATGAATCACAGGGAATCATTATTATCACAGGATATTCCCTGCAGGATTACAGAATGCTGAAGACACAAGACACATTTGGTAGGTAGGAAAGAAAGAGTACTGGAATCCTAATATTTTCTGAAATTCTTCCTCCCAAAACTTGTAGTTAAGTTGTTACACCCCAGCAACATGGATTGAACATTCTGAGCTGGTCTGCAGAAAAAGTATCTTTATTCCACAATCATTCCTCTTAGGTTGGTGAATTAGTGGAAGGCCAGAACCTTGTTGTGTGCAGATGTTTGGATATATTGAAACAGAACTTATCCTGAATTGGATCAGTACTCAAATTACGGGAGGAAATATAGAGAAACCCTCCTATATTAAAACTACAAGCTCTACCTACCAAGTCCCTTATGTGTTAGCCAAATTACCGCCCTCCCTCCCTTCCATAGCCTTCTGAAAACAGTAGCTAAGGGATCTATTTATTAACTAGTAAAAAGAAATATAAACAGTGGGGCCAAAAGACCATGAAATACAGACTGTGACATTTATATACATATGTAAGCTTACAAGATAAGCAAAAAAACTATTCACAACAGCAGTAATTGGTGAGAGAACACAATCTTCCTATCTTTTCTATGCTAATTTAACACCTGTCAAGGGAGGGAGGGGTTAATAAACAGTAAAGCTAACAGCAGCTACTCTCATGACAGACTGAGTGCTGCAGAATATCTGAGAAGGGAACAGTCAAGAGATACTTAGCAATCAATACCCTAATGCGGAAAACAATACAGCTAAAGTTACACACTTTTAGGCTGCAACCTTGGACATAGTTATGAAAAAGTAAGCACAATTGAAATCAACGCGAGTTACTTGAAGGAAACACAGTTAGGGCTGGGCTGTCATGGCCCATTGAATCGCATAGGGAAATGAAGCATACGTTTCTCTTGCACTGAAATCAAGATGATTTAAAAGTGCTTAACATTGTCTAAATCAAGTCTATGATGTCAACATTGTGCTGTTGTTTCATCTTTCCTCATGGCCTTTTTGAAAGCATTCCATCTGAGTGAAAACCACAAGGATGATGTCTAGGGTTGTGAATGGGCCACAAAATAAAAACAGACTAGCCTGATCTTGTACCTTTAACACAAAAAGTTGATCTGTGGGAATCAGAAGGTGGAGCTCCCCCTCTCCCCCTCCGCAGCATGGGCATCAGATTTATTTTATGAATCCATTTATTTAAAATATTTATATACCACTTTTCTATTATAAAAATAACCAATTTACAAAATTCAGTATAAAATGATTAAAAATCACAAGACTATGCAATAGTTATTGTGCGCTGATGTCTGCTGAAGAAACTATTTTAAAGCACAGGAGTAAAAACTTGCAAATAAAGGTTAAAAATCCCACATAGGTCTCTTTTTTTTTAATGAAGTATTGGATCTAGACTTATTTGAATTTGGGTCCCATTGAAATCAATGGGACAAGTTAGTCATGACTTAAAAGTCCTGTTGATTTCAATGAGAAACACATTCAGCTAACTTAATCTGGATACAACCAAATGCATTTACTGTTTCATGTTATATTTAAATCATGTAAACTTCTTCCTTCCCACATATAGTCTAATCGAAGTAACCCTGCAATGTCTCACATTTAGGTAAACGTTCTTTTCCCTGTTTTAAAACTTTTAGGTGATTCACACCATGAGAGCCATTGACAAAGATGATCCTAAAAATGGACACTATTTTGTTTACAATCTTCCACCTGAAATGGCCAACAATCCCAATTTCACAATTGAGAAAAACCAAGGTAAATATCACATGGTGGAGTCATGCATGATGTACTTTATTTCTCTTTCATTGCTTTGTTCTGTTTGTTCTTTACTAATGAGAATTTTGGCTTTAATCTTTATGGCTGTGTAATGGTATGTTCTCAAGATATCTGGCATTGGTGCAATGTATGAGAAGTTGGGCTAGAATGAATTAAGATACAGTAATTAGTTCACCAAGTCATGTATAAGAGATTTATCTTATCATAGATTTGTTGCTAATTTTGATGTGTCGGTGATATCTAGTGTAAAATATGGTATTGATTATTTGTTGACAAAGAAATGTTGGCTTCATGTTTAACTAAGGATGAACAGATCCCTCCGTTCTGGTCCTTTGTTGGTCAGACAGTTCTCTCTCTTCTCTGCTTTCCACTCCTACTGAATTCTAATTTAACTAGGAGAATCTTTGAAATCAGTTCCAGAATTGCAGTGTTCATAGTCTGCAGCAGTTTTCAACTCCTTTAGTTCATCTCCCCTGCTCCCCCCCCCCACATGTTACTGGTCCACATGTGGGCATGGATAAAAGTAGAGATGAGCTGAAATTTCTCACAATATATTTGTCTGAGAAATTTTCTGAGGTTTTCTGGTGTGTAGCTGCAACTGTGTTGTAGATTTTAGCACTGGCTAGGCCAGATGTTTTATTGCTGGGGATCATTGTTTTTATTTTATTTTATTGCTATTTTATCATTGTATGGGTTTTTTATTATATGGGATGTTATTGTTGAAAGCTGCCTTGCAAGGTTCCTGTCATGAAAGCTGTCCTACAATTATTTAAAAAGAAATTAAATACATTTCTTTTTCTCATCCCCACACCAAAAAAATAAAAATAGGCCACTTTGCAGAATTTTCTCTGAATATTTCCACTTTTTTGTGTGGTGACAGACATTTCCTTCTCAAAATGCCCCCAAACAAAGCTATGTCTGCAGCACTGTGGGGAATTCAAAATGGTGGTCAGTCTGTGAATACAGTTGCTGCTGTTGCCATGTACAGCAGCGACAAAATAAATACAATTTTTAAAGCGGGGGGGGGGGAGGAGAAGTCACTGTGCTACTACCACTGTTAATAGTGAGCCCTACTCCTGAAAAACTGTTGGAGAATTTTTCCTCCTCCTGGAGAGTTTTGGTAAAATACCCCCCCACCCCCCTGTCGGCCACCCAATTTCTCTGCCCACAAATATGGAGGGGATTTTGAAAGGAACTTTACACACAGGTCTCAAAGAAACACCACACAATAACAATTGAAATGAAAATCCAAATGGCTTTTGTGTGGTGTGTGTGTGTTTTCAATGCAGTAGCAGGGCTAACTACAGGGGTCAGCAACATGGAGCACCTGCCAAGCCTCATGCTCCAGTGGGACTGTGTTCACTGCCAATCCCTGGAGCCACTTTTTCCACCTTCCTGTTGCTGCTTGTTTACCTGCCCTCTCTGATGAGGTGAGCAATGAGAGGAGTGAGTAAAAGTAGAAGTAAACACTGCATGCCTCATCTTCTCCCTCTGGGCCTCGTGGGAGAGGCACAGTGGTGGTGAGAAGGTGGAGGGGTCCCTGCTGGGAGCATCTTGCTCAAGGGCTCCTCCAACCCTGGAATCAAAATCTGTGCATTGGCAATGTGGGAATGACAGGAAAAACACACACAAATGAAATAGAAGAATTGAAAACAGTGCATGGAGCTTTGTACAGTATTTAGACATTTTAAAATGGAGCAGTGAATTGGTTCCATTTCAGAAACAACAATGCACATTGTTGGAAGTGCACCTATGTTTAAAAGACACAGAGCTTCCATCAAAAGCCTCCATGAATCTCCAGGTGGGAGCTTGTCACACAAAGCCTGACAAAGGACAATTGCTATCAAGCGTATACTAAAAAAAGGGGTGAGAATGTTGTTAGGTCAGCAAAGTCTGAAGGACAACTTAGTTTAGCATTGCTGTTTGGAAAGGAAAGGGTACATTTTAATCCTGTCACACTCTAGAATTGTCATTCCATTCACTCTGAGGAAGGAAGAAGACAAATTTGGATTCCTTTTACTGCCATTGACTAATAAAATTTACCCCGGCCTCATTTCCTGGCACGCAGATGTACTTGAAGATCTGACAGCATATGAACAGTAAACAGTCACGGACTTGAAAGATTATTTTCTGAATGTGTGGATTGTCGCATTAGGGACTGCTCTTCATCGGGTTGATTGATGCAGTGGGTGGCTGTAACTCTCTTAAGTTGTGCATATCCATGGATTGTTCATACATTGTATGTGTGCTGATGGACAGCTGGCCTGCAGAATTTCCACTCTGCCTCTAAGGTGCCATTTTAGATTTCACAGAGTGGGGAAGGTTTCAGGAGGCAAGATTCTAAGCAACATTTAGAAGTCTATTCTTTAATATTTTCAGTATTGAATTGAGGGCTACCCTGGGACAAAGCCGGAGATGTTCCCAACCTCCCATACTTTCACCCTCAGACCTTGCCTTGCCGTGTGTGTGTGTGTGATTGTAATATTTGATTCTCACAGTTCTATATGGATTCTCTGTATTTGGTTGTGCATTTAGGCAAAAATGACAAAATCAAATGTACGGGTACAGAATGGGGGATACATGACTATTTATTTATTTATTACATTTCTATACTGCTCCATAGCTGAAGCTCTCTGGGCAGATTACAGAAGTTAAAACTTTAAAATACAATATATATTAAAAAGTTTAAAAGCCATTTACATAAAAGCACTTATACAATATACACAAACAATATATAACTAAAAAAAAAACCTTTGAACAGTCAGTCTTAACTAAAGACACATCCAGGACCAATTATTCAACGTATTTTATTTGGCAGTAGTACACATGAAAAGGATCTTGGGACGTGAATCAGCAATGTGATATGGCTGCAAAATAGGCTAATGTGATTTTAGACTGCCTTAATGGAACAGTTTCAAAATCATTGAAAATAACAGTTCTGCTTTATTCTGCTCTATTGAGACCTCATTCGGGGTACGCTCCACTGTTCTGGGTGCTGCAGTGTAAGACAGTTATAGACACATTGGAACTTCTGTGCAGTTTTTTCCCCATTCTAAAAGGGCAAAATGCCTCTCCTAATGCTGAGTGACTGGCAATGAGAACTGTACAATATGCTGGTATGTTTGGTATTTTAGCCTTGCCCCTTTTTCTTTTCTTCCCATCCACCACTAGAATGCAACCCCTGAGATATTCTCTTTGGTTGAAAGAGGTTCTGCATCCCTCCATTGTAGGAATGGTTGGTGATATGGAAGGATAATATAAATAAATATTATTTGAGTAGGGATGGTGCAGGTGCCTGATTCTGTCCAGGAATCTGGCAGAATCCCCCCTGCCCTAACCCCAACCCCACTCACCAAGCCCTTGCCCCTGCTCACTCCCTGTCCGCGACCAATGAGTGACCCGCAGTCACCCCGGAAGCCTCATCGAGCTCTGTGGTCACCATTTTTTGAAAAATAAAATGGCAATTCCAGAAATGTACATTTTTGTGAATGCACATATTTGCGTATGCACTAAAATGTGTGTTTTTGTGAAAATGCACATTTCCATGCATACGCAAATATGTGCATTCACAAAAATGTGCATTTTTGCACATCTACAAATATGCATATTTTTGCGATGGCCATTTTATTTATCAAAAAATGGCGATCACAGAGCTCGACAAGGCTGTTGGGGTGAGTGTGGGCTGCTTGCTGAGTGTGTGAGGGGCTTGAGAGCAGTCTGGGGACCAGCGAGTGGGAGCAGGAGCTGGGCGGGCTCCTGGAGAAGCTGGACAGGGGTACGTTCGCACATCCCTATCTTTGAGAAATACTGGAATTTCTTTCTTAAGTAAGAAGGGGCAGATACAAAAGTAGATTTCAGTTGAACAAGAGGAAAAATGTTTTAATGGTGAGATCAGTTTGATAATGGAACCAATTAGGGAGATGGGTAGGCTGTCTCTCAGTCTGCAGGCAGAAGTTGGGACAACCATCCAATGGTGATATTCTAGCCTTGGATTTCCTGCATCAAACAGGGGGTTGGATTAGGTGTCCTACAAACCACCTCTATGATTTTTTGATTATTATTTTTTCTGTGATATTTTGATTCTCCATGATTTTGTGATTTTGTGATTCTCAGTTCCGCTAAATCAATTAAACGTAATGACCAAGTAAATGCCTCAAAGCAGCAAGCTTCTGTGACAAAACATGCCTGAATATTTTCATTTCTTTTTGAGCTTAGCTAAACAGTCCATACCACTCATTAACCTTCTCACTTCAATATGTCACCCTTCTGAGAGACTTCCTACTCCTCCCTCCTCTAAAGTCATTTGCTGAATGGCATAGGAACATAGACCTTTAAAACAGAGTGTATCCTCAAACAAATATGTGCAATGCTATTTTTGTGTGACTAATTGCATTGCATTAGGGAAGTAACCTTTTTCCTAGGAAAGCAATGTCAAAGCCTGTTCGCAGAATAGAGTGTGTGTGTGTGTGTGTGTGTGTGTAAAATCATTTTTTATTTAATGTATCTAATATGTTTTGTTGCACACACATCCAAGGCTACCCGTGTCCATAAAATCCACACAGCCTGCTTCCTGGATTATAATCTCTATTCGTTTCAAATGAATGTTGAATGATCTTTAATTTTAAACCAACTGAGCTCACTTCCTTATTCTTTCTGTAGGGAAAAAAAAATTCTAACTGTGTATGTATAGCATGTATAGTTCTCAGGGCTGGTTCAGACATGCATGCCAGTCATTTTGATCACTCAGCACTCGATAAGCTGCAGATGAATGTGTGAACAGCCCTCACTGAAAAGTATTCTTCCTGAGGTAATGTGAGGTAGTCTGAGAGTTCCATCTGTGCCATTTGATCTGGGATGAATCATTCACACATGCAGCGAAGAAGTTATGAATAGCCTCTAAGGATGAAATGAGAGTGACCTTTGTAAGGAGGAGCATACCTTTGCTTCTCTATGGATCAAAATTCTAGCCCTGCACAGGTGGTTGCAAACACAGTACATTCAACATATGAAGGGAGGAGAAGCAGGACATCTGCTGTCCCAGGGATAGGGAGAAATTACTTTGGTTCGCATTTTAATGTGAATTTACTAATTTAGCATTTTTGAACCTATACTCAAACTTAAATTCAGTTAATCTTTGCAACCTGCATTTTTTCCAAATTTTTCAATGGAATTCAAATGTGAATGCAAGTTCCAGAAATTAGAAAACTTTTCTGAGAATTGTTTCCTGCTCACATTTGTGTTCAGGGTTGCAAAGGGGAGATGTTCACATGATTTGCTAACAAGAACAACATTCTTGTTTGCATCCCTACTTTCCCCCCCCCAATCCTGTTAAATGCAGTTAATTAGGAAGAAATCCTAATCAGTTTACAAATTTGGACTTTTAATGGTTGTCTACATTGCGATAATTAAGCTTTAGTTGACTACAGTTTCTGTATCATTAAATATAAATTAGATATCATTCTTGTGGCAGAAAGTACTGTTAGAACTATATTTATGATGTTTCAATTATTAATATTCTTCTGTTCTTTAAATCTCTATATTATTTATCCACTGCTATTTTGAGATTATTGAGAAATGTAGTGACACCTAATATTATAATATGCAGCTCTATTTCTTCCCCTTCTCCTCCTTCTCCTTGTCCTGGTTCTTCTTCCCATCTGCTGCTTCTGCAACTACAAAACATATTGTTGACAGATTTCTTGAATATTTGCTGTGTCATTCATCTGCACAGCAGCCCTGTAAGGATTATGATCTTAATTAGGAATTGAGAACTAGAGGTAGCAAATTATTTATTTATTTAGAACTGCATGTTCTGCCATTCTAGTGTCCATGCACCACTCAGAGTAGCTCACAACAATTTTTTTTTTAAAAAAATGCTCTTAAAAATATACTGAAATGCATTTAAACTAGGAATATATAAGAATGTCATTCTGACCTGCTTTTAACTCAAATTTGCCCTGTTCACAACTCCACATGCAAACAGGGGCATAGCTTTTGGAGAAAGCTTGCACATTCTGAAGCTTCATTAACAAAATGCATACTTCAGAGAAATGTACATTTTTTTTAAAAAAAAAATGTGTTTTCCCCCAAATACACATCTTCATGCTTTAGCCTATGGTGTTGGGGAGGGAAATGAACACTTTCAAAAAATGTATATGGAAATGTGCACTGTTCGCAAATGATGTAGAAAAGAACCCCAGATTCCAATTGAATACTGGAGTGGAGCTCCAAGAACCTTGAAGAAATCGAACATCTCTGATTCCCCCACCTATAATTTAAATAAATAAATAAATAAGAATAAAATACACACATACATGTGTACTTTGACATAGAGTTGAGCGGAATTTCTTAAGAAGACAGTTTTCTGAGAAAATGTTTTACATTATTTCCCTTTCTTTTCATCCCCCTAGAAAAAGGCCAGTTTGCAGAATTTTCTCCAAATATTCTTTTGTCTTCGTTTGTTTCTAGCAGCCACTATTTTCCCTCCACAGCACCCTGGAATGACACTAAGTCTGGGGCATGTTAGGGGATGCAAAAGTCATCCCTACCGGCAGTCACAGAGGACAGTACTGGCCTTGATGGGCAGTGGTGTTATTCAGCATAAGGCAGCTATATGTTACATCCATTGAGCAACTCTGTTCCCCCCGTATCGGTAACATTAAAGATGGCAAGAGAAAATAGCTCAGTATTCAGATTGCAACTTTTGTTCTGTACTCTTTAGCTATGCATAGTCAGCGCACGTCTTGCTCCAGTGGTTTGCTTTGTGCTGAAACAACACCCGTGATTGTAATATGCTTCTTTTGCTGTTCTTGATCAGTCTGTCTCTCCGTCATCAGTTGACAGTTTCCTTCTGTGTCTTTGGAGAGCTGTCCTTTCTCAGATATAGAACTTTGAACGATAGCAGGTGCTTGGGGCGGGGGGGATGTTAGCCTTTCCTTTGTTCTCTCTCCAGCTTCAGTGGTAACCTACTCACCTCAGGTATAAATTGCTTTAACAAGGACATTGCTAAACATAATATTACTTTTTGTGTACACGTGGAACATACATCCAGAGTAACTACAGCTTTATGATCTGAGCATGAGTGGGAATATTCCATACAGATTTACAAAAACTTGGCAAAGCTTTCTGACCTGGATCCCACCAGTACCAGCTGATCTTTCCTTATCTGGAATGGGCTAGTCTACACATGCTTTGCCATGCAGCTAGCTAGCCCCAATGGGGGCCAGCATTAGCACCTGGCATTCTTAGGCAGCGTTGAGGACCCCAGCACTCTGGCAGAGCCCACTGCTGATGTCTGTTCTGGTCCAGGACTTTCTTTTTTCTTTCTTTTTTCTGGGCCAGAACGCTGAGCAGGGGTAGGTGGTCTGGATCTAGCCACCCTTTTTATTTCCCATCATGCCCCCCAAACTACCATGGCTCTGGTGCATTGTGGGAAATTTAAAAGGTGGCTAGACACGACTGCTCAACACTGCCTGGACCACTTCCACTATGGACAGGTAAGCCCATCAAGGGTCTGCTAGCAAAAAGAGGAGGTCCTCCAGAGGACACTTTGTCCAGGGCCCCCTCAAACCTGGAGCCTGCCTTTGCCCTGATAGATGGAGACACTCAGGACAGAAATAACTTTCCAAACTTTTAGGCCTCCAGACTCCTTGTATCCATGAGACCACTTCTGGTAATGAAGTCTTTTCAGTTTCAGCTATGGTTGGTAGCATGCAACCTTGGGAACCACACAGGAACATTCAGGGCATTGGTGGCTTCTAGTGAGTACTGCTCTTTTCCTTTCAGTCCTATTTATTTATTCTTAAAACAACAACAACAACAACAAAACACACTGCTTTATTCTTTATAATCGTTTCAGTTTTGGCAGGTTTTTTGTTGACAAATTTAGAAAAGGTATCCCCCTTGGAACTGAAATTTCCAGGCTGGACATCATCATTGTCATCATCATCCAAACTAAAACTCTTTCTTTCTTTTCCCTTTTTTTCCCATAATGCTAGCTTTTCAGGGTTAAGCATGTGGGCCTGAATTTATAATTTATAATGCTGCCTCATTTGTTTGCCTTGGTGCATAAGGGAGCTTTGTGACCACAATTTTTTGAATAAGAATTAATTTAGATTTAATTATCAGCCTTATCTCATGAGCAGAATCTTGGCAGATATCCCAACTATCTTATTGACAGCTGATTTTTTTTATTTTTTTATTTTTTAAATTCAGGAGAGCAACTATGCATGATTTCCATAATGGCTCAAAGGGTGCCATTCCATTTATATGTCTGTAAGGCAACAAATCAGATGTAACACTTGGAGGCTCTCTACACAAACATAAATAGCATTTTGGTTTTTACACAAACAGTTCATGGACCATGCCAATTTAGACTGGTGGGGGCATTACATAGTAAATCTGAACTGTGCCAGTTCAGACTGAAAGGGGGCGGGGGAGAGACTGACTGTGAAAGAATATTCTTCCACATAGAAAATTAGGTTATCAGAGAGAAGACCAGGCTACTATATGATTTGCAGGTAGCTTTATTTATATGAGGGAGATTTCAATCACAAAGTCCCTCTCCCACCTACTGTCTGAAGTGGACGGGAGCAGTTCATTCTTATGATAAGCAGTTTGTCAAGCAGGCCTCTTATTTCATCACAGGTAGCAGCTTGCCAATCGGTACTTATTGAAATGAATTATGGGCATTTTAAACGAAAGCTTTTTCCTCAGATTCAAGCATCAACATCCCCAGGCGTATTCAGTTGTCTTATGCCCAAACAGACTATTTGTCTACCAAGCCCAGTATTATTTACCTTGCCTGGCAGTGGCTCTTCAGGGTTTCAGGCAGACATCTTTTGTCTTTTCCATCACGTGCTACCGGATCCTTTTTACCGGGGATGTCAGGGATTGAACCTGCTGCAGGGCATTCTACATGTGTCTGCACATCAGTGAGCTTTGGCATCAGGACCCTCAGTTTTATTTAGGGATGGTGTGGGTACCCGATTGGGGCTTAAGGCCCAGCAAGAAATTGCCATCCCCCCCCCCGGCCGCCGCCCCCGACTACCAGTCCATGAGCCCCAGCACTTGCCCGGCTCAGCGCACACCAACCTGTGCAAGTGCACAGGCGTCTGTTCCCTCATCGAGCACCATTTCCCACTCAAATGGCTGCTCATTCTTGTCCATAAGATTCCCATCTATGCAAATGGGGGCCTTAAAAGGGCAACATCCCCAGCATTACAGGCATAATGTCACTGTTTCATCAATCATTAACAGCATCTATTCTTATCACTTTGCAGCTGCATGTTTGACCACCCCCTCTGTGAACTTTCATTAGTGTTATCAACACTCTTTTGGCCTTCCCTCAAAAATATACTGAAGCTGAGGATGAGGAATCTTCAATTTTACTTCGAAGAGTTGCTATCGTGAAATCCAGGAACAACCCAGGGATCTGTAAAAGCTTGCTGGGAATTATTCAGTACATGTGTTTATTGTTTAAATATTTGTACCCTGCCTTGTGGGTTTGTGCCCTGAAAAAACAAAACAAAACAAAAAAACAGCTTCTAATAAGAGATTTAAAAAAGAAAGCCCAAAACAATAAAATAAAATTGCATCAGATAAAAACTCCATGAAAATACTATTTGCCTTGGGGGGAAAAATAATGAATTATAGTTAGGCAAAATATTGGTATAAATTCTACTCAGCATTGGTCCTAAGTGTCCTTTTGGCTTCATCCACTGAGCATTTTGTTCTTCTGAAGTCTACTGTTGATATTCTCTCCTGATTGTGAGTGGGTGGTCATGGAACAAGATGGAGTTTTGGCATAGTTGGATAGAACCAGCCATGACAGAGGATCAAAAGAATGGTAGCCTTCATTCAGTCAGTAGCAGGTTTGGTTAGGCTGATGCAACAAGATACCATATCAGACTGCTCTATGACTGATAACGTCTCCTGATAGTTGCTCCTTTCACAAGTCAATCTCATGAAAGGATGAGCAGACCCTTTTATACTCTGCTGCCCCCCCCCCCGCTGATGTTTACACAATTGCCATGGCTGTCTCCAGGACAGCTACAAATAAACAGTGGTCATGTGTAGCCACCCTGCACAGCTCAGACCTCTGCAACACCAGGGGCCCTTATAATGTATAGGATCTATGTGTGCTACTCCTTTACAGACATGCACACTGTGTGCATGAACATCAAGGGGTGGGGACAGTGGAGAGGTGTGATGTTGGAGGAGGGTCCAGAGGCACAGCCTGCTTTCCTTCCTACTATGGATGGTCAACTGGGGATGTTTGAACTTGCCAAAATTCTCTGAACTTCACATTGAAGCTCAGTTCAGCTTGCTCCCATTTTTGTTTGTGACCTGTTTTTTGTTTTGTTTTTTTTGTTTTGTTTGTTTGTTAGAACAGGAACAGTGTGTGTTTCAAGTGGGGAAAGTGCAGTTTTCTGCTCCTGTTTTTTCAAAAGTACACACTTTGTCCTCATTGACTAAAGCATCAAAGATATGTTTAATGTGCATTTCATAGTGTGCATTTTTCCAACAATGTACACATTTTTTGAGTGTGTTCACAAGTATGGGAATGTGTGATTTTTGATTTTTTATTTTTAGAAAATGCACTCCCATTTGCATTCTCAGTTGTGAACAGGGCAAGTTCAGATGACTTGCAAACTGAAAGAAAATTCTCATACATCTCTACTTTCTACTGGTGGAGCCCTTTCATACATATAATGAATGAAGAGGGCTAGGGTCTGGAGCCAGACTGAACCCTCTCTTATATCATCCTCTGTCCTGGCTATGTCCCAGGCTTCACCTGCTCTTGGATAACTGCAGATCTTTAAAGTCACAATTCTTGTATCTGGAAGCTTGCACTCCATCACCACTTTGCTGAGTGTGTTTTCCTTTTCCCCTGAGAAAAATGGGTGGAGAACAAAAGGGTCTTGGGAACAAAGACAGTGGTTCTATGGGGGGAGTTTTTCTGGACCAGGGAGAGTCACCCCAAGGGATTGAGGCTCCAGGAGATCCAGGATACTAGGTTCTGAATGGGCATCAGGGTTGGCACCTAACACTTCCATAGGCACATGACCAGATTTTCAGAAACCTAAGTGTGGTTACTGCTCAGCCTAGTGCCATCACATGGCTTTATGTGATCTTTGTTTGCCACATATCAGTCAAGGGATATTTAACACTCGGTCTTCCACACTACAGCATTCTAACTATTATTTGTAGAAGTGACCTCAGATTAGGGGAGGAAAGAGCATTCCAGTAGGGGCGGAAAAAACCCTCAATAGTAATCTCTTCCTTAGCATTGCAAGCAACCTCACTTTGCATCTGCCTGGAGTCTTGTGGTTCTATCTCTCTTGCCCCATATTTCTTTTTCCTCCATAGAGAGGAACCTGTGTTTTTTTCATAAAAGATGGGTCTACTTAGAAAATTCTAGCAGATGGTTGACTGTTCTCTCCTACATTGTGAGCTACCTGCTCTTTCTGATATAGGCAGAATTGTTTATACAATACTTATAAACAGAAAAGATGGCCTCTTTCAGCTCAACATAAAATCTTGAAACCAGAGGAGAGAATCTGTATTTCCAAAATCACCTACACACACACATATACTTTCATCATACTGTCTGTTCTTTCCAGCTAAAACCTCACTCACTCCTCTCCTGTACCCAGGATGCAGGGATCCAGACAGACAGATCCCCCACTCTCCTCCACCAAAATTCAGACGTAATCCATCAAGGTTTTCATTGGACTGGGCAGGCCAACCAGATGAATGAAGTCCACAAGGAAGAGGACATCTGGTAAGCTGTTTGTCCTCTTTTAGGCATCCTTAGGCTCTTCTTCAGAGGTGCTGTGTTTTGTTTTAGTTTTTTAATTAGTCTGTGTTTGTAACTCTCCCTATATGAGGAAAGAGAAGCCCTAGAAACTTCCATAGACTACAGAAACTCAGAAAGATCACAATACTATAATCAAACCTAATGGGTCAAACTTAGTTAGAAACAAAGGACAGTCCAGCTGAAGTGGGGCTGCTGGTTCACTGAGGCCATGGGTATGCTCTGCTTGGATTCATAAGGCCTCTGCTTGAGACAGGGGCAGCATCTTAGAGGTACTTGGGAAGAGCAGGAGGAGGAAAGAACAAGGAGTTAATGCCCAGGAGAACCTGAAGCCAGTGTGCCCTTATACCACTGGGAAACATCTAGAATGGCATAACCAAGACCCCCAAAATTGTGGGAAGTAAACTAACTTCCATCATCTTCTTCCTGCATATCTCTTGGGCAAAAGTAAATTCCCTTCTCTACATCTGTAAGGAGTTGCCAATTGCCATAAGAGTTATGGCTGAAACCCTATTGCTCCCTAATGGTTCAAGAGCAATATCCCCCCTCTCTTCTTGCAATCTGCCTGTGGAGGGGGACCAAAACAATATAAGAGAAACCCTTACGTTAGAAACATGAATTAGATTTAAAATTAAAACATATAGATTAGCTAAATAGATTAATCACATGGATTAGTCACATATATTTGTCATGAACAATTATCAATGTCACTCAACCTGGTACCCCTTACCCCTCTCTAAGGGATATCAGATATGTAAATTTAAGGCATTTTAACTTGAGCACACATTTAATTGCCCAAGGTATTATTGATTGATTGATTGATTGATTGATTAAAAATATTTATCTCCCGCCATATATCATTAGGATCTAAAGGTGGCACACAGATAAAATCAGTTTAGACAGTATAAAACAATACATAATTTAAACAGCTAAAAACATATTAAACCATACCAATTTAAAATCTAAAACAATAAAACAGTTAAAGCAGTGTGCCACTTTAGGGAATGCATTTAGCCCTCAAAGGCTTTGATAAAAAGCTATGTTTTAACTTGGCACCAAAATGAAACCAATGTCTGTGCCAATCAGGCCTCCAAGGGGATGGCATTCCAGAACTGGGGTGCCACAGCAGAAAAAGCCCTCTCCCACATCCTATCATAGTGTATGTCTCACACTGGTGGGACACAGAGTTTTATAGGCAGGTCTTCTTGATTTTTCTAGTGCCACACTACTAATACTCTCACAGCCAATATAAAGTGGAACACCAGCTTAATTCCTTGGTGGAAGCCAACGTCCGTCAGGATTCCCAAAATTATAACAGACCATAACTAATGGATCAAACTTCTCTGATGGAGTTGTATGTGTCAGCATAGTCTCTCTGCTCTTCCTTTCCACTTCTGTAGCTAGGATGCTTTTTAAAGTAAGCACTTTAGAATCACAGAGTTAGTTAGAAATGATCTTGAACACACCTCTGTAACTGGGAAATGACTAGCAGCCATCCATGTATGTTCGAGGTAGATTCTCACAATATCCTTTGAAATCTTCTTCATCCTCTCCTTATTTCAGTGGTTCCTTCTCATCCCCCAGCTTCAGATCTTTCTGGCCAGTCATCCAGAACCTATGTGCACAGGGGCAGTTTTACTTGTGCACTTGTGCAGGAATATATCCTCTAGAGAAAGATCATTCATATAACTCAGGACTTGTGAACACTTGGTTTGTTTGCATTTCTGTAAAACAGACATAAGCTAAACACACATTAAATGAAATGGGGGGAAACAATCATTCCATTTCTTTTAATTCATAAGGCAGGGAATGCAGCACTGAGAGGGAGTCAATTTTATTTCATTTTATAAATCAAACCAATTAAGAATCAGATGCAATCTATTTGTGTGTATGTATGTAGCTTGGGGATGGCGGGGAGCAGGGAGGAAGATCTGTGAAATCAAGGTTGCACACCAAATAAGCTAGAGTGTTTAGTGAGACTATGAAAGACAGTGGAAATGTCTTTGCTTTAGCAGGTGTATGAGACAAAGATGCCTTAATGTGGCGCTCTGCTTTATTCTCTCCAATGCATTACTGCATTTCTTTCTCAGTACAATGAGGTGTGAGAAAATGGCATCAATTTAAAACAGTGACAAAGAGATGAACTAAGACAAAAAGAAATAGGGATGAGGTAAGGAAAAGCAGAAATTAAAATTAGGAACATGGATGTAAAAGGCAAACATAGAAAGGAACTATCAAAAACCCAAACACCTCTAACTGATATAGCTCAAGATAAGATGAACCATGCCTTTGGCATGACAAAGTTCAGTGTAGCAATAAAAGAACCAAAAAATGGGATACAAGCAGAGGAGTTATTGTATAGCATGTTATACCTGCATACAATAGCAGTGGTCTACCCTATCCAATATTGCCTCCTCTAGAGATGAATGTAGGGGACAGAATGTATGACCTTTTGCATACAAAACATCTGCTCTACCCACTTAGCCACATAGCCCCTCCCAAAGCAAATACTAAAAGACTTGTATAATATTACATAAGAACATATAAACTTCCATCCATATACAGAGTCATACCATTGGTACATCTACCCAGTACTATCGTTTCAATTTCCAAATTCTCAGCTGGAGTGTTCCTTTTCTCAGTTCTGCAACACCTGCTATTCTTTTAAGCAGAGCTGCCAAGGATTGAGCCTGGGGTCTTCTGCATATAAAGCAGACTTTGCCACTGACTCTGACACCTACCAAATTTGCTACATTAAGAGAGCAATCCTGTGGCCCCTAGACAGCATCTGGGGAGCCATAGGATATTTCGGATTCCTGGATATGAGGTCAAAGATGGTGCTCCGACCTCTGGCAAAGGAGTCTGAGCTCCTCTCCCCCTCCCCCTTGCAGCCAGCATGGAGAGAACCATGCTGGCTGCCCCTCCGAAGAAGAGGACAGAAAGGGGGTGTTCCCATAGGCAGGGAGGGAAGGAGACCAGGGAGGCGGCTTATGTCGTATCCTGAGGCCTCCCCAGCCTCCATCCCTCCCCTTCCCCAATGCCTCAGCTAAAGGGGCAAAAACACCCCTCTAGCTAAAATGCAAAGGGTGGCCCTACTACGAGTCAGAGTGAGACAGCTGCCTCAGGCAGCAGATTTTAAAGGGCAGCAAATGGTTAGCTATTCAGTTCATTAATATTGTATTTTTCCTGCTAGAGTTTAGGAAAGGTGCCAGTGGGATTTTCTGCCTCATGTGCCTAAATAACATGGCTGGCTTTGCGTCCTATGCAACCTGGCTTGGGTGTGTGAGGGCTCCCATTTTCTGCTCTGCCTCAGGCAGAAAAATGTCTTGGGTCAGCCCTGCTTAACACAACATGTTCACCCCCAAGGTTACTTGTTATTTCTCTTCATAAAATTTACCCAGAGCTTGAGTTGTGTGTGTGTGTGGGGCGGGGATGTATGAGTTTTTTGAGACACAATGTCTGTATCTCTGTGTCCTTCTGAATCCCAAATCTTCAGGAGTGTTCAGATTTGGATTTATACCACTTTGGAGGAGTCCTGCTTTGATTCAGATGTCTTCCAAATCTGGCTGAATCAGGCCAGTTCAGTTCTGGATTTGGGATTCTACTGAATCTGGTGCACACCGTGTGTCACTGTGTGATATTGTCAGCCACTTGTTCTGGCTCTGGTGTGTTGCTGTACAAAATATTCTTCATGTTTCTTGCTAGCGAGAATATGAATTAATTTCATAGAGACCCACCCAGCTAGATATTTCTTCTTTTTTGCTAACTACTGTAGATGATAAATCAGTGGATCTTCCTGAAGATAGCCCATATTTGAAATTCTACAAAGCAGGCAAACATTATTCTGCTATAACAGTTACCCAACCCCATGAGCAGGGATTATAATGTGCAGGCATTTCAATACCTGCCCACCATTATTGCCTTTTAGCTGATAAAAATGTTTCTTCATAGGGAAATTTTCTGACAAGCGATTTAATCACTTACCAGTGGCTTTTATACAGATGTATCCTTTCAGCTTTGATGATAGAAAGAACTGCCAAGAAAGTTGGTCATTATATACGGTGGACTTTTGACGATTTTATTCAACAACTGAATGGCAAATCAAATCAAAGTGAGCATCTCAACAAGATTGCTAAACTCAGACTTGAATATCTTGTGATCCAAGCATACTTTTCAGTATTGTGCTTAGGAGTATCCCTTCCTCCAGGGAAAGCAAAACTAATCTTTCTCCTTCTAGACTTTTTTATTTTTTCCTCTCCAAGCATGCCCATATAGTCAGCAAGCCCATATAGTCAGCAAGCCCATACATTCTAGCTCACACACATCCCACTGCAAAAAAGAATATAAGGAAATAGAAGAACCCACTGGATTAGATCAAATGTCCATCTATTCCAGCATCTTGGCTGACCAGATGCTACCAGGAAGCCCACAAGTTCAAATAAATGAGCTATTTGTTGCTACTCCATACCTGGTATTCAGAGGTGGATTGTCACTGAATACAAAGATATTTTACAGGTATCACTGATAGACTTATCCTCCACAAATACATCTAATCTACTTGTAAAGCCTTCTGTGACAATCACAGATTTTGTGGAATATACCTACGGATGATAGAGAATTCTGCCACGGATCTGGGGGGGGGTGAATTCCAGTGAATTCGCCCCCCCGGAATCCGTGGCAGAACAGAGCAACCCGCCCCACCACCCTGCGAAAGCCCCGTGAAACGGAGCCTACCTGGCTGCGGCTCTGCTGGCGGCGGCTCCGGCTGCTGCTAGGCTGGTGCGGATGCAAATGGCGTCCTGAGTAGGGGACGCCATTTGCGTCCCTATGGTAGCCCGTGATAGGCTATGTAAATATTTACATAGCCTATCACAGCTAAAGCAGGGACGCAAATAGCGTCCCCTACGCCATTTGCATTCCCGTTTTCTCTGTAGCCTATGGAGAATCCTAGCGTATTTATGTAGCCTATGACGGCTAGAGCGGGAACGCAAATGGCATGGGGGACGCCATTTGTATTTCCGCTTTAGCCGTGATAGGCTACGTAAATATTTATGTAGACTATCAAGGGCTACCATAGGGATGCAAATTGTGTCCCCTACTCAGGACGCCATTTGTGTCCGCACCAGCCCGGCAGCGGCTGGAGGTAGGGGTGCACGAAAGCCACTTACCTTGTCTCACAGCTTGTTCGCGGTGGGGGGGAGGCGCTTCGCTGCTCCCCCCGAAGTTCAGGCCGGGGGGGGAGGCTTCCCGCCTCGCCCGGCCGAAATTCAGGCTGGGGGGGAGGCTTCCCGCCTAGCCCGGCTGAAATTCAGGCCGGGGAGGAGGCGCCTCGCCTCGCCCGGCCGCGAAATAAAAAGTTAAAAAAAAAACACGCCCCCGTGATTGGCTACGTGACGATTAACGTAGCCTATCACGGCTAGATCTGCAAAGTCAGCTGTGATAGGCAACGTTAATCATCACGTAGCCTATCACGGGTGACTTTAAAAAAAAAAAAAGCGTGTATGCAAATGGCAGCCCCCATAGGGAGCCGCCATTCGCGTTCCTTATTTGGTCGCTGTAGTCTACGTAATCTTTACGATATTGACCATCTGGTGATGTCCATGTGTAGCTAGGGATGGACGAAAGTCCCTTATCTGGTCCCACAGCTTTTTTTGGGAGGGGGGAGGTGCTACGTTTCTCCCCCCAAAATTCTTGGTGGGTGGGGAGGTGCCCTGTCCCTCCCCGCCGAAAATTCTGTCCATGGGGGAGGCGCCCCATCCCTCGTCACCGAAATTCTGGCCAGGGGGAGTACCCCGCCTCTCCGGCCATGAAAGAAAAAAGTAAAGTAAAAAAAAAAAAAAATGATAGGCTACGTAAAGATTTACGAAGCCTATCACGGCTAGATTTTCAAAGTCAGCCATGATAGGCTGCGTAAATCTTTATGTAGCCTATCACGGCTGACTTTGCATTCCTTATTTGGGCATGGGTAGTCTAGATAAAGATTTACATAGACTACGGCGAAAATAAGGGCAACGCTGCATTTTTTGGGTGTTAGTTCTACAAGGTGTTGTAGGTCTTCATAGAACCTATCAACCTCGGCTTCTTCGACATCAGTGGTTGGGGCATAGATTTGAATTACTGTGATGTTGAATGGTTTGCCTTGGATTCGTACTGAGATCATTCTATCGTTTTTGAGATTGTACCCCAGTACTGCTTTTCCCACCCTTTTGTTGACTATGAGTGCTACTCCATTTCTTCTAAGGGATTCTTGCCCACAGTAGTAGATATGATGGTCACCTGAATTAAATTCGCCCATGCCTGTCCATTTGAGTTCGCTGATTCCCAAGATGTCGATGTTCAATCTTGCCATCTCATGTTTGACCACCTCCAGGTTACTTTGATTCATTGATCTGACATTCCAGGTTCCTAAACAATATTGTTCTTTACAGCATCGGATTTTCTTTTTGCCACCAGACACATCCACAGCTGAGTGCCCTTTCAGCTTTGGCCCAGCCGCTTCACTCTTTCTGGCACTACTTGGAAATTCCCTCTGCTCTTCCTGGTCATTTTATCAGAACTCTCTGCCATGACCTGTCCATCTTGGGTGGCCCTGCATGGCATAGCTTATGGCTTCACTGAGTTATGCAAGCCCCTTCGCCACAACAAGGCAGTGATCCATGAAGGGGGAGGCTGGCATGGAACCTAGCAAATCAGATGATGTATAATGGCCACTATATAATGTATAATGTATAATGGCCACTATCAGGCCTATGTTCCCTGGCACAGCAGTCCTCCTGCCCTCCTTGTTTTGCAGTAAGGTGTTAGCCAGTCATCCAGTTACAGAGGCTGAGTAAGAATTTGAGGGGAACTTCCTGGTTGGCTGTGGAGTGGTTCTTTCTTTTTTTTCCCCCCTGTGCTTTTTTAATATATCAGGGGCCTTTGGAGTGGTACCATTTTGACTTACTGGATTATTTCATCAGAAAAGGCAGGTAGCTCAGGCATCCAGTCAGCTTAGATGAGCTGGCACCTGGCAGACACCCAGAGGCACCTGAAGGTGAGGGGTGGCTTGGCCATGCAGCTCGAGAGGATGCGGGATGAGGCCTCCCTGGGACCCTGGAAAACTTGGCCCCACCGAATGTTGGCTAGGAGAGGAGAGGGGTCAGGGTCCCTTCCCTGTCTTCATGGTGGGAAAGTGATAAAAGGTGTAGATATGGTGCATATTGGATCTGCTGCCTTACAGACAGCTGCCTGGATTTACCCAGAGGTGCCAGTGCTAAGCCTTTGTTGTTTGGCCACTGAAGATCCTTAATAATTTCTTTAATAAAGCAGTGGCCCTTATATCTGTGGTTATTGTCTTATGTCTGTAAAGAATGGGAGAGGGGGGAAATGCTTCCAACTGCCTGGACAATGACTGGTGAAAATGAAGAAAGTTGAGGAGTTGCTGGATAAGATTTCCAGCAATCAGAGGAGGGGGATACCGTCCCCTGTGTAGCTCTCTGCTTTCCTCGTAACGGACAACTAATTATGAAAAAGAGGGGGAAATGCAGATCGCATCATGGAAAATAAGAGAAACAAAAGTCAGACATGCAACTAGTGATGTACGAACCCCACACTTTCCGGTCTGGGGGGGTCATACAGGGGCCATCAGTGCCACTCAGGGCCCCTCGAAATACTCTGGAGCTGCTCCACTTCCGGGGCAGTTTGCAGAGCGCCTCTCCGGCTCCCTATATAAAGCGATACGCTTATGGCAGCTGCCATTAGCCTATCACTGGGAAAAATACAGATACAAATGGCGTGTTGTACGCCACTTGCAGCTGTAAAGCACTGATTTTGACCAAAAAACACAGCTGAAAATGGCTGCAATTTGGTCAAAGTCAGGGCTTTACTGCCACAAGTGGACTCCAATGCGCTATTTACATCTGAATTTCCCCCCGCGATAGACTAGTGTATTCCATGGCCACTATGTATATTCAATAATCTCTGGGATGCTTTTGGAGGTGTGAACTGGGGGGGTGCACGCACGTGCACATCTCTTGGTGTTCTCCCAAGTATACTGTTATTTCCAACAAGTGGAAGGGGCCACGGACAGGCATTTCAAAATCATCCCTGAATATAGTGCTTTACTTTCCCCTTTAGGAACAAATAGAGATGTTAGAGAATTCCGCCACATATCCCAGGGATGCTGAATTCCAATCCGGAATCCGTGGCGGAATGGAACAACCCGCCCCACCACCCTGCAAAAGCCAAGCGAAACGGAACCTACCTGGCGGCGGCTCTTATAGCTCCGGCAACGGCAGTGGTGGCAGCGGCAGCAGCTCCAGTCACTGCCGGGCTGTGACCGCAAATGGCAGCCACCACACCGGTCGCCATTTGCATCCCTGGCAAGCCATGATAGGCTACATAAGTATCTACGTAACCTATCACGGCTCAGGGCAGGGATGCAAATGGCATAGGCACCGCCATTTACGTCCATGTCTTGAGCCGTGATAGGCTACGTAAATACATACGTAGTCTATCACAGCAATAGGAAGGAACGCAAATGGTGGCCACCATAGCCGCCGCCATTTGCATCCGTGTCTTTGGCCGTGATAGGCTACATATATATTTATGTAGCCTATCACGGCTCAAGACACGGACGCAAATGGAGGCTATGGTGGCCGCCATTTGCGTCCCTGTGCAGCCCAGCGACCGGATGTCCAGATGCGGGAGGCCCCGGCTGGCAGCTCCACAGAGTTGCCGTGGAGTGGAGCCAGCCGGGGAGGATTCCTGGGTGAGGGAATGGATCGCCTCCCCACAACCGCGGATTGCCCGGCGTGGAGCCAGGTAAGAGATTCATACATCCCTAGGAAAAAATAAGAATGGCTGAATGAGAGATAGGGATGGGCGGATTCCCAACATGTCATTCCGTGGGAGAATCCACCTGTGGAGGGAGGCGATCCGTCCCTCCCCCCAGAATCTGTCCCGGCCAGCTCCACTCCACATCAATCCTGTGGAGCCAGCTGCCTGTTTTGCATCACTGCCGAATGTCGATATGGCTGGCAGCCATTGCTGTGCTGTATCGTTGTAAGCACGTCTCCGGACACAAATGGCGTAGTGGGCGCTAGGGATGTACGAAAGTCACTTACCTTTTTGAAGGGTGACATTCACGGTCGGGGGGAGGTGCTCTGTCCTTCCCCCGAAATTCTCTTTCTCGTTCTCCCTCCGAAATTCCCTCCCCCCGATATCCACCCACTGGGCAGCCTGCAGGGATTCAAATGGCGGCGGCTGTAGCCGCCGCCATTTGCATCCCTGTATTTTGCCATGATAGGCTACGTAAATATTTATGTAGCCTATAATGGGAAAAACAAAACAAAACAGCAAACGCAAATGGTGGCAGCTACGGTGGCCGCCATTTGCATTCCCTTTTTTTTGCCATTTTAGCCTATGTAAATATTTATGTAGGCTAAAACAGCGAGAAAAAGGGAATGCAAATGGTGGCCGCCATAGCCACCATTTGCGTTCCCTTAGTTTTGCTGCAATAGGCTACGTAAATATGCAGACATGGCCACCATTCGCAATCAGTGCAGACAGCAGCAGGTAGGTGCTCCGTTCCGGGCCCCTTTAGTGGGGTGGGGGCGCTGGGGAACTTCATTCCACCACGGATTTCAGGGGGCCAAATGCACTGGCACTCCCTATGGGGGCCGCCATTATCCGTACACACTTTTTTTTTTTTTTTAAAGTCACCCGTGATAGGCTACGTGACGATTGACGTGATGTGCAACCCCCTCGCACTTTCCTTGCCGGTGTCGGCAAAGAGCATACGAGGGATTTGCACATGGCGGGGGCAGCAGCAGTGGTAGGGACTCCTGCTGCTGTCACCCACCACTGCTACCACCACCGTTTTGTGCAGGTTTGAGGAACTATTGCACAGCTTAACTCGCAAATGCAAGCTGAGCCGGGTCCATCGCAGGGATCCATCAGCCCCCAAAATGGCCAGATTTCCCCATGACAGACAACCCTGGGCATGATGGAACTTCGGGAGAGCAGGATAGAATGTTGGGAACTTTTTTTTATATAAAGAGATAGGAATAGAGTTCGAGTCCGAAGCCACTTCTTTGAGGAACTTCCTGGAAACTTGAGGTTTTCTGCCTCCCCCCTCCCCTTCTGAAGTGTTAGCAAACCCAACTACAAGAAATAGTAGAAGTGCAACTCAGTTGGAAGTGACCATATAAGATTACTACTCTCCTGGACTAAAGGTCAGAGAAAAGTTTCAGCATACTTAAGAGACAATTATCTAAAGTTCAAACTTTTCAAAAGGAACAGAACTGCAAATTATGTAGACAATTACCTAAAGTTCATTTTTTCCCCTGAAAAAGGAATGGTGAGAGAGAGAGAGAATGAGAGAGAGAGAGAGAGAGAGAGAGAGAGAGAGAGAGAGGAAAACCAGCTCTTCACCATGGCATTTTTTTTTGTACTCCCTGTTTGTGTTCAGTTATGCCAAAGTTAATATTGTTAAACACTGTTTTATTTCTTGTTTCAGTACTGTGTGTGGAGGGGTCAAAATTACATGCACCAGACCTGTATCAACTATTGCCTCAAAGTTGGCTTGGGTATGATTAACTTTATCTGCAAAGTGTCCCACAAATTGTCACAATGGGATATCAAGTGGCCCACCTTTTCTTCTTATTTCCCAGAGTGTAATAGGCTTTTTAGCACTTGAAAAAGCTCATTTGGATGACTCTGTGCAGATACAATGGTGGCAGGGAACTACAATTTACTTGCCACCCTCACTGCCATGGAGTAGGCCTTCTAAGATGTTCTAGCATGTGTTCGAGCAGACTCATTTTGAGTTGACGTCCCAATTGTTTCATCACCCACGGCTCCCTGGGTAACCAGGGATCTCATTTGGCTCCACACCATGGGAGAGGACACTCAGGAGCAATTGTGTCAACCACCTGGGCCATTTCCCCATTCCAAAGGTAAACCAGGGCTTCAACAGATGCCAGCTGAGGTGACAGGAAAATCCTCAAGAGCTGTCAGAAAACCATCTGGATCCATCAATCAGTCCTCCACCCATGCAGTGGCCCCAAGTCCCACTAAGTGTAAATCTCACTATGGCAAAAGAACTATAAAACCTTTCTCCACTCCCAGATCACCATTATCCCACCTAAAGCAGGATACCAGATACAACATGTGCCCTGCCAAATGGGTGGTGCCAGATACTAATTGGGAAAGATTCATGGTTGTAATGAAAGCCATAATGTTCCAAGCCACCCTCAACAAGGTGGCATCAGAATGTATGTTGAAGTTCCCCAGTACAACAAGCCAAGGAGACTCTAGAACCACCCCAGCTATTTCATGACAAGAAATTGTTGGGCAGTGGGCCAGGCAGTATACCAACTGAATCTGTATTCTGTCCTTAACACCTACCTTCAGATTCACACAGTCAAAACTGGAAGACTGGGATGGGGCACCTGGACAAGGGGACAGACTCATGGCAGACCACCATGACTGTGCCTCCCTGCCTCCCAGGTCTTGCCTGCTGCGATCTGGAGAGCCCAAGTGGGAAAAGTTGGAAGAGATTTACTCCTCCAGTCTTATCTAACCAGGTGTCCATGATACAGACTAGCATGCTCATCCAGGATCAGTTCCTGGATGACAGTTGTTTTCCCATTCACTGGCCAGTCATTCAGCCAGATTCATCCATACCTAGCTAGACGCAAAAGCATCCACAAGGATCATGGTGGGGTTTGTTTATTTTAAATGGCACACGCATGGGGGATGAGTTGTTCTGCTCATCACTAAATATGACACAGGTATTGTCTAATAGGTCCCCCCTGAGACTTGAATAAACATATTCCCCATAAGATTTCACTATTGGAAGGAACACACACTGAAGGTCACAGTCCTCCAAAAAATAAAATAATTTAATTTGTGTGCCAGGAAAATACTATTTTCCAAGCAAATATATTTTGGGACGGCAGTCCCCAAGCAATTGTCACCACTGCATATTTAGTTGCGCTGCTGCAACACCTTCCCAAAAGAACCTTTAGATGTCATATCATATATTTCTATCATAGATCACTTATTCTATGTTATACAGTCATGTTGGTTTGACATGTGGCATAATTTGATAGGTGAGCTGGAGTTATAGACCAGTGTTTTGTTTTTGTTGTTTAATCCTTATATGAAATTTGATAGCAGCCATCAATTTGATTTTCCAGAACACACACCACACATTTTTGATGTGAGCAAAAAGTGGATCATTTTGAATTATCCATGAATGCGTCTGCATGCATACAGCTTGGTTATCGTAAATCAGCTTCAAAATATCATAAAGCTGCATAATTTATTTACTGATAATTTTAATAAGCCTTCTGGCTGAACAGGACATTTCTGTCTTTATTGTCAAGCTTATGTAAAGACACTTTCTCATAAAGAATACATTGTACATGATCTGCATGACTTTGCTTTGTTGAACATGTGGTTCCCTTCTAATCCATTTGGTTTCCTCACTTTTTGCGTCTGCTTAGGAAGTGATGTATCACTCTCAGGCCAAAGTGATGCCTTCAAGTAGCCACAGACAAGAAGCAAGCCTCATGTGATAAAGCTATTTATTTGGCATCGCTCCACATACAACTAAGGCAATATTAACCATGGGTCGGATAGGACAAAACTTGTCCCAGTCTGACCCAATAGGAGGGAAGTGACCAATTATAGGCCACCCACTGTAGGAGGCGGGGAGCGTGCACCAGCCCACCCAGGATGCCTCTCCTGCTTCAAACATCTCCACACATCCCCACTGAGACATAACGATCAAATATGGTCTAAGACACATGAAATCTAATGTGCATGGACCAGAATCTTGCAATTGATCTCTGGATTGTATTTGGGAATTTGACAATGTGATGCATAGTCAACACGCATTTGATCATATGAGCATAGGTCACATTCAAATGTTTCATCCTTGTGTGGATGTGCAGGAATGTTGTGAGTGGAGGAAGAATTAAAGAGGAGAGACAAGGCAGGTGGGTTAAAATCAAGCTAGATCTGTTACTTATATAACAGGATCTGTTGGGGTGTCTCTGGGAATAAACATAACTGCCAGGTGACTATTTTGCCTTGATTTGGCAAGTCCAGCCTGGCCATCAGGCATAGTGCAGCCACCCTTCCTCTTGGTCACACTTTTTATAACTGAGTAGGGAGGCCTCCCTGTGTCACCTCCTCCCAGGGTCCCACAGTTCAGAGTGCATGAGGAGAGTTAACCACAAAAGCCAATAGGTCCCACAGATATGAGTGGCAAGGCCTGGGAATAACTCACCTTAAATGTGCCACTTCTCCTAACCCTAGCTGGAATTTTCCCCTGTATACCTGCCATAGGTGAGCAACAAACCTCTGCTTAGTCACTCATCCCCCCACCCCACCTGCACAGAAGATCATCCTGCCCTGTGCAGAGGAACAAGCCATTGCCTTCATCAGAAAGGTGGATCCTATGTGCCCTATATAGCTCAACCCAAGAGAGCAGAATTCTTGGGTGACAAATCTCCCTACCCCTGGAAGACCTTCTAATACAATATGCAATTCTCTCTTATTTATTTTTTTCCTGGTCCTGTTCAGTACATGCATGTCCCCATCACCCCTCCAGACTGTAAGGGGAAGGATACTACACTGGGTTATCAGTTATCACCACTCCTATTCAACACTGCTGGATCACCTCAAAAACCAATTGAGCCTGCAAAAACAGGGTCTTGCCCTTCAACAAACCCAGGTCATTCTCTCCCACCCCAGGTGAAACACCAGAACCTGAGCTGAGGCTCCGCACCCAACTTTGCTGGAATAGGATGGGTAGAGGTGATCTCTTGTCATGCCATGCTTGCCCAACCACTGAACAATGGCAATTTGGCTAAGGTTGATTAGAGTGGAGCATGAAACCCACAGGCAAGCCCCTGTCCACACAGAAAGCTCCCTGGGGGGAAAGGGGCAACTGGATGAACCAACAGCAGGCAGAAAATGGATGTGATGTCACACTTGCCCACAATGGCACCATTGGTACACCTCTGGACCAGGTGGATGGCAGACATAGTGAGAGATATAGTGCACTGTTCAGAGGTGGCCAGGATGGCATTGTTCCCAGAATGGCTCTTGAGGAACAACAAGTCTACATTCCCCAAAAGCTCTCTTTTGGACTATGCACAGTGGTGATACCCATAAGATGGGATGGGGCAGATATGTAAAAGGTTTCTGCCCAAACCTTTTTTTTGGATCTTTTCACTGACTACTTGTTCCATGCCCCCGGACAGATTGCTGATTCTTAGCAAAATAAGACTCAACATAAATTCTAAACCCCTCATACAAATATTTTGCTTCTACCACATGTGGTTAATGAGAAAGCAAATGGGATAACTCTTCCATTTTAATTGGGCTGGGTTCCTTTCAGAGGAGGCTGATTCCAAGATCCCTGCTTCCTATTCCCCTTGCTATCCCTTGGTTAACCCCCTACCTCTACAGCATGTCATGAAAGGCTGCTGGCCTGCACAAATGGGGCATTTGTGTCTAAATATACAAGGGGTATGGACACAGCACGGCTCCTAGCATAACAGGTAGGCTTGAGTCCCTTGACCTATAGTGCCATGAGAAGAAGAGGCTTGCTGTAGCTTGCCAGTATGTGTCCACTGTCCACTTGGTCACCCTGTACAGGCCTGGAATGTGTCATGAATGGCAACCACAAATCAGGCTATTTCTTATCCAAAGGATGGGAAGCATCAAAGGAGGCCCTCATACAAAAGATCTCATCATATATCCCAGACAAGCTGGGCTGATGAACTCTGTATGCAATGCATGATGTACATATTTCATTCATTCATTCATTCATTTACAATATTTATATACCTCTCCACATCAGAAGATTTCGGAGCAGTGAACAACATTTGGTCAAGACACCATCCTTTGTTGGGAACCTTTGCTGCACAACCCCCATAGAGGTAAAAAAAAGCCAGCCAGCTAGTTTGACCAAATTCTATATATCTTATTCCCCGTTGTTCTTCTCCTTCAGTTCTTCTGACTGATGGAACAGCAAGGAGAAGACATCCACAAATCTTCCCCAACATTTTCTTTTTTTCTCCTTGGTGGCCCACATTAGATGAAGGCTTAAGGGAATAAAAGTTCTGCCAAATGGAATTGCCTCATCCTTGGTACCTGCAAAAGGGTCAGCTGTGTTAAGCTGCCCAGATCCCAGGACATGTGAAGGACCCCCAGTGGTCTTTGCCATGCTGCAGCACGAGCTAAGGTGGCTTGGAATTTATCATAAGAAGAACTTCTGAAGGGCTCACAGTCAGACAAGGTAGTGGATCCAGCAGAGGCAGATGTTTCATCATGCTGATGTTCTTCCCCCTGAAAAGCAAACCCAGACTGTCAAGGAGCCCCTATCTCAATTGGTTGAAGATAAGGTCAAATCTGTCCAGATAGCCAGGGCATTGGCTCAATGGACTAGGGATGTATGGACTGTGTAAAATCCACTCCGTCTGTGTTTCACAGATTGTCAGGCACCTTTTATTCCATTGTCCGTTCACAGACGGATGCATATATTCATCATGTGGAAAAATAAGCAAATCATTACATAAGGGGTTTCATAAGAATATACATAATTTACCTTAGTATGTAATATTTAGCATATTATCCCCCATCCCATTCAACTTTTCCTCAGCAGAAACTTGTGTATTTTCCTACAAATAAATATTTGGAATTTCAGAAAAGTAAAAAATAAAATAAAAAAAATCCCAAAGTCCACAGACTCTTGTGCAGCACGGATTCTTAGAAATCCAAGCTCATTTTAGTTCATCTCGAATTCCTCCAGCATCCTTACCGTGGACCCATATGTCCCCAACACTGACAGGCCCAAGGCTGAAAGAAAGAGCCATACTCACCATGATCCTGTTTAGATGGAGGATAGTCTTAAACAGCAGCACTGTGCTTTCCCCAGTGGCACCATCTGCAGAGTGACTCTTCACCACAGGCTTGCTGGTTCTTACCTTGAGAGTGTCTACCTAAGATCTAATGGCAAGCCAAGCCTTCTCTTGGGCTTTCTGTATGGCCTCCCTCTTTACCATTCGTTTGGATTGGCTTTGAGCAGCCTCCATGCAAATGCAGGCAATCCAAGTATGTGAAGATGGCAGCCATATCTGGGGATACATCCTCCTTGGAGAAAGAAACTGGTGGTGGAGGAGGCCATTTGGCAGGAGCCTTAGGGGTCTTGCCCTTCTTTCCCCCTTGCCCCCTGTTGGTGGCATTATTGCAAAAAAGAAAAGAAAAAAAGAATACCTGCCACTAAGGAATAATGCCAATTGGTGACAGGCAGTTCACCAGTTCCAGTTAATAAATCAGGGCCCACACAACCACCCTCTGGCCCTCCAGGCCAAAGCTGTTCCTTGGCAGGACCAGGCCATGCTAGTCCATGCAGCACTGAAAGGCCATGAACTGGCTAACTCATTAGACCACACTGGGCCACTGCCCCCAAAGGGTGAGAACATCTTCTATCAAGACCACATGGCCATTGAAGAAGACCAG
Source organism: Heloderma suspectum (assembly GCF_057233095.1). Classification (NCBI taxonomy): domain Eukaryota; kingdom Metazoa; phylum Chordata; class Lepidosauria; order Squamata; family Helodermatidae; genus Heloderma; species Heloderma suspectum. The sequence continues at coordinate 31,068,713 of NC_139465.1, forward strand.
GCCCAGCTCAACCACACTGGGAGCGCATCGGGGAGAAATGTGGCAAAATGAATAGCTCCCACACGTGGCAAGGCTACCCCAAACTGCCTGGCATCCCTGGATGGAACTGCCTCTGTCAGTCACAAGCCATCTGGTTTCCAAGCAGGCAAGCTTCCACTTGAGTGGCAGTGACTATGCACAGCACTCTGATGGGAAAACACACACACACACACACTCCAAACAGTGCACCTAAAGAACTATCCCTGTCTCCAAGATGCTGCTCACTCCAGCAGCCATAAATTATAAAGAGGAGGAAGGGGAGGTTCTGAGAACTTAAATAGCCCTCTCAGAGAAAACGTCATCCTGCTTTCTCTGTCCCTCCCACAAACATATTCCCTCATGGGGGCAAGGCAGCACCACAAAATGTCCTTATCAGTGGGACAAGAGTACTGGATTACCTGAGATGGGACACTCCTCCCTACATGATTGGCCAGCTTGGGAAAGAAGTATCATCTCATCCGGCCCCATCATAGCAACCTGGAATGAGTGGTTGTGTGGTCTGGTTAAAGGTGGCAAAATCCCATCAGGTGAGCTGGTATATAGTCCAATGGCTGGTGAACAATGGTTGGCTAAATGTGCACTGCAATCCAATTCAAATCTCACCTAATCTGTCACCTCATTAGGTGTAATGTAGAGAAATAATTTAGTTCCCAACCATGTATTTAGAAGGCCCCCAAATATAACCATTTTCATTTCACGTCAGCCAACTTTTATCTAAACACAGAGAAATGTCCTTCTTGAGAGCTCTTCAGGTTTCCAGCTGTAAAGTTCCCAATTAAAAATTCTTTCTTTTTGTTCAAAAATAACATAACCAGCACATATAATGTATAGTACAGTCTTTAATGCCATTAATGATTTGATCTTTCTAAGAACTTTTTTTAATGAAAAGGGGAAAGAAAGAAAACTAGCTAGGAAGGTAGAAGGCTACACAGTAGGGAAATCTACAAATCTCTACATATTGAAGATAGTACCATGAATTAAAGCAGCACCAGGTACACACACACACACAAAAACCTTAATCATGGTAAAATTTGTATTTTAACAAATACCTTAAAGTTATAAACTGCAATTATGACCTGATACTAAGCTGTACTTTCTGCATACATTTACTCATGCAGGGTTGTGTTTCCCAGATGTGTATGTAAAGTCTTCCACCTACGTGATTCATTTTAATGCCTTGATTATATGCCACCCAAGTCAGACCTCCCAATGACCTGGAGTATTATTTCCATTGTATGCAAATGTGGCATCACATCAGGATAAACTGTCTTAGTGGAATAATTTAAATGGAACTAGAAAGGGCTGGGAACAACCAAAGATGAAGCAAGCAACGCCCACCCAAGTAAAGGTATATTTAAATAGGTCTAAGAACTGCTTAACTACCAAATGAGAGCTTAGAAAGGAATATGCTTACTGCTCCACCCAGTATAGAGATGAGTGAGCATCCCTGCTCACATTGGATTGGGATGGGAATGAGCAAGTTATTTCTAAAAGAAATTGGAAATAGTTCAGCTCCCACAAGGCAATGAGATGTTTGGGAAATAATCCCTCCTCTCTCCCAGCCTTTTGTGATCCCCAGAATGCAATGGAGGTAGCCATGGATCACTGGCCCTTTCATCCTGGACAAGGCACCAGAGAAGGAGGGGAGAATTAGAATGAGACAATCCTCCCCTTTCCACTCCCCATGCAATGACTCTCCTCCCACTACTGCCCTACAGTGGGTGTTTATTAAGAAATGTGGGGGGGTGTTTAGAAGGGTAGGAGAGCACCTTGCTTCTTCTACAAGGCAAACATTATGCACCCCTGAAACGTCTATCCAAGCCAAGCTGCACAAGCTGCCTTTACTAACATCTGTAATTCAGCTCACAAACCACAGTGTGTGCTGAGCATGTCCGAGGTGACACCCTGGCACTCCAGTGTCCATGCACTTGTAAAGGTGCAGGTGTTAATGTGTTACATTGACATAGACTTGTATATGTGTCATTGCAGATATATTTGGAAACACTGGTCAGCCAAGGTAGAGGTTGCTGAAAACACATTTCCCTATCATGTCATGGTGCTCCGCACAACAAGGTATAACTTTTGTATTGGTCCTAGTGCAGGAGACAGACAAATGTGAAGGAATCCATATCAGTGATGCCCCTTCTGGCCATGAGTGGCAAGTTGAGGTTCTATGCCATTCGCCTGCCTTGTCCCATACGCACAATAGAAATGTTGCATCCTGCAAGGTGGAGTGCCACTGCAGTAGGGATACCACCACATTAGGGATATCTGAGAAATTCATTGCAGTTTAATTTTTATCAGGATTTACTTACCCAGCTCACAATGTCCAGGCCAGATACAGACTTGGACACAATCTGTGGTCAATGTCCATACGTTTCCAAGCTTCCAGTGTGATATGTGGACCAAAAAGATGCATTGACAGCATGCATAAATTTGAACAATATGTTAGGGATGGCGGAGAATTTCTCCCCGAAACTTCGAGGGGCCGAGCGCCAACGTGTTCGGCCCCCCGAACAAGTTTCGGGGAGAAATCCTCCGCACCCCCACTGCACCCCGCACCCCCCCCCGGGATGGGACTTACCTTCACCGAATGTCCCTCCCGGTGGCTGGTCCAGCCGGCGGTTCGGCGGGTGTTCGAGCGAGGCGGGAGCGGCAGCCGGTCTTTCGACTGGCTGCCGCTGCCGCCATTGCCATGAAAGAAGAAAAAAAAAAAACGCCCCCTGATAGGCTACGTGACGATTCACGTAGCCTATCACGGCTAGATTTGCAAAGTCAGCCGTGATAGGCTACGTGAATCGTCACGTAGCCTATCACGGGTGACTTTTTTTTAAAAAAAAGAGTGTACGGATAATGGTGGCCCCCATAGGGAGGTACCATTCCCGTTCCTTATTTGGTCACTGTAGTCTACGTAAATGTTTACGTAGACTACGGCGACTAAATAAGGAACGCGAATGGCGGCTCCCTATGGGGGCCGCCATTCGCGTACGCGCTTTTTTTTTTTTTAAAGTCACCCGTGATAGGCTACGTGACAATTGATGTAGCCTATCACGGCTGACTTTGCAGATCTAGCCGTGATAGGCTACGTGAATCGTCACGTAGCCTATCAGGGGGCGTTTTGTTTTTTTTTTACTTTCGCGTTCGCGGCCGGGCGAGGAGAGGCGCCTCCTCCCCGGCCTGAATTTCGGCCGGGCAAGGCGGGAAGCCTCCCCCCCGGCCTGAATTTCGGCCGAGCGAGGCGGGAAGCCTCCCCCCCCGGCCTGAACTTCGCAGGGGGAGCAGCGAAGCTCCTCCCCCCCACCGCAAACGGCCTTCGACGACAGGTAAGTGACTTTCGTCCACCCCTACAATATGTGTACTTCTGAAAAATGCACACAACATGCTTTAATCAATGGGAGAAGAATGCATACATTTCAAAGATATGCACAATTTATGCATACATCTGGAAAAAAATACACCTAAAATATGTACACGGGGGCGGGATGAAACACACAATCAGATATAAACTCAAGTTGGAACAAGCATCGAGATGAAATTTAGAGAACTTTAGTGAGCTTGAGCTTTGCTGCTTCACACATCCTTACACCACATGGAAACATTTTCAGCAGCTTCTATGTGTGATGAGCAATATTTGAATGAGACCATAGACTGTTTTTGCCATCGCTAGGCATTTGAAAATAGCTGCAGACCGCCAGTCACGATACTTTATGACTTGCATCCAAGACCACAAAGCTGCAAAGGGGGAACTTCCCTGCCCCCTGTGTAATTAAGTCATACTTCAAGTGGGAAGTCTCAGAGCATGATGAGGAAATGCCAGTAGCAACTGAAAGGAAGATATACCCCCAGTACTGCCCAACCATTTGGCAGAATGAGGCCACCACTTCAGGTAGCAGTGGCAGCTCTCTCCAGAGCCCACAGCAACAATGCTCCATTGGAAGACAGAGCTGAGTGTGTCTATCTTGCACCCCCTAAACTAGCCTTCTGCCCTCAAGTGCAGGTGTTGAAATAAATTGCATTGCCAATCCAGTGCCCTACTGTATGTGGAAAGGGGGCAGGGGGACCCATCTTGTCCTTTGCCTCAGACAACAAAGTATGTTGGACCAGCCCTGCATACCCTCCAACTGCTTCTATTTACCTGATCTCTGTTTCTACAACTTTTCCCTGACACCAACACCATAGCATAACACCTACCAAGAAAGTAAGTGCTAGGGCTGTGCATGGAGCCAGTGCTTTGCTGAACAGATGCTGGTTCAGACCTTCTGAAGCAGATGCGCTTTACTTCGGACTGTTTTGGACCCCATCTACTTCGACTCGGATCCAAATCCAAAGCAAGATTTTACAGCTGAATCACTCATTTTTGGAGTTTTCCCACTGATTTGGATGGGAAAACACAAACAGCCATAACTTTTTCATGATAAATACATGCAATTTGGGGAACTCTCAGCCCCCTGGAGGTCATCCCACCACCACATCACAGATAGTTCTGCCCACTAGTTTTGGGCCAAGATGCAGGAGAAATTTGATTTTTTCGAGGAAATCTCTCAAAGCAAAGGGTGATAAATTTTCATTGCTTGCACAGAAGTGCATGAAAGTTGGGAAAAGTAAAGCCCATTTGGAGGGCATCCCATCTGCCATATTTCAGACAGTTTGGCCCAGAGGTGTTTGTGCTAGGCAGAGGTAAAATGTCTTGTTCTCAGAAACTCAACCCCAAGTTCATAAAGGGATGATCAAGTTAGGTGTTGAAGCGGTGAGGAGATCACTATCCCTAAACTCTACTGTAGGTTTCTTTGAAGTGCAAATAGTACTACTTTTGGCTGAATTGCCTGGGAAAACACTGGCTGGTAGGCACAAAGCAAAGACAGCAACCCTGTCAGGTGGGCACAGCAGCACCTTGCCCACCTCTGCCCCTGCCAAGACCCTGAAGATGCCTCATATTGCTTGCTTGCTTTGCAACACACAGCTTGCTTGCTTTGCAACACACAGTGTAGTATTTTATTATTGAAATAATAGCTGTTAATGTGTGTAGTGCTTTGCCCAGTTTTTGAAAATGTGGACTGTGTGTAGTCCTTTGACACACACTGTTTGCTTGTCCACACAGCACAAGCGCACACACACACACACACACACACACACACAGAGAGGGCCCAATTGAACACAATGGGATTTATGTCTAAGTAGACACTTATTGCACTGTATGTCTTACAAAACAGTAAATTTGTGGGCAGTTTATTAGCACACCCTTCCTTCAGAAGCCAGTGCAATTCAGGCTAGTAGGTGTAAAATGAATCCTATGTACAGCAAGTAGAACTGAGTCTTCAGTATGGTGTTGTTGGAAAAGGCTCATGCAGTGATCCCAGGTGTGGGAATAGGGACACTATTTGGGTTGGATCCAAGATCTGCCTTCTGAAAGAGGAAGGGATCTACTCATGGAGGGTCCCTCTGCCTGAATTTTGGGGACCCCCTGCCCTCCTCACCACAGCTCACTCCATTCAGCAGGGTCTTTTGACTCTCTGTGTAGCATTTTCAGTGGGTTGTAGGGGCAGCCATGGGAAGGAGGGGGCAGAGAAATCCACTTCTGTCAGTCCAGTTGGAGTTGATCCAGTGTAATACTGGATCCAACCGCTTGTGTGTGTGTTATAGAATAGTTCCGTATTTTGATGTGTTCATGGTTTGCAAGCTGCAACATGGACCCTGTTAATAACCTTGGAGGGCTCCTAAAGTAGAAAGGCACGTTAGTGAGTTTTAAATAAGCAAATGACTCAATTAATAAATAATAAAAGGCACAGCTCAGCTATCCTTCAATTTAACTTAGAACCCATATTAATAGGTTGCATATTTCCTCATGAAACGTGATTTGTTTTGTTAACCAAGGCATAGATAAATAAATAACATGAAAAGCACTATGATGAAGGATCAGGAGGTTAATTGGGGAGATGAGTGGAGAGCAAGCCATACGCCACCCTCTCAAGCACCTGCGTCGAAGCTAATTCGTGCAGTAGCTTTGCTGTCTGCTCCTATAGGAGCTGCCTGCTGTTTTCTCAGCTTCCAAGTGCTATTTGTTTTTTGGTGTGTTTTTTTTAAGTGTCTGCTGGGAAAGGAACATAAATTAAATGAAGTGATTTTATTACTAAACAAGAAGATGGGCTGTTTGCAAGTTACAAGTTGCAGGAGCTCAATAAAAATGCATATTTCCATGGATAGCACCCTGCAATCTCCAGGCAGCATGTCAGGCACCAACATATGGATCCAAAGGAGTTGAGGGAAAGAGGGAATAAGGAGGAGAGGTGGCGCCATGCCACAAGGCTATGGAAAGCAGTGCCAAGTAATGTTATGCAGCAATTGAATGCATTTCCCTACCTAGTGCTTCTTTTCTTCAGCATTGATTTGGGGTGGAATGGATGATATTTGAGAATAAAACTGCCAATATTGAGAATAAGACTGCCAATATCGTACTGCCTTCATACAAGTCTGTGGTGCAGCCACACTTAGAATACTGTGTCCAGTTCTGGTCACCACACCTAAAAAAAGATATTTTGGACCTGGAAAAAGTGCAGAAAAGGGCAACTAAAATGATCAAGGGATCATCTCCCCTATGAGGGAAGGTGACAACAGCTGAGATGGTTTAGCTTGGAAAAAAAGGAGGGTAAGGGGAGATACGAGGGCTACAAAATTATTCATTGTCTGGAGAAGGTGGAGAGGGAGAAATTTCTCTCTCTCTCTCTCTCTCTCTCTCTCTCAAAATCCTAGAACTCAGCTGATTGGTGGGAGATTCAGGACAGATAAAAGGACTTCTTCACAGAATGCATAATTAAACTATGGAACTTGCTACCACAGGAGGTAGTGATGGCCACCAATTTGGACAAATTCCTGGAGAAGAAGGCTATCAATGGCTACTAGTCCTGATGGCTATGTGCTACTGCCAGTAACAGAGGCACTGAGCCTATGTACACCAGTTGCCGAGGAACATGGACAGGAATATGCTGTTGCATTCATGTCCTGCTTGTGGGTTCCTGGTCAACAGCTGGTTGGCCACTGTGTGAACTGAATGCTGGACTAGCAAATCCAGACCTTTGGTCTGATCCAGCATGGCTCTTCTTATATTATGTCATTATGATATTCATCTCTTGCCTTCTCTGTGGCAAACACAGTCGGACTCCTGTAGAGATAAGGGAGACAGCTGCTTTTGGCTCAGTTTGGTGTGGAGGAATGGTAGGTGGGGAAAAGGGTTAAGCATCACACACATGTGCACACACACCTGCATGCACACCACACACACATCTCCCAACCACTTGTGAAGTCCAAAATCCCGCTCTTCCAAAAAATGCCCTCCGGGTTTTGTTACACACATGCATATGTAACTTGGAGCTCACCATGGTCTGAAATTGGGAACTAGCTACCATGGACTGTGGATGCTTCCAGGCAAGCCTTTTATTTTATTTATTGCCCTGCCTCATTCACAATCTTTTACAAAGATATCAGATGACATTGTCTTCCATTTGGAACCCTGCCATATTTTCCCACCACTTCTTTCTTTCTTACCACGGCAAATCCATTAAGGAGAGAAAGATGGAATACCTGAATATTTTCTTTTGACCGGTCTGGCCCTGACAATTCACCTGTGGGGAGATGAAATATGCACTTGCTGGTGTGTTGTCTGCCCTAAATAATCCTGTGGTTTGGATCCAGGATCTGCCTTCTGCAAGAGGAAGGATTCTGTTTGCAGAAGTTCCCTCCACCCAATGTTTGGGAATCCCCCTCCCACATCACAGCTCACCCCATTCAGCAGGTTCTCCTGATGTTCTGTGTCAGTCAGTTCACACAAATGTTGCAGCCTACCAGGGCTTATTTAAGTTGTGGTGCATGCCGACGGGCTCCAGTGCATGCCAACGACCATTGTGAATATTCTAGGGGTATATGAAACCCCGCTTACCTGGCTCCGCCAGGTTCCGCAGGTGGGGGGAAGGCAATCCGTTCCTCCCCCCAGAATCCTCGATGGAGGGAGGAGGTGATCCATTCCTCCCCCCTGGAATCCTGCCCAGCTGGCTCTGCTCCGCGGAGCCGCCAGCCGGGCCAACCCACAGCGGGGCCTCCAGCCGCTGCCGGGCTGGTGTGTACACAAATGGCGTCCTGTGTAGGGGACGCCATTTGCGTCCCTACACCGGCCCATGATAGGCTATGTAAATATTTACGTAGCCTATCACGAAAACAAACAAACAGCGAATGCAAATGGCGGCGGCTACGGCAGCCACCATTTGCGTTCCCTTTTTTTTCCAGGGATGTCAGAGAATTCCGCCACGGATCTCGGTGAGGCTGAATGCCAGTGCATTCGGCCCCCCAAAATCTGTGGTGGAATGTGTGATTCCGTGTGGCCTGAGGGAGTTGCTCCAAAGTGGATTCCGCAGGTCAGATTCTTAGAAATCCGAGCTCATTTTAGCCTGTCTCGAATTTCTCCAGCATCCCTAAAAGGAACTTGTTGTGAACCACCCTGCATGTTACAGTGTATTTATCAGAACCCTGTTACAGGCAAGATGGCTCAGAGCTTACATTCATGATTTACCAGAGATAGTACATTAGCCCCTTCAGGTTATGATCCAACCCACCACACAAAAACAGGTGTTGACAACAGAAATAAAAATTGAATTCCACCATCACACAAGTAACTGGACTGGATTCCATTTAAAAACAGACACACATGATCTCTATTCCATTTTCATCAATACTTTTTGTTTGTTTGTTTTAATTTCTTGTCAATTGCCCCTGGTTATTTCTCCTTGCATGGCCATTTCCTCATTTCCTCTATTTGCCTGTGCATGGTTACTTCATGAAAACCATCTGCCATTTCAATAGTGCTCATTATTAGGGATGTACAAAAGTTCCACCACGGATCTCGGGGAGGCCGAATGCCAGCGCATTTGGCCCCCCGAAATCGGTGGTGGAATGGCCTGCCACCCCCCCCCCCAGGATGGGACTTACCTGGGGCGGATCTTCCTGGCGGCGGCGGCTCTGGCGGCAGCTCCGGCGGTGGTTCGGCAGCGGCAGCTGCGGTGGCCGGTCTTCTGACCGGCTGCCGCCGCTGCCATTTCCAGTTAAAAAAACAAAAACAAAAAAAAAGTGATAGGCTATGTAAAGATTTACGTAGCCTATCACGGCTAGATTTTAAAAAAACACCGTGATAGGCTACGTAAATGTTTATGGCCTATCACGGCTGACTTTAAAAAAACAACAACAACAACGCCCGTACGCAAATGGCAGCGGCCATGGCCGCCGCCATTTGTGTTCCTTATTTTGGCACGTCTTAGTCTACGTAAACATTTACATAGACTAAGACAGCGAAAATAAGGGGAACGCAAAAAGCGTAGCACCTACGCTATTTGTGTTCCCCTTATTTTCGCCGTCTTAGTCTACGTAAATGTTTACGTAGACTAAGACATGCCAAAATAAGGAACGCAAATGGCGGCAGCCATGGCCGCCGCCCTTTTCATATGCACATTTTTGTTTTTGTTTTTTAAGTCAGCCATGTTAGGCTACGTAAACATTTACGTATCCTATCACGGCTGACTGCAGGGACGCAAACGGCGGTGGCAATGGCCGCCGCCATTTGCGTCCTTGCTAGCCAGCGCTGCGGCCAGATGTCTGGCTGCTGGTGGAGCTAGCCGGCGGCTCCGCAGAATCCCTGTGGAGCGGAGCTGGCTGGCCAGGATTCCGGGGGGGGAGGAACGGAGCGCCTCCCCCCCGGCCAGGATTCTGGGGGGAGGGACGGAACGCCGCCCCCCAACATCAGCATAATCCGCGGAAAGGTAAGTCACTTTTGTACATCCCTACTTATTACAAGCTTGAAAAGAGGTGTCCCAAACATATTTTGAAGCTAAGATTCTGAGGACAGAACAGAACACATCTGTTTTATCAGTTATTACCTGGTCAGGTGCAAAGCTTAAGCCATTAACAAAAGCTCAGAATTCTTACATAGATTGAAACTGTTTTTAATGAGTTATTGAACGAGCTTAACTGAATTGTAGACTGCATAGGTGTTTACACCTGTGTGCTTATAAAATTGAACCCAAGGGGCACCAATATACATTCTGAGGTCAAGCTATTGCAGATGTGATTGTCAGTGTATTATATACCTCTGAAGCCCTCAACTATGTGCCTGAAGGCCCTTGTATATTGTCTTATTTCACTAGCACTATTAAAGGTGGAAGGGATTCTCTTCTAACTGTATCTCCAGGGAATGGGCCAAGTATTGTTTCGTTCTCTCTCATTATGGACTTACTTACAGTAGAGGATGCGGACTAAGGCATTGTGCCAAAGCCCTCACAGAAATCTTCCCCCCCACCACCACCTGTTTGTTGTAATGATGGATGCTTCTTAAATTGTCATGATCTAAAGTCCTTCCAGATTTTAGAGTTCTGAATTGCTGGTCCTATTTCTGAAGAGGAACTGATGCATTGGACATCCTTGATGGATTGATGGATTTATTGATTTTGTTTCATTTATATCCCAGTTTTATACAGAACATGTTCATAGACAATTTTGATATCAGAGTTTTCACTTCCTTCAGTTAATTCCTGTCTTCTCACCTCCATGTTACCAATGCAAACAATGAAAATACTCTTCAAAAAAAGTAGTCTTTCTGCGTTCATACACATGATCGCATTAAGTTTATTTTCATGTTGAGTCTTACTGATGTGCTCGTGCACTGACTGAGCAATAAACAAAGAAAAAGTGGTGTGATTCTGATTGCATCAAGATACTTTTTGAATAGCTATTTGCTAGGGCACAGGAGCACCTATGTGCATGGGTAGAACATCTCACAACATTATTTTTATGCACTCATCTGTCTGTGTCTGTCTGTCTTTTTGTCTATCATATATCTATCCATCCATATATCCAATCATATCAGTTTTGTTTTTGCTTTACTTTTCAGCCCTGGTTTATGAAAGTGTATGCAGGTAACATGAAGGAGAAAAGTTGCAATGGATCTGAAGGAAATGAAAGCTGAAGCGAACTGCGCATGCTATAGTTGTAGGATTAATTTTAGCCATTCTAGTTAAACTGGGAGGAGTGGGAGAGTGAATCTATGGAACAATAAATGAATGGAAGAGGGAGAAATCTCATCTGCTCATCCCTAGTTTCCACTGGACCTTCCCATGGAACATTGGGCTGGATCCAGATTTAGTCATAGAGGACACCCACTGAAATCAATGGGGTGTACAATTTCAGTGGGTCTAACTGTCACTAAATATGGATCCAACTGCTTTTTCCTTAGGAAAACCAGGATCTGATGGTGATGGGTGCCAACTTAGGTGGATTAGACCAATTCATGGAGGATATCAATAACTACTAGTCATGATGCTACCTCTAGTCTCAGAAGCAGTACCCTGTCCTGGGGAAAATACAGGAGGGTACTGTCCTGCTTCTGAACTTCCCATATGGAACAGAATGCTGGACTAGATAGGTCTTTGGTCTGCTCCAACATGTATTGATCAATGAGCACAGAAAAAAAGGAGAGAAAAATAGAAAAACCTGAATTCCACACTTCAACTTTTTGTTGCAGATTCTACCTGTGATTCAAAAGTGTGTTCGTAATAAAGCAATACAGAACTAAGATGACTTGTTAAGTAAGCAAATAAATCAAAGTATGTTACATGTTTAAGTGCTTGCTGGCACACACAGAATTGCTAACAAGTGGAGGGGTGAGAGGGATGCTGAGTGTCAATGATATAGGGATTTTTAAGGTAATAGAAACATCTCATACATTTTGTGGGAGAGTGAATTCAAGTAATTACCTAAGTTATGCTTCATTATTTGATTTGCCACTAATGCACAACAGGTGCCATTAAATTAAGCCAATGCTTACCTCACTTGAGGTAAACATTAGCTTTATTTGCAGCACTGCCTATATTTTGCATAGTAATGGAATGCAGGCCTCTGTAAATTCAGCAATTGCATAAGTTAAATGCTGACTAGTTTAATGATGTCAGCTCTACCCAAGGGCTGTGAAGAAGGTAACAAGTGTCACTATGTGAAAACAGAAGGAATGATCAGCCATGAACCATATACAACCAATTCTCATAGCTAAAGCGATTGCTCCCCGCTCTTGTGTGTTCCAGTATCTGAATGAGCACAATAACATTATTGTTGGGTTAAAATTGTGTCTCTCCAATATATCTATTCCATTTCTAAGCACAATTTCTGACATCACACAGTGTTATTACTGGGAGATGTCTATGAAGATCTAATGAATGAATGAATGAGTGGATAATTGCTGAGAAGGGAAATGTGTGAGAGAAGTGTGTACGTTTGAGAGGCCTTCCGTGAGTGACAAGCCACAGTTTATTAAGTTCAGAATCTCTTTCTTTTAAAATGTTTTAATTGTTTTAATATGGTGTTTTACTCTTTTATCTTGTTGTTCACTGTTCTGAAATCTTTGATGTGGAGCGGTATATAAATTCAATCATAAAAAAACCTGCTGGTTTAAAAGACCTGACAATAAGGCTATCTTACATTGGTCCAAACTCCACAAAGGCAGGAAACTGGAAGCTAAGGCTGATGCCATATCCGACATGCCCCATGATCAGTCATGATGTTGTGCCATGTCAAGGTGTGTGTACGTATACGTACACGTATACGTACACACACACACACACACACACACCACTCTCTCTGTCTCTGTCTTTCTCTCTCTCTCTGTCTTTGCAGTCAGAGCTTCAGTGCTTCTGAACATTGAGGTCATATCTCTAATATGAATATAAGAAGATCCATGCTGGATAAGACCAAGGGTCTAGCATTTTGTTCATGCTGTGGCCAACCAGCTGCCCACGAGGAACTCACAAGCAGGACATGAGTGCAATAGCTATAAGCCATCATGACTAGTAGGCCTTGATATCCTTATCCTCCATGAATTTTTCCAATGCCCCTTTAAAGCCATCCAAATTAGCGGCCATCACTACATCTTGTGGCAGCGAATTCCATAGTTTATGCGCTGTGTGAAGAAGGACTTCCTTTTACCTGTCCTGAACCTCCCACCAATCAGCTTCATGGGATGACCCCGGGCTCTAGTATTATAAGAAAGGGAGAAAAATGTCTCCCTATCCACTTTCTCTAACCATGCATAATTTTAAACACCACTATCACTCAGTGGAGGCCAGTGGCCAGTCTGAATGGCGGGACAGAGGGCAAGTGAGCAGAGGCATGACAGTCAGAACAAAAAGCTCATGAGAGGCAGAGTCAAGGGGGATCAGTGGATGAGGAGCAGTCTTTGAATCCTGACCCATACCACAGAAGGAGAAAACTGATGCAAGGGCGGGGGAGATCACATAACCACACAAAAGTACTCCTTTGCATCCACATTCTCCTGTTCTAGCAATTACTCGCATTTCACATAGAGTCAGGTGACTTTAAGATGATGAATGGAAGAGAGAGGAAGGCCAGCATCTCTTCTCGAACATCCCAGAGTGCAGGACACGGAGTAATGGGCTCAAGTTACAGGAAGCCAGATTCCGGCTGAACATCAGGAAAAATTTCCTGACTGTTAGAGCAATACAACAATGGAACCAATTACCTAGGGAGGTGGTGGGCTCTCCCACACTGGAGGCATTCAAGACGAGGCTGGACAGCCATCTGTCAGGGATGTTCTGACCTGTATTCCTGCATTGAGCAAGAGGTTAGACTTGATGGCCTTGTAGGCCCCTTCCAACCCTACTATTCTATGATTTTATGATTCTATGAATGGGAGCAGACACAGCCATAACAACAATGATAATAGTTAAAATAAGATGTGATACTCTCAGAGCCACATAGAAAAGCAGCCTTTGGAACATTAGAACAAGTTCTGAAAGCCTCCAACATCCATGTTTTTGTTCTGAAATCATCCAAAAATCCATCACAAAGCATCCACCAGAGCAGGCCTACTCAGAAGCAGCACAGTACAAATTTATTTATTTATTTCTACGATGACCAATAGCCAAAGCTCTCCAGATTATGCATATCTTACTTGTAAGAAGAAAGGACTGGACTGCTGAGGAGAAAGTATAGGCATCCCTTTGTATATGATGATGATGATGATGATGATATCCCTTGGAAGCCAGCAGGAACCCTTTGCAACCCTCCCCCCACCTCACACATGCACAAAAACGCCCCAAACCATAACAGCAATGATGATGATAATAATCAAAATAACATGTGATATTCTCAGAATCACACAGAAAAGCAGCCTTTGGAATACAGAAACAAGTTCACACCCCTGCCTCACCAATCCATGGTGTACAATTGTTTGCCAACCCTGATTAAAAAATAATACTGCTCTGAGCATGTGTAGTTGTGGGTGCAGAGGTGGAAATAAAGAGACAGGACAAAAATAGATGGTATCAAATTGGGCTACATTTATTGATCAATCTGCAATGGGGGAAGACCTAGATGGGCAACCAATCTGTGCCAGCATCTAGCTTGGCACTGTATTGGGTGAACCATTCAAAGCCTGCTGAGTGGCGTCCTTGAGACTGCCACCTCCAGGACTACTCCTTTTGGGGGAGGAAGGACTTCCCCTGTCACCCGCCTCCCAGGCCACAAAACACCAGGTGGGTGGAGTTGGCCTCACAGGTAAGACTTATCCCCCCAATGGGACCACAAAACCCAGAGTGGGAGGCATCAGGCATCACCTGTCACCAAACAGTGCCTCTGAATGCTCACCATCCCTATTCTCATCTGCATTGCCTGCCCCTAACAGCCTATCTGAAAATGTGACCAGATAACGTGACTATCCAATAAGACCAAAATTGCCTAGTAGGACACACCCTCCTCACTTACAGTGTGGAGTAGGCAAAAAGACACACAGCCCTGGCCAAGCAGACTGTGAGCCAAAAATTCCTACTCAGTCCCCAAAAGGATGATCAGCAGAGCCCACACTGCATACAGGGAGGGAGTGCGGGAGGAAGCTGTGGTTCAAGAAGGTGTTGAGGAGGGGCCTAGGGAGCTAAAAGGGCCTCTCGGCCCTCTCCCAGCCCCAGTGGCACCACCTAAGCCCACCAATGGTGGCGTCATACGTCTCTCTCCCCACCGTCATCTGCAACTAGGGGTGGACGAAAGTCCTTTACCTTTCGCCGAAGCTTGTTCGCGGTGGGGGGGAGGCGCTTCGCTGCTCCCCCTGCAAAGTTCAGGCCGGAGGGGAGGCTTCCCGCCTCGCCCCGGCCGAAATTCAGGCCGGGGGGGAGGCTTCCCGCCTCGCCCCGGCCGAAATTCAGGCCAGGGAGGAGGCTTCCCGCCTTGCCCGGCCGCGAACTCGAAAGTTTAAAAACAAACAAACAAACGCCCCCGTGATAGGCTACGTGACGATTAACGTAGCCTATCATGGCTAGATCTGCAAAGTCAGCCGTAGCGTTGCCCTTATTTTCGCCGTAGTCTATGTAAATCTTTACGTAGACTACAGCGACCAAATAAGGAACGGGAATGGCAGCTCCCTATGGGGGCCGCCATTATCCGTACGCGCTTTTTTTTTTTTAAAGTCACCCGTGATAGGCTACGTGACGATTTACGTAGCCTATCACGGCTGACTTTGCAAATCTAGCCGTGATACGCTACATTAATCGTCACGTAGCCTATCACGAGGGTGTTTGTTTGTTTTTTTCTTTTCTTGGAATGGCGGCGGCGGCAGCCGGTCGAAAGACCGGCTGCCGCTCCCGCCCCGCACGAACAGCCGCCGAACCTCCGGCCGGACCCGCTGCCGGGAAGGACATTCGGCGAAGGTAAGTCCCGTCCCGGGGGGGGGGGTGCGGGGGGCGGGGGGGTGCAGAGGATTTCTCCCCAAAACTTGTTCGGGGGGCCGAACACGTTGGCGCTCGTCCCCCCGAAGTTTCGGGGAGAAATTCTCCGCCATCCCTACCTGCAACACACACCCCCTCTGCAGCCAGGCAAGCCAGACACGGGGTAGGGCATTTTTATACCTTAAACTGTCTTAAATTATATCACAACTATGACTGCAGATATAAAATGGAGCTTGCTGCTGCTATCCTGAGGCTGAGCACATTTACTTCAGAATCAGCACCATTTTCTTGTAGAAAAAGATCATCCATTTCAAAAATAAAATGTTTATTAAAAAAAAAACCCTGTCCATTTGTATAGATCCTGTAAGTTCTACCCTTATTATAAGGTCTACCCTTGAAGGCAGCCTAAACATCCCACTCCATCAGGCTGTGCTGAAGGAAATGAAAGTGAGAAGCAGAACCATTCCTACTGAAAGGCTGGCTAGGGAATGCTGGGAGTTGTAGAACTTATTTCTGCCAAAATGCGCCTAGGATTGCATCGTATTTTCCCCCCTCATCCCTGCCTATTCTTCTTTTTTTTCCCCCTTGTGTGTCGTGTCTTTTTTTAGATTGTAAGCCTACAGGCAGGAATTGTCTTCACTTACTGTTTATTTGAGTTCAGTGTGCATGTACTTTGTTGGGTTGTAAACTCGACTTGTCCAAAACCTTTAGCATGCTTGATTTGATTATCCTCCTTTTGCATTGTGTTATTGTCGGCACCATGCAATGTGTTATGAGAAACAGCTACACCACATGGCTTCTCCATCTTGGCTCTGTGTTTCCTCCTCCCTCCCAATCCCCTTTCCTTTTGTGTTATATCTTTTAGAATGTGAGCTGGTGGAAAGGGGCTGCCTTATTTCCTCTCTTTGTAAGTCACCTTGGGAGACGTTTGAGCGAAAAGGCAGAATAAAATGCAATAAATAAATAAATAGGCTTGCATACAATTTCAATCTATATCTCTCACTCAAAAGTGGTTTTGAAAAAGCGACTGGCAGTGTGGAAGCTTCTGTGATAAATATTAATGAAAATGTATGAGTGCATGATATGGCATGCTTCTAATTATGTTGTACAAAGAATCCTGTGTAATTGGGAAGTTTGCACTTTTCTTTTTGTTTGAATCCACAGAAATTGCCCTGAGAAGATGCAAAATTACTGTCCTTATACAGTATTTACCTGACTTGGACCAGAAAGTCATGGATGGGGGGAGGCGGGGGCTCTAGGGGTGAATTGAAACATCAGTGCCTTGCAGCATTTTCCCATCCTCTCAGCCAAGTCGACTCGATTCCTTTCCTAATGCCTTGAAATACATGGCATGTGCCTTTTTTTCAAGCAGCTGCACACTGGGTTGACATTGTCATCAAACTGTCAACCCTAACCCCAAGATCTCTGTCTTGGTCTGTCACGAGCATACGAGTGAAGTTGGGATCCCCCCCCCCCCGTGCATCACTTTACAATTGCTTACATAGAACTGCATTTGCCATTTTGAAGTCCATTTTTTCAACTATGGAGTGATCCTTTTTGAGCTCTTTGAAATTCCTCTTTGTTTTAACTGCCCAAAATACTTTGGTCTCATCAGCAAACTTGGCCACCTAGTCCTAGTTCCAGATCATTTATTATAGTTACTATTATTATTGTTATTATTATAATTACATTTGTTACTATTACATTTATACCCTGCTCTTTTTCCTCTTGCAAGTAATCCAAGGCAGCTTCCGTGGGTATCCTCCTCCTCCATTTCATCCTCACAACAACCCTGTGAGGTAGGTTAGGCTCAGAGTCAGTGAGTGAGGACTAGAACCCAGATCTCCCAGGTCCCAGTCCAACATTCTAAGCACTACACCACAATGCCTCATGAACAAGTTGAAAAGCACTGGTCCCAATACATCTCCCTGCTATCTAAAAACTTACTGAAAAGTTAAGTATGTTTGAAAATATATTTTAAAACCTAAGCAGGAACAGAGTGAATACCCTTTTAAGTTGTTAAACAAATGAAAACATGCCACACAAGAAGTCTTAAGTTATTAATGGTTTAGAAAGAAAATTAAATGCAGAAGAACATCATATACCGAAGGGAAATGTGAAACATGCAGTAATTACAAAGAAAATGCATGTGTATACTATGCAAAATACACTACAGTTTAACTCTTGCTAAGGGCTAGGGATGTACGAAAGTCACTTACCTGTTTGCGGATTATGTTGATGGTGGGGGAGAGGCGTTCTGTCCCTCCCCCCAGAATCCTGGCCAGGGGGGGAGGCGCTCTGCACCTCCCCCCGGAATCCTGGCCGGCTGGCTCTGCTCTGCAGGGATTCTGCGGAGCCGCCAGCCGGCTCCGCCAGCAGCTGGACATCCGGCCGCTGGCTAGCAGGGACGCAAATGACGGCAGCCGTAGCCACCGCTGTTTGCGTCCCTGCAGTCAGCCGTAATAGGCTAAGTAAATGTTTACATAGCCTATCACGTCTGACTTAAAAAAACAACAACAATGTGCGTTCGCAAATGGCGGTGGCCACGGCCGCCGCCATTTGCATTCCTTATTTTGGCACGTCTTAGTCTACGTCAAGATTTACGTAGACTAAGACAGTGAAAATAAGGGGAACACAAATAGTGTAGTGGACGCTACGTTATTTGCGTTCCCCTTATTTTCGCTGTCTTAGTCTACGTAAATCTTGACATAGACTAAGATGTGCCAAAATAAGGAACGCAAATGGCGGCGGCTATAGCCGCCGCCATTTGCGTACACACGTGTTTTTTTTAAAAAGTCAGATGTGATAGGCTACGTAAACATTTACGTAGCCTATCACGATTTTTTTTTTAAACCTAGCCATGATAGGCTACGTAAATCTTTACGTAGCCTATCACGTCTTTTTTTTTTTTTAAGCTGGAAATGGCGGTGGCGGCAGCCAGTCGGAAGACCGGCCGCTGCCGCCGCCGAACCATCGCTGGAGCTTCCACCGCTCAGAAGATCCGCCCCAGGTAAGTCTCATCCTGGGGGGGGGCACAGGCTGTTCCACCACCAATTTCGGGGGGCCGAATGCACTGGCATTCGGCCTCCCCAAGATCCGTGGTGGAATTTTCTAACATCCCTAGTTAATGCCTATTTTGTTTTTAAAAAACAAATATTAGTAGGCCCGGTAGGCCCAATGTTATTAGGCCCAAAGCAATATTAGTATGTCCAAGTAAGCCCAGCACCAATTTCAGTTGTGCTTAGCTATACTTAAACTTCCACCAATCCAAATCAGTGAAACGCGGTGTTTGAAGCTTTCAGCTATATAGCACTATGGTCCAAACTTTTAGAGAAAAGGAAGATAGGGTAGGGCGGGGCGGGGCAGGGTAGGGCTGGGGGTTAAAAGGAATGTATAGCTATCTCTGCAGATCCCTGTAGAGGAAGGCCGGATCTCTAGGCTTAACCAGCCCCACTTGATCCTCTGCCCCCACCTCTTGCGGCCAGCTCAGCCAAGCCCACAAGAACACCCCCAACCTCCTCCCTACCCAGTGGAGGAGACGGCAGCCACTGAATTCAGCACTGACCCAGGAAAGAAAGAGCAGCAATAATTTTGAGGTAGATACTTATTTACAAGTAAGGGGTAAGGGAATGAGAAGAGAAGCAAGACAAAGTACAATGTAGAATTTCCCCAAATATCAATTCCCCATTTGGAAACCCAGCATAGACTAAAACAGTAAAAGACTATGTAACCCTAGTCTACTCACACCTCCGAGTAGGATCCTTTGCTAATGCCAGTGCTCCAACACCTTCCACCCGGACCAGATGGGAAACCAAAGGACAAAGAAGGATGGCTGTTCGTTTCTTTTTCCTATTCCTTACCTAGCATCTAGCTCTTTCGTCCCCCCTCTCTTCTCTTGGGGAAGATGAGCTGGGTTTTTTCTACACCTCTCCAACTGCGCTGGCCTCTAGGCAGGCTGAGCTGGTTTACAACCTTGAGTCCCTGATAAGGTCTCTGTCCTGGCGCCTTCGGTTCCAGCATGGCCCACATCTCTTCCTCCCTCCAGGTGGCCTGACTTGTAAATCTTCTTGCAGGGCCCCACTCCTTCCTACCATAAAACACTGAAACACCAGCTAACACTATGCAGAAATTAACGCTTTCCCACCACACCTTTGGCCCCGTAAAGACTTGTCCTTGACAATCCCAAGCAGAAATCTGAAGACCAGGCTTTCATGGACCCAGTGGAAGTTTGAAAGACACCTTTCCTAGAATCCAGAGTGTAGGGCTCAGCAAAGCCCAGGTAGGGAAAATTAATCCAGGTAGAAAGTAAAGACAATATTTTCAGTTGAAAAGAGTTGTGAAGCCCATGCTTCACCAGTGAGCAAAATAAAATAGTGGGCAAAAACTACACCAAGCTGCTCAGGTGCCAGGTCCCTGGCTCAGAGAAACTGGCTTGGGGAAAGAGAGTCCACAGTAATTTCAAAGCCAAGAGAAAGCATATTCAAAAAGAGGAAAGAGGACTTTTCTTCTCCCAAATGGGAGGCAAGAACCAAAAAAAAGCTCTCAAAACAAATCGAATTCTGCTAATAAAGTTCAGAGTTAAGCAAGAGGTAAAAATCAAGCAAGCCAGATTGGAACAAACATGGTTCCTGCCTTTTTCACAGGCGCTGTTGCTTTCTTAAATCCCCTGACAGCCCTCTATTTTCTGCTTTTTGATCGGCTCTTTTCTGCAGTTGCTAACTGTAAAATTTGGTTCTGAATGACATGGGGGCGGGGGAAGGCAGAAACCTGCAGGGACAGTTTCTTATTGGTTTAGGCAGCTGATGTTACTCTAGGCCTTATCAGGGTACATGGGAACACTCCAGACTCAAGCTGCCATCTGCAGGGAGTAACAAACATAACCTTTTCTCATACTGAATTTACTGATCCATTGTTCCATGACTTGACCACAGCTTTGTCAGCACGATTGCCTGCTTCTCAAACTCCAGGCAGCAAAACATTCTGCCATTGAGGAAAGACAGGCCTGCTTATGAAGCAAAGTTTCACTCCTGTTCCATGCCATAGCTTCTGTCTCAAGCCTCTCTTCCCAGCACTTGAATCCAGAAAAGGACTTTAGTAATGCAAACAACTAAGGGGAAAGGGGGGAGCAGAGGAATAAGGGGAATGGCTGGGAGTGCAGACCAGTAAACAGAAGCCGTGGGGTCTGTTCACGCTAAGGGGATTGCCTGTCTGTGTACACACACACACACACACACACACACACACACAGAGGACCCAGAAACTCAGTTAGCTGCTGCTGCTTTTTCTCTACACAGCAGTTATTTCCCCCCCCCCTCAACATTCCGAGTGCCGGCTTATGAAATCTCATAGGGCTTCATTATACCAATTAAATTAAATTAAATTTAAAAAAAAGTAAATTCAATTTTCAAAAAAGAAATTCCATTCCACCAACTACAATAGAAAAGGAATGGGAAAACATATATGGTTTTCATATATAGCTTCCAGCTTTTTTGGCAAATGATAGGCACAAAACATTGCCAAGACAGTGCCAAAACTGTGTGACCGAGTTTTGTTTTTTCCCTGTAAACTTCCCTTTCTCCCTCACCTTTTAACCAATCTTCCTGACATTTTCAGGCTATGTGAAATAGACTTTTCTGTCTGGCACGTGCAATTTTCAGTAAGGCTGGTGAAACCCTTTCAATATTATTAAGGTTAGAATACTTCCCCCCACCCTGATTTCCATTTAACATGGCGGAATCCTTTTTTGACTGATGACCTTATCTGTTGGAGGCACAACTGTGCCTACAATAATCAAAATACAAGCATAAAAACAAAAGCAGAACCAAGCAGCAATTTGAAAAAAATGCCTAACAGAAGAGCCATGATTTTACAACTCACTTAAGGGTCATATGAGAGAGGGTCAACCTAGTCTTTCTTGAAAGGAGTTCCATAACCTGGGTCCCACCACAGAAAAATCCCTGTTCTGTGTCCTAGCGAAGCATACCTCTGAAAGCAATGGGATATGGAGAAGTCTTCCAATGACCAGCACCATAAGGGGCCAGGCTTATGTGGGAGGCCGCCTTCAAATGTCTGAAATAGTCTCAAATGAGACCAAAGTTGCGGGGGGGGGGGGATGGTGCAGAGAATGGCATCAATGCAAGACATATTTGTTCACATTTAGTGCCCCAAACTGGGAAAAATGGGAGACACTTGTCTAACATTATGGAAAAACAAGGTAAGTAGTTTTGGCTCAATCCTAGTAAAAGGTAGACTTTCTTTTACAGCTATTGTCTAAAATACCCCCTCCCCCGCACCCCTCACTCTCTTCCAGATAATACCCTTAACATTTTGACGAAACATAGCGGATTCAGCCGTCAGAAGCAAGAAGTCTATTTTCTACCCATCATAATCAGCGATAGTGGAAATCCTCCCATGAGCAGCACCAGCACCCTCACCATCAAGGTCTGTGGTTGCAGCAATGAGGGTGTTGCCCAGTCCTGCAATGCCGAAGCATATGTGCTCCCTATTGGCCTCAGCATGGGAGCTTTAATTGCAATACTAGCCTGCATCATTCTGCTGCTAGGTACGTACTCATTTGCTGGTCAGAAAGACTTCCTGATGGGAAGGGAGCACAGTT
This sequence comes from Heloderma suspectum, assembly GCF_057233095.1. Lineage (NCBI taxonomy): Eukaryota > Metazoa > Chordata > Lepidosauria > Squamata > Helodermatidae > Heloderma > Heloderma suspectum. Next base: position 31,091,126 of record NC_139465.1, read on the forward strand.
TAGCTGTACAGTGCATACTTTGCATGCAGACGCTCCCAGGAGTTGGGAAGGACACTGCTCAAGATCCTAGAAGGCCACTGCCAGCTAGGGTAGACCATTCTGGGCTAAATGGACCAATGATCTGACTCGGCATAAGGCAGGTCTTTGTATCACTGGTTCATCATACATTGCTTTAAGCAGAGGAGAGAAGAAAGGGCTGTAGTGAGAGCTGAGTGGTTGGTTTGCTTAAGTAAAATCCTGTGGCTTTTATATGCATGTCAGAACAGAAGGCCGCCTCGAGTCTGCCATCCTGGAAATGTAATGATAGCGCCGTTGAATCTAGGATGCCACTTGTGCCTGGATATCAAAATGCTCGCATCATATCCTTGTAGGTCAGCATTTTGCAAGTTGTGATTCAGCAAGACTGACACAGTCGGCAGCCCATGTACTGTGGCCTCCAAACGCTTGACTCCTCTTCTGTTTTTTGCTGAGTTAGGCAGGCAGCAAAACCAGGAGGCTTATCAAACCCTGCTTGAGTCATTGTATATTCTTGGAGGGCTACATTTGTTTGTTTGTTTGTTTAATATCCCACGTTTCTTCCGTCATGGAACTCAAGGTGTCTACACGTGGTTCCCAGGTGGTCTCCCCTCCAAGCACTGACCAGACCCAGACCTGCTTAGCTTCAGCAATGTTCAACCCTTTCCTGCATGCTGTTTTCCAAGCCTAAATAATCCCTAAAGGCTGTTCTTAGCCCCATTGGGGCGGGGCGGGGGGGGGAATGAGTGTTATGCTTTTTTTCTTCTTCTTCCTGCTTCAGGGCCAGCAGCTCTGGCGGGATGATTCAGACTAGGAGAACTGCATGGGTGGAAGGGGTTGAGCCGCTGGTGTCATTGCTCCAATTAAAATTGGATTGGATTGCATATCTCACAAGCCACATGACTTGAACATGTCATATTTCTGCTCATGTCATTGCTACTGAAATTTTGTTGGAAAAGAAATTGGAAGCTAATTTTTCAAGGAATTTTTCTAGATCAGACCAAAGGAGTAATAGCTTCTGTGCTCTATTCAGCTAATAACAGAAGCCTTTACCAGCCACAAGAGTAAAAGATAATCTCATAATGATAATGGTTCTTATAATACTGTCCATGGCTTATACTGATCAAAAAGGGTTTGCACTTTGCACCAGTATGCTTGGAAATGTGTTACACCAGCATTTGGTGCAACACAGCACAGGGATTGCCCAATGAAGAGGATAAATATACTGATGTAATTCCACTCCTAATTTTTGAATATAGCTGTACTTAAATATTCATACATGCAATCTCTGAACACAAGCATCTGAAGACAAATGAGCTAATTTATTATCAGTATTTCTGAAGTCTGGGCATCCCTTACTAGCTGAGTGATGATATTTTCATCACATGTGGGAGTAACTGTCAATGGAAGCAAAGCTCACGTAAAATGACTTATTGCCCTGCAAATTGATTGTTAACTGGTCCAATGGCTTGCTTAGTGCCTTCACATAAATGTGCTTGTAAATTGTGATGGTTTGAAATAGATTTGTAAAGGAAGGAATCACTTAACAACAACAACAATAACAACAACAACTTGGTGAAGAAATACACATTCTTCTACAAAATATTTTAGGTCATGAATACAACAAAATGAGCTTTTTTACTGAGCATTCAAATGCACAGTAGAAAACTAAATTCAAACCTTCTACAATCAACATGTTCATATTAGGTTAAAAACCCTTTACTGTTCTTTGCATTGGTAAATATTTTTGTTGTTAATGCACCATTCTCAATACCAGAGCTCCAAGGGCTATCTTGAACGTGTTCGTGTTGATTGTGGAAGGTTTGAGTTTAGTTTTTCTATAGCATATCTAAATGGTAAGAGAAAAAATCATTTTGTTGGATTAATGATCTGCAATATACTACTTCTACTCCTACTGATACTACTAATAATAATAATAATAATGAATAACGGTAACAGTAATAATGGTGAGCTAGTTCACAAATAGAGAAGTGGAAAAAATAGTCCTGTTGCATTTAATGAATTTTATAGCAAAATATGCTAACCCTGAAAAGGGAGTGTCTAATCTATAAGTCCCAATTCAGCTTTCATCCTACCTGTGCAGAACAACAAGTATGACTGGGTGAGACATTTGTTTCATCAAATTTGCACTGCCTAAACCTAAGCACAAACTGGAATGCAGTTTGACATTGGAATCCATACTTGCGTTAACTTTGCAATGCGGTTTGCAAAAACTATATACGCACACAAAAAATGTGTATATTTGAAGAAGCGTGTACACACAAAAATGCATACATTTGAAAAAAATGTATATATTGAAAAATTCACATGAAAATGCATATGCATGTCCATGCAGACTAAAACACAAGAAAGAAAAACAACAAAGAAATTAGCTGTCTGATGCAGAAATGGGAGAGAATGAACTTCGTGAACCAGAGCGATATTGAGCTTGACAGATCCCACAAGCCTGTATTGCAGAGGTGCAAAACTGTTTTGGACGGGTGGGCATCATATTGCCCCCCATCAGGCCCATCATGGGTCAGTCAGACGATGTCAGAGGGCATGGCCCCACTCCCTAATATCATCCCCTCACTTCTCTCTCTCTCCATGCTTGGAGAGGGATGGAGTTTTGTGCCTTCTGTCATCACAGAGAAAGACTTCCCTGGTGTCAGGAGGAACAGGTGCTCCTTCCAGTGCCAGCCTAGTCCCTGTCTTCATGTGGCACCCAACACCTCTCTGGATGCCTGGTGCTGCAACGTGGTCTGCACCAGGAAGAGCGGCTTCTCTTCCCAGCATGGGCCAGGTCCTGCCACCCAGCATCCTTACTGTTGTCTCTGATCTGAGATAACAGCAGGGATACCCCTGCTGGTGTGCCACTGACTCCACCACATCTGGGATTGGTGATAACTAGGGATGTCAGAGAATTCTGCCACAGATCTTGGTGAGGCCGAATGCCAGTGCATTTGGCCCCCCGAAATCTATGGTGGAACGAAGCCCCGCCGCCCCACGAAATGGGCCCAGAATGGAGCACCTACCTGCTGCCGTCCGCGCTGACTTGCGAATGGTGGCCGCAGCTGCGCCATTCACTTCTTCCATATAGCCGTGATAGGCTACATAAATACTTACGTAGCCTATCACGGCTAACACAGGGACACCATTTGCATCCCTGCAGAAGCCGTGATAGGCTACGTAAGTATTTACGTAGCCTATCACGGCAAAACTAAGGGAACACAAATGGCGGTGGCTATGGCGGCCACCATTTGCATTCCCTTTTCTTTTTTTTTTGCCGTTTTAGCCTACGTAAATATTTACATAGGCTATTACGGCAAAAAAAAAAAAAAGGAACGCAAATGGCATAGTGGCCGCCATTTTCATTCCCCCTTTTTTTTTGCTGTAATTTTTTTGCTGGCAGCGGCATCCTGTTTGTTATCTCAGATCTCAGCTTGGCAATATCAGTGATGATGCCTTCCAGTGGGATTCTTCCAGGGGGAGGGGCTTGGAGGCTAAGCCACACCCCACAAAGGAACACCAGGAGGACCCCCTGGATTGGAGTGTCCCACGAGCCAGAGGTTCTGCACTCCTATTATATTGGTTCAGCACATAGGCTGACCTGCATGTGAAAAAACAAAACAAAAAACAAAGCATCATGTTTTTAGTGGGAGGTGGATCCACTTGACAGGATCTTGCTTGTGTCAGTCACCCCCAAAGCTATAGGACACAGAGGACTTTCCGGTAGGGGATACAGGTGAATAGCTCATGAAAGTGGGTGCCGCTTCCTCAGAAACTGCAGTCAAACTTGCTGTGCCAGCCTGGATCCTGTCAAATTAGTAGGTGGTGCGCAGACCAGCAAGGTATCAGCTGAACTATTATGGATATTGCTGTACCAAAATCTGTCCTCCAGACATCTGCCAAAGAGGCTTCTGGGTTGGTTGGTTGGTTGGTTGGTTTGTCCACTCTCAGCAAATTTCTTTTGCATTTCTTTGGGTGGTGTTTGTGAAGTTACCTTTTTGTCAAGGTGGCTGATGCTGCTGTTTCCCCCTCCCCTTTTTATTACACAAATCTCCATCACTTTGCAGCCTCCCAGCTGTGCATGCTTTTTGATCTGAAAAAAAAGCCCCATGGGACTCATTATGTCTTCCTAGGCTTTAATTGAAACATGGGTAGCTGGCAAGTCAGCAGACTACCAGAGAGATGGTTATACAATGGAGGACAGGACACTCAGGGACAAAGAACACATTTAAGTTATAAGTTATTTCTTTAGCGTGGTATAAGCACAGAGCCCCAGTCCAGCTCAGGACCCTAGCACGGGGGGGGGGCCTTTAACCCTCTCCCCCACTGCACTCCCAATCCAGATTGGATGCCCCACACCTGCACTTTATAGTGCCAAACAGTGATACATTAAGGGCACAATCCTAAGGCTGCTAGACAGTGGCTAGACAGCCATAGGATTGGTCATTTTCTGACCTCGAAATTGGCCATCTAGCCGCAAATGCAGGGCAGCTGGAGCATTGAGGAGAGGATCTCCTCTGCACTCCTCCCACCTTGAGTTAGATAGGTGGTCGCGTCTGAGTTCAGAGGCGGCTGCCTCTCCACATAGCATTGTACCCTAAAGCAGCCTTCTCCAACTTGGAACTCTCCAGATGTTTTGGAGTGCAGCTCTCAGAGTTCCTGTCCATTGCCCACACTGTCTGGGGCTGGCAGGAATTGAAGTCCACAACATCTGGGGGGGATCCAGTTTAGAGAAGGCTGCATTAAAGCAAACGGATTCACTATTTGGCACTATACATTGCAGGCATGGGTGGAGAAAGGGAGGTCCAGATGAGGACCATAGCGCATAGGGGGCAGGACAGGAGGGGGAGAGTCAAAGCCCCTCCTACCCCTCATGCTAGGGTTCCAATCCAGATTGGAGGCCCTGTGCTTGCACTATACTAATACTAATAATAAAACAAAGACATAGCTGCTTGCTACATATTAAAGTAGCATCTGCTTTGGCCTTCACACACTCCTCTTGGTCCCTGTGAAAGTAACGATAAGTGCAAGAGCTCTTCATCCCATTCGTGAGAATCTCTTTTCCATCAAATTGAAGGAGTGTGGTCCAAAAAATATGGATGAAGTTTTTGACACAGCACTAGCATATACGAGAACCTATTCTACCTATTAGTGCCCAGCGGTGTCTTTGGCTGCTGTGGCTAGTCCCATGCAGTTTGTTCTTTAATGCATTTATTACATTTCTTTACTGCCCAATAGCTGGAGTTCTCTGGACAGTTCACAACAATTAAAACCATAGAAGACAACATAAAACACGTGTGTGCACACGCACGCACCCATGGAAACCTACAGTATGAAACCAAAGTAAAAAGTTCCTCTCAAAATTGAGTGGTGACACATGTGGTGAATCGTTGGCTGGCAGCCCTCTGTCTGTCTGTCTGTCTTTGGGGTTTGTTTTTATATTAAATACATAACTTTTGCCATCACCTGTGGCAGCAGTAGAGCTTTTCTGAGAAGCCACCAGTAAGTGATGATGCTATGTGACAAATATATATTTTCTAAAGGTTGGGGGGGGGGGTTAAGAGAGAAAATACCATTGGCAACTACCAGTGTAAGCGGCTTTCTTCTTTTATCCTTTTTAAAAAAAAAATCTCAGGTCACTGCCCTTGGAATTCCCAGCCCCCGTGTTTCTTTTTGTGGTAGTGGAGGGAAATCACCTGCCAAAGGATTTTGCCTGAAGTGGTAACTTTTGTTCCAGCCCTAATAGAAATAAATATGGTTTAAACCACGCCCAGAAATGATTTTCTCTTGCATGACATGTTGTTTTCAGAGGATGATGATCTTGTGATGTTTCTTTTGCAGTCATTGTGGTGCTGTTTGTAACACTGAGGAGACATAAAAATGAGCCCCTTATTATCAAAGATGAAGAAGATGTGAGGGAAAACATAATCCGTTATGATGACGAAGGAGGTGGCGAAGAAGATACAGAAGCATTTGACATTGCAACTTTGCAAAACCCTGATGGAATAAATGGATTCTTGCCTCGCAAGGATATTAAACCTGATCTTCAATTTATGCCCAGACAGGGCCTGGCACCCGTTCCAAATGGCGTTGATGTTGATGAATTTATCAATGTAAGGCTCCACGAAGCTGACAATGATCCTACAGCTCCTCCATACGATTCCATTCAGATTTATGGGTATGAGGGAAGAGGCTCAGTAGCTGGCTCTCTAAGTTCCTTAGAGTCTTCTACGTCAGACTCAGATCAGAATTTTGACTACCTCAGTGAATGGGGCCCCCGTTTCAAAAGACTTGGGGAACTTTACTCAGTGGGTGAAAGTGACAAAGAAACTTGACAGTGGATTACAAACTTTTATTTTTTTCACTCTTGACTTAAACACTCATGTAATATTCTAGGGCCACTACCGTTAGTTATGACTAATGTGGCTTTTTGTTTAGGGGCAACTTTAGTGCCAGTTCATCTATAAAATCAACTACATTGTAATGTTGAACCAAAAAAAAAAGAGTACATAAATCAAAAGTATATGTTAGGAGGTCTGAGTCTTGTGGAGTGTGAAGTTAAGTACGTAGAGTGTCTAGAAGTCTTTGGATATTCTATATTCACATGACCACTCTGAAGATGGGGGTTTGGATTTGACAGTCTTCAGTGATGTGAACGGAAATCAAATGGAGAAGATGCTTCCCTACATAATGGACCTCTATGGATTTTTGCTGATGAAGAGTATCTTTTGACAGTCTGTTGAGAGGTAATGGCTTGTTTCCACATTGCCAACAAAGATTCCACTACAGACATACACACACACACACACACACACACACACACACGAAGAATGTTGAAAGCAATATCTGGTCTTCTAATCTTTGCAATGCTGAATTAAAACAACAACAACAAAAACATTGATAAATTTCCTCTTGGCCATAACTGTGCAGTGCCAGTGACCGTAAGTTGTACATATGGTAATTGTTGGCCACACAAACTACAGACTGAATATCATCTTTAAATATTGTGTCAAGCCTTAAATATTCACATGTTCTTAATCCATTCCAGTGACAGGATTCAAAATCCACAGCTGTGCAGAAGTTCAAGAGTTGGGAAAGAGACCCTAAGTTCTCTACATTTAAAACAAAATGGATTGTTTTCTAGAAGGATCATTCCTGTCATCTACTTCATCTTCTATAAGCAAAAGGAGGTGGGGAGAATCAGTGAAAGAGGATGGACTCACATATATGAAACAAAAGCTGATTTTATTGCTAAAGAACAAATTTATTTGTTTAATCCTTGAAAATAAATATTTTATTGATGTCCATTACTGTTTTTATTTATTAAGATTGAATACTGGTAAGAGTGTAAGGAAAGAGAACCATCTAAATTCTACCCATCACTAAAACTTTAGAATCTTTTGTTGTTGTTCTCTATGTATAATGAAAGTTAAATAAAATGTACATTTTTGAAAACAAACACAAGGAACATTAGCAGTAGAGAAGTTGAAAGTGAATGCTAGCAGGGTAAAAAAAATGTTCTTAGAGGAAACTAATATTGGAACATTTTTATATTTTCTTCATAAACCTAGTAAGTGGTGTTTTTGATACAAGCACAAACAGCTGGAAGCAAAACTTGGTTCATGTGAATATTTGAAACACACACACACACTCTAGACTTTAAAAATTTCACACATTGCACTGTAAAGTCAAAGATGCTTCTAGTTCTCCACCTTATTAGAAGAGGATCCAGTGTGTACATAATTTTCCTGCTTATGTTTTAGCCTTTTTTCTAGAATATTCATGGGTATGCACAGGAATCTTGCTCACAGACCAGAGGCTTAGAATCTGTTGGCATCCTCAACTTGTAATGCAAACTTACCATTTAGAAGTAGCAACTGTATAATAAAATTAAGTAGTACATGAAAGATCATTTTTACTTTTTTCTATTTTTGTTTTGATGCTATTGTTTTTGTTTATTTACTCCATGTATTGTATTCAGAAGACAAAAGCAAAAACAAAACTCCTGTATTGTTTCCTACTTTGTGGAAATATATTTTTATAAATACCTTCATTGTGACCACTGTTTCTTTCAGTTATAGCTGCATCTTAGAAAGATGCATCATCAGACTGTTGAATCTACTGAGAGCTGCAGTTTCTTCAAAGCCCTTTTAGGAATCAATGAAGTATTTGGCTCTCGGCCATCATATGAATTTCCATATTTATTAAAAGCAGGTCAAGTCAGTCATGAATGAAAAAAAGAAACGGGGGGGCAATTGGCCCCTACCCAAACCTTTGTGTATTCCAGTATTCATGTGGAACTTCTGCATAAGCCAAACTTTATTGCTGTCTTCACTGAAGTGAATGGAGCAGCCCTTCTGGTCAATGGAACTCGACACATAATGTTAGATTCCCTGCACCCCTAGCAAATGTTAGATGGGGTCAAAAATATACGTCATCTTCAAGTGAAAACCAGGAAGAAGAAAAAAAAATCAAGGGGGAGAAAGGACACAAAAATATGCATGCTTCCAAGTTTAATGTAAATGCAATTCCTTTTAGCAGTTTTCATAAGACAAAGATAGCTTTTCTGTTCAGAACTGACGTCCCAAAAGAGGTTGTACCAGTTTTAGGCTCTCGACAATTTCAAATTTGGATTTGGAAAGAAATAATTCCTCATTTTCAAGTTGCAAATGTTATTATGTATGCTAGTATTACTGTGGCATTAATACTATTGAAAAGGCTGCAAAATCTGTATCTTGGTGGTCCCATTTCGCAAACAGAGTACTGAGGCTCAGTGATAGGTGAGCTGGTGTGGTATACCGGAGTAAGTATTGGACCTGGACCAGGGAGAGACCCAGGTTGAGGTCCCCATATCAGCCATTGGATAATCACTGAATGTCATCCTCAGTGAGACTAAGGATGAAATGTAACAGGGTGAATTAACCCAAGGCAGACTCCTGGAACACCCTGAAGGGAGCGTGGGAAAAAGATGTTTTCCAAAGTCCACTACATAAAACTGGGATTTGACTTCAAACCAACATTCTGCCCTGTGGATTATACCAAGGCTGCAATCCTATGAACACTTGCATGGAAGAACATGAAGAGCACAATCCTATGCATGTTTACACAGAAACCAAGTCCTACAACTCCCAGTATTCCCCAACCAACTTGTCTAAACATGCATAGAATTGCATCCTAAATAAATTGAGTGGAACTTACTTCTGAGTGAACACACATATTATTTACAAAAAAATGTTTCCCATCCCATTCTTAAGGGCACCAGTAGACATGGCATGGTCAGTTTCTACTGACTTCCTCAATTTTCCTACCTCCAAGTCACCTCCAAGTCCATTCTGAGCTGGTTCCGTGTCTGAGTTCTTTTTGGGATTTTTTTTTTATGTGCATTTTTGTGTGCTCCCCCCCACCCTTGAATGCCTTTTTCAAATTGAATGCATTTTTGTCCACATCCACCCACTGGCTAAAGCATATTGGTACACATTTTATAAAAAAATATATACACATTTTCTTGTCAAATGAGCACATTTTAACAGATGCATTTTTGTGTTCAGTGGAAAGCATTGCAGGTCCAGAAATGTATGGATTTCCACTCCAAAAAATCTGTCTGGTCCACATCTGTTTCTGGGTGATGTGGATGAGAGAAATCCAGAAAAAAAAATCTGACAGACTGGACTTCTCGCTCATCCCTAATTCTAACACAACTTCAACATGCTTGTAAAGGTTTTATTCAAATTAATGAAGTCTCATGAGCATTGAAATGAATCCAAGTGTTCCAAAACTTCTCTCTCTCTCTCTCTCTCTCTCTCTTTCTGCCTGTCTGTCTCTTACACATGCAGTCTTACACAGATTCATCACAAAATTAATGAGGAATTAAGCTAAAGAAGGGAAATCTGCATTCACTAATGGTTCAGAATGAAGCAGAATGAACACATTTCACTGCAGATTTCATGAAAAAAACATCTCCTTGGGAAAGCTCTATTAATCTACAGCTCAAAATGAAAAGTGTTTTTATATATTTCAATTTTAAGCTGTCTCATATTGAGAGGTATGGACAATTGATATGACCTGAAATCAAAACCCAAGTAGAAAATGGAAGAAAAGTAATACTAAAAATATAGAAGAGCATGTGTCCATATAAACACACACACACACACACACACACACACACAAACACATCAAGTACAAGATTCAGGTTAGAGGCCGATTCAACAATTTGGAAAACTACCTGATTTGGCTTGGACCATTTCAGAGGCCACCCACTTTGACCCAGGTCTGAAACTGAACCTTGCTTTGGAAAGTCAAAGCTACATGACTCCCACTATCATTTGAAATTATTTTAAGACTTTTTTGGTTTCTTTTTAATTGGCATCGGAATCACAGAAAGTGCAGTGAGACAGGAATGGATGATGTAGTGGCAGAGGCAATAGGATTGGAATATCCAGAATTTTCCAAGCAAGCATTCAATACCACACCCTCCAAGGTCCCACAGACTCCCCCCAACCCTTTTAACACTCCTGCTCCCAAAAGAAAGAAACAATAACAATAATTAAACACTGGAACAGTCTTGTGGTATATTACTTCAACATCTCTCCCGCGCAAGTATCCCCACCATGGTTTCCTGGGATCAGCTGTCTGAGCTGGTTGTTGGAGGCATTGCACTGCAGTGTTTCCACTCCTACTAGGATGGCTGATTAGACTGAAACCACTTAGGCCTTGTACAAACATTACATGCAATGCATGGATTAGGGATGTATGAGCAATTCATTTCAGTTCATTTTTTATCAAGATTTACCCACTTCACATCTTCTGGATGGAACCCAGACTCCGTTGCAATCTGCGATCAAAGTCCATACATAACATTTCTGAGCTTGCAAGGTGATTTGCAGACCAAAACAAATGTGTTTGACAGCATGTGTACATTTGAAAAACACTAGGGTTGGCAGAGAATTTCTCCCCGAAACTCCGGGGGGCCGAGCGCCAACGTGTTTGGCCCCCCGAACAAGTTTCGGGGAGAAATTCTCCACAACCCCCTGCCCCCCGCACCCCCCCGGGACGGGACTTACCTTTGGCGAATGTCCCTCCCAGCGGCGGGTCCGGCGGGCGGTTCGGCGGGTCTTCGTCCGGGGCAGGAGCGGCAGCCGGTCTTTCGACCGGCTGCCGCCGCCGCCATTCCAATAAAAGAAAAAAAACGCCCCCGTTATAGGCTACGTGACGATTAACGTAGCCTATTACGGCTAGATTTGCAAAGTCAGCCGTGATAGGCTACGTAAATCGTCACGTAGCCTATCACGGGTGACTTAAAAAAAAAAAAAAAGCGCGTACGGATAATGGCGGCCCCCATAGGGAGCCGCCATTCCCGTTCCTTATTTGGTCACTGTAGTCTACGTAAATCTTTACGTAGACTACGGTGAAAATAAGGGCAACGCTATTGCCCTTTATTATTATTATTATTCCTCCATGGAATAATAATAATTATTATTATTATTATTATTCCTCCATGGATCTCAGTGAGCCAAATGCCAGTGCATTCAGCCCCCCAAACTCCATGGTGGAAAGGCCTGCCCCCCCCGCCCCCCCTGCGGATCTCCCCCGGGACGAGACTTACCTGGGGCAGATGTTCCGGGCGGTGGCGGCTTCGGCGGCGGCTGCGGTGGCAGCTGCAGCGGCTGGTCTTCCAACAGGCTGCTGCCACCACCATTTGCAGTCTTGTCTTTTTCTCTTTTTTTTACAGAGAGGTAAGTTTTTACGTAGCCTATCACATCTCTGTAAAAAAAAAAAAAGATGAAGAAAAATAAGGAACGCAAATGGCAGTGGAATGCAAAAAATAAGGAACGCAAATACGTGTTTTCCCCCCCAACTTACCTAGAGCCCTCCGCTGCCAGAAATCCGGCTGCGGATGGCCCTGGCCTGGGCCTGGCCGGCTGCTCCGCAGAGCCGCCACAGAGCACAGCTGGCTTTTGAGGATTCCAGGGGGGAGGACTGGATCGCCTCCCCCCCGGCGAGGATTCCGGGGGGAGGGACGGAGCGCCTCCCCCCCCAGTAGAACCCTGCAGAGCCAGGTAAGCGGGGTTTCGTACACCCCTAGTTTTGCACAACCATAATGAAAATCAAGTGGACCCAGAACAAACACGCTTGCTGCTGAGTGGCATGGGCAGGCATGATAATGACCCTCTGCTATGCATAGTCTCCAGCTGAACCATCTGTATGAGGCATAAGCCTCCCAATGGAACTGTGACTTAGATACTTCTACCTTCCCCCCAGCCCCCACCTCCCTCCTTAGAGAAGTTTTGCCTCTACAGACAAAACTTGGGAATATATGATTTATGCCACTGTTCCAGTAAAAACTATGATCGCCACAATATATGGATCAAATTACTGCTCATAGTCACACAGGAATTTAGACCAAGTAGCTCCTGTGTTCAATGTATTCCTCCTTGTAGTGCCTAACAGGTTCCTTTGTAGAGAAACTCTCAACATATGACCTTCTGATTGCCTTTTTGATTGGAAGTGCCAACAGAGACCACAGCAGTACCTCAAGTAATAAGATCCCCCCCCTTAAAAAAACCCTATTGCCTGCACTGTAGGAGAGTCAAAGCATGACAGAAATCTCACCAGCGTCATGACAGAAATCTCACCGATGTCAGTCAAAAAGATACTGATCACTAGCATCAGTGGGTGATGCTTTAATATGTGCATTTATGCAACTTTTAAAACATCAATACAACTAAGTGAAGGAAAGTAATCAAATTCTAAGGTAAAAGGTAAGATGCCAACTGTCGCAGTCTGTCATACAGTATTTAATGGTTGAAATCTGCAAACGTTCTGCCAAAAAGGGAAGGGATATTTCAACAGGTGCAGCTTTGGTTTTTGTTTGTTTGTTTTGTTTAGGTATTGAATTATTCTGTATTTGCATACTGCATTCACCAAAGATTGAAAGAACAAAAGGGAACGGGGAAAAATATGGACGAGAGTAAAACTGGAATAAAGGCAAATAACATTTTAGCAATAGACTTGGATCAAATGATATAAATGTAGGGACATATTGTGGGTTGGATTCAAAGATAAAAATAAAAACAGTCACCTGTGCTGTGCCATAGACAGTTTGAATAGGTTCTAAAAGTTCTCACATTTCCACAACTGGTTTACACAGGCAGAACAACCTAGGATTCCATTTCACTTTTTATTTTCTTTTTTCACAATGCTCCAACACAGGCATTGGCAGAAGGTAGATCACACTCTACTGGTAGATCTCTGGATAATCTGCAGTAGGTCAGCAAGGGTTTCTGGCTCCCAATGATTTAACAACAAAGACAACTGAAAGCCGGTGCCAGTGTGGTAGAGTGGTTAGACTGCTGGAGTAGGACTGGGGAGATGTAGGTTCTAGTTGCCACTTGGCCATGAAGCTCATTGGGTGACTTTGAGCCAGTCACTGAGTCTCAGCCTAATCTACCTCACAGGATTGTTGAAAGGATAAAATGGAGGGGGGGGGGTTAATCATGTATACCCCCTTGGGCTCCTTGGAGGTAATAAAGGCAGAATATAAATGTAATGAATAAATAAAGAATAAAATGCCTAGTTTTCCTCCTAAATTAGCCTGCTGCATTCAAGAAAGCCTGGCAGGGGGGATGGGGTAAACATCTATGTAGGGATGTACAGGTTTTGTAAAATACATTCGGTCTGCATTTCATGAGTTACGAGGTGTCTTTCATTCCGTCTGCTCATTAGCAGAATCAGATTTTTTTTTCTAGTTTCACAAAATGCACAAATCCACCTCAAAATGCACATTTTCATACTTTAGACTATGGGGCAAATGGGCATTTCCGGCTGTCTTTAAAAATTATTATTATTATTAATAATAATAATAATAATAATAATAATAATGTTTTTTTCTATGACTAAATTTGCATAAAATTCCAGAAAGTTAAAAAGAAAATGGTCTGCAAGTCCGCGGAACCAGTGTGACTCAGGAAAATCCAGTCCACTACAGAATCTCTGGGTCAGATTCATAGAAATCCAAACTCATTTGATCCCATTGCAGATTTCTCTGACACATCCTTATTTGTATAAGAAAGAATTTCACGCAACCTCCAGTTGTGATACTGAAACTGGGCTGAGAATGTGTGCAGAGGCACCTTGCTCCGCACCTCTCACAACTGCCTTGTGAGCTACAATTGAGCTACAATTTGGCCTTGAGCTACAATTTGGCACCTTGCTGGGCCCCAGGATTCTAGTGAAGAACAAAGTAGATCCCATAACCCTAAAGTCACTCCTGCAGCTGTAGCACAATGTCTGAAACTCCTGTTCCACGAGCAGAAGATACCATCCACATGCAAGAGGGCAACTCTGAACCCAAATCTTTCTAACTACGATTAGGCTTGTGTAGGGTCCCCCCAGTCTGACTCGGAAGCCGCTTCGTGGCTTCGGAGGCAGGCCTGATTCAGCTTGGGCTGATTCACCCGCCCCCCTGACGCGACTTGGCCCCAAACCTGAAGTCGGATTTGGCCATCAGGGGCCCCCTGACACCCCCGCACAAACTTCCAGCTCCTTACCTGGGCTGCTGCCTCCGCCTCCATTGCCGCCACCTCCACCACCATCGTCATCGCCATCGCCACTACCCACTGCCACCAGCTACTGAGCTCTGGACTAAGGATGTTGCAGGCACCCGACTGGGTCCGAGAATTTGCCTGGCTCCCAACGCCCACGACCATCGGACTGCGCTTGCCGAGATGCTGTCCTTGCTCGCCCCCGCTCGCCCCTGCTCGTGCCCGCTCATGCTCCCCAGGACTCACCGCAATCCCGTTCAGTGAGCACCTGCTATTTTCGTGCCTTTGATTTCTACGTAAAACAGGAAGTTAAAAAATGTGCATATTTAAATATGCATGCCTTGGAGCTGGGAAAGCTAAATAAGTGCAATATTAGAGGGAATATTCCTCTAATTTATATATTTATTTATATTATATTATATTATTTATTATATTATTATTATATTATATATTATCTTATTTAGCTTTCCCAGCTCCAAGCTGCGCTTAAGCACAATTTTTTCTCACGTCCTGTTTTATGTAGAAATCAAAGGCACAGAAATGGTGGGCGCTCACCAAATGGGTTTGCAGTGAGCCTGGGGAACTTGCCAAGCTCATGGGTGGCCTGAGCACAGGTCTGGGGAAGTGCGAGCAGGGGTGTGAGTGCCTGGAGAAAATGAGCTAGGGTGAGTTCTTACATCCCTACCCTGGGCAGGTAGTCACCATTTTAAAAATGGTGGCTCCCGGCAAAAAATTGCTGGTGTGCTTCCAGGGCTCAGGAGCTGGCAGTGGTGATGATGGTGGTGGCGGCAGCAACAATAGTGGTGGTGGTGACAGTGGTGGTGGCAGCAGCAGAGGAGGAGGAGGAGGTGGCGGTGCTCCACCTAGTCCACATAGGGATGTGAGAGAATTCCGCCACGGATCTCAGTGAGGCCGAATGCCAGTGCATTCGGCCCCCCAAAACCCATGGCAGAATGAAGCCCCCCACCGCACCCCGCGAAATGGGCCCGGAACGGAGCACCTACCTGCTGCCGTCCACGCTGACTTGCGAATGGCGGCTGCATCTGTGGCCGCCATTCGCTTCATCCATGTAGCTGTGATAGGCTACGTAAATACTTACGTAGCCTATCATGGCTAACGCAGGGACACCATTTCCATCCCTGCAGAAGCCGTGATAGGTAAGGATGTACGAAAGTCACTTACCTGAACCAAAATTTGATTCGCAGTGGGGGGGAGGCGCCCCGTCCCTCTCTCCCAAAATTCTAGCTGGGGGGGAGGCGCCCCATCCTCCCCCCTGAAATTCTGTCCAGGGGGGAGGTGCCCCATTCCTTTCACCACGAATCCTGCTGGCCAGGAACGCAAATGGCGGCGGCTATAGCCGCCGCCGTTTGTGTCCCTGCAGTCAGCCGTGATACATAGCCGTGATAGTTAAAAAAAAAAAAAAACGTGATAGGCTACGTAAACATTTACATAGCCTATCACGGCTAGATTTTAAAAAAATACCATGATAGGCTATGTAAATGTTTATGTAGCCTATCACGGCTGAGTAAAAAAACAACAACCACACGTACGCAAATGGCGGCACGCATGGGTGCCGCCATTTGAGTTCCTTATTTTGGCACGTGTAGTCTACGTAAACATTTATGTAGACTATGGCGAAAATAAGGGGAACGCAAATAGCGTTCCCTTACATTCGCCGTAGTCTACGTAAATGTTTACATAGACTAGATGTGCCAAAATAAGGAATGCAAATGGCGGCGCCCATGGGCGCCGCCATTTGCATACGCGCGGTTGTTGTAGTTTTTCCACTCACCTGTGATAGGCTATGTAAACATTTACGTAGCCTATCATGGTATTTTTTAAAAATCTAGCCGTGATAGGCTATGTAAATGTTTACGTAGCCTATCACGTTTTTTTTTTTTTAAACTTGGAAATGGCAGCGGCGGCAGCCGGTCGGAAGACTGGCCGCCGCAGCTGCCGCCGCCGAACCACCACCGAACCACCGCCGGAGCCGCCGCCGCCAGGGACATTCGCACAAGGTAAGTCTAGGGATGTCAGAGAATTTCTCCACGAATCTCCGGGAGGCCGAATGCCAATGCATTCGGCCCCCCGAAATTGGTGGAGAAACAGTCCCCCCCCCCGGGATGGGAATTACCTTTGCCGAATGTCCCTGGTGCTGGCAGCTCCCGGCGGCGGTTCGGTGGTGGTGCAGCAGCGGCGATGGCCGGTCTTTCGACTGGATGCCGCCACTGCCATTTCCAAGGTGAAAACAACAACAACAACAAACGTGATAGGCTAGGTAAAGATTTATGTAGCCTATCACGGCTAGATTTTCAAAAAACACTGTAATAGGCTACGTAAATCCTTACGTAGCCTATCACGGCTGACTTTGGGGAAAAAAAAAGTGCGTACGCAAATTTGCGTTCCTTATTTGGGCACATGTAGTCCACGTAAACATTTACGTCGGCTACGGCGAAAATAAGGGCAACGCTATTTGCATTGCCCTTATTTTTGCCGTAGTCTACGTAAATGTTTACGTAGACTACACGTGCCCAAATAAGGAACACAAATGGCGGCGCCCATGGGCGCCGCCATTTGTGTATGCACTTTCCCCCCCCCCCAAAGTCAGCCGTGATAGGCTACATAAGGATTTACCTAGCCTATCACGGCTGACTGCAGGGACGCAAATGGCGGCGGCTACGGCCTCCGCCATTTGCGTCCTGGCAGGAGACGTGATTCATGGCCGGGGTGATAGGGCGCTCTCCCCCAGCCAGAATTTCAGTGGGGAGGGATGGGGTGCCTCCCCCCCAGCCAGAATTTCAGTGGGGAGGGACAGGGCACCTCTCCCCCGCCAAGAATTTCGGGGGGAGAAACAGAGCGCCTCCCCCAACCGCAAAGCAAGCTGCGGGACCAGGTAAGGGACTTTCATCCATCCCTAGGTAAGTCCCATCCCAGGGGGGGGCGGGGGGGCAGACCGTTTCGCCACCGATTTCCGGGGGCCGAATGCGCTGGCATTCGGCCTTCCCGAGATTCATGGCGAAATTCTCTGACATCCATAGTGATAGGCTATGTAAGTATTTACGTAGCCTATCACAGCAAAAGTAAGGGAATGCAAATGGCGGCGGGTATGGCGGCCGCCATTTCCATTCCTTTTTTTTCCCGCCATAATAGCCAACATAAATATTTACCTAGGCTAAAACAGTGGGAAAAAAGGGAACGCTATTGGTGGCTGCCATAGCCGCCACCATTTGTTTTCGCTGTTTTGTTTTGTTTTTTGCCATGATAGGCTACATAAATATTTACGTAGCCTATCACAGCAAAATACAGGGTTGCAAATGGCAGTGGCTATGACAGCCGCCATTTGCATCCCTGCAGGCTGCCTAGTGGCTGGATGTTCACCTGCGGGCGGCCCCATCTGGCGGCTCCGCAGAATCTCCGCAGAGCGGAGCCGGCCGGAGAGAATTTTGGGGGGAGGGATGAAGCGCCTCCCCCCACCATGAATGTCACCCTTCAAAAAAGTAAGTGACTTTCGTACATCCCTAAAGGATGTAACTAAGACATGCACGGTCATGGCCCGATCACACATCTTTAGGAATAGTCGCATTTGGCTCATGATCTTCAGCTGTGCAAATGCACTCCTGGCCATTGCTGAGACCTGGCCATCCAGGTCCAGGGCTGAGTCCAAATGCATAACCAAACTGTGACCCGGAGTCTTCAGGGGGAGTGTAACCCCACCCAGCACAGGTTGAATCCCTATTCTGTGATCTGATCTGCCTTTCAGTTTTCAACATATATAAACACAAACCCCCACATCTTTTTCAATTTGGAAACCCAGCTATCTAGTGTAAATTATGGGGTCGCAGCTGTGGCCCTATGTTAAGGATGAGTCAGATGAATGGTGTCCTGCCAGTGTAACAAGAAAGCAGGAGGCAGGAGGTTCTATGGCTTTTATTCAGAAAACAGCTCAATAGATTGATCTGCAATGTGGCTGTGTAGGCAAGGTCAGTTTGAGGATGGTACATGCTAATTTTGAGGCAGACCGGGTAAGAAATTGCTTATTTATAGGAGTTTAAAATTTAATGAGTGACCTCTAGCAGTTTGACAAATATCTGTTTTCTTTGTCATAGACTTTGCTGGGGTTAAACGTTAACGCGTCCATTTCTCTGTACAACATTTGTACATAAAACCATAAAACCATTTGTTGTGTGAGGTCAGAGGGAAAGTCTAGTATGTGCTTTGCCATAGTAGTACCATAACGTGGTTTCAGTTTTTGTGTTTTTTGTTTGATTATTAAAACACTGTTTTTCAGCCCATTGTATTTGATGGAAGTTCATAAGGCCTGTCCAGGAGCAAGCTCAGTTTGATCCTCTGTTGCCCAGGAAGAGGTGTGTGGGGATAAGAATTTGAATTAGTGTGGCTGATAACCAGGGAGATGGGAGAGAATACAGGAGAGGAGGGAGTTTTATGTCAGTTAAACTAGGCAGTTGGGAGAGGGTAAGGGAAAATGATTCTTGGTTTGGATTCTCCTTTTCTCTTGTGGGTTGAATCCATTTCATGTGACTTCTGAACTGGAGCTCCCACTGGATAAATGGCCTTCTTTTCTCTCTTTCAATGCTTCATTTTGAGATGTACTTTAGAAAAAATCAAAATCGCTGCCACAATAAAAAGTCTGCCTCCTTTTCCCACCCATTGCAGGGAGAGGGGAGGGTAATACAATTGATGGAAATACATGCTTGTCTGGTAAAATTTGGCTTGCACAACACTGTTTGTGGGGCAGGGCCCCCCGGAGAGAATTGATACTTATTTCCTATGCCTCTTCTTGGCTCAGGAAACAGTTCTCAAAACCCCCACTGCCCATCATGCTGCAGAGCTCCACTGCACATGGTAAAAAATCACATAGCCTTCCCAATATGTAAACAAATTCAATTAACAAAAAAACTTTCAGTTTAGCATTTTATCTTAAGTGCTTTCCATATTTACTCAAACTTCATTTTGTTAAGCTACCATTCCAAATTACAAATACCCAACCAATACCACCCACACAGAATTGGTTAGCATTGGAAGGTGCCTTAAAATCAGCCAGTCTGACCTCCTGCTCAGTGCAGGAGAAGCCAGGTAAAGCATTCCTCCTTACTCCTCCTGTACATCTCCCACACAGGGGTTTGGTTAGTTTTGTAATCCCATCCCAAAACAAAAGTCCTGAACAATAGGTTCATACTTCCCCATAGTGCAGAATGAACAAAAGAGCTGGGGGGGGGGTACTTTTAAGTACTTTTTGAGTTTATGCCATAAGAACTTTGGATTTCATAGCTTACTGAACAGCATCATAACTATATTGAACAGCATCATAATTATTATGCAAATCTTGTCAAATCTAAGCCATATGTAAGTACTGGGGTTATGCATAGTAGCTCCCCATAATATAATAATAATAATATTGCAGTCTTACACTGTGCCATTCGCCACTTGATAAAAAAAAGTCTTGCCTTGTAATCAATTAGGTAAAGCAATATATATTAAAGATGTTAGAGCAATCCATAATGGACTCAAATGAGTCCAGGTTTCTTGCAGTCCAGTTTGTGAATCCCATGCTGAACCAACATCTGTGGGTCAAGCAGATTCTGCAGGCATGTGACTCCCCCCTGCAACAGACACACAATTTTCCATTTCCAAAATGCAGTTGTGGGGAGGAGTGTATTCTGTTTACCAGCAGTAACATAGTGACCACTGTGTGTGTCTGTGATTTTCTTTAGAATGAAGTCTCCAAGTCCGTGCAGTTGTATCCATAAAAAGGACTTGGGGTCCTTGCATGGGCATTCTCCTACGTTTGTTGGCTGGGGGACTGCCTGAGTCTTTCTAAGCAAGAGCCCTTTCCCTCCATGTTTCAAAGATGCTCAGGCAATCTTCCAGCCAGTAAACTTAGGAGAATGCCCATGAAAGGCATTCCCAAGTCTTGTTATGGATATAGGAACCCCACAAACTTGGATACTTGGTTCTAAAGAAAACACACACACACAACGCTCACCATTTTACTGCAGGTAAGCAGAATACTGCCCCCCCCCACATACAGAACATTTTTTTTCTTTTTTTAAAGTTGTTTTGTAACTTTTTTGAATTTATTTCCATATTTTTCTGGACAGGAAAGAATAATCTGAGTCTGCGGGTTGGTGGAGGGCGGACAGGAAAATGTAACCCAGGCTGTGGACCCAGTGCAGACTGGATGTAATGCAGTCTTAACATCCCTAATATATATGTATATAAAGGACTGAACAATTGCACAAACTTTATATAAGTAGTATTTATCTCCCTAAACTGTCATTGCAATCCTGATCTACATCTACATCTTAATGTCACCCTGAGTGAAGGAAGAAGAAAACCTTGAGGAAGTGGCTATGGAGCTTGGAGAGGAACAAATCCCATAACACTGCATGATAAATGAAACAGCAGTACACCCAAATTGGTTTTCTATTCTTAAATTGTGTGTCTGCTCTTTAAAAATAAATGTTTTGGGGCTCAGAACTCAACTACCCTCTCTGATTTGGAATGCTACTCCATAAAATGTTCCGGCAACTCATTTATCAGGGAATTCCACTCTGTGCATGAATTTTTGTTCATGGTTTGTGTATTACAGACCTAGGACCTGGGACAGAAGATCATTGCCACAATTAGGGATGTCAGAGACTTCCACCACAGACTGAAATGGGATCGAATTCCCTTCAGTCCGTGCCATGGAATCCTCTGCGGAACAGCACCACGAGGTCCTGCAGAACCAGCAGTCATGCGGCACTTTTTTTTTGTTGTCCACAAGGAGTCATGAAATTTTCATAAATAAAAATGCAGTATAATTTGTAAATCAGAAGGATAGTAATATTACAATAATAAATACCTAAGTTTTTAAAAAATGAATTGTGCTTACCGCCTTATTTGTGGGTTTTCTTTTTAAATTGAAATCCTCCTTCTCCGTTGGGGAGTTTACTTTCAGCCAAAACACTTCCTCTTCCTAGGGGCTTCCCAAAAGAAGGCTGTCTTAGGTGTGCCTGAGAGAGAAACTATTTGTTTAAAGCAACACTGTTTTTTAAAAAGAGAAAACCTTTTAAAATGACCATGCCAGTCCTGGAGCCCTGCACCATGTATCATTCTCCCTGCTAAGCACCAGGACCAGCGTGATCATTTTAAAAGCTTTTTTCTTTCTTTAAAATAGCCTTGCTTTAAACAAAATAGTTTCTCTCTCAGGCACACCTACAACAGCCTTCTTTTGGGGAGCCCCTACAAGGAAGAGGAAGTGTTTTGGCTGAAAGTAATTCCTGCATTGGCAGGGGAGGGGGGGGAAAGTAAACATTTACAAAAAATAGTCATTCTTACAGAAGTTATGCAGACTCACGGAGACAGCTGGGTACAAGAATTACGTTTGTCCGTACGGATTTATCTATGTAATTCTTGGAGCGGGAAAAAAAGAGGAGAATTCTGGGGCTTGTGAACAGCAGAATGGAACACTGGATGCAAACTGTGGAAGTCAAGAAGAATGGAAGGAGCATGCTTTGTACATCCCTAGCCACAATGCAGCTCCAATTCTGCAGTGCACAATGATGCACAACGTTGCGGTACCTCCAGGCTTGATGTTGTTCTGGAACTAATACTACGGCCCAGTTTGGACAATCATGGGGGGGGGGGAGCCACCGTGGCTTCTCCCCTCAATCCTGCATGTGTCATGTGCACAATCACCATTTGCATAATTGCCCACAACGCCATGCAGGAGGTGGCTTCTTATCCACCCTACAACCCTTACTTTAAGCCATGGATTGCAGTGTGGGTAAGAAGCCACCCTGCTGCACACCACACTGGGTTCAGATGACACCGCAACCTGTGAAGTGTCGTGGGTAATTATGCTAACAGCGATCATGCACGCAGAATGCATGGGGTGGGGGAAGAAGCCACAGTGGCTTCTTTCCCTCCCCCCATGATAGTCTGAACCAGGCCATTTTTACTCTCCACCCTGTCCATTCCTTCACTTAACCGGCTAAAAGGAAAGATACTTTAAAATGCTTTACCTGTGACAGGGAGTTGGACTAGATGATCTTTAAGGTCTGTCCAACTTGGTCATTCTATGAGAATGGTAATGCTTACCAGTTGGTACTTATAACATGGAATTGCTTTTCAGTTGTGTAATAGCTGTAGTTGCATAGACTCCATGATGTGCCTATTTCAGTAAACAGACAAATCCAGGACTGAGGTCCACCACTCTGCCACTGGCAGCCATCAGATTCCAAGGTAGTGGATTCCAATATTGAAGCTGAAACAACCCACAGCACAAGATAACATACCATATGCATATTGCCTAAATAAAACATCTGTTAAGGGTGTGATCTTTAACAAGTGTTATTATTTTCCAGCATTTTGGAAATTGAGTGAATATGGAAGTGCTTAAGTAGGGATGTTGGAGAAATTTGCAAAGGAATCAAATAAGTTTGGATTCCTATGAATTTGACCAATGGATTACACAGCAGACCATCTTTTCCCGAGGCACACAGATTCCGTGAACTTGCAGACCAGGGTGGTTTTTTTTTTTTCAGAATTTTAGCAACGTTCAGTCATAGAAAAATACAAAACAACAACAACTGAAAATGCGTATTTCCTCAATAGGCTAAGGCATGCAATTGCACACATTTGGGGGATTTATACATTGGGGGGGATTTGCCCATTTTCTCAGAAGTGTGAATTTGTGTGAGTGCAAATTTGAGCAAAGTCAGGGAATCGGAATAAATACATATGAATGGACAACAGAATGAAAGGCACTTGACAATCTGTGAAACACAGACAGAGCAGATTTTACAAAAAACCCAACATATATATCTACCCCTAACACATATTAAACTGAAGGCTTAACAACACATGTTTTGTTATTGTTGTTGTTTTGTTGTAGTTAATTTAATATAATACTAAAACAATTAATAGAATATTTAAAAGACAACTAAAATTTAATATCATCTGGAAAAACAAAAAATACAGTTTTTAAATCATTATAGCAACTAGATGGATGCTGAATATCCCATCACCCACTGTTTCATGGATCCATTAACCCACCAAGAAAACGAGGGTGGGTATTTGGCAACTTTGGGGGCTGAGGTAGGGGAATGTAACAAAACTGTTGGTCTCTTACCTTAGAGATGAGGTGTCTAAGGGTTATGCCTCTCCCCCCCACACACACACACTTTTAAACAATGTCTTCTTATCACACCCTGGTCCTGAATGCCCTGGGAATGGTGCCTTTCCCAGGGGCATTTGAGCCCTTGAACATGGTCAGACTGCTTCAAACTGCTGAGCTTCTGCTTAAAGCAGCAACAAAAAGCTTTTTGTTTGTTTGTTTAAAGAAAAAAAAAGTGGACACCTCATATATTTTAAGTTAGGACTGAAATTACAACACTTGTCTGGGCCAAAAGTTTGGCCCTGTACTAATAGAAACAATAGTAGTAGGAAGGTTACAGTGAACAGCTATTGACAATTAAATCAAGTGGCCAAAGTCAATCACATTTTATAGCCATTCAAGTCAGTGGGATTAAGCACACCTAACTATGTTGGATTGTGGCCAGGGTTTGTCTGTAAAATGAAAATCTATTCACAGAAAAGTGTAGGGATTATACACTACTCAGGCAGCAGACTGACAAACATTTGCAGGTATTATGCCAGCCTGAAAAAGAGTAGAGATTCCTCCAAAATATTAATTTTCCATTTTGGAGAGCCTTCCGTACTGGGCAAAATGCCCTAGAAAATTGAAGCTTTGTAGGAAGAAAAGAAAGACTATTCAGCATGCTTAGACTCTGCTTTCATAATATAGCAGGTGTCATTAGCAGCAAGCCTGTTACAGATGGAATGAGGAGGGGGTGTCTTGCCATAGTCCATGGTTCAGATAAGCTGGACACATATTATTTCTGCATTTGTACACTATTTGTGCATGATAATATTCCGGCTTTGTGGAAGGCGGAAACCAATTTAGCTTACTGCATAATTCACCGTGATGGGTTTTGTAATCACACTGCAAAATGAACCGAGCTGTTCTATTATACAATACTGATAGAGGCTGGAGTGCTGGAGAACTAGGCCTACTCCAAGTACTGGCATAGGATTTTCAATGAGAAACTATAAAAGCATCGACAGTTGTTTTTGTGGAAGTGCAACTAAGACATCTTCCAAACGGCTTAATAAAGGCAAGCTAAACCATTCAGCGTCTGGCGGCAGCTTGGGAAATGTGCTCATTAACATTGCAGCACGTTTACTCCTAAGGCTGCTTTCACAAGTGATGCTAAAGAATGCTTTTTAGTCTTCAATACACTTTTGTGAGGGTGGGGTGCTACCAAGAAACCCTATTATCCTGCTATTTTTTTTTGGGGGGGTATGCTGTGCACACCTTGATTCTAAAAGCTCTGTTTTGTCCCAGAAGCTGGCTAAGCAAGGAGTGTGGTTCAGCCAGGTCACTTGCTGACCTCTAACATAATTCAATCATCAGGGACATAAGAACCTAAGAAGAGCCCTGCTGGATCAGACCAAGGGTCCATCTACTCCAGCATTATCTGTTCACACAGTGGCCAGCCAGCTGCCTACGGGAAACCCACAAGCGGGACACGAGTGCAACAGCACCCTCCCACCCATGTTCCCCAGCATCTGTGCACAAGATGTGCATAATTGATCTGTACCTTTGGAAAAAGACACACAAAAACATACATGGATTTTCATGCAAATAGAAAACAACAACAACAACACTAACATTGCAATCGGATATGGGCTCAGATCAACTGGAACAAATTTTGTGATGGAATTTGAAGAACTTCAGCAAGCGCGAGTTTTGCTGATATGCACATCCCTAGAAAGAACTCCCAAGTAGGATATATAGTAGTTGCTTGCCCAAGGAGGTGGAGATCCAACAGCAACCTTTCTCCTCCCAACTTTGCTCCTCCTCTGGCTCGTCTACATTTGGTTGAGGGAAGAGATTTGGAGGGAGGATATGGAGGAGGCTGGAGATAGGCTGGGTAAGTGGGCAATGTTGCTGACCATGAAGTAGGAGGGAGGGGGAGAGAGAGAGAGAGAGATGGACTCAAAACTGCAGCCTTGGTGATGCCTTCTACCTCTGTGTCTTCTGCTGTGCAGGAAGCAGCCCAGCGCAGTCTGCCAGTGAGTCTCCCTCCTCCTTAATAATGCCAGCAATCTCACACACACACCCGCCCCATGACATTGAGCTTTTCTACACAAGGCTTTTAAGTTGTTATATCTACTTTCAGTTTTGTTGCATAATTGAGATCAGAGCACTACACAAAGAGCATTTCCTTTCCTGCTTGTCCACAACATAACATCTAGGTGGCACTGTGGTATAACAGAATAGTGCAAATGCACAAGTGAAAAAAGGGTTTTCTTTCACTTTTACAATTAAATACAGCATTTTCCCTGTCTAAAAAGCTCGCTGAAAATGCTCTTTAGTTTAGGCACAGAAGCAAAGCTGGAGGGTCATGATGTTGTCTGAAAAACCCATAAACAGCTATGAGTAGAGAATGTCAGTGCATGATAAATGACTCGTGTAGAAAAGCCCACTGTCCATGTTGCATGAGCCATGCTGAACTGATTCTCCTCCTATCACTGTTTATCCAGAAGAAGGAAACCACTCTTCTTAAAATGTTTGTGTGTGTATCTTTTGTTGCTTGAGACAAACTCTAACATGCTCAGAGAGCTATATTTGAGTGGAGCCCTGTGTGTGTGTGTGTGCACGTGCACGTTTGTGCATGCATGTGTATGCACCTGTCAGGATTAAGGATGTACAGACTATGTAAAATCCACTCTGTCTGGGTTTTGCAGATTGTCAGGAGCCTTTGGTTCCATTGTCTGCCCACAGATAGATACAAATATGTTTTTTCATCATGCAGAAAAATTCACAAATAATTACGTAAGTATTTACATAAGTATTTACAGAATATACCTCAGTTCATAACATTTAGTGTATTGTCCCCATTCTATTCAATGTTTCTTCAGCAGATACATGTTTATTTTCCTACACTTATAAATATATGCATAAGTTCCAGGAAAGTTAAAGAAAAACATCATTCCACAGTCCACAGACTCTGAGAAATCTGAGCTCATTTTAGTCCATCTTGAATTTCTCCAGCATCCCTAATCAGGATATGCTCTTTATGTTGTAGGCTTGGCTTACAGGCACTCTTCATCCCTCCATGCCACATCAGGGTCAGCACCCCTTCAGGACTGCAGCCAATCCTCCCTAGGGCTGTATGAGAATTTCATTTCAGTTTGAAAATCATCAGACCTTGCCCCGTTCACAATTTGAAGCACCTAGTAGGGATGCCTCAAAGGCATACCAATTTGATAATAAAAGCTCCCAGATTGCAAAAGACAATATAGGATTAGATTTATAACTCTGCATAGGACTATGTTTCATAATGGCACCAAAGAGATTCTGGGGCTTTGTTCTATAATACAATGTGAAATTACTTGATATTAATAATATCTTAAGGAGCAGGCTTTCAGAGAGAGAGAGAGAGAGAGAGAGAGAGAATCCTTCAGTTGCGAAAAAAAGGGCAGCCTGTACAGGCTGCTCAACAACAAATTAGAAGGCGATTTACAATAGTAGAAAAGGATGACATTTATTGAAAAATACTGGAGCCTTTATCTTGCTGTACTTTTCTATTGCCTTCCAGTCAAAGTGGAAGGTGTTTATAATAGGGCAGAGCTGAACCAGGCGGTGCCCCCCACTCCACCCCCATGAAAGTTGTCATCAGCAGTGAAAAACATTTGCTCCTCTTTGGGTGATTTTTTGGGGGGGTGGTGGTGGTGGTGGGATGAACGTTCACAGGGTGAAAGAATTTTCACATTCAGAGTGAGGGCAGAAAGCACTGTCCCCATTATGAAACGTCTGTGTGACATCATCACAGTTACATGTGATTGGTTCAATCAATGGGGACAATGTTCAACTATCTTGGTCTGAACCATCATGATCTCTGATTGTTAAGGTTGCATAGTGAGAAATAAGAAAAAAGAAGCCCTATTCTGCTTTGTTTTAAACAGTATGTTTTGTTTTAATCAGCTGCTGTTAGGGCAGTTAGAAACAGCAAATAGCACAGGAAAAGGTGAATATAGGTTTAATCTTATGCATGTTTAGCCAGGAAAAAATCCTGCAACTCCCAGAATTCTCCAGCCAGCATGGTAGTTGTAGTAGGACTTTTTGCTGGCTAAATATGCATAGGATTCCACCCTATTTTTTATTTTTTTTATTTATTAAATTTATTAATCGCCCATCTGGCTGGTCACCCAGCCACTCTGGGCGATGTACAACTAGGGATGTCAGAGAATTCCGCCACGGATCTTGGTGAGGCTGAATGCCAGTGCATTCGGCCCCCCGAAATCCATGGTGGAATGGCCTGCCACTACCCCGCCCCCCGCGGATCCCCCCTGGGATAAGACTTACCTGGGGCGGATGTTCCAGACGGCGGCGGCTCCAGCGGCGGCTTTGGCGGCGGCGGCTGGTCTTCCAACTGGCTGCCACCACTGCCATTGGCAGTCTGGTCACTTCTGTTTTTTTTTTTTTACATAGATGTGATAGGCTACGTAAAGACTTACTTAGCCTATCATGTCTGGGTTTAAAAAAAAAAGCGTATGCAAATGGCAGCAGCTATGGCTACGCTATTTGCATTCCCCCTTATATTTGCTGTCTTAGTCTATGTAAATATTTACGTAGACTAAGACGGCCAAAAATAAGGAAGGCAAATGGCGGCAGCCGTAGCCACCGCCATTTGTGTATGTGTTTTGTTCTGTTTTAAACCCAGATGTGATAGGCTACATAAGTCTTTACGTAGCCTATCATGGCTGAATACAGGGACGCAAACGGTGGCGGCTATGGCGGCCGCCGTTTCCGTCCCTGCTAGCCAGCGGCCGGATGTCCGGCTGCTGGCGCAGCCATCTGGCGGCCCTGCGGAATCCCTGCAGAGCAGAGCCGGCCGTCAAGGATTCCTGTGGGGAGGGACAGAGCCCCTCCCCCCCCATCGAGGATTCCGGGGAGAGGGACGGAGCGCCTCCCCCCCTTCGCAAAAGATTCCGCGAAATGGTAAGTGACTTTCGTACATCCCTATTAATAAAACAGTTTAAAACAATAAAATTCTACAACAAAAACATTTTTCTAAAATACCCTAACCCACCTCAAATGCCTGCCTGAACAACCATGTTTTTAATGCGTGGCAGAAGCTCATTAAAGAGGGGGAATGGTGGAGTTCCCTAAATGAGGGAAGTGTGTGTGGGGGGGGTCATGCACATGCACGCACACGCATAGGGATATTTCATCTCACTGAAAGCATTAATTTTCTACCAAACATTTTGCAGAGCTTTAGTTTTCATAAGTGAAAATTGTCTCAAATGGCTCAGAACCTCTGTGCCCTAAAGATGACTTCTTTCTTTACTATCTCTGTTGTCTTTTTTTCAGGTGGTAAAATTGTGTCTGGGCTGTACCATTTCAGTCTTCAAGTGCTCTGCTCATATGACTGAATGACCCTCTACACACACTACAGCAAAGGGCCTCTCAAATAGGGATGTCAGAGAATTCCGCCACGGATCTCGGGGAGGCCAAATGCCAGCGCATTCGGCCCCCCGAAATCAGTGGCAGAACGGTCTGCCCCCCCAGCCCCCTGTGGGATGAGACTTACCTGGAGTGGATCTTCCTGGCGGCAGCAGCGGCGGCAGCGGCCAGTCTTCCAACCAGCTGCCACCGCCGCCATTTCCAGTTTAAAAAAAAAAAAGACATGATAGGCTACATAAAGATTTACGTAGCCTATCACGGCTAGGTTTTTTAAAAAAAAAACGTGATAGGCTACGTAAATCTTTATGTAGCCTATCACGTCTGACTTTTTTTAAAAAAAAAACCCACGCGTACACAAATGGCTATTTGCGTTCCCCTTATTTTCGCCATCTTAGTCTACATAAATCTTGACGTAGACTAAGACATGCCAAAATAAGGAACGCAAATGGCAGCGGCCGTGGCCACCACCATTTGCTTATGCGCGTTGTTGTTGTTTTAAGTTAGACATGATACGCTATGTAAACATTTACGTAGCCTATCATGGCTGACTGCAGGGACGCAAACAGCGGCGGCTATGGCCGCCACCATTTGCGTCCCTGCTAGCCAGCGGCCGGATGTCTGGCCGCTGGCGGAGCCGGCTGGCGGCTCCGCAGAATCCCTGCACAGCACAGCTGGCCGGCCAGGATTCCGCGGGGGAGAAATGGACTGCCTCCCCCCCATCCAGGATTTCGGGGGGAGGGACGGAGCGCCTCCCCCCCCCACCATCAACATAATCCGCGAAAGGTAAGTGACTCTCATACATCCATACTCTCAAAATCCCCCAGTCTATTTGTGGGCAGAGAAATGGGGGCGGGATTTCACTGAATATTTCCTATTGGAGGAGTAATTCTCCAACAGATTCTCGTAGATAGGACTCACTATTGGCAGGGATTGTAGCACAGTTTGTTTGTTTGTTTGTTTTTCC
Source organism: Heloderma suspectum (assembly GCF_057233095.1). Classification (NCBI taxonomy): domain Eukaryota; kingdom Metazoa; phylum Chordata; class Lepidosauria; order Squamata; family Helodermatidae; genus Heloderma; species Heloderma suspectum. The sequence goes on from NC_139465.1 coordinate 31,121,193, forward strand.
CTTAAAGTTTTTTGGTTTACTTCACTGCTTCTGTAGGTGGCAACAGCATCAGCTGTGGGGAGGCTTCCACTTTTTTAAAGTAGAATTTTGAATTTCTTTTAATTGTATTTTTGAGCTTAACTAATGTTGTAAAGCTTCCTTGAGTCCCAGTATTGGGAAAAAGGTGGGATATAAATAAATATAATGACAACCACCATCACCACCACCACCACCACTGTGAGGTGGCTGAGGGTGCCATGTGTGTTCTCTGTCTCTATTACACATCTTTCCATTGCTACGCAGCCTCCCAGGCCACCTGCACTTCCTGAACTGAAAAAGCCCCAGGGGAGGAATTGCCTCATGATGTCTTCCTCGTGATGGCTTTAAGTGAAGTTCAGGAAGCCGAGGAGGCTACAGGCTGCCACAGAGATTACTGTGCAATGGCAGACAGGACACTCATGCACACTCCACAGCCACCCCATAATCATAAGAACCGCAACCCCAACCCCTGAGAATTTCTCTGAAATTTCTCCTCCATTGAATTTCTTTTCTAATGCAATTCCCTTTCTTTCTAATTGAATGAGAATGGTTGAAAGATAGAAATGTGGGAGAAAGATGGCTGTGAGAGCTGGACTATAAGTAAGGCTGAGCGCCCAAGAATGGATGCTTTCGAACTGTGGTGCTGGAGAAGACTCTTACGAGTCCCCCAGACTGCAAGGAGGTCCAATCAGTCAATCCTAAAGGAAATCAACCCTGAGTGCTCATTGGAAGAACAGATACTGAAGCTGAAGCTCAAATATTTTGGCCACCTAATGCGAAGAGAAAACTCCCTGGAAAAGACCCTGATGCTGGGAAGGATTGAACTTCGAAGGCAAAAGGAGAAGGGGATGGCAGAGGATGAGATGGCTAGATAGCATCACCAATGCAATGAATATGGACTTGAGCACACTCGGGGAGAAAGCGGAGGACAGGAAGGCCTGGCATGCTGTGGTCCATGGGGTCACGAAGAGTCGGACACAACTGAACGACTCAACAACAACAACAACTCACACACACACACACACACACACGGTCTGCAACATTCTGCCTACAGGTGCACCCACCAGTCTCTTTCTTGGAACTCACATAAGGAACTCAGTGTGCAGAAGGACTTTTGTGTAATTCTGAATCCACTCTGTCTGAGTGACTGCTGGCTGGTGACTCCAGGTCCGGAGGGGCTGTGATTCCATTCAGGTTCTCACTTACCACCAGTCAAAACTCAAATGGCATGGTGTAGTGGTGTAGAGCCAGTGTGGTGTAGTGGCTAGAGTGTTGGATTGGGAGTGGGGATATCCGGGTTCTTCTGGTCCTCACTCGGCCATGGAAGCACACTGGGTGACTGTCTCTGGGCCAGTCACAGGCTCTCAGTCTCAGCCCAACCTATATCACAGGGTTGTTGTTGTTGTTGTTGTGAGGGTAAAATGGCGAGGAAGAGGATTATGTATGCCACCTTGGGTTCCTTAAAGAGGAAAAAAAAAGTGGGATATGAATGTAATAAACAAACAAACAAATAATGGTGCTATCCAAGGTGCTTGGATAGCACCGTTAGAGTTTTGGCTGGTGGTAAGTAAAACCCTGAATGGAATCACAGCACCTCTGGAACTGAAGTCGCCAGCTGCCACTGCTCTGATTTCTAGATCCATGCTCTCTAAAGAGGATGTATGTATCTTGCCTCTTCTGCTATGCCTGGTTATCTCTGATTGGTTGCCTCTGCCTCCTTTCATTTTTGACCAGAGGAGAGGGGAGAGAGAGACACACACACACACACACACACAGAGTGAGATGGGAGACAGGAGAGTGGATCAAGATTGCAGATAGTGAGTGGGGTGGAGGTGATGATTACAGGATTTTTACTAATAAAGGGGAGCATATAGAAGGGGTGTGTGGGGGGTGTTAATTACTGGATTGCATCATTTCATTGTATTTATTTATTTTAAGTATTTATTGGCTGCCTTTCTGGGGAGCCCATTCATCCTCCTGCCTTGTCCTGGTTTTCTGGTGCACGTGTGCTGGGAGAGGGTTTAAAGTGAGGGCTTCTCCCGCCATTTCCGCTCTCACACTACCATGCCTGCTGTGCTTGCAAAGCTTGTTTGGTCATGCACAGCCTGCTTGCCTTTATTTTCCATATATGTCTGCGCTGCTCATTCAGAAAAAAAAAAATGATGTCCTCCAGGATTTTATTTTGGATGCAGGGCAAAATCCACCCATGCTCTTTCGTTAGTATGGAGGAGGGGAGTTTGCATGAAAAGTAAGGACACATACTACCAGCTCCAAAAGGGGATGTCTATTTTGGGATGGGTGGGCACAAAATGCCCCCAGGCACTAGGGATGTCAGAGGAATCCATCTGCGGGGGAGGGGGGAACTCGATGAACTTTCATGGGCTTTCATCAGTCCACAGCAAGTTGGGCCACCTAGCGGATTTTTCTTTTTTAAAAAAAGAAATAGACATTTACACAACTTGCAGCCACAATTGGCAAAATTAGCACAAATTGCAGCTTCAATTTGTGTAAATTGAACAAAGTGTAGCTGCAATTTGCATAAATTACACAAATGTCTGCCACAATTTGTGCAAATGTGTATTTCCACAAACAATTTTTTAAAAAGGAAAAAAATCCCCAGAATTCAGGGAAAACTCTTGGCTCGCAAATGGAAGCTGAGCCAGGCATGTCATGGAAATCTGGCAAGCTCCCAAAGGGCCGGATTTTCCGGCAATGGACGTACCTACTGGGCACTGGCATTGTGACGGCAACCCTCTGCAGAGCTCTGTCACCAGCCAGTCACACTTGGTTCATAGCCTAATGGCTCTGGCACTGCTCACCTTTTCCCCTCCCTACTCTTGATATTCCTGTTGCTACATGTGTTTGTGAATAAAAGGGTAAAAGGCTTGACCCACCCATATCACCTCCCTCCTCTCCCCATCCTGAATCCATTAGCTATGAGAACACATTATTGAAGAAATATCTGCTCCACGTACATGTGCAACCCAGTATCTCTGTTCCTCTGTTTTTACATTTAGGATTTGGAATATAAATTTAATGGTGTGTGTGTGTGCGTGTGTGTGTGAAAAGAAAGGTGAACTGTTGCTTCTTTTTTTTATTGATGCATCTTTAAGGCTGCAATTCTATACTTAGTTACTTGGGAGTGAATCCCACTGAACTCAGTGACATTTACTTCTGAGTAAACGTGCATAGGATTGCACTGTAAGTGTATTTTATTTTGGATGTAGGTGGCTGGGGGGAGGGGAAACCTGCCTGGGCCCTGGCATTACTATGGCAACCCTCTGCAGAGGTCTGCATTTAGGATTCCTCCCCCCGTCCTTAATCTTGATTATCTTGTCCTGTGTGTGTGTGTGTGTGTGTGTGAGAGAGAGAGAGACAGAGAGACAGAGAGACAGAGAGAGACAGAGAGAGAGATTTGTATTCAGATTGAAATGTTTCAAAAAAAATATAACTATGCACCTTTCACTAAAGGGATGACACTGGGAAGCTTTTCCTTGCTCCTTCCCCTCCTCCCATCCTGAATCTGTTAGCTATGGCAACACATTTCTTGAAGAATTAATGTTTAACATACAGATGGGACCCTGTATCTTTGTTCCTCTGTGTTACATTTAGGGTTTGGGATATAAATTTAAGGTGGGGGGGGGTAAGATGAGCAGCTGTTTCTTTTTCATTGATGCATCTTTAAGGCTGCACTTACATACCTGGCAGTAAGAGAGCCAGTGTGGTGTAGTGGTCTAGAGTGCTGGACCGGGAGTCAGGAGATGCAGGTTCTGGTCCTCCCTCAGCCATGGAAGCTCACTGGGTGACTTTGGGCCAGCCTACCTCACGGGGTTGTTGTTGTGAGGCTAAAATAGAGAAGATGAGGAGGATTCTGTACACTGTCTTGGGTTCCTTAAGGAGGAAAAAAGACAGGATATAAATTAAATACATACATACATACGTACATACATACATACAGCTCCACTGAACTCAATGAGACTTACCTTTGAGTAGACACAGATAGGATTGCACTGTATGGTTTATTTGGGAAGGGGGTGGGGAAATATGGATCCAGGGTGGGCATTTTGTGATTTGTCATGCCACAGGGGTGCCATTTTGTGACAACCATTCGCACAGGGTTGCCATTTTGTGATTTGCCATGTCCAAGGACAGCCATTTTGCAATTTGTCATGCTCATGGGGTTGGCCATTTTGTGACTTCTGCCCACAACACTTTCTCGGAATCTCAAACATGCCCATGGACCAAAAAGGATTAGAGACCACTGATACATATATTCCTGCACATAGAAAGCTATATCACTCCAGAATCTGAACACTGAAAGCATACCCTCACATCCCCAATGTAATGTGGGAGATAAGGAAGATGTGGCTCCTCATATCCATTCTCTCCCCAGGACTAGGTGACACCCTACATCTCAAACCGGTCTGAAGGGGGCAGGGTGGAGTGTATACATAAAGAACGGTTCAATCATATAAAAACACTACTGGTTAAAGAGCAAAATTAAGGCTATATCTCATGTTGGCTCAAGCTGCACAAAGCAAGGAAATGGGAAGCTAAGGCTGATGACTTAACAGACATGCCCTATGATCACTGACAATGTTGTACAATGTCACAAATTGTGCTTGCTTACAACTTATCCTCCATGCAGCCACACTTTTCCTTGGTCTTTTAGGCCCAAATCTAGATGGGGAGGATGGACTGCCTGGGACCAGCAAAGATGGGGAAAAGCTGGTGAGAGAGAGGGTAGATGATCAAACATAAGAGTGTGCTAGGTCAAACCAAAGGCTTATCCAGCATTTTGCTCCCACAGTGGCCAACCAGATGCCTCTGGGAAGAAGACCACAAGCCAAACATGAGCACAATAGCACCCTACCAGAATGAAGGACAAAGGCAAGCATCAACCAACATCAAGACATTTAAAGGTATATTTCCAGGGACTGGGTTGTGAGTAGGGATGTCAGAGAATTCCGCGACGGATCTCGGTGAGGCCGAATGCCAGTGCATTCGGCCCCCCGAAATCTGTCGTGGAACAAAGACCCCACCCCCCCAACCCATGAAAGGCGTGCTGGGCAAAGTCCCCACCGCCCCCACCCCACAAAAGGCGTGCAAAACAAAAGGCGTGCGAAACGGAGCACTTACCTGCTCCCGTCTGCACTGCTTTGCGAATGGCAGCTGTCCCGCGCCATTCGCTTCTTCCTCTTCATAGCCATGATAGGCTACATAAATACGCCATTTGCATCCCTGCAGAGGCCGTGATAGGCTATGTAAGTATTTACATAGCATATCATGGCGGGGGGGGGGGACCCAGCATATGCAAATACGCTGGGGTTTTCCCCCCTGCCATGACAGGCTACGTAAATATTTATGTAGCCTATCATGGCTCAATACAGGGATGCAAATGGCGGCGGCTATGACAGCCGCCATTTGCGTCCCTGCAGGGCTGCCCAGCGGCTGGATGTCCGGCTGTGGGTGGCCGGAGTCAGCCGGCGGATCTGTGGCTTGGCTGCGGAGCACAGCCGGCCAGGCAGGATTCCGGGGGGAGGGACAGAGCACCTCCCCCCACTGCTGATTGCCCGGCGCGGAGCCAGGTAGGTGTTTCGTACATCCCTAGTTGTGAGGTAGGAGCACCACATTTGAGAGTGCAGGCTTTGAGGACTCTAACTCAGTGCAGGGCACATGCTTTGCATGCAAAGAATCCAAGTTTCAAACTCTGGTATCTCCAGTTTAGGCTGGGAATGCCTCCCATGTGTCCCTCCCAGCAATGTCCATTTGGGAAGTTTCACGGCCAGTCATTTCAGACAATACTGACATGGATAGAATATTCATCTGCCTCAGAATAAGGCAGTTTCCTACGTTACTCCCTCTCCTCCCTTACACTCAGCCACACTTCTGGAAAGCATTTTTGCAGAAGTTGATTATTGTTTGAAGTTATTTGTCCTTATTGTTTCTAGAACATGGGATCACATAGGGATGTACGAAAGTCGTTTACATTTTTGAAGGGTGACATTTGCGGTGGGGGCGAGGCGCTCCGTCCCTCCCCCCGAAATTCTCTCCAGCCAGCTCCGCTCCGTGGAGGTTCCGCAGAACCGCTGGCCAGGGCCACCCGCAGCTGGACATCCGGCCGCTGGGCAGCCTGCAGGGATGCAAATGGCGGCTGCCGTAGCCACCACCATTTGCATCCCTTTATTTTGCTGTGATAGGCTACGTAAATATTTACATATCCTATCACGGCAAAAACAACAACAGTGGACGCAAATGGTGGCTGCTACAGCAGCCGCCATTTGCGTTCCCTTTTTTTTTTGCTGTTTTAGCCTTCAGCAAAAATATTTAATCTACATTTAGCAGATGCGGCCGCCATTCTCAAGTCAGCGCAGACAGCAGCAGGTAGGTGCTCCGTTCCGGGCCCATTTCGCGGGGTGGGGGGCTCCGTTCCACCACGGATTTCAGGGGGCCAAATGCACTGGCATTCGGCCTCACCAAGATCTGTGGCGGAATTCTCTGACATCCCTAGGATCACACAATCTTCATGAGCAGAACCATCAGGATTGTACATTGATCTTCCCAATACACCTTCCTGCTTCCTATTATTGCCTTTCACATCAAGGGAAAGCACCTTATAGTAGTTCTGTATAACACTTTGACATTTCATCTCTTACCTGACAGCTATGTATAAATAGTTATATACCTCATTTTCTCACATTACAAGATGAAGTAACTGAAAGCATATTGAGGGGGAGGCAACATCAGCTATTGCTATTCTGTCTGAAGGGGGGCAGGGTGGAGTGTATACATAAAGAACTATTCAATCATATAAAAACACTACTGGTTAAAGAGCAAAATTAAGGCTATATCTCATGTTGGCTCAAGCTGCACAAAGCAAGGAAATGGGAAGCTAAGGCTGATGACAACAGACATGCCCTATGATCACTGACGATATTGTACAATGTCACAAATTGTGCTTGCTTACAACTTATCCTCCATGCAGCCACACTTTTCCTTGGTCTTTTAGGCCCAAATCTAGATGGGGAGGATGGAGTGCCTGGGACCAGCAAAGATGCCCCATTTTGTCTTGGTCCTATATCTTCTTATTAACATCTGAGCCTTACTGTATTGCTAGAGGAATCCTCCTGTGAGTAGATGCACACCTATTTGTTGCTTATGAGGAAACACAATTTTGTGACTCCCCTTCATTAAAGGTGCACTCCCGTGACCCATTAATTAAAACTTTGCAGGTCCACAGGGATAATAAAGCAGACTTTTTGCAGTACTTTAAAACATATGAGCCTGGAGGGTTGCTGCCAGCCACAGCAAACAATGCTAGGCTACTATGCAGATAAATTGAGTAACTCAATGTAAGGCAGGTTCATATGGATATACAATGCTTCCTAGCTCATCTTCCTAACCACTACAGAACACTAAGGAATTGCTAGTTCCCTGTTTCATATTCTCCCAGCTCTGACTTCCATATTCCAACTAGTGCTTTATTACTGTAGAACTTATTGATAAACAGTAGCAGTAGTTTCCTCCATCTTCTGACCAACTAGCACCAGTCATCTCCTGTCTAAGTAGCAACAGACTTCTCCATGTCTTGTCTCCATCTCCTGTCTCCATCTCCTGTCTACTCTAGTCATCTCCCATCTAAGTAGCAGCAGTGATCTCAAAAGCTGTGATTTGGTCTCAGAACTTCCTAAACTCTAAAATAAGTACAGGAAACTCCAAATTGGATCAGAGCAGTGGAGCAGTGGGAGGGGTGTTTAAACTCCACCCACACACACACACACACACACACACATGTACACACCATTGCTCTAATCCATGGGTGCCATGGGGTTCCACAGGGCTCTATTTTATCCCCCATGCTGTTTAACATCTACATGAAACCGCTGGGGGAGGTTATCCGGAGGTGTAGGCTGAGGTGCCATCAATATGCGGATGACACCCAGCTCTACCTCTCTTTCTCATCAAAACCAGGTGAGGCAGTGGCTGTTCTGAATCAGTGCCTGGGCATGGTAATGGACTGGATGAGGGCTAATAAACTGAAACTCAATCCAGACAAGACGGAGGTACTGTTAGTGGGTGGTTCGTCTGCCCGGCTAGGTGATATTCAACCTGTTCTGGAGGGGGTTGCACTCCCCCTAAAGGATCAGGTTCGTAGTTTGGGGGTGCTCTTGGATCCAGAACTGTCACTTGAGGCACAGGTGAACTCAGTGGCACGGAGCACTTTTTATCAGCTTAGGCTGGTATACCAACTACGCCCTTATCTGGACAGAGATAGCCTAGCTACAGTTATCCATGCTCTGATAACTTCTCGTCTGGATTACTGCAATGCGTTATACGTGGGGCTGCCTTTGAAAACGGTCCGGAAACTTCAGCTGGTCCAAAATAGGGCAGCAAGATTGTTAACAGGGACTGGCCTGCGAGCTCATATTACGCCAGTACTTTTCCAGCTGCACTGGCTGCCAGTCCATTTCTGGGCCCGATTCAAAGTGCTGGTGGTAACATTCAAAGCCCTTAACGGCTTGGGGCCAGGTTACCTGAAGGATCACCTCCTCCCATATGTGCCTGCCCGGACCTTAAGATCATCATCAGCGGCCCTTCTCCGTGAGCCCCTGCCAAAGGAAGTGAGGCGGCTGGCAACTAGGAGGAGGGCTTTTTCTCTTATGGCACCCCGGCTCTGGAATGAGCTCCCTAGTGAGGTTCGCCTGGCGCCTACATTGTACTCCTTTCGGCGCCAGGTGAAGACCTTTTTATTTTCCCAGGCATTTTAGCTTTCTAAATTTTTATCTTTGCTGTTTTAAATCTGTATTTTAAACTCCTATACTGCTGCTAGGTTTTATTGTGGTTGTATTGTTATATTGTGGTTTTAATGTTCTATATATTTTAAATTGTTTTATTGTGTGTTGTTTGGTTTCAGTTTTTGTGAACCGCCCAGAGAGCTTCGGCTATTGGGCGGTATAGAAATAAATAAATAAATAAATAAATGGGTGGGCAACACATGGCCAGGGGCTGCATGAGGCCCCATCATGGCCATTTGTGTAACCCCCACCTGGTTCCTGCTGTTGCTGCCCCCAAGCTTCCCACCTCCCTGCTGGGAAACACCTCATTTCCTAGCAGAATAAGCTTGCAGCAGCCTGCCAAACATTGATGTAATGGGCTGTTGGGAGTGTGATTCTGCTGGGAAACATGCTCCCCACACACCAATTCCCAACAGAACAGCTGTTTCTTCAGAGAAACAGGGCATGCAGAGATGGCTCCCCTTATGTAGGGATGTCAGAGAATTTCTCCACGAATCTCGGGGAGGCCGAATGCCAGCGCATTCGGCCCCCCGAAATTGGTGGAGAAACGGTCTGCCCCCCCGACCCCCCGGGATGGTACTTACATTGTGCGAATGTCCCTTGGGGCGGCGGCTGCGGTGGCGGTTAGGGGGCGGTTTGGCGGCGGCGGCTGCGGTGGCCGGTCTTCCGACCAGCTGCCGCCACCGCCATTTCCAAGTTAAAAAAAAAAAACAACTGATAGGCTACATAAAGATTTACATAGCCTATCACGGCTAGATTTTTAAAAAACACCGTGATAGGCTACATAAATGTTTACATAGACTACACGTGCCAACATAAGGAACCGTACGCGCGGTTTTGTTTTTTTTTCACTCAGCCGTGATAGGCTATGTAAACATTTACGTAGCCTATCACGGCTGACTGCAGGGACGCAAACAGCAGCGGCTATGGCCGCCACCATTTGCGTCCCGGCAGGACAGGATTCGCGGCGGGAGGGACGGGGCGCCTACCCCCCGGCCAGAATTTCGGGGGGAGGGATGGGGCGTCTCCCCCCTGGCCAGAATTTCAGGGGGAGGGACGGAGCGCCTCCCCCCCACCGCGAATCAACTTTCGGGTTCAGGTAAGTGACTTTCATACATCCCTACCCTCATGTGGCCTTTTTCTCTGGAGAATGGGGCTCCCTTCCACACACCAAACAACTGTCTAGTGGGCTCTCAGGAGCCCCATTCTGCAGAAAGCCAGGGCATGCACTCCCTGTGCACATGGCTTCCTAGCAAAATTGCTGGGATTTCAGCAGCGGCATCCACTTCTGGTGGTGCTGGGGAGGGGTGTAGTGAAAATGTGTGAAGCCCTGCCAAATTGCACAAATCCCCCCAAAATGTGCACATTTGTGCTTTAACCTATAGGGGAAATGCACATTTTCAGTTGTTGTTGTTGTTGTTGTTGTTGTTTTAAGTATTTTTCTACAACAAAATTTGCATAGAGCCAGTGTGGTATAGTGGTGAGAGGGTTGGACTGGGAGCCAGGAGATCCAGTTTCTAATCCCCACTTGGCCATGGAAGCTCCCTGGGTGACTTTGGGCCAGTCACAGACTCTCAGCCTAACCTACCTCACAGGGTTGTTGTTGTGAGGACAAAATGGAGAGGAAGATAATGTAAGCTGCCTTGGGTTCCTTGCAAGAGGAAAAAAAGTGGGATAGAAATGCAATAAATAAATAAATAAATACAATTCCAGAAAGTTTAAAAAAAATATCTCTGCAAGTCCACGTAATCCATGCAACTCTGGAGAATCTGGTCTGCTGTGGAATCTGTGGGTTGGATACACAGAAATCTGAACTCATTTGATTCTACTGTGGATTTCTTTGACACTCCTACTCACCCCTACCAAATGCTGAAAGGGCCTAGAGAATTGGTGCTATATTGGTCTTAAGTCACAGATAAGTCACTTAATGAATCGTTAAAAAAAAAAATCCATCTTGGATCCTTTAGAAGCATTTTATGCAGTGTCTCTGAACTTGTTCCAACTTGTTTTCAATATTACTATGACTTTGGAATAAAGAGAGGTGATCACTAAAAAATAAACCTAATTCTTTTGCAGAAGGAGCTTCATCTGCCAAGATCATGTCCTCCTTTAGGAACTGGTGCCATATGTATGTGTATCTTTATCTACTCAACTGAAGACAATTGTATTTTAGATTATATAGTCTTTGAAAATAAATTAAAATGGAACAGTCAAGTCAATTAAGACTGTCTCTTCAACAAAGAAATGTGTGGATCATTTTTGCCCTCACAGTGTCTTGAGGTTAAACAAAGGCTCTCCCACATATTAAGGAAGGAAGCTACCTGACCATGTTAGAATATAAGGCTGTCCTCAAAAGTAATGGTATACTGAGGTGCTTCTCCTCAGAGGTGGAAAATGGATATTATGGCACTTAGATTTATGTCTATGGAAGTGGAAGACATAATAGAAGATAGAGTGGTGAGATCACTCTATGTCCTGCTTTGGTTGGACAATAGGTTGGGTAGAGGACAAAGAAATGAATTGGATTTGAAAGGAGTAATGCATTCCCTTGATTAAGAAGCAACAGAGTAGGTAGGCAAGAATTGTTTTGGAAGTAGATTATAGAGTGGATTTGTACATTACTGGCCATAGTTTGGGAAGTCATTTTGAAGTGGCTGCTACCATAGTGCTCTGAGTAATGTTTGAAGAAAACTATTCAAATAAATTGGCCAGTGATATGGTCACTTTCCACACCTTGATCATGTTACCTCGATCATTGTTGATTCTTCAACAGAAAGTAGCCACATCAGCAGCCCTACCCAGGTGATTGCCTTACTTAAAATGTTCTACCAGGAGTAACATGGAAGCAGCCATACCACTGCATTTGACCTGTTGATTGGATTTGTGTGCCTATATTCTAAATCTTCCCAGTAATATGGGATTTCTAGACACATTCCCCCCACCCTCAGGGAGCCATCATATACTTTTGGGCACTTCTGAGTAATGTCCAAAGCTGCCATCAATTTATAACACTCAGGAGATGCATGCAACTAAAATTTAGCTGTCAAGTTCTAAGCCCATGAGTCATTTGGTCCCAGCTTCCACACACCACACCTACAGATATGTTACAAGGGAATATTTATCTCATGGAAATTTGATAATCTTGAATAGCCCTTAGTCTAAACATTGAAGTCAGTGGATTTTCCCAGATTTCAAAAGCTCTTGGATCAAGCTTTCTTGAGGCCTTATCCTCTGTGTAACTGAGAACACAGTGATCACCACCAAAACCTTTTTGTGCCAATATCAGTTTGTGCTGTGCCCAAGGATTGTTCTTTCTTTCTGTTGCCTGGAGATCAACCTTCACACTTCAATTTAAAGGTGAGCTTGGAGAGAAACTTCATTTTGCTTACTTTACATTAATATATGTGCCTGACCTCTTAACATTAAAACAAACAAAAGCCATAGATTTTCTACAATAAGCAAAATGTTCTTTTAACTTACCTTCCCAATTGCAACTTTATGGTAACCCCCCCCCATTTTTTTTTGTCTCCAATTTACCTTCATTTACCTATATACTCCATCTTCCTCTTTCTATGTGTTTTAGGAGATAACAAAGGCTATCAATCAACTGGAACCATGCTGATGTTTCCATGGCAGTTTTGTAATTAAGTTTGCTCACCAGAGGTTGAGATGGACTCAATAAACACTTTTTGTACAATGCTTTCAGACAGAATGCTACCCTGTGTTGCCAGGCTACAACTAAAGTACAACTTGTCAAATCCAGGAACCTCATTCTCTTCTGAATAAACTCGACTTAGTGCTTTTCCACTCTGCTATGGTCTGTACAGACAATCAAGTACTTGTTTTCTGAGGAAAGATTGCACAATATGTATTCTTTCACCATTGGGTAGATATTGAACTTCACTCCAAGTCTGTATTTCCAGTGGGTGGGTGGGTAGCAGGACTGAATTTTCTCCAGCATTCCAAACAGCATCTTTATGGACCTATCCAAGAACTAAGCCCTTCTTGTCTGAATGTCTGACCCTGCTTTCAAAACTGAGGCAGGTTTGAGCTGGACTACTGATCCTTCTGTAGATCACCCAAGTCAGCATGGCATATCTTTAAAACTTGTTATCTGGCATGGGCCCTGTTCCTGGCTCCCATGGGCTTGGTACAGTGGAGGCAAATATTATATATGGCATTTTTTTATGTTACAAACACACATGCATGCACACAGAGAGAGGGGGGAGAGGGAGAGAGAGAGAGACTGAATCTGCCTCTAAAGCATTCTTTTCCACCCTGGTGCCCTCCAGATCTTTTGGACTTCAAATCTCAGCAGCTCCAGCCACCATGGCCAATCATTAGGCATTCTGGGAGTTGTAGTCCAAAACATCTGAAGGGTACTAGGTTGGGGTAGACTGGTCTAGATGTTTATAGGGGGTGAATAGGGATGTATGGATTGTGTAAAATCAGTTACATCTGTGTTTCAAGGATTGTCAGACATCCCATTGTCTGCCCATGGATGGAATCGGAGGGGGTCCAAATTTGTACAAATTCACATGTGCAACGATGTGCAAATCCCCCCCCCCAAAAAATGTGCATTTTCACGATTTAGCCTATGAGGGGAATGCACAGTTTTGGCCAGTTTTTTTATTATTATTATTGTGCATATTTTCCTATGATGAAATTTGCAAAACGTTTAGGGAAGGTAGGAAAATGCTCTGCAAGTCTGTGGAGTCTGTGTGATGGGGGGAAACCAGTGTGCTGAGGAATCCAGTGGTTAGATTCATGAAAATCTGAATTCATTTGGTTCCTTTGCAGATTTCTCTGGCTTCCTTAGAGGTCAATGAAACATACCTGTTATCATCCCCCAGTCATAGGCTGTCTTTTGCCCAGGGTGCTTTGGGGGTGTATTTAATATTAAATTGTATTATAGATTAAATACAATTCCTGGAGAGCAAGACATGTTCTCCAACCACCTCCATATCTAGAGAGGAAGAGGGTCATATACCTGAGGAACAAGGCAGAGGCTAGCCTTAAACTGACAAAGTTAGCCCTCCTGACAATGGATGAGGACATCCAAGTAGTAAAGAGTTCACAGTCTAACTCCCTGCCCAAAACAGGCCCAATCCAATCACCCATGCACCAAAAGGTATAAAAAGCTACTTTCAGTTAAACATCTCCAGGAATATAGGCTATATAAAACTTAACAACACACAGCTCCACTTAGCTTTGCGGTTCTTTATGGCATACTATTTATTGTTGGTTTTGTTGTGAATTCAGTTTTATAGTGCCATCAATGTGCATAGTGCTTTACAAAGTACAATAGGACAGATCCTTGTCTCAAGGCTCCCACCATCTAAAATTTGAGACAGGGAGACAGCAGAAGAAGGAGAATGAAATGGCGGAAGAAATATACAGGGGAAGAACAGAATCATTTGTGCATACTTAGGCTTGGATACAGTAGGGATAAAGATGATATCGGTAGGGATAAAGATTGTGGCAAAAGCTTCATGGAAAAGGTGGGTTTTTGAAGAGAGATTTAAAGTGAGTAAGAGAAGTGGTATCACACAGATATTCTGGAAAGCAATTCCAGGCACAAAACATTAAGCCTCGCAGAAAGGGTAGAGCTGTTCGAGAGAGGAAACTTTGCTACACCAGCTGTGCACAATGCAGCCCCAACACCATCCCCTATGCAAAACCGAGAGCTTACGGGGTAGGGAAACTCCTTCCATGTGAAAGAATCAGTGTATACTGTGGTTCTTGATATTGGGAAACACAAATCCTTTAACAGCAATGAGTTGCTGGCTGGCTTAAGCTGTGCATTTCAGTGGCATGCTAAGGAGGAAATCATGACGATGACCTGGAATCGCTTTGAATGTAATTGCTTTGCCATCAGCCAAGGCATCTCTGTAGAGATTTTCAGAGATGCCAGAAGAGGAAAGGTGCTAGTGGAAGTCAGCAACCTTGCAGAGGGGGGGTCAGCCCAGAAAGAAATGGATCAAGCAAGTGAAATTACACTGACACTGCTAAAGGGATGGTAGATGAAGAGTCTCCATTTGTATGCAGGCATCTGACAAATCCTTAAAGTATTCTTTCTGGACTTGTCATTGTCATGGTTGCCATCCTTTCTACTGTCCTTTCCATATTAGGGTGTACCTCCCTGAAACGTTATTCCTTGTTCATGTAATAAAAGGAATCTTGAATGATAGATCTGCTTGAAAGGTTTAAAATCCCTGCACTTGTGAGTTCCTGATCCTGAGCAGTTCTCTGTTCCAAAATGGGAGATTAGAGTTGAATTTAAGCCAGGAATCATCTTAATAATTTCTTTATGAACATAATTATGGGTGGAATCTTGAGCACACTTGCCTGCTTCTGTACCTGCATACCTGGGAGTAAGTCCCAATGAACTCAGTGGTAGGGATGTATGGATTTTGTAAAATCCATTCCGTCTGTGTTCCACAGATTGTCAGGTGACTTTCATTCCATCCTCTGCTCATTGGTAGAATCAGATTTTTTTTTTCCAATTTCCTGAATTTGCACAAATTTGCATTTCCAAAAATTTACACTCCCAAAAATACACAAATCCCCCTCCCCCCATGCACATTTCCAGACTTTAGCCTATGGGGAAAATGCACAATTTCAGCTCTTTCTTTTTTAATGTATTTTTCTACAACTTAATTTGCATAAAATTCCAGAAAGCCCCCAAACCTTGGTCTGCAAGTCCACAGAATCTATGTGACTAGGGAAAAGCCACTGTGCTGCCAAATCCATAGGTCAGATTCATAGAAATCCAAACTCATTTGATTCTGTTGTGGATTTCTCTGACATCCCTATTCGGTGGGCCTTAAAGCAAGCATGTAAATATGTATAAAAAGGGATAGAGAACTTCTGGCAAATGGAGGTTCCCCTTCCTGCCCATGGAGGCGTGTGCTTCTTCCCCCAGCCCTGCTCCTTCCCCTCCCCAAGCTAGGGCTGGACTTCTGCCCTGAAAGGTGGCCAAGAAATAAACAAACAAACAAATAAATAAATAATTCCAGGCTAAAGTTCAGGGCCCTGCAGCCCAGGGGACCCCCAAATGACCACCAGAGAGCAGCAAGTGATGGGGACAGTGGCAAACAGGCCCAGCATCAGCACCCTGGGGCCCATTAGTGCTTATGCTAGTTGCTGCAATATCCTTCCTTTAAAAAAAAAAGAGAGAAAAGCCTCCATTATATTCCTATGGTCCTGATAGTGCTACAGCTTAAGTAAGTTTAAAATGTGAAACTGCACATGCTCAGAGTATTTCTTTCTGAAACAGAGTTGGCAAACTGTTTGTTGTTTGTTACTTGAACATATCAAGACTGCAGAAGCAGTTGTAAAGCACAGAATGGTGGGGAGAAGATGAATGTTAGCTGTGTGCTTCACAAAGTAACATGCATGGCCATCTAAAGCCCTCCACCCAGCCATAAGACCCATGAGGCCATCTAAAGCCCTCCACCCAGCCATAAGACCCATAAGGCCATCTAAAGCCCTCCACCCAGCCATAAGACCCATAAGGCCATCTAAAGTCCTCCACCCAGCCATAAGACCTATAAGGCCATCTAAAGTCCTCCACCCAGCCATAAGACCCATAAGGCCATCTAAAGCCCTCCACCCAGCCATAAGACCCATAAGGCCATCTAAAGCCCTCCACCCAGCCATAAGACCTATAAGGCCATCTAAAGCCCTCCACCCAGCCATAAGACCCATAAGGCCATCTAAAGTCCTCCACCCAGCCATAAGACCCATAAGGCCATCTAAAGTCCTCCATCCAGCCATAAGACCCATAAGGCCATCTAAAGCCCTCCACCCAGCCATAAGACCCATAAGGCCATCTAAAGCCCTCCACCCAGCCACTCTGACACCTGCCGCCTTGGTCAGGGAGATTTGCTACTGCATGCAGGCTTTCCCCGCCCAGGGAAAGCCTGTGCACAATGAAGACACATCACCAACTGAAACACTGGCTGGAGTAGGGATGGTGGAGGAATCCATTTGGTGGATAGAGCTTGCCAAGCTTTTGCTGGCTTGTTCCCCTCCTGACTCCATCCCCACCCACGCCTGCAAGCTGGAGGACTTTTGGTTGTGCAATGGCAACAGTGGCGGAAGGATGATAGTGGAACCCCTCTCTCCCTGCCACCATCAGCCCCCAGCCTGGAGAGCCCACTGCCTTACCTTTCTAATGCATGGGGGGGGGCAGGCTGGGGGATGGTGGTGGCAGGGAGAGAGGGATGGTTGCGCAGTGGCAGGGCAGAGTGGGAAGTCCCCCCCCCACACACACACACAGTAAACCCCTCTGTAGATCCCATTATTACCAGTTGTTTTCCGGGCCAAATTCAAGGTGTTGGTTTTGACCTTTAAAACCCTATATGGTTCTGGCCCAGCCTATCTTAAGGAGCGCCTCCAGCAGCACCAGACAGGCCGCTTAACAAGATCAGCCTCGGATGGCCTTCTCTCTGTCCCATCAGCCAGGACAGCTAGACTGGTGGGGACGAGGAAGAGGGCCTTTTCTGTGGTGGCCCCCACTCTGTGGAACTCCCTCCCTAGGGAACTCCGTCATGACCCCTCTTTAATGAGCTTCCATCGTGCATTAAAAACGTGGTTGTTCAGGCAGGCATTTGGGGTGGGTTAGGGTATTTTAGAAAATGTTTTTATTGTAGAATTTTATTGTTTTAAACTGTTTTATTGTATGCTGTACATCGCCCAGAGTGGCTGGGTGACCAGCCAGATGGGTGATTAATATATTTAATAAATATAAATAAATAAAAATTATGTGCAGAAATTACAGCCATAATTTACAGAAATGGGGTTCACAGAGGGGTTTACGGTGGGGGAATAAAGTTCCCGAATTTTGGGAACAGCCGCTCGGCTCAGAAAGGCAAGCTAATCCGGAGGAAGGAGGTGTCCATCAGGGCCTAAAAGGGCCGGATCTAGCTGCAATGGACATCCCTGGGCTGAAGCAGTTCCAACTTCCAACTGGCACTTCAACCAGGAACCTTCACAGGTGGGGATGGCCTGAGAAATTGCCGTGGTGTTTTAATTAAAGGGGGAGGGCAGGGGGGCTTTAATGAAATCAAGAAGTCCCCCCCTAACTTTAGACAATCATGTCCTCCCTTCAAAGCCTTCTAAAAGTTACAGCTAAGGTAAGGATTCACAAAAGGTAAGGAGGCCAGGCCCACTGTGAAACCTCCGTATTTGAGCTCTGGAAGCCCAAAATTCAAGCTACAGTGGCTGAATTTCTATGGTTATACATGAAGCATAGAAGAATATTTACTGTTTTTTTCAGCTTCTAGTACCAATTACTTGACAGAACACCATTTTAAAAGGAGCACCAGAAAAAATAGTGTCTGGTTGACAACTCTTCAGGGTAAAGATGTCCCTGAAAACTTTGAGTCATTGAAAATGGACACTTTGCATTGCCATGGAGACTTTAGAATCCTCAGACTTTTTTCTTCTGCTTAAAGACCTAAATGGGGCAGCTATTTTCACCATTCAAAGAATATCACTCTGATTAGGATTGCGAACACTTATTAACATGGGGCATCATCCATCCACCCACAGTCTATAATTGCTCAGAATACAGATTTATAATAAGCAGCAAGCCTAACTTCACTGTTCCTTCCTGGCATATGCTATGTTTAGTATGAACTAGTTGCTACCAAGTTACTGAAAGTTATATTGTACGTGAACCAGATGGAATCAGAAGATCATACACACACACACATATACATATATATGAATATGTAGTTTTCCCTCCATGTTTAATGCCACTCTTTAAAACAAAGACAGTTGTTTTTCATTCTCTACATAGGCAGATTTCACGTTTGTGGAATCTACTTTTGTGTTGTTGTTGTTGCTTAATAGAATCCAAGCTCCATCAACAAGAGTCAAGTGCAAAAGACATATACTTAGAATTAAATTGCAGGGTGCCTCTGAGCACATGCTCAGCCCAGGAACTCCCCCCTCTAGATTTCTACAATGCTTTCTTCATGTCAGAAACCTGAGACAGATGAGAGAGAGAGAGAGAGAGAGAGAGAGAGAGAGAGAGAAATCTCAGGCTGCTGACATGAAGAAAGCTTGGGAGAAATCTAGAACAAACACAAACACACACACGTGCACACACACACACAGGTATGAAGAATAAATCTTTCTTCTCTTCCTTTTGTTAAAAAAAAAAAAAAAAGGGCTCAGAAAAATTTACCAATCCACTATGACTCACTCAAAGATCTACCAGGAAATCCTATCTACCTTCTTCCCTCCCCTGGGCCCAATCTACATGGAAACAGTTTCAGAAGCATTTTTTTGGTTATATCTGGATTTTCTAGGGATGTACGAAAGTCACTTACCTTTCCGCGGATTATGTTGATGGTGCGGGGGGAGGCGTTCCGTCCCTCCCCCTACAATCCTCAATGAGGGGGTGATCCATTCCTCCCCCCTGGAATCCTCCACGGCCGGCTGTGCTCCACGACAGCTCTGCGGAGCAGCCGGCCAGGCCCAGCCAGGCCAGAGCCATCCGCAGCCAGATTTCCGGCCGCGGAGGGCTCTGGGAAAAACAACCAAAAACAGTGTATGCAAACGGCGGCGGCTATGGCCGCGGCCATTAGCATTCCTTATTTTTGGCCGTCTTAATCTACGTAAATATTTACGTAGACTATGACGGCCAAAATAAAGGGGAACGCAAATAGCGCCCGCTACACTATTTGCGTTCCCCTTTATTTTCGCCATCATAGTCTACATAAATATTTACGTAGATTAAGACGGCCAAAAATAAGGAATGCAAATGGTGGTGGCCGTAGCCGCCGCCATTTGCGTACGTGGTTTTTTTTTTTTTAAACCCAGCCATGATAGGCTATCTTTACGTAGCCTATCACTTCTTTTTTTTTTTAAACCCAGCCATGATAGGCTACGTAAATCTTTACATAGCCTATCACGTCGTTTTTTTTTTGTTTTTTTTTAACAAAACTGCAAATGGCGGCAGCGGCAGCAGGCGGTCAGAAGACCAGCTGCCACAGCCGCCGCTGCCGCAGCCGCTGCCACCCGGAAGATCCACCCCAGGTAAGTCTCGTCCCAGGGGGATCTGCGGGGGGCGGGGGGGTGGCAGTCCGTTCCGCCACGGAGCTCAGGGGGCTGAATTCACTGGCATTCGGCCTCACCGAGATCCATGGCGGAATTCTCTGCCATCCCTAGATTTTCATGAAATCGCTTTGGTCCATCAGTGGCTCACGAAGCAAGAAAAGCAGAGTATACACTACAAAAAAACCCACTTTCAAACAGCACTTGAAGCCACCATACTTCAGGGTTGAGTGAGAGGAGTCCAGCGAGTAGAACTGAACCTAATCAACCTTGTAGGTGCTCAGTGAATGGGGCTTGCTCCCCCCCATTCAATGTCCCCCTGCTCAGAGGAAAGTCCACCAGCCAAATGGTGGTACTATGTAATAGTGCTAAGTGGGAAGAGAACCCTGTGTCCAAAGTTGCTACTGCCAATGGAGGGTGAAAAGGAATGGGGAAAAGGGATGGCCCCACCCCCTGCCCAGGTCACTGCCAGATCACAGCCACACCCATAGGCACAGCCAGTTTGGGGCGGGGATAGACTCACCTCCATCCAGGGTCGCTAGTCACTCCCTAAGCCACCTCCCACTTGCCGTGTGAGCCCCCTGACAGCTCAGTGAATGACCAGCAAGCAGAATGGGGCTGCCTGCTTCTTCCCAGAGCTCAGATTTTTCTGTAACAACAATGTTGCACAGATTGGGGCCATAAAGGGGTGATCTATGCAGCATTGCAGGTGTGAATGGCCCATTGGGGATGAGTCTGGTGAGTGCATGTGGTCTGCCAACAGGGGTCTGGGAGGGGCGAGCAGGGGGGTGAGAGTCCATCAGACTCCACCCCGGTAGCAAGTACCTGCAACATCCCTATGCCCAGTATGCAGGATTTAAGTCAGAGGAATGGGGCACAATGCAGCAGAAGTGCATGGAAGCCATGTAAATATTTAGGTAAGCTAAAACGGGGAATCAAAAAGGGACGCAAATAGCGCCCGCTACGCTATTTGCGTTCCCCTTGATTTTTGCCGTCATAGTCTACGTAAATATTTACATAGATTAAGAGGGCAAAAATAAGGAACGCAAGTGGCGGCGGCCATAGCCACCGCCATTTGCGTACGCGGGTTGTTGTTGTTTTTTTAACCCACCCAGCCATGATAGGCTACGTAAAGATTTACATAGCCTATCACGTCGTGTTTTTTTTAAAAAACCTATCCATGATAGGCTATGTAAATCTTTACGTAGCCTATCACGTCTTTCTTTCTTTCTTTCTTTCTTTCTTTCTTTCTTTCTTTCTTTCTTTCTTTCTCTTTCTTTCTTTCTTTCTTTCTTTCTTTCTTTTACAAGAGTGGAAATGGCGGTGGCGGCAGCCTGTCAGAAGACCGGCTGCCGCCGCCTGGAAGATCCGCCCCAGGTGAGTCTCGTCCCAGGGGGGATCCGCAGGGGGCTGGGGGGGGTGGCAGGCCATTCTGCCATGGAGTTCGGGGGGCCGAATGCACTGGCATTCGGCCTCACCGTGATCTGTGGCAGAATTCTCTGCCATCCCTACATGACGGAAGCTCATTAAAGAGAGGGCATGGCGGAGTTCCCTAGGGAGGGAGTTCCACAGAGTGGGGGCCACCACAGAGAAGGCTCTCTCCCTTGATCTCACCAGTCTAGCTGTCCTGGCTGATGGGACAGAGAGAAGGCCATCCAAGGCTGATCTTGTTAAGCGGCCTGTCTGGTGTTGCTGGAGGCGCTCCTTAAGATAGGCTGGGCCAGAACCATATAGGGTTTTAAAGGTCAAAACCAACACCTTGAATTTGGCCTGGAAAACAACTGGTAACCAGTGCAACTCCTTCAGCATCCCTTATCCAATATGAGGACGCAGCTCCAGATTAAGGCCCTGCAGAGTAAAAATTAAAACAATGTCTGTTTTGGCCCTGATTGGCATGCACACAGGGTCCCTGACATTGCCACCTGCCATGATGCCAGCAGGGGATGTAGCCAGCGCACACATCATTGGAAGGGATGCAACAGCTGCCTAGCGCAAACCTTTGAACATGTGAATGCTTTCAACATGTGCGGCAGTTTGTATGACCCCACCTACCAGCAGAAAATGAAAACATGTAACATAGGCCATGATGGTTTTTTTCACACTACAGACAAGAGGACTCTGACCCAAAGCACACACTAAAGAAGTAGCAAGCAGGTTTGTCTTCTTTTCTTTCTTTTTCATTCAAGAATAAGCAGAGGGGGATTATTGACAAATAATGATCCTTTTGCTTTAATAGATCACTATTTGGCAATATAAATTGCAGGTGCAGGAAGCCTGATCTGGATTGGGACTACTGTGGGAGGGAGAGAAAGGTGTAAAGCCTGCAACTGCCATGCTAGGGTCCTGATATGGATTGGGGCCCATGTGCTTGAAGAAGAAGAAGAGGAGGAGGAGGAGGAGGAGGAGGAGGAGGAAGCAGCAGCAGCGGCAGCAGCGGCAGTTCCTTGCTCATCTTTAAAGTAACGTTTCCTTTGGCCCTCTGAGGCTGGATGCTTGGAAAAGTTTTATTTAGAAGCATGAAAGTGTCATGATAGAGTTATCTTTGCTCCTTAGTAGACATGCCCTCCCCCCCCCCGCCCCAGTATGTCAGGAATTCAATGGCAGCACTAGAAATATTTATATTATATTACATTGGGGGGGGGGCACAGTAAGGCAAAGTCTATTTACTCCACAAGTTAGATTTCTGAAAGAGAATTCATGGTATAAGGACATAAGAAGAGCTGTGGTGGATTAGACCAAAGGCCTATCTACATCAGCATTCCATTTCCCTAGGGATGTACAAAAGTCACTTACCTTTTCAAAGGGTGACATTCGCGGTGGGGAGAGGCGCTCCATCCCTCCCCCCGAAATTCTCTCGGGCAGGCTCTGCTCTGCAGAGATTCCGCAGAGCCCCTGGCCAGGGCCTCCTGCAGCTGGACATCTGGTCACTGGGCAGCCTGCAGGGACGCAAATGGCGGCTGCCATAGCCACTTCCATTTGCATCCCTGTATTTTGCCGTGATAGGCTACGTAAATATTTACGAAGCCTATCGTGGCAAAAGAAAAAAGAAAAAAGACAGCTGACGCAAATGGCGGTGGCTATGGCAGCTGCCATTTGCGTTCCCCTTTTTTGCCGTTTTAGCCTACGTAAATATTTACGTAGGCTAAAATGGCAAAAAAAGGGAATGCAAATGGCGGCCGCTGTAGCCGCCGCCATTTGCGTCCGCTGTTGTTGTTGTTTTTGCCATGATAGGCTACATAAATACTTACGTAGCCTATCATGGCTTCTGCAGTGACACAATGGCGTCCCTGCATTAGCCGTGATAGGCTACGTAAGTATTTATGTAGCCTATCACGGCTATATGGATGAAGCGAATGGCAGCCGCAGACGCAGACACCATTCGCAAGTCAGCGCGGACGGCAGCAGGTAGGTGCTCCATTCTGGGCCCATTTCACATGGTGGGGGGGCGGGGGGCTTCATTCCACCATGGATTTGGGGGCCGAATGCACTGGCATATGGCCTCACTGAGATCCATGGCAGAATTCTCTGACATCCCTACATTTTCCACAGTGGCCAACCAGATGCCCCAATGGGAAGCCCACAAGTAGGTTAGGACCAGAATAATACTCTCCTGGCTGTGTTGTCCAACAACTGGTGTTCAGAAACACAATGCTTCTGATACTGGAGGAAATATCTAGCCATCATCATGACTAGTAGCCATTGATAGCCTTATCCTCCATGAATTTATCTTGTACCCTTTTAAAGCAGTCCAGGCCAACAGCCATCACTGCATCTTGTGTTAGCAAGTTCCACAGTTGCTTCTGTTTGTCACTTCCTTTTGTCTGTCCTGAATCCTCCCCCCTCTTCAGCTTCCTTGGATAACACTGGGTTCTAGGATAATGAGAAAGGAAGAAAAACATATATCTATCCACTTCCTCCACAACTTGCACAATTTTATTATCCTCTATCATACCCCACTTACTCTCTCTCTTTTTTTCTAAGCTAAAAAGCCCCAAACATTGTAACCTTTCCTTATAGCAGAGTTGCTCCAACCCCTTTATCCTTTTGGTTGCCCTTTTAAGCACCCAAATATATTTTCTGCATTAAAGTCCCCACATATTTTCTCTAAAGTAAGTCCTATTGATTTTTGATAGAGTGAAATTTTCTCTTCCCCACCTCACTTCTGTTACCAGCAGATGGAAATGACTCCATGGGGAACTGCTCTTTATATATATTGATTGATGTTAATAAAGACAAAGCACTCAGAGTACGTAAAACATGTCTTTCCTTCAGCAAACCACAGGGTTTCACAGGTAAAGCAATGGAGTTAGGGTAGGAGAGCTACTTATCTTAGGCAGTCAACTGAGGTGGCCTGCTTAGCTGAGCTATAGTAAAAAATAAATACAAGGTGGCCCAAAAGTAGGTATACAGTTGTTTAGAACGTTGATCAGAGGGGGAGAGAATTTTCAGTCTTCCAGTACTGCTTTAGAATCCACTTTCTTTGTTCTTGAATGAAGTTCACTGCCATCATTCACAATATCAGTAAAAAAATAACTAAAAAACTAAACAACTGTATACCTACTTAAGGGCCTCACTCCCCTCACTCTCTACACTTAACTGATTTAACCGTCACTCCCTGTCACTCACTCTTCCCAACTGTCATTCTGACTCCACCCACACATTTTCTACTCACACATTCTCTCCTGCTCCTATCAACATTCTAAACAACTGTATACCGACTTTTGGGGCACTCTGTACATGAAGTTGTCCTAAGCAGTGGTGCAGTCAGGCCAGGAGTTTGGGAGAAATGTCCAGGATCCCTCTGGGGGATTTTCTCTTCCCAGCACTGCTACCACCTATGGGGGAACTTCTCCTTCACTTGGCAATCCCACCTATGGGGTTTCTTATTTCAAGCAAATGCTTACATTTCAGGACCTCTGCCACTATAACTAAGAGTTCTACAAGCTGTCCCTTTTCTGCTGCCACCATTCTGTTAGAAATCTTTAAAACCTCCTAGTAGCTATATAAGAGGCTTAGACATGAGATGGGCACCAATATTAGAGACAAGATGAATCATTAAACAAGTTAATTTATTAAAGGGATATTTTGTAGATAAGGAATTACTAATATTTACTTTGGGGGTTTTCAAGAGACTGGTTAGTGAAAATTCTTATGGACTCAAGATACACTGCTGCTGCTACAAGCCTCGTAATGACGTCTTTTAGCTCAGGCCAAATTCCCTCCACCTCCACCTCAGCCAAATCACACTCATAACCACGTCCAGCTCTTGGGTACTGTCCTCTTCCAACTCCCAAAGCTCCTCCTGTTGTTTTTGTCCATTTGTGTGTGTGTGTGTGTGTGTGTGTGTGTATGTATGTGTATATATATATATATATATATATATATATATATATATATAACTGCTTGGCTTGCCTTATTTTGAACTAAGTTAAGTAATTCATATCAGGCATGACATGTCGCAGCTCACTATGGCAAGGGTAGCCTCCTGGTGTAACAAAGCCACCTGCACCCTTTCCTGATCTTCATATGGATGTACGAAACTCACTTACCTGTTCGCGGATGTGATTCGCGGTGTGGGGGGAGGCGCTCTGTCCCTCCCCCTGGAATCCTCGATATGGGGGGAGGCGATCCGGTCCTCCCCCCCGGAATCCTGACCGGCCGGCTCCGCAGAGCAGCCAGCCAGGGCCTTCCGCAGCCGGATTTCCGGCCGCGGACGGGCCTCTATGGACACAAATGGTGGCCGCCGTAGCAGCCGCCATTTGCATCCAGCCAGGCTGCCATGATAGGCGATGTAAGAATTTACGTAGCCTATCACGGCTAACCCCCCCCCCAAAAAAAACCAGCGTACGCAAATGGCGGCGGCTACGGCAGCCGCCATTTGCGTTCCCTATTTTTCACCGTTCTAGCCTACGTAAATATTTATGTAGGCTATTACAGTGAAAAAAGGGGAACGCAAATAGCGTAGTCGGTGCTATTTGCATTCCTTTTTTTTCCCCGCCTCTGATGAGCCTGCTGCGTTGTGTGACCCAGGTCATTACCACCAAGAAAAAGCTATCTCCAACAGCAAGGTGTTGTCAATGTTGCTCTGATCTTGCATCCTGATCCATATGATGTGATTCTGCCCAGTGGTGGCCCTTTTCTGGACTAAGGTTGTTATGCATACCAACATTATTAAATATTTACATAGGCTAGAAGGTCGAAAAATAGGGAACGCAAATGGCAGCCTCCGTAGCCACCACCATTTGCGTACGCTGGGTTTTTTTTGTTTTTTTGGGGGGTTAGCCATGATAGGCTACGTAAATTCTTACGTAGCCTATCACAGCTGCAAAGTCACCAATGGCGGCTGCAGCAGCCCGGCTGTGGCCGGCCAGGAGACCAGCCGCCAGAGCCGCCACCGCCAGAACCGCTGCCGCCGCCGCATCCACCTCATCTGCCCCAGGTAAGTTCTGTCCTGGGGGATTCTGCGGGGGGGGGGGCAGGAGGCTGTTCCACCACAGATTCTAAAGAATCCAGCCTCACGTGGCAGAACTCTCTGCCATCCCTAGATCTTCGACAGACATGTAAGGTTATCCCACAGAGATGGAATAGCTTAATATTCAGGCCATTGCTATTCACTTTCTCCTCTGCTTTCCCCTAGTCCTTCTAAAACACCATCCACCAATCAGCAGACCTTCTCCCTCTCTGACAACCACAGACTGACTAACTTAACTATCAACTGCCAACTCTTTAACTGTCATTTCCCAACTGCTCTTTTTCACCTAGCTGGAATCTCCAGCCAAGGAGAGTCAAATTCACTTGATACAGGCCCTATCTAACAATAAGGGAGTGTCTCTCTCTCTCTCTCTTCCTTCAGAATGTCACTAACCTAGTACTATACAGGTCTTTGGCAGTAACAAAGGAAGGCCTCAGGCCTACTCAGATGCACTGTAGTTTCACAGAGGCCACAGAAAGTAAACATTATGTAACAAGACTATATATCTATATCTATATCTATATCTATATCTATATCTATATCTATATCTATATCTATATCTATATATATCTATGGCATTTCTTCACAGCTCCACTCAGCAGAATGAACAAAAGAGGCTGCAAATGAAACTAGGATGGCTTGCCTTATTTTGAAGGAAGTGAAGTAATTAATATTGGGCATGACATGTCGCAGCTCACCATGGGTTGTTTAACCCACAATGATGAGTGCAGGTGCCATTTGGAATAAGCAATCCCAAGCGCGAGTTGTCATGTTGTTTGAACCTGGCCACAAAGAGTTATTTGAGGGTTTAACAACCCTAACATAACCATGCAACAAACTAAGGCTTATGCAAGGGTTGTATAACCCTCAAATAACCCTCAGTGGTTGGGGTTGTGCGACAAAACAACCCCCAAGCATGGATTGCATATTCAAAATGTCACCTGGTTCATTGCGGGTTAAGCAGCCTCTGATGAGCCTGCTGCGTTGTGTGACCCAGGTCATTACCACCAAGAAAAAGCTATCTCCAACAGCAAGGTGTTGTCAGTGTTGCTCTGATCTTGCATCCTGATCCATATGATGTGATTCTGCCAAGTGGCGGCCCTTTTTTGGACTAAGGTTGTTATGCATACCAACATTATTCTATAGACAAGTTTTAAGGTTGCAGCTGTACATATACTGATAAATTACGTTTCAGTGCTTTGCGGTCCACCTGATGGCTTGTTGTTGTTGTTTATTTGGTCAGTCGTTTCCGACTCTTCATGACTTCATGGACCAGCCCACGCCACAGCTTCCTGTCGGCCGTCGCCACCCCCAGCTCCCCCAAGGTCGAGTCCGTCACCTCCAGAATATCATCCATCTTGCCCTTGGTCGGCCCCTCTTCCTTTGGCCTTCCACTTTCCCTAGCATCAGCATCTTCTCCAGGGTATCCTGTCTTCTCATGATGTGGCCAAAGTACTTCAGTTTTGCCTTTAATATCCTTCCCTCAAGTGAACAGTCTAGCTTTATTTCCTGGAGTATGGACTGGTTTGATCTTCTTGCAGTCCAAGGCACTCTCAGCATTTTCCTCCAGCACCACAGTTCAAAAGAATCTATGTTCCTTCACTCAGCCTTCCGTATGGTCCAGCTCTCGCACCACATTTCAAAAGCATCTATCTTCCTTCACTCAGCCTTCCTTATGGTCCAGCTCTCGCAGCCATAGGTTACTACGGGGAATACCATTGCTTGAACTATGTGGACCTTTGTTGTCAGTGTGATGTCTCTGCTCTTAACTATTTTATCCAGATTTGTCATTGCTGTCCTCCCAAGAAGTAAACGTCTTCTGATTTCCTGGCTGCAGTCAGCATCTGCAGTAATCTTTGCACCTAGAAAGACAAAGCCTGTCACTGCCTCCACGTTTCTCCCTCTATTTGCCAGTTATCAATCCAGCTGGTTGCCATAATCTTGGTTTTTTGAGGTTTAGCTGCAACCCAGCTTTTACACTTTCTTCTTTCACCTTTGTCATAAGGTTCCTCAGCTCCTCCTCTCTTTCAGCCATCAAAGTGGAATCATCTGCATACCTGAGATTGTTAATGTTTCTTCCAGCGATTTTAACTCCAGCCTTGGTTTCATCTAGGGATGTACGAAAGTCACTTACCTGTTTGCAGATTATGTTGATGGTGGGGGGGAAGGCGTTCCATCCCTCCCCCCGGAATCCTGGCCGGCCAGCTCTGCTCTGCAGGGATTCTGCGGAGCCTCTGGCCAGCTCCGCCAGCAGCCGGACATCCGGCCGCTGGCTAGCAGGGACGCAAATGGCGGCGGCCGTAGCCACCGCTGTTTGCGTCCCTGCAGTCAGCCGTTAGGGATGGCGGAGAATTTCTCCCCGAATCTTTGGGGGGCCGAGCGCCAATGCATTCGGCCCCCCAAAATCGACGGGGAAATTCTCCGCCACCCCCCGCCCCCCGCCGGGATGGGACTTACCTTGGCTAACGTCCCTCCCGGCGGCGGGTCCCGGCAGCGGTTCGTCGGCCTTTTGTCGGGGGCGGGGGCGGCAGCCAGTCTTCTGACTGGCTGCCGCCGCCACCATTACAAAGTGTAAAAAAACACCAAAACCCCGTCATAGGCTACGTAACGATTAACGTAGCCTATCATGGCTAGATTTCCAAAGTCAGCCATGATAGGCTACGTAAATCGTTACGTAGCCTATCATGGGTGACTTGGAAAAAAAAAAAAGCGCGTATGCAAATGCTACGTAAGCTGTACGCTGTAGTCTACGTAAATCTTTACGTAGACTACCAGGACCAAATAAGGAACACAAATGGCGGCGTCCATAGGGCGCCGCCATTTGCGTACGCGTTTTTTTTTTCCAAAGTCACCCGTGATAGGCTACGTAACGATTTATGTAGCCTATCACAGATGACTTTGGACATATAGCCGTGATAGGCTACGTTAATCATTACGTAGCCTATCACGTTTTTTTTTTTTTTTTTACAATTTGTTTCGCGGCCGGGGAGATGGGGCGCTTCTCCCCGGCCTGAATTTCGGCCGGGTGAGGCAGGAAGCCTCCCCCCCCACCCTGAATTTCGGCCGGGCGAGGCAGGACGCCTCCCCCCCCTCGCCTGAACTTCGGGGGGAGAAGCGAAGCGCCTATTTGCATTCCCCTTATTTTCGCCATCTTAGTCTACGTAAATCTTGACGTAGATTAAGACATGCCAAAATAAGGAACGCAAATGGCGGTGGCCGTAGCCGCCGCCATTTGTGTATGCACGTTTTTTGTTTTGTTTTTTAAAGTCAGACGTGATAGGCAATGTAAATCTTTACGTAGCCTATCACGTTTTTGTTTTTTTTTTAAACTGGAAATGACTGCGGCGGCAGCCGTTTGGAAGACTGGCCACTGCAGCCGCCGCCACTGAACGGCTGCTGGAGCTGCTGCTGCCCGGAAGATCCACCCCAGCAGGTAAGACTCGACCCGGGGGGGCGGGGGGGGGCAGGCCATTCCGACACTTTTTTGGGGGGGCCGAATGCACTAGCATTCGGTCTCCCCGAGATCCGTGCCGAATTCTCTGACATCCCTAGTTTCATCAAGCCCAGCACGTCGCATGATGTGTTCTGTGTACAGGTTGAATAGGTAGGGTGAGAGTATACAACGCTGCCGTACTCCTTTCCCAATCTAAAACCAGTCCGTTGTTCCATGGTCTGTTCTTACCGTTGCTACTTGGTCGTTATACAGATTCCACAAGAGGCAGACAAGATGACTTGTATCCCCATCCCACCAAGAACTTGCCACAATTTGTCATGATCCACACAGTCAAAGGCTTTAGAATAGTCAATCAAACAGAAATAGATGTTTTCTGAAACTCCCTGGCTTTCTCCATTATACAGCAGATATTGGCAATTTGGTCTCCAGTTCCTCTGCCTTTTCTAAACCCAGCTTGTACATCTGGCGATTCTCATTCCATGTATTGCTGGAGTCTACCTTGCAAGATCTTGAGCATTTCTTTACTGGAATGTGAAATAAGTGCCACTGTTCAATAGTTCAAACATTCTTTGGTGCTTCCCTTTTTTGGTATGGGGATATAAGTTGATTTTTTCCAGTCTGTTGGCCATTCTTGTGTTTTCGAAATTTGCTGGCATATGGCATGCATCACCTTGACAGCATCATCTTGCAAGATTTTAAACAGTTCAGCTGGGATACCGTCATCTCCTGCTGCCTTGTTATTAGCAATGCTTCTTAAGGCCAATTCAACCAAGGGATGTACGAAGGTTCTGCTACAGATGTCAGGGAGGCCGAATGCCAGCGCATTCGGCCCCCTGAAATCGGTGGCGGAACGGCCCGCCCCCCTGCCCCCCCCGGGATGGGACTTACCTTAGGCAGATCTTCCTGGCGGCAGCTCCAGCGGCAGCTCCGGCGGCTGTTTGGCGGTGGTGGCTGTGGCGGCCGGTCTTCCGACCAGCTGTCTCGGCCACCATTTCCAGGTTAAAAAAACACAACACCATGTGATAGGCTATGTAAAGATTTACGTAGCCTATCACGGCTAGATTTTTAAAAAACACCGTGATAGGCTACGTAAATGTTTACATAGCCTATCACTGCTGATTAAAAAAACAAAAAACAAAATGTGCATACGCAAATGGTGGCACCCATGGGCTCCACCATTTGCGTTCCTTATTTTGGCACGTCTTAGTCTATGTAAACATATACGTAGACTAAGATGGCGAAAATAAGGGGAACGCAAATAGCATTTGTGTACGCGCGTGTTTTGTTTTTAATCAGCTGTGATAGGCTACAAAAAATTACGTAGCCTATCACGGCTGACTGCAGGGAAGCAAACGGCGCCAGCTACGGCCGCCACCATTTGCGTCCCTGCTAGCCAGTGGCCGGATGTCCGGCTGCTGGTGGAGCCGGCCGGCGGCTCCTCAGAATCCCTGCGGAGCGGAGCCGGCTGGCCAGGATTCTGGGGGGAAGGAACGGAGCGCCTCCCCCCCGGCCAGGATTCCGGGGGGAGGGACGGAACGCCTCCCCCCCCCAGTATCAGCATAATCCACAAACAGGCAAGCAATTTTCATACATCCCTAATTCAACCTCACTCTTCAGGATGTCTGGCTCTAGCTCACTGACCACACCATCAAATCTATCCCCAATATTATTATCCTTCCTATACAGATCTTCCATATATTCTTGCCACCTTTTCTTGATATCTTCTGCTTCTGTTAGGTCCTTGCCATCTTTGTTTTTGATCATACCCATTTTTGCCTGGAATTTACCTCTGATGTTTCTAATTTTCTGGAAGAGGTCTCTTGTCCTTCCTATTCTATTATCTTCTTCCGCGCATTGCTTGTTTAAAAATAATTCCTTATCTCTTCTGGCTAACCTCTGGAATTTTGCATTTAATTGGGCATCTCTCCCCCTATCACTGTTGCCTTTTGCTTTCCTTCTTTCTTGGGCTGTTTCCAATGTCTCAGCAGACAGCCATCTTGCCTTCTTGGTTTTCTTTTTCTTTGGGACATTTTTTTGGGACGCCTCCTGAACAATGTTGCGAACTTCTGTCCATAGTTCTTCCGGGACCCTATCTACTAAATCTAGTCACTTAAATCTATTCTTCACCTCCACTGCATATTCATGAGGAATATTAGTGAGCTCCTATCTAACTGATCTGTGGGTCCTCCCTATTCTCTTTAGTCTGATTCTAAACCGTGCAATAAGAAGTTTGTGATCTGAACTACAATCAGCTCCAGGTCTTGTTTTTACCAACTGCACAGATGTCCGCCACCTTTGGCTACATAACCTGATGGCTATGACAGCACTAACGGTCATGGAGCAATTTGCACTACAGCACTGGAAGGAAAAGCCCCACCACCAATCATTCAGTGGACTGAGTGAGGACCTCACTTTCCTTTCCATATTTGAACACGCAGCCTGTCATCAGCAATAGCAGAGGGATACTTACCTGGATTGCTCATATGTCTGATTTTTCCTCTCTCTCTCTCTCTCTCTCTCTCTCT
The DNA here is from genome assembly GCF_057233095.1 of Heloderma suspectum. Lineage (NCBI taxonomy): Eukaryota > Metazoa > Chordata > Lepidosauria > Squamata > Helodermatidae > Heloderma > Heloderma suspectum. The sequence goes on from NC_139465.1 coordinate 31,153,527, forward strand.
CTCTTTTTCCTAGCAATTTGTGCCTAACAGATTTACATCCTGTCACAGACTGGCAATGCCCTATACCATGAGTGGAAAGGAAAACAGGCAAAACAATGTTCCCCTTTTGCCCTTCCCTTCTTGTGGCCTTTTCCACTGCCACCAAGTGTAAATCTTCTCTCCCCTTCCCCCCACCCCTCTGGTTACCTCTACCAAACCAGTCTTAACACTCTCTGGGTCTTCTGTCAGTGTGGGAGTTGGCTATTAGATGTGGGGTAGGTAACCCAGAAAGAAAAGAAAGAGTCCAACTTTTCAGATAACAAAGTTTACAAATTTGCTGAAGAAAATTTTTAATCGAAAAAGTTTAAAATCTGAATGAACATACAGACACACACACACTCAATGCACACAAAGTCATATGACCAATAGAGTAATAAAACAAGGAAGGATACCACATCCAGCTAACCTCATTACTATGTCCCTATTTTATCCAGGTCTCTTATACACGCAATATCTTCTTGTCATTGGTCCAACTCTCTCAACCAACTCTCCAGTTCTACAAGATCTGATGCCTTCTTTCATCTAAGGATCTGTCCTTCCTTCCTTCCTTCCTTCCTTCCTTCCTTCCTTCCTTCCTTCCTCCCACCCCCCTTCCTTCTCTGTGCTCTTCCAACTTTCTGCCTTTGGCTTATATATTTTAAATCATGTCTCTCTCACGAGCCCCAGTTCCAACCAATCAGGTGGGTAGTTTCTTGTTCATTTCTAAAAACTAACTTGCCTGAGTAGAAACTTCTCCCCACCCCTCTCTCTCTCCCTCTGATCTTCTGTTGAACTTTATAATCTCCTGCTCCTCTGTACATAACTTCCTGACCTCAACATTCTAAACCTTTGGCTGCTAGACAAAAGTCTTTGGCCAAAACTCAGTATGACATACACAAAAAAGATTTGACCCCATAATATCCTAAAATCAAACTAAATACAAAAAGGGCAGACAGTTCTAGTCCTTCACACAACCAATATGAGCTGTAATTAATATGATTTTCTCATTCAAAGTCCAAGCCCCATTCCCCTTCTTTGTTTCCTTGTCCTTTCCTTCCTAACTGATCACATTTTGTGTTTTCCATAAAGTGAAAAAGGGAACACACACACACACACACACACGCACTGCACCCATTTGTAAGACCATTAACTCCAGAACCCAAAATTACTAGTGCTGTGCTGAAAATTTCTCCCATATGTTTTTGATCATGCTCATTCCATTTGATAGAAAAATTGCTTTCGAAAAGAAATCCAATGGTGAAGAAATTTTGTAGAAATTCTCATGGGTTGGGTTTGGCTTTCTTGGACTTATCTTACTTAGGAGGTTGCCAAGGAGTGAGTACAAATGTCCTGTTTTTCAGTGTACAATCATCTCTCCATCAGTCTGTAGCTTCCTTGGCCTCCCATCCTACCATTAAAGCCCAGGGGAAAACATCATGAGGTAATTCCTCCCATAGGGCCTTTTCAGATCAGGAGGTGCAAGCAGGAGGGTAGCAGTGATTAGGTAAGCTCAATGAAACCACAAAATTTTGACTCAGCACTAACTCTACCTCTTTCCTTCAGGTAGATACAACACTCCCTCAGGACCCTCACCCCTGTATTGTGTTGAATGAAAATGGGGGCCAGTCCACCAACACAGCTGATGACATTACAGTATGAAAAATCCAAACCCCCATATGAAAAAAAGGGAGAAGTTGTACTACAATCCCTGCCAATGGGGAACCCTGTGAGAAACTGTTGCAATTTTCTCCTTGTCCTGGAGAAATTAGATGAAATTGTACCCCAAATAACTCTGCCCGCAAATAAGGTGGAGAATTTTGAGAGACCATTTCCGTACACCTCTAAAAATCACCTAATATCATACCTAAACCATATGGTCCCAAACAGGGACCATTCCAAGAATAAGGCTGTGCACGGACCCCCACGCTTAGCTTCAGATGCAGCGTCAGACCTTCCTAAGTGGCCCCACTTCACTTCAGACCTACTCAGAGCCACTCTGCTTCATTTCAGATTCGGATCCAAAGTGAGATTCAGATATCCGAATCATTCATATCTGACATTTTCTCATTGACATCAAATTCATTCCCATTGGAAAACATAAATTGCCATAACCGTTTCAGTTTTCAAGATAAATAATGAAATTTGGAGAGTTGTCAGTCCCTATGGAGGTGATCTTACCTGCGATATGTCACACAGTCTGGCCAAGTAGTTTTTATGCTAGGCACAGGTAAAATGTGCTATTCTCAGAAATTCAAACCAAAGGTAATAAAGGAATAAATAGAGAGGTTAGGTGTTTAAGTGGTGATTAGGAGGAGGTCACTATTGCTAATGTCTGCTGTAGGTTTCTTTGAAGTGCAAATAACCCCTCTCCCATTTCCGCTTGAAGTTCAGCTTCACACTTGCTGACCTCAGGTTCTCTTTTTTGACTGAATGGAATACACATTACCTGGGAAAACAGCCTGCCAGGCAGGCTGTGCCATTTTCCACACGAACTCTTAAAGCAAAGAGCTTTTCACTGGTTGCACAGAAGCACTGGTTGCACATGAAATCTGCACAATGGGCAGCCCCAATGCCAAGACCCTGAAGATGCTTCGGATTGGGCTCACATTGCCACATAGTGTAATATTCAATTTAAATAATGTATGTTAGGGTGTAGTGCTTTGCCCAATGTATTTTGAAATGTGGACATGTGTGCTTTGCTTGACCACAACGCAAGCACACACACAGAGACACACAAGAGCAAAAGAAAAGCAAACAGAGAACTATGTACAAGCAAAGAAAAGGCTTTTATGTGGTGGTGATGATGATGGTGATGGGAAAAGATATAGAGTTCAAAAATGGGAAGGGGAGGAATACAGGAATTGAGAAAGGCAGTGGGTGACAGCCAAGAATAAGGAAAGTCCTTTTTCATTCATTCATTCATTCATTCATTCATTCGTTCAAAGGATCTAGCTGGAAAACTATGAAGAAAGAGTTGAAAGCTACAGTACAGTACAACACGCACACATCACATGGATCTTACTAATCAATTCTTTCTAATAGTGCGTGCTATCACTCTCTCAATGAAACAAACACAGGCTTTCTCCAATATATACAATATCCCCACACACACACACACACATACACACACGCAACACTGTCACTGATTGGAGACAGCTGGGTTAAGTTCAGCCCTAGTCTGGCAACTAGAGTTGATATTTGCCAAAGCTCCTTCTCTCCCTGATCTTTCACAAGTTGATACATTTTAGGGGCAGGCTGTCTGGGCTTCAGAAGGCATCAAAGTAGCTCCATATCTCTGAGGCAGACCTAGGTGCGGTGACCCGCTTTGCTTCAGAGCACCTTGGTGCTGTTCTGATCTGCTTTGGATCTCACCAAGGCACCCCCGTCAGTATTCAGAGTCAACACCAGAGCGATGCACAGCTAGGGATGTCAGAGAAATCCACTGTGGATTCAAATGAGGCCGGATTCTTTGGAATCCAGCCTTAGGAATCCACAGTGGATTGGGACCACTTACCTCTGCTCCAGGAGGACTGGAGACGGAACGGCACTAGGCTGCTTCTTGCCATTCAGAGCCGTTCGTCTCCTCCCTGTCCCTGCCCATCTCCATGTCTTTTCTTTAAAAGGGGCGGGGGGGATTGGCAGGATGTGCCCATAAACTTAGATGCAAAATAGATCCGTGAATCTTGCGTATACACCTATGGACACATAGACACAACATTCATGACTATTTGCATATAAGTCTATGGGCACATCCTGCTGATCGCTTTTTTTTTTTTTTAAGAAAAGACATGGCAATCGGCAGGGACAGGGAGGAAGCAAACGGCTCTGGCTGGCAGGAGGGAAGGTAAGCAGCCCCCAAGCCGGTTCCACCACCACCCCAGAATCCTCGCGGAGGCAGAGCAGAGCCACTCTGGAGGATTCTGGGGGGAAGGAACAGATCGCCTCCCCCCACACACAGATTCCCCACTGGAACAGATGTGGGGAATCCGTACACCCCTATGCACAGCCCTAATCAAGAAGCATGACATATTTCCTTTAACAATTTCCTCAAAACATGTTGGGAACCATATATTTGTGCAACTGTCTTCCCCCCACCCCTTTGGATTTTTTCTATAGCTGCTATTGATCCTGTTTCTACTGGCACTTTCCCTTTCACCTTTCCCCAGCACAGGTACCCCACTGTTTTTAAGATTCCATTGCTTTTAAGCTTTAAAAAAGATATTCAGACAGAGTCCTGATCATAAAAAGTCCCTACATCTTGTTCCAGCAGCAATTCCCTAGCCACCTGGGAATTGGACGAGGGGAGGAATGGAATGTGATCTGATAACCACAGAAGGAGATATTCTTCCAAGTCTAAGTTTTGGAACCAGCTTGTCAGATGTGGGTGGGAGTGTGAAGGATGAAGAGACCAGTAGACAGTTTCATTCAGTACAGTAAGAATCATGATTGTGACCATCTAGATCTTTTCCCCCTTCTGATTGGTTTGGAATGTCAACTTTATGTAAGGCAGTTCCACCACCACCGACAACAATATCCTTAAGCAAGCAATGGGGGATTCTGCCTGTCTGACCCCTGAGGTCAATTGTCTCATTATTAGCCATTAGCTTTTCTAACTGAATGTTATTCATAGCAGAGGGACTTGGAAGCTGCTAAGCTAAGCAGCAAATTAAATTGTCCACGAGCCGGTCATCATCCGATTTAAATTCCCTTTGGGTGACAAGCTGATGCTCATCATGGAAAAGTTCCTATGGAGTTAATGCATTCTCTTGTTTTGCAAGCAATACCCTTATAGGAAACAATCCCTGTTCTTATTATGACAAGACTCTTTGCCATCGGGGTACACAGCTGCAGATGCAGAATGAAACTCCAGCCGTCACAATTCGCCAGCTTCACTTCTAATGGATGCTTACAACCATTCTCTTTATCTCCGCTAATTGTTTCAATTGGATTTTAAAATACCACAAATGGAGAAGTGGCCCTGTAGTGCACTTGCTTTCTCCATTAACAAGCCACTTTTATTAAATAAAAAGCAATTCAGAGCATCTCGGAAAAGTTTTATTATTTTGTATACATTCCTGCGCCGCAGTGAATCATGAATCATTCCAGCTATAATTATGCCCAACTTGTTGTTCCTTCTTCCTTGGAAACCAATAAGATGATTGGTAAGGCCATGCACATGGAACTAGAGACAATCTGAAACAGCTATAAGGATCGAGCAACGCAGGACATGAAAGATCCATGCTCAGATCTTCCAATGTATTTTTTTATAGTTAGGCTCAAAAGCAGCCTAAATATAAATATATACAGTAAGTGTGTGTGTGTGTGGTGGGGGGGATGAATTGGGTTGGGACACTGCTGCTGTGGGAGGGAACTAACCACTTCCCTTTCTACCAGCACAGTTTTCCCAATAACACCCACCCCCTGAAGCTGGTAATAGTGTCACTGGGGAGGGGGGGCAATATGGTTTATGAGTATCCTCCCCCCCTCAGTAAGATTAATAGCAGCTTGCAGTCAGAGGTGAGTTCAAATGGGAAAACAGCAGGCAGGGGGAGGTTAAACAGCTGATGCTCCAAGCCCGTTTCCTTTCCTTGTCCCCTCCATCCAATGGCAGATGTTAAGTTATGAGAAAAGTCATTGGGAGATCTGATCATGGATCTCCCACCTCATATATGTTTTGAAGAGATTCTTTGAAGGGAAGTAAGTAAGTAAGTAGTTTGGCAATAAGATAGTACTAGTTTTGGTTCTCAGAATTAACTTGCTTTAAAAGTCTCTTTTGCCTCCTGTCCTTCTGCCTCTGTCTCTTCAGTGGGGCTGATCTGAACATCCTATTTATTTTTTCAACATATCCATTTGCATTTCAAAGGTTTTCAACTTCTTGACAAAGCAGCTAGCAAGTCACTTTCATTCCTTTGACATTCTTAAGTTAGAGATTTGTTGTTTGCAGGCAGAAGAGCCTAATTAAAGTATTTAGTTCCCCTGACGACTTTATCACCTGACCACTGACACCTTTTGGAATTGCCTGAGGGCAGCTGGAAAGAAACTCAGCCTGTGATGGAGGAAAGTGCTCGCCTCTAACTGCTGGGTAAAACTAAAATATCTGTAGTTATCATTAGTGCTGTGTCAAATTCTGCCCCTTATTTTGGGGGAATCTTTTCTCTATCTGGGAAAGAGGCATCATGTTTTCTGCTTCTTTTGCAGGGAGGGAGAAATTTTGGAGAATTTTCTCCTTGGGGAGGGGGACAGGGTTTCCACATAGCTTTTTAAGTATAGGCAATTCCTGAGGGGTCTTGTTTCTATTCTTTTTAAACACCCCCGCACTTGCAGGATCCCAATACTCTTCTCCAGCCAGGAGTACTTTCTAAATGCCTATTGGAGAGGGTGAGGTCACATGGCCTCCTGGGAGTTCGGAAAGAACTGTCAGGCTAGAGAAGAGTTCTGAGCTCCTGCAAGTGTAGGAGGTGTTTACATAAGAAAGAAAAAAGACCCCTCAAGAATTGCCTACACTTAATAAGGTATGAATCGCTGGAAGAAACATTAACAATCTCAGATATGCAGATGATACCACTTTGATGGCTGAAAGTGAGGAAGAGCTGAGGAACCTCATGACGAAGGTGGAAGAAGAAAGTGCAAAAGCTGGGTTGCAGTTAAACCTCAAAAAAACCAAGATTATGGCAACCAGCTGGATTGAGAACTGGCAAATAGAAGGAGAAAACGTGGAGGCAGTGACAGACTTTGTCTTTCTAGGTGCAAAGATTACTGCAGACGCTGACTGCAGCCAGAAAATCAGAAGACGTTTACTTCTTGGGAGGACAGCAATGACAAATCTGGATAAAATAGTTAAGAGCAGAGACATCACACTGACAACAAAGGTCCACATAGTTCAAGCAATGGTATTCCCCGTAGTAACCTATGGCTGTGAGAGCTGGACCATAAGGAAGGCTGAGCGAAGGAAGATCGATGCTTTTGAACTGTGGTGCTGGAGGAAAATTCTGAGAGTGCCTTGGACTGCAAGAAGATCAAACCAGTCCATACTCCAGGAAATAAAGCTAGACTGCTCACTTGAGGGAAGGATATTAAAGGCAAAACTGAAGTACTTTGGCCACATCATGAGAAGACAGGATACCCTGGAGAAGATGCTAATGCAAGGGAAATTGGAAGGCCAAAGGAAGAGAGGCCGCCCAAGGGCAAGATGGATGGATGATATTCTGGAAGTGACGGACTCGACCTTGGGGGAGCTGGGGGTGGCGACGGCGGACAGGAAGCTGTGGCGTGGGCTGGTCCATGAAGTCATGAAGAGTCGGAAGCGACTGACTGAATAAACAACAAATAAGGTATGTGGAAACCCTGTCTGCCAAGGAGAAAATTCTCACCTCTCTCCCCCCCATCCCCAAAAGCCAAAATTGGAAGTCCCAAAATTTTTAGCACAACACTAGTGTTAATAAAGAACTTCATCACGCTGGATGAGATGGACTGCCCCTCTTCATAAATGTCCCCACAATTTCCTTCCCCAAGTTTAAAGGGGCACTATCTGAATCAGCTGCATAACAGGCAGAAATTCATTAGGGAGAGCTTCCCCATCACAGCACCTTCCTATTGGTGAAATGCTACACCTGTTGCATTTGTGTAGCAGCAGCTGTTAAATGCACAAGGGCCTTAATTTCAAGAGTTTAAGATCTGTGGCTCAGACTGTACAGAACTGACTCCGGATCTAGAATATTAATCTCATTCATTCAGAAGGGGATCGGGGAGGGGGGAGGGCTGTGGAGAGTCTGCATTTTTTTTATTGACTCAGTGGCAATGAACACTGTGGTGACTGCAAAAGCAGCTAAGGAAATTTGAGCAGGTATTATGAAGACAGTATCAGTGGACTGTAAAGGTGACTCTCTAGTCTGAGCAAATTAAGTTAAAGTAACTACAGGATTTTTTAATGAAAGATATACTTCAGTTAGCATTGCTATGTTACATGACAACTGGCAAGGCCAATTTCTTATGTTTTATGTTGTTGTTGTTATAATAATAATAATAATAATAATTATTATTATTATTATTTATACCCCGCCTTTCTCCCAGTACTGGGACACAAGGCGGCTTACAAACATTAAAACATATACAATTAAAATATATGAAAATATACAAAAGTTAAAACAGAATTAAACAATGATACAATTAAAATTATATTAAAACATTGAAACAGCATTTTAAAACAGCATTTTACCAGCTTACCCCCAGGTTCTAAATATATCCTGAAGGACTGCTGGAATAAGAATGTTTTAGCCTGCCTCTGGAAACATATCAAGAAGGGAGCCATCCTAGCCTCCCTGGGAAGGGCATTCCACAGCCATGGGGCAGCCACTGAGAAGGCCCTCTCCTGGGTTCCCACCAAACGTGCCTGTGACAGTGGTGGGACTGAGAGAGGGGAGGATATGGTATTTCAGATAAGATTCAGATAATGTTTTAGATATTGTTTACTTCTGTAGTGTTTGCAATGGCCTATGGATATAAGCAATACACTTTTTGTTGTTGATGATGCTTTATTCCCCACTTGACATCCTGTGACATAAAATCCACTGTGAACTACTTAATTCCTGATAAAGGCTCATGGAATATATAGGACAGGCTCAAAGTTCCTTGAGAAGTTAGAACAGTAGATTGATATCTGCTTTCCTGCTTTGTGTGGATAGGACTGTCTGAAATCCACCCTCTCTCCCAGGTTTGCGCTGGAAGACTTGGAGTGTGTGTGTGTGTGTGCATGGGGGAGGGCGTCAGGGACTAGATATGACTCTTGATCATCACTGAAGTTAGCAAGAAGAAGAGAGAACCAAGTGTCAGCCAATCTAGAAGCTTCTCCTTAGTGAACCCCTGGGGAAACAACAACAACAATCCCTTCTTGATTTTTGCTGCACATGGGGAGAAGTACCACTATCTGGACAATCCTTACAGAGCAAAAACTTCTTTCTTGTCAGAACCATTATAAAGCTGTACAAATTGATATCTGTCAGCTTGGCAGTTTGATAGGGATGTCAGAGAATTTCGCCACGAATCTCAGGGAGGCCGAATGCCAGCGCATTCGGCCCTCCGAAATTGGTGGCAAAATGGTCTGCCCCCCTGCCCCCCCCCGGGACGGGACTTACCTTGGGCGAATCCTCCTGGCGGCAGCTCCAGCGGTAGTTCGGCGGCGGTTCGGCGGTGGTTCGGTGGCGGTTCGGTGGCGGCGGCAGCTGGTCTTCCGACTGGCTGCCACTGCCGCCATTTCCAGTAAAACAACAACAACAACAACAAAAGTGATAGGCTACATAAAGATTTACGTAGCCTGTCATGGCTAGATTTTTAAAAAATACCATGATAGGCTACAGAAATGTTTACGTAGCCTATCACGGCTGAGTTTAAAAAAAAAACCCGCGCATACGCAAATGGCGGTGTCCATGGGCGCCGCCATTTGCGTTCCTTATTTTGGCACGTCTAGTCTACGTAAACATTTACGTAGACTACAGCGAAAATAAGGGGAACGCAAATAGCGTAGTGTCTATGCTATTTGCGTTCCCCTTATTTTCGCCGTAGTCTACCTAAATGTTTACATAGACTAGACGTGCCAAAATAAGGAACGCAAATGGCGGCGCCCATGGACGCCGCCATTTGCGTACGCGCGGGTTTTTGTTTTTTGTTTTTACTCAGCCATGATAGGCTATGTAAACGTTTACGTAGCCTATCATGGCTGACTGCGGGGACGCAAACGGCGGCGGCTATGGCCGCCGCCATTTGCGGCCCGGCCGGCCAGGATTCAGGGTTGGAGGGACGGAGCGCCTCCCCCCCGGCCAGAATTTCGGGGGGAGGGACGGAGCACCTCCCCCCCACCGCGAATCAAATTTTGTTACAGGTAAGTGACTTTCATACATCCCTACAATTTGAGGGATGATCTTGGTGACCCAGCAATGCTCTCAGTGAGCTCTCTTGTAGTGGGTGGACATCTACTATTCAGAGATTCCAGGCATCAGCACCAAACTAAGAGCCATGGGCTAAGGGCCATGGGTAGGGGTGGACAGCCCCCCTGGGCTATCTGGGTTCCTGCCAGCCCCTGCTTGCATGTCCTCAAACCCACACTCGAGCCCCATGCCTGCTCGCTGAGCTGCCCTCACTTACCTGAGACCCATCCGTCTCTGCCACAAGCACCATGTTTTGAAAAAACATGGAGATTGCAATATTGTGTACACAGACATATATGCAAAATGGTGCTGTGAATCTTGCATATATGGGCAATTCACAGCACCATTTTATGTATAAGAGCCTCGTGTGGCGCAGAGTGGTAGGCGGCAGTATTGCAACTGAAACTCTCCCCACGACCTGAGTTCGATCCCAGCGGAAGCTGGGTCCCAGGTAGCTGGCTCAGGTTGACTCAGCCTTCCATCCTTCTGAGGTCTGTAAAATGAGTACCCAGCTTGCTGGGGGAAAGGTAGTCATGACTGGGGAAGGCAATGGCAAACCACCCCGCTATAGTCTGCCATGAAAATGCCAGCGTAAGCAGGCGTCCCTCTAGGGGTCAGTAATGACCTGGTGCTTGCACAGGAGGAACCTTTCCTTTCCTAGGTGCATAGTGTTGAGATTTTGAAAAAACATGGCAATCACACCAGAGGTGGACAGGGCCTGGGAAAGTTGTGGGCAGCTCAGTGGGAGCAGCTTGGGGGGCATGGCTAGTCTGCCAGAATCCTGGCCCAAGTTGCCCCCTCCATGGGCAAAGAGCTTTTGGCTCTTGCCTTCTGGCTCTTGCCATGACTGAGTCTCACACCTTTAGCAAGGCACTAGCTTTATAGTAAGTACCTGGAGGGGAGAGGAAACAAACAGCCTCAATGAGGAACCCAGATGCAAACATGAGCCATTCAGCAGACACTTCCCTTCTAGGTGGGGAATTAATAGGTATGTGACATCCCGTGGGTCAGGACCAGCATTAGAGTCCACATGGTTGTGCTTCAGCTATTCCTATTTCAATCAAATTGTCTGCACCCTGGCATCCATTAACACACATGATGCACATAGGATTAAGTGTGTCAGACACATTGATTATTATGATCATTATTATGATTATTAATTTCATTTCTCTAATGCCCTATAGCCAAAGCTTAATCTACCCAAATCTAAATGTGTAAAGCAGTCTGCATCCCAGTGCGCAGACACATTTGGAAGAAATAGCCTTCATATTACTTTCAATAAAGTGACTATGATCCTTTCCCACCCCCATCCCCCAATCAAGTTATATCTGGTCCAATTCTTTTCTTTCTCTTACCTCAGTACAAAACAGAAGAATGTCATCAACAACAATATCAATTCATCATTTTCATTCCCTGTAATTATTTAAGATAAGATTAAGAGAATGTGTTTTATAAATGTTTTATAGCAATGTTTTTGTATTAATTATGATGAATTTTAATGCATGTTATGATGTGTTTTAATGTATTTTAATCTCCTTGTAAACCACTTAAAGATTATTTATATTTATATATTTGTATGTATGTATGTGGAAAGTGGTATATACATCTATTAAATAATAAATGCTAAGATTGGCTCATTCCTTCATACACAAGAACACGATGTGTGCACACCCAGTGTTTAGTAGAATCAGCCCATTCATCTATTCACCCTTTTTTATTGATAAACATGGAAGGGTCTCTCTGACAGATTATTATTATTATTATGATTATTATTAAATGTATTAATCACCACTGGCTGGTCACCCAGATATAAGCCAGAGAGACAAACTCTAACATAGGGATGTCTGACACAGGGAAATCCAGCCCTCTTGGGGCTTGACAGTTTCCCTGTAGTCCCTGGCTCAGTTGCATTCATGAGCTGAGCTACAGATCTCCCCACCAGAACTCATGGACTCTCACGTCGGTGGTTGTGCACAAGTCGCCTTTCTCCCTGCTGAGGCAGCAGCAGGGAGAGACTTTTTCACACAGTGACTGGCACTGGAATAATTGCCCAATGCCTGTCATTGTGCACAAGTCTTCTTTCTCCCTGCTGATGACCCAGCAGGAAGAAAGGAGACTTCAGTGCACAATGACCAGTGTTAGAATTGCCTGCAGGGAGAAAGCAGATATTTATGCACAGCTGCAGTGGCAATGGCAGCAGCGGAAGTCTGTAAGCTGGCCTGACTCAGCACAGGTGGAGTTGGGCCAGCTCATGGACAAACCAGCCAGAGCTGGGGGGGGGAGCGGGGCAAGCCAACAAAAGCTTGGTGGGCTTGACTCCCTAGATAGATTCCTCCAACATCCCTTCTCTAACATGGGAATATTCCCTTCCTATACAAAATCACATGTTTATGAAGGCAAAAGGGAATTGGCCAGAGATCTTTGGCTATTGGGCGGTATAGAAATGTATTAAATAAAATAAAATCAACCATAAATAGAAACTGTCTTGCCCAAAGTTGCACCTCTCCATTCTTGGATAGAGCACTTATTGTAATGGTGGTTTACATACACACATACACTACATGCCACACTGTGCAATTCCCCACAGTGGTCCTGAGAGGCTGCAATCCTATGCATAGTTGCAAGGGATTAAGACCTATTGAACACAGGAGGACTTACCTCTGAGTAAACATGCCTAGGATTTCTCTGAGTTTTCAATCGGTCAACCCAACTTTCAGAGAAATTTAGACATTTTCTAAATAAGGTTTCTAAGCACCTTCAGATTCATCATCTTCCCTTTTTGTGGCCTCTTCTCTTTCCCTAAAGTGCACTGTCTTCTATTATGCCCAGTCAATACTTGGAGGTTTACTTATGACCCACAAGAAATCCATTAATGTTGCAGCATATTGTCCATGTTTAGCCTAGTTTATTTTAAGCAAGATCAATAACACCTGCTAGTTTCAGGGCCATTTCCCAGATACTTGCTAGAATTACAGCATATGCAAGGTGTACCCAATCACAGCAAAGTCCTCCACATCTCCATTAACAGCAATTCAAGAGAAAAATCAGCTTATATACACTTTTCTGGAGGTGAGAGCCTAATTATTTTATGAGTCTCTCAGAGGGGGAAGAAAAAAAAAAGAGATTACTTGAATAATAACACTTTAAGCGCTGCTTCATTTTTCGTGCTCCATGTTTTTAACCTCACTGCTTTTCTTCTGAGAGTTCATTTCTGTCTATATATCACTTTTGAATTAAATTGACAGGCTTGCATCTACCGCCTTTGAAATCCCTCCGGAGGACACTTGCTGCTTTCACTTTGAAAAGATATTCTGAAAAACAACTGTGTTATGAGGTCCCATGTTTATCAATGATTGTACATCAAATGAGTTCATCTGCAGAGCACAAACGAAAGAAGCCAAATGGGTCTCTTAACTGCTAATGCGACAAACACCCTTGGTGCTTAGAGAGCTGGGCCAGTTCTTTGCCATCCCTGGTATTACCTTGGTAATAAAAATTCTGCAGCCAAAATTGGTCTGCATGAGACTTCAAACACCTATTTGTTTCCAGCACAATGGCATAGATGTAATAGGCAGGAGCTTTAGTAAACTATGTTGTCGATGATCTATATAAGGAGTAACAAATTCACATTCTCTCTACTCCTTTGGCTGTGGATGTGTGGCCTGTGTAAAGGCTAAAAATGTAAGGATGTGCAAGAAAACTCAAGTTCATCAGTGTTCTCCGATTTCCATCTCAAATCTTGTTCCAGCTTGTGTCCACTATCAGATCATGAGCTTTTTTTGTTTGTTTTGCATTTCCCTGTGGCTGCTAATGACATAACAAAAAATATGCAAATTAACTACATTGAGATCCATATTTCCATGCATGTTACTCCAAACGTACAGATCAATTGTGCATTTTTTTAAAAAAATTGTACACATTTCCGCCCCCCCCCACCTGACAAAGCCTATTTCTGGCCACACATTTTTCAGATGGACACATTTTTAAGCACATGTAAATCACATCACAAGTGCAGAAGTGTATGGATGTCAGACCACAGACTGGTCCATGTTCAGTTCTGAGAGGTGCAAACTGGGTAAATTCTGGTGAAAAGCAAACTGGAAAAAAATTCCTACCCATGGTCTCAAAGGTGCAAGAGTCTCAAAGCATGAAGTAGGCTTCCTAGAGATACAACAGGATTGTTTAATGGAGAATTCTCTCTGCCATGCCATTATTTCGGTCTAGTTCTTATGTAGTAGCCCTTGACTGGGCCAAAAGCAAAGTGCCTCTGTTCCTCAATCCCATCTCCCAATCAATGCTGCAGGGATTGTTCTGTACTCATATCCACCCCCACTTTCTCTATTGACTGAGAGCCAATGAAACAATCTCCTATTCGTGATTGCTGATGCTTTCATGAAATCCATTCCCTGTGCAACTTTGAGGACACCACAAAGCCAATTAGCTTGTCCCAAGGGCTTCCCACCCTTGATTGAATGTGTACATGTCTTGCTCACCTCAACCTGCAGTGAGCCTCCATCAAACGCCTTGTCTCTATGATGTCAAAAGTTGCCTCCAGAATTGTTTAGCTGGAGGGGAGGACAATCCACATGGTAAGACAATTCACCCTCAAATGCTGCATTACACAAAATATCCATCACATGGAGGCAGTAACTGTTGCCACTACATGACAAAGCTGTTCTTACTCTGAACATGGGTAAGCTTTCTTTTCTTTTTTTAACCTTCCCTCTCCTTTAAGTATAATTCTGACATGGGATGCCCTGGCCCCCACACAGCCTTCTTGGGAGTGGTGGGAAACTCCACTTAGGAACATAGAAAATTGCTTTATACTAGTGCTGTGCTCAAAAATTTCTCCCACATATTTTTGACCATTCTCTTTCAATTTAATAGAAAAGAAATTGCTTTCAAAAAGAAATTCAAAGGAGGAGAAATTTTGGACAAATTGTTATGGGTTGGGTTTGGGGTTCTTGTGCTTACCTTACTTAGGAGGTAGCTGAGGAGTGTACATGAGTGTCCTGTCTGTCATCATACAATGATCTCTGTGGCAGCCTGTAACCTCCTCGGCTTCCTACACTTCAGTTGAAGCAATCATGAGGAAGACATCATGAGGCCATCCCTCCCCTGGGGCTTTTTCAGCTCAGGATGTGCAGGTGGCCTGGATGGCTGTAGAGCAATGGAAATATGTGTAATAGAGAGAGAAAACACACACAGCACCCTCGGCCACATTGCAGCAATTAGGTAAGCTCAAAAATATTACCAAAAGAAATTCAAAAGTCTGCCTCCAAAAACCGGAAGCACACAGTTGATGCTGTTGCCACCTACAGAAGCAGTGCAACAAACCAAAAACCCTTATGAAAAATGAAAGGAGCTGTGCTACACCCCCTGCCAATAGTGAGCGCTACCTGTGAGAAAATGTTGGATAATTTCTCCTCCCCTAAGAGAAAGTTGGTGAAATTGCCCCCCACACACACACACACATTTTCTCTGCCCACAGATAGGCTGGAGAATTTCCAGAAGGACAACAGCTTGAAAAAGATATTTTTGTCAGGACGGTGGCAAGGTAATAAATTCTCCCTCTCTCTCTCTCTCTCTCTCTCTCCCTCCCTCTCTCTCTCTCTCTCTCTCTCTCACACACACACACACACACACATTTATATCCTGCCTTTTTTCCTCTTGCAAGGAACCCAAGGCAGTGTACATTATCCTCCTCCTCTCCATTTTATCCTCACAACAACAACCCTGCTAGGTAGGTTGGGGGGCTAAGAGTCTGCAACTGGCCCAAAGTCACCCAGTGAGCTGCCATGGCCAAGTGGGGATTAGAACCCGGATCTCCCAGCTCCCAGTCCAATGCTCTCACCACTCTGCCACACCGGCTCTTCAGAAAAAAAAAAAAAATGTTTGCACTTCCTTTCTCTATCACCATGGAGCCAAAGTTGCCCAGGCTTCCCTGTGGCTGCTATTTACATAACAGAAATAGGCGTATTAATTGCACTGGCATCACTAGTGACTTCATGTGTAGTTTGGCCCTCAGACACATACGCAAGCATAGGGACGTGCTTCCTATACACCCAACCAGCCTTCTATTTTGCTTGGTCAAACGATCAAATCCTGGAAATCAAAAACTTAACCAAGTAGAACAGGGGGACTGGATGGGAAATGGGAGAATGCATGGACCTCCCATTCCCTATAATGGCCCACTGTTCTACTTTGTTGTTGTTGTTGTTCAGTCGTTCAGTCGTGTCCGACCCTTCGTGACCCCATGGACCATAGCACGCCAGGCCTTCCCTGTTCTACTTACTTGCACAGAAAAGGGAGGTTGAGGAAAAATGTATTAGAAATCTCATATGCAGGGACTTCAGCTTTATGTGTGGAAGGATGGTGCCCAAGCTGTTTTAATGCCCCCTGTGCACACTCACTTCAACTGTGTTCTTTCAGTCATCAGTATGGCACACCTAAATGGGTTATCCCCTTGCTGAGTATCTTTTCCAGCTTTTAGCTGCTATTATTTTAACCACAGACATGTATTAGGGGAAGGGCTGTAGCTGGAGTAGTTCACCTGCTTTTCATGCAGAAGATCCAAATTTTAGTGTCTAACATTCCTGGTAGGGCTGGGAAAGAGTCATTTCTGCAAACCTCAGAAGCTGCTGCGAGTCAGAGTAGACAACAACAACAACAACAACTTTCAATGTAATAAGTTTTGTAAAGGGGTTTCCATGTTTACCTGGGGGTTTCTCTACACAAGGCTGTTAATCTGCTATATCTACTTTTGGTTTCATCACAAAATTGAGAGCTGAGCACTATAAGGAGCCTTTCCTTTCCCGCTTTTCTGCTACATAACTTCTAGGGGGTACTGTGGTATAGAGGAATAGTGCAAATATACAAGTGGAAAAGGCATTTTCTTTTGCTTTCAGACAAAATACCGTACTTCCGCTGCTCAGATAAATAAATAAATATTTAAACAAACAAACAAACAAAATTGCTGAAAGTGTTCTTTAAAAACAGAGGTAAACTGGAGGGTCATGACACCAGCTAAAGAAGCCACTCTCAAGCTCCAAAAATGGCTCATCCCCTTAACAGATGCATTGTTTAGGCAATATGGATAAGGCATGGTATCCTATGCTATGGTTAGTTTCAGCTTCACCACTACCTTGGAGCTGTCTGTCTGTCAATGGCATAGTGGTGGACCTAAGCCCAGGTCTGTCTGTTCACTGGAATAAACACGTGGAGTCTATGCAACTGAAGCTATCATGCAACTGAAGCATTGTGCAAATCATATTCTGTGCCAGGGCAAACCATGTTGCATGCAAACAAAAATGCCTTTGGAGATGTAGATGTACAGGGTGGAATTTCCTCCTAAATGAGTCACCAAAACACTTTGTGGAGTAGGGTTTCAGCTTCAGTATGTGCTGTGCCCTTGCATTAGTGTAACTTGTTTGTAGTTCTTTTCTTTAAAATGTATGTTTCTCATCCCATTTTATCCTATGGCAGTCCATTAGGACTGTCTCTGGGCATGAGGCATCACTAGCTATAGCAAGCACTGTTACAATTCAGGGACATCAGAAGTGGACATCAGAAAATGTGGTTGGGAGGGAAGTAACAGGATAAGGTCATTTGGGAATGGAAAAAGTAGGCCAGAGAGTTGGGAACATTAATGTTGGGTTGGCTGGAAGAAGGATGTCAGAGACTGGTGTTGAAGTTGCACCATATGTGGCTTCCAGAAAGGGGAGAACTCCAAGAGTTCCAAAGACGTCTTCTCAGGCAAGCCAAACATTGGAACTGACAGCAGTAAACATTCTATAGTCTTTAGCATTTACTCCTCGTTGTTGTTTGTTGTTTATTCAGTCAGTTGCTTCCAACTCTTCATGACTTCATGGACCAGCCCATGCCAGAGCTTCCTGTCAGCCATCACCACCCCCAGCTCCCCCAAGGTCGAGTCCATCACCTCCAGAATATCATCCATCCATCTTGCCCTTGGGCGGCCTCTCTTCCTTTGGCCTTCCACTTTCCCTAGCATCTGCATCTTCTCCAGGCTATCGTGTCTTCTCATGATGTGGCCAAAGTACTTCAGTTTTGCCTTTAATATCCTTCCCTCAAGTGAGCAGTCTGGCTTTATTTCCTGGAGTATGGACTGGTTTGATCTTCTTGCAGTCCAAGGCACTCTCAGAATTTTCCTCCAGCACCACAGTTCAAAAGCATCGATCTTCCTTCACTCAGCCTTCCTTATGGTCCAGCTCTCGCAGCCATAGGTTACTACAGGGAATACTATTGCTTGAACTATGTGGACCTTTGTTGTCAGTGTGATGTCTCTGCTCTTAATTATTTTATCCAGATTTGTCATTGCTGTCCTCCCAAGAAGTAAATGTCTTCTGATTTCCTGGCTGCAGTCAGCATCTGCAGTAATCTTTGCACCTAGAAAGACGAAGTCTGTCACTGCCTCCACGTTTTCTCCCTATTTGCCAGTTATCAATCCAGCTGGTTGCCATAATCTTGTTGTTGTTTTTTTTGAGGTTTAACTGCAATCCAGCTTTTGCACTTTCTTCTTCCACCTTCGTCATAAGGTTCCTCAGCTCCTCCTCGCTTTCAGCCATCAAAGTGGTATCATCTGCATATCTGAGATTGTTAATGTTTCTTCCAGCGATTTTAACTCCAGCCTTGGATTCATCAAGCCCAGCACGTCGCATGATGTGTTCTGCGTACAGGTTGAATAAGTAGGGTGAGAGTATACAACCCTGCTGTACTCCTTTCCCAATCTTAAACCAGTCCGTTGTTCCGTGGTCTGTTCTTACCGTTGCTACTTGGTCGTTATACAGTTTCCTCAGGAGGCAGACAAGATGACTTGGTATCCCCATACCACCAAGGACTTGCCACAATTTGTTATGATCCACACTGTCAAAGGCTTTAGAATAGTCAATAAAACGGAAATAGATTTTTTTTCTGAAACTCCCTGGCTTTCTCCATTATCCATCGCATATTGGCAATTTGGTCTCCAGTTCCTCTGCCTTTTCTAAACCCAGCTTGTACATCTGGCAATTCTCGTTCCACGAATTGCTGGAGTCTACCTTGCAAGATCTTGAGTATTACCTTACTGGCATGTGAAATAAGTGCCACTGTTTGATAGTTTGAACATTCTTTGGTGCTTCCCTTTTTTGGTATGGGGATATAAGTTGATCTTTTCCAATCTGTTGGCCATTCTTGTGTTTTCCAAATTTGCTGGCAGATGGCATGCATCACCTTGACAGCATCATCTTGTAGGGGTGGACGAAAGTCACTTACCTGTCGTCGAAGCTTGTTCGCGGTGGGGGGGAGGCGCTTCGCTGCTCCCCCCGCGAAGTTCTGGCTGGGGGGGGAGGCTTCCTGCCTCACCCGGCCGAAATTCAGGCCGGGGGGGAGGCTACGAAAAATGTTTACGTAGACTACGGCGAAAATAAGGGCAAAGCAAATAGCGTTGCCCTTATTTTCGCCGTAGTCTACGTAAATCTTTACGTAGACTACAGCAACCAAATAAGGAATGGGAATGGCGGCTCCCTATGGGGGCCGCCATTACCCGTACGCACTTTTTTTTTTTTAAGTCACCGTGATAGGCTACGTGTCGATTTACGTAGCCTATCACGGCTGACTTTGCAAATCTAGCCGTGATAGGCTACGTTAATCGTCACGTAGCCTATCATGGGGGCGTTCTTTTTTTTTTTCTTTTGTTGGAATGGCGGCGGCGGCAGCCGGTCGAAAGACCGGCTGCCGCTCCCACCCCGCATGAACACCCGCCGAACCGCCGGCCGGACCCGCCGCCAGGAGGGACATTCGGCAAAGGTAAGTCCCGTCCCGGGGGGGGGGTGCGGGGTGTGGGGGGGGTGCAGAGAATTTCTCCCCGAAACTTGTTCGGGGGGCCGAACACGTTGGCGCTCGGCCCCCTGAAGTTTCGGGGAGAAATTCTCTGCCATCCCTATCATCTTGCAAGATTTTAAACAGTTCAGCTGGGATACCGTCATCTCCTGCTGCCTTGTTATTAGCAATGCTTCTGAAGGCCCATTCAACCTCACTCTTCAGGATGTCTGGCTTTAGCTCACTGACCACACCATCAAATCTATCCCCAATAATATTATCCTTCCTATACAGATCTTCCCTATATTCTTGCCACCTTTTCTTGATCTCTTCTGCTTCTGTTAGGTCCTTGCCATCTTTGTTTTTGATCATACCCATTTTTGCTTGGAATTTACCTCAGATGTTTCTAATTTTCTGGAAGAAGTCTCTTGTCCTTCCTATTCTATTATCTTCTTCTGCTTCCACGCATTGCTTGTTTAAAAATAATTCCTTATCTCTTCTGGCTAAACTCTGGAATTTTGCATTTACTCCTCAGGGTCAGCATTTTATCCTAGTAGTTACAGAACAGATTACTTCTCTAAATAGGGAGAAGCTTCTCCACTCATGGATCAGGAAGCTGTTATGGTTGCACAGGCTTTAGTTGAAAACTTTGTTTGTTTTCATAGTATGCCTTCCATAATCCACACAGATAGTGGTATGTTGAATCTCAGCTATTTGGGGAGGTGTGTGATCTTTTAATGATAAACAAGATGCAAAGTACAGCATTCCGTCTTTAGTCAGGTGGGTTAGTTGAGTTCCTCAACAGACCTCTGGGAGATATGCTGGCTTCCTTTGTAAATGCTAATCAACAGGATGGGGTTAAATTGCTGCCATATGTGGTGAGGACATATAGAAATAGTGTTCAATCCATCACAGGATTTATATCATACAAAGTTCTCTTTGGTCTGTTTGCCTGTAGAGTTGTTAAATGGAGTAGAAACCTCTGAAGCTTATGAGTATGTACAGTGTCTGGCTGGATACTTAATCACAGTGAAAGGGAATGTGATCAGGTGTCAAATTCAGGCCACTCAGCATCAGAAAGGACAATATGATATTCGGGACACCTCTCACCTAGACATGACAGGAGGATTAGTAGGGTTAAAGAATGAATTACATCAAAGAGGACAAAGTACTAAATTACTGTGAAGATGCAAGTGACCATTTCATATTCAAAAAATGATGTCTCCAGTCCTGTATGAATTGGAAGGTAAGAATACACAGACATATATAGTTCACAAACTTTATGGCAGTAATGAAGGGCCTGCATTTGATCATGTTCCAGGTGCAACTAGGGCATGTCATCCCAGAAGCCCCAGACTATTTCCAGCTTGAGTGTTCCATTCCCATCAAAGATTCAGGAGAGAAACTAATTCACCAAATCAGTTTAATATTTCCTGGGGCATGTATGTTCAAATCCAGTCAACATGTGTCCTGCCCACAAAACAGCACATTCCTGGGCTTTTCTCAATGACAAGAATAACAGAATCAGAATATGTCCCATGAACAAGGAATATGAAAACAACCCAGTTTAAAACAGTGGCATAAAAATCCAGCAGCAGCACAAATAACTTATATGGTTAAAGTAGAGGAGACTGGGAGGAGAGTGACTGAAAAGCGCCAACTAAAGAAGACAGAGGAGGAGAGAATTGCAGCCAGTTGCCTTAAGACAGCATTCATCCAGCACCAGGGCCAGCATTGAAGCCAGAGAGTGGCATGTTGAGGCTTACAACTGCCCAAGGCTGTGCAACATCAGTCAAGCCTGAGATGATAGTCCTTAAACACTCCCTAATGAATAACTGAATCATTGGACTCCATCCCCACCTATTTTTATTTTAGTTTGAGACTTACCTTAATATAGTTTTCTGAATTATCCCTATTGTTTACTTCCCTCTTCCCCCTTATTAAATAAAATTGTTGGACTTTTTAAAAAGAAAACTTTTGCTAGCATTACTATTTAATTTTCAAAGTTTCACAGTAGTATTTTTAGTGGGTAGATAATTTCTAAAATCAAACAAACATCAGTGGGTTACTTTATGATGGTTTAGGTAAAACTAGGGATGTACGAAAGTTCCGCCACGGATCTCGAGGAGGCCGAATGCCAGCGCATTCGGCCCCCGGAAATCGGTGACGGAATGGCCCACCGCGCCCCCCCCCCCGGGACAGGACTTACCTTAGGCGGATCTTCCTGGTGGCGGTGGCGGCAGCTCTGGCGGCGGTTCGGCGGTGGCGGCAGTGGCCGGTCTTCTGACCGGCTGCCGCCGCTGCCATTTCCAAGTAAAAAAACACAAACAAACATGATAGGCTATGTAAAGATTTACATAGCCTATCATGTCTAGATTTTAAAAAAACACTGTGATAGGCTACGTAAATGTTTACGTAGCCTATCACGGCTGATTAAAAAAAAAATGCGCGTACGCAAATGGCGGCGGCCATGGGCGCCACCATTTGCGTACGCACGTGTTTTTTTTTTTAATCAGCCGTGACAGGCTATGTAAACATTTACGTAGCCTATCACGGCTGACTTCAGGGACGCAAATGGCGGCGGCTACGGCGGCCACCATTTGCGTCCATGCTAGCCAGCGGCCGGATGTCCGGCTGCTGGCAGAGCCGGCCAGCGGCTCCACAGAATGATCCCTGCAGAGTGGAGCCAGCCGGCCAGGATTCTGGGGGGGGGGAGGAATGGAGCGCCTCCCCCCCTGGCCAGGATTCCGGGGGGTGGGACAGAACGCCTCCCCCCCAGCATCAGCATAATCCGCGGAAAGGTGAGTACCTTTCATACATCCCTAGGTAAAACTACTAACTTCTCCAGAGAGCTCAGTCTCTGAGCTCAGTCTCTGAGTATACTGCAAGCCTCACTGACCACATTAGGACTACTATGAAATGTGTCTGTGTGCGTGCCTGTGTGTATGTATGTGTGCAGGAGAGACTTGGTTGGGATAAACTGCTCTGGAGGAACCCCCTTCCAACATCATAACCCTGATCCTAATCAGGGCCTCCTGAATTTGTCCTTAAAAAACAGAAACACTAAGAGTCCTGATCAGGGATCCTACATTGTCAGATCTAGTTGGATCCTGAGTACTGTCAACAAGGAATCCATTCCACAACTGCAAAACATGTTTTGTCTGTTCTTTCCCCTGCAGTGTTCCCTTCATGCTACACTTCATACTGAACCTGTACATGTTTGTTTCTCTGCACAGGCACATCTGATGCCATTATATGACACCGTGATAGTGATAGGCCCAATCAATTCATATCTTGGCAACATCTATGTGCTAAGAGGTTTTGTTGCAGGAGTGATGAATCTGCTGGCACTGTTAACATATAAACAGAAGAAAAGCTGCATTGGATCAAAGCAAAGGCTAATTAGTTCAGCATTCTCTTTGCACACTGGCCAACCAGATGTGGATGGGAAGTCCACAACCAGACAAGGATATAATTGCACCCTACCACTCATGTTCCCTAGCAACTGGTAGGCATACTGTTTCTGATACTGCAGGAAATATACAGCCATCATGACTGGTAGCCATTATTCCAATCAGCTGTCTGCTGTCTCAGAAAGGCTGAAGTCAGAGAAGGGTCATGTTCAGTTCCCCTGAACCTAAGGGTACCTGATTACCATTGGATGAGCTGCTCCAAACAAGTAGATGGGTCAGAGAGACAGAATGGACCAAGAAAAAAGGACTGAGGGTTAGGAAAGGAGTTGCCAGACATCTCTCCCCACAAATGAAACAAACACTATGTAAAAAAAGAAAAAAGATGTGGAAAAAAATGAATGTGGGAGCACAATTATTTAGTTTAATTACCTCTGAAACAATGAGCTTTTGTCCAGTCTGTCTGAAGTTCAGCAAGTCCAATAGCCTGGCAGAATAGAAGGCTTGAAAATTTCAGGTGGCATGGATTGAAAACACCAAAGTTACAAGCAGAAAAATATGGTGGGTTTTCTGTTGAAAGCAGTTGAAAGGTTACTGGATGCTCCGTTTAAGTGGTCTCTAAAACTGGAATCCTGTGTGAAATCTTTCTGAAATTTGGCACGTCAGATTCTCTGTGTATTTTTTTTTTTTTTTGTAAAATACCTGCAGGTTTCATTTGGATGAAAGAAAACAAAGCTACACATAGTAGAAGACCGAGTAGATGTCCACTGGAAACAAAGGTAAAAATAAATGAATGTGGCTTTAAAAAGGAAATAAAAGTATTATTATTATTATTATTATTATTATTATTATTATTATTACTACATTTTACTTCCATATGGAGTAGCCCTGTAGTTAAATGTTACTTCTTTCTTTCATGCCTGGTTCTAGTTTTTACTCTCCATTTCAACAGTTCCTTTCATTCTGGGGGAATTGCATTCAAAGACCCAACGAATGGCATCTATACTGTTACGGTGGCCATTTTATATTTACCTGATTTGGGGAAATCAGATGATGCCTGTGACAATAATACGAATACTGATGATGATGATGATGATGATGATGAAGATCATTATGATGATAATAATGACTGCCTCCTTAACTATTCTATGGGGGCTGCCGTGACAGTGAGTTAATTTTCTATTTTTAACCTTATAAGAGGATCTTCCTAGAGAGGAAACTTCCTCCTGCTAGGACAGCCTGTGGGTACCAGTGTGCCCATGAAAACCTCTTTTAGTATCCTCCAGGCTCAGCAGATGTAGATTGTCGATGGCAAATTCCCTCTTCTACACAACTATTGAAGGTCAGAAGTTTTTGCTGGACCCTCCAGAGGACAATAGTATGGACAACCCTCCCTGTGCCCCTAAAAACAAATATTTAAAAGATAGTAAAACTAAAGTTTAGCTTTCCTCTATTTCCTTATTTGATTATTTTGAACTTATATCTCACCTTTCTTCCATCATATAACTCATGGTGCTATGAGATGTAAATGGTCCATTTACACCTGTAATGTTGGGTAAATGGTCCCTTTACGGCTGCCATTTATGCAATATTATCTTCACGGAAAAGCCTGAGCCACCTTTTTTTCTTGCAAAATGGTGGCTTGCTGAGGGGTTGGGCAGCTGAGTGCTGCTCAGTGACTGACCATGCATGGACTGTGCCGCAGGTGTGGTGAACAGGGGCGGGCAGTGGCGGCAGTTCGGCAAATGGGTGGTGAGCACAGACAGAGGTGGCCATCTATTCGTATTTCTGGGAGCTGTGAAAAGCTCCTCTGTATAGTGAACCACTGAACTGCAGGTGTCAGTAACTCAGTGATGTACCTAGGCCTTGGATTGCCTCAGTAACCCAGGCTGGTCATTGGATCTTTGGACAGGAAGGAGTACAAGACAGCTGCCTATTCCAGTTGTCTGAGTAGCAAGGTGTCAGCGTGGAAAGTGAGCCCAGAGAGCCCCAGAGCAGTTCTGATTCTGAGGAGGAACAGCAATCCGCGGGAGAGGGGCCAGCTCATCCTTCACAGGCTCAGCACCTGGCAGAGATTCCTCCTGTCAGCATTCCAGAGATAGTTAGTGACCCTGGTAGTGAGGGAGTGCGGGAGGGGGGCTTCTTAGATGCTCGATGCAGATGCAAGAGTGACGAGCGATGGAGGGCGTGGAAAGGAGGCATAGCGCCCATTTGGCGCGCAAGCAACAGCCGCCTCCCATGGACCCAAGGGAAAGAGGGAGGATTTCTCCCTAGCCCATAAGTTCTGGGTCTTCAAGTGACTCTCTTTCAAATGGGGATCAACTGCCTGCCTGAAGCTTAGGCCATACTGCTGTTCCTTGCTTTACCCGCTGGTGATTAGCATCTGAAAGTTGTAATGGGATTAAAGCTTTGAAAAGAATTCCTTTTCGTCTGTGTCTTGAGTTGGCTATTAAAATCTACTGAGAGAGGCTGCCAAGGCGTTCCTGACACAAGGTCTTCCTGAGTTCTGGTGCATGTGTCTGTATCCTTGCTTTTTCCTTTCTCTTTGTTTGGCTTTGGTTTGTCTTTGGTCCTGACATCTGTCTTATCCTCTGGCTGATGGTTCCTGGCTCACTTCAGATTGCTGCCTATACCCCAGCCCTGACATAGGAACATAGGAAGCTGCCTTATACTGAGTCAGACCGTTGGTCCATCTAGCCCAGTATGGTCAGTACTGACTATAGCTGCTCTCCAAGGTTTTGATGGGAATTATTTCATATTGATGTTTTCCATTAGAAAGGCAGTTAGCAGAGAAAAACAAAAAAGCAGAACAGAATGAACATTTACCAGTCCCACATACGCACAGCTGAAAAGGAGACCACACTAGGGGTGTACGAAACTTACTTACCTGTCCGCTGAAGGGGTCCACGGTGGGGGGGGGAGGCAATCTGGCCCTCCCCCCAGAATCCTCCTCAGCTGGCTCCACTCCGTGGTGAGTCCACGGAGCCACCAGCCTGGCCCGTCTGCAGCCGGACTTCCGTCCGCTGCCACCAAATGGTGTCGGGCGTAGCGGAATGCCATTTGCGTCCCTGCCCTTGGATGTGATAAGCTATGTAAATATTTACATAGCCAATCATGGCCAAGGGCAGGGACGCCAATGGTGTCCGCTACACCATTTGCCTCCCTGCTCTTTGCCATGGATGGCTGCAGAATGGAGGCGAGGATGACGGACCTGGACTGGTTGCCGCCAGGTAAGGTCCATCCCAACTGGCCTTCACGGGGTGGCACAGGGGGCAGTACATTCCGCCACAGACTCCGGGGGGATGGATTTTAAAGAATCCGGCCTCATTGGAGTCTGTGGCAGATTTCTCCGCCATCCCTAGACCATACTGTTCTTTAGTGAAGAAAGGTAAAGGAGCTTACTCACAATATACTTGCACATTATATGCAGGTACAGGGTTACAGTTTCAAAGAATAGTGTGTCCAGTCCATTCTGTGTTCTGTAACACTGGCGGAAGCAAGAGAGAGAAAGCAAATGCAACTGCTCTCAGCAATGCCAATGGAGGAAGTCGGGGTGGGGGGGAGGAACACAGGAAACCACACTGTAGGCTATAGAGATCCTAGAGCTAGCTGTGGTCAAAATTCCCATAAACTAACTAAATGCAACACTGCCCACTTCTAGTAATGTGCAGACAAGGTTGCAATATTCCCAACAAGTTTCAGGCAGCAGGACTCTTTTCCAGCCCTACCTAGAGATACTGGGGATTGAACTTGGGACCTTCTAGAAGTGAAGGAGATGCTGTACCACTGAACCACTAGAAAATGAGCAAAACCACAGCTGAGGCCTAACTCAGCATAGTCTATATACTGTTTCACCTCCTCCAACTTTCTTACTTCTCTTTGTTTAAACAAATCTTCTCAAAAGTCCAAAACTCTGTGATATTGTCTCCAGCATGCAATCCTAGATTTAAATCTTTGCCCACACCAGTATTTCCACAATTGGCTCAACTCAGCAAGCGGCCTCTGCTCTTCATTTCAAATTTATGAGGGCAAAGTCTTACCACTTTCAATCACTTTTTTTCTGCTGTGCTGCCAGATTAATTTAAAGCAGGTCAAACTGATAAAATCATAGATCAAGGGGTCACAGCAAAAAGAGAAAAGCAAATCAATAGCTTGCACATTCCAAAGTGGCTTTTCAAACATGTCCTTTTATACTTTCAGCTTTCTTTCATTCTCTTGGCTGGTAATCAAAATTATCTCTTCCTTTAATAAGAAATAATTCAAATACAATAGAATCTCCATGACACAACACCTTCCTTGTTATTGTTTGATCTGAGTGAAGAATGTTATGGGTAGTGGAATTTCCTTCTAGATAGTATTCATTGTTTCAAGCAAATTTTGAGGGACTTTTGAAGGTTTGAACTAAGGGAGAGACATCATAGCTCAGTGGTAGAGAAACTGATTTGCATACAGGAGGCCCCCAGATCAATCACTAATATTTCCACTTACAAGGATTAGGTAGTAGTAGGTGATGTGAAAGCACTGGTCTTTGAGACATTGCTTGAGATATTGGAGAGCTGTTGCCCATCAGAATAGACAATAGTGGGGTAGCTGGACAAATAAAAACAGGTGATATTCCTAGTTGCACTATTATTTTGAAACTGAGCTATGAACCAGGAGGTACCCAGTTTAAATAGCAAAAAAAAAATTACTAGGGCACCTTATTAAGTCAGTATTTAATACCCTAATTTAAACCCTATTTTAGATTTTTGGGGTGGGGGCAGGGGGGCGGGCAGGGAAAGCTAAATTCTCAATTTAACCATGCTGATAACATTAAGAAAGGGTCGTTCACCACTGCCTATATTGGTTTTGATTAATACACACAAAATAACATACCCTCACACACACGCCCTTTATGTTGTATATCTTGTATTTTTTACTTATGTTAGTAGGTATTGACCTCCTAATTAGGCTGTTTCATTGTAGATCTTCTATGAACAGGTCAGCTATAGACTAAGAAAGGGGCCACGGCGGCTTAGTGGTTAAGACGCTGAACTGCAGACCGGAAGGTTGGCAGGGCAGCAGTTCGAGACCCGAGTGCTGTGTGACGGAGTGAGCTCCCGTCTTCAGTCCCAGCTCCTGCCAACCTAGCGGTTCGAAAGCAAGAAATTGCAAGTAGATAAATAGGTACCGCCTCGGCGGGAAAGGTCACAGCGTTCCGTGCACCTCGGTGTTCAGTCATGCCGGCCACATGACCACGGAAGTGCCTTCGGACAGCGCTGGCTCTTCGGCTTAGAAACGGGGATGAGCACCGCACCCCAGAGTCGGACACGACTGGTTGGGGACACCTTTACCTTTTTATAGACTAAGAATCCCTTTGTTTCTTTGGTGATTTTGATGTATTATTACGTACATTCTTCAACTTCTTCTTTTTGTTGCCTTTATTTTGTTAACTTTATTTTCAAATAAAATAAAACTTCATGATGATGATGATGATGATGGAGGAGGAGGGGGAGGAGGAGGGGGAGGGGGAGGAGGAGGACAGGTCATAGCTTGCAGGCAGGTGACATGTTTCCCCCACTCTTGTGCAAGGCGAAGCTTTGGCTCCAAGTGGGTTGGCATGGTGCTCCATGGTCCCAGGTTAATCAGAAGGACACTGCAGCCTTCCTTTACAGTGTTCCCCCACCCGCCACAAAACATTTTCACTACTTTGTCAGTAGCAGTTTGGGGGGTGTGAGGTAGGTATTCCCCACAACAGGCTTAGGGGAAACCTTGTTTGCCTCCTCCACACTGAGAACCATTTGGCTTATTTGATAGAAGTTTAGAATTTGTAATTCAGAAAATGGAAGGGACTTTAGAGGTCATCTAGTCCAATCCCTGCTCACTGTGGTGTAGTGGCTAGAGTGTCGAACTGGGAGTCAGGAGATCCAGGTTCTAGACCCCACTTAGCCATGGAAGCTCACTGGGTGACTTTGGGCCAGTCACAGACTCGCAGCCCAACCTATCTCACAGGGTTCTTGTTGTGAGGATAAAATGGAGGAGAGGAGGGTTATGTATGCCACCTAGGGTTCCTTGGAGGAAAAAAGGAGGCATATAAATGCAAATGATGATGATGACAATAATCAATGCAGGATCAATGCAGGATGCAGGTACAGCATCCTGACAGACAGCTGCTCTGCCTCTGCTTAAGGACCTCCAGCAACAGAGAGCCCACCACCATTGCCTGAGGCAGTCTGTTCCACTGTCAAACTGCTCTTACCATTAGGACGTTTCTCCTAATGATGAACAGAAATCTGCTTCCTTGAAATGTCCACCCATTAGTTCTAGTCCTGCCCTCCGGCGTGACAGAGAAGAAGTCTCTTCCATCTTCTGCACAGCAGCCCTTCAGATGAGATGAGATGCGTAATGCAACCAGTGGAGGCTGGTGGCCCCAAATCTGGTGGGGCTGTCAATCCATTCTGGGTTCCGGTCAGAACCAGCCAGAGCTCCAAAGAAGCTATCCAACATTCTGAACCCCATCCCCAAAATAGGTCCAGCACCTTATATAGCTCATTTACAGTTCTGGATGGTTCTGACTGAAACCCAGAATGGATTCACAGCCCCACTGAAATCAGAACCACCAGGCTCCACTGTAGACAATCGCCCTGTCTATCCTCATTCTTCCTTTAACCTTTCAACCACTCCTCATAGGAGTTGGTTTACAGCCCACCCACCATTCTGGATGCCCTTCTGTGGACACAGCCCAATTTCTCAATGGACTTCTTAAAATGCAGCAGCCAGGACTGGACATGGTGCTCCAGCTGCAGTCTGATCAGTGCAGAAGAGTACTTCTTGTGACCTGGACACGATGCTCCTGTTAATGCAGCCTAATATTGCCCTCATTTATATTATTTTATTAGCATCCACAGTATCCTGCTGGCTCATGTTCAGCTTCATGAGATGCGGTGCATGGGTGGAAATTTGGCTAGCTTCGCGACTCCACCAGAAAGCAATTGCAGCATTCGCAAAGCACATGGGAGCTGGTGTCATGTGCAGCTAATGACATCAAGCCACAAAGGGAAAACTATAAAACTGACCAAGGACAGGAGGAAGGGGTTAGTGGAAGACAAGGCATCTTGTGTATGAAGCCGTACAGCAGACATGCAAGTTTTGTTTTAAAAGACTAAGGGCTCAATCCTCACTGGATAGTCTCCAGCCTCCAAAATCGGAGGCTGGCAACTATCCTATGCAGGGTGGCTGAAGCATGGAGGGGATCCTCTCCTCTGTGCTCCAGCCATCCTGCATTTTGTCTAGAAGGGCAATTTAGGGAGGGGAAGGAGCCTAGAGACCCAATTGGAAGCTGTGTAAAACAGCTTCCACGGACTCTCTTCTTCACCCCCAGGACCACCCCCTTTTCCCCATCTCCGTGCTCCATTTTCAAGCTCAGAGATGTAACCAGCATTGAGA
Source organism: Heloderma suspectum (assembly GCF_057233095.1). Taxonomy (NCBI): domain Eukaryota; kingdom Metazoa; phylum Chordata; class Lepidosauria; order Squamata; family Helodermatidae; genus Heloderma; species Heloderma suspectum. The sequence goes on from NC_139465.1 coordinate 31,184,116, forward strand.
CAACTGCACCAGCTATGAGGGAGATGGGGAGGGGAGTACAGTTTCTGGTCTCTGAGGTCAGATCCCTCTTTCTGACCTTGGATCCCAGAAACAATCCTATGTCTCCCCAGAAGCTGTTTAGGGGGCATAGGGTTGCTCTCTAATTGAACCTAGGACTATAGATGAGAAAGGCCTCAGCCTCCATGATGACCAGCTATCTCTTCTTTAAGGCTAAGCTGGAAAAATGTTTAGCTTCCTCAAGGAGCTGAGATAGACTAAACTAACTCTGAAGGCCAGCTTTAATGGCTTATCACAAGTTTGTAATCAACGTAGACACCAAGATCCTTTTAATATATACAATTGCCAAGCCAGAACTCCCCCATCCTATACTTGGACCTTTTGATTTCTGCATGCTATCCACAGTATGCAGGTTCAGTTGGGGTGGGCATGTGGGGATGGCGAGCATCTTGAGGTTTCTTGGTTGTAACGGGGGCTTACTCAATTATATTTCATATCCACCCACCTCAAGAGGATATATAGGAGGGAACTACCTTTGAGGTTTGGCAGCTTCATCCAATACAGAGCTGTCTATCTGGGGTGAAGGGAAGCTGTGGGGATGAGCAGGCAAAGAAAACATGTGGACTTGATTCAGTACTTAAGGGTGCTCTTCCCCATTTTAATTAAGATAGACAATTGGAGAGTGCTTTCCTGGGTTTCATGTTGAGCACTCAGGATGCTCTCACTGCTAGGGTTGAAGCTATAGTACATTTTAAGGAAGTGTTCTCCTATTGCACATCCCTTTAGTGAAGCTCCATACATTTGTTGCTTGTGTCTCTTTTCATTCTACAGCACAGGTGGAAATGTATATTTTAAAAGGAGGCATCAAAATACTAGTTTCTGTTTACACTATTTTAGTTATAGTTTCCACTGAGACATGCACGAGTTTGAAATATCTGGAGCTATGATCAAACTTCCTCTTCAGTAGTTTCCTTCCAGCAATGAAATCTCTTCAGAACTTGCCAGCTTAGGCCTGCACGTTCTCTTCTGGTTGACCTGCTAGATTTGTTTTCCATCACAAGACTAAATCCAGAGACTCTCTTTGACAACTGGGATGCCTACAGAAAATCTTCAATATTTGCAGGCCCACAAGCTGTAGAAACAAATGGTTGTATTCAAGGAAGAAGAAGAAAATACCCTCTCTGACACTACAGTTTCCTTCTGGGACTGATATGTAAGGAAAGCTGCAGGCCAAACCAATGACATATGTGATACAATATGAGAACTGGGAAGGGAAGCAAGGATTCTTAAAATAAACTTCTTCCCTTCTAAAATAGTAATAATAAAGACTCATTTGCAAATTGAATTGACAAATTAAGGGTGGTGTGGGGATATTCCCAACTCAAGGGCTGCGGTTTGAGGGACATCAGGGGTCGACCTTGTCAGACATCTGCTGAGACCCATGACCCAACAGAGGACCCACCACTGACCTCCAGAGCCTTCTGGCTTTGCTCTTTTTCATCCTCCTTGAGGTTGCTGCCTGTTCACCAGACCTCTCCAAGCATACAAGCAATAGCAGGGACAGGGTGAAGAAGCAAAAGCCTCCTCCTCCTTTTCCTTTTTCTGCACATTGGGCTCAGAGGGAGAAGGTAAGGGGCAGTGGAAATCATAGCCAAGAAATGGACCCACTATTTAAGTTCTCTCCAAGTTCTAAAGTCAACACTAGCAATGGGTTGACTGATTGATTTGATTTGATCTGCACCCCACCTTCCTCCCAAGAAAATGGCAGTCAAGGCAGATTACAATTTCATAACCTTCCTGCTACCTTGCACCTTCCCCCACTTCACTGAAGGTAATCAAAAGAAGGTACACACACCCCTCTATGTGTAAAAAATAATACATGGAGTGGGCTGCATGGCCATACATTCTAGCCCTGTCCATCGCTGGAACCACACGCCACCTCTCTACTCCTCTGATAAACATCCAATAGATGTTCATGAGAATGAGTTCTCCTTGTGTACAGATATACACTAGAGCTGTGTGCAAATGGTCTCTTGAAATTCTCCACCTTACCTATGGGCAGAGAAATCTGGGAGACAATTTCACCAAATTTATCCAAGGGGAGGAGAAATTCTGAAGTTTCTCCCAGGTAGGAGTGTACAAAAGTCACTTACCTGGTCTCGCAGCTTGCTTCGCGGTGGGGGGGAGGCGCTTCGCTGCTCCCCCCGAAGTTCAGGCCGGGGGGGGGAGGCTTCCCGCCTCGCCTGGCCGAAATTCAGGCCGGGGAGAAGCGCCCCGTCTCCCCGGCCGCAAACTTCAAAAGAAAAAAAAAACGCCCCTGTGATAGGCTACGTAACGATTAACGTAGCCTATCACGGCTAGATCTGCAAAGTCAGCCGTGATAGGCTACGTTAATCGTCATGTAGCCTATCACGGGTGACTTTGAAAAAAAAAAAAGTGTGTACGCAAATGGCGGCCCCCATAGGGAGCCTCCATTCGCGTTCCTTATTTGGTCCCTGTAGTCTACGTAAAGATTTACATAGACTACGGCGAAAATAAGGGCAACGCTATTTGCACAACTCTTTCCAGAGTTTTTATCCAAAGCTAGCAAAATACTTTGGGTTGGGCACAGACTAAGTTAACTGAACATGAGTCTCACTAAACTCCTGTCAACTCAGCAGTAGTCACTACAATGTAGGGATGGCGGAGAATTCCACCACGGATTTCAGTGAGGCCGAATGCACTGGCATTCGGCCCCCCGAAATCCATGGTGGAATGGCCCGCCACCCCCCACAGATCACCCCCAGGACGAGACTTACCTGGGGCAGATGTTCCGGACGGTGGTGGCTCCAGTACCGGCTGCGGCGGCAGCTGGTCTTTCGACCGGCTGCCGCCTGCTGCGGCTGCCATTTGCAGTCTGTATTTTTTTTTTTTACCTAGACATGATAAGCTACGTAAAGACTTACATAGCCTATCACATCTGGATAAAAAAAAAAGGCGTACGCAAATGGCGACGGCTACGGCGGCCACCATTTGCGTTCCTTATTTTTCACCATTTTAGTCTATGTAAATATTTACGTGGACTATTACGGCAAAAAAAAGGGGGGAACGCAAATAGCATAGTGGGTGCTATTTGTGTTCCTTTTTTATTCGCCATTTTAGCCTACATAAATATTTACGTAGGCTAGAACGGCGAAAAATGAAGGTACGTAAATAGCGCCCACTACGCTATTTGTATTTCCCTTTTTTTCGCCGTTTTATCTTACGTAAATATTTACGTAAGATAAATTGGTGAAAAATAGGGAACGCAAAAGGTGGCAACCATAGCTATCACGTAACCGTAGCCTATCACGGCTGCCTGGCTGGATGCAAATGGCGGCCGCTACAGCGGCCACCATTTGAGTCCGCAGCAGCCCATCCGCGGCTGGAAATCTGGCTGCAGATGGCCCTGGCCAGCTGCTCCCGGGCCTGGCCACGGAGCGGAGCTGGCCATCAAGGATTCTGGGGGGGGGGGAGGACTGGATCGCCTACCCCCCATCCCCCCCACCATGAAAGATTCCGCGAAAAGTTAAGTGGGTTTCATACATCCCTACTACAATGTCTTTATTTTTCACAGACAAGGTCTGTGAAATGTTTGGAAAACAGTTAGATACAGAGAAGGATCTGCTCCTTGCCTTCCTGCATGCAACTTGGTAAGTGAATGGGGGAGGGAGTGAATGGGTCCCTCTTTCTTTTCTTAAAAGAAAGAAAATTTGACCCATTTGTTCCCCACCACTACAGCCAGGCAATGGGAAGGGGGTGCATTGTTCTCTCTTTTCTTCTCTGTGGTGGGGGACGGGAGTGACCAGAGTAAGGTATACTGGGGAGACATGGTGATGGTGCACCCCCTGCAGGGAATCTTGTCCTCCACCCCCTTCAACTCTGACATGTCTTCATCTTCTTGGGTCACAGATTGTGTCGGCTAGTTTTAAGGATTACCCCCTTTCAATAGATGGAAGATTTGTGCCTTTAACTGCTGCAAAGCATGCAAAAATAAGGATGTGAAGATTGTAAATTCAATGATTTGAACACCTTTGATGAGACTAGTGAAATTTCACACATTCCTAATTCACAGACAAAAGGATCAAAGTCATGAGGCGGGGGAGGGGTATCTTCAGGAGCCAATTCAAATGCTCAGGAAAAAGCAAGCTATATATAAATAAGTAGGTATGAAAGTCCTTGACTTTAACGCAGTGGTTCGGTCTGTGTTGAGCTTAAATCTGTCTTCATAGATTTCAGTTAAGAGTTATTGCTAACTTTTCTCATTTTAACTTCAGTGGGATAATGAGTGGTTTTGATTCTTTTTCTTCATAGCAAGTCAATGATAGTTTTGGACAACTATTACCTAACTTTCTTAATATTTTACCTGTAGACCTATAGACACACTGTGTTAAAGTTAGGGATGGTGTGGGCGCCCTATTCAGTAGAGGAATCCAGTGGAACTGCCCCTGCCTGCACCCCCGAGCCTCACTTGCCGAGCCCCTGCCTCTGCTTGCCCTTTGCCCATGCTTGGCGAATGGTCTGCACTCACTCCAGAGCCCTCTTCGAGCTTTGTGGTCACCATTTTTGGAGAAATGAAAATGGCAATCGCAAAAATGTGCATATTTGCGCACTTGTGAACATGAGCATTTTTGTGAATGCGCATATCTGCCTATTCGCGAAATGCATGGTTTTTTAAAAAAAAAACAAAAACATTTTTTGCACACACACAAATGTGCACCTTCACAAAAATGTGCATTTCACACATGAGAATATGTGCATTCGCAAATTGTGCATTTTGGTTCATACAAAGACATGAGCATTTCTGTGACCGCCACTTCTTTCTTCTTAAGAAATGGCAACTGCGGAGCTCAACGAGGCCTCTGGGGTGAGAGCAGGCTGCTCACCGAGTGTGGGAGGAGCTCAACTGTGGTCTGGGGACTGCCAAGCAGGGGCAGGGGGGGTGGACATCCAGAGAACCCGGATTGGGGTGAGTTTGCACATCCCTAGTTAAAGTATTTGTTGTTGTTGTTCAGTCGTTCAGTCGTGTCCGACTCTTCGTGACCCCATGGACCATAGCACGCCAGGCCTTCCTGTCCTGCGCTCTCTCCCGGAGCGTGCTCAAGTTCATATTCATTGCATCCGTGATGCTATCTAGCCATCTCATCCTCTGCCGTCCCCTTCTCCTTTTGCCTTCAGTCTTTCCCAGCATCAGGGTCTTTTCCAGGGAGTTTTCTCTTCGCATTAGGTGGCCAAAATATTGGAGCTTCAGCTTCATTATCTGTCCTTCCAATGAGCAGTCAGGGTTGATTTCCTTTAGGATTGACTGATTTGACCTCCTTGCAGTCCAGGGGACTCGTAAGAGTCTTCTCCAGCACCACAGTTCGAAAGCATCGATTCTTCGGCGCTCAGCCTTCCTTATAGTCCAGCTCTCACAGCCATACATTACTACTGGGAAAACCATAGCTTTGATTAGACGGACCTTTGTCGGCAGGGTGATGTCTCTGCTTCTTACTATGCTGTCTAGGTTTGCCATAGCTTTCCTCCCAAGGAGCAAGCGTCTTTTAATTTCATGGCTACAGTCACCATCTGCGGTGATCTTGGAGCCCAAGAAAGTAAAATCTGTCACTGCTTCCATTTCTTCCCCTTCTATATGCCAGGAAGTGATAGGGCCAGATGACATGATCTTAGTTTTTTTAATGTTGAGTTTCAAACCAGCTTTTGCACTCTCCTCTTTCACCCTCAACAAGAGGCTCTTGAGATCCTCTTCGCTTTCTGCCATTAGGGTGGTATCGTCTGCATATCGGAGGTTGTTGATAATTCTCCCAGCAATCTTAATTCCGACCTGTGATTCATCCAACCCGGCATTTCTCATGATGTACTCTGCATATAAATTAAATAAGCAGGGTGACAATATGCAGCCTTGTCGTACTCCTTTCCCAATTTTGAACCAATCGGTTATTCCATGTCTGGTTCTTACTGTTGCTTCTTGACCCTCGTACAGGTTTCTCAGAAGACAGGTAAGGTGGTCTGGTACTCCCATCACTTTAAGAATTTGCCACAGTTTGTTGTGATCCACACAATCAAAGGCTTTAGCGTAGTCAATGAAGCAGAAATAGACGTTTTTCTGGAATTCTCTTGCTTTCTTCATGATGCAGCGAATGTTGGCGATTTGATCTCTAGTTCCTCTGCCTCTTCGAAACCCCGCTTGTACTTCCGGTAGTTCTCGGTTCGCATACTGCTGAAGCCTAGCTTGTAGGATTTTGAGCATCACCTTGCTGGCATGTGAAATGAGCGCAATTGTGCGGTAGTTTGAACAATCTTTGGCGTTGCCCTTCTTTGGAATTGGAATGTAAACTGACCTTTTCCAGTCTTGTGGCCACTGTTGAGTGTTCCAGATTTGTTGGCATATTGAATGCAGCACTTTAACAGCATCATCTTTTAGGATTTTAAATAGCTCAGCTGGAATACTGTCATCTCCACTAGCTTTGTTGTTACTAATGCTTCCTAAGGCCCACTTGACTTCACTCTCTAGGATGTCCGGCTCAAGTTCAGTGACCGCACTATCATGGCTATCAGGGACATTCAGATCTTTCCTGTATAGTTCTTCTGTGTATTCTTGCCACCTCTTCTTAATCTCATCTGCTTCTGTTAGGTCCTTGCCTTCTTTGTCCTTTATCATGCCCGTCTTTGCACAAAACGTTCCCTTGAGATCTCCAATTTTCTTGAAGAGATCTCTGGTTAAAGTATACTGGGAAATAATTTGTAATCTAATGTCTGTCTGTCTGTCTGTCTGTCTGTCAGTCTGTCTTGGGTAGGGATGTACGAATCCATTACCTGGTTCTGGTCAGGGCTTACACTGGGGGGGAGGCGATCCATCCCTCTCCCCCGAAATCCTCCCCTGCCGGCTGCACTCCACGACAAAGCCACGGAGCTGCCTGCCACCACTTGTGTCCCTTCCTTAGGCTGTGATAGGCTACGTAAGTATTTACGTAGCCTATCACAGCAAAGAGCAGGGACACAACAAATGCATAGCGGGTGCCATTTGCATCCCTGCTCTTTGCCGTGATAGGCTATGTAAATACTTATGTAGCCAATCATGGCCATGGGCAGGGATGCAAATGGCGGCCACTACGATGGCTGCCATTTCGTTCTGCAGGCTGGCTGCGGAAGGAGGACGACCCGACTTGGCGCATCCACTGCCAGGTAAGCTCCATCCCCGGGGGATTTTGGGGGGTGGCGGTGGGGGGGGTAGTCCATTCTGCCATGGACTCCATGGGGTTGGATTCCAAAGAATCCGGCCTCACTGGAGTCCATAGCAGATTTCTCCAACATTCCTAGACTGGGGTGCAATTTATTTACACAAAAGTGTCTCTCCTCCATCTCTTTTTTCAGATTACATGTCTTAATCTTGAAAGTACACACAAACTTGCTGTGAATCTCCCAGTCACAACTAAAATTAGAGATGTATGAGAAATTTGTTTAAGTTCGTTTTTGATCAGGATTTTATCCAGTTCATACCTTCTGGACTGAACATGGACTCAGACATAATTTGCAGTCAAAATCTGTACATTTCCGAGCTTGCAATATGATTTATGGACCCCCCAAATTTGTTCAACAACATGTGTACTTTTGAAAAATGCACACAAATGTGCTTTCATCAGTGGAAGAAGAATGCATATATTTCAAACATGCACACAATTGATGCATACATTTGGAAAAAAATATGCACAAAAATTCACATGGATTTTCATGTGAAAGAGAAAGACCCCCCCACCCCCCAAGCTTGCGATCTGAGACAAGCCAGAACAGGCTTCAAGATGGAATTCAGAGAACTTTGGTGAGCTTGTGTTTTGCTTAAGGATGTCAGAGAATTCCACCACAGCTCTTGGTGAGGCCGAATGCCAGTGCATTCAGCACCCCGAAATCCGTGGCAGAACGAAGCCCCCCGCCCCCCCACCCCACGAGAGGCGCGTGAAACAGAGCACCTACCTGCTGCCGTCTGCGCTGACTTGCGAATGGCAGCCGCGTCTGCGGCCGCCATTCGCTTCCTCATTATAGCCATGATAGGCTACGTAAATAATTATGTAGCCTATCACGGCTAATGCAGGGATGCCATTTGTGTCCCTGCGGAGGCTGTGATAGGCTACATAAGTATTTACATAGCCTATCACAGAAAAAAACAAACAGCGAACACAAATGGCGGTGGCTATGGCGGCCGCCATTTGCGTTCCCTTTATTGCCATTTTAGCCTATGTAAATATTTACGTAGGCTATCATGGCGAGAAAAAGGGAATGCAAATGGCAGCCACTATGCCATTTGTGTTCCCTTTTTCCTTTTGCAGTAATAGCCTATGTAAATAATTATGTAGGCTAAAATGGTAAAAAAAAAAAAAGGGAACGCAAATGGCAGCCTCCGTAGCCGCCATTTGCGTTGGCTGTTTTTTTTTTCTTTTGCCGTGATAGGCTACATAAATATTTACGTAGCCTATCACGGCAAAATACAGGGACACAAAAGGCGGTGGGTACGGCAGCTGCCATTTGCATCCCTGCAGGCTGCCCAGCGGCTGGATGTCCAGCTGCGGGCAGCCCCAGCCAGTGGCTCCACAGAATCTCCGTGGAGCAGAGCCAACCGGAGAGAATTTCGGGGGGAGGGACGGAGCGCCTCCCCCCCATCGCAAATGGCACCTTTCAAAAAGGTAAGTGACTTTCGTACATCCCTAGTTTTGCTGATTTGCGCATCCCTAACTAAAATGTCTTTGCTGCCTTCACAAAATAGTCAAAATCGTCTCTCATCCTTTCCCCGCCACTCTCTAGAAAAGTGTTTCTAAATGCATGTCTCACTTTCCATCCACCTTTCTTCATTCGGTTCACTTTCTAATCACACATACACACTTCTTCCCTCTGGTGCATTTCCTTTGCCACTATCTCCTTTTCTCCAGCTGAATCACAATTAAACCTGGCATTTCCCTCCACCCCCACCCCCACCCCCACCGCTAGTCTGCTCCTTTCCTGAGGCTGAGGGTGGGCAGGCATCACTTTGTGTTCTGGCTGTGAGCAGTTGATGGACAACTGAGATATCTTTTTTTTCCTTCTTTTTCTTCTTCTAGCCCCACTGGGAAACATTGTGTGTACTGGTTCACAGCAAAGAGAATGAACAGAGAAAGCAAGATACAAAGATTCACTTTGATTTTCACTGAATATTTGGACTTATTCCATTGGTGGTGACAGATGAAAATAACAAAAAGACAGAAGAGTTTGTTTTGATAGGTTTAATCTACCTTTGAAGATCTCTGCTCCTGTCTTTGAGAAAGCAATACAAACACTCACATTTTAACAAGATGAGTTAATTGGAAAAGACATATACTAAAGTTAGGACTGAAGAGAATATTTCACTGTTTACAACTAGTTCCATAGAATCCTAGTATAACAGAGTTGGGTGGGGCCTTGTAGGTTGTCTAATCTAACCCTCTTCTTGATTGATTCTGGAAAACTAGATATATAAAGCACCCGCAACAAGTGGCTGTCCAACCTCTGCCCAGCATGTGAAAGCCCACCAGCCTTCTAAGTAATTGGTTCACTTGTCAAACTGCTCTCTCTGTCTCTGTCTCTGTCTCTCTGTCTCTCTGTCTCACACATACACACACACACACACACACTAAATACAGATTGAAATCTGGAAGCACAGCTACATTTAGGATTGCCACTGGAAATATCCTTTCAGAAATCCAAATATTCCTCTAGTGTATGTATAAAGGTTTGTTTGTACCCTCCCATCTGATGCTACTGCTCCTATTCAGACTTATATCCCTAGCTGTTGCTGCAAATCCACTCCTCCCCTGATCTGAAGCTGGTTCCAGTGTTTGTAAAAGGGTGGCTTCTACAACCTCCATTTTTTGTCATATGTTCCTTCTTGGCTTCTTCATGCTGAAATGCTGGATGATGGTATTTCGAGGCAGATTCCTTGACCTGAATTTTGAATGAGCAACATTAAGGCTGCAATCCAATGCACACTTAACCTGGCAGTACACCCTATAGAATACATTGGGACTTATTTCCAGGGCAACATGCATAGGATTAGGATACTCCAAGTTCAGTTTTTTGGAATTTCCTAGTAATCAGGATGTGTTGGATCATGTCTAATTTCAGCTGTCTATATGTTGTAGACAGTCAACGGGGCCAAACATCCCTTCCTCTCTCTGCCATCCTGTCTGTCTGTCTGTCTGTCTGTCTGTCTATCCTGGAATCCAAAGAACTGCACAGACTCACATAAACAAAACTCAGCAGAATGCTTTTCTTTTCCTTATACTGATGGCCACCCCCCACACTATTGCATGCCATGATGGCATGCTATTGCCTTGCAGGTAGGGATATACAGATTGTGTAAAATCCTGTGTCTGTGTTTCATGGATTGTCAGGCACCTTTTGTTCCATCATCCATTCACAGATGGATTCTTTTTCTTTTTTTTTTAAGTTGTGCAGAAAAATACACAAATAATTCCGTAAGAGGGTTTGCGACAATTTACATAATTTACCTCAGTATGTAACATTGAGCATATTGTCCTGCATTCCATTCAAATTTTCCCCACACATTTACCAGTCTCAGCAGAAACTGGCATATTTCCCTATGAATAAATATCCTTAAATTTTGGGAAAGTAAAAAGAAGAGAAAAATATCCAGAAGTCCATGGACTCCATGTGGCCGGTGTGTGTGTGTGTGTGGGGGGGGCAGTGCTGGTGCTGGTGGTCTGCAGTGGATTCTGCAGATTGGATTCTTCTAAATCTGAGCTCATTTCAGTCCATCTTGAATGTGTTCAGCACCCCTAATTGCAGGCAGGTGGGGCTTTGTAGTGCATGTGTGTGTGTGAGTGTGGTGGTGGGGAGAGGCTACAAATCCCTCTTGGGCTCATGGATGTAGGGGTGCGTGAACATGTATTGTTCAATGTCACTGTGGTTCTCCAAACTCCTCCTCAAACCTCAGTTCATCTTATTCACTTTCCCAAACATGAACATCTTTTTTCTTTTGTTTTGTTTTCCGAATGGGAAGAATGTATATTTCCAATTGGAGAAAATGTACATTTTTAAAAGCACACATCCAAAATGTGCCCCCCCCCATTTATTAAAGTGTTAATGTGCATCCTTATTGAAAAATACATATTTTTTTAATAACCTCGGAACTTCGGAAACATGCAACACTTGCATACGTTCATGTTCGGGGTTGTGAATGGGGCTTCTTTGAGCGTTTTGCGAATGTAAATTAAATTCTTGTACATCCCTACATGGAACTACTTTCACAGGTCTTTGGATCCTGGCCACATATTTTCAAGTTCACAGGAGGGTAGTCCATGTTCTTTCAGAAATTCAATGCATTCTTATAATCCAAGGCTGGAAGTTATGCCTAATAAACTTGTCACTTTGGTGATATGAATTATGCATCTTTGACTTCCTTTTTGTTTCATAACTGATGAGAGCTCTGTAAAACTCCCTATGGCAGTTCCTGAAGCTAATGGGAGAAAAATGAAAATCAAATGAAAAACTTACAATGACAGAACCTTTCAACTCTCCCTGAGTCTTTGCCAGTAGACATTTTCCTCAGTGGCATTTGGATCATTGGACTGTTCCTTGACCTGATTAGAAGTGCCTTAAGATTCCATCTACATATCCAATCCTTGCCTGTACACCAGAGTCCCGGTTGTGGCTTCTTTATATGTAATTGTGTAATTTAAGAAGCAGGACAAGGGGGACAGGCTTAATTTCCTTTGTTAGGATTATTCCAACTCCTGGATTCTATTATCTAGGCCTTGAAAGTGAGCTTGGGAACCTGAAAACCTGTATTCCTTTTTTCTAAAATCCATAGTTTGCACTTTAAATTCAGGGACTGCTAGTTCAGCTTTGAATCCTGCAGGATAAATACATTCCTAGTTCTGTCCAGCTAGAAACAGAGAATACATTTCCATCAGAATGTATTTCTCCTGCATATTTTTTTTTATTTGAATTTACCATTTTGAGCCACTGCTACTGACAACAGAACCTTATTTAATTTCAGGACCTACCTCAGATTTACCACATGGACATGAATGTTGCTTACCTGATCATTTACTATCCTCCTGAGTTCTGTGCAGGCCTACCTGAAGTTGTATTCGAGTGCCAGCTTCAGGTTTTGAGGACCCTTGGGCAAGCCACCCTCAATACCCCCTTCCCCATTGAGCCTATCTTCTCACTGCTGTTGTCACCAGCTGCTATCGCTCAGCGTCCTCTTTCTCCTCATTGCTACTGTTTTCTTGTTTGACAAGAAGAGAGCCAGTGAGCAAGCAGGCAGTGGCAACTACTGCTCAATGTTTTCACTATCATTGGGCCAGAGCAAGAGGCAGGTGAACAAGGACATTGCCATGGTGAAGAAGTTCAGGGAATTCTTGTCAGTGGGGACTCTGTTGGGCTGTGGGCCCTTCACAGGTGCCCCACCCTGCCTACCCTTGACACCAGCCCTGTGATGTCATTAACACTGTGATCACACGGTAAAAAGAAAGCAAGGCAGAACTGTGGAAAGTACCCAGTATTAGGGATGTACGAATTGTGTACCTTCAGTGCCGCTTGACTTCCACAGTTGGTGGCCAGTGCTCTGTTCTGCTGTTCACAAGCCCCCAGAATTCTTTTTTTTCCACTCTGAAAATTATGAAGATAAATCTGTACCAAAAACCATAATTCCGGTGCCCAGCTGTTTCCGTGAGTCTGCATAACTTCCATAAGAACTGTTATTTTTCATAAATATTTACATATTTTTTAAAAAATTGAAATCCTCTGTCTCCATTTATTTTCAGCCAAAACACTTCCTCTTCCTGGGGGCTTCCCAAAAGAAAGCTGTCTTAGGTGTGCCTGAGCAATAAACTCTTTGTTTAATGCAATGCTGTTTTAAAGAAAGACAAAACCATTTAAAATGGCCACGCCGGTCCTGGAGCGGCATGGTCATTTGAAAATGTTTTTTCTTTCTTTAAAACAGTGTTGCTTTAAACAAAGAGTTTATCCATCAGACAATAATTTCAATTTAAAATGAAATTAAAATAAAATGCAAACAAGGCAATGAGCACAATTCATTTTTTAAAAAAACCTATGTATTTATTATCGGAATATACTACACTGTATTATGAAAATTCCTCGACTCTTTGAGGACGACGAAAAAAAGCCACATGACTGCTGGCTCTGCAGGACCTCGTGGTGCCATTCCACAGAGGATTCTGTGGCACGGACTGAAGGGAATTCGATCCCATTTCAGTCCGTGGCGGAATTCTCTGACATCCCTACCCAGTATTTCCCTTTTTTTCAGACAGCCTGAAAACACATCCAGTGAATAGGTTAATATGTTGAGGGGGAAAGTGAGATCAGGTCCAATGTTTCCATCTCCAGTCTCCACCATCATCCACTCTGTGGGCACAGTGCCTAAGTGAGTACAAAAAAAAAGCAGGGTCTCTCCAATTGCATGAAGACAGCCTACACACATACAGCTTGTACATGCATGGGCTTAGTGCAGATGGAGCTGAAGAACATGTCATCAGAGGTGGGAAGAGATGGGTTACAGACTATATGAAATGAATGTATGTATGTATTTACTTAACATCATTTCTACCCTGTTCTTCAGCCAAAAAAAAAAGAGGCTCCCAGCGTGGCTTGCAAAGGTTAATATTAAGGCGGTCCCTGTCCTCAGGCTTACAATCTAACAGATACGATGCAAAACAAAAAAAGGGATTGGGAGGGAGGAGGAAAAGACAACAGAGGCATTCGTTCTTACTGTCAAAATTCTTATTGGTGTTCTTTCTGGCAGGGAAGGGTGAATCAAGCTTCCCAGAACTGTTCCTTCCCTGGTCAATATATGGGCTAGGCTGGTCTCTGCCTTGCCATGATATTCTTCCCAGGATGCAGGATGTGCAGCCTCCAGGTGGCTTATGTATTGTGTAGTGATTTTCAGCTTGACCTGTGTGTGATGTGAATGCTCATTGGATTATTCGTATAATTTAGTTCTTTGTGGATCTCAGTGTGAATTTTTTTTCCCCATGATCTTGTGTTGGGTAAGGGATGCATGACTGAAATATAATATTAATCATGGAATCTTCCCTATTTAGATCATCAGGTGTAAGGATGCACCACTCAGTGGTGTGTGAGTGCAAAGACCTATTCATGGAAGCAAAGCAAAGCAACATTTTCACATGACACCAAGTATCAAACATAAAATCTGTGCCATTATCTAACAACTCCCTCTTAAAATGCTTCCACTATTGCAAACACACACACAGAGAGAGAGACAGAGAGCTTCCGATGTGTTTGAATTACATGATGTGTCTGTATTTAAGTCAGCTGATTAGTGGCTCTGACACTAAATATTCCCATTTCTCAGGCAGCACTGAAAAGATGTTTGGTCTACTGAGAATGGTGTGTGCGTGTGTGTGTGCGCACGCGCGTGTGCGCACGTGATGGGGGGAGACTATTCTGTCATGCTGGAAGATTATTCTTGCAGAACTAATTATCCCCATTGGGACGCTAATGCAGCTTAGACTTCGTAGGCTGGATCTTACTTTTAACTTTCCTCTTGACAAGTTGATTCTTATGGACGATTAGCTTGCAGATTACTCACTGGCAATGTGATATGTCTATTTTTTTTCTTTCAATGGAAAAGAGCAGCAGCCCTCATACTGCTGAATGTGAACTAGTTTTATTATGGAAAAAAGAAGTACAAGGAGGGAGCAATCCTATGGCCACTAGACAGTGGCGAGATGGCCATAGGATATGGTGTTTTCCATGAACCAAACTCGGAACCCGTGCACCAAGGTCGGTTCCTGGAGAACCAACCTTCCCTCACTTCCGTGCTGCCTCCAAGGCAACGCGGAACAGCCCTGACCTCCGCACTCGCAAGAGGAGCACAGAGCAGCCAGAAAGGGGCATGGCTGGAGGCATTCCAGGGTGGGGAGAGTGTAGCTGCCTGTACAACACATCCAACGTGTCATACAGCAGCCTCCTCTCCCGCTCAGCCCTCCCATTGCTAGACAGCCGCAATTGGCTGTCTAGCCAAAAAAGCAGGATAGGAGGAGCGCAGAGGGAACAATCCCCTCTATGCTTGCTTCTCCTGCCCTGCTTTGGATAGGCGGCCTCCTCCGAGTTCAGAGGCGGCCGCCTATCTCAATAGGATTGTGCCGTAAGGGTAATACTTACAGGACTACTGTTTTGTTTGCAGATATACTCCAGCCACAGGAGTCAGAAGTATTAGCAGTCAAATACGTCCTGGATGGCTCTGTTCACCTAGTATGACATTGCATGATCCTGTAACATGTTCTGCAGATAAGGTAAAGAATGCATCTACATAATGAGAGTGTCCCATTAAATCAGTGGCAACTATAGGCAGCAAAACGTTTATTAGCGATGTGCATTGGGTTTGGATGAAGCCAGAGGCCTGAGCAGAATTAGGACATTTTGGTCCAGTTCTGTAGCTTCCTGAGGTGAAGTGGGCTTTCCTCTGATGCCAACAGAATTGAATCCATTCCAGAATGAGGTTTTGTTAGCAACACAACTTTTGAATACTCCTGAAAACAGCATATTTTGGTTCATTTTTTTTCTAAATATAATGATTATGAGTAGGAGGAAGGAGGTAGTGTGACTGAGTGACTGACAGTTCCACCTTCTAATCCAAAGGTACGTTTTACCAGGGACTGCAATCGCTGGAGGAGGGCAAGGATGGGACTGTGACATGGCCACTTTCCCAATGGTTTTCAATAATTATCTAGGGATGGCGGAGAATTTCTCCACGAATCTCGGGGAGGCCAAATGCCAACACATTCGGCCCCCCAAAATTGGCAGTGAAATTCTCCACCCCCTGCCCCCCCCAGGATGGGACTTACCTCCTTCGAATGTCCCTCTCAGAGGTGGGTCCCGGCGGCGTTTTGGCAGCGTTTCGGCGGGGGCGGCAGCCGGTCTTCCGACTGGCTGCCACCGCCGCCATTACAAAGTAAATGTAAAAACACACACACACACACACATGTCATAGTCTATGTAATGATTTACGTAGCCTATCACGGCTAGATTTCCAAAGTCAGCCGTGATAGGCTATGTAAATCGTTATGTAGCCTATCACAGGTGACTTTGGAAAAAAAAAAAAGCGTGTACGCAAATGGTGGCACCCATGGGCACTGCCATTTGCGTTCCTTATTTGGGCCCGGGTAGTCTACATAAAGATTTA
Source organism: Heloderma suspectum (assembly GCF_057233095.1). Lineage (NCBI taxonomy): Eukaryota > Metazoa > Chordata > Lepidosauria > Squamata > Helodermatidae > Heloderma > Heloderma suspectum. The sequence goes on from NC_139465.1 coordinate 31,200,329, forward strand.
CTTAGACTACGGCAAAAATAAGGGCAATGCAAATAGTGTAGCATCTAGGCTATTTGCGTTCCCCTTATTTTCGCCGTCTTAGTCTACGTAAATGTTTACATAGACTAAAACGTGCCAAAATAAGGAACGCAAATGGCGGCGGCCATGGCCGCCGCCATTTGCATACGCATGTGTGTTTTTTAAAAAGTCAACTGTGATAGGCTACGTAAACATTTACGTAGGGATGGCGGAGAATTTCTCCCCGAAACTTCGGGGGGCCGAGCGCCAATGTGTTCGGCCCCCCGAACAAGTTTCGGGGAGAAATTCTCCACACATACCCCGCCCCCCGCACCCCCCCGGGACGGGACTTATCTTTGCCGAATGTCCCTCCTGGCGGCGGGTCCGGCCAGCGGTTCGGCGGGTGTTCGTGCGGGACGGGAGCGGCAGCCGGTCTTTCGACCGGCTGCCGCCGCCGCCACCATTCCAATAAAAGAAAAAAAAACAAAAACGCCCCCGTGATAGGCTACGTGATGATTAACGTAGCCTATCACGGATAGATTTGCAAAGTCAGCCGTGATAGGCTATGTAAATCGACACGTAGCCTATCACGGGAGACTTTAAAAAAAAAAAAAAAGCGCGTACGGGTAATGGCGGCCCCCATACAGAGCCGCCATTCCCGTTCCTTATTTGGTCGCTAAAAGATTTACGTAGACTACGGCGAAAATAAGGGCAACGCTATTTTGCAGATCTAGCCATGATTTTGCAGATCTAGCCATGATAGGCTACGTTAATCGTCACGGGGGCGGTTTTTTTTTAAAAAAAAACTTTGGAGGTCGCGGCCGGGTGAGGCGGGAAGCCTCCTCCCCGGCCTGAACTTCACGGGGGGAGCAGCGAAGCGCCTCCCCCCCACTGCGAACAAGCTTCAACAACAGGTAAGTGACTTTCATCCACCCCTACATTTACGTAGCCTATCACGGTGTTTTTTTTTAAAATCTAGCTGTGATAGGCTACATAAATCTTTACGTAGCCTATCACTTTTTTTGTTTTGTTTTGTTTTTTAACCTGGAAATGGCGGCAGTGGCAGCCGGTTGGAAGACCGGCCGCCGCAGCCACCGCCGAACCGCCACTGGAGCCGCTGCCACCGCCGCCAGGGAGATCCGGCCAAGGTAAGTCCCATCCTGCGGGGGGGGGGTGGAGGGAGTGGCGGGCCGTTCCGCCACGTATTTCGGGGGGCAGAATGCACTGGCATTCGGCCTCCCCGAGATCTGCGGCGGAACTTTCGTACATCCCTACTTGGGACTGCTCTATGATGTGATCCATTCTCAAACAAATTGCTCATAAACTACGGGTGGACGAAAGTCCCTTACCTTTTGTTGAAGGATGTTCGCAGTGGGGGGGAGGCACTTCGCTGCCCCCCCCGCGAAGTTCAGGCCGGGGGGAGAGGCTTCCTGCCTCACCCCGGCCGAAATTCAGGCCAGGGGGGAGGCTTCCCGCCTCGCCCGGCCGAAATTCAGGCCAGGGAGGAGGCTTCCCACCTCGCCCGGCCACGAACGCGGAAGTTTTTTTTTTAAAAAAAGAACGCCCCCTGATAGGCTACGTGACGATTCACGTAGCCTATCATGGCTAGATTTGCAAAGTCAGCCGTGATAGGCTACGTCAATCGTCACGTAGCCTATCACGGGTGACTTAAAAAAAAAAAAAAAGCGTGTACGCTAATGGTGGCCCCCATAGGGAGCCGCCATTCGCGTTCCTTATTTAGTCGCTGTAGTCTACGTAAATGTTTACGTCAACTACGGCGAAAATAAGGGCAACGCAAATAGCGTTGCCCTTATTTTCGCCGTAGTCTACGTAAATCTTTACGTAGACTATAGCGAACAAATAAGGAACGGGAATGGCGGCTCCCTATGGGGGCCGCCATTATCCGTACGCGCTTTTTTTTTTTAAAAGTCACCTGTGATAGGCTACGTGACGATTGACGTAGCCTATCACGGCTGACTTTGCAAATCTAGCCATGATAGGCTACGTGAATCGTCACGTAGCCTATCAGGGGGTGTTTTTTTTTTCTTTGATTGCAATGGCGGCGGCGGCAGCTGGTCGAAAGACCGGCTGCCGCTCCCACCCCGCTCGAACACCCGCCGAACCGCCTGCCGGACCCGCCACCGGGAGGGATATTCGGTGAAGGTAAGTCCCATCCCGGGGGGGGGGGTGCAGGGGGCGGGGGGGTTTGGAGGATTTCTCCCCGAAACTTGTTCGGGGGGCCGAACACGTTGGCGCTCAGCCCCCCGAAGTTTCGGGGAGAAATTCTCCGCCATCCCTAACATAAACACAGGTGGGAGGGAAAGGAGAAGAAAATCACACACACCCAACAGATTTGAGGGCTCCCCTTCCACATAAGCCCTTTCACCTAACCTTCTGGAACTTTGCAGGTTTCTTAATTAGGAACAACTTTTGTCTGGCTGTCATTTTCCAAACAGTGGTCCACAAGGGACATAGGGGGATAAGTGTGTCCTCTTTTGGATACCCTAAAAATGCCAAGGCTGTTCTTGCACAGCCTCCCAGCAGAGATCATTCTGAAATGTGGCAGGTTTGTTCCCTCAGGAGGGACAATCATCTCTACAATTTTCATCCAGTTCTGCCAAGAAATAGAAAACAGATTGGCATAAATTGCCTGCACCTATTTTTCTGACATTGGGCAGGCATAATCACTTCCTAAGGGGCTTCTATGCCTGCAACTATCATCTAGTTGTGATGAAGATAAACAATGGATATAGCATGATAGTCAGTGGGAGGCATAAAGCCTTGGATGTCCAAACCTTGACTCAGGTTCAGTGGAGTGTCGAAGTGGATAGTCTCCAACTCTGAGCTGAATTGGTTAGGGATGGACAAAAATCACTTACCTGTTCGCAGATTATGTTTATGGGGGGGGAGGCGTTCCGTCCCTCCCCCTGGAATCGTGGCCGGGGGGGAGGCGCTATGTTCCTCCCCCCCGGAATCCTCCTTGGCCGGCTGTGGTCCACGGTGGCTCCGCGGAGCAGCCGGCCAGGCCCAGCCAGGCCAGAGCCGTCCGCAGCCGGATTTCCGGCCGCGGAGGGCTCTGGAAAAAAACAACAACACGTATGCAAATGGCGGCGGCTACGGCCACTGCCATTTGCGTTCCTTATTTTTGATGTCTTAATCTACGTAAGTATTTACATAGACTAAGGCGGCGAAAATGAGGGGAACGCAAATAGCGTAGTGGACGCTATTTGCATTCCCCTTATTTTCGCCATCTTAGTCTATGTAATTATGCATTCGGCCTTCCCGAGATCCGTGGTGGAATTCTCTGCCATCCCTAGAATTGGTCCATTTTTTGAAGGGCAGAACTGGGCTCTGAGTCAAAGCTGGGGGTTGGTGCACACCTGTAGCATTTATACCCAGGTTTCTTCTTTAAAGTGAATGTCTACTGGTTGTTGCTGCTCCTGTTGTTGTTGTTGTTTTTTAAAAAATGTCCATGGTATACTGTATATGAAGAAGAAGAAGAAGAAGAAGAAGAAGAAGAAGAAGAAGAAGAAGAAGAAGAAGAAGAAGAAGAAGAAGAAGAGAGCTAGCCATGTACATCAACAGGAGTAGAGCTGTCCCTAATGGTCCAAGGCCAACTGAATCATGAAGTAAATTGAATCATTCTTTTCATAACATGGATTTGGGGCAGAACATATCAATCAGCCCATTTTGGTGAAGCTGTTAGAAATGTATGATGGCCTATGCTGCATCTGAAGGAAAGGTGAGGATATGTATCCCCACCCTTCCTCCAAAGATCTCATGATGGCAAAAATGATCCCCACCTGGATTTGATCTTGAAAGAGCCCTATGAGATAGTTTAATCTGAGAGATAGTGGCTGGTCTTAATTACAGATGCACCAATTTTGATTTTTTTCCTCTCCGTTTCTCATCCCCCCCAATCTTAAATTCATTCCTTTGGCTTTCTGCATCATTTTGCAACTTAAGAACAACAACAACAACAACAGGCACAAAAGTTGTACACAGTTTTGTGTGAATTTTTCCCAATATATGTATTTCTGTATGTAATTTTGCCTTATGTACACTTTTGGGGGGCAAACAATGTTCCCTAATATACATTTTGAACATTACTTTTACTAATATACAATTTGGAGAACTGCAAATATGAATAGTAACTGAGTTCTGGTTAACATATTTGTTAGGGAAATATGAATTAGATAGGTTCCCACCTAGCTGATTTTGACCCCTAAATTCACCCCTTCCCCATGCAGGGGCTAAAGAAAAGGTTTAAAAAAAAAGTCAATTGACACCAATGATGTCCCCCCTTTCTTTAGCCCCCGGGGGAGGAATTTAGGAGGCTCGGTAGAAGGTATAAGCCTCCCTGCATTTTCAAACAGTAAATATTTATGTAGCCTATCACGGCAAAGGGCAGGGATTCAAATGGCGTTCCCTACACTGGAAGCCATTTGCGGCCGCAGCCCGGCAGCGGACAGAAGTCCAGCTGTGGGTGGCCCCGGCCGGCGGCTCTATGGACTTGCCACAGAGCAGAACCAGCTGGGGAGGATTCCGGTGGGAGGGACGGATTGCCTCCCCCCCCCAGCAGACCCCGAAGTGGAACAGTAAGTGGGGTTCGTACACCCCTACCCATAATCTGTCCCAGCAGGCTCCTTTGTCTGTTGGTCTCTATCTTAACCTGCACTGTTGAAATCAGTATGATATAATATTTGGAGTGTCAGAATATGAGTAGGCAGATTGGCTTCAAATCCCAACTCAGCCATGAAACTCAATGGCCAATTTGGGATCTCTGTCTGTCTGTCTGTCTGTCTCTCTTGCCCTCCTCCTCCCCTCCTCCTCTCTCTCTCAGCCTAATGTACCTCACAGAGTTGTTGGGAAAAAAATGGCATGGGAGGAGAGAACCGTATGTACCACCTTGAACATCTTAGAGGAGAGGTGGAATCTAAACATAATAAATAATTTTTGTTTGAAACCTAAAACATTAGTTTTTAAGGGCACAATCCTATGGGGATAGTTGGCCCTCTGAACTCGGTGACTGGCTATCCAATGCAGGGTGGGCAGAGCACAGAGGGGACCTTCTCCTCTGCACTCTGGCTGCCCTGCATTTGTGGCTAGATGGCTGGTTTTGGCTGTCTAGCCAAGGCACCTTGGAGCGTGTGTGCGGGAGAGGCCTGACAATGCATGGGAAGCATCATAACAGTGCTTCCGCCATCCCCTCTCCTCTCTGCCCCCAGGAATGCCCCCTTTTCAACTGCTCCACACTGGTCTTGCAAGCGCGGAGCTGGGGACGAACAGTGCTGCCTACAAGGCAGTGGGGGAGGGGGAGGGGAGTCGGTTTTCGGGGAACCAGCCTCGGAGCAGTGGCTCCAAGCTCAGTACCCAGAAAATGAAAAAAAAAATCCTATGGCCATGTAGACACTGTCTAGCAGCCATAAGATTGTGCTCTAAAGCTCCAAGAAGTATTGTCTTCCATGTCTACTTTCCGTTGCTGCTGTGAGGATAGAATGCCTCGGGTACATTATGTGTCAATAAGGGAGACGGCTTTCATGGTTGTGGCAACCTGACTTTGGAATACTCTCCCCATGGAGATGAACTGGCACCAAAACTGCAATTGTTTCAGCACCAGCTCAGAACATTTTTGATTACACATGCATTTAGTTGCTTGTGTATTTTTCTTCTGTTATATTGTATTTGCTTCCTTGTTTTGTCTGTGTCATAATGACATGATTTTAGTATTTTTACTATATTATTTCAGTCATACTTGTACACCACCTAGAGATCTGCGAAGATGAAGGGTTGTTTAAAAATGTTAAACTGGATAAAATGAGCCAGAAATTAAAGTGGGATTTGGTATCTCAGGTGAGAGCTTGGCCTTTAAAAGTTCAAACAATGAAATACTACAAAATGAAATCCGATACAGTAAAATGTTACATCAGTTTGCCATAAAATAAGGTGCTTAAAAAAAAAAAGTTCCTTCATTTCAAATAACTTTTCCAGAAGAGGCAGGGAAATAGCATGAATAATAGGAGAGTTAAAATAAATAAAACATTTATTCTTAAACTTCTTGATTATTTCCATAAACAATTAAAAACAGTGACTCATTTATCAAGTGTTAAGACTGAATGCATTTACACATTGGAAAGTGACAAAAGACAAACAACTACAAACATCAATCATCATATTTAATCATTCAACTGCCACTCTATTAAACTGACTTTAAGCACAAAGCAAAGCAATCAGTGAGCCTAATGACTCAATCTTTAATGTTTTAAACGTGTTCCTTTAAGCACCATAATGGCACATTATGTGAGAAACGTCCTGTTGTTTATTGACCTATGGGCCAATAAAGGCATTATTGCTTGACTTTTTATACACATTACAGAAACTTCAATACAGCCATGCTATTGTAGTGTAAACTGCTCTAAATGTGATTTAGTAGTGACATGCCAAAAGCTAAATGGAGGCTTATTTCATGGCAGGGCATCATGACGATGATGCACATGGTAAGCTTGGCATAGGCCGAAGAGGCTGGAAGATGGCGAGCCTTAGGCAAGAGTAGAGCTGTGCAAAAATGGCCACTCAAAATTCTCCAGCCTGTTTGTGGGCAGAGGAACTGGGAGGACAATTTCACCAAATTTCTCCTAGGGGAGGAGAAATTCTCCAACTGTTTCCCACAGATAGGGCTCACTCTTGGCAGGGCTTGTAGCACAGCTTCTTTCTTTTTTCATAAGGGTTTTTGGTTTGTTGCACTGCTTCTGTAGGTAGCAACAGCATCAATAGTGTTGAGGCTTCCACTTTTTTGAGGCACAATTGGATTTCTTTTGGAGGTATTTTTGAGCTTACCTAATCACTGTGAAGTGGCCGAGGGCACTGTGCATGTTTTATTCTCTCTATAACACATCTTGCTGCCATTGCTCTGCAGCCTCCCAGGCAACTGAAAAAGCCCCATGAGAGGCATTGCCTTATGATGTCTTCCCCACAATGGCTTTAACTGAAGTGTGGGAAGCCAAGGAGGCCACAGGATGCCACAGAGATTATTGCATAATGACAGACAGCACACTCATGCACACTTCAAAGCCACCTCATAAGTCAAGTAAACACAAAAACTCCAAACTCAACCCACAAGAATTTCTCCAAAATTGCTCCTCCTTTGAATTACTTTCTGAAAGCAATTTCTTTTCTATCAAATGGTATGAGAATGGTCAAAAAAATGTGGAATTTTTTTCTCGGCTCAGCGCTAAGATCAACCAGTAGATCTCAATCTACCTTCTCCCTACCACTGCTCTGTATCGCTGGTGCCAATAAAATGGATCCAGGTGCAGCACTAGTGATGGGGTGGGGATGGGGGAATCATTCAGTTTGTATTTTAATGCAAGCATACCTAATTTTGCACATTGGAAGCAATACACAAACTGAAACTAGGTTATCCTTCAGCATTTGCACTTATCGAATTTTTGAAATGGGGTTCTCCATTTATTTTAAAAACAGCACATACAGTATGAATATTAGGGGAAACTGCGCACAAAATGTATATGCTAGACTAGTGAAGATTGTGTTAAAATGTGTTACAGCAGGGAAATGGCTGGCAAAAATGGGTATACTGGGCAAAATTGCATACAAAAAAGGACTAGGCAAGGGGTGCGGAACCTTTTTCAGCCTGAAGGCTGGTTTCCATTTCAGAAGCTCTCAGGGACCACATTCCATTGGTGGGCATGGTTGAAGGCAAAAGGAGCAGGGCCCAAATACCAAAACTACTAGCCTATTTTCGGTTAAAGCACTTACTGCCTGTAACAAAGCCTTAGGAGAAGCATTTCAACTGTTTCAAATGGCAGAAGAAACACACAAAACCCAGGAAACCACCAAACAATCAGTGGCGAGGGGAAAGGGAGTGTGGCCTTCTGGGGACTCCCAGAGGACCATATTGGGACCCCCCAGAGGGCCAGCTTTGGCCCCCAAGCCTGAGCTTCTAAACCCTTGCCTTAGTCTTTTCCCATGGCTGCCATGTATTAAAATGGGCCCATGAACATAGGAACATAGGAAGATGCCTTATACTGAGTGCCTTGGTCTATCTAGTCCAGTATTGTCAACACTGACTGGTAGCAATGGCTCTCCGGGGGTTTCAGGAAGGATCTTTTCCTCATCCTACCAGGAGAAGCCAAGGATCAAACCTGGGACCTTCTCACCTTCAGCATGGCAAGCATGTGCTCTATCAAACTAAGCTAGGCCCCCTTCTGGGCTATTCCTATCTCCAGATCTAAGCCCTAGATGTTGTGTGGTCTCCACTTCACCAAATGATGAGATTTCCCAGAAGTACCAGAATCAGCTTTGGGTTCTTTCAGATGAGAAAGCACTACCTTTTGTTTTAGCAATAGAGAACACAGAAATCAAACTACGAGCTTAGGAAGAAATAGAGGAATCCACCTTATATTGAATCATATCCATGGTCCATCTAGACCAGGTGTTATTAACATTGACTGGCAGTGGCTCTCCAGGATTTCAGGCAAGATTGTTTCCAGCCCTACTTTTGAATCAGGGACCTTCTGCTTGCAAAACATGTGCTCTACTACTGAGCCATGGGCCCTAAGACAAGGTTTTTCATGTTCCAGCAAAGCAGCAGCAGCAACAACACACACATATATGTTGTTGTTCTCCTCACCTTAAGCATCACGAGAGACAAGAGCTGGAAGGAGGACTGTGAATGATGAATGCCTTCAATTCTACTGAAACTAAGCAGCCACTACAGTTGCTGGGAGGCTGCTTTCCACATGACACCTTATCAGAGGCAAACTGGAAGGTAATATTTGGCCATGTCTCTGTTCTAGAGCAGAAGGTTACATGTTCAATCCCTGGTATCTCCAGATAAAAGGATCTATAACAGCAGGTGATCTGAAAGACCTCTGCCAGTTAGAATAGGTGGGTGAGACAGATAAATTGTATAGATGTGCATTGGTTTCAGATGAAGCCCATAGCCTGAGCAGAATTGGGCCACTTGGGTCCAATTTTGTTGCTTCCCCCATTGAAGTGGGCTTCCCTCTGAAGACAACAGAACAGAATCTGCTCCAAAATTAGGCCTTGTTAGCAGCTCATGTTTCAGAGGTGCAGGAGATGCTGGGACTTTTTTTGCCTTCTGCCAAAAAAACAAAACAAAAACAAAACAACAGCAACAAAACTTTAATTTCATTTCTCTATTGAACAGAGATGTAGGATTATGAAGGGAGAGGACAGTCTCCATGAAAGCTTATGCCAGGATAAATTTCTTTGTCTTTACAGTGCCACAAGATGCTTTGTTGTTTTCGCTGCAACAAACAAATATGGCTACCCCTGTGGAATTTGATTTCTCTTTCATTCTGTGTTGTCTCTGTGTTTGTCTTTGTGTAGAATTAGGTAGTGAATCCAATTCTCCCTCTCCTACTTAGGGAAAATAAATTAAATAATGTGAATTTATCTCTCCTGCTGTTTTTCCTACATGTCTGTATTATATTATCCCCTATTTCTGTATGTTTCTTGCTTTGCCAGGCAGTTCATCATGCATTACTGAGTTCTTATTTTCCCCTGTTGAATTCTGAAACTTATTTTTTTAAGTCTAATATGATTGGTGCCATTATCCTTTCATTCCTGTTTTCTTCAGTGCATTTACATTGTATCAGGGACTTTATTAATCAGAGCCTCATGATTATTATTATTATTATTATTAATAATAATAATAATAACAACAACAACATTTTTCTCCTGAAATTCCCTCTTTTCTGTGCCCTAGGCAGACAAGCAATAAATCCAACAGACTTCTTTGCCCCCTATGAATTTTTAAAAATAAAAATTTGATTGTGAATGTATTTTTGATGCCAGTCTCCTTCCATTCCTGTTTTCATTCTGTACATTTGTGTTACATCAGTAACTTCATTACGGGAGTGATCCTATGGCCGCTAGGCAGTATCTAGATGGCCATAGGATATGGTGTTTTCCAGGAACCGACCTCGGAGCCTGCACTCCAAGTTCACTTCCCAGAGAACAAACTTCCTCCCACTTCTGTGCTTCCTTGGAGGCAATGCAGAACAGCCCCGTCCTCTGCACTTGCGGAGCGGACAGAAAGGGGCATAGTTGGGGGCGTTCCGGGGCAGGGAGGGCAGAACTGCGTTTATGACACGTCCTATGTGTCTTAAAGAAGCCTCTTCCTCGCTCCATGCTCCTGTGGCTAGACAGCTGCAATTGGCTGTCCAGCTGAAAAAGCAGGGCAGGAGGACCACAGGGGGAATGATCCCCTCCATGCTTCCCCTGCCCTGTTTTGAATAGGCGGTGGCCTCCAAGTTCAGAGGCAGCCACCTATCTCAATAGGATTACTCCCTAATTTAATTTATAACTTATAATATTATTTATTTATTTATTTATTTATTTGCTTTTCTCCTGAAATTCCCTTTCTTTCCTGTTTTTTAGGCAGGTAGGCAGTTAAATCCAACAGGTTTCTTCCTATGTCCCTATGTCTTAAGAACATAACACAAAACCTGCTGGATCAGGCCAAAGGTCTACATAGGCCAGTGTTCTGTTTCTCAGTGGTCAACAGTATGCCTTTGGGAACCCCACAAGCTGGACATTAAGGGAATATCACTCTCTGTTTGTTGCGCTCTAGGAGTAGGTATTCAGTGGGATAGTCCCTCTGGATCTGTGGATGGCATAAAGCTAGTGACTCCTAACCACTGATATACTTATCCTCCTTGAATTCATCTAATCTCATTTTGAAGCTATTGCCAAATCTTCGAACACACCTTCTTCTTGGACATTTTGAAGTAGGAAGCCACAGTACCCCTACTGGAAGTTATGAACGTATTTCTTTTACATTATTTTTTTTTCTTGTTTAATACAAAGCCAACAACTATCAACAAAAAGTGGGGAGGAAAATGAATGCTGAAATGTTGGTGATTGACATTCTCTATAAAAACAAAAATAGTTGTTATCAGGCTTTTTCACGCTGAAGTCAGCACTGTAAGAACCCCTTGGAGACATCAGTGAAAATGTATTAGGCAATCTGTATTTCAGTCAAATATGATGACAAACAATCTATGCTGTGCCATCTCATGTTGTAGATACTTCCCAGTAATTGCATCACGGAGCCATAAATGAATATCAGCCAAATTAATTCTGCCTTCAGGTAGCTTTGTTGTGTAGTATTCAGCGTCCCTGACAACTTGGTATATTCAAGAAAATGAAAACATGTGCCATCTTTCCATTACTAACATTATAGTACATGGCAGGCCATTCTCTTAATGAAAGGTCTTTAATAAAGTCAGAGGACCATATGGAGAAAATATTGGGTGCACCACTACAGCAACATTTGAGGCAAACATGGCATAGGAATACACTCCACCCCTCCTTTCTATCTAAATTCAAGGGAGCTGTCCTAGTTCTAAATCAGTGTCTGATGTCTCATCGACTGGATGATGACAAACAAACAGACTTAATTTAGAGAAGACAAAGGTGCTCCCAGTTAGTCAAAAGGCAGATCAGGGAATACTGGGCTTGTTCAGACATCATGCTACATAAGCCATGATGGTTAGCACCTTTGAGATAACCATGATGGTTTGGCATGATGTCTGAATGACATTTTTCCCAACCATGGTGGTTTATCAACCAGTGGCTGCCATTTGCATGGCTGCCTTTACCGTGATAGTAAATACTTACGTAGCCTATCACGGCAGCCTGGCAGGATGCAAATGGCAGCTGCTACGGCGGCCACCATTTGCATCCGTAGCAGCCCGGTTGCAGCCGGAACTCTGGTTGCGGATGGCCCTGGCCGGCGGCTCTGTGGAGCCGCCGTGGAGTAGAGCCGGCCAGGGAGGATTCCGGGGGGAGGGACAGAGCGCCTCCCCCCACACCGCGAATCACATCTGCGAAAAGGTAAGTGACTTTCGTACATCCCTACCACAGACTAACCCCCCCCCCCCAAAGTTTGCTGCAAGATGGTTAGTGCCATCTTGGGAAATGTTCTTGGGAAATTAACATGGCAGTCCCATTTAATTTTCTCAGTGCCCTGGAGCAATGCTATGTAAGGAGCATTTTGGGGAATTTGAAATGGTGGACCCAGATGTCTGGCATGGAGGGGGGAGGGGAAGGGCAGCCATCAGCTCCAGTTAGCCCTGCAGGGGTGTCAGGGTCCCAGCAGCCACCCAGAGGTGCCACATGCAGATGTGGTAAAAAACATGAGGGGGTAACCTAACTTTGCAGAAGTTAAGCAGAGTACCAGGATGGGAGACTGACTGCCTGGGTTCCATGATGGGATATGATAAATGAATAAGGGTGCAATCCTATTGGGATGCCCGTCAGCCTCTGAATTGGGAGGCTGATGGGTATCCTCTGTGGAGCGGGAGAAGTCTGGAGGTGATTGTCACTTTTGCACTTCTCCCGCTCTGCATTTTTGCTAGATGGACATCCCCCCCCCCATTTAGATAGAGCTCTGCAGAGGGGAAGGAAGCTGGAGAGGCCTGGGGATAGCTCCTATCTCCACTTCCCCAGTCCCCTTCCTTTCCTCCCCACAAAACTGTCCCTTTGCCTCCTCTATGAGGTCACTTTTGGAAGAGGCAGCCAGTGTGGTTCTCTCCAAGCCTGCAGTGAGGGGCAAGGGGAGGGGACACAGACTCCTGGGTCCAAGGTTGGAGCACTGTCTCCGACCTTGGATCCAGAAATCCAAACTAACCTATGCCCCCCCCCCCAGATGCTGTCTAGGAGCCATTGGAGTGCTCTCCCCATAACTTTAAACAGTTAACAGTTAGAGGTGAACCACAGACAAAGCCATGCCATACTGCGCCAAGAATCTGGCACTGACTGTTTTGTTGTGAATAACGGAACATTCCTATTCCTTGGACAAAGAAATCATATCTGGCTGCTTCTTTGCCCTACTGAAGGGCAGGCCAGTTTTCATTTTCAATTCTCAATAGTCATAGCAAAGCTGAGGTTGCTGCAGACAGTATTTATAGATGCCCACGTGTTTTCCCAGCCAAATGGGAGTGTTTGCTTAAAGATGCCATAAGCAGCCAAATGAGAGCAACATATAAAGCTGGGCATGCTGGCAAAATGTTCCATCCTTGACTGAATGCCCAGCCAATTTCCCCATCCTTCACCATGCAAAAGACATTTGTCCCATTATCTAAGGTAATAAAATCAGGACACAGAGCACAAATGGGGAATCACTCAGCAAGCATGTCATAAAGCTTTTACAAAGCATTTGCTTCAAGGATGGCCTCCATCCCCTTCCCTCCAACCCCCACCCCAACCCACACATTTGGTACATTACAGTGGCTTTTTGGAATGAAAGGAAACTGACAACTGGTGATTGGTTATCCACACAAATTAAGATTTTGTTCTCTATTCAGTACAAGCAGACCAACACAGATCAACATCTCGAAAAGCCATGAATAAAGGCACCATCTTATGATGGTCATAGATTGCATTATTTCATCTTCATATATGTGTGTGTGTGTGTATATACTATATATGTGTGTGTGTGAGTGTGTGTGTGTGTGTGTGTGCACGCACGCATGTGTGTGTGTGCACGTCTGTGTGTGCATATATATCGATATCGGTATCGATATCTATATCTACATATGAAAGATAGATAAGCAACAGAGACACACAGCCCTGAGGCATGTCCAGCAGCATGGACTTGCATGGTCCATTTATGCCTGTAATGTTGCATGGACAGCCCCTTTATGGCTGCCATTTATGCAACATTACATTTACAGAAAAACCCGAGCCAACATTTTGTGAAAAAATGACAGGTTGCTGGGGGAACGGGGGGCCACCATGGACTGTGCAGCAGCTTGCATGGTGCAGTGAGCAGGGGTGAGTTGCAGACAGGGGTTCAGTAGATGGATGGCAGCACAGCTGGAGGTGAGTCCATCCATCCCTATGTGCTCTCTGTAATTGGGAGTTTCCCTTATCATTCCTAGACAACAGTTTCCCTCAGCATTCTAAACCAGCTGAAGTTTCCTAACTAAGGGTGTACAAATTACTTACCCCATTCTGGTCTTGGGCATCTGTGGAGTGGGGGAGGTGATCCGTCCCTCCCCCCAGAATCCTCCCTGGCCGGCTCCACTCCACCAGGCAACGGCCGCAAATGGCAGCCGCCATAGCGGCCGCCATTTGCGTCCCTGCGTTAGCCATGATAGGCTATGTAAGTATTTACGTAGACTATCACGAAAAGAGTAGGGACGCAAATGGCATAGCAGCCGCCATTTGTGTCCCTGCATTAGCCATGATAGGCTACATATATATTTACCTAGCCTATCATGGCAAAAGGCAGGGATGCAAATGGCGGCCGCTACGCCATTTGCGTCCCTGCCCTTTGCCATGATAGGCTACGCAAATACTTACATAGCCTATCACGGCTAATGCAGGAATGCAAATGGTGGCTGCAAACCGGGCAGTCATTCACGGCTACAGACCAGGGACAGTGGACGGACCAGATGGCCAACACCAGGTAGGATCTGTTCCGGGACAATTTTGCGGGGTGGCAGGGGGGATTGCTCCATTCTGCCATGGACTCCGGGGGGGCAGATTCTAAAGAATCCATCCTTACTGGAGTCCGTGGTGGAATTCTCTAACATCCCTATTCCTAACATATTTCAAAGGTAGCCCCACATAGACTGTGCTACAGTAGTCTGAACAGGGTGTAACTAAGATATCTCTAGGAATACACACAACTGGGACACCAATCTCAGCTGTACAGACACACTCCTGGCTAGGAGTGCATGAAAGCCACTTACCTGGTCTCGCAGCTTGCTTCGCGGTGGGGGGGAGGCGCTTCGCTGCTCCCCCCGAAGTTCAGGCCGGGGGGGGAGGCTTCCCGCCTCGCCTGGCCGAAATTCAGGCCGGGGGGGAGGCGCCTCGCCTCACCCGGCCGCGAAATAAAAAAGTTAAATAAAACAACGCCCCCGTGATAGGCTATGTGACGATTAACGTAGCCTATCACGGCTAGATCTGCAAAGTCAGCCATGATAGGCTACGTAAATCGTCACGTAGCCTATCACGGGTGACTTAAAAAAAAAAAAGCACGTACGCAAATGGCGGCCCCCATAGGGAGCCGCCATTCGCATTCCTTATTTGGTCGCTGTAGTCTACGTAAATCTTTACGTAGACTACAGTGACCAAATAAGGAACGTGAATGGAGGCTCCCTATGAGGGCCGCCATTAGCCGTACGCGCTTTTTTTTTTTTTTTTTAAGTCACCTGTGATAGGCTACGTGACGATTTATGTAGCCTGTCACGGCTGACTTTGCAAATCTAGCCATGATAGGCTACGTTAATCATCACGTAGCCTATCACGGGGGCGTTGTTTTTTTTTTACTTTTATTGGAATGGCGGTGGCGGCAGCCAGTCCCTGTCGAAGACCTGACAAACCGCCGCCGGGACCCGCCGCCGGGAGGGACATTCGGGAAAGGTAAGTCCCGTCCTGGGGGGGGTGCAGGGTGCGGGGGGGGTGCGGAGAATTTCTCCCCAAAACTACTTCGGGGGGGGCGAACACGTTGGCACTCAGCCCCCCAAAGTTTTGGGGAGAAATTCTCCCCCCGACCCTACTCCTGGCCATCGCCAAAACCTGGGCATCCAGGTGCAGGGCTAAATTCAGGTGGACACTCAAACTGCAAACCTGAGACTTCAGAGAGAGTGTAAATTCATCCAGCATAGGTTGACTCCCCAACTCTGTTCAGACACACACTGGGAAAGGGTGGTTAAGCTAACCATGGTGCATGGTGGTTACCGCTAACCACTGCAAGTGCTACTGCAAGACATGCAGGTAACCATGTTCTGCAACATGGTTAGACTCACCATTCTCTAACCACCGTCCCCCCCATAGGAACCCACAGTCCTCCCAATAGCCTTTGCACTGTTGGCCATTTTTGGTGCTTGGTACTGTGCTGCATGCTGTTGGCCATTTTGGTGCTCAGCGGTTCAGCAGCTTGCTGCCCCCTGTGCCATTGCACACAGCCCCTGGGCAAGTCCTGCAGCATGGACTCACATGGTCTGAGATCTTCCTTCCCCATTCCAGAGGCCTACAATCACCGCTCACAGCTGTAATCCACTGCCCCAATGCATAGTGCATTCAAGCGTCTCCTGCTGCACAAATGGATATTGGTAGCCATGAGAAATCAGATTCCATTGCCTCTGCTGACTGTTTTTGCTGCTGCAGGTGCAGTGCCCGAATCCATGTAGCCTCTGCAGTCTCATTGTAACTGGCACCATCATACATGGCAGTGCCTGCCCATGCCCATAGTGTGCCCATAGCAGTGGTGAGCCAGGGCACAAGGGCTGAGAGATGCAGCCCTATGCTCTCTTCTCTGCTGGCATGCAGTGGACTGTTGCTTGTGGTGGTGTATCAGTGGGCTCACAGAAGCTGTGTCATTTGTTGCTAGACAGATCTTGACCATAGAGATCTACTGCTCAGGTAGGAGTGGCTACTCCTTCTTTGGCCACTCTTGCCATGGAGCTATGGCAGCTGTCAATTGACCACAGAGCTTGTTCATACATCATGCTAAGCCATGGTCAGGCCCACTAACCATCTTGCAGCAAGTGGAACATTCTTGGGAAGAATGTCATCTTGCATTCAGCCTCACCGAGATCCATGGTGGAATTCTCTGACATCCCTACTTCCCCCTGCCTTCGATCCATGCCCTAGACCTGTTCTGTTGTTTATTTTTAACAGAGAACAGGTTCATAGTTGTACATCCACTACATGATCAGTACATACTTTATGATCATGTGAATTGATGAACACTTTAGGGATGTTCACATGTTATATTCAGTGCATTGGACTACACTTTACATGGTTACACACAACTGTATGTGTCTTCATTCAACCCAGGTACAGCTGTATACCTAATCTGCATGCTGGATTAAATAAGATTTGAGCACCTGTGTTCAAATCTGGTATGAATGCATATAGACAAGGGATGTAAGAACCCACCCTAGTTTGGGTTCTCCAGGCACTCGCCGAAGCAGCGCCCAGGCTCACATCCCCCTGAACCTGTGCTCAAGCCACCCATGAGTTCGGTGAATTCCTCAGTGCTCACCGTGAACTAGGGATGTCAGAGAATTCTGCCATGGATCTCGGTGAGGCCAAATGCCAGTGCATTTGCCCCCCTGAAATCCATGGCGGAACGAAGCCCCCCGCCCTCCCAACCCACGAAAGGCGTGTGAAACAGAGCACTTACCTGCTGCCATCCGTGCTGACTTGTGAATGGCAGCCGCATCTGCAGCCGCCATTTGCTTCCTCAATATAGCCGTGATAGGCTAAGTAAATAATTACGTAGCCTAGCACAGCTAACGCAGGGATGCCATTTGTGTCCCTGCGGAGGCCGTGATAGGCTACATACGTATATATGTAGCCTATCACGGCAAAAAACAAAAAAAAACAGCAAACGCAAATGGCGGTGGCTACGGCGACCATCATTTGCGTTCCCTTTTTTTTTTGCCGTTTTAGCCTACATAACTATTTACACAGGCTAAAACAGCAAAAAAAAAAAAAAAAAGGGAACGCAAATGGCGGCCGCCATAGCCGCTGCCATTTGTGTTCGCTGTTGGGGTTTTTTGCTGTGATAGGCTACATAAATACTTACGTAGCCTATCACAACAAAATACAGGGTTGAAATGGCGATGGCTACGGCAGCCGTCATTTGCGTCCCTGCAGGCTGCCCAGCGGCTGGATGTCTGGCTGTGGGTGGCCCCAGCTGGTGGCTCTGTGGAATCTCTGCGGAGCGGAGCCAGCCGGAGAGAATTTCAGGGGGGGGGGAATGGAGCGCCTCCCCCCCACCGTGAATGTCACCCTTCGAAAAGTGAATGTCACCTTTCGTACATCCCTACCGCGAACCCATTCGGTGAGCATCGCCATTTTTGCACCTTTGATTTCTGTGTAAAACAGGAAGTTAAAAAATGTGCATATTCAAATATGCTCAGTTTGGAGCTTGAAAAGCTAAAGAAGTGCAATATTATGCTGCCTCTATCACGTCTGCAGAGTGCTGTCCCAGGAGGCTGTTCCAAGTCATCCAGAGCCTGGTCGGTCCTGTGGCTCCACCAGAACCACTGGAGCATTCTAAGGCCTCCTGTGAGGCCTTGGCAAGGCACTTTGCAGATAAAATTGATCAGATTAGGTGTGTTACTCTGCACGCTGTGGATACAGTTAGTGAGCAAGAGGCCGCCTGTGGCAAACTGGTTTTGTGGGATCGGTTCCAGCTTCTTCCTCCTGATGAAGTGGACAAGGTGCTTTCATCTGTAAGGCCAACCACCTGCTTACTTGATCCTTACCCATCTTGGCTCATTATGGGCTGCAGAGAGAGACTGGGTGAGGGAATCAGGGCAGTGGTGAATGCCTCCCTTGAGGAGGGAGTGATGCCATCAGCCCACAAGGAGGCAGTGATAAGACTGCTCTTAAAGAAGCCCTCCTTGGATCCCCAAGTTCTGAACAACTTTCGCCCAGTCTCAAATCTGCCATTTTTGGGCAAGGTGATTGAGCGGGTGGTGACGATGCAGTTGAAGGCACACTTGGAAGAAACTGACTATCTAGACCCATTTCAGTCAGGCTTCAGGCTTGGGCATGGGACAGAAACGGCCTTGGTCGCCTTGTTAGATGATATGAGGAGGGCTCTGGATAGGGGTGAATGCTCCTTCCTTGTTCTCCTCGACCTCTCAGCGGCTTTTGATACCGTTGACCACGGTATCCTCCTGGACTGCCTGGAGGGGTTGGGCATTGGAGACACCGTATTGCGGTGGTTCCGGTCCTTCCTCTCCAGCAGGTATCAGAGGGTAGCACTGGGAGAGGAGGTTTCGGACCCATGACCACTCACTTGTGGGGTGCCACAGGGTTCCATTCTCTCCCCAGTGCTATTTAATATCTATGTGAAGCCACTGGGGGCTATCATCAGGAGGTTTGGGATGCGGTGTCATCAATATGCAGATGACACGCAGCTCTACCTCTCGTTCAAATCTTCACCAAGGTTGGCGGTAGAATCCCTGTCCAAATGTCTGGAGACGGTGAGTGGCTGGATGGGGAGGAATAAGCTGAATCTGAACCGTGACAAGACCGAGGTACTTTTGGTGGGAGACAAGAGGAGGCTGGAGGATGTTGACCTCGTGTTGAATGGGGTACAGCTACCCTTGAAAGACCAGGTCCGCAGCCTGGGGGTCATTTTGGACTCCCAGCTGTCCATGGAGGCTCAGGTGTCAGCTGTGAGCCGGACAGTGCTGTATCAACTCCATCTGATACGGCGGCTGCGCCCCTTCCTTCCTGACCATCTGCTCCCATTGGTAGTACATGCTGTGGTCTCCTCTCATTTAGACTACTGTAATGTGCTCTACATGGGGTTACCCTTGAAGACGGTTCGGAAGCTGCAGCTGGTACAGAACACGGCAGTTCGCCTGATTAAAGGCAGCAGCTGGCAAGATCACATCACTCCAGTGCTGAAGGAGTTGCACTGGTTACCAGTTGCTTTACAGGCCAAATTCAAGGTGTTGGTTTTGACCTTTAAAACCCTATATGGTTCCGGCCCAGCCTATCTTAAGGAGCGCCTCCAGCAGCACCAGACAGGCTGCTTAACAAGATCAGCCTTGGATGGCCTTCTCTCTGTCCCATCAGCCAGGACAGCTAGACTGGTGGGGACGAGGGAGAAGGCCTTTTCTGTGGTGGCCCCCACTCTGTGGAACTCCCTCCCTAGGGAACTCCATCATGCCCCCTCTTTAATGAGCTTCTGTCATGCATTAAAAACGTGGTTGTTCAGGCAGGCATTTGGAGTGGGTTAGGGTATTTTAGAAAATGCTTTTATTGTAGAATTTTATTGTTTTAAACTGTTTTATTGTATGCTGTACATCGCCCAGAGTGGCTGGGTGACCAGCCAGATGGGCGATTAATAAATTTAATGATAAATAAATAAATATTAGAGGTATTATACCTCTAATATTGTGCATATTTAGCTTTCCCAGCTCCAAACTGTGCATATTGGAATATGCACATTTTTAACTTCCTGTTTTATGCAGGAATCAAAGGTGCGTAAATGGCGACACTCACCGAACGGGTTCGCGGTGAGTACTGGGGCGCGTGAGCGGGGGGGGCAAACAAGGACAGCATCTCAGTGGGCACAGTTCGGGGGTCATGGGTGGGGGTTGCTCCTTGAATTCATGAACCCCGAACTGTGCTCGTGACATCCCTAATATAAACAAAACCCTATTCAGGAATTCTACATCTCAGCAGAGTGAACACATGAGGAGAAGCACATTAGTCTTCTTGCAAGTGTCCATTGCCCTCTACTCATGGGGGGTGTCCTTCTGAAGAGGAAAGCATCTTGTATCCATGGAACTCTGCTGCATTCCAAATTGTGTGAAGAGTCTCCACCGATACAGGAGGCTCTCCTCTTCAGAAAGTCACCTTTCATGAGGGTGTGTGTGTGAAAGACATGCATAAAGAGTGGGTGGCTTAGCATGTTCCTCTTCCTGGCGTGTTTACTTTATTCAGGTGTGGAATGCCTGAATAGAGCTAGCTAGATTTTCACAACCATCTGAACATGCCACATACAGCATGACTGCACATTCAGTGTCATGGAAAAACACCCATTTTATGTAACAATTTAAAGTGAAGTCTCCTCCAGGATGCCTGGAGCACAACCCTTTTTGTTGTGCTCTTTTTCTCCCATCTACCAGGTTGTCATGAAGATAAACAGGGAGCAGATGAGAATCATATAAGTCACCTTGAGAAGTGTGTGTGTGTGTGTGTGTGTGAAGAACACAGGCAGGATGAAAATAATAATAATAAAAGAGTTGTAAGGAGTTTAATGTGTGGATTGTTGGCACACATATTTGTGTCTCCTACCTGTAGTTACTTGTTCATAATAATAAATTTCCTTAACTCAAGGACAGGGAGCTGTTGTGTACACATCTGGCAGTATCTGGTAGTCATACGTATACCGCTTGTGTTGTGTGGGTTGTCTTTGCTACCATACCCAAGAGCAACTGACAGACCCATATTCCACCAAGTACTCTAATCGTCTTCCAAACTGATGCATGCTAGTGGTCATCACAGCATTCTGTGATATCTTTCAGACTAATTCTCACTAGCTTGCTTAATATCAATTTAGGGCTCATTAAGATAAGAAATGACAGGGATGGCAATAAATGACTTTCTTTCCATTGCAATTACCCACACAATCAAGCAGACAGCTGTTTAGTCACAGGATATTTCTTTGAAAATGTCAGTCTAGTGGAAAACTGACAAGAGAAATACAAATCCCCATGAAAACACAAGATAGATAGTCAGTTGGCTTGCCAGTAACATAATAAACACTCTTTCCACATGTCATTATGTCTAGCTTGAGTTTGATGAAACAGATTGCATTGAATGGGCTTACCTGAAAATTCACCAAATTAAAATGTAAGGATCCCCTCTATATGTTGCTGGTCTTCACAAAACTCCTTTTGCTTCTTTTGACATTCCTCTGATGTTTCTCCTTATCCAGAATCTCAAATATACCTAGACATTTCATTTTAGGCAAAAACTGGTAGAAAGACTAGCCTGTGGACTGGATCCAGATGTAGTCATGTTTAGAACAGACATATTGAAATCCATTTTAGTCATGACCAACTCAGGTTAGTCATGACTAAAGACCCATTGATTAGAGTGGGTCTACTGTAAGTATGACTAAGTCTTGATCCAACCCCATGATTTTACCATTTTACCCAATGGAGATTTTCTTCACCAATCCCAGACTCCCACTGCTGGACATTCCAAGGAAAGGCAGGTAATATCACACTGCGTAGTTTGACTTGGAACCTATATTCATGTTTTCTGTGGCTGTCAGGTAGGGATATGTTGAACCACACTGAGTAATGTCACTAGTCTTATCACAACTTCTTATGAAGCATTGGGCCCACCCTGCCACTCCCAATCCCTATCACCTGCGCCCTTAGGCAATTCAACACGATAGCCCTTTTTTTGCATTCATGCTTTTATTTCCATAGATCAGGTTACATGGATACACTTTCCAAAGACTTCTTGCAGCACTTAAATTCCTCACCACAAACACTGTGCCTTCTTCACAGCAGGGGTGGGGGTGCAGGGGCAACATGACTCAGGAAAGACAACCTTAAGCTAAAACCCTTTCAATGTCATAGATCCCAGCAAAAGATTGTCATACATAAGCTAGGATGCCTGTCACTGGGAAATCCATTCTATTCAAGCCTGACAGATTTCTGCAGCATGTCTGTTCTGGTAAGGTGGGGGAAGAGCACTGAATTGGAGGGGGCGGTGTTCCAGGAAATGTTGGTGCATCCCCCACAGTTCTGCCATTTGCACTAATTGCAATTTGTGAAAAAAAATGATTTGTACAAAATTGTGTTTTTGTGAAAATTGTGAGTTTCACAAAGTGTAATTTGTGCAAATTTTGCTTTGAGCATTTTTTTTTGAGCGGGGAGGGGACTGGTTAAGAAAAGGGGACCAGATCACCCAATTTGCAAGCTGATCCTCAGGGCAAAAGGGGGAAGCTACATCTGTGTTGAAAGCACTTGCTTGAGACATCATAGAATCATAGAATAGTAGGGTTGGAAGGGGCCTATAAGACCACTGAGAAAGTGTGGACTGGAAGCAGGGGGCCAACAAATGTCTGTACAACACTTCAAACCCTGAGAGTCAGCTTGATAAGTGGGTGATCTGGTCCCCTTTTCCTGACCTCTCACCTCCCTTCCATGGCTCAAATCACAATTTGCACAAATCACAATTTGTGCAAATTATGGAACCTGGAAGGGGAAAATGCTCAAATTGCTGCTATTAAACAGCAGCAGCAGCAACAACAACAAAACCAATGGTATCCACATATTGGCTTGACTTGCTACTGAACAAGTTGGCACCACAGGTGGAAAAAGAATGAAATCCACAGGGCCAAGCTGGAAAAAAAATCTGTCAACTTTCACCCCCCACAAAAAAAATGGAATCCTCCAATATCCCTAACACAAACTCAATACCAAATTATCGTAAACAAGAGTCCATAGAGTTACCAGGAGAACTCAGACCTTGTAGATATCCAAGCATTAAAGACATTGTTCTCCTCAAGGTCTCAGCAAACCACAAGGTCTCATAAGACTTTAAATACCAGGGTAGACCTAGCCAACACACCTCTTCTGTCCACCATTCCCAAGGTGAACCTTTAGCCCATAACAGCAGAGACTGCCAGAGTGGGCATCACTGCTCTTCTCTCTTGATTTGATGTGGGTAACATACATACCTGATCCCCCCCCTCCCAAATCCTCTCAGTCTCTGGTTCCCACTGTCTTGGGCAATAAATCAAGGGTGTGACATGAAGTTGTACCTTGCAGCTGGGCCAGATCTGAAGTTACACTCCCCATTATCATGCAATCCGTTGCAGAGTCAGGCTGCTGCAACAGGTTCCCATGCCGCCTTGAGGCTTCCACTTCATTACTGGAGTCTGAATCATCCCTCTCTGCTTCAGAATCACATCCAGACTCCTCAGTGTTAAGGCCCTCCTGGATGCTTGGACCCATCTTTATGTATTCAAGGAGGCTCTATGTATTCAGGGGAGGCTGTAGCAAACTGAGAAGCCTGACGTCCTGGTGCATCCTTAATGACATGCAACTGCTATGAAGCCAACGGGTCCACCACAAGAATATAGAATGGCAAAAGGAAGCTAAATTCCAAGCCACAGCACACAGTCTGATTCTTCACTGAGGGAGTGGGGCTTGAGGAAGTAGATGCTGTTGCTTCTATTTCAGTGGGGCAATGAATCCGCTCTGGGTTTCAGTCAGGACTGCTCAGAAACCAAATGGTTCAGCACCTTGGATAGTTCTCTTAGAGGTCTGACTGGTTCTGACTGAAACCGAGAATGGATGCACAGCCTCACTGAAATAGCAGCTACCAGCCTCCACTGGCTTAAGATAGTCTTCAGCTGGTCAGTACAGGAAACCGCCAAAGGCATTTTGGCCTTGCAAAACACTGTTCTTGATTAAAGAAGACAATATGAAGACAATACATGAATGTTGAGAAAAATCTGTATTCAGAAGCACAGAACATACAAATCTTGCAATATCAGGCTGATACGTAAATGTATTCACGTTGATGCCAGGCTCACCATAAAAGTCCCAGGTGTAATCAGCCATGCTTCTGAATGCAAAAGTCCTGTGACTTGCCAGCAAGACAATTCAAATAAGTTCCTTGAAGCCTATACAATTTTGAGCCCAAGCATACAGCTGTTTTATTTGTCTTTGTGAGATTTAGCTGAAGCTAAGGCCAATTCCCAGCTAGCAACTATCACTGCATACCACTCTGACGTGGCCTCCATCTCTGAGCTCACCTGTATCTACTCCACCCTCATCCTGAAAGATGATGAGATCACAGTAAGGGGGGACAAAATCAATGCCCTTGTCAAAGCAGCTGGAGTTAATGTTGAACTTTTCTGACCTGGTCTTCTATTTGCAAAGGCTTTAGCCAACATTAACACTGATACTGAGACAGACCCCCCCTTACTTACCTAAACCCCATCCTATTGGTGATACAGTGGGCTAGTTTGCATGATCACCACTGTCCACTGTGGCTTATTTAAGCCTGTGGCACATACAGACAACAATTTTGAATATTTAACCCCTAGCAGGGGATAGCCATGGTTGTATCATCTGAAACCGGGCTTAATTATTGTCCTGACTCTTCATGGAGGATAAGTCTTTATGTAAAACTGTCTGCCATACCAAACCTAAGGACTTGTAACATTACAATGTGGAATAACACTCTCTGGGCCAGCTTTTTATCATCACTGCAGCCAACTGTGGTTTATTTAATCCACAATGGATTGTGGTACAGGTAGGGATGTCAGAGAATTTCTCCATGAATCTTGGGGAGGCTGAATGCCAGCGCATTCGGCCCCCCAAAATTGGTGGAGAAACGGTCTGCCCCCCCCACCCCCTGGGATGGGACTTACCTTGTGCGAATGTCCCTGGCGGCGGCACCAGCGGCAGTTCGGCGGCGGCTGGGCGGTGGCGGCTGTGGTGGCCGGTCTTCCGACCAGCTGTCGCCGCTGCCATTTCCAAGTTAAAAAAAAACAAAAAACGTGATAGGCTACGTAAAGATTTACATAGCCAGGCAGTTGGCCATTTTCATTATTTAATCCCTGGCAGGTGTTGCCATGGTTTGTTGTGTCATCCAAACCAGGGTAGCAGGGGTTGTTTGAGGGTTAAATAATCATCAAATAACCCTGCAAGATCCCATGACTTACTTGAGGGTGGGTTAACCCTTAAAAAACTCAGGTTTGGATAACACAACAAGCCGCAGCTGGGACCTGAATAATAGGGATGTATGAAAGGGACTTACCTGGTCCCACAGCTTGCTTTGCGGTGGGGGGGAGCGCTTCGGTTCTCCCCCCGAAGTTCAGGCTGGTGGGGAGGCGCCCTGCCTCGCCTGGCCGAAATTCAGGCCGGGGAGAAGCGCCCCGTCTCCCCGGCCATGAAATACAAAAGTAAAAAAACAAAACACACACACCCGTGATAGGCTATGTAACGATTAATGTAGCCTATCATGGCTAGATTTCCAAAGTCAGCCGTGATAGGCTATGTAAATCGTTACGTAGCCTATCACGGGTGACTTTGAAAAAAAAAAAGCACGTACGCAAATGGCGGCACCCATGGGCGCTTCCATTTGCATTCCTTATTTGGTCCAGGTAGTCTATGTAAAGATTTACGTAGACTACGGTGAAAATAAGGGCAACGCTATTTACGTTGCCCTTATTTTCACTGTAGTCTACGTAAATCTTTACGTAAACTACTGGGACCAAATAAGGAATGCAAATGGCGGCGCCCATGGGCACCGCCATTTGCGTACGCACTTTTTTTTTTTCAAAGTCACCCGTGATAGGGTACGTAACGATTTACGTAGCCTATCACGGCTCACTTTGGAAATCTAGCCATGATAGGCTACGTTAATCATTACGTAGCCTATCACGGGTGTGTGTGGGGTTTTTTTACTTTATTTTGTAATGGCGGCGGTGGCAGCCGGTCGGAAGACCGGCCGCCGCCCCCGCCCCTGACGAAACGCCCCCGAACTCCCGCCGGGACCTGCTGCTGAGACGGACATTCGAGGGAGGTAAGTCCCATCCTGGGGGGGGCGGGGGGGCGGAGAATTTCACCAACAATTTCAGGGGGCCGAATGCTTTGGCATTCAGCCGCCCTGAGATTCGTGGAGAAATTCTCCGCCATCCCTACAGTGAATAGGCAAATTGGTGTGTGCGGGTGCTGTAGCTCATCATGACTTAAATAAGCCATGGTGGGCTGTGATGATCATGTGAACCAGCTCTCCCTCTTGCACACACACACACAAAGCTTTTGAAACAAAACACATTTCATTACAAGTGAAACTAGACAAAATCACTCATTTTTGTAAGCCAAATATGGCCCATGGACTGCCAGTTGACTATGCCTGGTTTATGATAATGGCTCATCTTTCTGTTATTGACAGAACACTTTGTTTTGTTTTGTTTTTTTAACAATAACTGTGTGAAAGGGATAACTTTCTGAAAGAGAACATAATAATTGGCTATAGTGATGGTTTATGTCTGCCTGGGCACACAAGCTATCCCAGTGACTTCATTCCATTACATGCTTATCTCTTCTTCTTCTTCTTCTTCTTCTTCTTCTTCTTCTTCTTCTTCTTCTTCTTCTTCTTCTTCTATATATATATATACATACACACACACACACACGTGCGTGCACACACACATAAGTGTTTGTCCATATGGCCTTGATGGACTCAAAAACTACATCGAATTGTTATGAAACTTTCAGGATTTGTTGTACCTCTATCTGGGATGGTTTTAGGTCTTCCATCAGTGAATTTTTTGTCCGCCATCAGATACTCAACCTATATTATCATATACATACAGCAGGGGGTGAGAGAAGGAGTAAGTTACTCAAGTAATGGAAGAAGAATATTGGCAGTTGATGTGGTGGGAGAGGGAGAGAAGAAGAGCAGAGAAGAAGGGAGTCATGACTGACAGGGAAGCTCAAGACAGTCTTCAGGAGATGAAGAACAAAACACATTAATTATGATTATTTTAAATGTGTCTGTGAGATTGAAGCCTACAGTACCATATTCAGTTACTACATGGCAGACTCACTGAACCAGGAGATAATTTTGTAGTTCCTGGAAGACAGGTTTGTAAGGCTTTATTGTATCAAACTCAGGACACTTCCCAACCTGTGTGGTCTGTCCACTAATAATTAATTATTTATCAAAATTTCTTTTTGTTCTTGCACTGGGTGAGAAAGACTGTATCTCACTGTTACAACAGAAAACCAAGCATTGGAAGTACCATTTGAAAAATAAAATGCCCACTTCAATTAGGGATGGGTGCATGAATGATGTTTAAGCTCACCAGGATTTTTTGAACCTCAGGTCACTGCTCATCGCTCCTTGATTTGAGTAGGGATGTACGAAAATTCCACCACGGATCTCGGGGAGGCTGAATGCCAGTGCATTCTGCCCCCCAAAATCAGTGGTGGAATGGCCTGCCCCCCCGCCCCCCCCCCCAGGGATGAGACTTACCTCGGGCGGATCTTCCTGGTGGTGACCGGCTGCCGCCACCACCCTTTCCAGTTAAAAAAAAAAATGTGATAGGCCACGTAAAGATTTACATAGCCTATCACGCCTAAGTTTTTTTAAAAAAACCGTGATAGGCTACGTAAATGTTTATGTAGCCTATCATGGCTGACTTTTTTTAAAAAACAAGCAAATGCGTGTAGGCAAATGGCGGCAGCCGTGGCCGCCGCCATTTGCGTTCCTTATTTTGGCACATCTTAGTCTACGTAAACATTTACGTAGACTAAGACGGTGAAAATAAGGGGAACGCAAATAGCGTAGTGTCTACACTATTTGCATTCCCTTTATTTTCGCCGTCTTAGTCTACGTAAATGTTTACGTAGACTAAGACGTACCAAAACAAGGAACGCAAATGGCGGCGGCCACGGCCGCCGCCATTTGCGTATGCACATTGTTGTTGTTGTTGTTTTAAGTCAGCCGTGATAGCCTACATAAACATTTACGTAGCCTATCACGGATGACTGCAGGGACTCAAACGGCGGCAGCTACGGCCGCCGCCATTTGCGTCCCTGCTAGCCAGCGGCCGGATGTCCGGATGCTGGCGGAGCCGGCCGGTGGCTCCGCAGAATTCCTGCGGAGCACAGCCAGCCGGCCAGGATTCCGGGGGGGGGGAGGAATGGAGCGCCTCCTCCCCCGGCGAGGATTCCAGGGGGAGGGACAGAATGCCTCCCCCCCAACCATAAACATAATCCGCGAAAGGTAAGTACCTTTCGTACATCCCTAGATTTGAGCTCATGTTTGCGTTTGCAGCTTGTTTTGCAAGAATGGGGAAATTCTGCAAAATGAATTCTGCAAAATTCTGCAAAATTTCCAAACTTGTGCAAGTCTTTCCCATAGACTTAAGGCATGGGTGATCTAAAATGTGCACATTTCAAGGAAGTTGTGCATTTTAAGAAAGCTGTGTATTATCAGAAAATTGTGTGTTTTAGGACATTTAGGCATTTAAGAAAGTTGTGCATTTTGGGAAAGTTGTGCATTTTGAGAAAGTTATGCATTTTTCAAGTACACATTATTATTGTTGTTGTTGTTGTTGTTGTTATTATTGTTATTATTATTATTATACATTTGTATACCACTCCATATCTAAACAGATTCTGGAAGGGTAAACAATAAGAGAGAAAAGGAACAAAAGATAAAAAGAATGAAACATGATATTAAAATTATTGTAGATAAAACAGAGTGCCAATAAAACCGAGGCTGGTCAACCAAGGAAGGCTTCCTGGAAAAGAGCTGTTTTCAGGAGGTGCCCAAAACCACCCAGTGTTGGTGCCTGTGGCCTGCCTGACCTACAAAGGTGGGGACTTCCATAGAAAGGGGGCCACAACGCAGAAGGGGATTCTCTGGGTGGACTCTGGTCAGGCCATAGGCCCATGCGGAACCACCAGGGGCATGTTCTCTGATGATCTCAGTGATTGGGCAGGCTGGTAAGGGAGAATGCATTCTCACAGGTATCCTGGTCCCACGTTATTTAGGGCTTTGTATTCTAGTACCAAAAAAGTAAACCTGGCCCAGTAGCAAATAGGCAGCCAGTGCAGTTCCTTCTGTGAAGGAGTTGCATGCATTTTGAGGACATGAAGGCAAGTTTGGGAATTTTGGATTAATGGCATATTGCTTCTGTTCGCAGTTGCATTCAGGATTGTAAATGGGGCATTTTCAAGTAATTTGTGAACTGAAATGAAATTCTCATGCATCCCTAGTCTCAATATACTAATCTCAGAGTTGAACATGCTCATTAGGCATGATCAAAGTATCAGTGATCTTCCTGAATATGGATTTTATATGTATACACACTTCAGGGAATACATGCAACCTCAAACAAGGTAAACATGATTATCAGGGGGGAGGGGTCAGGAGACTGAAGACAGAGGGGGCTGCTGTCAGTTCCATTTCATACCCCATTTGCCCAAGCACTAGATGGTGGTAAAATTAGGGATGGCAGAGAATTTCTCCCCGAAACTTCGGGGGGCCGAGCACCAACGTGTTCGGCCCCCTGAACAAGTTTCGGGGAGAAATCCTCCGGACCCCCCCGCCCCCCGCACCCCCCCCGGGATGGGACTTACCTTCGCCAAATGTCCCTCCCGGTGGCGGGTCCAGCCGGCGGTTTGGCGGGTGTTCGAGCGGGGCGGGAGCGGCAGCCGGTCTTTCGACCAGCTGCTGCCGCCGCCATTCCAATAAAAGAAAAAAAAATGCCCCCGTGGTAGGCTATGTGACGATTAACGTAGCCTATCACGGCTAGATTTGCAAAGTCAGGCGTGATAGGCTACGTCAATCGTCACGTAGCCTATCACGGGTGACTTTAAAAAAAAAAAGCGCGTATGGATAATGGCGGCACACACAGGGAGCCACCATTCCCGTTCCTTATTTGGTCGCTGTAGTCTACGTAAAGATTTACGTAGACTACGGCGGAAATAACAGCAACGCTATTTGCGTTGCTGTTATTTTCGCCGTAGTCTACGTAAACATTTACGTAGACTACAGCGACTAAATAAGGAACGTGAATGGCGGCTCCCTATGGGGGCCGCCATTAGCGTACGTGCTTTTTTTTTTAAGTCACCCTTGATAGGCTACGTGACGATTAACGTAGCCTATCACGGCTGACTTTGCAGATCTAGCCATGATAGGCTACATTAATCATCACGTAGCCTATCACGGGGGCGTTTTTTTTTTTTTTTAAACAATGGCGTTCGTAGCCGGGCGAGGCAGGAAGCCTCCTCCCTGGCCTGAATTTCGGCCAGGCGAGGCGGGAAGCCTCCCCCCTGGCCTGAATGTCGGCCGGGGTGAGGCGGGAAGACTCCTCCCCGGCCTGAACTTCGCGGGGGGAGCCGTGAAGTGCCTCCCCCCCACCGTGAACAAGCTTCGACGAAGTGCCTTTCGTCCACCCCTAGGTAAAATGGCTAAGACCAAGCTGAGTGCCAACTGCTGAACTTGATGCATTGCCACTGGTTGAAAAGATCATACTGTGGCTGCAAATGAGTATATGGACCCAAATTATCCCCTCTCCAATCATTTGCCAAGAAAAACTAAGACATGCCAGTGAACTATGTGAACAAGCTCAAGTGAGGGCCAGTGTGGTGCGGTGGATCACGTGCTAGACTGGGAGTTGGGAGATCTGGGTTCTAGTCCCCACTCAGCCATGGAAGCTCATTGGGTGACTTTGGGACAGTCACAGACTCTCAGCTCAACCTACCTCAAAGTGTTGCTGTTGTGAGGATAAAATGGAAAGGAAGAGCATTATGTATACTGCCTTGGGTTCCTTAAGGAAGAAAAAGGCGGGATATAAATACAAGTAATAAACAAATAATAAATAAGTGGAACTTCCAGTTAATAGGGTAGATACTTACACATCACCAAAAGAGAGTGAGAGAGAGAGGGAGGATATTTGTGGTTGTTCAGTCATTAAGTTGTGTCCGACTCTTCGTGACCCCATGGACCATAGCACGCCAGGCCTTCCTGTCCTCCGCTCTCTCCCAGAGCATGCTCAAGTTCATATTCATTGCATCGGTGATGCTATCTAGCCATCTCATCCTCTGCCGTCCCCTTCTCCTTTTGCCTTCAGTCTTTCCCAGTATCAGGGTCTTTTCCAGGGAGTTTTCTCTTTGCATTAGGTGGCCAAAATATTTGAACTTCAGCTTCAGTATCTGTCCTTCCAATGAGCAGTCAGGATCCTTTAGGATTGACTGATTTTGACCTCCCTGCAGTCGAGGGGACTCGTAAGAGTCTTCTCCAGCACCACAGTTCAAAGGTATCAATTCTTTGACGCTCAGCCTTCCTTATAGTCCAGCTCTCACAACCATACATTACTACTGGGAAAACCATAGCTTTGATTATATGGACCTTTGTTGGCAAGGTGATGTCATGTCTCTGCTTCTTACTATGCTGTCTAGGTTTGCCATAGCTTTCCTCCCAAGGAGCAAACGTAGGGATGTACGAAACACCTACCTGGCTCCGTGCCGGGCAATCCGCGGTGGGGGGGAGGTGCTCCGTCCCTCCCCCTGGAATCCTCGATGGGGGGGGAGGTGATCTGGTCCTCCCCCCTGGAATCCTGCAGGGCTGGCTCCGCTCCGCAGCCAAGAGCAGGGACGTAAAATGGCCGCTATGCCATTTACGCCCCTGTCTTTTGCCGTGATAGGCTACATAAGTATCTACATAGCCTATCACGGCAAAAAACAGGGATGCAAATGGTGTAGCAGCCGCCATTTGCATCCCTGCCTTTTGCCACGATAGGCTACATAGATACTTAAGTAGCCTATCACGGCTTGGCAGGGACGCAATGGGTGGCCAGCATAGCGGCTGCCATTTGCGGCCACAGCCCAGCTGCAGCCAGAACTCTGGCTGTGGCCGGGGAGGATTCCGGGGGGAAGGGACAGATCGCCTCTCTCCTCCCGTGGGCCCTAGTGGATGGAGGTAGGTGGGGTTTCATACACCGCTACTGGAATGGCATGCCAGCTCCAGACCACTTGCGATACAGTAATGGTGGCTGCCATTATTACCGTATTGCTGTGAGGAGTACAGCCATAAATGGCTGCAATTAGATTAAACTAAGGGCTTTACGGCTGCAAGTGGAATCCACTATGTCATTTGTGGCTGTGTTTTCACCTGCAATAGGCTAGCCTATTGTGGGAAAAAGCACAGTCGCAAATGGTGTAGTGGACGCCACTTGTGGCCATAAAGCGCAATTAGGTTAAACTAAGGGCGGCTGTATTCCTCACAGCAATACGGTAATAGTGGCTGCCATTACTGTATCGCACGTGGTCTGGAGCCAGTGTGCAGCTCCGTGGAATCGTCATGGAGTGGAGCTGCTCCGGAGGATTCTGGGGGGAGGAATGGATCTCCCCTCCAGCTGACAATGCCAAGGAATGGACAGTAAACAATCTGTCCATCCCTAGATGTGGGCGACCACCATTGGTGGTTTCTAATGGCACCATTAGATTCGTGGCGAAATTCTATGACATCCCTAGCAGGGCCTTCATTGGGAGGCAGTAAGGCTGTTTTGGGGCAATAGCCCTCTTCATAAGGGCCCAGCTCAATTAGAATCAAGCCCCTCATGCAACTGTTGCAGTGGACCTGCAGTAAGAGGTGGCCCTGTGCTTAGATTAGGAGTGCACGAAAGCCACTTACCTGGTCTCGCAGCTTTTCGCAGTGTGGGGGAGGCGCTTCGCTGCTCTCCCCCCGAAGTTCAGGCCAGGGGGAGGCTTCCCGCCTCGCCCGGCCGAAATTCAGGCCAGGGGGGAGGCTTCCCGCCTCGCCCGGCCGAAATTCAGGCCGGGGAGGAGGCGCCTCGCCTCGCCCGGCTGCGAAATAAAAAGTTAAAAAAACAAAAAAAAATGCCCCCGTGATAGGCTACGTGACGATTAACGTAGCCTATCATGGCTAGATCTGCAAAGTCAGCCGTGATAGGCTACATAAATCATCACGTAGCCTATCACGGATGACTTTAAAAAAAAAAAGCGCGTACGCAAATGGCGGCCCCCATAGGGAGCCGCCATTCGCGTTCCTTATTTGGTCGCTGTAGTCTACGTAAATCTTTACGTAGACTACGGCGAAAATAAGGGCAACGCAAATAGCGTTGCCCTTATTTTCGCCGTAGTCTACGTAATCTTTACGTAGACTACAGCAACCAAATAAGGAACGGGAATGGCGGCTCCCTATGGGGGCCGCCATTACCCATACGCGCTTTTTTTTTTTTTTAAAGTCACCCATAATAGGCTATGTGACGATTTACATAGCCTATCACGGCTGACTTTGCAAATCTAGCCGTGATAGGCTACGTGAATCGTCACGTAGCCTATCACGGGGGCGTTGTTTTTTTTTTTTACTTTTATTGGAATGGTGGCGGCGGCGGCAGCCGGTCGAAAGATCAGCTGCCGCCCCCGCCCCTGACAAAGACCCGAAGAACCGCCGCCGGGACCCGCCGCCGGGAGGGACATTCGGGAAAGGTAAGTCCCATCCCGGGGGGGGGGTGCGGGGGGTGGGGGGGCAGAGAATTTCTCCCCGAAACTTCTTCGGGGGGCCGAACACGTTGGCGCTCGGCCCCCCGAAGTTTCGGGGAGAAATTCTCTGCTAACCCTAGCTTAGATGGAGGGTTTTCAGAGGGGTTCTGGACTCCATTTCTGGGCTAGCATAAGGCCCACTTATCTCAGAATCAGAAGTCTATCCACTGCATGGAACATTGGGTTAAATCAAATGTTTATAACGAGGGGCAGCAGGCAGGATTTTAGGCCCATTGTGGCCTGTTCTTAATCTGAGATCCTCTTCCTGAACTATAGTTCCTAAAAGGTGCTTGGGTCAATACAGGTTGACCCATAACTTGACTTTTCCAAATGGTGGATCTGTGAGCAATGATATTCCAGAGCAGTTCTGTGAGCTACACCTCTTTTTGTCTCAGCAGTGACAAGGGTAAGGACTTGTAGACAAGGGGCCTTGAGTGAAGGTATGATGTTAAGTTTGCTTTCTATATTTTACCCATCAATCCAGCAGATTTTGCATTCTGGGACTCTCCTTCCAGGGCCAACTTACATTGAGATCCCTCCCCATGGCTCTATTTGCTGTGCCATGCTATAGAGGATGTCACCTTCTTGGAATGGGTGGTGAGACACTGGATGGTCTGGCAGAGTATGGTCCATTATTTGGATGATCTTTTGCTATGGGCCCTGGGGGTTACTGCCCAGTCCTCTCATTTAGTGCAAGAGTTCTGCACCTTGACTGAGGATCTGTGAATACCCTTGCTGAAGGGATTTCTGAAGGCCCACTATCCATATTAATGTCCCTGAGGGATTGTGCTGGATTCCATTAAGCAGTGCAGCAAACGCCCAAGGGATAAGCTACAGGCATTGAGAGAGGATCTTGGCAATCAGGCGCTCTTCTACGGTCACACTTCATGCCCTTCAGGAACTGGTGGGCACTTTATTTCTCTGGCTGAGCCATTGCCCTGGGCTGGCCAGTTCTGAGGTGGCTGTGTTGTGCCACATAGGGCTTAGTCTCCCACACCACCAACTTAGGGTTTTTCTTCTGCCAGGGGAGGGGATTTCAGTTCAGGCTTCAGTTTTCCCAGACCTGAACAGTACTTCATTGTCTGGAAACAGGAGTTGTTTCTGGAGGCTGTGCTGCAGATATGCCATGATGTCACTGGCAGGCAGGGCTGTGGGGTCATTCTGCAGACTCATTTGATGCAGTGTGGGGGGCCTGACAGTTGCCCACTTGGAGATGTTAGGATCTCACTTACTGAATACTCTCCCCCCCCCCATATATGTGGCAGCCCATATAGGGACAGATCAAGGGTCTAATTCTACAATTCAATTTGGGTGCGACGATCAGGACTCCATTTATGTCATTAGCACACTGTCCTCCCTCCCTCTGAGAGCGATGGCTATGATTGCATTTTTAGCCTGCACAGCCTCTGGCACAATATCTGGTCTTGCATGAGGCATATAACTGACTGAGACAATGCTAGTGTCGATGCTTTGTCACTTGACCAGATGCAAAGGTTCTGGTAAATGGTTCCCTGGGTGCTGCCACTTCCTATGGCTATACAAGTGGTTCTCTGTGAGACTGGTGAATTTAAGCAGAGGGCCATGGTGCACTTCATAGCTCACAGTACAAGGGCCTCTTATACCAAGCCTGCTACGGCGCTGTCTGTTTTTGGGTCGGAAACATTCAACTGCAGCAGTTGCAGCTCATTTCAGAAGATCGCCTTAACCATTCAGTGTTCATTTCACAGATCCCGCATTTGGAAAAGTCAAGTTATGGGTCAACCTGTATTGCCCCAAGCACCTTTTAGGGACTATAGCTCAGGAAGAGGATCTCAGATTAAGAACAGGCCACAATGGGTTAGAACCCTCAGCCAGGATAACTGGTGGCAAGCTGGCGGCACTTCCCTTCAGGTCCAAGGACAATGTGTCTACGGTTGGCGGAGAATTTCTCCCCGAAACTTCGGGGGGCCGAGCACCAACGTGTTCGGCCCCCCGAACAAGTTTCGGGGAGAAATTCTCCGCACCCCCCTGCCCCCCGCACCCCCCCGGGACGGGACTTACCTTTGGCAAATGTCCCTCCCGGCGGCGGGTCCGGCCGGCGGTTCGGCGGGTCTTTGTCCGGGGCAGGAGCTGCCGCTGCCATTCCAATCAAAGAAAAAAAAATGCCCCCGTGATAGGCTACGTGACGATTAACGTAGCGTATCATGGCTAGATTTGCAAAGTCAGCCGTGATAGGCTACGTAAATCGTCACATAGCCTATCACGGGTGACTTAAAAAAA
This sequence comes from Heloderma suspectum, assembly GCF_057233095.1. Classification (NCBI taxonomy): domain Eukaryota; kingdom Metazoa; phylum Chordata; class Lepidosauria; order Squamata; family Helodermatidae; genus Heloderma; species Heloderma suspectum. The sequence continues at coordinate 31,236,184 of NC_139465.1, forward strand.
AAACAAAAAAAGCACGTACGGATAATGGCGGCCCCCATAGGGAGCTGCCATTCCCGTTCCTTATTTGGTCGCTGTAGTCTACGTAAAGATTTACATAGACTACGGAGACCAAATAAGGAACGCGAATGGCGGCTCCCTATGGGGGCCACCATTTGCGTACGCGCTTTTTTTTGTTTTTTTTTTAAGTCACCCGTGATAGGCTACGTGACGATTAACGTAGCCTATCACGGCTGACTTTGCAGATCTAGCCGTGATAGGCTACGTTAATCGTCACGTAGCCTATCACAGGGGCATTTAAAAAAAAAACAAGAAAACTTTTGAGTTCACGGCCGGGCGAGGCGAGGCGCCTCCTCCCCGGCCTGAACTTCGGCCGGGCGAGGCGGGAAGCCTCCCCTCCCCAGCCTGAACTTCGCGGGGGGAGCAGCGAAGTGCCTCCCCCCACCGCGAAAAGCTTCGAGGACAGGTAAGGGACTTTTGTCCTTCCCTAAATGTATCTGAATAGACTTTTTAATTGTGGGATTTTCAGCTCTCACAACAGGTTTTACATATCTAGCAGGAGGCCCAGGACCAGCCTGCAGGATACAGGTGTGTGAGTGTTCTTATTCCCCATCCAGGTCATGGAATTATGCTTGGTGTAGGCTGTGAAGGCTTTCCTGGTATTAGGGGGTGGGGACTGGCCCCCCCGTTTCATCATTACAATGGGTACCCATCCCTAAATATTCATTTTGTTGATCTTACGGTGGCATGGGAAGCATTAGACCTTCAAGCCTTCTCATTTCTTCCAAAGCTGGGCCACTTCCACTGCTGTCTCTCTTGGTTCTGTGCCTGAAAAAGGTTCAAGTGGGGGGCCATTGGTGCTCCAAGGCTTTCCAATCTTACATGCAGTCATTTCCGGGGCACTAGTGGTGCATCTTGAACACTATTAAGTGTTCAAGCTTTCACCTGTTGGTTTTGTTTCCTTAGATTGGTGGAGTAATGGGAACCAGTGTATGTGCTCTAACACGGGCACTGCAGTAGGTAATGGACCGGATGGATGGCTTCCAGGTCAATCTGAGGAGCCAGCTCGGACTCAGCTGGTGTGCCAACTGTCAAGTGCTGTGCAGATGCGGCATGTGGTGGGAGTGCCTCCGGCCCACTTTATCCCAGCAAGGGTGTTGTGGAGGGACAGCTGGGATCACTAGAGGTGTACGAAACCCCACTTACTTGGCTCCTCTGGGTTCTGCAGGTGGGGGGAGGTGATCCGTTCCTCCCCCCGGAATCCTTGACGGGGGGGAGGTGATCCGTTCCTCCTCCCGGGCAAGCGTAGGGACGCAAATGGTGGCCGCAGCAGACCAGCAGCGGGTGTAGCTGCCGCTGCCGCTTCATCCGCCACCACTGCTGCCACTGGAGCCGCCGCTGCCACCGCATCCGCCACCAGGTAGGTCTGTCCCGGGGGGATTCTGCGGGGGGGGGGAGGCCATTCCACCACAGACTCCAGGGGGTGGGATTCTAAAGAACCTGGCCTCACTGGAGTCCATGGCGGAATTCTCTGACATCCCTAGGGATCACCAGGCCCTTAAGCAGGCCGGCTAGAAGGTGAATAGGGAGACCATTGGGTCTATCTCAACAAGGTGATGGGATTATTCCTCATCCTGCGATATTACGGAAAATGGGGGAGTTTTACAGGGAGGATGGGTTCATTGGTCAGACATAGGTAATGATCTGTTGTTCTGTTGGATCTGCAAAGGGTCCTGCAAGAAATGCTTCAGCACAGGTGGTGGTGGGGAATGATTAAGCAATAGGCTTGTTGTCATCCCGTGGCTGCTAGGGATGGGTAGTGCTGATGAGAACAGGGATGGTGAGCATTCAGAAGCACTGTTTTGGTGACAGGTGATGCCTAAGGCCTCCCACTCTGGGTTTTGCAGCCCAACGGGGGGATAAGAGTTGTCTGTGAGGCCAACTCACCTCACCCACCCGGTGTTTTGTGGCCCAGGAGAGGGTGACAGGGGAAGACCTACCTCCCCCAAAAGGGGTAGTCATGAGGGGTGGCGAGCTGCAATACCAGTCTGCAGGCTTTGAGTGTTTTCACCCATTACAGTGCCTAGCTAGTGGCTGGAACAGATTAGTTGCCCATCCTGGTCTTTCCCCTTTGCAGATTGATAGGGATGGTGGAGAATTCCACCATGGATTTCAGTGAGGCCAAATGCACTAACATTCGCCTCCCCGAAACCCGTGATGGAATGGCCTCCCACCCCCACCACCCCGCGGAATCCCCCCAGGACGAAGCTTTCCTGGGGCGGCTGCTCTGGCAGTGGCTGCTCTGGCAGCGGCTCTGGTGGCAGCAGTCTCTCAGCTGGCTGCTGCAGCCACAAATGGCAGCCATCATAGCAGCCACCATTTGCATCCTTCCAAGCTGCCATGATAGGCTATGTAAGTATTTATGTAGCCTATCCCGGCAAACAGCAAGGGCACAACCGGTGGCCGCTATGCCATTTGCGCCCCTACTCTTTGCTGTGATAGGCTACGTAAGTATTTAAATATTTGTGTAGCCTATCACGGTAGCCTGGAAGTATGCAAATGGTGGCCGCTACGACGGCCGCCATTTGTGGGCACAGCAGCCCAGCCGCGGCTGGAATTCCAGTTGCGGCTGGTCCAGGGCCGGTGGTTCCGCAGACCTGCCGTGGAGCGGAGCCGGCTGGGGAGGATTCTGGGGGGAGGGACGGAGCGCCTCCCCCCCACCGTGGATGCCCCAGCGCAGAACCAGGTAGGTGTTTCGTACAACCCTACAGATTGATCAGTAAATGTGGCCCAATTTGATACCAATGACTTGATACCAAAATGGCCGACAAAGGTAGGGTTCGTTCTGGGCCCATTTTGCGGTGTGGTGGGGTGGGTGGCTTCGTTCCACCATGGATTCCGGAGGGGCAAATGCGCTGGCATTCTGCCTCCCTGGAATCAGTGGCAAAATTCTCCAACATCCCTAGGTTCAAATAACTATGTGCGTATGTTGCTATGTCCCATTCTCTGCTCTTCATTCTTGATGTGGAAGTGAATATGCCTACGTAAAGATTTACATAGATTTACAAAGATTCGCCGTTTTAGCCTACGTAAAGATTTACATAGGCTAAAACGGTGAATCAAAAAGGGACGCAAATAGTGCCCACTACGTTATTTGCGTTCCCCTTGATTTTCGCCATCATAGTCTACATAAATATTTACATAGATTAAGACGGCAAAAATAGGGAACACAACTGGCGGCGGTCATAGCCACCGCCATTTGCGTACGCATTTTTTTTTTAACCCAGAGCCCTCCATGGCCAGAAATGTGGCTACGGACGACTCTGGCCTGGCCGGGCCGGGCCGGGCCTGGCTGGCTGCTCCGCAGAGCTGCCGCGGAGCACAGCCGGCCATTCGAAGATTCCGGGGGAAGGAATGGAGCACCTCTTCCCCCGGCCAGGATTCCGGGTGGAGGGATGGAACACCTCCCCCCCACCATCAACATAACCCACGAAAGGTAAGTCACTTTCGTACATCCCTAGTTCAGATGGATTGTAAGGATCTTTTATTTCAGTCGCACCTCCAAAGAGTCACCCCTCCCATTCTTATATGTATATGCTCTATTCTATTGAGTTATGTTTCTGTGCCATTATTATTATTATTATTATTGAGCATTCACAGGAGATGGTTTTAATTTATGACTGTAGTGAGCTGCCTTAATGGTCTTTAGACCAAAAGGTGGGATGGACAAATATTTAGATGAAGAAGTAAAAGCTCTGAAGATTCTTTAGTTCATCTGAGTACTTTGTGTAAGCTACAGCTGTCTTGCACATTAGGGTGTTCAGAGCCCTTTGCAGACATTATCTCTGGAAGATAATCTAAATGCAGTTAATTTGCAGAACTCACTTTGCGGCTGGACCTACTGTGACTGCTTGGTTCTGCCTACCATTAGCTGCCCTGCCCTCAGCCCCACCAGTCCCCACTGCCACTGAGGGATAGTGCCTTCATGGTCTGTTCATGGTCTTCCGAGAACATCTGGCTGGCCACCATGGGAAGCAGAATGGGGAGCTAGATGGACCTTTGGTCTATTCCAGAAGGTCTTTTCCTATGTCTTAAGGTTGATCTTATCAGTGGGGTTGTCATATTTTCTCCCTATCTAGTTAGCATTTCCCTATTAAATGACAGAACTCGGGGGAGATCTGTAGATCTGGATGCTGAAATTTCCTGCTATGGGGTAATTGCCTTTTTTCTTGCCCCTGTCTTCTGAAAGAAAGGAAGAAAGAAATGCTAGATACAATGGCTACTCAGATCTGGAAAATAGATTCCAATTCCTAGCACTCAGTGAAATATACATGCATATATTGCCTTGCCTGTTGTACCATCCTGTGGCAAAAGAAGTCTGCCTAACTAGTGTGATTTCAAAACACTTTCTTTTGTTGCATATGTGAATGTCATGTGATTTTGATTTCCTAGCAATCAACTAATTTTTATTTGACCATATTAATGATCTCAAGATTAAAACCTCTGCACTTGCCTATGATCCAGTATTTTGTTGTGCTCACACTAGTGGCAAACATATATATCTGGCTTCTTCAAAGAAAAGATGAGCTACCCTATGCCCATGACTGGAAAAAAATGAGGAGGAGGCAGCCGATAACCACAATTTTTGTGATTTTTCCTTAAATGTATGGGACCTGGCTCAGAGTGCATAGTGAGCAAACTACCCTCCGGTTTGGCTTCCAGGATTCTCCATATGGTGTAACTTGGCCTTCTTGATGTAAGCGTCCAATGACAGAAATCAGGTTTGTGCTAATGAATTTTACCCTAGTTAAACAGTCTGAAACCAAATATGATGGCTTGTAGACATGAGCAGAAATGGTGGCTGATTTAATTAGCATTCCAGATGTTAAAAACTGTACATACAAATATGTGTATAGAACACTTGCGGCAAATGTTCCATAAATATTCTCTGCAGTTATCAAAATTGCTGCCACCACTACACCACAGAATTAAGCTATCTTTCATGGAACTGGGACTGACAGAAGATATATCCCTGAACTTGTGGGAACAACCTCTCCCTCCATATAAAAGAGATGATCAGAGCATACTATACACCAGTTCACAGGTGAAAATAGGTACATGCTTGAAACACTCCAATCTGAAGGAATCCCTGAGTGCCACCAAATAGAGAGGGGGGAAATTCATTTGGTCCACATTTATAAGTGAACGAACTTCATTTACACTTCCTAGACTAATACATGGCTCAGAATGCAGTTATCCTTCATACTGTGCACTTCTCTGAACTTCCAGGCTCAATGTATCCAAAGTCTGTATTTTAGGATAAATGTACAAAAATGCATATTTTATGGGTGAATGCATACAACGTAAATGCAAATTTGCACATGTGTATCTTGTTAATGCAGAAAATAGGATAGCATGTGCTTATGAATGAAAACAGGGGAAACTGAAAGGGACTGGAAGTAGTCTGATCAGTCCATTTGTAAAGGTTTGAGGCCAATAGAGGCAGAGGGGTGGGGGAGGTCAGGCTTATAGGCCTGGAATGTTTGTTGGAAGGGGGTATCCCTGAGAGGAGTAGTTTCATTTCCCTGTTTAAGTTTCAGTTTTATTTCCCCTGTTAAGTTTCATTTCTTCAAGTTTGAAGCAGTACATTTGGTTTTGAGGGAGGAGGGTATATACAGAGAGTGAGAGAGCCAGTAAGAGCAGACTCAGGGAGACCAGAGCCTGAGAGGAAGCAGGAAGAAGCAGTGTGGAGAAGTCTAAGTATAGCCAGGGTAAAGGAGTTTGCATCTTGCAACTATTGCTTTCTCTCAGTGCCTTTTGTATCGCTCAGCTCTATTGTGTAAATACCTTTAGTTGTAATCTTCTTGCTTTAATTTACCAGAAAACTGTTGTGGTTAAATCCTGTGTCTAGAGTCTCAGTCGCCCCCACATCTACAGTCTAAACCCCATATTATTGGAAAGGTGAAGGTAAAAGAAGGAAGGTGGGCTCTTAAGGAGGCAAGAGACCTTTAAGGAGTTCATCAGGGGGGTCCAGGTCATAAAGGTAATCCTGACACCATGTTGTTGTTGTTCAGTCGTTCAGTCGTGTCCGACTCTTTGTGACCCCATGGACCATAGCACACCAGGCCTTCCTGTCCTGCGCTCTCTCCCGGAGCGTACTCAAGTTCATATTCATTGCATCCGTGATGCTATATAGCCATCTCACCCTCTGCCGTCCCCTTCTCCTTTTGCCTTCAGTCTTTCCCAGCATCAGGGTCTTTTCCAGAGAGTTTTCTCTTCCCATTAGGTGGCCAAAATATTTCAGCTTCAGCTTCAGTATCTGTCCTTCCAATGAGCACTCAGGGTTGATTTCCTTTAGGATTGACTGATTGGACCTCCTTGCAGTCCAGGGGACTCGTAAGAGTCTTCTCCAGCACCACAGTTTGAAAGCATCAATTCTTCAGCACTCAGCCTTCCTTATAGTCCAGCTGTCACAGCCATACATTACTACTGGGAAAACCATAGCTTTGATTAGACGGACCTTTGTCAGCAAGGTGATGTCTCTGCTTCTTACTATGCTGTCTAGGTTTGCCATAGCTTTCCTCCCAACCCTGACACCATCCCTATCCCCAAATCACATACTACTGACATTTATATTCCAGCTTCTGTAGACCATATTCATTTAACTTGCAACAGCCTGCCCTATCTCCAAAGACAACAACAACAACAATACAATGTGCATCTGCATTAAAATAAGAGCCAATAATGTGCTATAGAAAATGGGTAATATCTCTACCGTTAATATCAGGAGCATAAAGGGCAATCAGTAGCATGGATAATGGTGGAGATTGCATGGGGTCCCTGTATACTTAGGTGACAAGATTTGAATTTTCCCAGCAACCCAACACACTTCTGGTTGTGTTTACATGGGGGCTGCCAGATGTATGAACCAGACCTTACATGCATGTATTCTCCATCTCTTTGCTCTTCTTTCTTTCTTTCTTTCTTTCTTTCTTTCTTTTTGTTCTTTTTTACTTGTCTTCTATTACCGTAAGCACTCCAGTTGTACCACATGGTGAAACATGTTCAGTGAAAAGCAAGCTCTTTTTCCCCTCTGGAGGTTCAAAAATATTGAATTTTTCTCCATATTATCACCAATTATGTTAATAGTGAGGTGGAAACAGCATAATGGCTTCATGTAGTATTAATGCACTAATGGATACTGTATGGCATATTCTAACTGTCATTCAAGATGATAGCACAACATTTCATCTTTAATGGGTTAGAGTGTACATTACAAGGAAGCCTTTAGTTTTTAGATATGCAGTGATAGGGTGTGCTATGTACTGTCAGTTGGAGAGTCTGGTCATGTTTACCCAATAGGAAGGCTTTTGCAGTCCTCATGTCTGATGATTTGTAGCATTAGTTAACAGTGGCTTTCTACCCCTACGTGAATTTCAGAAGGCTGATGAATAGATTGCCCAGCTGTTAGTATGGAGGTGATACCATATCTACATCTACATCTATAATCTTCCACCTAGTCACATTAGAATCATCCTTTAGATAGAAGAATTAACATTAAATGTGGAGCACTTTCTTAGCCCATCTTATTATTTAATCTTGGCAATTTGTTAAGATTTTAGAGGGGGGGTTGCTCCAGTCCTTAAATATTGTTCAAAGTGGTCAAAACCACTGGAAAAGTTCAACTCTATCACACCAGTCACATGGGGATCATTAAATATTTATTACTTTATTTGTAATATTTATGTATAACCATGTTTTCAGGCTGGATTACAACAAAGGTGTTTTCCATAGGCTTAAATACATAAATGAATCAATAAAGCATAAAAACAAAGCTCAGATAAAATAAATATAAAGCAGGAACAGATTAAAAAAAAGCTTTTTAAAAAAGCTTTAGAAAAAAATACAAAAAGTCTTCACCTGCTGCTAAATGAAATCAAGGTAGGTACCAGGCAAACCTCTTTGGGGAGGGCATTCCACAGCTTGGACTTGGATGCCACCACTGAAAAAGGCCCTTTCCCATTTTGCCACCTTCACCTGACTGGGCACCCAGAAAAGGGTCCTACAAGATTTTAGCAGTATAATGTGCAATTCAGGAGGATGCATTGTATTGCTACTATGTAAACCATATGGACTCACTTAATTCCTGGATTTTCTTTGCCATTCAGAGCCTCTTTGCCATTTTCAGAAGAACCTGATAAAGCATCTGTGATAAAAGGGTGGGTATGTGCAATACCAGCTGAGAATAAAATATTAAGAAAAATAGTTTTTTTGGGGGGGTTAATGGTGGGGAGCCCCTTCATGGATCACTGCCTTGTTGTGGCAAAGGGGCTTGCGTAACTCAGTGAAGCCATAAGCTATGCCGTGCAGGGCCACCCAAGACGGACAGGTCATGGCAGAGAGTTCTGACAAAATGTGCTCCACTGGAGAAGGAAATGGCAACCCACTCCAGTATTCTTGCCAAGAAAACCCCATGGAACGTATCACAAGGCTAAAAGATATGATGCCAGAAGATGAGCCCCTCAGGTCGGAAGGTGTCCAATATGCTACTGGGGAAGAGCAGAGGGTATTTCCAAATAGCGCCAGAAAGAGTGAAGTGGCTGGGCCAAAGCCGAAAGGACACTCAGCTGTGGATGTGTCTGGTGGTGAAAAGAAAATCCGATGCTGTAAAGAACAATATTGTTTAGGAACCTGGAATGTCAGATCAATGAATCAAGGTAAGCTGGAGGTGGTCAAACATGAGATGGCAAGATTGAACATCGACATCTTGGGAATCAGCGAACTAAAATGGACAGGCATGGGCGAATTTAATTCAGGTGACCATCATATCTACTATTGTGGGCAAGAATCCCTTAGAAGAAATGGAGTAACACTCATAGTCAACAAAAGGGTGGGAAAAGCAGTACTGGGGTACAATCTTAAAAATGATAGAATGATCTCAGTACGAATCCAAGGCAAACCATTCAACATCACAGTAATTCAAGTCTATGCCCCAACCACTGAGGCCGAAGAAGCTGAGGTTGATAGGTTCTATGAAGACCTCCAACACCTTCTAGAACTAACACCAAAAAAAGATGTCCTCTTCATCATAGGGGATTGGAATGCTAAAGTAGGAAGTCAAGAAATCACCGGGATAACAGGCAGGCATGGCCTTGGTATACAAAATGAAGCAGGACAAAAGCTAATAGAGTTTTGCCAAGAGAACACGCTGATCATAGCAAACACTCTTTTCCAACAGCACAAGAGGCGACTCTACACATGGACGTCACCAGATGGTCAATATCGAAATCAGATTGATTATGTCCTTTGCAGCCAAAGATGGAGAATCTCCATACAGTCAGTAAAAACAAGACCTGGAGCTGACTGTGGCTCAGATCATGAGCTGCTTCTTGCAAAATTTCGGCTTAAATTGAAGAACGTCGGGAAAACCACTAAACCATTCAGGTATGACCTAAATCATATCCCTGATGAATATACAGTGGAGGTGAGGAATAGATTTCAGGGATTAGACCTGATAGACAGAGTGCCTGAGGAACTATGGACAGAGGTCCGTAAAATTGTTCAGGAGGCAGCAACGAAATCCATCCCAAAGAAAAAGAAATGCAAGAAAGCCAAGTGGCTGTCTGATGAGGCTTTACAAGTAGCTGAGGAAAGAAGGGAAGCGAAAAGCAAGGGAGAAAGGGGAAGATATACCCAACTGAATGCAGAGTTCCAGAGAATAGCAAGGAGAGACAAGAAGGCCTTCTTCAATGAACAATGCAAAGAAATCGAGGAAAACAACAGAATGGGAAAGACTAGAGATCTCTTCAAGAAAATTGGAGATCTCAAGGGAACGTTTTGTGCAAAGACGGGCATGATAAGGGACAAAGGTTAGGCAGGGACCTAACAGAAGCAGATGAGATTAAGAAGAGGTGGCAAGAATACACAGAAGAACTATACAGGAAAGATCTGAATGTCCCTGATAGCCATGATAGTGCGCTCACTGAACTTGAGCCGGACATCCTCAAGAGTGAAGTCAAGTGGGCCTTAGGAAGCATTAGTAACAACAAAGCTAGCGGAGATGACAGTATTCCAGCCGAGCTATTTAAAATCCTAAAAGATGATGCTGTTAAAGTGCTGCATTCAATATGCCAACAAATCTGGAACACTCAACAGTGGCCACAAGACTGGAAAAGGTCAGTTTACATTCCAATTCCAAAGAAGGGCAACGCCAAAGAGTGTTCAAACTACCGCACCATTGCGCTCATTTCACATGCCAGCAAGGTGATGCTCAAAATCCTACAAGCTAGGCTTCAGCAGTATGTGAACCGAGAACTACCGGAAGTACAAGCTGGATTTAGAAGAGGCAGAGGAACTAGAGATCAAATCGCCAACATTCGCTGCATCATGGAGAAAGCAAGAGAATTCCAGAAAAACGTCTCTTTCTGCTTCATTGACTACGCTAAAGCCTTTGATTGTGTGGATCACAACAAACTGTGGCAAATTCTTAAAGTGATGGGAGTACCAGACCACCTTACCTGTCTCCTGAGAAACCTGTACGAGGGTCAAGAAGCAACAGTAAGAACCAGACATGGAACAACCGATTGGTTCAAAATTGGGAAAGGAGTACGACAAGGCTGCATATTGTCACCCTGCTTATTTAACTTATATGCAGAGTACATCATGAGAAATGCTGGGTTGGATGAATCAGAGGTCGGAATTAAGATTGCTGGGAGAATTATCAACAACCTCCGATATGCAGACGATACCACCCTAATGGCAGAAAGCGAAGAGGATCTCAAGAGCCTTTTGTTGAGGGTGAAAGAGGAGAGTGCAAAAGCTGGTTTGAAACTCAACATTAAAAAAACTAAGATCATGGCATCTGGCCCCATCACTTCCTGGCATATAGAAGGGGAAGAAATGGAAGCAGTGACAGATTTTACTTTCTTGGGCTCCAAGATCACCGCAGACGGTGACTGTAGCCATGAAATTAAAAGACGCTTGCTCCTTGGGAGGAAAGCTATGGCCAACCTAGACAGCATAGTAAGAAGCAGAGACATCACCTTGCCGACAAAGGTCCGTCTAATCAAAGCTATGGTTTTCCCAGTAGTAATGTATGGCTGTGAGAGCTGGACTATAAGGAAGGCTGAGCGCCGAAGAATTGATGCTTTCAAACTGTGGTGCTGGAGAAGACTCTTACGAGTCCCCTGGACTGCAAGGAGGTCAAATCAGTCCATCCTCAAGGAAATCAACCCTGAGTGCTCATTGGAAGGACAGATAATGAAACTGAAGCTCCAATATTTTGGCCACCTAATGCGAAGAGAAAACTCTCTGGAAAAGACCCTGATGCTGGGAAAGACTGAAGGCAAAAGGAGAAGGGGACGGCAGAGGATGAGGTGGCTAGATAGCATCACGGATGCAATGAATATGAACTTGAGCACGCTCCGGGAGAGAGCGCAGGACAGGAAGGCCTGGCGTGCTATGGTCCATGGGGTCACGAAGAGTCGGACATGACTGAACGACTGAACAACAACAACAACAATGGTGGGGAGAGAGGAAGGACAACAGAATGGTGGAGATGAGGGTGTATGGGAGCTGGAAACTGGCTATCAAGCTGGGAATTAGTGTCCACATGGCTGCCCATCCAAGTATTCCAGAAGCAGATGTGTGGTTTATTATAGACATTGTTCAAGTTCCAGAGCAACAAGCAAAGTTCAGAGGGGCCTGAGGCAGGTGAGTTATTGTTATTAATATTATTACTACTACTACTAACAGCAACAACAACAGCAACAACAGTGTATACCCCACCTTTCCTCCTGGGAGCTCAAGGCAGCTGACAACAAAAATCATAGACTGAATGATGAAAAGCATCATTGCAATTTAAAACAAAACCCACCAAATATTAAGACATTAAAACAGCAGCCGAAGACATGGGACAGGCCTATCCAGAGTGGTACAAGGAAACCCATAACTGAGCACTAGCTTGGAAGAGTTTGCATGATGGAAAGTCAACAGAAAAAGCTGTGAGTTGTATTTAAGAACATAGCTAGCGCTCTGCTAGAACAGACCAATGGTCAATTTAATCTAGCACCTTACACTGTTTGCTGCAGTGGCCATCCAGATGTTTCTAGGAACCCACAAGTAGACAATGAAGGCAAAGACCATCTCCTGTTGTTTATCCCCCTGCAGCTAGTATTTAGGAAGGCCAACTGCTGTGTACATGAAAGGTCTCTTTAGCTATCATGGTTAATACCTGTCAGTAGACCTATCCTCCATTGAGGGTATGGTTCAGTGGTACAGCATGCAAAGGATCTCAGGATCAATCCCTGGCATGTCCAGGTAGAGCTGGAAACTCTAGAGAGCTGCTGACAGTCAGTGTTGACAATTCTGGACTAAACAGACCAATAGTTTGACTCATTAGAAGGCAGCTTCCTAGGTTCCATTGATTTGTACAATTCTCTCTCCAAGCCATTTCCTAGTTCAAATCACATAAAGATCAGCCTGGACAAATATTGATAGGACTATATGTGTATAATGAAGTGGTTTGGATCCTTCTGAAGGGGTTTGGATCCATCTGTTACTGAGTAAGTGTGTGGAGCTGAACTGAAATTTCTCAGAAGACATGTCTCTGGAAAGGGTTGTGCAGGGTTGTTTTGTTTTTGTTTTTGGTCTTCTTTTTCTCATCCACCTATAAAAAGAAGTCCGCTTTGCAAAATTCTATCCAAATATTCTCCACCATTATTATTACTATTATTATTATTGTTATGGTGGTGGTGGTGGATTCCTTTCCCTTCACCAACACACAGCTCTTCAGTAATTCTGGTCTGAGGTATCATGGAAGATGCAAAAAGATAGTCAGGCTGTCAACATGGATGCTGACTTACTGCCAATTTCAGAAACTGCAAACAAAGAAAGCAACAAAGACACAAGCCAAGCACCAACCCCCTTCCCCAAACAAAAAGACACATTAGGGAAAAAGAAGGGAGCAGTTCTATTTGCCACTGCCAACAGTGAGACCCTTACTCAGTTAACTGTTGGAGCATTTCTCCTCCACCTAGATACATTTGGTGAAAAGGTGCTCTCATTGTTTCTGCCCACAAATAGGGGAGACAACAGGAATGGAAGAATTGGTCAGTTTCACTTTCTCCAGCTTTTGATTTTTTTTTAATCAAGTTCTTTGAACCTCACATTAAATATGAAGAAATCTGTGAGTGTTGATAAATTTTTATCAAAACAGAACTGAACTGAAATTCTCACCCATTGCACTGGGAAAATTCAATAAATGCTATTGACAGCATGGAGAGGTTCATGTTGTTCCTGCCTGCATATCACTGTCAAAGATGAGGAGCCTCTCTCTCTCTCTCTCTCTCTCTCTCTCACACACACACACACACACACACACAAACCCTAATTCAGCACTAACTTGGCTGAATATGGAGGGATTCAAACTCAGACCTTTAAGAGCAAATCGCACAAAGCCCTGAAGGGATGAATCTGTCAGTTTCTTTCAAATTCAGTTTTTTTTTAAAAAAATACTCCTTTCCATTCCAAATATGAAATGCGGAAATTTTAGTAAATTCTTATTAAAAAGACAAACAAACTGAAACAAAATTCTCACCCATCCCAAGTAGAGAACTTTGAGAGTCTGTTTGCATTTCTAGTAAGAAATGAGGAAGAAAGGATTGTCCCTGCAGATTTTCACAATGAGTGCAGTAAATATGTTTCTAGTAAAGTTTATTTTCAACTTGCCAATCTTATCTAAAAGTTGACAGACCTCATTTTTTCTGATTCACCATCAATGTGGTGTTTTACTGATCATTGTTCTGAGCAGTGTGGTAAATCCAGCATCTGTTATCCAGCTGATTTACACACACACACACACACACACACACACACACACACCATCTCTTTATGGTTGAAGTGCAAATAATCTATCTCTTTTTCAAGCATTAAAACATCATCACTGATGATACCCAATTTATGCACATAATATCTGAATTGGTAACAGGCATTTTGTGTCCAGGTAACTGTAAGAAAATTAATTTACTCATTGATTGACATTATCAAGCAGTCAGGCAGACACTGGAGTAGGTAGAATTGGCTTTTTTGTCATGACGTCTGCCAAACCAACTGATAATGTGATGTGCTTTGGTGAGGGGGGCAATAAGAGATACTATGAAGGAAGGTAATGTGTTTTTATTCTTTTTTTTAAAAAAAAAATGCAAACCTTAATGGTGTTAGATCAATAATATTAGTACTACAGGTAAAATGCTCTTACATATATTATTAAGGCCTTAGTGTTTTGAAGGACGCCTAAAATGGGAGACTGATTGGTATGCTATGCATGCAATAAAATGATAATGGATGCACGTTGCAAAAGAAATAGCATGGGTAGTTTTACTACTATTTTGGGGACATGTACATGTTTAAGAACCACAGGTAACTTATTGGATAATCCTATTGATATCTGACTGGTAATTCATCAAGTCCAGGAGCTAGGGATGTACGAAACGACTCACCTGTTTCGTTTCATGACATCCGCAGTGGGGGGGAGGTGCTCTGTCCCTCCCCCCAAAATCCTCGCTGGCTGGCTCCGCTCCACAGCAACTGCGGCCACTGCTGGGCTGCGCAGGGACACAAATGGCAGCTGCCATAGCTGCCGCCATTTGTGTTCCCTTTTTTCCCCATGATAGGCTACGTAAATATTTACATCGCCTATCATGGCGAAAAAAGGGAATGCAAATAGTGGCAGCTATGGCATTTGCATTCCCTTTTTTCCCCCATGATAGGCTACGTAAGTATTTACATAGCCTATCACAGCAAAAATCGTGAAGCGAATGGTGGCCGCAGACGCGGCCGCCATTTGCAAAGCAGTGCGAATGGCACCAGGTAGGTGCTCCCTTTCGTGTGACTTTTGCAGGGTGGTGGGGCACAGAGGCTTCGTTCTGCCACGGATTTTGGGGGGCCAAATGCACTGGCATTCAGCCTTACTGAGATCCATGGCAGAATTCTCCGCCATCCCTACCAGGAGCCAGGGTGATCCACAAAAATCCATATAAACATATTTGATCCTCCAGTGTCTTTTGTGTCTGCCACTAGGGACTAGAAGCTGGCCGGGTGACCGGCCAGATGGGCGATTAAGAAATTTAATAAAGCCCTGTGGATGAGTGGTTCCTGAGTCCGGGAGAAAGGCTCTTTACCTGTTCTGGATGGGGTTGCACTCCCTCTGAAAGATCAGGTCTGTAGTCTGGGGGTACTCCTAGATCCATCATTGTCGATGGAGGCCCAAGTGGTCGCAATGGCTTGGAGTGCCTTTTACCAGCTTTGGCTGGTTTGCCAGCTAAGGCCTCTCCTGGACAGGGATAGCTTGACCACAGTGGTACAGGCATTAGTAACCTTAAGACTGGATTACTGCAATGCACTCTATGTGGGGCTGCCCTTAAGGTTGGTCCGGAAGCTGGAGCTAGTGCAGAACGCAGCAGCTTGCTGTTGTTGGGAGCTGCCCCTTTTCAGCGTATAACTCCTTTGCTGAGGGAACTGCAAAGGCTGCCTATTCTCTACCAGGCCAGGTTTAAGGTATTAGTACTAGTGTACAAAGCCCTAAACAACTTGGGACCAGGATACCTGAGAGAGCGCCTACTTCCTTATCAACCTGCCCGGTCACTGAGGTCATCAGAGGGCATGTTCCTGGTGGTTCCACATGGACCCATGGCCTGGTTGAAGCCCCCCAGGAAAAGATCCTTCAGTGGGGTGGCCCCCTTCCTGTGGAATTCCCTGCCTTTAGAGGTCAGGCAAGTGCCAACATTGTGTCCCCTCCAGCACCTCCTGAAGACACTGTTATTCCAGGAGGCCTTACTTGCATGACCAGCTGTGGTTTGTTAAATTCCACTTTGTTGGGGTTTGTCTTTTTTTTTTTAATGTTTTAACTTTTTTAAACTGTTGTTTTATTCTTTCATCATGTTGTTCACTGCTCCAAAATCTTCTGATGTGGAGCGGTATATACATATTATAAATAAACAAACAAACAAACAATCAATCTAACCTAAAAACACCAAACACATACTCATACATACATGCCTAGGCATAAGTTCATACAATACATACAATGTACTCTGTGTGTGTGTGTGTGTGTGTGTGTGTGTGTGAAGATCACTCCTACATCCACTACATGTAAAACCTGCACAATAGGATGGGATGTAAACAGGTCTGCCATAACCATTAATCCAGGATGGCCTTCTGGGATATTAATACATTCCCTTACTGTGTAATTCCATCCTCCCATCATTCTGAGCCAAGTAGGTTACCTGTCCAACAGTGTCAGCAATCAGTGGGCCTAGTGCTGAATGGGAGAGCTGTCCAGAAGAATCCTGGTCTAGAAATAAATCTATGAAGGCTGTTGCATCAGCTACTTCCAGGAAGGAACTGAAGGTCTGATTATTCAGCCTAGCTTCTCCATCCTTCATGGAACACCAGTGGGGCCTTGATTCTGACTGCAATTTCCATCATGCTTTCTTCTCCCAAATACATCCAATGCCTCGTGTTGCTAATAGAGGGTTGCACCATGTGCAGACTTGAACAATAATTCAAATTACATTAGATTTCCTGATTCTTGAGGTTCCTTAGGTGGTGTGTATTGTCTCACAGAATGGGCTCAGGGGTTTTCTCCAAGTGTCCTGTTTCCCTCTAGTCCTGGTTAATGCTGTGGGGGGGGGGCATCGTGTGGTCCTCTTCTGATAAAAAAACATCTGGTTCATTTTCAGCTCTAGCCTAGGACCTGGGAGGACCTTCCCACCCACAAAGCTTTGGGAATGTGGAAAAGAACAAATTTAATACACTTTGAACAATTTGTGTTGTTGTTTTTCTCCCAGACCTGGTTGCTGTAATTCAACAAAGCAGAGGGTTCTACCCTTAAAGGCAGGGTAGAAATAATGTAAAATAAATAAATAAAACAAATAAGATCCAACCCCTTCCAGCCAAACAACAATCATAAAACTGTCCAGTCTCCTCACAATAATGAATGCCTGAATTGTATCCCAGAGGTCTGATGGAGGTGATGGAGGTCCACGTAGACAGATGCAAAATAACAACAAAGGGTGTCCCCCCACCCCTTCAAGGCATTGAAACTTCCTTTTTTCTAAAGCACCCAGCCAGTTGTGAAATGCTTTATGTGCTCAATGAAAGAATCAATAAGATGGAACAGGATACAATTATTTTACACCCTGAATCATGAGATTTGTGTTAGACCTACAGCTTGCGGAGACACAAATATTGTTAATGAGCTGGAAATTATCCAGCTGTTTTTAGAATCTGTCTGTGCTCCTTGATTCAATAGCTTGCTGCAGAAGTGAATTCCAGGATGTGATTCAGCATGGTCTGAAATTGTTCCTGTTATTTATTATGTTTGCTGGAAACTTACTCTGCCAGTTTATATCTTCAGTGAAATGCAAACACACAAAAAGAGTCAGGATAACATTTTATGCATCCTTCTCTATCTGGTCTTTCTCCGCTCAGTGAAGATCTCAGCATAATTCAAAATTCCATGACACAGTTGCAGGCCTTGAAGCAAATTCCTTGGGCATTTCACACTAGGCCTGAATTAATAATAATAATGTTCATATAGAGATTTTTAAGGGTTTAGTTCACTCATTCAAAATTCCATCACAGAGTTTCAGGGCTTGAAGCAGATTCTTTGGACATCTAACACCAGGGCTGACATAATAGTAATAATATTAATATAGAGATGTTTAAGTGTGTAGGTTACATAAAGAGTCCATAGTTATCTCAGTAATGTTTAGAACAACCCAGTAAGTTAGGACATTGCTATCATCATTCCTTGTAATACTGATTCAAGTCTTTCCATACGTGTTTTTTTTTTAGACTAGACTGCCACACCCACACCCACGGAAGACTATTAGCAGACTCAGGGTAACCTTGGTTTGCAGATGTTCAAAATATCTGGGGGGGTGTAAACCTAAAGGGGAGGAAACCTCATAATAACCCCATAAGAACTCAATGACATGGAATGCTGAGACTGAAAGGGGAAAAAGGTGAAACCAGCTGGGAAGGGAATGGAGTGGCTGGAATAAAGAGTGGGAGGGAGACACATATAGATATATAAAGGGTACAATTAACCATCATATCAAATGTCTCCAGGGACAGAAGTGAGAACTGCCCAAGTAACTCAATCAAGAAACCAAAGATTTTAATGTAGCTGGGATTAGGCAAACCTCTCCGTCCATCTCTCCCACTCCCACCCCAACCAATTTGAAATGGATTAAAATGAGCTCAGATTTCTAAGAGTCCAACCTGAGGAATCTACTGTGGAGTGCCCACCTCAGGCCACGCAGAGTCCGTGGTCTTTTTTACTTTCACGAAATGTACGCATATAAATCTGTAGACAAATACATATGTTTCTGCTGAGGAAACATTGAATGGACTGGGGGACAATACACTAAATGTTACATACTGAGGTAAATTATGTAAATACTTATGTGAATACCTATGTAAATATTTATGTAAATAATTCCGATTTTTCCGCATGATGAAAAAAATATTTGCATCCATCTGTAAGTGGATGACAGAACAAAAGGCACCTGACAATCTGCAAAACACAGACGGAGCGGATTTTGTACATTCCATACATCCCTAGGCTGAGGATAGGAGACACAAAGGGAGCTGTCTTATATAAGGTCAGAATATTTGTCCATCCAGGCCATTATTATCTACTCTTACTGGCTGCTGCTCTCTGGGGTCTGAGGCATAAGTCTTTCACATCACCTGCTGCAACCAGAGATCCTTTTAACTGGAAGTGCCAGGGAACTAACCCTGAGGGCCAGGGCCTTCTGCATGCAAAGTATATGCTCTATTACCAAGCTATGATCCAACATGATTCTATGATTGCATAACAATTAGTGATGAGCTGAAAATTGCTCCCACATTTTCCTCCCAACCATTCTCATTCAATTTGATGGGAAAAAAGAAATGCTTTCAAAAAGAAATTCAAAGGAGAAGAAATTTCGGAGCAATTCTCATGTGTTGGGTTTGGGGTTGTTGTGCTTACTCTACTTATGAGGTGCCCATGGACTTTAATTTACTTATGAGGTGTCCATGCAGTGTACAGAGATTCATTGAACAATAATCTCAGTGGCAGCCTGTAGCCTCCTCAGCTTCCCACACTTCAATTAAAGCCATCATGAGGCAATTCTTCCCATGGAGTCTTTTTTAGTTCAGGAATGACAGATGATCTGAGTCTGCAGAAAGATGTGTGTGTGAGAGAGAAAACAACACACACAGAACCCTCAGCCACCCCACAGTGGTTAGGCATGTTGAAAACCCAAAAGAAATTCAAAAGCCTGCCTCAGAAAAGTGGAAGCCTAAGTAGGGATGTACGAATCCCTTACCTGGCTCCATGCAGGGGCATCCACAGTGGGGGGGAGGCACTCCGTCCCTCCCCCCGGAATCCTCCCTGGTCAGCTCTGCTTTGTGGCGGCTCCGCAGAGCCGCCAGCCAGGGCCATCTGCAGACGCAGTTCCAGCCACGGCCAGGCTGCTACGGCCGCAAATGGCGGCCGTCGTAGCAGACGCCATTTGCGTCCTTCCAGGCTGCTGTGATAGGCTACCTAAATATTTACGTAGCCTATCATGGCAGAGAGCAGGGATGGAAACGATGGCTGCTACGCCGTTTGCGCCCCTGCTCTTTCCGTGATAGGCTACATAAAGTATTTACATAGCCTATCACGGTAAAGGCAGCCATGCAAAGGCAGCCATTTGCGGCTGCAGCAGCTGGCCGAGAGACCAGCCGCTGCCGGCGGAGCTGCCGTCCCCTCCGCCTCCGCCCCAGGTAAGCTTTGTCCCAGGGGGATTCCATGGGGTGGCGGGGGGTGGGAGGCTGTTCTGCCACAGGTTTCGGGGGGCCGAATGCCAGTGCATTCGGCCTCACTGAGATCTGTGGCGGAATTCTCTGCCATCCCTAGGCCTAAACATAGTTGATGCTGTTGCCACTTGCACGAGCAGTGCAATAAACCAAAAACTTTGTCTTTAGGGAAAAAAGAAAGAAGCTGTGCTACAAGCCCTGCCAATAATGAGTCCTATCTGTGAGAAACTGTTGGGAGAATTTCTCCTCCCCTAGGAGAAATTCAGTGAAATCCCCCCCCCCCCCGCATTTCTCTGCTCACAAAGAGGCTGGATAATTTTGAGAAGCCATTTGTGCACAGCTCCAATAATGATTCTCTTTTGTGTGGTGTTTTACCAATGCACACATGTGCTTTTGGGCACTGGCATCACACAAAAAAGAATCTCAATGCATTCACACAACCATCACCTGAACATTGCTGTTTTGGTACTATTTTGTCTTTCCCCATGGATGCATCAGTATGCACAAGAGTGGAGATGACACAAATAAACTAAAGTAACTGAAAGCTGCAGCAAACAGCACCTCTGAAAAAAGTTCAGCTTTTTTTTAAAAAAGGTGTCACTTGTTTCCCCTATGCAGGCAAACTGTTTACCTCCCCTTTGGATATCGAAAGATGTAGATGCATGAAGGACAGTGTCAATATTTGTCACATTCTAGGATTATCCAGAGGATTATAATCCCCCCCTTTGGCGGGGGGTCTGTTCTGCCCTGATGGCAATTTGGGCTCGGCATGGGATTTGAGTGCAATTGTAAATAGGCCACAATGGCAGATTCGGTGCAGGTGAGAAGAAAGAGAGAAACAGATAATGATGAAGGGAAGCTTACCCCAAACAACCCTTCATAGCATTTTTGGCTCAAGGGGAGTTGGGAAGGGAGCCAACCCTGGAGTCTTGATAGCCGCATTACCAGATTAGGGCTGTTGACATACCAAGGATCTTATATATTGACTGTCCAAAGTGAAGGTGGCTGCAGACTTAACCTTGGTAGAGAGCCTGCACTGAAAAGGGGAAGTTAAGTTAGATGAAGGTGCAATTGTATTCATTGCACCCTCACTACTAGAAGGACCTGAACTCAGATGCTCCTGAGATTTCTAGGCCGTGCCAGGGTGAATCCAGCAGGACAGGAGGAACAGTGGAGGTGTTCTTTGCCTCCCTGTCCTCTGATCTTTGATCTTTTGCTAGATGGGCTTTCAGCCTGTCCAGTGAGGGCACTTCAGAAGGGCAGGGTAGGAGGCTGGAGGAGGCTCAGGATAAATTGTCTCCTGGCCTCTCCAGCCTTCTTCCCTGCTTTCCCACCAGAATGCCCCTTTACCCCTCTCTGAGGTCAATATTCTGACCTCGGAGAGGCAGCCAGTTCAGTTCTCTCTGTCGCAGCTATGAGGGGCTGGGGTCAGTGGGTCAGATCTCTGAGTCTCCCTTCTAAGGTTGGGACACTATCTCTGATCTCAGAGTGAGGGATCTGAGCCATCCTATGGTCCCTGGGATGCTTGCACTGGTACCATAGGATTGCTCTCTTAAATACTTAAAAGCATTTTAAGTACTTTTTAATTAATGAAATTGTGACCCATAGCTGAATGTCTGTGTCTTCTTTCTTGGGATGGATGGTGGCACAATGGAGGATTCCTAATGAATCACTTCCATTTTGGAAATAAGGCCAGTAAATGGAGAACTCCAGGATCTGAGGTGAATGTGATTGAAGAGAATTTTGGAAGCATCCCTAAATTCAGCACGTCCTTCATTGGCTTTTGAGTGTACTTGCCTAAAGGCTGGATTTTTTAAACTGGTTTTCTGCCAGCTGTCTGGTGGGATTTTAACATTGATTTAAAAATCAACAACTGTATGCAAACACCCTCATAAGGTTTTTGTTTGCTGTTTGTTGTTTTGTTTGTTGTTTTGTTTTTGAATAAGCAAATTAAAAGGGGTAGGGTGAATACTTGTGTATAATCCACCCGCAGATGAGAAGGACATGTAAGTACAAAAATCTTTGAAGTTTTCAAAAGGGCAACCAGAAAGGGTAAACACTCTGGTTGCCCTTTTAAAAAATTGGGAGGAAAGCAAAGAAGCAAATAAAACAGCAATAACCTTTGGGCTGTAAGTCTGCTTTCCACAGGCAACATTAACTAAAAACATCCTTGTAAAAGGCTATGATGCAAAATTACAGAATGTTCCTATGAAACCAGTACTTAAAAAAAACAAAAAAAAAACGGGGGGGGGGAGCACATGATTTTAAACTTTTCCTCCACAGCATTGCATCACATGGCCTATAGAGTTCCTCTCTCTTAGGAGAGATGAAAATATTCTTGTGTACTACCAGGTTCTACATTTATTTTATTTATTATAATGCTTTTATTCCAATTAGGGAACAATCCTATAGCCCCTAGATAGCATCTGAGGGGCCACAGGATAGTTCAGATTCCCAGATCAGAACTGGGAATTGGAGCTCCCCCTAGGGATTCCAGAGAATTTCTCCATGAATCTCCAGGAGGCCGAATGCCAACGCATTCGGCCCCCCAAAATTGGTGGGGAAATTTTCCGACACCCCCCCGCTCGCCCCGGGATGGACTTACCTCGTGTAAATGTCCCTCGCGGCCGCGGGTCCTGGCGGCGGTTTGGCGGCAGTGGTGGCCAGTCTTCCGACCAGCTGCCACCGCTGCCATTACAAAGTAAAAAAAAATCGTGATAGCATATGCGCTATTTTTTTTGCGTACGCGCTTTTTTTTTTTTCCAAAGTCAGCTGTAATAGGCTACGTAAAGATTTACATAGCCTATCACGGCTGACTTTAAAAATCTAGCCGTGATAGGCTACGTAAATCTTTACGTAGCCTATCACTTTTTTTTTTTTACTTTACTTTTTTCTTTCGCGGCCAGAGAGGCGGGGCACTCCCCCCCGGCCAGAATTTCGGCAGGGAGGGATGGGGCACCTCCCCAACTGCCAAGAATTTCGGGGGGAGAAACGGAGTGCCTCCCCCCCGAAAAAAGCTGCGGGACCAGGTAAGGGACTTTCGTCCATCCCTAGCTCCCCCTCACAGCTGGTGCTGAAACAACCACACTGGCTTCCTCTCCAAGGTCAGGAATGCAACTTCAGAATGGGAGGGGAGCATTTTGGTGGGCGGGGACAGGAGGAGACCGGAGAAGCCAGGATATGAGCTATCCTGAAGCCTCTCCAGCCTCCTTCCATCCCCCTCTGAGATACTTTCATTGGCCACGAGAAAACAGCCCATGTAGCAAAGATGCAGGGTGGCAGGATGGGGAGGCGAAGATTACCTCCACCTCTCGTCTCTCCCTGCATAGGATGACCATAAGCCTCCAGATTCGGAGGTTTACAAACATTGTAGTAGGCTTGTGCCCTTAATATAATAACATCCCTAAGCAGTTCACAATAAAATAAAATTTCACATGGAAAATATCTATATCTGTGTGTGTGTGTGTGTGTGTATATCTCTAGCCCTAGACGGATGGGCATAAATCTTCATTCCTTGAGGATTTAGCATTATGACTAGAAAAATTGCCATTGTAAAGACCTACACCTTTCTATAATATTGCAGTAGTTGGATATGGACTCAAGAGCTAGAAGTTAACAGTGTCAGTATGAATATTTATTTGACCCCACCCCACTCCTGATACTCTTGAGAGCAAGTCTGTGTGGAAACACCCCATAAGGGCTGGCTGGCTGGCTAGCGGGCTAGCGGGCTGGCGGGCTGTCTTTCTTTCTTTCTTTCTTTCTTTCTTTCTTTCTTTCTACACACTTTTTTTTTCCAAAGCGCCTCCCCCCCACCACGAAGCAAGCTGCGGGACCAGGTAAGTCCCTTTCGTCCATCCCTAGAATTCTACCTCAAAACTTAATCCACCTTGCTCCCATGTTCGATGACAACCTGTTTTTCTGTACGTTCGAACTGTACATTTTCCTAAAGTGTGCATTTTTCTTTAAAAAATGTGTGCATTTAAAAATGGGAGCACAAGTTCAGGAACGCATGAATCCCCTCCAACTGCTTTCATTTTTCTGTTCATATTCAGAGGTGTGAATGGGGCAAATGGGAATCAAAATCGAGGCAAAACAAAATTCTCATACTTCCATTTGAGGTAATTTTAACTGTAGCACATGAAGAAGAAATGCCTACCGGTAGAACAGATTTGTGATTTCTTCTGCACATGCTGCACACTGCCTCTATTTAATGTATTTATGTAACTGTAATACTGGAAATATTGCAGTGTTTACTTTTATGGTCAGTGACACTAAATCTGACATAAGAGTCCTCCATCTTTTCTAGTTCTGTTGAGGTGAATGGAAATTATGAGTAGGAATGCCAGTGAAGTTCTCCAAGCATACAGTATAGTAGGGATGGGTGAATAAGTGTTGTCCGACCTCACCAAACTTCTCAGAACATCACCTCGCTGCTTATCTCTCCTCAGTTTTCACTCGTGTTTGTGATTGCTGTTTGTATTGCATGAATGGGAAAATTGTACAAAATGAGCCGCTATAAAATGTGAACATTGTGGGGAAAAATCCCAAATTTGTGCAAATTTTCAAAGTTGCATGTTAGAGCAAGGGTGAATGAGCACAAATGACACCCCCCACCCTCCCACCCCAAGTGAAAAAGCTGTCTGCAACAAGTCCACAAAAGCCAGTTTGGAAAGCCAGCTTGATGATTTTAAAATGTGCACTTTTAAAAAAATGTGTGCAGAATCAAACGAAGAAATCTGTGCAAATCGACCATAAGCATGTGTTAGAACATTTGCAAACAGTTTCAGCAGACCCATTCTCTTGCTCGTGCTTGGGGTTGCAAACAGGGCTTGCCTGCATGTTTTGCGAGCAGAAACTAATGTTTTGTACATCTCTACAATATAGTCAGGCACTGCAGATAATGTTGTAGACTTATTTTGTCCTCTGCAGATAATGTGCCATGACCAGCTCATGACCTGTAGATTTCTCTGCCATTCTGTCCACTCTCAAACTGTGCTACTTTTTCTTCTTCAGATCACTTATCCATCTCTGGACCTACAGCTGAGTGGTTGAACACATGCCTTGCAGCTAGAAGGCCCCATATTAGTCTTTGTCATCTCCAGGTAAAAGGATTATGTAGACAATTATGGGGAGGGGAAGACATTCTCCGCTTGAGATCCAGGAGAGCTGATGCCAATCAGGGTAGGGAATGCTGTGCTAATGAACAATTTATCTGAACTGGGATACAGCAGTGTCCCAAAGTATTAGGTCTATAAGGTCCTTCCATTGAGCCTCATGTTCAAAAGACCCCCATTCTCAAACTATCTCTGGAAGTGGGATAATTGCCTGACACTAGAAGCCATTGATATTCTCTTAAAGAGCAATCATATGGTCTCTAGGAAGGTGTCCCAGGGATCATAGGATTGTCCAGAGTCCCTTCCTGAAGCCACAGACACTGGGATGGGGACTCTGATTTCCAAACCTCCTCCCCTGCCCCCCTCCTATGAAATTAAGCATGCTGGTTGCTTCCCGAGGTTGCGAATGCAGCCTTGGAGGAAAGAAAAGGGTGGTGTTCTACTTGGCAGAGAGGGGCGGGGCCAGTATATGAGAAATCCTATGGCCTCTAACATTTAAAAGGAAGACGGAAAGGTTAAAAAAAATTCCCTCCATTCTGCTAGGGATGTTAGAGAATTCTGCCACGGATCCCAGGGGAGCTGAATTCCAGTGAATTCGCCCCCCCCAGAATCCATGGTGGAATGGAGCAACCCGCCCCACCACCCTGCGAAAGCCCCGTGAAACGGAGCCTACCTGACTGCGGCTCCGGCTGCAGCTTCGGCTCCGGCGGTGGCTCCAGCAGCAGTGGCGGCTCCAGCTGCTGCCCGGCTGCTGCAGATGCAAATGGCGTCCTGAGTAGGGGAAGCCATTTGCGTCCCTATGGTAGCCCGTGATAGGCTATGTAAATATTTGCGTAGCCTGTGACAGCTAAAGCGGGAACGCAAATGGTGTAGGGGACGTAAATATTTATGTAGCCTATCACGGGCTACCATAGGGACACAACTGGTGTCCCCTAGTCAGGACGCCATTTGCGTCCGCAGTAGCCCAGCAGCAGCTGGAGGCCCCGCTGCGGGTTGGCCTGGCTGGCGGCTCCGCACCCTGGCCGCAGAGTGGAGATGGCCGGGCAGGATTCTGGGGAGGAGGAACGGATTGCCTCCCCCCTCGTCGAGGATTTCGGGGGGAGGGATGAAGCGCCTCCCCCCCCACCGTGGATGTCACTGGACGAAACCAGGTAAGTGTTTTGTACATCCTTACATTCTGCCCTGCTGGATGTGCAGAAACATCCAAGATCAGAGGCTTGGGATGAACCACCCTATGCCTACCCGGCTCGCTGCACTGCCAGCCACCATGTACCCACCCCTGTTTGGCTCCCTGGATGATCTACTAGGTGATCCGCAGGTGCCCACTGAATGGCATATGGCTGCCCAACTCCTCAATGAGCTGCCATTTTACATAAAAATGGTGGCTCATTCTTTGTGTAAAAGGCCTTTTACGTAAATGGTGGCTGTAAAGCAGCCATTTACGCAAGATTACGGATGTGAATGGACCATTCTATTTATGGCCGCCCACCAGTTCTGTAAAAGGCCTTTTACATAAAACAATGAGCTGCCATTGTTATACAAAATGGTGGCTTGCTGAGGGGCCAGGCAGCCATGTACCACCTGCCAGGTGCCCGTGAACTGCCTGGTGGTTCGTCCAGGGAGTCAAACCGGGGCAGGTAAGCATCAGCAGTCCATGGCCTGGAGTCTGGGAGGCTGAGAGGGGGGTGGTGAAGTCCAGTGGACCCCCCGCCGGACTCCCACACCATCGCTATTGGAGGCTTCCTTCATCACCCCTTTAGTGTTTATTTTTGCTTCTCTTCTGATACCACTATGTCTCTCTGGTCTCAGCTCTTACAAAAACATCTTCCCCTCCCCATATGGGGTTTGCTCTATATATTACAGCACAAGAGTCTGTTGGATTGAAAATGTGGGAGTGGGTATGTAAGAGCTCATTGGATTGTAACCCCTGTGCCTCGGCATTTGAAGGATTAAGGCCTTATTTTGCCTTCCCACTCCCCCACCCCCACCCCCATAACACAATTTAAAAACGTCCATATGGGAAAGTTAGATGTTAACAGTAAAGATGCAGTCATGAATTTTGAGTGAGATAGTATAAGAATATCTACCCCAAAGGACACGCTTAGTTCTTCCTCTTTAATTAGGTCATTTTATGAATCAGTTTACTATATCATTCTCTACTAATACACATTTTACTACATGCTGTAAACATGTTCCAGGGGGCTTGATTGGCAATTATTTCCTACCCGCTCCTTCCATAGAATGGCTCCCCCTCCCTTACCAAACCAAACTCCATAGTGAAATGTTCAGGAATATTGTCCCCTGGCACAACAAACATCTGAGGTTGCATGTATTTGTTAGAACTGGCATCGATAACATCCCTAGATTGTTTTTGATAAGAATATCAAGTATATTTTCAAATACAGTGTTAAATTAACTTGGGTATTGCAAGCCTATTCAAAGAGGTGGATGGGGGGGACTGACATGTTATTCTGGCAATACAGAGGCTTCTTCGATGATGATGATAATAATAATAATAATAATAATAATAATAATATCTTGAGTACCTTTCTGAGATGCTTGAACAGTAGTATGTTACAGTAGAATTGTTCTGTGTCAACTGCCACAAATTTTGTAACTCATATTGTGAAGGTCTGCAACCTGATGCTCTCCATGTATGTTGGAGTACATCTCTCATAATAACTGACGATTGGACTACAAAACATCTGGAGATCACTAAGTTGCCTAGTGCTGTTAGGTGAGTATAGTATATTGAATGTATCTTTATGAGGCTTGTAATGGAATAGGGATGTACGACAGTTCCACCACGGATCTCGGGGAGGCCGAATGCCAGCACATTCGGCCCCCCAAAATCGTTGGTGGAACAGCCCACCCCCCCATCCCCACCCCCCCCTCGCCACCCCCGGGATGAGACTTACCTTGGGCGGATCTTCCTGGCGGTGGTGGCTCCGGTGGTGGTGCAGCGGCGGCGGCTGTGGCGGCCGGTCTTTCGACCGGCTGCCACCGCCGCCATTTCCAGGTAAAAAAAAAAAGTGATAGGCTACGTAAAGATTTACGTAGCCTATCATGGCTAGTTTTTAAAAAAACACCGTGATAGTCTACGTAAATCTTTACATAGCCTATCACGGCTGACTTAAAAAAAAACAAAAAAAACGCGCGTACGCAAATGGCGGCGGCCATGGCCGCCGCCATTTGCATATGCGCATTTTTTTGTTTTTTGTTTTAAATCAGCCGTGATAGGCTACGTAAACATTTACGTAGCCTATCATGGCTGACTGCAGGGACGCAAACGGCGGCAGCTACAGCCGCCGCCAGTTGCGTCCTTGCTAGCCAGTGGCTGGATGTCCGGCTGCTGGTGAAGCCGGCCAGCGGTTCCGCAGAATCGCTGCGGAGCACAGCCGGCCGGCCAGGATTCCGGGGGGGAGGAACGGAGCACCTCCCCCCCCGGCCAGGATTCCAGGGGGAGGGATGGAACGCCTCCCCCCCACCATCAACATAATCCGCATAAAGGTAAGTCGCTTTCGTACATCCCTATAATGGAACAATCCAGTGCCCCCCCCACCCCTTAGAGCTAAACATTACATTAAGCTCAGCATGTAGCTGAAGATTAGCTTTTTCTTTACTCTAAGAACATGTGGACCCAATTTGTATTAGGACCTCCACACACCAGGAGGGAGCTATTAAACCTTTCCCCACCATTTGCTTTCTGAAATCACTTGGGGGGGGGGCATTTTAAAAAAAATAAGCCTCTATTGACACCAGTGGAGATGTTTTGGCTTTTGTTATCCCCACACCACCCTGCAAAGGGGGAAATTCTGGAAGCATATGGGGGGATTTAATTATCCCCTTCTAGTACATGGTGGTCGGGATCTGAATTGGGGCCATCCATGAAGAACAAGACCACATTCAGATAGCCATAAGTGCTAGAGAGTATTTCCAGCTGAGACGTATTCTGAATATATGCCATAGAACTCACACACACACACACACACACACACACACACCGTTTCTGGTTATAATGTCAGAATGTGATTCATCCAACTCACCTTTAACATAGGGTTATTTGCAATGAAGAAGATATAAGATTTGCTACATTGCACTGAACTCAACACAATTTTAATGATTTATTTACGTATTATACAATGCCATCAAGTGTGTATGTTTCCTCATAGAGTTATGTAGGCAAAATTAAGCAGGATCTTGCCTCCATTCTAAAATAGACAGGGGGAGTGTACAAGACAGGGAGAGAAAGGAGAAATGAGATTTGGAAATCATGAATGTAGGATAATGTAGCTACCTGCACTTAAAACTTGGTTACAGTTGGGAATGAGGATTCCAATAGGGGTGAGGAACCTCCAGCTTGAGTTTACAGGCCAAATATGGACCACCAGGCTAATGAATCAGGATCTCCGGGCCTCCCCCACCCTGCCAGACTACAGATCCTTTCCCCAATACACATCCTAATTCTCCAGGCCACACCCCTCGTTTCCCCCATTCTGGTTTATCAACATTATTTATTCTATTCCTGCTCTGTCTCACAAAGCAGGTGGATGGGATCTTGAAAAGGGAAAGGAAATATCTGGATGCAAATGTCTATTTTTTTTTTTAAAAAAAGCATTCTGAACAAAGGTAAGCGTCCCACCTGTAAGTCTGGTGAATTTTATAGGAATGTACGAAAGGCCTACCTTGCTCCATTCCAGGGCATCTGCAGTTGGGGAGAGGCGCTCTGTCCTTCCTTCCCAAACCCTCCCCGGCCGTGTCCGGTCTGCAGCAACTCTGTGGAGCTGCTGGCCAGGGCTGGCCGCAGCCAGAATTCCAGCCTCTTCTGGGCTGCTGTGGCCGCAAATGGTGGCCTCTACACTGGCCGCCATTTGCGTGGCTGCCTTTTATCATGAAAGGCTACGTAAATACTTACGTAGCCTATCACGGCAAAGAGCAGGGGCGCAAATGGTGTAGCAGCCACCATTTGTGCCCCTGCTCTTTGCCGTGATAGGACACATAAGTATTTATGTAGCCTATCACGAAGAAAAGCAGCCACGCAAATGGCGGCTGCTACGACGGCTGCCATTTGTAGCCGCAGCAGCCCGGCAATGGCCACGAGACCAGACGGAGCTGCCGCCACCACCTCCAGGTACGCTCCATCCCAGGGGGATTCTGCAGGGTGGCGGGGGGGAGGCTGTTTCACCACGGATTCTTTAGAATCCAGCCTCACTGGAGTCTGTGGAGGAATTCTCTGACATCCCTACAATTTTAGCTTTGGCCTACCCACTTTTAACTCTGGTCATATCCACTGCTGGAATGAGGCCCCAACTAGGGATGGCAGAGAATTCTGCCACGGATCTTGGTGAGACCGAATGCCAATGCATTTGGCCCCCTGAAATCTGTGGCGGAACGGCCTGCCACCCCCCCGCCACCGCATGGATCCCCCCCAGGATGAGACTTACCTGGGGCGGATCTTCTGGGTGGCGGCGGCTCCGGCGGAGGCTTCGGTGGCGGCGGCGGCGGCAGCTGGTCTTCCGACCGGATGCCACTGCCGCCATTTACAGTCTTATCGCTCTTTTTGGGGGTTTTTTTTACAAGACGTGATAGGCTACGTAAAGGCTTGTGTAGCCTCTCACGTCTGGTTTTAAAAAAACCAAAAAACGCGTACGCAAATGGCGGCGGCTACGGCCGCCGCCATTTGCATTCCTTATTTTTGGCCATCTTAGTCTATGTAAATATTTATGTAGACTAAGACGGCGAAAATAAGGGGAACACAAATAGCGTAGTGGACACTATTTGCGTTCCCCCTTATTTTTGCCGTCTTAGTCTACGTAAATATTTATGTAGACTAAGATGGCCAAAAATAAGGAACGCAAATGGTGGCGGCCGTAGCTTTTTTGCTTTTTTTTTTTAAAGCCAGATGTACATGCTTTTTTTTTTTTTAAGCCAGACGTGATAGGCTATGTAAGTCTTTACGTAGCCTATCACGGCTGACTACAGGGACACAAACGGCGGCAGCTATGGCCGCCACCATTTGTGTCCCTGCTAGCCAGCGGCTGGATGTCTGGCCAGGATTCCGGGGGGAGGGACGGAGTGCCTCCCCCCCCCAGCGGAACCCGGCGGAGCCAGGTAAGGGGACTTTCATCCATCCCTAGCCCAAACAGGTTTAGACTGAGGTAATGCAGACCCTTCCCCAGAATACACTGAGATTTTCAGAAGCCCTCCTCTTGGTTCCACCACCATCTGGGGTAATGGGGGAAAGGGCCTTTTAAATTATGGTGTCAGGCTTATGGAATGTTCTTCCCAGGGAGGCTCACACAGTGTCTAATGTCTTTGCAGAGCCTGGTGAAGACTTTTATTTTATTTTCCCAGGCATTTTAACTCTCAGTTTCATCTGTGCTGTCTTACAGGGCTTTGATCTGCCTATTTTATTTTGACTTTTTAACCTCATCATTGCTTTATTGATGTGTTTTTACTTTGTTTTATTGTTTTATTTGTAACCTGCCCTCGAAATTATTATTTTGGGGAAGGATGGTATAGAAATCCTTTATATATTAAAATAAATAAATAAACAAACAAACAAACAAACACTAATAAGGGGATAAGCCAAAGACCTCACAGATAAGAGGAGAGAGAGAGGTGGCATAACATAAATGTTCAAGGAATGAGCTTCAAACATTGCAGAATTCCTGTTTCTACCTTCTTCTAAACCTCCTAGCTATTTTATTCTCTGCAGACTCATGACAATGTTGTACTGTTGAAATGAACCATGCTTGGTTCTATCAGATGCTTGGATGAGGAGTACCGGGGGACTGTATATAAGCTACTCTGAGCTCTGTTGAGAAGGACAGGGTATAAATGCATAATAACTGTTTCTGATGAAATGTACCAACAAATACATGTGAGAATGGGAACCATGTAAGCAACAGATCGCCACTTTGCAACTGGTACACTAAACGGAAGAGCAGGTAGAAAGCATTGAGACATTGAGAAGGAAAGCCACTCCACTCTGTGAAATCCCCATTGCCATCATGTGTGCCTCTCATATGGCAATATTTCTACACAATGATTCACTCACCCCTTTCTTTTCACTTTCCTTAGTTTGGCACGTCTAGTCTACGTAAAGATTTACGTAGACTACGGAGAAAATAAGGGAACGCTATTTGCGTTGCCCTTATTTTCGCCGTAGTCTACGTAAATCTTTACGTAGACTAGATGTGCCAAAATAAGGAACCCAAATGGCGGCGCCCCATGGGCGCCACCATTTGCGTACGCGCTTTTTTTTTTTTTTCAAAGTCACCCGTGATAGGCTATGTGACAATTTACGTAGCCTAACATGGCTGACTTTGGAAATCTAGCTGTGATAGGCTACGTAAATCGTTACGTAGCCTATCACGGGTGTGTGTGTGTTTTTTTACTTTCCTTTTTTATTTTGCAATGGCGGCGGTGGCAGCCGGTCAGAAGACCGGCCGCCACCGCTGCCCCCGCCGAAATGCCGCCGGGACCCGCCACCGAGAGGGACATTCGCACGAGGTAAGTCCCATCCGGGGGGGGGGCGGGGGGCCGGTGGAGAATTTCACCAACAATTTCAGGGGGCCGAATGCGTTGGCATTTGGCCTCCCAGAGATTCGTGGAGAAATTCTCCACCATCCCTATAAGAATTCGGAGAACCTTGACTATCTTGAGCCTCACTGATTCTCCTATCCGTAGCTCAAAGGAAAGCTATAAACTAAGCGTAGAATCCAACTGAAGTTGTATTTAGAGTAGACCCATTGAAATGAATGAAAGTTAGTCATGACTAACTGAAGCTCCATTCATTTCAATGGGTCTACTCTAAGTAGGACTGCAGTTGGATTCTACCCTAAAGGTTTTAAGTTTTTAGGTATGCTAAAAAAATTAAAACAAATTAAGAGAACCATTATTTTTTTTTCTTAAGGGAAATGCTTTACTTTTTAAAGTAAAACAAGAAGTTTGCCTGTAGACTCTAATCCAGATCTCCCAAAAGGAGACAATCTAGGGAGTTCAGCATATTTGACTCCAGTTTTTCTCTTCAAGCTTGACAGAGGCCTATGATTGCCACTTAATTACATTTTCAGTCATCCTCAAATGTGCCCTGACCAAATAACAATCCCAAAGAAACTATTTGTTATCTAAAATTAATAAGCACACTGCGAATTAAATGTCAGCTGGAATAAGATACCATTTTAAAGTAATCGTACCTGTTGCTTAAAGCATCAGTCTTTAATATTAAACATGCTACAAGGTAAGCTTGAGTGTTCCTGGAAAGCAAACATGTCGCCAGTGTTCCAGCGGCAGACAAAACCATTAGAGTTAACATTTTAAATAAGAATGAGTTCAAGAGAATACGTATGGTACTTTGGTAGGAGCACTATTGCTCCCTGAAGACATCGTTTTGTATTTCCACTGGAAATGTTCCATACAGGGACTTATTGGAAAAAGGTCAGGAAATAGGAGAAGGATTAAAAACTTGATTGAACATGCTAGTTGTAGCAGCTGCACAAGTCATGACCTCTGGGGCATGATCACCCTCAACCCTCCTGGAAATCATGAGAGAGCTTGCAGTCTCCACCCTGTTTTTCAAGTGGGGGTGGGTGGAAAGCAGGACCCAGATCTTCTACTATATTTTGCTAGTGGTTGTTTGCCTACAGCTGTGTGCAAATAGCCTCTGAAAGTTGTTCACTCTGCCAGTGAACAATCTCTCTAGGAGGAGAAGAAACGCTGCACTAGAGCTCACAGTTAGCAGTGGCAGTAGCACATCTCTTCTTCCTTTCTTCCTTTCTTTCTTTCTTTCTTTCTTTCTTTCTTTCTTTCTCTCTCTCTCTCTCTCTCTCTCTCTGTTTCTCCTTCCTTCCTTCCTTCCTTCCTTCCTTCCTTCCTTCCTTCCTTCCTTCTTATTATTGGGTCTGCAGCCTGCAAGCGGCAGCCTGCAAGCGGCAGACTGCAAGTTGGCGGCCTGCAAGTAGAGCTGTGCAAAAAGGGCCTCTGAAAATTCTCCAGCCTATTTGTGGGCAGAAAAATTGGATTGGGGAGATAATTTCACCAGATTTCTCCTAGGGGAGGAAAATTTCTCCAGCAGTTTCTCACAGCTAGGGATGTACGAAAGTGACTTACCTTTCACGGATTATGTTGATGGTGGGGGGGAGGTGTTCCGTCCCTCCCCCCGGAATCCTGGCCGGGGGGGAGGCGCTCCGTTCCTCCCCCCGGAATCCTTGAACAGCCGGCTGTGCTCCACGGCAGCTCCGCGGAGCAGCCAGCCAGCCAGGCCCGGCCCAGCCAGGCCAGAGCCGTCCGCAGCCGGATTTCTGGCCGTGGAGGGCTCTGGGTAAAACAACAACAACTACTACGTACGCAAATGATGGCAGCTACGGCCGCCACCATTTGCGTTCTCTCTTTTTGGCTGTCTTAATCTACGTAAATATTTATGTGGACTATGACGGCGAAAAATAAAGGGGAATGCAAATAGCGTAGCGGGTGCTATTTGAGTCCCTTTTTCACTCACCATTTTAGCCTAAGTAAATCTTTACATAGGCTAAAACGGCAAATCAAAAGGGAATGCAAATAGCACCCGCTACGCTATTTGCGTTCCCCTTTATTTTCGCCGTCATAGTCTACGTAAATATTTCTTTAGTTAAGACGGTAAAAAGAAGGAACGCAAATGGCAGCGCCCATAGCCGCCGCCATTTGCGTATGCGTTTTTTTTTAAAACCCACCCCCAACCATGATAGGCTACGTAAAGATTTACGTAGTCTATCACATCTTTTTTTTCTTTTTTTTTTAAACCTAGCCGTGATAGGCTAAGTAAAGATTTACGTAGCCTATCATGTCTTTTTTCTTTTTCACAGGCCTGGACATGACGGCGGTGGCAGCCTGTGGGAAGACCGCCTGCTGCTGGCTCCGCCGAAGCCACTGCCGGAGCTGCCTCCAGAGCCGCGGCTGAAGCCGCTGCCGGAGCCGCTGCCAGAGCCGCTGCCGGAGCCGCCGCCGGAGCCGCTGCCACCCGGAAGATCTGCCCCAGGTAAGTCTCGTCCCAGGGGGGATCTGCGGGGGGCGGGGGGTGGCAGGCCGTTCCGCCACAGATTTAGGGGGGGCTGAATGCACTGGCATTCGGCCTCACCGAGATCTGTGACGGAATTCTTTGACATCCCTACTCACAGCTAGGGCTCACTATTGGCTAGGGGTGTCAGAGAATTTCTCGCTGAAACTTCGGGGGGCCGAGTGCCAACGTATTCGGCCCCCCGAAGTAGTTTCGGGGAGAAATTCTCCGCACCCCCTGCCTCCCGCACCCCCCCCGGGATGGGACTTACCTAGCCGTGATAGGCTATGTAAATCATCACGTAGCCTATCACGGGGGCATTTTTTTTTAACTTTTTATTTTGCGGCCGGGCGAGGCAAGGCGCCTCCTCCCCGGCCTGAATTTCGGCTGGGCGAGGCAAGGCGCCTCCCCCCTCGGCCTGAATTTCGGGGGGAGAAGCGAAGCGCCTCCCCCCCACCGCGAAGCAAGCTGCGAGACGAGGTAAGTGACTTTCGAGCACTCCTACTATTGGCAGGGCTTGTAGCACAGCTTCTTTTTTTTTCCCTAAGGGTTTTTGGTTTATTGTGTTGTTTCTGTAAGTAGAAACAGTATCAACTATGTTGTAGGGATGTCAGAGAATTCAGCCACAGACCTCAGTGAGGCTGAATGCCAGTGCATTTGGCCCCCTGAACTCCATGGCAGAACGGCCTGCCACCCCCTTGCCCCCCGTGGATCCCCCCCGGGTCAAGACTTACCTGGGGCAGATCTTCTGGGTGGCGGCGGCTTCGTCCGACCAGCTGCCGCCACCGCCATTTCCACTCTTGTAAAACAAAACAAAAAAAAGACGTGATAGGCTACGTAAATCTTTACGTAGCCTATCATGGCTGGGTGGGTTAAGAAAAAAAAAATACCCGCATATGCAAATGGAGGCGGCTACGGCCACCGCCATTTGCGTTCCTTATTTTTGCCTGTCTTAATCTACATAAATATTTACGTAGACTATGACTGCGAAAATAAAGGGGAATGCAAATAGCGTAGCGGGTGCTATTTGCGTCCCTTTTTGATTCCCCATTTTAGCCTACGTAAATATTTATGTAGGCTAAAACAGTGAATCAAAAAGAGATGCAAATAGCGCCCGCTACGCTATTTGCGTTCCCCTTTATTTTCGCCGTCATAGTCTATGTAAATATTTACGTAGATTAAGAGGGCAAAAATAAGGAATGCAAATGGTGGCGGCCGTAGCCACCGCCATTTGTGTACATGGGTTTTTTTTGTTTTTTGTTCTACCCAGAGCCCTCTGCAGCCGGAAATCCAGCTGCATATGGCTCTGGCCTGGCTGGGCCTGGCCGGCTGCTCCGCAGAACTGCCGTGGAGCACAGCCGGCCGTGGAGGATTCCAGGGGGGAGGAAAGGAGTGCCTCCTCCCCGGCCAGGATTCCGGGGGGAGGGACGGAACGCTTCCCCCCCCACCATCAACATAATCCACGAAAGGTAAGTGACTTTCATACATCCCTACTATTTTGAGGTTTCCACTTTTCTGAAGCAGAATTTTGAATTTCTTTTGGTTGTATTTTTGAGCTTAACTACTCACTGTGAGGTGGCTGAGGGTGCTATGTGTATTTTCTCTCTCTTAGATACATCTGTCCATTGCTCTGCAGCCTCCCAGGCCACCTGCAGTTACTGAACTGAAAAAGGCCCAGGGGAGGAATTGCCTCATGATGTCTTCCTCATGATGGCTTTAACTGAAGTGCAGAAAGCCAAGAGATTACTGTACAATGACAGACAGGACACTCATGTACACTCCTCAGCCACCTCATAAATAAAGGAAGGACAAGAACCCCAAACCTGCCACAGAATCTGCCACAGAGATTATTGTACAGTGACAGACACAACACTCATGTACACTCCTCAGCCACCTCATAAATAAAGGAAGGACAAGAACCCCAAACCTAAACCATGAAGAGTTATCTGAAATTTCTCCTCCTTTGAATCTCTTTTCGAAAGCAATTTCTTTTTCTATCAAATTGAATGAGAATGTTAAAAAAAATGTGGGAGAATTTTTCAGCGCAGCACTAATTCAGTGTATATTGGTGGTATATACCACCATTTGTGGAATACATACCAATGGTGGTGTATATTCTGAGGAAGAAAAACCCTGCTTAGTGGCAAGCCTTTTCTAGTGTGAGGGAAAGAAAAATATCAGAGATTTTCTCAGGAAAAAATAAAAGTCCTACAAATTGTGGCTCACCTTTATTTTGTACTAGTTCCTGTTTCTGAAAGACCCATAGGATGTTACAAAACCTGGACCTGTCCCTTTCCTGTCCCCTCCCATGGGGTCTAGAAACATGATTAAACAATTAGCTGTAATTTTCTTGGCTTCTTTTTATTGAAGAGAGCTAGACTTGAAAAATGCAACATGAAGTGAATTCACAACCATACAAATGTGATGAAGATGATCAGTCTCCTCACATAAGAGTAGGGATATATGGGTTTTATAAAATCCCTTCCATCTGTGTTTCATGGATGGTCAGGTCCTTTTCATTCTATCATCCACTCATCGGTAGAATCAGATTTTTGTTTCCAATTCCCCAAATGTGCACAAATTTTTATTTGTGAAAATGTGCTCTTCTGAAAATGGGCAAATCCCCCCCCACCCAAATGCACATTGTCATACTTTAGTCTATGGGGAAAATGCATATTTTCAGATAGTGTTTTTCTATGCTACGTATTTTTCTACAACTAAATTTGAGTACAATTCCAGAAAGTAAATAAATGGTCTGTGAGTCCACAGAATACATGCGACTTGGAAAAAGCTTGTCTGCTGCAGTCAGAATCCATGGTATGGATTTATAGAAAGTTGTAGTCATTTGATTCTGTTGCAGATTTCTCCCTACATGAGAATTTAAAGTGGGAAGGGGATGTGGGTATGCATACAAGTCCTGCCCCCACTGCTCCCTTCCCTTTCTTCTCAGTCCTCAACCATTTTGCTTGAGTAAGGAGTTCTGAACTCGTGTTTGCCTGACCATGAGTAGAAGCCTCTGTGCCATCAGGAGCCTTTAACAGATGTTAAACATACTTTAGGCAGTATGGATATGGTATGGTAACCTATGCCATGGCTTGTACCAGCTTCACCACTACCCGAGAGTTGAATGGCTATAAGTGGTAGCTGAAT
Organism: Heloderma suspectum; assembly: GCF_057233095.1. NCBI lineage: Eukaryota > Metazoa > Chordata > Lepidosauria > Squamata > Helodermatidae > Heloderma > Heloderma suspectum. Next base: position 31,274,332 of record NC_139465.1, read on the forward strand.
AGTAACTTCAGTTGCATAATAGATGCATAGATGCCATCGCCATGTCTCTATTCCAGTAAACAGACAAATCTGGGACTTAAGTCCATCTCTCTGCCATGCCTAAATAATTTCCCAGCATTTTGGAACTTGAGTGAATGTAGAAGGCCCTTGATAAAACATGTTAAACCAAAAGGCCTAAAGACAGGAAAACTTGCTATAAAAAGAAAAATAAATATTATAATGAATAAGAAATCACACAACAGTTAGAAAGGTAATAATTCACAAAGACACACTTTAATATAAATGTTTAAAACACACAATTATTCCAATAAAGAAATGTTGTGATTTTAACATGAACTATTGATTATTGTTTCAGATAATTGAGTACTATTCTGAAAAAATGTCCTGAATTCTGAAATAATGTCTTTCACCAAATCCCAGTGGCTTAAATTAAATCCCTGATAGGTTTCTAAACTTGTAAATTAAACTTGAAAATTGAATTCATTCACATCTCTTCTGGGATCTGCAGCAAAAATGGCTCCTTCCCATTCTTATTGGAATCAGTGTATCTACTTACATTGGAAAGAAACAGAAGATAGGTTAGTTAAATGGATACAAAAAAAGAAAGATAAAGTGGTTGTAGAAAAGTTCAGGAAAAACAGACTCTGTGAAGGGACTGGAAAATAAGTACATAGAATACCAAAATAAGTTGCAGGGCTGACAGCAAGAGGTAGAGATTGCTAAGTGAGAGAAAGATCAGCACAAGGTGCAAATACAAGAAATGATTATAGAATAAAAATAGTACAAGGACAACTTGGATAGAATTAAGAGTGATATAGAATCATAGAATCATAGAATAATAGGGTTGAAAGGGGCCTATAAGACCATCGAGTCCATCACCTTGCTTAATGCAGGAATCCAAGTCAAAACATCCCTGACAGATGATTGTCCAGTCTCATCTTGGATGACTCCAGTGTGCAAGAGCCCACTACTACCTCCCTAGGGAATTGGTTCCATTGTTGTAATGCTCTAACACAGTCAGGAAGTTTTTCTTGTTGTTCAGTCGGAATCTGGCTTCCTGTAACTTGAGCCCATTATTCTGTGTTCTGCATTCTGGGATGATCGAGAAGAGATCCTGGCCTTCCTCTCTATGACAGCCTTTCAAGTATTTGAAGAGCTCAGTCTTCTCTTCTCAAGACTAAACGTGCCCAGTTCTTTCAGTCTCCCTTCATAGGGCTTTGTTTCCAGTCCCCTGATCATCTTTGTTGCCCTCCTCTGAACCCTCTCCAGTTTGTCTGCATCCTTCTTAAAGTGTGGAGCCCAAACCTGGACACAGTACTCCAGATGAGGCCTATCCAGTGCTGAGTAAAGGGGAACTAGTACTTCATGTGATTTTTTGAAGCGATGCTTCTATTAATGCTGCTCCAAATAGCATTTGCCTTTTTTTGTTGCCACATCACATTATATGTCATATAATGGGCCCCTTTTTTGTTTGTTTTCAGGTCATCTCTAAGTTTTTTGCGAAGCCACATTGGCCTCTTCTGTTGCTTTCCACCTTTTTTCCTTGCTGGAATTGTTTGTAATGGTGCCTTTAGAATTATGTAAACACACACACACAAACAACTCCTACCCATCTTGGACTCCTTTTCTCATATTTTAACCCAGATGCTCTAGATGGGGCTACCAAGCTCTAGGGATGGCGGAGAATTTCTCCCTGAATCTTCGGGGGGCCGAGCGCCAATGCATTCGGCCCCCCGAAATCGGCGGTTAAATTCTCTGCCCCCCCACCCCCCCTGGGACGGGACTTACCTTTGGCGAATGTCCCTCCCGGTGGTGGGTCCCGGTGGCAGTTCAGCGGCGGTTCGTCATGGGCGGGGGCGGCGGCTGGTCTCCCGACCGGCTGCCACCGCCGCCATTGCAAAAAAAAAAAACTAAAGTAAAAAAAAAAAAGCACCCGTGATAGGCTACATAACGATTTACGTAGCCTGTCACAGCTAGATTTCCAAAGACAGCCATGATAGGTTACGTAAATCATCACATAGCCTACCACGGGTGACTTTGAAAAAAAAAAAAAAAGCCCGTACGCAAATGGCAGCGGCCCATGGGCACCGCCATTAGGGTTCCTTATTTTGGCGCGTCTAGTCTACATAAAGATTTATGTAGACTACAGCGAAAATAAGGGAATGCTATTTGCATTGCCCTTATTTTCGCCGTAGTCTACATAAATCTTTACGTAGACTAGACGTGCCAAAATAAGGAACGCAAATGGCGGTGCCCATGGGCCGCCGCCATTTGCGTACGCGCTTTTTTTCCCCCCAAAGTCACCCATGATAGGCTACGTGATGATTTACGTAGCCTATCATGGCTGACTTTGGAAATCTAGCCGTAATAGGCTACGTAAATTGTCACGTAGCCTATCACGGGGTCTTTTTTTTTTTTTTTACTTTTTGTTTCGCGGCCGGGGAGACGGGGCGCTTTTCCCTGGCCTGAATTTCGTCCGGGCGAGGCGGGAAGCCTCCCCCCTGGTCTGAATTTTGGCCGGGTGAGGCGGGAAGCCTCCCCCCCTTTGCCTGAACTTCAGAGGGGAAAGCGAAGCACCTCCACCCCACCACGAAGCCAAGCTGCAAAAAGGTAAGTGACTTTTGTACATCCCTACCAAGCTCATCCTCCTGTATTAGGGATGGGAGAGAAATCCTCCATGGTCCCCAGTGAGGCCAGATTCAAAAGAATCCCCCCCCCAGAGTCCGTGGAGGATAGGAAGACTTACCTCTGCCTCCAGGAGGAATCCTCGCTGGCTGGATCCTTCCTGCCGGCCGGCTCCGAAGCAGCAACAATACGGCCACTATTGCCATATCGCTGGCTGGGCAGGTTGACTGCGGACGCAAATGCATCCACTGAGCCATTTACGGCCGTAAAGGCCTTAGTTTAAGGTAAATGCAGCTGTAAATTGCTGTATTTACCTTAAGCTAAGACCTTTATGGCCGCAAATGGCATAGTGGATGCCATTTGTATCTGCAGTCAATCCACCCAGCAAGGCTGAGCCAGCGATACAGCAATCAATCACAGCCGTATCACGGCCACTCTGGAGCCGGCCAGCAGCTCCATGGAATCGCCGTGGAGCGGAGCTGGCTGACTAGGATTCTGGGGGGGAGGGATAGATCACCTCCCCCCCTGTAGACACCCCTCCCAGACCCAGAGTTAGGCCTTCCGCCCGTCCCTACCTGTATTTCTGTGCAGAGATATGTATTTTTAACATATAGTGCAATTAGGGATGCACGAAAGGTACTTACCTTTCGGGGATTATGCTGATGGTGCTGGGGGAGGCGTTCTGTCCCTCCCCCCGGAATCCTCGCCGGGGAGGAGGCGCTCCGTTCCTCCCCCCTCAGAATCCTGGCCAGCCAGCTGTGCTCCGCAGCAATTCTGCGGAGCTGCTGGCTGGCTCCGCCAGTAGCTGGACATCTGGCTGCTGGCTAGCAGGGACGCAAATGGCAGCGGCCATAGCCGCCTCCGTTTGCATCCCTGCAGTCAGCCATGATAGGCTACGTAAATGTTTACGTAGCCTATCACGGCTGATTAAAAAAAAACAAAAACACCCGTGTGTACGCAAATGGCGGCGCCCATAAGCGTCACCATTTGCGTTCCTTATTTTGGCACGTCTTAGTCTACGTAAACATTTACGTAGACTAAGACGGCAAAAATAAGGGGAATGCAAATAGCGTAGATGCTACGCTATTTGCGTTCCCCTTATTTTCACCATCTTAGTCTACATAAATGTTTACGTAGACTAAGACATGCCAAAATAAGGAACGCAAATGGCGGCGCCCATGGGCGCCACCATTTGTGTACGCACTTTTTTTTTTAAACTCAGCTGTGATAGGCTACGTAAACATTTACGTATCCTATCACTTTTTTTTTTTTTTTTTTTTTTAAACCTGGAAATGGTGTCAGCGGCAGCCGGTCGGAAGACCAGCCACCGCCACTGCCGCACCGGTGCCAAACGGCCACCGGAGCTGCCGCCGCCAGGAAGATCTGCCCCAGGTAAGTCCTGTCCCAGTGGGGTGGCGGGGGCTGGTGGGCCATTCCGCCACTGATTTCGGGGGACTGAATGCGCTGGCATTCGGCCTCCCCGAGATCCGTGGCGGAACTTCCGTACATCCCTAAGTGCAATCCCACCTCCCTTTCTGGTCTTCCTGTTCTTTTTGAACAAGTTATATCCCTCAATTGCTGTATTCCAGTCATGATAGTCATCCCATCAAGTCTCAGTTACACCTATCAAGTCATAATTTCCCTCCTGTATTAAGAGTTTAAGTTCTTTCTTTTTGTTTCCCATACTCTGGTCATTAGTATATAGTAGGCATGTACGAAAGTCACTTACCTTTTATGAAAGTTGATTCACAGTGGGGGGGAGGCGCTCCGTCCCTCCCCTCAAAATTCTAGCCAGGGGGGAGGCGCCCCATCCCTCCCGCCGCGAATCCTGGCCGGCCGGGATTGCAAATGGCGGCGGCCATAGCTGCCGCCATTTGCATCCCTGCAGTCAGCCGTGATAAGCTACATAAATGTTTACGTAGCCTATCACGGCTGAGTTATAAAAAAAAAACCTGCGCGTACGCAAATGGCGGCACCCATGGGTTCTTTATTTTGGCACGTCTCGTCTACGTAAACATTTACGTAGACTATGGCGAAAATAAGGGGAACGCAAATAGCATAGACGCTACACTATTTGCATTCCTTATTTTGGCACGTCTAGTCTACGTAAACATTTACGTAGATGAGACATGCCAAAATAAGGAACACAAATAGCAGCGCCCATGGGCGCCGCCATTTGCATATGCGCGGTTTGTTTGTTTTTTTACTCAGCCATGATAGGCTACGTAAACATTTACGTAGCCTATCATGGTATTTTTTTTTAAATCTAGCCGTGATATCCTACGTAAATCACTTTTTTTTTTAACTTGGAAATGGCAGCAGCGGCAGCCAGTCAGAAGACCGGCTGCTGCCGCCGCCACCAAACCACCGCCAAACCGCTGCCAGAGCCGCCGCCGCCAGGGAGATTCGCCCAAGATAAGTCCGTCCCGGGGGGGGGCGTGGGGTGGCAGACAGTTTCACCCCCGATTTCGGGGGGCCGAAGGCGCTGGCATTCAGCCTCCCCGAGATTCATGGCGAAATTCTCTGACATCCCTAGTATATAGATATCGAAGACCATGTACTCTATAGTCTGGCTTTCTTCCCACACATTTTTGAAGACTACATGTTTTTGAAGACCAGATAGAAGAACTGAACATATCATCAATAAAATGTAATTTGAAGTTTAGAGGTATACAGGAGGAGTTAGAAGGACAATGTTCAGTTGGAGTTTTAGAAGACCATGTTAAGATTTTTATTTTTAGAATTAGATCAGGAACACACAGTAGGAATAGAGCACGCATTCAGAATTAATTTAATGTTTGCTATTTGTAGAAAGTTACCAAGATTTTTTTTTATATTCTTTTAACTTTTTAAACTTTTAATCATTTAACATTTTGATCTCTTTTTGATAGACAAGGTGGTTACTTCTAAAATGCTACTTGTTCCATGGACCAGCTAGACAATTCCAACAAGAAAAAAAGGTGGAAGACAACAGAAGAAGCCAATGTGGCTTCAAAAAAAGCTTAGTGATTACCTGAAAACCAAAAAACATACACATATAGGAAGTGAAAGGAAGGCCAAGCAACAAAGGAAGAGTACAGGCAGGTAGCACAGAATTGCAGGGATGGTGTCAGGAAGGCTAAAGCTGAGAACGAGCTGAGGTGAGCGAGGGATGCTAAAAGCAACAAAAAGGCTTTCTTCAGCTACGTGCCTAGTAAAAGACAGAGGAAATAAATAGTGGTTCAGCTATTAAATAAGGATGGCAAAATGATAACAGATGACAATGCAAAGGCAGAAGTGCTCAATTCCTACTTTGGCTCAGTCTTCTCCCAAATGAGGGTCTATGACCCCCTGGCAAAGGCAAAATACAAGCTGAAGGGGCAGGATTGCAGCTTGAGATCGATAGGCATATGGTCAAGGAACACCTAATTACTTTGAATGAGTTCAATTCTCCAGGGCCAGATGAACTGCACCCTAGACTAATAAAGGAACTGGCAGAAGAAGTCTCAGAGCCACTGTCTATTATCTATGGGAAATGATGGAGGACGGGTGAAGTGCCAGATGACTGGAGGAGGGCTAATGTTGTCCCTATCTTCAAAAAAGGTAAAAAGGAGGAACCTGGGAACTACAGACAAGTCAGTCTGACATCAATCCCTGTGAAAATTCTGGAGCAGATGATAAAGCAACCCATCTCTAAGCACCTTGAAAACAGTGCAGTGATTACTTGAAGCCAACATGGATTTGTCAAGAACAAATCCTGCCAGACGAATCTGATCTCATTTGTTGATCAAGTAACCTCCTTTGTGGACTGTGGGAATGCTGTAGACATCATATACCTCGACTTCAGCAAAGCTTTCAACAAAGTGCCCCATGATATCCTGATGAGCAAACTAGCTCAAAGTGGGCTAGATAAAACAACAATCCGGTGGATCCACAGGTGGCTACAGAATCAGACTCAAAGAGCACTGATCAATGGGATCTTCTCAAATTGGGAGAGGTAATGAGTGGGGTACTACAGGGCTCAGTCCTGGGCTCAGGGCTCTTCAACATTTTTATTAATGACTTGAGGAGGAGGTGCAGGGAATGCTGATCAAATTTGCAGATGACACACAATTGGGCGGGATAACTAATACTTTTGGAAGACAGAAACAACATTCAAAGTGATCTTGATAGACTGGGGTGCTGGGCAGAAAGCAGAATGAAATTTAATAGGGATAAATGCCAAGTTCTGCACCTAGGAAAAAGAAACCAAATGCACAGTTACAAGATGGGGGATACGTGGCTCAACAACATTACAAGCGAGAAGGATCTCGGAATTGTTATAGATCACAAGCTGAATATGAGCGAACAATGTGAAGTGATGGCAAAAAAGGCAAATGCTATTTTGGGCTGCATTAATAGAGGCATAGCTTCCAAATCCTGGGAAATACTAGTTCCCCTCTACTCAGCAATAGGGATGTTAGAGAATTCTGCCACGGACTCCAGTGAGGCCGGATTCTTTAGAATCTGCCCCCCTGGAGTCCATGATGGAATGGAGCAATCCCCCCTGCCACCCTGTGGAATGCCCCTGGGACGGAGCCTACCTTTGTCGGCTTTCCGCTGCCCCATGAATGGCTGCCCTGGTCTGCGACTGCCATTTCCATTCCACTTTAGCCATGACAGGCTATTTAAGTATTTACATAGCCTATCACGGCTAACACAGGGACACCATTTGCATCCCTGCAGTAGCTGTGATAGGCTATGTAAATATATACGTAGCCTATCACGGCTACCACAGGGATGCAAATGGCGGCCGCTGCCCAGCAGCGGACAGAAGTCTGGCTGAGGGCAGCCCTGGCCAGCGGCTCTGCGGGCTACCCGTGGAATGGAGCTGGCCAGGGAGGATTCTGGGGGGGAGGGATGGATCACCTCCCCACACCCAGCGAATGGTCCAGCAGAACAGGTAAGTCATCCGTACACCCGTACTCAGCACTGGTTAGGCCTCATCTGGAGTACTGTGTCCAGTTCTGGGCACCCCACTTTAAGAAGGATACAGACAAGCTGGAGAGGGTTCAGAGGAGGGCAACAAAGATGATCAGGGACTGGAAACAAAACCCTATGAAGAGAGACTGAAAGAACTGGGCATGTTTAGTCTAGAGAAGAGAAGACTGAGGGAAAATATGATAGCGCTCTTCAAGTACTTGAAAGGTTGTCACAAAGAGGAAGGCCAGGATCTCTTCTCAACCACAGTGCAGGACATGTTATAAGCTACAGGAAGCCAGATTCTGGCTGAACAACAGGAAAAACTTCCTGACTGTTAGAGCAATACGACAATGAAACCATTACCTAGGCAGGTGGTGGGCTCTCCCACACTGGAAGCATTCAAGATGAGGCTGGACAGCCATCTGTCAGGGATGTTCTGACTTGGATTCCTGCATTGAGCAGGGGGTTGGACTTGATGGTCTTGTAGGCCCCTTCCAACCCTACTATTGAATTATTATATGATTCTAAGCTGAGGAGTCTGAATATGTGGATGAGGCGGTGGTTTAGGGAAGAGGGCTTCAGATTTGTTAGGCACTGGGGAACACTTTGAGACAAGCTGGTTTACTTGAACAAAAATGGATCCAGTTACCAGACTGCTGGCACTAAACATTAAAAAGGTGGCAGAACAGCTTTTAAATTGAACCAGGGTGGGGGTGGGGATAGCTGACAGGAGTAGGAAAGCATCTGGTTCAGGTTGAATTAGCCCTAGGGGATAAAGATGAAAATGTTTCCAATTACCCAAATGCAGATAGGGAGGAAATAGGCCATTAACATCTTGTGAAACATGACAGCCAGTCAAAGAGGCCTACGTGCCATAGCAGAAGTTGCACACACCAGAGATCTTTGGGGAGGGATATCATGTATATGTTTTTCTATGCAAATGCTAGAAGCCTCCAAGCCAAAATGGGAGAGTTGGAGTGCCTGGTTTTAAAGGAGAACCTAGATGTAGTGGGCTTTACAGAAACCTGGTTGAATGGAGAGAACCAACTGAGATACAGTCATCTCTGGGTATAAACGCTATAGGAAGGGCAGGGAAGGGTGTACTGGAGGCAGTGTTGCTCTGTATGTCAAAGAGGGTATAGTGTCGAGCAGAGTAGAAAATCTAAAAGGGTTAGACTCCTCCACAGAAGCACTGTGGCTAACAATACCAGGCTCCAAACCTAATTTAGTACTAGGAACATTCTATCGTCCCCCTGACCAGAACACTCAGGGTGACCTTGAGATGGAAAACAAAGTGAGGGAGGCCTGTGAACAAAGAAATGTAATAATGGGTGACTCCCACATTGACTGGATAAATGCATGTTCTAGTCACAAAAAAAAGGCTGAATTTCTTAATATCTTAAATGATTGTGCCCTAAAAGAGTTGATTCATGGAACTGAGCAGAGGGGAGGCCATCCTGACTTTAATCCTAAGTGGTATCACCCAGGACCTAGTACAAGATGTGTGTGTTTTTGAACTAATTGAAAACAGTGACCACAGTGCTATCAGGTTTAATATATCTTTAAGTGAGAAATTGCCAAGGAAGTCCAACACAGTCACATTTTACTTCAAAAGAGGACATTTCTCTAAAATGAGGGAACTAGTAAAAAGGAAATTGAAAGGGAGAGTCAAGGAGGTTAAATCCCTTCAAAATGCTTGGATGATACTCCAAACCACACTAACAGAAGCTCAGCTCAAATTATACCACAAATTAGGAAAGGTAGCACAAAGTCCAAGAGGTCACCAACATGGTTAACAAGCAGTGCCAAAGAAGCTGTTAGAGGAAATAAGACTTCCTTCAGAAAATGGAAGTCTTATCCAGATGAGGGAAACAAGGAGATGTAGCAATGGCCACCTATTTGGATGGTTTTAATGGATAAATTCATGAAAGGTAAAGCTATCAGTGGCACTAGTCCTGATGGCTATATGCTACTCCAGTACTGGAAGCAGTATACATATGTACACCAGTTGACAGGGAACATGGGTTGCAACAAGGCGCTGTTGCACTCATGTCCTACTTGTGGGTTTCCTGTGGGAAGCTGGTTGGCCACTGTGTGATCAGAATGCTGGACTAGATGGATCCTTGGTCTGATCAAGCATGGCTCTTCTTATACTTGAAATAGGTAGCAAGAGTGTTCAAGTCCTGGGAGATTAGCATCCATAAACACGTTTTTTAAAAAATGATGAGATTTGTGATTCCTGACCATATGCCTGCAAAAAAAGAGGAGAAAAGTTGGTACAGATGGAGGATCCCTTTTATTTTAAATGTACTAGTTAACAATAAAGAGGCTCAGCATTTTGTGAAGTAATTAGCATGCAAGGTGAAAAACCAATAAGAAGTAGTTGTTTATCATTTTATTAATATATACAGAAACACGGATGTAATAAAATATACTTTCAATTAATTCAAAAGGTTTGAACTTGAAGGTTAAAAGAACAAAATCTGCTAGATTATTGTGAAAAGAGAGAGAGTCTGTATTGTTCTGAGGCAAGAAATTCACATCAATAATGTGGAGGAGAAATACCTTGAATAAATGAAATTAGGGAAATATTTTTTTTTACCTATTCAGATGTAAAAGTGTGTGTGTGTGTGTGTGTGTGAGAGAGAGAGAGAGAGAGAGAGAGAGAGAAGCTCAATTTAAGAAATGGAAAAGAGACCCTAATGGAGCATTTATATTTGGGATTGGTAATATGGGGAGGAAACCATTACTGTTAGAATGTATTGAACAAATAACAATTGAAAAGCCATTTTTGAATTAAAAACAATGCAATTATAGAGGTAATTTATACAAAGAATTAATAATTGGGGTGAAATCAATTGAATTATTTCTAAAGGATAAGACAGAACAAAGAAATGTAATTCCACTTGTTGTCTTCCAAATAACTTTTCTAAAAATATCACCCAGGATTTTCTGGTAGATACATGGCATTATTATCACCCTATGGAAAGACATTGTGGATTTTACTTGATCCCTGATAATGCTTATTCCTGAATTGATTGATTTTTTTTACTTCCCCATTAACAACTCAAAGGGTAAAAATATCTCAGTAGAGATAGGGGCTAGTATATATGCAGGCCATGCGCCAATGTGGATGGGATGGTCAGAGGGGGACTAACAATGCAAACAGGAATTTCTGGATTGTACATAATATAATTTTACAAAATGAAGTAGTTGTAGCAGAGTTACAAAGAGAGTTGAATTAATATTTCAAAACAACAGAAGGTCAACCTCAAACTTAATTGTGGCATGGGAAGTATGGGCTATTGTAAGAGGACTGTTTATACAAAATAAACAAAACAAAACAAAAAGTCAGCATCTCAACAGAAGGGATAAGAAAAACTGAGACAATTAAAATTACCAATAGATGAGTCCAACATCTGTTGAACATCTGTATAAATAATTCTTCTCCTAGGGGATTTTTAGGAAACTGGACTTTGTTTGTTTGTTTAATAGAAGCACTCAGTGGAATTCAATCTCTCCCCCAAAGCACAGTGACTGGAGCCCATGGTAAAACATGCCTTAGGATTAGAAGGTGAACCTGTCTGTCAGTCAACTGCACTCCCTCCCTCCCCCAGGAATATTTACAAAAATGAAACCAATGTCTCTTAGTGCAGCCCTATTACTTCTTCTCTATCTCTTGGCAGCTTTTGATAGCATTGACAATGATATCCTTCTGGACCACCTCTGTGATTTGGGAGTTGGGAGCACTGTTTTACAATCATTCAGTGGTTTAGCTCTTTCTTGTGCGGTCAAGTCCAGAGAATAAAATTGGGTGACTTACTTTACCTCAGACCCCTGGCAGTTGAACTGTGGGGTGCCAGAGGGCACCATTTTGTCCCCAATGTTATTTAATATGTGTATGAAAACATTAGGAGATTTGGGGCAAGGTTTCACCAGCACACAGATGACACCCAGCTATATTTCTCAGTGATATCTGAATGGGGAGAGGCCATGCACATTCTGAACCAATGGTTGGGTGCAGTTACGGGTTAGATGATAAACTGAAGCTGAACCCTGATAAGACAGACATCCTATCATCCTAGTGAGTGGTTCCCAGGTTTGGGAAGTGGGGTGTTTGTGTCTTCTGGACAGTGTTGCACTCCCTCTGAAGAAGCAGGTATGTGGTTTGTGGGTGCTCCTGGATCTATCCTTGCCACTAGAGGCCCAGGTGACCTCAATGGCCCAGAACACCCATTACCAACTTCAGTTGGACTGGCAACTATGCATAGGGATACTCTAGGTATTAGGGTTGTGCAGGGACACCCACCCCACCCCACCCCACCGAGCCGCATGATGAGCTCCCTGCTCCTCCTTACCTGGACCCATGGGGAGTTCCCACAGCCATCAATGTTTTGGAGGGAGCCATCATTTCTTCCAGTAATTAAATGTTGCATAGATTGTGGCCATAAAGGGGCCATCTTGTTGTTCAGTCATTAAGTTGTGTCTGACTCTTTGTGACCCCATGGACCATAGCACGCCAGGCCTTCCTGTCCTCCACTCTCTCCCGGAGTGTGCTCAAATTCAAATTCATTGCATCGGTGATGCTATCTAGCCATCTCATCCTCTGCTGTTCCCTTCTCCTTTTGCCTTCAATCTTTCCCAGCATCAGGGTCTTTTCCAGGGAGTTTTCTCTTCGCATTAGGTGGCCAAAATATTGGAGCTTCAGCTTCAGTGTCTGTCCTTCCAATGAGCACTCAGGGTTGATTTCCTTGAGGATTGACTGATTTTGACCTCCCTGCAGTCCAGGGGACTGGTAAGAGTCTTCTCCAGCACCACAGTTTGAAAGCATCAATTCTTCGGCGCTCAGCCTTCCTTATAGTCCAGCTATCACAGCCATACATTGCTACTGGGAAAACCATAGCTTTGATTAGACGGACCTTTGTCGGCAAGGTGATGTCTCTGCTTCTTACTATGCTGTCTAGGTTTCCTATAGCTTTCCTCCCAAGAAGAAAGTGTCTTTTAATTTCATGGCTACAGTCACCGTCTGTGGTGATCTTGGAGCCCAAGAAAATAAAATCTGTCATTGCTTCCAGTTCTTCCCCTTCTATATGCCAGGAAGTGATGGGGCCAGATGCCATGATCTTAGTTTTTTTAATGTTGAGTTTCAAACAGCTTTTGCACTCTCCACTTTCACCCTCAACAAGAGGCTCTTTAGATCCTCGTCGCTTTCTGCCATTAGGGTGGTATCATCTGCATATCTGAGGTTGTTGATAATACTCCTGGCAATCTTAATTCTGACCTGTGCTTCATCCAACCCAGCGTTTCTCATGATGACCTCTGCATATAAGTTAAATAAGCAGGGTGACAATATGCAGCTTTGTCATACTCCTTTCTCAATTTTGAACCAATCAGTTGTTCCATGTCTGGTTCTTACTGTTTCTTCTTGACCCTCATGCATGTTTCTCAGGAGACAGGTAAGGTGGTCTGGTACTCCCATCTCTTTAAGAATTTTCCACAGTTTGTTGTGATCCACACAATCAAAGGCTTTAGCATAGTCAATAGTGAAGCAGAAATAGACGTTTTTCTGGAATTCTCTTGCTTTCTCCATGATCCAGCGAATGTTGGCGATTTGATCTCTAGTTCCTCTGCCTCTTCGAAACCCAGCTTGTACTTCCGGTAGTTCTCGGTTCACATACTTCTGAAGCCTAGCTTGTAGGATTTTGAGCATAACCTTGCTGGCATGTGAAACGAGCACAATTGTACGGTAGTTTGAACACTCTTTGGCGTTGCCCTTCTTTGGAATTGGAATGTAAACTGACCTTTTCCAGCCTTGTGGCCACTGTTGAGTGTTCCAAATTTGTTGGCATATTGAGTGCAGCACTTTAACAGCATCATCTTTTAGGATATTAAATAGTTCAGCTGGAAGACTGTCATCTCCACTAACTTTGTTGTTAGTAATGCTTCCTAAGGCCCACTTGACTTCACTCTCGAGGATGTCCGGCTCAAATTCAGTGACCGCACTATCATGGCTATCAGGGACATTCAGATCTTTCCTGTATTGTTCTTCTGTGTATTCTTGCCACCTCTTCTTAATCTCATCTCCTTCTGTTAGGTCCTTGCCTTCTTTGTCCTTAATCATGCCCGTCTTTGCACAAAACGTTCCCTTGAGATCTCCAATTTTCTTGAAAAGATCTCTAGTCTTTCCCATTCTGTTGTTTTCCTCGATTTCTTTGCATTGTTCATTTAAGAAGGCCTTCTTGTCTCTCCTTGCTATTCTCTGGAACTCTGCATTCAGTTGGATATATCTTCCCTTTTCTCCCTTGCTTTTCGCTTCCCTTCTTTCGTCACCTACTTGTAAAGCCTCATCAGACAGCCACTTGGCTTTCTTGCATTTCTTTTTCTTTGGGATGGATTGAGTTGCTGCCTCCTGAACAATGTTATGGACCTCCATCCATAGTTTCTCAGGCACGCTGTCTATCAGGTCTAATCCCTGAAATCTATTCATCACCTCCACTGTATATTCATAAGGGATATGATTTAGGTCATACTTGAATGGTTTAGTCGTTTTCCCTATGTTCTTCAATTTAAGCCAAGTTTTTGCAATAAGAAGCTCATGATCTGCGCCACAGTCAGCTCCAGGTCTTGTTTTTACTGACTGTATGGAGATTCTCCATCTTTGGCTGCAAAGGACATAATCAATCTGATTTCAATATTGAACATCTGGTGATGTCCATGTGTAGAGTCGCCTTTTGTGCTGTTGGAAAAGAGTGTTTGCTGTGATCAGCGTTTTCTCTTGCCAAAACTCTATTAGCCTTTGTCCTGCTTCATTTTGTACACCAAGGACATGCTTGCCTGTTATCCTGGTTATTTCTTGACTTCCTACTTTAGCATTCCAATCCCTTATGATGAAAAGAACATCTTTTTTTGGTGTTAGTTCTAGAAGGTGTTGTAGGTCTTCATAGAACCCATCAAGCTCAGCTTCTTCGGCCTCAGTGGTTGGGGCATAGACTTGAATTACTGTGATGTTGAATTGTTTGCCTTGGATTCGTACTGAGATCATTCTGTCATTTTTGAAATTGTACCCCAGTACTGCTTTTCTCATCCTTTTGTTGACTATGAGTGCTACTCCATTTCTTCTAAGATATTCTTGCCCACAGTAGTAGATATGATGGTCACCTGAATTAAATTTGCCCATGCTTGTCCATTTTAGTATGCTGATTCCCAAGATGTCGATGTTCAATCTTGCCATCTCATGTTTGACCACCTCCAGCTTACCTTGATTCATGGATCTGACATTCCCGTTTCCTAAACAATATTGTTCTTTACAGCATCGGACTTTCTTTTCACCACCAGACACATCCACAGCTGAGTGTCCTTTCGGCTTTGGCCCAGCTGCTTCACCCTTTCTGGCACTACTTGGAAATTCTCTCTGCTCTTCCCCAGTAGTATATTGGACACCTTCCAACCTGAGAGGCTCATCTTCCGGCGTCATATCTTTTGGCCTTGTGATACGTTCCATGGGGTTTTCTTGGCAAGAATACTGGAGTGGGTTGCCATTTCTTTCTCCAGTGGAGCACATTTTGTCAGAACTCTCTGCCATGACCTGTCCATCTTGGGTGGCCCTGCACGGCATAGCTTATGGCTTCACTGAGTTACGCAAGCCCCTTTGCCACAACAAGGCAGTGATCTGTGAAGGGGAAAGGGGCCATCTACGCAACATTATAGGCATAAATGGGCCATTTATGGCTGTAATTTTGCATAGATGGCCCCTCTTCGGCTGCAATCCATGCACCATTTAATAACTGGAAGAAGAAGAAGAAGACTTGCCATATAAAAAGAAAATAGTGACTCCCTCCAAGGCAATGATGGATATGGGTGCTCCCCACAGGGCCAGGTAGCAGGGGGCTTGCACTGCTGGGTGGGCAGCTGCCTGGATCAGGCTGAAGCATCCCGAAGTGCTTTGGATCAATCTCACCCACTTTGGGATGCTTCAGCTTGACTCCAACTCACTCCAGAGCTGGACTGCTTCATTCCAAATCACCCTGATTCACTTCAGGATTAGGACTGAAGCGGTGCACAGCCCTACTAGCCACATTGATCCATGCATAATAAATCTCAGACAGCTGCAATTCACTCTATCTGGGGCTGCTGCTGTGCCTGGCTTGGAAGCTGCAGCTAGTGCACAATGCAGCAGTTAGGTTGTTCACTGCAGCACCAAGCTATGCACACATTGCATCTGTCTTAAAAGAACAACTTCGGACCAGGATAACTAGCTGACCATCTTCCCCTATATACACAAATTTGACCCCTGAGATTGTTCAGTAAAGGTAAAGGTGTCCCCAACCAGTCGTGTCTGACTCTAGGGTGTGGTGCTCATCTCCATTTCTAAGCCGAAGAGCCAGCGCTGTCCGAAGACGCTTCCGTGGTCATGTAGCCGGCATGACTGAACACCGATGTGCACGGAATGCTGTTACCTTTCCCGCCAAGGCGGTACCTATTTATCTACTTGCAATTTCTTGTTTTCAAACTGCTAGGTTGGTGGAAGCTGGGACTGAAGATGGGAGCTCACTCCGTCACGCAGCACTCAGGTCTCGAACTGCTGTCCTGCCGACCTTCCAGTCTGCAGTTCAGCGTCTTAACCACTAAGCCACCGCGGCCCCTGAGATCGTTCAGAGGAAGCCTTATTAGTCATCCCATGTCCAAGTGTGTGTTGTCAAGTGATGGCACATGAGTGGGTTTTCTTGGTAGTACCACCCACCTTCTTGAATGCTCCCCGATGTGTGGTCCAAGAGATGGAAATGGCAAGTAGGTTCGGCTGTGGCTCTGTTCTACTGTTCTTGTAACATGTTTAATGTGTTTATTATTTTGTACTGCTATTACATCATTTTTCATATTGTATTGTATTTTTATGTAAATTACTTAGGGGTCTTATAATATCAATCCCAGCGGAAGCTGGGTCCCAGTAGCCGGCTCAGGTTGACTCAGCCTTCCATCCTTCTGAGGTCAGTAAAATGAGTACCCAGCTTGCTAGGGGAAAGGTAGTCACACAACTGGGGAAGGCAATGGCAAACCACCCTGCTATAGTCTGCCATGAAAACGCCAGCGAAAGTGGCATCCCTCTAGAAGTCAGCAATGACTCGGTGCTTGCACAGGAGGAACCTTTCTTTTTTTATAATATCAAGAAGAATGTAAGTAGTTTTAATAATCAATCAATCAATAGACAAACAAACATTTTGCCTTTTGATGCCTCCCTGATTTTATTTTCCATTGCTGATATCATCTGAGGAATTTGCTCAGGAGTGTGACAGCTAAACTACTTGAGGCTAAACTACAACTACTTGGACCTAGCATCACTCCGAACTGAGGTCCAAAGGAGAAGCCTTCCTCTTTGGAGATTTCTCGACATTGGGGCAAACTCGACCCATCTAAGGATGGACGAAAGTCCCTTACCTGGTCCCGCAGCTATGTTCGGTGGTGGGGGGAGGCGCTCCGTTTCTCCCCCCGGAATTCAGGCCGGGGGGGAGGTGCCCCACCCCTCCCGGCCAAAATTCAGCCGGGGAGGAGGCGCCCCATCACTCGCCGCCGAAATTCAGGATAGGGAGAGCGCCCCGTCTCCCCGGCCATGAAATAAAAAAGTAAATTAAAAAAAAATGTGATAGGCTACGTAACGATTTACATAGCCTATCACGGCTAGATTTTCAAAGTCAGCTGTGATAGGCTACGTAAATCTTTATGTAGCCTATCACGGCTGACTTTGAAAAAAAAAAGAAGCGCGTATGCAAACGGCGGCGCCCTTATTTTCGCCGTAGTCTACGTAAATCTTTACGTAGACTACCCCTGCCCAAATAAGGAACGCAAATGGCTGCGCCCATGGGCGCCACCATTTGCGTACGCACTTTTTTTTTTTTCAAAGTCAGCCGTGATAGGCTACGTAAAGATTTACGTAGCCTATCACGGCTGACTTTGAAAATCTAGCCATGATAGGCTACATAAATCATTACGTAGCCTATCACATTTTTTTTTTTTACTTTACTTTACGGGGAAATGGCGGTGGCAGCAGCTGGTCAGAAGACCGGCTGCCGCCCCCGCCCCCACCGAAACGCCGCAGAAACGCCGCTGAAACTCCACCAGGACCCGCCGCCAAGAGGGACATTCGAAGGAGGTAAGTCCCATCCCGGGGAGGGGGTGGGGGGGCGGAGAATTTCACCACCAATTTCGGGGGGCCGAATGCGTTCAATACAACCAGACTAAATATAACCAGACAATATAACCAGACAATACAACCAGACTAAAACCAGAATACAACCTAGCAGCAATGCAGAGATTTAAAATTAGGGATGTAAGAAAGTGACTTACCTTTTCGTGGATTCTGTTCATGGTGGGGGGGGGAGGCGTTCCATCCCTTCCCCCGGAATCCTCAACGGGGAGGAGGCAATCCGGTCCTCCCCCCCAGAATCCTCAACGGCCGGCTGTGCTCCGCTGTGGCTCCACGGAGCAGCCAGCCAGGCCCAGGCCAGGGCCGTCCGCAGCCGGATTTCCAGCCGCGGCGGGCTCTGGGTAACAAAAAAACCCACAAAAAAAGTGTACGCAAATGGCGGCGGCTATGGCTGCCGCCATTTGTGTTCCTTATTTTTTGCTGTCTTAGTCTACGTCAATATTTACATCGACTAAGACAAGGAAAAGAAAGGGGAACGCAAATAGTGTAGTGGGCGCTATTTGCGTTCCTCTTTCTTCGTCTTAGTCTACGTAAATATTTACATAGACTAATATGGCAAAAAATAAGGAATGCAAATGGCAGTGGCTGTAGCCGCCACCGTTTGTGTACGCTTTTTTTTTTTTAAACCCAGACGTGATAGGCTATGTAAGTCTTTACGTAGCCTATCACGTCTATGGGGGGGGGGAGACACAGACTGCAAATGGCGGTGGCGGTGGCCATTCGGAAGACTAGCCGCCGCTGCTGCCAAAGCCGCCGCTGGAGCCGCCGCCACCCGGAACATCCACCCCAGGTAAGTCTCGGCTCCGGGGGGGGGATCCACGGGGGGCGGGGGGATGGCAGGCCATTCCGCAATGGATTTCAGGGGGCCGAATGCACTGGCATTTGGCCTCACCCAAGATCCGTCGTGGAATTCTCTGACAACCCTATTTAAAATACAGATTTCAAACAGCAAAGCTAAAAGTCTAGAAAGCTAAAATGATAAAATGCCTGGGAAAATAAAAAAAAAAGGTCTTCACTTGTCGCTGGAATACAGTGTAGGTGCCAGGCGAACCTCAGTATGGAGCTCATACCACAGCTGGGGTGCCACAGCAGAAAAGGCCCTCCTCCTGGTAGCCACCCGCCTCACTTCCTTTGGCAGGGGCTCACGGAGAATGGTCACTGAGGGTGATCCTAAGGTCCTGGCAGGCAGATATGGGAGCAGGCGATCCTTCAGTTAACCTGGCCCCAAGCTGTTAATGGCTTTGAATGTTAATACCAGCACATTGAATTGGGCCCAGAAATGGACTGGCAGCCAGTGCAGCCCAAAAAGCACTGGCATAATATGAACCTGTTGACCAGTCCCTGTTAGCAGTCTTGCTGCCCTATTTTGGACCAGCTGATGTTTCCGGACCATTTTCAAAGGCAGCCTCACATATAACACATTGCAGTAATCCAGATGAGAAGTTATAAGAGCATGGATAACTGTAGCTAGGCTATAGCTAACCAGATAAGGGCATAGTTGGTATACCAGCCTAATCTGATAAGAAGTGTTCCATGCCACTGAGTGTATGCCTACATTACAGGCATACATGGTCTAAAACTCCAGTCTGGAGGGCTGAGCAGGCAGTTATCTGATGAGCTCAAGCCCCCAGCTGGACTCCACTGACATCCCTAATCCTTCCAAGGTCTGTTGTGTTGAGTGTATCAGGGGGGGGGGGGTCCTGTCGTGTCCCATTTAAACTAAGCATTTAAGCTGTCCTGATCCTGAAGTCATTTAGAAACTTCAAGTATCGGCATATAAAAACTTTCCATGGCATCCCTATCCAAATGTCTGGACACATGCAGTTTCCTCATGCTGCCTTTGGCTGGCTATCATGCACCAATCAGAGAGGCATTGCTGGCTCAGATGGAAGCATTTGGAGCACAGAAAGCTTGCCAGAACAAAGGAGGAATGAATGTGTTGCAAGCTACGGAGATATATAGGGAAGCACTGATGTTAAAACTACCCAGCTGGACTCAGGTGTGTAGCCAGAGACTAGCAGACGAAGATGACCAAGTCTGGCTACAGGGTAGGTGGTCGGTAGGGCCACCTGTTGAATTCATAGGGCTCATTTAGATTGCAACTGGGTTCAGTAAGACAGCTGGTAGCTCAAGGTGGGTCAAGTTGAGAGACCCCTGTGCTCGGCCTCTTGGAGTGACTACTGAGATCAGCAGTGGTAGGTGCTGCTTCCACATAGAAGTGAATGACTTGAACCTGCTGAAAGGCAAAGCATGCATTGTGCAAGCCTTGGAGGAATTTGGATTCATATGGCCCATTGGGCCATGCATGGACATAACATGATTGTAACTGCTAATTGGAAGGGAACGGAGTGACATTTAAGATCCAAAGTGCCTGGACAAGGCCTGGAAAACAGCGATGTCTATACAAATCTGCACTGCTATGATCAAGAGTATCCTCCCATTATTCCTCGTATGGTCAGAAATCAGTCCTGATTGCACAATTGAAGTTGTGCAATCTAGACCTATGCATGTGTATTCAGAAATAACTCCCAATGCGTTTGATAGAGCTTACTGCCCTGTAAGTATGCATCAGGTTACAATCTCTAAAAGCACTGAACTTTACAACCGTTGGGCAGTATCCAGCAGTGACATTCTGCAAACTCCAGCAGCACAAGTCAAGCTCTGCTGAATCTTTCCATTGTACAAGCAGTTGCCAATTAGGCTTGTGCAACCAATAGTATGAGAAGTCACACAACCAGTTGTACAACGTCTTCCACAACGCATTGCACAATAGGTGCAAGCAGTTGTGAAACCAGTTGCACAGTGGGAATGTGCAATGTTGCACAATGCATTGCACAATGGGTTGCACAATGGGTTGCATAAGAGTCATGCAAAACTGCTTGCATAAACGTAACTTTATTTGGAGTTATCTCTTGTGCATACTTTAGGACCTAGCTTCCGTTAGTGCAATGTCATTTGCACTAACGAATGACCCAGCTGGATACTGTCCATTAGAGATGTGTGAACTCATCCCCATCTGGGTTCTCTGGACTCCTACCTAGCCCTTGCCCTCACTCACCAGTCCCTGGACTGCACTTGAGCCCCTCCTACCCTCGGTGAGCAGCCTGCACTCACCCCAGCAGCCTCATCGAGCTCTGTGATCACCATTTCTAAAAAAAATAAAATGGCGATTGCAAAAATGCACATGTCTTTGTGTGCATGAAATGTGCATTTTTGCAAATGCGCATATTCTCATGTGTGAAATGCGCATTTTCGCGAAGGCACACATTACTGTGTGCACGAAAATTAGCATTTTCCCTAAAATACGCATTTTCATGCATACACAAATATGTGCATTTGCAAAATGAGGATTTCCACATATGCAAATATGTGCATTCACAAAATGCACATTTTCACATATGTGCAAATTTGCGCATTTTTGCAATTGCCATTTTATTTCTCAGAAAATGGTGACCGCGAAGCTCAACAAGGCTGCCGGGGTGGGTGCAGGCCATTCACTGAGTGAGGGCAGGCAGTGGGCAGGGGCTTGATGAGTGGGGCTTGGGTGTGCAGGCAGGAGCAGGTCCGCTGGATTCCCGGACTGAATCGGACGCCTGTGCCATCCCTACTATCCATAGATATTATCTACAGAATGGGATTCTTCCTTTCAGCATTATTAGTAGCTATGTGGCTGTAACTCAGTGGCAGAATACATAATTTGCATGAAAACTGTCTGAGGTTCAATCCCTGGCATCTTCAGGAAATGCTGGGGAAGTGTCCTGTCTGAAACCCTAGGGAGCTGCTGACAGTCAGTGTATACTGAGCTTGATGGATTGATTCAGTACAGAGCAGTACAGGATATCCACAAATTCAACCTAAACAGAAATCTTCATCAGTGATTAGCTTTTTCCTCCGTTAGATAGGATTTCTAAAAAAAAAAAAAAATGCAGTGATCAATGCAAAAAACAAAACAAAACGTTATTTGGTAAGCTTTAAAAAAAAAGAGTAGGAGGAAGGGTTCTCCCATCTTCCATCATGCCATATCAGAAGAAAATGAATGATAAATGCATCACACATACACATACAGAGAGAGGGAGAGAGAGGCACTGTTAAATAGCAGTGAATATGTTTAAGATTGTGTAGGCAGACTCTAATTTATGGAATACAGGTCCTTCTGATACAATTTCTGGAAGTTTGAGTCGTTCTTCTTCTCTCTCTCTCTCTCTCTCTCTCTCTGTGATTAGTTTAAAAAAAAATGCTGTAGTTACATGGTCTGCAATTTTTTCCTGGACTCATACGGGGCCACATTTTTTTTCTGATACATCTTGCAGGGGGAATCTTGGAGCAGTTAAATCCAGGTTCTAATCATATGCTTCTGGCTACATGTTGCTTCAAGCTACAGCTGGGAACAACCGAATTTCCCAGCATGCAGTGATTAGCATTTGAATCTTGACAAGTGCATTGCTGTCTGCATATCAATGGCTGAGTGATTGTTACAGGAGAGGCTCAAGCATCCAGTGTGCTTATAGCTTATCTGTCCACTCTGGCTTCTGTAAAAACACTTGAAACACTCAAATTTCAACTGTATTAGAAGTTATTCTCTTTTAAATCCCCCACCCCAATTCATACCCATACCAAAGAGCGGTATTACGTGCCTAAGTAGCTGAGACAACAAATGCCACTATGAAATACTAGGAGTCTGGAAGATCATTTAAGTGTCAAGAGTCACCATCTAATGCTAGCAGTGCAGTTTTCTGCTTCCAGCCACATGCAAATTGACAAGTATTTAATATGTAACCAGATAGCATTTCTAATGGGAAGATTAACATAGCCAGAGAAAAATCCAATTATCCTTTCCTTGGTTGTTTGCCCTCATTATAGTTTTGTTTCAGGAGTAATGTTTTGTTAAAAAAAGAAGAATTGTTTATAAGACCAATATGAAAGTATTTTTAGGGTGTGTGTGTGTGTGTGTGTGCGTGTGTATGCCATTGGCACGAGCTGAGGAAGCTGTGAATTGAAATAAAATGCATGTATGTAGAAAAGCATTTTCTGCTGCATTAACCTCTTTGGGATAGGAGTAGGGATGTACAGATTGTGTAAAATTGATTCCATCTGTTTCACAGGTTTGCAGGATGGCGCCCTTCGTTCCGTCATGCACCCATCAACGGAAATATTTTTTTTAATTTACGCAAATTTGCATGTTCAAAGATGTGTGAATTCCCACAAAATGCACAAAGCCCCCGCCCCTGCATATTTTCACACTTTGACCTATGGTGTGTGTGTGTGTGTTTCTCTACAATGATATGTGAGCAAATTCCTGAAGGTTAGAAAAATGGTCCGCAAGTTTGTGGAATCCACCCAGCAGGGGAAAAGCCAGTCCACTGCAGAATCCACAGGTCAGATTCATAAACATCCAAACACATTTGGTTCAGTTCAGGATTTCTCCAACATCCCTAGACAAGAATACACAAGCTTTCAAGTGACACTGGATGTTTCAGCAGGTAAATTAAGAGAAAGTAAATGCTCAGCTTTAGAGTTATTGGCACTTGTAACCTCCCTCCCTCCATCCACCCACCCCCAAAACACTGGCCCCAGTCCAGCTATAAATGCAGACAATGGCTCACAGGCAAAATTGAGCAGCTTTTGTTGTGTATAGCATCTTCAGCTATCCACACAGTTCAACAGGGCTTGGGTGAATATTTTAATGCAGATGGAACCGATTACAGGCAAGGATCTCTCTTGCTAAACTGGGGTGCTTTTGCTCACAGAATACATTAGACTGTGCCCCATTCTGCTTTAATTTAATTTGGGAATACTTCACATTGCCCGTTCTGGTTCAAAATCGAAGTCAAGTGGGAGTTACATAACTGGAGCTCTATGTGCTCTTTTACAGAAACAAGCTGGAGGGGATGATCTGGAACAGTGTGTTCTTGAGAGGCTGGAGCCCCTCCCTCCAATGTTTTCATGATGAACCCCCACCCCTTGAAACTACTGTATGCCCCCAATGATAAAAAATAAATAAATACTGGTACAGCACCAGAGATGTACAAGACCTTCCTTTCAGTTGGCAAATCACTCAAAAATGCCCTGTTTGCAAATTTGCAAACCTGCGTTCATATTCAGGAAACGCAGTTTTGTTCTTTTTTGTTCTTTTTTTTTTTAATGTACACTTTCAGGATTCAGTGAATGGGGGAAATGCACACACTGTTTGCAATGCACACTTTTCTCATTTTAATGCCCTCCCCCCATATAAATGAGAACGGGAACAAGTGAAACTGAGCTTTGAAGTGAAGTTTGAAGAATGTTGGTGAGCTTGAGCATCCCTAGAGAGCCACATCCAGATTAAGACCCAAGCTACCACATCATCATTGGGGACAGTCCTCCAATGCCCCATCCATATTAGGGACCCTTGCAAGCTGCCTGTTGAAAAGATTTCAGTTGGGAAATCTGGGAAATATAATAATTCAATTAGAGAGTTGCTACCAGTCAGAGTAGTAAGTTGTAGTAGAGTAGATTTCTGAATCTCTCTTCCAAAATACACACACAGCCACACCTTTTAATACAGGTGCTTGTATTCAAGAACACCACATCTGAGGTTCCAGGCATCTTTCTCTTCCTTCAGCTTCAGTTCTTCTTTATTTCTCCCACATAACCTCACTTTACCTCATGGCTTGCCTTCCATGGCAAAAACTGCTTCCTTTAATGCATACTCAGCCCTAGTAATGCCAGAGCCAGTCACCCTGCTGCCAGGAAAATTGGATCTACAGGAAGAGCTATAGGAACTACCGTCTTGGCTGTAGCTGCAATACCAGTGGTGAAAACAACATCTCCTGCCTGTGGTCACAGTGGGCTTTTATATCAGGTCTTGGCCTACCTTCTACTTGTAGGCTTTCCAGAGGCATCTGGTTGTGCACTGTGGGAAACAAGACCCTGGAATACTACAGTTTCAGTCTGATCCAGCAAGGCTTTCCTTGTGTTTGTGTGCTTATTTAAAATATTTCTAGGCCACCTTTCCAAGTCTGCATACAACAATAAAATTAATATAATAAAAATCAAAGTGGTAGTAAAAACTGGAAATTCCAAGGCAACCTGCAACTGGAGTCAACTTCAGATGCAGGCGGAAGAGAATCAGAAGAGCCATAGACATAGTCACAGACCCACTGAAAGTCAGGAACTGAATCAGGAAGGTACTGCAAGGATCAAAGGCCAAGAAAAGTGCAGATTTAGAACCAAGCAGAAAGTCAGGTTTCAAGGCAGCCATAGAAGGAGAGGAGGGAATGTGAAGGCAAAGACAAGCAAGGTCACAATCCAATGCAGCAGGACAGAGAGTAGAGTCTTGACAGTGAAGACAAAGTGTTCAGACTGATAAGATGGCTTGACTGCAAGGGCTTTATAGGTCTGTGTATGTCCTGATTAGCTGACAGTATTCAGCCTGTGAAGTAGGGATCTAAAAGAAATTTGTTTCAGTTCATTTTTTGATCAGGTTTTTATCTAGTTTGCACCTTCCTGAAAACAAACAAACAAAGCTTGCAATCTGATATGGGCTTGAATCAGAATGAGCTTTGAGATGGAATTCAGACAACTTTGGTGAGGTCAAGATCTGCTGATTTGCACATCCCTACTGTGAAGTCATCTAACTCTGTTCAGGCTGGAATTGCAGCCTAGAGGACACCATTTCCCCCTAAGGTCAAGTCTATCTGGCCTCCTGAGCAGTAGTGTAGTGGGAAATTCAGAAGTGCAGGGTCCCTTCATGATAGTCACAGCCATGCCCCCTTCTAAAATTATGCAACCTTGTAAGATTATATAATACAAACAAGCTTTCAGTCACTTACTGTGTTTGGAGTATCTGGTCACCCTAATTCATAATTATTAAAAGGTCCATTTGAAAAGAAACACACACACACAAGTCATGTCCAGCAACTTGCTAAAAAATATAATTTTGTTAGTCCTTTCTAATTCAAGAAACATGCAATAATAATAATATTAATAATAATTTTATGATTATTATTATTATAAAGAGCCATTGCAACCAGATGTGAAGCAATGCCCCAATAAAATAAATGGAAATAGGGCTGCAGTGACCCACACAATGCCTTTTAGGCTGCAATCCTATACACATTTATTTGGGAATAAGCCCCATTGAACATAATATTCCTTACTTCTGAATAGACAAGTAGGATTGCCCTACAAGGCTACAAGCATAACTACACTCACTAGGGAAGTAAACTCCATTGAATGCATTGGGACTTACTTCTGAGTAAACAAGCGTAGGATCCTACTCTCAGGAGGGGATAGATCGAACCCCAGGCCCCCTCATGTGCCTTGAAGGACAAACATGGTGTGCAAACAAACAGCAGGTGAAAACTTTTCACTGCGTGGTGCTAAAACATGATCCCCTGCTAACGTCTGCATATCAAGCCCACTAGAATCCCTCCCCCACACACAGCAAACCCCACGCATAACCATGAGTGACAGACAAACAATGGCAGCAGCAGCGCCCCCCCACCCCGCTCCTACTGCTGTGGCCAGCAGCAGCAGCCCTGAACAGGTGGCTGGTGCAGGACAATGAGGGCAGTGGAGGAGAAGAGAATGGTGGCAACTGTCATGCAGCCGACTGGGAGGGCATGCATGGAGTGGGGATGGGCAGCAAAGTGGGAAAGGGGGCAGGAAGGGGCTGGCTGGGGACAGTCAAATTGTGAGGCATGGTGGCTGCTCAGGGGGTGGAAGGCAGAGAAGCTGAGGACTGAGGAGGAGAATAGGGGCATCGAGGAGAGGGAAAGTGGCTTTGGTCCTGGGTGCCTCTTTTCTCCCTCTTCTCGTACTGAGGAGGGGAGCAGGTGACCTTGGGGCTGCAGAGCTCCTCAGGCTCCCTCTCTCACCCCCTTTATCTGGTTGGTTCTGTGTGGCAGGTGAAAGGCAGCCACCAGTCACCTGCAATTCCTTCCTCTGCTCCCTCCTGCTGCTGCATTTGCTCCCACAGCAGCAACAGCAGCAGACTGGTACCTGGCTGGGGGCCAGCTCCAATAAAAATACAGGAGCAAGGACGCCAGCACTACATAGCTGCACCTGAGGTCCCAGGGGGCTGGTTCCACAGAAGATAAGGTGCTGGAAACCAGCTGTGGAAAGTTATAGTTTGAGATCCCCACTAGATGCCTGGAACTTCCCTGCCTCTGTTGATCATGGGCCTGTGTTTGAATTGACTGTTGTCCAGCAGCAGCCTATAAATCAGGTATAGTCCTAATCCATCCATTTGTAAAATAAATACAATAAACTGACACAAGTGTTCTTCTGAGCACATCTTAAAATGTGTATTATTCTAAAATGCCTTGCTGACTTCAGTTACAAGTTGATAGTTATATGCAAAATGGTATATGTAAAGTAGGGCAAGGTTTCGATGTACTGTTCTCTGCTTAATCCTGCAGACAATTTTGTCCAAGAGTACATCTAAAGTGGTTAATCCAATCGTTTATTTTATGCATTATCATAAAAGCTCAGTAAATCATGAACTGAGTCAAGATCTTGGCCTTTTCCAAATTTCTAATTTTTATGAATCAGCAGGTTTGTGCAACCATAATAATCTGAATTTCAAATGATACATTTATATTTAATACTGCACCAGGATGCATAAGAAATTACAAAAAGATGCCTGGTGAAAACATTTCAAGGAGCTGTGGATCTGTAACGTTCGTAATGTGATATGTAATATAACGGGACCCCCCGCTTCAACTCAGAACCTGTTTAGGTGTTCAGAAATGGCCCATATCTGCTCAGATAAATTCATAGTTGGCCCACTTTGACTCAGTACTGACCCCAAGCTGATGTTCAAAAATCCAGTACTTCAGGTAGGGAAGTTAGAGAATTCCGCCATGGACTCTAGTGAGTCCGTGGCGGAATGAAGCAATCCCCCGGCCACCCTGCGAAACCTCCCCGGGACGGACCCTACCTTTTGTCGGCCGTACGCTGCCCTCGTCTGCAGGTGTGAATGGTGGCCCCGGTCTGTGGCCACTATTTGCATCCCTGCTCTTTTTGTGATAGGCTACGTAAATATATATGTAGCCTATCATGGCTAATGCAGGGATGTAAATGGCAGCCGCTACACCACTTGCGTCCCTGTGTTGCCGTGATATCTTACGTATATATTTACGTAGCCTACATGAAAAGAGCAGGGATGCAAATGGCGTAGTGGCCACCACTTGCATCCCTGCTCTTTGCCATGATAGGCTATGTAAATACTTACGTAGCCTATCATGGCTAACGCAGGGATGCAAATGGCAGCCGCTACAGCAGCTGCCATTTACGGCCGCAGCCCAGCAGGGGATGGAGATCTGGCTGCAGGTGGCCCCAGCCAGTGGCTTGGCTCCACAGGCTCGCGCAGAGCGGAGCCGGCCAGGGAGGATTCCAGGGAGAGGGATGGATTTAGGGATGTATGAATCACTTACCTGTTCCAGTTGGGGCATTCGCTGGGGGCGGGAAGCGCTCCGTCCCTCCCTCGGAATCCTTGACTGGGGGGGAGGTGATCTGATCCTCCCCCCCCCCGGAATCCTACCCGGCCAGCTCTGCTCTGCGGCGGCTCCTCGGAGCAGCCGGCCAGGTCCGTCCGCAGCCGGACTTCCGGCCATGGACGGGCTGCTGCGGATGCAAATGGCTGCCGCCGTAGCAGCCGCCATTTGCGTCCTTCCAGGCTGCTGTGATAGGCTATGTAAGAATTTATGTAGCCTATCAAGGCTACCCCCCCCCAAAAAAAAGTGGCTTACGCAAATGGCGGCAGCTACGGCGGCCACCATTTGCGTTCCCTATTTTTTGCCGTTCTAGCCTACGTAAATATTTATGAAGGCTAGGACGGCGAAAAATAGGGAATGCAAATGGCAGCTGCTGTAGCTGCTGCCATTTGCGTATGCCATTTTTTTTTGGGGGGGGTAGCCATGATAGGCTATGTAAATTCTTATGTAGCCTATCATGGCAACCTGGAGGGATGGCAATGGTGGCCGCAGCAGCCCGGCCACGGCCGGCCAGCTGCCGTGGCCATGGCCACCGAATTCGCTGCTGGAACCGCCACCGCTGAATCCGCCGCATCCGACGCAGGTAAGTGCCATCCCAGGAGATTCCATGGGGGGCGGGGGGGGTGGGAGGCCATTCCGCCATGGATTCTGGGGGGCCTCAGAATCCGGCCTCACTGGAATCCATGGCAGAATTCTCCACCATCCCTAAATGGATCGTCTCCTCCGCACCACAGATGCCCTGCAACGGAACCAGGTAAGGGATTCGTACATCCCTAACTTCAGGCTTCCAATTGAATTTCCATGGGAAATTCAAAAATAACTATAACATTTTTCTCTTGGTGAGAACTGGAACATACTGGCAGGCATAGTAACCCCTCAGAAAGGAATTATGCTAACCAAATGTCAGAGAGATAGGTGCAAGTGTTTTTGTGCTATGCGTGTAAGTGTATGTATGTATATATGTATGTGTGTGTGTGTGGAACTATATATATATATATATATATATATATATGTATGGAACTACACACACACACACACACATATATATATATATATATATATATATATATAAAAATATACATATACATATATATATATATATATATATATATATATATATATGCATGAAAATTTTCAAAGATAATGGCCATTTCTGAGGCAATTCAGCCTGCCATGTTTCAGTTGAATAGGCTCAGGGTTTTTTGCACAAGAACAACCTTGACATTTTGAGGGTCTCCAAAAGTAGATGTGCTTATTCCCTACATTTCTTGTGGACCATTGTTCTGAAAATGGCAGACAGCCTAAATAAGAAATCTGCAAAGTTTCAGAAGGATAGATGCAGCAATTTATGTGGAAGGCGAGTCATCCATTGGGGGGGTAATTGATTCACATCTCCTTCCCTCGCCCCATGTTTTTGGACAGTTTGTATGAAAATGGCTGCAAAAATTAAGGAGTTATACAATGATTAAAAACAACAACGACAACAACAACAACAACAACTGCTGGTTTACGAGCAAAGTTAAGGCTATCTTACATTAGGCCAAGCTCCACAAAGCCAGGAAATTCGAAATATGGCTGTGGTGAATCATAGCATACACCCCATGATCGGGTTAGTAATGGGTAGCTTATGAAGTCAGTAGCGACTGGCTGGTCCTAGTGATCTCCATCAGTGGCTGAGACAGCAACTGAAGGACTGGCTGATGCACCTGGAAAACCTGCTACTGGTGCAGACAAACAACAAAGTCAAGTATGTCATGGAAGTGGTAATACTCCAAGCACACTCAATACTTTCCCAGGAAGAAGAGGGTGACATGTGGTTTCATGAGGGTCATCAAAGGAAAGGAAACTTTATTTGCTCTCTTAGTTAGCAATACAGACTATGAACCTAGCATCCACTTTTGATGGATGAATCCTTCAGGCATACTTCAGCCTAGAGCCACACAAATAAATGATACTTCCTTTGCCCTCTACAAATGCAGGACTCTTTGCAGTGGAATTGGTTGATGTGGTCTATGCTCACAAACATAGATTCATAGGTATGTATGAAAAATTTGTTTCATTTTGTTTTTGATCAGGAATTACCCAGTTTACACCTTCAGGACTGAACACAGACTTGGATGGAGTCTTCATTCCTGAGATTGCAATATGATTTGGGTCCCAACAAATCTGAATTTCACACCATTTTGAAAATGCACATGAAAATGTGCATAGTTTAAAAGAAATGTGCACAAATATGTTTAATCAATGAGAGAAGAATGTGTACATTTCAAAGATGTCCACAACTGATGCATGCATTTGAGTGGGAAAAATATGCATGGAACTAACACACAGATTTTCGGGGGGAAGGGGGGGGAAGCTTGCAATTTGATATAAACTCAGAACAAGTCTCAAGATGGAATTCAGAGAATTCCATCAAGCTTGGGGTTTGCTGGTTCACACATCCCTAAGACCCAGCAGGCCATGAAGAAGACACACAGCACAGACTGAGAGCTGTAGCTCAGGGGTAGAACACCTGCTTTGCACGCAGAAGGTCTGAGTTTCAATTCTTGGTATCTCCAGATATGGCTAGGAAAGAATCCTGTCTGAAACCCTGGAGTCAGTCAGTATCAACAATACTAGATTGACCAATGCTCTGACTCAGGATAAGGCAGCTTCCTATGTTCCTATGTTCCTAATAAACAATAGCAATTGTACAGGAATTTAGACTATACTGAATGATAAAGAATAACATTAAGAAGTACTCCAGGAAAAAAAGCCTACAAGAAGGAGAGATTTTGGAAGGACAAAGGAGCCATGGAGGCTATGTACTTTGGCCATTTGTCTACTAAATGACAGGAGCTATGAAAGTGTAATTTAACTCTTTGAGCCAGGAAGGTGAACCTTGAGTGTTTTAGCCATGAATTGATTTGCTCCTCCCACAAACATTTTTAGGGTAATTAGTATGAAAATGGGACACATCCTAGAGGTGTCCCCAGGCAAGAAACATGCAAAGTTTCAGAAGGATAAGTACAAGGTCTAGTGTGAAACCTACTTTAAGGCTTGTTTCATAATGAAACCTTGTGCCATTGGAAGAACGGTAATCTCATAGACCTAGTTCACATGACTTGACAACTCACCCATGGTGGGTTGTCATGACATTTGAACCTGGTGCAGTATCCACAGGGTGGCTTATTTGTCATGAACAAACCACACTGAGAACCCATAGCTTGATGGATTGTTCAGGGTGTCTTATTTTCAGAGTGGCTTGTTGTGTGACCTCCGAACCCAGCAGGCCTACTTCATCATGAGTTGTCAAGAATAGCTAGAGACATGCCTGAAAACAGCCATGAAACCCCTTTGTTGCTCCTCACAATGCTGCTAGTGCCATCTTACCTCATCCCTTCTCAGTGCCCTCTGCCCCGTGCTCCTAAGAACTGAGAAGAAAGGACATGAATTTTCCTCTTGGTTTTACTGCTCTGCCATTGAATGTGTGCAGTTTTAGCAATCTGCCTCACTGGTTTGCCATGCAATTTGCATAAGTTTCCCCTCAGCTTTATTGTTCTGCCTTGAAATGTGTTTATATTTACAGATCCCCTTAATTGCTCTGCCTCGAAAGTTGTGTATGTTTACCAGTCCACCTCACAGTTCTGTAACCAACATGTGTATCTGACAGCTAATAATGGAGACCAGTGAAGTTAAAAGCACAGGGGGGGGGGCAGAAAGTTGCTGGCAGCTGCAGGAGAAGGATCTTTTAGAGTTGGTGTGCTTACCTTGGGAGTAGATAAAGCAGCCATAAAAAAAGTGTTGGCTAGCAAGGGAAGCATGAAGGGGAGGATGAAATTGGCAAGGACATTGCGAGCGGATATGGGTTAAAGAAGACGCAGACAACAAGCTTGGGTTGAAAATTGGGCCACATTTTATTGAAATACTTGCAAAGGGGTAACTAGGACGGGCATCTAACTGTGACAGCAGCTAGCTGGCACTTCTTGGGCGAAAACACACCCAGCCTGAGGGGTGGCGGTGATCTCGCCATCCCTCCGGACTGCCCCTTTTGGGGGAGGTAGACCTTCCGGTGTCACCCCCAACCTGGTGCCGCAAAACACCTGGGTGAGTGAGTAGGGTTGGTCTCCCAGGCAACCCTTATCCCCCTGCCGAGCCGCACAACCCTTTTGGGGGGCCTCAGGCGTCACCTGTCACCATAAGGTGCCTCTGCATGCACACCATCCCTACTTTCCTGTTTTGCCCGTCCTAGCCACCACAGGAGTCACAAGCCTAGAGCTTGTGAAACTCCCCCCACCTGCGCAGAAGAACTTCCCGCAGGCCCCTTTGCAGATCAGACAGAAATATGTTATTTACTACATGAGACAGGCGGACACCGTCCTACCTGTAACGCTCCCTCCATGTCCACAGAATTTCCTGGCAGATGGTGCGTCCATCGCCACATTCGCATAGGCCATACGCCATTTCTCTATGTGCTTTCCAACGTGCCCTGCCACTGGCAATGTCATTCCATGCCTTCCCATTGATCCATGGGAGCGGTGAGGACTGCAATAGGCTACTTCCGGCCAGGTATGCCGGACCACCTGCATCTCAACCAAGGCCTGTTGGATCAGGTCCTTGCCTGGCTTACAGCCAAAGTCATTCCTCTCAATGTGCAGCACCTGTACCTGCGGAGGAAGACTTAACAAACTTTGGTGGAACAGAGTGAGGACGGGACTCCCACCGTACGCCTCGTCTGAGAAGCCACTGGATCCCAATGTGTCGGAGTGACAGAAGCTGAAGTCCGAAGATGACCTACAAGCCCTTTGTGCAGCTCAAGACATCATAACGTGCCCATGTAAGAGCACCCGTTCCGGTGTACAACAAGTCTGCTAATCTAAGGAGTAAACACATTAGGGCAAGCAAAGCGAGAATCGTGTCAGGAAGAAGCGGATAACTCACAAATGCAGGCCGGAATGCTGTGAAGTCCCATTTTCAAACTGCCATAACGTGCCTGTGAGAGAAACCTCCTGTGGCATAACCCATTGACTTCTGCTTGGCCGTGGGCCCCTGCCGTGCCCTTGCCATACCGATCAGTTTGATCACCAAATACGTGTGTTACATTGGGCCAGACCTGTACCGTGAAGTATCTCAAGGCCCTCTGGAACAAATCGGACTTGAGATCGTGAAGTATCTCAAGGCCCTCCAGAACAAATCGGACTTGAGATCCCAGTCCAACCCTGAATTCCTAGGGGGGGCTTGTAGACGGCCATCAAGGTTGCTGTGTGGAACAGGGAAACGTCTTACTGAACAGGACAAATGGAGGGCCATTACCCCCGGAGCCCAAAAGGGAGGTATCCGGGGAGATAGGGTGGCTAAATCTACTAAAACAGGCGACAACTGTGCCCAACCCTATTGCATTCTGAACCCTAAATCTGACATGGGAGACAAAAAGTCCCAGCGTTGTGGGCCGGAAGGCTAAATGGCCATTTTGTGACTTATGGTCCCAGATATTCTGTTGTTCCTTAAGGAGGCACAAAATTGTGGCCAATGAACTATAGGTAAGGGCCATGATTCCTGTTGCCGAAGCTTTTCCTATTGCGCAGCACGCCATACCTGCTCTGTCGCAGGCGGCTCGTGTACTGAGAGCCATGGAATGCAGGATGGCATGCTTGGCTTCGGTATCCCAGTCTCCCATAGTACTGTAGTATGGGATCTGGGAATGTACGCACCAGCGGGGCTAAGGCCTAGAAGTCGTTGACCTAATTTTGTGACAAAGTATCGACAATTGGGTTTGCCTAACCCAGCACATGGCGGACCCAGAACCAGATGTTGTAACACCGACACTGGAGCGCGAACACACTGACGAATGACATGACCCTCTGATTTCAGGAGGATGGGGAATGAATAATGTCATCACGTTGTCATACCGAAGGGGGGGGGGGGTTACTGATTTGGCTATGAGATCAAATCAGAATGTGCTTGGTGGCGGCCACCTCCACTCTACAGGGCAATACCCACAGCACGATCGGACCTGCCCCAGGAGTCTAACCCCCCCCCCCGGAGTAGCGGCAGAACCCTGTGAATCTGCAGGCCGGCTTTGAGGGGCAGCTCACGCCTCCGGAAGGAGGTAGCCATTGAAGCCATATTAAGTTGAATCCCTGCCCATGGATATGTACGCACAACAGAAGTGACCCTGGGTCAATGATGCGGCAGCCGCAGTCCCTGCACTGCCCAAACTGAGCCGGCAGGAGAAGGCACGGCCAGGGGTTGCTACTCTAACTGTGAAAAGAAGATGCCCAACCGTATCTTTCATGGTCCACCACAGGAAACCCTAGGAAGATGTATAACTGCTTGGAGCTGTGCCCAAAAGTCCTGAATGTTGTCCTGAGGGAGGCGAGAATAATGCCTCAGGGTATCAGATTGGCTTCACTGAATGTTGATGTGGGAGGTGGGCCCTCAACCTTTTGTAAGTTAAGGGACCCCGAGGTACAAGGAAGGGGAAGCAATGTTTGCATTAGGTCAGAACATTGACCACCATCTTTGGACTCCATGTAGCATATGCCAACAGGAACCCGTGGCCGGGATCCCAAACCAAGACAACTGCCGCATCGACGAGGTGTATCGCACTGAACACAGATGATCCGGGATCTTGTGCTTAACAGACTGGCCCTCAGGGAAGATAGGTTACAAATCTGGATAAACCCCTTAGAGGATTTCCTGGGCACCGTTTGGAGAAGGAAAATCCCTAGCGTAGATATCGGGGTGTGGAAAAACGGGGGGGGGGCCTATAACCCTTCTGCCAGTATTGCCTTAAAACCTCTCACAAATATGTCGACACCTGGCAAGGGGAAATGTTGCGTACTAAGTAAGGATGGCTTATATTGACCTAGAAAAAAGGGGGAGGGGTCCTAAAACCTAGAATGAAACCGTGTTCCAAGTTAAATGTGTCCCCCTAGTTGGGGTAGCATCTTAAAGCCGGAGTAGCTTGGCCAACCTAACCAGGCCTGGGCCCACCGGAGGGAGCTGTAGCCCACCTCCCCGGCTTTCTACTGCCTCGGCCTTTCCAAGGGGGATCCTACAGTCCCCAGGCATTGGACAAGAGGTGCACGAGTGCTGACTGCAACAAGGCAGCACTCATGACAAAAAGGCACAGGTTCTGGGAGTATGTGCCCGGGGGCTGTATTCCCATTACAGACAGCGGTGCTGAAGCAGCGGACCTGCTATAGGCCGAGGGCCAGTGCGGGAGACAGCCTGGGGAATGTGGCCACTGTCAGATCTGTCGCCGAAACACGGCCAGGGAGGAGTCAAATTGGAGCGAAAAGTCCAGGTTCATCAGGTCCCTGCGCAGAGAAGGGTCAATGGCGGCCCTCCTATGGAAGGCCTTGACATAAGCCAGCCGCACACCTCCTCAAGTGAAAGCCATTACAAGAAGGAGTAGCACCAGTGGCCTCGCAACTCGCCAGATTAATGTAGGGATCTGATATGCCACTTACGCAGATGCCCGAGCAGGCGGGACTGAATCCATTGTGGCCGTGCTCTGAACCCCGACTGGAAAACAGATGTTGCTTGTGCACTCGGGGAAGGGGAGGCCGAAGAATGGAGGAGCTCCACCGGAGGCAGTGAGCCATTAGGAAGCCGAGGAAGAGGAGATGGAGGCTTCCACAGGGTCCAGACGAGCTGAAATAGAAATAAGTAGCGAGCATTGGGTCGGCTGTTGCGATCACTTAAACTGGACCACTGAGGGTTTCTTAGGCCTGGCCGGGGGAGGGGGAAGGGATCCCTGGAGAATGCTCAGCAGTTTCCCAAACGAGAAGAATTGACGCCTCTACCGGGTCTGCTTCATCATCAGACTCGGACTCTGGCCTAGGCCGCAATCTATTGGGGAGGGGAGGCAGAGCCCTACCCTTCCTGTTCTTTCAACCTTGGCCATTCTTGGGGGGGGCATGTAGTACAAAGTGAGATAAGGTTGGCATGATATTGGCAAGAAAAAAGGAAGGGCCCGGGTCCCTGGACCCAGTCCAACACTCAAACAACCACCCTTAAAAGTAAAAGTGGCAGGGGTCGGAGCACCCAGCAGGAGGTTCCAGTGGGCTACTCGCAGGGCACCCAGGACAACAGGCAGCAGTGCCTCCATTACCACTAGACAGGAGGGGGACCTTCCGCGTCCGGCAGCGGTTAGATAGGTGAGCGCACAACGTTCATCCTCTTCCTGTATGGCTCTGTGTGTTCACATTTAAGACACCGTGTGTCTAGCCCTTAACTTTTATTCGTTTATAGGGCAGGCGTGAAGAATCTGTGCCCCCCCTAATGACTCTGCCAGGGGTTCAGGTAGGGGTTTTTTTGTTTGTTTGTTTGTTTGTTTTTTTGCCCTACCTGGAGATGCCAGGGACAGGACCTGGCACCTTCTGTATGTCCAGCAGGGGACTAGCAATGAACTAAACCCCCGAAAAGGAGACTAGAACAAGGGTCTCTCAAGCCCCGGTTCAACACTGCAGCCACTAGGCCACAGTGGCTTTAAAGGGTTGCCGCCTGCTGCAAGCCCGGCACCCAAGAGGCGCGGCCGGGGCCGATGGCCACGGAAGCCGCGCCTGGGCACAGGCGCCCCATGCCAAAGCGCCTGCGACCCAGGAGTCACGATGGGCATGCAACGAGGAGCAGCGGCTGCTGGGGGTGTCTGTGTGAGTTTTCTAATCATTCTATTATTTTTATTTTTATTTTTATTATTATTATTATTATCATCATCATCATTATTTTTTCAATAACTATTTATTTATTCTTCTTTTATTTTATTTTCCTTCCTTTCCTTTCCTTTCCTTTTCATTTTTTTTAAAATTATTATTATTATTTTATTTTAATTGTGTGTGGGGGGGGCGCATGGTTTTTTTTTTTGGTGGTGGTGGGGGCGGACGAGTGCTTGCAAGAAAGGAAGCGGGGCGAGCATGCCGCCGCTCAAAGCGCCGGCACCCCCCAAGGCCGGAAAGCGCTGGCAGCCACCAGCGCCGCGCGCACGCTCGTGCCGCGCGGCGCTCACACCGGCCCAATGCACAGAGACACACGCCCCCCGAGAGCACCGGAGACCCGGGGCCATGGTAAGGGGGGGCACCCAGCCGCAGCAATCGCCGGCGCCATGTGGGGGAACAGGCCAACTGGCGCCGCACCCGAGCGCGCGCTGGCACAGCTGCCTGAGCTCCCGTCAGGACGGCAAGTGCCGGCTGGGGGGGGGCGGCGCCCCCATACAAGCGCTCCGCCATGAGGGCCAGCAATTTTGGGGCCGCGGCGGCACAGGCACGCTACAGCCGGCGAGGGAGGGGTAGGCGCTCGGCCTCTGTGAGCGCCGACGCCCCAGCAGGGGAGGGAAGGACGGCGCGGCACCTGGGCATGCGCCTGCACAGCCGCCGGCGCGCTAGCCCAGGCGGCCAGTGCCGGTTGGGGGGGGCGGCGCACACACACAAGCGCCCCGCCGCGAGGGCCTGCAACCCTGGGGCCGCGGCGGCGCAGGCACGCCGCGGCTGGGGAGAGGGAGGGGAGGGTGCTCGGCCTCCATGAGCGCTGGCGCCCCTGCAGGGGAGGCGCGGCACCCAGGCGTGCGTGGGCACGGCTGCCAGTGCACCCGCTGAGGGCAAGCGCCGTTTGACGGAGGGTGGCGCCCACACACATGCGCCCCGCCGTGAGGGCTGGCAACCCAGGGGCTGCGGCGGCACGGGCCTGTCGCAACCGGCGAGAAGGAGGGGCAGGCGCTCGGCCTCCGCGAGCGCCTCCGCCCCTGCAGAAGTGAGGAACGATGGCGCCGCTCTAAGACACGTGCCGGCACAGCCGCAGGCGCTCCGACCGGGGCGGCTAGCGCCGGCCAGGAAGGAGGGAGGGGCAGGCGCACTGCAGCCTGAACCGACGAGGCCCGTAGGCACAGTGCCTGAATGTGCTCCGTCACTGATGCCAGCGCCTCTGCCAGCAGTGGAGGCGCTGGCCATGGTAAAACCACGCAGGAGCATGTGCGCCCCACCACGAAGTACTAGTTCCCCTCTACTCAGCTCTGGTTAGGCCTCAATGCCAGCGAGGCTTTGGGCGCGCAGATTGCACGCCGAGTTCATGTGGCTGGGAAGGCGAAGAAGCTGGTCTCCAGCAGGCAGGTGTCCTTCGTTGTTTCTCAGCAAACCTGTAGTTCTCTCTAGCTGCGTTGAGCCAGAGAACTGAGATTGGGAGGAGGGCTGAGTTTAAGGCAACTCAGCCTGCCCCTCCTTGCATGGTGGTGCCACTGGGATGCACCAATCAGAGGCCCCTACGTCTTGTCACCCCACCCGCCCGCAATGCCCCCCCCTTTCTGCCAGACAAGCTGGTGTCGGGTAGGGCATTTGGCAAGATAGGGATATTGGTATGCTGGGCTAAATAACTGAGAGGTGTCCTTGTGCTCTTGAGCACTTGCACAAAACCCCAGGGGGGGGGATGTGAATACCTTTTCATAAGGGCTCAGAAGATCAATTCAATTTGGGGATCTGATGTGTGTGTTGGGAGTTTTCTTTGGGAGCCAGCAACCCCAGCAAACCAATTGCAGAAAGGAGGCTGATGTAGGGACCAAGGGATTGAGGACTTTTGCCACCAAGGTGCATAGAGTACATATCAGGAGCCTCCAGGAGG
This sequence comes from Heloderma suspectum, assembly GCF_057233095.1. NCBI lineage: Eukaryota > Metazoa > Chordata > Lepidosauria > Squamata > Helodermatidae > Heloderma > Heloderma suspectum. Next base: position 31,313,167 of record NC_139465.1, read on the forward strand.
ACTGAGGGGGACTGCGGAGTACGGGGGAGGACTCAAGCCCGGTGGTCTGTTGGGTTAGCGAGCCAATAACAACCAATGGCGGCTTATTCTCAGGGTGGCTTAGCGTGATATGGAAACTCACCCATAGTTTCAGCCTTGCCCTCCCCCAAAGCACAATGACTGGTGTCTCTGGTAAAATGTGCCCAAGGATCCGAAGGTGGACCTGTCAGTAACTCATATGTACTGTCGTCCTCGCTGCCTCTGCAGCATTTAGAGAAACAAAAACAAAGATGCCATTTGGAGACAAACCATAGCATGTCTCCAGACACAAGTCACCAATGAAGCTTTGTTCTGGGAAAGCTTTGGTTCTGTTGTCTTCAGAGGGAAGCCTTGCCTTTGGACTCAACAAAACCAGACTGAAACAGCCCACTTCTGTTAGGACTTCAGACTTTGTATGAATCTTATGCACATCCCTAGTACACACACACACCATAGTTGAAAATGTGAAATATAGTAGAAATGTAGGTTGTATTTACTGTTCTAAATCTTATAGCAATGTGTTTGTTTGAAACATTTTTACTCTGCTCATCCACCAAAATGAACCCAGAGTGGGTTACAGAAGATCAATAAAAAGAAGAAGACAGTCCCTGCCTGCAAGCTAACAATCTAAAATACATAAAATGCAATCATTCTGATGCAAGTTGCTGCGTGCTTCCCATCATACAGCTCCCAGACAGTAGTGCCAGTTGTGGGGGCCCTCCCTCCCTTCCTCCCTCCCTTCCTCCCTCCCTCCCTTCCCAGGACTACTTAAGAACCACCTTTTCTTGTGGGGAGGAGAGACAAGATGGCTATCAGACAAACTGAAAAACTGAGGAATAGATAATGTGCAGAAACACTGAATGGGTAGCCCTTAATTTAAATGTCCTGATCATTCAAATATTCCCCCCCACACACACACACTTCGGGGAATAATATCTGCTTTCCATGTTACATTCAAGGCATGGGAGCCACTGTAGTGCAGTCCTTATCAGCCTGAGCGTGGCTGAGTCCTTATGGCATCTGGCTGGAGGACCCACTGTCACTCCTCCCCATCTCAGTGTTGTCAGAGTTTCTGGAAGGGGTGACAGTGGTGTAGGGAGGGGGCACAGTCTCATGCAGCCCATTGTATCTCATGCTATCTTTATGGCGTGGAAAGCAGCAACACTGCAACAGCAGTTCCCATGCTGCCAGAGGACATAATGTGAGAACTGGGCCTTTGTTCATTATAGTGAATGTCTGTTTGCTCCCAAAGGGCTCACCAAAGCCTAAGACAGGTCCATGATCAGATCTCCCAGTGTTTACATTTAAATCAATTGATCTGAGCCAAAGGTGTGTTTAGAGCCCCCCCTTCCTTAAACATAAAATACATAAAGTTTGGTGGTCTGACTATAGACCTTCTTCATTGGGACAAATTTGAACTCTTCTGTATTGAAATTGTGTCATCCAAATCAGATGATCTCTTCAGATAAGCCTTATGCATGCATTCACCTGTGCATGTGAAAGGTAAAACTTTGTAGGGAGCAGTGGCGTGCACGCAAGCCCAGCCCCAATGTCCCTGGCACCCAGTCTCTTCTAAAGACCTTTCTGTGTTGATCAGAAACCCTGATAAGGTAGGTGTATTTAAAATAATCACAAATTAACTGGTTGGTCCACTTCCAAGCACAATTCAAGGTGCTGGTTATTACCATTATTACCTTATACGGTGACCATGTATGTTGGAGGAATCCGGTTGGGGGGATTTTTGTCGGTTCAGCCCATCGGGCTCTGTTCCAGCTTCTGCCAGCTGGCTTGACTGGGTCTGAAGGGAGGCAGGCCACCTGGCGGATTTTCCGTCTTTTGTTTTATTTGTGTAAATAGCCATTTGTGCAAATTACACCAATTCTGGCTGCAATTTGTGAGATTGATGGATTTTTATTTTTTTTTTAAGTTCTTGGATTTCCAGAAAAAAAAGGGGGGGCAGATTTCCTGGTGATGGACATTCCTTATGATGACCACTTATGCATTGCCCCAAACAAGGAAATTCATCATGAAAAAAGGGACAAAAGAGGACAATTCATCTCACCATAGTGGGAAAGACTGTGAACAGGTGACCTGTGTTCCTGCTATTCAGTCAGCTGTCCGGGTGGTAGCTGTTGATGGGAAACTTTATGATCCCTCCTGCTCTCCCTCCTTCTGGTTTGTTATCTTTAAATCAGATTTGGACTGGGCAACCTTTCAAATGGAGGATATTTTTAAATAGAGGACTGCTCTTGTTAAAAGGAGGACCCATGGTCACTTTAACCTAGCAGCTAGGGATCATGCTATTTGAAGGACTCCACTATGCCCTATGAATCTACCTGACTTTAAGGTCTATGGATCAAGGCCTGTTGTGCAGGCCACTGCCTTCTAAGGTACACTTTGGGAAAACATATGAGAAGATGGAAGCAGTGGAGGCTGCTGGTTCTGATCTTGATGGGGTTCTGAATCTATTCTGGGTTTCCAACAGAAACAGCCAGAACTTGAAAGGAGCTACCCAAAGTGCTGACCCTATCCCCAAAATAGGTTAAGCACCTTGGAAAGCTCCTTTAGAGTTCCGGCTGATTCTGATGGAAACCCAGAATTGATTCACCACCACACTGAAATTGGAGCCACCAGCCTCCAGTGGATGGCAGGATGTGCCTGATCTCATCTGATCTCAGAAGCTCAGCAGCGTCAGCTCTGGTTAGTCCTCGGATGGGAGACCGCCTGGGAATCAGGCTTCCTGCACTGAGCAGGGGGTTGGACTCGATGGTCTTGCAGGAGGACCCTTCCAACCCTATGATTCTATGAAATATGTGGAACTCCTGTCCCCAAATGTTAGACACTATCTTCCTCCATGTCTGTGTTGTGGCGGTGTTTGAAGACATTTCTTTTCCAACTGGGTTTTCATTTTTATTGCAGTATTACTTGTGATGCTTTTATCTCTGGCAATCTTGGATTGTTTTTTATGATGTTATTTAGCCTTGTTGTATTGTGTTGTATTTATGGCATTTGGATGATGAGATGACTTCTTCTTTTGTATAGCTTCTTTTTAAGCCACTTTGAAGCTCTTTATCTGGAAAGGAAATGTGGGTTATAAATTGTTATGACAAATACATATTTTTAAGTTTTAGCATAATTGCCACAGACTGTATATTTTACATTTTGTTCCCAACTTAATGTTTGCAACTTCTTTTATTGAGGGAGGTTTAGTCATTCACAACATCTTTAGGTGTTTGCTGCAACAATCTTATATTGTTACACCTCTGGATAAAATTAAGAGATGAGTGTTGCCTAATACCATTGAAATAAGGTCTATATACAGAATTCAGCTCTAAACCATGGAATTAATATTTGGATTTGGGAGACTTTAAAATGTACTCTTATTTATTTTTATTTCTTTGCCTAGAAAATTAGCTATAACTACAATGGCAAATGCTTGGTTGTATCTCCGTCTCTGAGATAAAGCAGATTTCATTTCAATCTGCAAGCAGAGTAAGAGCTTTTTCAAATTATTATTATTATTACTACTACTAAGAAAATCATGTGCATGTTTTCTTGTACTCTGTAACAATGGCTTCCCCAAACAATACTCACTGTAAAAGCAAGGTTAAGGGTAATCTCTTTGTTTCTGAAGATAATAAATGTCAGCTGTTGGCAGGGAAAGATATATAAAAAAAGAGATTAGGGTTAATGCTACATTTTTACATGAAAAACAGCTGTCATATTCTTTAAATGATCTTTGCTTTTACAAGTCATACTTCATCTTTTCAAAATGTGCATGTGTGTGTGAGAAACAGAAAATAAATAAGCAAACTATTATAACATTCTGCTGAGAACTGCTTCTGTTTGGAGCAGGACAAAAGACCTATTTACCATTCAAACTTTCCTATTATAAATTAGCAATGTGTGCAAAGGGCCTCTCAGAATTCTCCAGCCTGTTTGAGGGCAGATAAACTGGGGGGACAATTTCACCAAATTTCTTCTAGGGGAGGAGAAGTTCTCCAACAGTTTCTCACAGATAGGGCTCACTATTGGCAGGGCTTGTAGCACAGCTTCTTTCTTTTTTCCCTAAGGGTTTTTGACTTATTGCAGTACTCCTGCAAATTGCAACAGCATCAACTTTTCTGAGACAGAATTTTGAATTTCTTTTGTTTTCTGAGCCAAAAGAATCCCTGCGAGGTGGCCGAAGTTGCTGTGTGTGTTTTATTTCTCTATTACACATCCTTCCATTGCTCTGCAGCCTCCCAGGCCACCTGCGCTTCCTGAACTGAAAAAGGCCCAGGGGAGGAATTGCCTCATGATGTCTTCCTCATGATGGCTTTAACTGAAGTGCGGGAAGCCAAGGAGGCTACAGGCTGCCACAGAGATTATTGTATGATGACAGACAGGACACTCATGCATGCTCCTCAGCTACCTCATAACTAAGGTAAGCCCAAGTACCCCAAACCCAACCCATAAGATTTCCCCCAAAATTTCTTCTCCTTTGAATTTCTTTTTGAAAACAATTTCTTTTTCTATCAAATGGAATGAGAATGGTTGGGAAAACTGTGGGAGAAATTTTCAGCTCAGAGCTGTTATAAACCACTTAAGGGTCAAACAGTAAAAGGGCTCAAGGTACTCCATTACAAAAAAAAAAAATCCAACATAAATGAAGATTTACATAGCCTAACACAGTAAGGGGAAGGGACGCAAATGACATCTGCTACGCTGGACGCCATTTGTGTCTGAAGACCGCCGCAGACTCTGGGGGGGGGAGGAGTTCCGTGGCAGAACGGAGCAATCCCTCCTGCCACCCCATGAAATGTACGCAGAATGGAGCCTACCTTTGTCAGCTGTCCGCTGCCCTGCGAATGGCTGCCACTGTCTGCAGCTGCCATTTCCTGTTTACTTTAGCTGTGATAGGCTACGTAAGTATTTACGTAGCCTGTCATGGCTAACACAAGGACGCCATTTGTGTTCCTGCCTTTTGCCATGATAGGCTACGTAAATATATATGTAGCCTATGAAGGCCTCCACAAGGACGCAAATGGCAGCAGCTACGGCAGTTGCCATTTGCAGCCGCAGCCCAGCAGTGGATGGAAGTCCGGCTGCGGGCGGCCACAGCTGGTGGCTCCGTGGAGTTCCCATGGAGCGGAGCTGGCTGGGGAGGATTCCGGGGGAAGGGACGGAGCGCCTCCCCCCACCACCGCAGATGGCCCCAGCGGAACGAGGTAAGTGATTCGTACACCCCTAGTTGATAAGCAGACCATTTGAAGGATGCTAGAGAGAAGGCGTATCGATTCATATCTCCTTAGTAATAGTCTGATTAATTTTGTCATTTTCTCTTGGGAACAGGCATTTCCTATTGACATATTTTCCACAGTTCATGATAAAACCCTAACTAAGCATTAAATCACACACATTACATGCAGAAGACGCCAGGTTCAGTTTAACTAGTGCTGTGCCAAATCCTCCCCACGTCCAGGATTTTTTTTTCTTTCCCTCCAAAAGGGGTATTGTTTTTTCTGCCTCTTTTGCAGGGAGGGTGAGAATTTTGAACAATTTTTACCTTGGGGAATGGGACTGCGTTTCTAAAAACTTTTTTTAAGTTCGAAAAGTGACTGAAGGATCTTCTTTCGATTTTAAATGTATTTATATTTATATTTATATATAAATATATATTTATAATATAAATACAATTTATATTTTTACTTGAGAAATGCCCTGTGCTCCTCCTCCTCCTCTTCCTCCTCCTCCTCCTCTTCCTCCTCTTCCTCCTCTTCCTCTCCTTCCTCTCCTCCTCCTCCTCCTCCTCTTCCTCCTCCTCTTCCTCTCCTTCCTCTCCTCCTCCTCCTCTTCCTCCTCTTCCTCTCCTTCCTCTCCTCCTCCTCCTCCTCCTCTTCCTCCTCTTCCTCTCCTTCCTCTCCTCCTCCTCCTCCTCCTCTTCCTCCTCTTCCTCTCCTTCCTCTCCTCCTCCTCCTCCTCCTCTTCCTCCTCTTCCTCCTCTTCCTCTCCTCCTCCTCCTCTTCCTCCTCTTCCTCTCCTTCCTCTCCTCCTCCTCCTCCTCCTCCTCTTCCTCTCCTTCCTCTCCTCCTCCTCCTCCTCTTCCTCCTCTTCCTCTCCTTCCTCTCCTCCTCCTCCTCCTCCTCTTCCTCCTCTTCCTCTCCTTCCTCTCCTCCTCCTCCTCCTCTTCCTCCTCTTCCTCTCCTTCCTCTCCTCCTCCTCCTCCTCCTCTTCCTCCTCTTCCTCCTCTTCCTCTCCTCCTCCTCCTCCTCCTCCTCCTCCTCTTCCTCCTCCTTTTGGTGTTTACAGAAGTTAAAACATTAAAATACAAATTACAAAGCTTAAAAGCTATTTACATAAAAGCACACAGACAATATACACAAACAACATATAACTAAAACAACTTTGAACTGTCAGTCATAACTACAGACACATCTAGGACCGATTAAAACTCATTATGTGCTGCCAAACATCTGGGAAAAGAGATAGGTCTTAACTTGGCACTGGAAAGAGTATAATATTGGTGCCAGGCAGACTTCATTGGGTAGCTCGTTCCACAGATGGTGGGCCACCACCAATAAGGTCCTCTCCCTCATTGCCATCTTCCGAGCTTCCCTTGGAGAAGGCACCCAGAGGAGGACCTTAGATGCAGAGTGTAGTGTATGGGTTGGTTCATTTCAGGAGAGGCAGGCTGTCAGGTATTGTGGTCCCAAGTCATGTAGGGTTTTATTAGGGGTGGACGAAAGTCACTTACCTGTTCTCGAAGGACGTTCGCGGTGGGGGGGAGGCGCTTCGCTGCTCTTCTGCGAAGTTCCGGCCGGGAGGGGGAGGCTTCCCGCCTCGGCCCGGCCGAAATTCAGGCCGGGGGGGAGGCTTCCCGCCTCTCCCAGCTGCGAATGCGAAAGTTTTCAAAAAAAAAAAACACGCCCCCTGATTTACGTAGACTGTGTTTACGTAATGTTTACGTAGACTATGTTTACGTAATGTTTACGTAGACTATGTTACGTAGACTATGTAATGTTTACGTAGACTATGGCGAAAATAAGGGCAACGCAAATAGCGTTGCCCTTATTTTCGCCGTAGTCTACGTAAATCTTTACATAGACTACAGCGACCAAATAAGGAAGGGGAATGGAGGCTCCCTATGGGGGCCGCCATTATCCGTACACACTTTTTTTTTTTTTTTTTAAAGTCACCCGTGATAGGCTACGTGACGATTGACGTAGCCTATCACGGCTGACTTTGAAATCTAGCTGTGATAGGCTACGTTAATCGTTACGTAGCCTATCAGGGGGCATTTTTTTTTCTTTTATTGCAATGGCGGCGGCGGCAGCCGGTCAAAAGACCGGCTGCCGCTCCCGCCCCACTCGAACATCCGCCGAACTGCCAGCCGGACCCGCCGTCGGGAGGGACATTTGGCGAAGGTAAGTCCCGTCCCGGGGGGGGTGCGGGGGGTGGGGGGGTTCGGAGGATTTCTCCCTGAAACTTGTTCGGGGGGCCGAACACGTTGGCGCTCGGCCCCCCGAAGTTTCGGGGAGAAATTCTCCGCCAACCCTAGGTTTTATAGGTAAAAAACAGCACCTTGAGTTGACCTTGGGCAGCCAGTTCCAGCGGGCCAGAGTCAGTCTTATACGTGTGGAACTTCTGGTCCCCGTTATGAGTCTGGCTCCTGCATTTTGCACAAGCTGCAGCTTCTGAACCATTTTCGAAGATGGCCCCATGTAGAGTGCATTGCAGTAATCTACTTGCAACAGCATGAGAGTCTTTACTGACAGGCTTCTCCAGCCTGGGAGCACTTCTTGTGCAAAGACTTGCAAAACTCCTGGGCTGCTGCAAACAAGAACAAATGGGACTTTTGGATCTTTAGAAACACTCTCACCTTCCTTGCTCTGTGTTGCTGCAAGAACAGAGTATTTCTAAAGCTCTAAAAGCCCCCTTTGCTCTTGCTTTGCAAAGAAGCTTCTGCAGCCTGGGAGAGCTTCCTGAATGCCTGTTGCAGACAGTCAGGTCATGTGATCTCCTTTCAGTTCAGGAAGATCTGTTGGACTGGAGATGCCTCTATCTAAAGAGTCCTTGGCTGCTACAAGTGCAAGGGTGTTTAAACAACAACAGCAACAGGAACAACAACAACAGCAACAACTAGAAAGAAGACCCCTCAGCCACCACCTACACATAAAAAGATAAGTGGGAATCCTGTCCTCCCCGCAAGGAAAAAGTTATTCAAAATTCTCACTTCCCCCAGCCTCTTTCACCAGAGTTTTGGTTTCACCCCCATCCCCCTATGAAATGCTGAAAATGGAAGAATCAAAATATTCGGCACAATACTAAATTTAACTAGCACCTCAAGTTCAAAAGGCTCATAACCAACTAGGCTGGGCAAGACCTCTGCTGGAGATCATGGGAAGATGCTACCAGTTGGGTACACACACAATTGTATCTTTAATCTACAGTGCGCAATGTTAAGATGGGTAGATGACAGCAACCCCCCCCCCCCCGCACAACACACACAACATGATAAGAGTCAGGCACCTACCAAAATCAAACAAAAATGTAATAATTAGTTGCAAATGAAAGGCAATCTTAACAGTAGAGATAAGCATCTGTTGCTGAAGGCTTTATTAAACTAAATACATATTCAACAGTACAATCAGGCACATTGCATTAATTTGATATCCCAGCTTGTTCAGTGTAGCTGCATGCTTATTAAAGAGTATAAACATTGCTTACAGGGTATAAGGAAAAAAAATTCTATTGTTATTTAGATAATCACAGATTAATTATGTGGGGGACACTGCTATATCAAGTACTTGAAAACAATGTCTTTGATGCCTTTGATATAATGAGTAATAAATATTTAAAACAGTGGACATGCCTCACCCAAATACAAATGCTATGATTCATTAGATTTGTTTTTGTGGAAGTGTAATGAACATATGTACAGTAAAGTTACGTTTCCAAATATTTGGCCAAGCCCTGCTTCTTCCCATAGGACTCTATTTTCTCTAGGAATGGATGAATGAGCAATTGTTGAGCAAGCCAAGATTCTCAAAATACCACGTTGCTGTTTCTTTTCCCTTCATTTCTGCTAGCGTTTGTAACCACTATTAGTTTTGTATGAATGAGAACTTTCCCCAGAGGAACAGCTATTGGACATAAAAATTGTGCAAAAATCCCCAAATGTGTACAAATTGCCAAAATTGTGCAAATGTTCCACCTAGACTAAAGAGTGGAAGATTTAAAATTTGCACATTTTGCTAAAGTTGTGCATTTTGAGAAAGTTGCACATTTTTCAAGTTAGGGATGGCAGAGAATTCTGCCACAGACCCCAATAAGGCCAGATCCAATAGAATACGGCCTCCAGAGTCCATGATGGAAAGAATCCCTTACCTCCACCTCCCACCAGAATCCTCTTCAGCTGGGTCCTCCCCGTGGCCGGCTCCATGTCATTAGTGGTACAGCCACCGTTGGCATGCTGTATTGCTGGTTGAGGGATCTCCAGACACAAATGGCATAGTGGACACCATTTGCAGCCATAAAGCTCTTAGATTAACCTAAATGCAGCTGTAAATGGCTGAAATTAGGTTAAACTAAGGGCTTTACGGCTGCAAATGGCATCCACTATGGCTAGTCTCTTGCAGGAAAATGGCATAGATGCAAATGGCATAGTAGACACCATTTGTGGCCATAAGCCCTTAGTTTAACCTAATTGCAGCCATTTACAGGTGCATTTAGGTTAATCTGAGAGCTTTACAGCCGGAAATGGCATCCACTACATCATTTGCATCCAGAGATCCCTCAGCCAGTGATACAGTATGCCAATGGCCACCATATCGCCAATGATATGGAGCCAGCGGCCAGCTCTGTGGAATCACGACGGAGCGGAGCCAGCCAAAGAGGATTCCAGGGGGAGGGATGGATCACTTCCCCCCATGGGCAGATTCCCCCCCCCCCGGAACAGCAGGTAGGGAATCCACCCATCCCTATTTCAAGTAGACATTTTGTGAGTGCAAACACAAGTTTGAGAATTTGTGAACATTTTTGAAGAAAATGGACTCTCATTTGCGTTTATGTTTGGGGTTGCATATGGGGCAATTTTGAGTGATTTGTGAACTGGAACAAAATTATTATACATCCCTACTTTTCTCCCAGAGGAAAAGAACATACAAGTAGGGATGGCGGAGAATTTATCCCCGAAACTTCGGGGGGCCGAGCGCCAACGTGTTCGGCCCCCCGAACAAGTTTCGGGGAGAAATCCTCTGCCACCCCCGCCCCCCCCCCGGGACGGGACTTAACTTCACCGATTGTCCCTCCCGGTGGCTGGTCCGGCCGGCGGTTCGGCGGGTGTTCGAGCGAGGCGGGAGCGGCAACCGGTCTTTCGACCGGCTGCCGCCGCCGCCATTGCAACGGAAGAAAAAAAAAATGCCTCCTGATAGGCTACGTGACGATTCACGTAGCCTATCACGGCTAGATTTGCAAAGTCAGCCGTGATAGGCTACGTCAATCGTCACGTAGCCTATCACGGGTGACTTAAAAAAAAAAAAAAAGTGTGTACGGATAATGGCGGCCCCCATAGGGAGCCGCCATTCCCCTTCCTTATTTGGTCGCTGTAGTCTACGTAAATGTTTACGTAGACTACGGCGAAAATAAGGGCAATGCTATTTGCGTTGCCCTTATTTTCACCGTAATCTACGTAAACATTTACGTAGAGTACAGTGACTAAATAAGGAACGCGAATGGCGGCTCCCTATGGGGGCCGCCATTAGCGTACGCGCTTTTTTTTTTTTTTAAAGTCACCCGTGATAGGCTACGTGACGATTCACGTAGCCTATCACGGCTGACTTTGCAGATCTAACCGTGATAGGCTACGTGAATCGTCACGTAGCCTATCAGGGTCGTTTTTTTAAAAAAAACAAAAACTTTCGCTTTCGCGGCTGGGCGAGGCGAGGTGCCTCCTCCCCGGCCTGAATTTCGGCCGGGCGAGGCGGGAAGCCTCCTCCCCCGGCCTGAATTTCGGCCAGGCCGAGGCGGGAAGCCTCCCCCCCCAGCCTGAACTTTGCAGGGGGAGCAGCGAAGCACCTCCCCCCCACTGCGAACGTCCTTCGAGGAAAGGTAAGTGACTTTCGTCCACCCCTACATACAAGCCTTCTTGATACCAATCAAGATTGTTCATCTAGCCTAGCAGTGTCAACTTCGACAGTCAGTAGCTCTTCAACAGTCTCTGGCAGAGGACACTCCCATCACCTGTTTCCCGATCAATTGAACTGAAAATGTCAGGGACAGGACTATGGCACTAGAGACCAAGATGCATTTTCTGAGACCATCCTCTCTGTATGGACTCTACATATGCTCTGAAACCCAATACTCTCCTGAAGTTGGCAATGTGTAACTAGATAAATTTTGGGATGTCAGAGAATTCCACCACAGATCTCAGTAAGGCCGAGTGCTAGTGCATTCGGCCCCCTGAAATCCATGGTGGAATGGCCTGCCACTCCCCCGCCCCTGAGGATCCTCCCCAGGATGAGACTTACCTGGGGCAGATGTTCCGGAAGGCGGCGGCTCCAGCGGCAGCTGCGGCGGAGGCGGCAGCAGCTGGTCTTCCAAATGGCTGCCGCCGCCGTCATTTGCAGTCTCATCTTTTTTTTTTTTTTTACATAGATGTGATAGGCTACGTAAAGACTTACGTAGCCTATCACGTCTGGGTTAAAAAAAAAAAACGCATACGCAAATGGCGGTGGTTACGGCCGCTGCCATTTGCATCCCTTGTTTTTCTTCGTCTTAGTCTATGTAAATATTTACGTAGACTAAGACAAAAACAAGAAAGGGGAATGCAAATAGCGCCCAGTATGCTATTTGCGTTCCCCTTTCTTTTCTTCATCTTAGTCTACGTAAATATTTACGTAGAATAAGACGGTGAAAAATAAGGAACACAAATGGTGACGGCAGTAGCTGCTGCCATTTGTGTACGTATTTTGGGGGGGGGTTACCCAGAGCCCTCCGCGGCTGGAAATCCAGCTGCAGACAGCCCCGGCCTGGGCCTGGCCGGCTGCTCCATGGAGCTGCCGCGGAGCACAGCCAGCTGTTGAGGATTCCGGGGAGGAGGACCGGATCACCTCCCCCTCCGTTGAGGATTCCGGGGGGAGGGACGGAATGCCTCCCCCCCCAATGAACATAATCCGCAAAAAGGTAAGTGACTTTTGTACATCCCTAGATATAAAATAGATTGATTTTTTTTATTTATGGTATTTTATTTGGAATTGTGTGTGTGTGTGTGTGTGTGTGTGTGAGAGAGAGAGAGAGAGAGAGAGACCCCTTTGCCTCCTGCCCCCCAATACACTCATTTTTATATATGTGTACATTTGGCTGTGTTAAGGGAATCCTCACTAAATGTTTTCCCCATATGAAGGACCAGATGGGTACAAAACCACAGATTAGATGTTATTTGGAAAGCTTTCCAAGAATGAGTGAACATTTACTGTTACAGGAATCTGAGTTCAGTAAAAAAAAAAAACACCCTCTAAGTGGAGACAGATTTTTTTTTTTTTTGCCCAATAATGTGATTGCCTCCAGTTCTGATTTCAGTGGTCTACTGCTCTAGCCAGCAAATTTTAGGACTTTTACATGGTTGTGTTAAGTACTGGCCTTTGGGCAAGGAAATCCAAAAGACCTTTCTTTTCTTTTCCCTAGGCTAGACTGAAGGGAGTGGTAATTTGCAATAGAGTTCAGGAACTCTGTAAGAGCTGGAAAAAACAAGGGTGTATCAGGAGGCTTATCCTGACAGTTGACATCCTATCAGTAACTGGAACAAGATAAAAGCTCAAGGAAATACATTTATTTGTATGTAGGCCATTTTGTTTTGGGTTTCTGGCTTCGTACAGAAACTTGACAAGGATGTCCTTCATAACCCTTCTCATCCAGGTATTCAATTTTGTAAAAATCTATCTGTAATTAGAGAAACTGCTAATATGAACTGCTACAGCACCAACCATATTTAATTGAGAATTAATAAAGCAGTTGAAGGGAAATTAAATCCCAATTGATTGTTGGAAGAACACCTATTGAGGTATAAGTATATAAAAGATAAATCTATTTGCCATGTAATTAATTCAAATCTGCAGAACCAAATGAGTGTGCAACTCTGCTCTTATTATTTCACTGCACTTGTGAGGAATGCTTTGCAATTTAATTACCATTTAGCCACACAACTAAAGGAAATTAGATATTAAGCATACTATCTAATTAACTTGGTATAGATTGCTTGCTAAACAAATATTACACATATCTAAACAATTTGTGCCAATTACAGGTCTCAACATTCTTAATGTTTAAAGCATTAATACCAAAATTAATTATGCATGTCTGTAATATGCAGGGTATATGCAAATAATGATCCCCCCTCTCCTTTTAGTTGTAAGTAGCCCATAGACTTTAATTATCAGACAGGCAAAAAGCTGCCCCCGCCCCCAGTTGCAGTCCTGGCAAGAGCAACAAAACTGCCAGTAGTAGTTGTTAAATTAGGTCTGTTCTCCAAAACCATTATTATTTTGTAAAGCATCCATCTATAATGATTTCCCTTAAAATGCCAGGCTCTATTTATGCTTCCTCTGGAACGCACAATATTGGATTCTGTTCGTCTTGACAATACTAAGCCATAATGTGTGTTGTTGACCTCACATGTTTTTCAAAGGCCTCTCATGTAATTTTATTGCAAAGTAGTAGCAGAAGTAGGGATGTAAGAGAATTCCACCATGGACTACAGTGAGGCTGGAGTCTTTAGAATCCCCCACCCTGGAATCCGTGGCAGAATGGCCTTCCACCCGCCACCCTGTAGAATCCCCCCGGGATGGAGCTTACCTGGCAGCGGATGCGGCAGTGGCTCCAGCAGCGGCGGTGGCAGCTCCAGTGGTGGATGTGGCAGCGGCAGCAGCTCCAGCTGGTCTCCCAGCCGGCCGCTGCCGTGCTGCAGCAGCTGCAAATGGCAGCCATCATAGCAGCCGCCATTTGTGTCCCTACACTTGCCCATGATAGGCTATGTATATATTTATGTAGCTTATCACGGCTAAAGTAGGGATGTACAAATCCCTTACCTGGTTCCGGTCGGGCATCCGCTGGGGTGGGAGGCGCTCCGTCCCTCCCCCCGGAATCCTCGATGGGTGGGAGGAGATCCGGTCCTCCTCCCTGGAATCCTGCCCGGCCAGCTCTGCTCCACGGCGGCTCTGCGGAGAAGCCGGCCAGGGACATCCTCAGCCAGACTTCCGGCTGCGGATGGGCTGATGCGGACGCAAATGGGATGAAGCTTACCTGGGGCAGATGTTCTGGACGGCGGCGGCGCCAGCAACAGCTCCAGCGGCGGCTTCGGTGGCGGTGGCTGGTCTTTCAACCGGCTGCCACAGCCACCATTTCCATTCTGGTCTTTGCCATGACAGGCTACGTAAATACTTACATATAGGGATATACGAAAGTTCTGCCACGGATCTCGGGGAGGCTGAATGCCAGCGCATTCGACCCCTCGAAATCGGTGGTGGAACGGCCCGCCCCCCGCCCCCCTGGGACGGGACTTACCTTGGGTGGATCTTCCTGGCGGCGGCAGCGGCGGCGGCTCTGGCAGCGGTTCGGCGGTGGCGGCAGCAGATCTTCCGACCGGCTGCCACCGCTGCCATTTCCAGTTAAAATGACAACAACAAAACGTGATAGGCTACGTAAAGATTTACGTGGCCTATCATGGCTAGATTTTAAAAAAACACCGTGATAGGCTACGTAAATCTTTAAGTAGCCTATCATGGCTGACTTTAAAAAAACAGCACATGCATATGCAAATGGCGGCGGCCATGGCCGCCGCCATTTGCGTTCCTTATTTTGGCACGTCTTAGTCTATGTAAACATTTCTGTAGACTAAGATGGCGAAAATAAGGGAACGCAAATAGCGTAGACGCTACGCTATTTGCGTTCCCCTTATTTTTGCTGTCTTAGTCTACGTTAATGTTTACGTAGACTAAGACGTGCCAAAATGAAGAACGCAAATGGCAGCAGCCATGGCCGCCTCCATTTGCGTACGCACGTTTTTTGTGTGTGTTTTTTTAATCAGCCGTGATAGGCTACGTAAACATTTTCGTAGCCTATCATGGTGTTTTTTTAAAATCTAGCCTTGATAGGCTGTGTAAACATTTACATAGCCTATCATGGCTGACTGCAGAGACAGAAATGGCAGCGGCTATGGCCGCTGCCATTTGCGTCCCTGCTAGCCAGCGGCCGGATGTCCGGTTGCTGGAGGAGCTGCCCGGCGGCTCCACAGAATCGCTACGGAGCACAGCCGGCTGGCCAGGATTCCGGGGGGAGGGACGGAATGCCTCCCCCCCAGCATCAACATAATCCGCAGAAAGGTAAGTCACTTTCCTACATCCCTACTTAAGTAGCCTATCATGGCAAACCAAGAAAAAAAAAAAGGCGTATGCAACAGCAGCGGCCACCATTTGTGTTCCCTATTTTTCACCGTTTTATCCTACGTAAATATTTACATAGGCAATTACGGTGAAAAAAAAGGGAACTGCAAATAGCATAGTGGGCACTATTTGCATTTCTTTTTTTTTCGCTGTAAAAGCCTATGTAAATATTTACGTAGGATAAAATGGCAAAAAAAAAAAGAAGAACTCAAATAGCGCCCACTATGCTATTTGTGGTTCCCTTTTTTTGTGTGTGGATTGGCCCGGCCGGTGGCTCCGCGGACTGGCCACAGAGCAGAGACGGCTGAGCAGGATTCCAGGGGGGAGGAATGGATCGCCTCCCCCCCGTCGAGGATTCGTGGGGGAGGAACAGATTGCCTCCCCCCACTTCTGGACCCCAGTGGAGCCAGGTAAGTGGGGTTTCGTACAACTCTAACAGAAGCCCTGCAAGATCTAATGATGTCAGAGGAATCTGTCCAGGGGGTGGAGTTTGCCAAGCTTTCATTAGCTCGGCCTCCTGGACTTCAGCTCATTTCCACACAAGGTGGCCCAACTTGAATGGCATCAAGTCGGGTCACTTTGCATATTTCCTGGTTTTTCAATTTGTGTAATAAACATTTGTGCAAATTGCAGCTGCAATTCACATAATTTGAATACATTCTGGGCCCAATTTGCATAAATTGCAGCTGCAATTTGCCCAGATTGGGCAAATTGTGGTTGCAATTTGTGCACATTTCTATTTACACACACTTAAAAACAAAATGAAAAAAAGTTCCTGGATTTTGGGAAAAAACCATGGCTTGGCTCACAAACGGAAACCAAGTTGGGTTGCTGCAGAAATCTGGTGAGTCCCCAAAGGGTTGGATTTCCCAGTGATGGATGTCTTTAGCAAGATCACATGTAAAACTTCTTTCTGTGGCATTTTGAAACTTCTTCCCAATTAATAAGCATACGATACGATACAATACTTTATTGCTTAAAGCCATAGGCCACCACAATGTACATTAAAAAGAGAGAGAGAGAGAGAGAGAGAAAGAAAGAAAGAGTACAGTCACATATTTGTATATACATACATTTGTATACATAAATTCATACATCCAACAGAATCATCCCTAGTAGGCTGTTTGGGCTTTGGCATGTATTTTCCTTGCTGCCAAGGCAAATTTTGCTACCTGGGCAGTGGCGAAAGCATTAGTGCCAGAAAGAAGGACACATATCTGTTCTAAAGGTGTTCTATTTAGGAGGCTCAGGGAAATAATGGCAAGAAATTTATGCCTAGGATGGCCATAGAGAAGGCATCTTAGTAAGTAATGATGAGAGACATCCTCAACCTCCCCAGACCCACAGATACAGAGTCTCTGATGGGCTAGGGTATTGTGAAATCTTCCCTTCAAGAAGGCAGAAGGCATGCATTGTAGATGCATTGCGAGCGGAGATGGGTTAAAGAAGATGCAGACAACAAGCTTGGGTTGAAAATTGGGCCACATTTATTGAAATACCTGCAAAGGGGTAACTAGGACGGGCATCTAACTGTGACAGCAGCTAGCTGGCACTTCTTGGGCAAAAACATACCCAGCCTGAGGGGTGGCGGTGATCTTGCCATCCCTCTGGACTGCCCCTTCTGGGGGAGGTAGACCTTCCGATGTCACCCCCAACCCGGTGCCGCACAACACCTGGGTGAGTGAGTAGGGTTGGTCTCCCAGTCAACCCTTATCCCCCCACCGAGCCGCACAACCCGTTTAGGGGGCATCAGGCATCACCTGTCACCATAAGGTGCCTCTGCATGCACACCATCCCTACTCCCTTTCCTGTTTTGCCCATCCTAGCCACCAACTGGAATGTGACCGATGATATAGACCATATTCCCTTACAGGACACACTCGACCCGCACAAAACAGTGTGACGTAGGCAAAAAAGACTCACAGTAATAGGCCAATCAAACTGTGAGACAAAAAATTCCTACGTGGCTCCCAAAGGGCAGCCGGCAAGAAACCCACACTGCTTAGGGGAGGGTGGGAGGGAGCTGCGTCAAGCCAGAGAACTGAGATTGGGAGGAGAGCTGAGTTTAAGGCAACTCAGCCTTCCCCTCCTTCATGGTGGTGCCACTGGGATGCACCAATCAGAGGCCCCTACGTCTTGTCACCCCACCCACTCGCAATGGCCCCCCCCTTTCAGCCAGACGAGCTGGCGTTGGGTAGGGCATTTGCGAGCGTAGATGGGTTAAAGAAGACGCAGACAACAAGCTTGGGTTGAAAATTGGGCCACATTTATTGAAATACCTGCAAAGGGGTAACTAGGACGGGCATCTAACTGTGACAGCAGCTAGCTGGCACTTCTTGGGCGAAAACGTACCCAGCCTGAGGGGTGGCGGTGATCTCACCATCCCTCCAGACTGCCCCTTCTGGGGGAGGTAGACCTTCCGTTGTCACCCCCAACCCGGTGCTGTGAAACACCTGGGTGAGTGAGTAGGGTTGGTCTCCCAGGCAACCCTTATCCCCCTGCTGAGCCGCACAACCCGTTCGGGGGGCCTCAGGCGTCACCTGTCACCATAAGGTGCCTCTGCATGCACACCATCCCTACTTTCCTGTTTTGCCCGTCCTAGCCACCACAGGAGTCACAAGCCTAGAGCTTGTGAAACTCCCCCCACCTGCGCAGAAGAAGTTCCCGCAGGCCCCTTTGCAGATCAGACAGAAATATGTTATTCACTACATGAGACAGGCGGACACCATCCTTCCTGTAACGCTCCCTCCATATCCACAGAATTTCCAGGCAGATGGTGCATCCATCGCCACATTCGCCTAGGCCATAAGCCATTTCTCTGTGCGCTTTCGGTTGTGCCCTGCCGCTGGCAACGTTATTCCATGCCTTCCCATTGATCCATGGGAGTGGTGAGGACTGCAATAGGCTACTTCCGGCCAGGTATGCTGGACCACCTGCATCTCAACCAAGGCTTGTTTGATCAGGTCCTTGCCTGGCTTACAGCCAAAGTCATTCCTCTCAATGTGCAGCACCTGTACCTGCAGAGGAAGACTTAACGAACTTTGGTGGAACAGAGTGAGGAGGGGACTCCCTCCGTATGCCTTGTCTGTGAAGCCACTGGATCTCCATGTCGGAGTGACAGAAGCTGAGGCCCGAAGACGACATACAATCCCTTCGTGCAGCTCAAGTCATCATAACGTGCCCATGTAAGAGCCCCCGTTCCGGCGTACGACGAGTCTGCTGGTCTAAGGAGTAAACACATTAGGGCAAGCAAAGCGAGAATAGTGTCAAGAAGAAGCAGACAACTCAGGAATGCAGGCCGGAATGCTGTGAAGCCCCATTTTCAAAGTGCCATAACGTGCCTGTGAGAGGAACCTCCAGTGACTAGGGATGGTGGAGAATTTCTCCCCGAAACTTCGGGGGGCTGAGCGCCAACGTGTTCGGTCCCCCAAACGAGTTTTGGGGAGAAATTCTCCGCCCCCCCGCCCCCCGCCCCCCCCCCCCGGTACGGGACTTACCTTTGCCGAATGTCCCTCCCGGAGGCGGGTCCGGCTGGCGGTTCGGCGGGTGTTTGTCCTGGGCGGGGGCGACAGCTGATCTTTCGACCAGCTGCCGCCGCCGCCATTGCAATAAAAGAAAAAAAAACGCCCCCGTGATAGGCTACATGATGATTAACGTAGCCTATCACGGCTAGATTTGCAAAGTCAGCCATGATAGGCTACGTCAATTGTCACATAGCCTATCACGGGTGACTTTAAAAAAAAAAAAAAAGCGCGTACGGATAATGGCGGCCCCCATAGGGAGCCGCCATTCCCGTTCCTTATTTGGTTGCTGTAGTCTATGTAAAGATTTACGTAGACTACGGCAAAAATAAGGGCAATGCTATTTGCGTCCTTGCTAGCCAGCGGCTGGCTGTCTGGCTGCTGGCAGAGCTGGCTGGCAGCTCCGCAGAATCACTGAGGAGCACAGCCGGCCGGCCAGGATTCCGGGGGGGGGGAGGAACGGAGCACCTTCCCCCCCGGGGAGGATTCCGGGGGGAAGGACGGAACGCCTCCCCCCCCACCATCAGCATAATCCCCGAAAGGTAAGTGATTTTCATACATCCCTAGTCTGAACTCTGAAGTTGCTCTTGAAAGCATTTTTTTGGGAGGCGGGAATCGCTCATATGGGTGAACATGAGCCAATAAAAAGTGAGAGCAGCATAAATAGATGTTTTAACTGAAATCAGTTCCACTTCTGCCCTTAGAAGGGCCCCAGGTGTACTCTGGGGGACAGTTAAGAGAGGTCTCATAAAAGAGTTCTGAACCACCTCAAAAATAGAGGCATTCATGCATCCCCATACGTTAGTTGTGAAACTACCTTCTTCTGAAATATCTCAACTGCAGGGACAACCAAACTTCCCCCTTGTGATCAAGAGATCTGAAGAGATTGAGTAGACTGGGGTGATTTCAGCTTAATTACATCTAGATGTTGTCTCCACAAAAGTCGGGTGTGGAAATTAAGGCCCAAATATCTAAAGTTGTTCATTTGTTCAATGGATTCATTGTCCAACTTCCACATATGTGTTTTCCTTTTCTTTCCAAATACTACAATTTTAGTCTTCGCATAGTTAGTAGACAAATGCTCTCTTGTGGAAAATGTACTCAACTTTCTCAAGAGCCTTCACATACTAATTAATGTAGTGGAAATCATTGCGATATCATCCGCATATAGGAGGACTGAGAGTTTAACATACTGAATAGAAGCTGGGAAGCATTCCAAATCACTCAGTTCTTGTACAATGCTATTAATATAAAAATTAAAAAGAAAAAGTGCCAATGAACATCCCTGACACACTCCTTTATCAATTGGGATGCTTTCTGATAACAATCCGTTCTCCCTAAGCCTAACTCTAGTAGTGTCAGAGTGAAGCATTTGGATTAAAAGAAACAGCCTTCTATTTATGTTTGTGGATAGCTTTTGCCACAAACGATCTCTATCTACAAGGTCAAAGGCTGAACTAAAATCCACAAAAGTAACAAATAACTCTTTTCTATCAAGCTGAGAATATTTCTGTATTAGGTGATGGAGAACAAAACACTGGTCTATTGTAGATTTCCCTTTTGCAAACCTGGCTTGTTCTTCCGCTAAAATCAAGTTTTCAGCTGCCCATGACTCTAATTTCTGTAAAAGATATTTAGTATATAATTTTGAAACAACATTAAGCAGACTGATTGGTCTAAAATTATTTGGATCTGCTTTAGAGCCTCTCTTGTGAATAGGAACAACAATGCTCACTTCCCAGCCCTGGGGGATTTTTCCATGCTGGTTTATATAAGTAAACATTATAGCAAGAACTGGGCACCACCAAGTAGAATTAGATCTAAACAATTTACCAGGAAGCATATCCTCTCCAGGGGCATTTTTAGGAGGCAGGGAGGCAATCAAATCATGCACTTCATCCCAGGTTACTGGTTCCCAATCAGGGCAGGAAGAGAAAGACAAAAAATCCCTGCCATGAAGGGGATCAGATGGGGTCCCAACAAAAGATTGTCTAAACAAGGCTGAAAAGTGAGCTTGCCACTAGGGATGTCGGACAATTTCTCCACGAATCTCCAGGAGGCTGAATGCCAACGCATTTGGCCCCCCAAAATTGGTGGAGAAACAGACCACCACCCCCCGCCAACCCCCGGGATGGGACTTACCTTCAGCGAATGTCCCTGGCAGCAGAGGCTCCCGGCGGTGGTGCGGCGGTGGTACAGCAGTGGCGGTGGCGGCCGGTCTTCCGACCGGCTGCCGCCGCCGCCATTTCCAAGTAAAAACAAATAAACAAACAAACAAATGTGATAGGCTACGTAAAGATTTGCGTAGCCTATCACGGCTAGATTTTCAAAAAACACCGTGATAGGCTACGTAAACCTTTACGCCCATGAGCACTGCCATTTGCGTTCCTTTTTTTGGCATGGGTAGTCTACATAAATAGACGTATAGACGCTGCCATTTGCGTACGCGCTTTTTTTTTTTTCAAAGTCAGCCGTGATAGACTATGTAAAGATTTACGTAGGCTATCATGGCCGACTGCAGGCCAGGGACGCAAACGGCGGCGGCTACAGCCGCCGCAATTTGCGTCCCGGCAGGAGAAGTACTTTCGTGGCCGGAGAGGTGGGGCGCTTCCCCCCTGGCCAGAATTTCGGCAGGGAGGGACGGAGTGCCTCCCCCCCACCGCGAAGCAAGCTGCGGGACCAGGTAAGGGACTTTCGTCCATCCCTACTTGCCACTGTGAGGAAGTAATTTGATTATCAACAGAGCCATGATGTCTCCTTGTCCCTTTTGTCACTAACCTCCAGAATCTAGCTGAATCTCTTTCTAGAATTGCCAGCCCTAGCTCCATCCAGGATTGTCATACATACTCGTTCTTTTTCTGGCGCAGGAGATTTTTATACTCTTTGTGCAAGCTGATGTAGAAGTAAAATTTTCTGTGAAGTCTCCTGATTGCTCCTGCCAGCCTACGTTTCTGGGCAGTGCACCATTTATCAAACCAGCCTTGACTAGTGTGTAGGGTTGGGGGAGAATTTCTCCCCGAAATTTCGGGGGTCCGAGCGCCAACGTGTTCGGCCCCCCGAACAAGTTTCAGGGAGAAATTCTCCGCACCCCCCCCGCCCCCCCCCCCGGGATGGGACTTAGCTTTCCCGAATGTCCCTCCCGGAGGCGGGTCCCGGCGGCGGGTCCCGGTGGCAGTTCGTCGGGTCTTCATCAGGGGCGGGGGCGGCAGCCGATCTTTCGACCGGCTGCCGCCGCCGCCATTCCAATAAAACTAAAAAAAAACAAACGCCCCCGTGATAGGCTACGTGACGATTAACGTAGCCTATCACGACTAGATTTGCAAAGTCAGCCGTGACAGGCTACGTAAATCGTCACATAGCCTATCACGGGTGACTTAAAAAAAAAAAAAGCGCGTACAGAAAATGGCGGCCCCCATAGGGATCCGCCATTCCTGTTCCTTATTTGGTCGCCATAGTCTACGTAAAGATTTGCGTAGACTACAGGGACCAAATAAGGAACACGAATGGCAGCTCCCTATGGGGGCCGCCATTTGCGTACGCACTTTTTTTTTTTAAAGTCACCCGTGATAGGCTACGTGACGATTTACGTAGCCTATCATGGCTGACTTTGCAGATCTAGCCGTGATAGGCTACGTTAATCATCACGTAGCCTATCACGGGGGCGTTTTTTTTTTTTAACTTTTAATTTCGCGGGCGGGCAAGGCGAGGCGCCTCCTCCCCGGCCTGAATTTCAGCAGGGCGAGGCAGGAAGCCTCCCCCCCGGCCTGAATTTCGGCCGGGCAAGGCGGGAAGCCTCCCCCCCCAGCCTGAACTTCGGGGGGAGAGCAGCGAAGCGCCTCCCCCCCACCGCGATTAGCTGCGAGACCAGGTAAGTGGGTTTCGTGCACCCCTACTAGTGTGCAGGCCTGGAAAAGGAGCTTTAGTAGTCACCACAAATGGCCTAAGTTCTTTCACTATTTTCCCATAAGTTCCCAGGGGCTCCAGGGAGGTAAATAATTTCCCTCTCAAAGATAACATCTTGGGGGTTGCTAGAAATAAATTTATTTCTTCTTGCAGATTCCCATTCCAACAGCCTTTTTTCTCCCTGGGTTATTAAATTATTTGCAGAAGCGAAAACGAGGAGAACTTTTCCAGTTCGTAATGAAAGACACATCTGAATTGGCATGTGATCACTCTCTGGTCTAGTAAGGACTTTAAAATTATTGAAAAAGAATAGAGCCGATTGTGAGAGGATCATAAAATCTATCACACTTCTGCCGCTTGGGCCAATATATGTATATAATTTCGAATCTGGGTCTATATCTGTCCCGTTACATCTATATAAGTGAAACTTAACAACAAGAGCAAAGAGGAATTGACCAGCTTTATTAAGCCCCAAATCCTTAGAATTTCTAGTAGGGAGAGAAGGTAGATCGTCTGGAGTAAGTCCCATTTTCTCACCGATTTTACAGTTGTTTTGTCCTATTCTAGCATTCATATCACCTGCTATCAAGATTTTGGGGTCTGCCTGTATTTCAAATAGGGTGGAGAGGACTCGATCAAGTTCATTCCATATGGAGGTACCTTCATACTTTGAATTCTGTGGGGGAGAATATATATTTACTAAAAAAAAGGGCAGACCTGAAGGCCAATCCACCTGAAGAATTAAGATGTTACTACTATCGCTTACATCAAGCTGTAAAATATTTGGGTTATTATCCACTGAAACCATAGTCACTAGACCGCACCAGGCACGGCCTCTACTATCTGATTTGCTAGCTGGTTGGGTATACATAAGGTATCCTGGAAAAGTGGGAACAGTTGTAGTGGTAGCCCAGGTTTCTTGAATAAAAAGGACTTCAAAGTGAGTGCAATTTTTTTTTAAATTCTCATCAACCAGCTTGGAGGCCCATCCTGCAACATTCCAAGAGAGTAATCTAATAGAAATAGCAGTGCCAACCTGTGGAAAGGAAGATAGTCAGCATGGATAGGGATGGACGAAAGTCACTTACCTGTCCTCGAAGCTTTTCGCGGTGGGGGGAAGGCGCTTCGCTGCTCCCCCCGCGAAGTTCAGGCTGGGGGGGGAGGCTTCCCGCCTTGCCCAGCCAAAATTCAGGCTGGGGTGGAGGCTTCCCACCTCGCCTGGCCAAAATTCAGGCCGGGGAGGAGGCGCCTCGCCTAGCCTGGCCGCGAACTAAAAAGTTTTTTTCTTAAAAAAAAAACGCCCCCGTGATAGGCTACGTGAAGATTAACGTAGCCTATCACGGCTAGATCTGCAAAGTCAGCCATGATAGGCTACGTTAATCGTCACGTAGCCTATCACGGGGGTGTGTTTTTTTTTCTTTTATTGGAATGGCGGCGGTGGCAGCCGGTCGAAAGACCAGCTGCCGCTCCCGCCCCAGACGAACACCTGACGAACCGCCGGCCGGACCCACCGCTGGGAGGGACATTCACCAAAGGTAAGTCCTGTCCCGGGGGGGTGTGGGGGGTGCAGAGAATTTCTCCCCAAAACTTGTTTGGGGGGCCGAACACGTTGGCGCTCGGCCCCCCGAAGTTTTGGGGAGAAATTCTCCGCCAACCCTAAGCATGGATCAGCCCTCTTAATGCTGACAGTGGCTTGTTTGTGGAGTCCTGTTGCTTCTAGGGATGTATGAAAGTCACTTACCTTTCCGTGGATTATGTTGATGGTGGTAGGGGAGGCGTTCTGTCCCTCCCCTTGGAATCCTCTACGGGGGGGGAGGCGATCCGCTTCTACCCCCCAGAATCCTCCATGGCCGGCTGTGCTCCGCGGCAGCTCCGCAGAGCAGCCGGCCAGGCCCAGCCAGGCCAGAGCAGTCTGCAGCTGGATTTCCGGCCACGGAGGGCTCTGGGGAAAAAAAAAACACCCATGTACGCAAATGGCGGCGGCTATGGCTGCCGCCATTTGCGTTCCTTATTTTTGCTGTCTTAATCTATGTAAATATTTACGTAGACTATGACGGCAAAAATAAAGGGGAATGCAAATAGCGTAGCAGGCGCTATTTGCGTCCATTTTGATTCAGCGTTTTAGCCTACGTAAATATTTACGTAGGCTAAAACGGTGGATCAAAAAGGGACACATATAGTGACCGCTACGCTATTTGCATTCCCCTTTATTTTCGCCGTCATAGTCTACGTAAATATTTATGTAGACTAAGATGGCCAAAAATAAGGAACTCAAATGGTGGCAGCCGTAGCCGCCATTTGCGTACACAGGTTTTTTTTTTTAAAAACCCAGCCATGATAGGCTACATTAATCTTTACGTAGCCTATCACTTTTTTTTTTTTTACACAAGACTGCAAATGGCGGCGGTGGCAGCTGGTCAGAAGAGCAGCCGCCGCAGCTGCCACCGTCGAAGCCGCCACCACAGATGCCCAGAAGATCTGCCCCAGGTAAGTCTCATCCCGGGGGGGATACATGGGGGGGCGGGGGGGGCAGGCCATTCTGCCATGGAGTTTGGGGGGCCGAATGCACTGGCATTTGGCCTCACCGAGATCCGTGGCAGAATTCTCTGACATCCCTAGTTGCTTCGGATATAATTCCTCCATCCCTCTCTCCACATGGCCTGTCTATTGCTGGGGTCTGAGAGGGTGGAGCTGACCACTGTTTGCATGCGAATTCTAGCCCTATGACGTGTCCATCAGCTATAGAGTTTTGTGCCGCACGGTTTGAAGGTGTCTGAAGGTGGGGTGGGACAGTGGCCCTTTTTTCAGAGGCTGTGCAGGAAGGCGGGGTGGTAAATTTATTTCTGCTGTAACTTTTTGAAGTTTGGTTTGAAAGAATCCCAGCTCAGTTAAATTTGATTTTCCTAAAGAGGTGAACTTGAGAGGCTCAATAGCAGAAAGTGGCAAGGAGGATGGTGTCAGGCAGTGCTGTGGCTGTATTGCGATTTGCTCATCTGCAGCCTTTTTCTCCAAGTTCTTTAAATTAGATGTTTTTAGTAATCTTGTGTGGCTGATATCATCTGATTGTAGATCTGGAACCTGAAGAGGCTTTTGCGAAGGGTCCAAAGCAGGGTGGCCTTCAGCTAGGGATGTCAGAGAATTTCGCCACGAATCTCGGGGATGCCAAATGCCAGCGCATTCAGCCCCCCAAAATCGGTGGCAAAACGGTCTGCCCCCCCGCCCCCCCGGGATGGGACTTACCTTCGGTGAATCTTCCTGGCAGCGGCGGTGGCCGTTCGGCGGCGGCGGCTGCAGCGGCCAGTCTTCCGACCTGCTGCCTCCGCTGCCATTTCCAGTAAAAAAAAAAAAAACAAACATGATAGGCTACGTAAAGATTTACGTAGCCTATCATGGCTAGATTTTTAAAACAAATACCGTGATAGGCTACATAAATGTTTATGTAGCCTATCACGGCTGAGTAAAAAAAAGCCTGCGCGTACGCAAATGGTGGCGCCCATGGGCGTCGCCATTTGCGTTCCTTATTTTGGCTCGTCTAGTATAAGTAAACATTTATGTAGACTATGGCGAAAATAAGGGGAACGCAAATAGCGTAGATGCTATGGTATTTGCGTTCCCCTTATTTTCGCCGTAGTCTACGTAAATGTTTACGTAGACAAGATGTGCCAAAATAAGGAACGCAAATGGCGGCGCCCATGGGCGCCGCCATTTGCGTATGCACGGGTTTTTTTTTTTACTCAGCCGTGATAGGCTATGTAAACATTTACGTAGCCTATCACGGCTGACTGCAGGGATGCAAACAGCGGTGGCTACGGCTGCTGCCATTTGCGGACCCGGCCGGCCAGGATTTGGGGGGGGAGGGATGGAGCGCCTCCCCCCCGACCAGAATTTCGGGGGGGAGGGACGGAGGGCCTCCCCCCGGCCAGAATTTTGGGTGGAGCGACGAAGCGCCTCCCCCCACCTCGAATCACATT
Source organism: Heloderma suspectum (assembly GCF_057233095.1). Classification (NCBI taxonomy): domain Eukaryota; kingdom Metazoa; phylum Chordata; class Lepidosauria; order Squamata; family Helodermatidae; genus Heloderma; species Heloderma suspectum. The sequence continues at coordinate 31,339,999 of NC_139465.1, forward strand.
TTGTTAAAAGGTAAGTGACTTTCGTACATCCCTACCTTCAGCTAATCTTTTCAATAGTGCATGCAGCGTGGTAGTAATTGACTGTTGTTCTATTACTGGCAGGTCATAGAATGTATCAATTAAAGCTTCTTCTTCAGGTATCACAAAAGTAAATGGTTGTTCAATTGGAGAGAATTCTTCACCAGAGTCTATATCATATTGGCTCTCAGTCTAGTGGGCCATACAAAGAGGATTCTTATTCGTATGCCTGGTAAAATCTAACTCTTTGACTCTAATCTCATTATCATCATGATCTAGATTTATTAAATTGTTAGAGTCAAAGTTTATCAGAGTTGACTGTTTTTTGACAAAGGGGGTCAGAGTCAGGAGGGTCTCTTGTCTATAGGTGTCAGTATCCTGACATTTCACAGACAATCCTTCAATCAAAGGTTGGGTCCAGGTGTTTAAAAAATGTATTTGCACCTGTATCCCAACATTGGCAAAAGCCCCCATATATGTGAGGATAGAGTGTACAGTGGAGGTTTTAGTGAAGGTTGTTTTTATCCCAAAATTAGGGTAGTCAAAGGACAGATCTTCAACATCCTCCGTTTCAAAAATTGACAGAAAATGTAGCCCTATGTCACTAAGGATTTGTAAAAAATAATACTTCTTTTCAGTTTGAGACAATTCGCTGCCTGCTTGGCCTTGGAAAATTACAGAAGACCAGCTGGTATTTTAGAAGTGTTATAGATGGGTTTGCTGCCAAAGGCAATTTAGTCATGCAGATAACTCCATCTATACCTAGGCCTCCAGGCAGGGGAGAATCATTAGGTAGTAATTTTATATCAGCTGGGTTGAGTTACAAAAGGTCGGTAATTGCTGCCTGTGGGTCAGGGTCCTCGACTACTGGGGGTAGAGCAGGAAGATGCAACAATGAGTTTTTCTTCCTCCAAGAGCTCTGAGCCATCTTTACCTTGTTAGGGCTATAATTTTTTTCCTGAACTTTGTTGTCCATGAGTCTAAACAATCTCTTAAAATTAAAATGGCTATTAGATAGGGATGTCAGAGAATTCCGCCACGGATCTCAGTGAGGCCGAATGCCATTGCATTTGCCCCCCCGAAATCCATGGAGGAATGGCCTGCCACCCCCCCGCCACCTGTGGATCCCCCCCAGGACGAGACTTACCTGGGGCAGATGTTCCGGATGGCGGCAGCTCCAGCAGCGGCTTCGGTGGTGGCAGCTGGTCTTCCAACCGGCTGCCACCACCACCATTTGCAGTCTGGTCGCTTCTGGGTTTGTTTTTTACATTGATGTGATAGACTTACATAGCCTATCATGTCTGGGTTTTTTTTTAAAAAAGCATATGCAAATGGTGGCGGCTATGGCCACTGCCATTTGCGTTCCTTATTTCTGGCTGTCTTAGTCTACGTAAATATTTACGTAGATTAAGACGGTGATAATAAAGGGGAACGCAAATAGCGCCTGCTACGCTATTTGTGTTCCCCCTTATTTTTGTCATCTTAGTCTACGTAAATATTGACGTAGACTAAGACGGCGAAAAATAGGGAACGCAAATGGCGGCGGCCGTGTTCAGTCATTCAGTCGTGTCCGACTCTTCGTGACCCCATGGGCGGCGGCCATAGCCGCCGCCATTTGCGTACATGTTTTTTTTTTTAAAACCCAGACGTGATAGGCTACATAAGTCTTTACATAGCCTATCAAGGCTGAATACAGGAACGCAAACAGCGGCGGCTAAAGCAGCCGCCATTTGCGTCCCTGCTAGCCAGTGGCTGGATGTCCATGGAGTAGAGCTGGCCATCCAAGATTCCTGGGTGGAGGGATGGAGGGATGGAGCGCCTCCCCTCCATTCGTGAAAGATTCCACGAAATGGTAAGTGACTTTTGTACATCCCTACTATTAGAAGTACTGTAGCAGGATGCTAGCTTCTTTTTTCCCTTGTTAGGTTTACCGCCCCTGTGGGATTTTTTCTGAGTCAGGGCTTCCCTCTTGGGTCTTCTCCCAATTTTTCTCTTGGCATTGCTAGAAGTGCTAGGAATTGTTTCTTTAGCTCCCAGTACTGTGGGCTCCCTCGTTATATCGGCCCTTGCTTGGGTCCCTGTTGGACCTAGGGATGGCACAGAATTCTGCCACGTATCTCGGTGAGGCCGAATGCCAGTGCATTCAGCCCCCCAAAATCTGTGGCGGAATGGCCTGCCACCCCCCACCCCCCCGTGGCTCCCCCCTGGGATGAGACTAACCTGGGGTGGATCTTCCAGGCGGCGGCGGCTCCGGTGGCGGCTTTGGCAGCGGCGGCTGGTCTTCTGACCGGATGCTGCCACCGCCATTTGCAGGTTTTTTTGTTTTTTTTTACAGAGATGTGATAGGCTTAGGGGTGGACGAAAGTCACTTACCTGTCCTCGAAGCTTGTTCGTGGTGGGGGGAGGCGCTTCGCTGCTCCCCCCGTGAAGTCCAGGCCGGGGGGGGGGAGGCTTCCTGCCTCACCCGGCCGAAATTCAGGCCGGGGGGGAGGCTTCCCGCCTCGCCCGGCCGAAGTTCAGGCCGGGGAGGTGGTGCCTCACCTCGCCCGGCCGCGAACTCCAAAGTTTAGAAAAAAAACAAAACACACCCCCGTGATAGGCTACGTGACGATTTATGTAGCCTATCACGGCTGACTTTGCAAATCTAGCCGTGATAGGCTACATTAATCGTCACGTAGCCTATCATGGGGGCGGTGTTTTTTTTTCTTTTATTGGAATGGCGGCGGCGGCAGCCGGTCAAAAGACCAGCTGCCGCTCCCGCCCCGGACGAAGACCCACCGAACCGCCGGCTGGACCCGCCGCCGGGAGGGACATTCGGCAAAGGTAAGTCCCATCCTGGGGGGGGGTGCGGGGGGTGGGGGGGTGGAGAATTTCTCCCCGAAACTTGTTCGGGGACGAACACGTTGGTGCTCGGCCCCCCGAAGTTTCGGGGAGAAATTCTCCGCCATCCCTAGATAGGCTACATAAGTTTTACGTAGCCTAAAACGTCTGGGTAAAAAAGAAAAGAAAAAGGCGTACGCAAATGGCGGCGGCTACGGCCGCCTGCCATTTGCGTACACTTTTTTTTTTTTACCCAGTCGTGATAGGCTACGTAAGAATCGCTGCGGAGCACAGCCGGCTGGCCAGGATTCCGGGGGGGGGGGAGGAACGGAGCGCCTCCCCCCCGGCTAAGATTCCGCGGGGAGGGACAGAACGCCTCCCCCCGCACCATCAGCATAATGCACCATCGTACATCCCTACTCCATAGTCCTCAGTAGAATATCAACTTATCTTACTGCAGTAAAGTTTCAGGCCTTTTGTGTAGCAGTACTTCCTTTCATCTGTCCCAAATCCTGCTGTTATTCAATTTTGTTCAGCAAGGCAAATTAAAGAAGGCTCCAAACAGAAAGCAGGGTCTACAGGCAGGATAGCAGGCTTGGGGATGTGATGTAATCATCAAAGGGAAAAAAAAGGAGGTTTGTCTCCCAATTAATAAGCAAAAACGTAATAAGCAAAACAACAACAACAACAACACCCAATATGTTGACCTCCTTGTAGACTGGAGCAAATTACTTGAAGAACTGCCTTCGCCCATATCAACCTGTCCACACTTTAAGCTCAGCAAGAGAGCCCCTTCTCATTTGCCCATCTGTGAGAGCAGTTAGGTGGGTGACTACACAAGAAAGGGCCTTTTCCACAGTGGCCTCATATCTCTGGAATAAGCTGCCATCAGGGGTCCACCGAGCTCCATCACTGCAAGCTTTTAAAAAGGCCATGAAAACACACAGTTTTTACTTTGGCCTTCCCCTATTATGTTCACTGTTGCTGTTTTTACTGTGTTTTTATTGCTTTCTTAGTACTGTATCACTTGTATTATTTGTGTTATCATCACACACCACCTTGGGAGGGCTTCTGCCCTGAAAGGTATCCAGGAAATATTTTAATTAAATAAATAAAATACTCTGTTTTGTTTGAAGGACAGTAAGGAAGAAACCCCATTGTTTCCCCAGAATAGGCCTGCATGGCTAGTGAGCCACCAAACCAAAGGCCTGGTGTGACGTCAGTTGGGCTACCTGCCACCAGCCAACTTCCTCCCTGCGTAGCTCCAACCTGGCTTCTCCCAAGAATAGAGACCTATCCAAGGTGCTCAACCCTACCCCCAAAATAGATTCAGCATCTTGGGTAGCTCCTTTAGAGTTCTGACTGGTTCTAACTGAAACCTGGAATGGATACACAACCCCACTGAAATGGGAGGCACTAGCCTCCACTGAAAGCAGCCAGGATCAGAGGGGCAGTACAGGGGACTGAGAAATGCATGTGGTGGAGGGAGAAAGGGGGGGAGGGCAGCCTAGTGAAGTAACTAGGATGTCTAGAAGGGCACACCATACGTGTCACAACTTACACAATGAAATAAATTAATAAAAGGCCCTCTTTACTTACCTGAGCCACTCAGACATTTCTATGATGTGTGCTATTTTCATACACATTGGCCCCAAATCCACGGGGAGGGGAGGGAAAGTGAAGCACTCTGCCCCCACTAATATTTGAGTACCCTCTTCCACATATACTGCTGCTACTCCTTCTGAAACTTTTCAGTTTCCTCATTTAGGGACTATGCTATGCTGTCTGCCATTTTCAGAACAATGGTCCACAATCAACATAAGGGGACAAGCATGGCCTTTTGCTGGATACCCTCCAATTATAAAGTCTGCTCTTGCACAACAATCTCTGCACCTATTCATCTCAAACTTGGCAGGCTTGATCATCTCAGAAGAGGCAACTGTGCCCAATTCTGCCCCCCCCAATTCTGCCAAGAAATAAAGAAGTTATTAGCAGTTGCATTTGCAAATCAAATTTTAAAGGCATGTAGCACAATAAACCCTGTACCTATCTGTCCACATTTGGCAGACATAATCCCTTCCAATCCCTACTATTCTTGTAAATTTCATCCAAGTATGACACACAGAAAAAACAAACAAAAAAAAGGTATAGCTTTTTAAACAATCCAATTTCAGCAATGGAGGACACTTGGATTTCTGAATCTTAACTTGGGTTTCATACACCTGGGTCAAAATGGGTGGCCTCTTAACTGGACTATTTTCTGAAGTGCTGAATTGGGGTTTGAACCACATCTTGTGGTCAGTGCACGCCCCTAGTACAGGTGAAATCCTATGCAAACTTACCTGGGAGAAAGATCCATTGACTAAAGTGGGACTTACATCTGAGTAAACAACATACAAAGAATTGTGCTTTAAGACTGAATTCCTAGTAGTGGTTACCCAGGAGTAAGGATGTACAGACCATTCTGTTTCTTATCTGTGTCAGTTTTGCTTGTGTTCATTGGTAAACCCATTCCATCTCATTTCCACTGGTGTTGTTGTTTTTTTAATTTTAAAAAATTACAAAAGAAGTGTGAAATCTGAACAATAGCAGTATTCATAGCTACACTTTAGGGGTGCATAATAGTTCAAATCACTTTGAAATGTGGACTTGTTGATCTCAGTGGGATTAATGTTTCAGTAAATATACACAGGACCATTTACTCATCTATTTAAAAGTATTCATCTAGCATTTCACAGCTGTTTACAACTCCCATGAAGCTGGCAATAAAAGAACGCAGTACAACCACACTAAAATCATAACATAAAAGAGCATCAGTAACTTTTTTTTTAAAGGAGCAAACAGCACAGGACAAAGGACAGAGCAATAGCGGCAGCAGTTCACCTGAAATAATAAAAAAAGTTGCTTTATATGCCTTTGGAAAGAGAACAGGGAGGAGGCTAAATATGGTCCTTTGAGAGAGAAATAAAGATCATTGGGGCTGGAAATAAAAAAAGGCTCTGCTCCTTGGGGAGGCTTATCTATCCCTCCCCCACACAAGATGGAGGCTTGGGATTGTATTTAGGGTTGGTCTTTGTTGGATCAATGGAGTTCTGCAGCATATATGACTCAATTTGTGTCTGTGAGCTGAGTTGCAAGGTTTTCCCTGAAGTCTGGGAACTTTTTTTGCACCTTTCAGGGGGGAAGGGAGAGGTTCAGCAATTGGTACTAATTTCTGAGCAATTTGTGCAAATTTTGGCCAAATTTGCATAATTTGTACAAATTGCTCAGAAATTCATGCATATTGCTGAGAAATTTGCACAACCTGCTTAGAAATTTGTGCAAATTACAGAACATTCCAAAACAAAATGTGCAAAATTCTTGGAAAATTTGTGAACTGGCCTGACTTGCTTCAGACTGAGTTGGACACTGTAGCAGGAATCAAAATGCTGTCCAGGGGCCAAGCCTAGGAAAACTCATCAAACTCCAGCCCCCAAATGGATTTCTCCAGCATCCCTAATTGTATTGCATGGTTGTAATCTTGTGCATACTTTCTGGCAGATCGCCTCATTGAACACTTTGGAGTAAACAGGCATAGGATCAAGCCTCATATGTACTTTTAGCATAAGAAAGTAGACTGAGATGTACTTTTGAGAGCTGATGTAGTGTAGTGGCCAATCAGAGTTCTTGCTTGCTCTCTTTAGGCATGTAGGCTAGAGCTGTACACAAATGGGCTCTTGAAATTTTCACCTTACTTGTGGGCAGATAAATTACCAATTTTTTCCAGGGATAAGAGAAATTCTCAAGAGCTTCTTACAGGTAGGTAGAGATGTACGAAAGTCACTTACCTTTCCGCGGATTATGTTCATGGTGGGGGGGAGGCGTTCCGTCCCTCCCCCCGGAATCCTCGATGAGGGGGAGGTGATCCGGTCCTCCCCCCCAGAACTCTCGATGGCAGGCTGTGCTCTGCGGCAGGTCTGCATAGAGGGTGCTATTTGCGTCCCTTTTTTATTTGCTGTTTTAACCTACGTAAATATTTATGTAGACTAAGATGGCAAAAAATAAGGAACGCAAATGGCGGTGGCCATAGCCTCCGCTATTTGCGTACGCGGTTATTTTTTTTTAACCCAGCCATGATAGGCTATGTAAGTCTTTACGTAGTCTATGACGTCTCCGTAAAAAAAAAAAGACATGATCGCAGATGGCAGTGGCGGCAGCCAGTCGGAAGACCAGCCGCTGCAGCTGCCGCCGCTGCCGCTACCAGAGCTGCCGCTGCTGCCGGAGCCGCCGCCCCAGGTTAGTCTCGTCCTGGGGGGGATCCGCAGGGGGGCGGGGGGCAGGCCGTTCCACCACAGATTTCGAGGGGCCAAATGCACTGGCATTCGGCCTCACCGAGATCCGTGGTGGAATTCTCTGACATCCCTACAGGTAGGGCTCCTGATTGGAGGGCTTGTAGCACAGCTTCCTTCTTTTCTAGTAAGGGGTCTGGTTTTTTTTTTTGTGTGTGATGCAACAGCATCAGCTGTCTTGGCAGGCTGCCTGGCCCCAGATTTGCATCCACCACAAATTGCTGGTGGGGCAGCTCCAGGGATGAGGTGGAGTTAGTGGTCTGCCAAAATCTGCCCTCCAATTTCCTGAAAGTTTTCTCCTCCCATGACAGGGGTTTCCATTGTTCTGCCTTTTATCATTTATTTTGTGGTGTTTTATCAGGATATTTTATCATTTATTTTGTGGTGTTTTTGAGCTTACCTAATCACATCTAGCCTCCCAGGCTGCCTGCACATCCTGATCTGAAAAAGCTCTATAGGAGGAATTACCTCATGGTGCCTTAAACTTGGCTTTAATTGAGTGTAGGAAGCTGAGGAGGCTACAGGCTGCCAGAGAGATGATTGTACAATGAAAAACAGGACACTTTGGCTCCCCAGCCACCTCCTAAGTAAAGTAAGCCCAAGAAGCCCAAACCCAACCAATGAACGTTTCTCTGAAATATCTTCACCATTGAATTTCTTTTTGAAAGCAATTTCTCTCCTATCAAATTGAATGAGAATGGTCAAAAAAAAGTGGGAGCCATTTTTGGCACAGTACTGATGTAGCCTTTCTTTATGCATGTAGGCCTTCTTTAGGCAGGCCTCCTTTCAGACTAACACTGAAAGTATCCCATTGGGGGTCACGGGAAGTGGCCGGAAAGTATATCAGCATCAAAAGCACTGCTAAACATACCCTAAACATACCTAATAATACAGATAAATGAATTATATGCTGGGTTGCCAGCTACATTCAACCAGGCGGCACAATATCTGGCACACCCATGTCCCTATTCATTACGGGTTCTTATTACAAAATGCCGACTGAACAGTATTCCCTTGAAGGAAGTAGAGGGAAGATTTCATAATGTACCCAGGCCATGTTGGCTGTGTCCATTCGATTGCAAGACAATAGAGGATCGAATTCACTTTCTGGTAGAGTAGGCTAAATATGATAACTTGAGATCCAAATATATTTTTCCGCTCCTAAAGAAAAAGAGGTTGGAAACATCAAGGGATAAGGTGCTTATGTTATTAAATGGATCAGACTATTATATTGCTTTCAGAATGACAAAATATATTAATTCTGCTTTGAAAGTGAGACAAGGGGCTTTGAATTCAAACCCCCAAATTGTGCTTAATTCAAGGTAAAATAAGATGAAATGGTTTGGTCTTAGGTTTTAAATATTAAATTTTAAGGGCTGTTGAATTTCTGGAGGTAACCAGTGGTGGTGGTGGTGGTTTTTTAATTTAAATATGTTGTAGCTGCTCCTTGTTTTGCACATGACTGGTTGTCAATGCAATAAAATTGAATTGATTGAATTGATTGATACAGATATTATTGTTCCAGATATTGTTGTGATATTAATTCTGACAAGTTTTTCCCCTGCCCCCCTTCCTCCACATCAGTTCAGCTAATTCCAGCTGCTTGTCCTGGTGACATCTTTCCATGACATCTTTGCCATCTTATTTTAAGCTTCTATGCAACACGCACACACATACACACACACGGGATTGGTTTCCTGTCTTTCTGTTATGCCCATCTGGTCTGTTTGTGAGCATGGCCAAAAAAAAGGTAGAAATTATCCCTTTCTACAGAGGACCTGGGTCTCCGTTATAGAAATCCAGCAGTCTTTGGAGACAAAGAATCACAGGAAACAGAGGAGGTCTGTCTGGCCCAGCTGAGCAGGAGAAAAAAAAGAATGAACTCCCTGTCAGGAAATGGATATTAGCACTAAATCATATACTTAAGCTGAAATCTCTTTTCGGGTTGTGACATTTTTGCATGGTTAATATTTGTGTCCAGTTCTGGGTGCTGCACTTTAAGAAAGATATAGGCAGATAGGAATGGGTTCAGAGGAAGGCAATGAATGTTGACAGAGATATGCAAAACAAGTCTGGTGAGGAAAGGTTGAAGGGGTAAGTGTGCATGTTTAGTCTGGAGAAGAGAAGACTTGGGGCGAATAGGATAGGGAAGACTTGCATGAGAGCATGCTTGATATCTCATTGCTAACTCTGTGTCTACAATAAGTGACCTCAAATGTCACCTTGTGGCATGGGTCCAAAAGGCTGAAGGTTCAAAAATATGCTAAAGATTACATCTTGTGCTCTGAAATGTTACAATGTAGTTTTATAGGCAAAACAGTGGAATTACTTATGAAAGGAGCACGGGATGGGAGTACCCTGTTAGTCAAGGTTCAGCCATTATAAGCCTCTATTGCTTATACAAATAACACCTGTTGAGCCAGCAACTTGAAATTTGGCATCCATGAGCTACATCCTGAGTTCTACAAATGTGCAAAATATCAAACTAATCTGAGAAAAATTGCCACAGGTACTGCAACTTTTAAAATGCTGGAAATTTGATTTTCTTACTCCAATTTTCTGCATGGCATATCATGAATTTCTGTCAAATTATTAATGTACAAAGCCAGGAAACTGGAAGCTGAGGCTGATGCCTTAACAGATATTTCCTGTGATCAGTAATGTTGTTGTGCAATGACATCAGTTGTGCTTCCCTACAAGCCACCAAGAGATATGGTTCAACTCACAGGAAGGTTCTATCAATACACTAAGGCTCAGACACTTCACAAGGCAATACAGGACCAATGGATCATCATTGCTGGTCCCAGACACTCCATCCTCCCCATCTGGATATGAGCCTGAAGACCAACTAAGAGTGTGGGTGTATGTAGGGTAAGTTGTAAGCAACACAATTCGTAACATTGCACAGCATCATTACTTATCATGGGGCACATTTGCTAAGGCCTTAGCTTCCAATTTTCTGGCTTTGTGGAATATAAGCCAACATGATATAGTCTGGTCCTAAATAAATAAATTATTAAAATAATTGAACTAGGATTATTCATTTTATTCCTCTCATACTCTGAAGTACAAAATTAATTCTTCATTTCCCTTTCAGGAAATACATATACAGGCAGGCATGCTTGAAGCTAATTTCTGGATAAGAGTCCTTGCTTGGTGTCTTGTGTGAAGACTAATGACAACACAAAATTGCCAGTGATCTCTCCCTTTACTGTTTGCTGCTTGGAAAACTCCTGGAAAGCTTCGATCACTGCACTCCCCCAAAATTAGTGCATTTCATCTGTACCAAGACAATACTTTTGAGCCTAGTGGGTTGTAGTAATTAGACCATGTCAGAAGGAACAGTTTAACTTTCAGTTTCTCACTGTATATCGATCTATGTTTTTCCTTGCTTTTCTTTTTTCTTGCACAAAAAGTCTATCAGGATGGAAAGTTAAGCTCTGGTGAGCTGTTACTACAGCATCTTCTCTCTCTTTTTTTTAATTTGAGATTTTATTTTCCAAAGACAAAGACAATCAAACAAAAAGAAAGAAAGAAAGTACAAATCTAGTGTATTTGGGGTGTATGGATTGTGTGAAATCTATTCCATCTGTGTTTCACCGATTGTCAGTCACCGTTTTTTCCATAATCCACCCATTGACAGAATTGGATTTTTTTTTTGTTTTAAATTTTGCACAAATTTGCACATGTAAAAAGCACAAATTCCCCCCAAATGTGTGTTTTCACACTTTAGCCTATGGGTCTAAAACCATATTTGGCGGGGCGGGGTGTGTGTGTGTGCATATTTTTCTATGACAAAATTTATGCAAAATTCAGGAAAGTTAGAAAAACAGTCTGCAAGTCCACAGAGTCTGAATGACAAGGGAAATGCTGGTCCGCTGTGGAATCTGTGGGTCAGATTCATAAAAATCTGAAGTCTTTTGGTTCCATTGCAAATTTCTCTGGCATCCCTAATTGAATGACATACGTACATACAGTTGTTAAATACATTTAATATTTCCCCCCTTTACTTTTATAGGCAAAAATATGGGTGGAATTCATTGGCTGCTTGGAGATTATCTTTGTGGTTCTTCATAATGCCAAATTATATTTAGTCTCCTTTCCATAATCTGAAAAAGGGGTTGACAGATGTTGCTGCATATGATCCTGATTTGTATATGAAACAAAATCATGCCACATTGTATAAAAATCAGATATTTTAACTTTACCTTTGGCTAATTACGATGGCATCTTCAACTACTTTCATAACAGCCACTTATCACTGCTAGAGGGTAGCTTTATTTTTGAAGCTATGAATGTAACAGAGAAAGGACCAAGTCACGGAGCTGATTTAAGAAGTTCTGTATGCTGCTGACTGTTTAGCCCATTTCACATGTTCAGAAATTGGTTTCATGCTCCATCAGTTTATAGGCTCTAGGTGTATATTGGGTCCCTAAGTGCATAGAGAGCGCCTGTACAAGAAAAAAAGTTCTATGTGCATTGGTTCCATACACAGAGAACCCGTGGAGGCTGAAAGTAGATGGATGGGTGTCAGACTTTCTTCCGGTTGGAGTGGTGTGGTGGTTAGATGCTTTCATTCCTCAGGCAAAGCCCTCAAATCCCACCTCTTGCTGTTTAAGTCAGAGAGAGTCTACTGATTTGCACAATAACCCTGCAACAGCCCTTGGGTTATTTGAGTATTGTTTCCCTCCCTCTCAAGCAAGCCATACTGCCCACGTTTGGACAACACGACAATCCATGCCCAGGCAGGTAATTAGGGAAATTGTGATTGTCCATTGATGAAAATAAGCCATGGTGGCTTATTTAAGCTGCAGTGGCTTATTTGATTGTGCAAACTGGGTCAGTTAGTTCACATGACATGACAGTCCACTGTGGCACCTTTGACTGCCATGTTTTCCTGTGTCATGCAAACCCAGCATCATGAGTTGTTTGAGGGGGTAGACAACTCACGAATGAATAACCCTAAAACAAGTCATGGGTTATTTGAGCACTGTCTACTCCCTCAAACAACCCACAATGCCGGGATCAAATGACATGGCAAGCTACGAGCACATTTCTGGCACCACTTACACACTCACTCTAAAAACTTGATTTATCCCTTCCTCTTTCAGCTACTTCTTCCATCCCTCTTTCTCACCCCTTCTAAAGAATGCTGACATTAATCTTTTCTCTCTTTCCAATCTTGGCTCACCACTGGACCCCTGAATCCAGAATCCATCCTTTCTCTTCTTTCAGTGAACCCAAACGATGACCAGTTACCTAACCAAATGCCTGACAAATTCTCTCAACACCTCTGCCTTCTTCTCTGCATTGTCTAATCTCCTTCAAAGTGGATGCTCTTGCTGCTAGCCTGCTACTTCTCTGGTTCCTGTTCCTGGTGCTCTGAATGTAAGGCCCCGTGGAAGGGCAAAGGAGCCCCGGAAATAAGGCATTCTTGTTATAAGGGGGGAGAAAAAGGAAACACTCAGAAATTTTGTCATAAAGATATGGGCTTAAGATATGGGCTGCTTCTGACAAATTTTGGCTCAGCTCTAATGTGAACAACAGAAGCCATGTTTAACCCTTACGTAGCTCAGGCTCAAAACAGCATGCAAAAGCCATCTTGATGTGATTTTCTGTATAATGATTTCACCAGGATTATTTTTGTGTGTGTGGTGTTTCAGGAATGCACTTTTAGGTTTGTGCATACTGTTGGTGAAAAAAAATGAAACAGCCCTTCATTTTTTTTTTTATGTTTAGTTTGGTTTTAGGATATTACGGGGTTAAGAGAGAAGCCCTATGGCCCATAGACATTGTCTGAGGGGCCATAAGATATTGAGGATGATCCCACCCAGGGCTGTAGAGAGAACTATGACCTGGGAGGGGGAATTTCAAAGCAGCTGTGGAAACTGACAGCTTTCCTTTCACTTTCTGCAGCCTCAAAATGGTCCCCTTCCCCCCTACAATTTCATTGTGTGCTCCTTTTATCCACTCCTTCTCCATTAACTCCTTTCTCATTTGTTCTTTTATGTCTTGTTTACTTGCTCTATTGATGCTTGCCCATCACCACAGGTCTTTCCACCACTAACCCCCTCCAACCAAGGTATAGACAGCACAGAGCATAATGTTGTAAAACAACAAAGAGAAGCTGTCAGGGAACAAAAATAGAGAGAAAAGCTCTACAGAGAATATTTTGCCATTCCCAGCATCAACTGGCAGTAGAATCGTAAATGCTGAAAATTGAACACTGAAAAGCAGCCCTCATTTGGGTCAAGTGAATATTGTGTCAGAGAAACATCAATTGATATATGGTGCAATCCAGACCTGTTAAAGTAAAAGAGAGTTTTGGAGCGCAATAGGGAACAACAAAACAGATGGTATAATTTTCTAGGGATGTACGAACGTGACTTAGCTTTCGCGGATTATGTTGATGGTGGGGGGGAGGTGTTCCGTTCCTCCCCGTGGAATCCTGGCCCGGGGGGAGAGGCACTCTGTTCCTCCCCCCGGAATCCTCGAACGGCCGGCTGTGCTCCACAGCAGCTCCGTGGAGTGGCCGGCCAGGCCTGGCCCGGCCAGGCCAGAGCCGTCCGCAGCTGGATTTCCGGCCGGGGAGGGCTCTGGGTAAAAACAAAACAACCAACCACGTACACAAATGGCGGTGGCTATGGCCGCCGCCATTTGCGTTCCTTCTTTTTGGCCGTCTTAATCTATATAAATATTTACGTAGACTATGACGGCGAAAATAAAGGGGAATGTAAATAGAGTAGCGGGCGCTATTTGTGTCCCTTTTTCATTCACCGTTTTAGCCTACGTAAATATTTATGTAGGCTAAAACGGCGAATCAAAAGGGGACGCAAATAGCGCCCACTACGCTATTTGCATTCCCCTTTATTTTCGCCATCATAGTCTACGTAAATATTTACGTAGATTAAGACGGTAAAAAGAAGGAACGCAAATGGCGGCAACCGTAGCCGCCGCCATTTGCGTATGCATTTTTTTTTTTTAACCCACCCAACCATGATAGGCTACGTAAAGATTTACATAGCCTATCATGTCTTTTTTTTCTTTTCTTTTTAAACCTAGCCATGATAGGCTACGTAAATCTTTATGTAGCCTATCACGTCTTTTTTTTTTTTTACACACAAGCCTGGAAATGGCAGCAGTTGCGGCAGCTGGTTGGAAGACTGGCCACCGCCGCCACCGGAGCTGCTGCCGCCCGGAAGATCCGCCCCAGTTGAGTCTTGTCCTGGGGAGGATCTGTGGGGGGGCAGGGGGGTGGCAGGCCGTTCCGCCATGGGGTTCAGGGGGCCGAATGCACTGAGATCCGTGGCGGAATTCTCTGACATCCCTATAATTTTCCCCTACTGCTGCCACTCTAACCAACCTGCAGGAGGGTGGCATATAGTCCCAGCAGTGAAGGAACTAGGCAAAGTATGGCTACCCCAGTTCTGGGGCTCCCCCTTTTAAAAACCAGCTTCTAGTGAAGGCAAACACCTTGGTGGTGTGCAATGGATCAATTTCTAATAACCCCATTCAAGGGGTTAAATCATTTTGTTTTTAGGGGTGTTTTTCACAACCAATGTCTCTTGGCAGGCCTAGCGGGATGCTCTTCTCATTAAAGAAAGATATATTATGGGAGTGATCATGACGTTCTTCTCTGCAAAGGGTAGGGAATTGGTTGCCTGCGTGTATGTGTGTGTGTGTGTGGGGGTGTTTCACCTTTTCTGAAAGGCAAGTGAGTGGAGGCAGTTGTAATTCTGGAGGAAGTACATTCCACAATTTGGGAGCACCTCAGAAGAAAGCCCTTGACTGCATGCTCAACAAACAGGCATCTGTGGACAGAGCCTCTCCTGCAGTTCTTAATAACTGGACAGATTCATAAGAAGACAGGTGATCCTCTAGATAGCCAGATCCTACACCATTTAGTGCTCTAAAGGTCTCAACATATCAACTAGAGCTGTGCGTGAATGGCCTCTTGAAATTCTCCACCTTACTTGTGGGGAAAGAAATTTGGGAGACAATTTCACCAAATTTCTACAGGGAGAGGATAAATTCTCAACAGTTTCTCCCAGGTAGGGCTCCCCATTGGTAAGGTTTGTAGCACAACTCCTTTCTTTTTTCCTAAGGGCTTTGGGGTTTTCGTATTGCAACAGCATCAACTGTCTTAGCAGGCCAGCCCCCAGTTTGCATCCACTGCAATGCAAGTGGGGTTAGTATTGTGTCTAGCTCTAGGGATGAGGTGGAGTTAGTGCTCTGCCAAAATCTGCCCCCCCCAATTTCCTGAAAGTTTTCTCCCCCCATGAAAGAGGCTTCCATTGTTCTGCCTCATTCAGGATGTTTTATAATTTATTTTGTGGTGTTTTTGAGCTTACCTAATCACAGCTGGCCCCCCAGGCTGCCTGCATATCCTGATCTGAAAAAAAAATATTTGGGAGGAATTACCTCATGGTGCCTTAAACTTGGCTTTAATTGAAGTGTAGGAAGCTGAGGAGGCTACAGGCTGCCAGAGTGATTATTGTACAATGAAACACTTGCGCCGACGCCTCAGCCCCCTCCTAACTAAGGTAAGCCCAAGAAACCGAATCCCAACCCATGAGAATTTCTCCAAAATTTCTTCACCATTACATTTCTTTTTGAAAGCAATTTCTCTGAAAACAAATTGAATGAGAATGGTTGGGAAAAAAATGTGGGAGAAATTTTCAGCACAGCACTAATCTCAACAGTAGAACTCAACGTTATGAAGCTTTCATTCCTGTGTTCCTATGGGACAATCCACACACAGGTGCTGTGTTTGGAAAGAACAAAATGTGTGCTGAGCATCATTCTGGGGATGTCAGAGCATATTCCCTAGCATATTCCATCTTCAAAACAAATAAGTAATAATTAATAGACCCCAAACCTTAGAACTAAAAGCTAGTTTATTTTGTTCTTTGAAGAGGAGCGAGATAGCTGACCTCACAGTTGTATCTGAAGAGGAAACATGCTACATTTTGATTCATGTTGGGCTTTCAACAAAGCAAAGGAGTAAATCTACTTCAAATGAATTTAAGCATAAGCACATCCTTTTATGTAGGCCTGTACAGCCACTGCATTTTGTCAGTAGTGTATAGATCTTAGCCAGACATATGGCACCATACAAATCAAAACTTAAGGGAGGGGAAAAACATATAAAAGGGATCACCCCCAGGAGTTGCTGCTGAACACAAATAACTGTGTCAGTGTTGAATGCTAAGGGAGGTATACTCTACAGACTACAGGATGAATTATGAAGTGTAAAAAGGCAGCTAGAAGACCTCTCAAAAACAAATTATGAATTAATGATGAACAAAATCAAACTTTCTTTTGTGACTGATATTACTTCACCTGCAGATAAGTATAAAAAGCCATCAAAGGAAAAAATGTATTAGTTTCTAATTTAATGTGACTTACTGGAAGAAAATAATCACTAAGGCTTTAATGGTAGCTTTTTGACAACTTCCTAATCCGTACAAGTTGTTGGTAAGAGCTACATCAAGCCAAGCTGATTATCAATCCTGACTTTCCCCCTTGAGTAATTCAAAGAAATGTACAGCCTGTGATCATGTAGATGAAAATGTAACTTTTAAAAGCACATCTACCGAGAAAGTCTTGCAGAAAAAAACAGAATAATCGCTTCTGGCTTACTTCTGTCATAAACATCATATGCAGTCAATTCCCCCCCCCCCCCCGCCCCTCTGCAAACCATAAATGAAAACTTTCAGAAGTAACAGTGAAAATATTTCAAGGAGAGGAATACCACACTTAATTTTTAGTGAACACCTTGTCTATTGATTTTGTCCCAAAGCAGGGATTAGCTAAATAAATGTAATACATATCTGTACTCTTTATATATGTATTTTAAACTTGGATATCGCATACATGTAACTGTTCTGGGGTATTTGGCCCTATTTTTTTTTAATTGACCTTGGATATAAAAACATCA
The DNA here is from genome assembly GCF_057233095.1 of Heloderma suspectum. Taxonomy (NCBI): domain Eukaryota; kingdom Metazoa; phylum Chordata; class Lepidosauria; order Squamata; family Helodermatidae; genus Heloderma; species Heloderma suspectum. The sequence goes on from NC_139465.1 coordinate 31,357,105, forward strand.
GACATACATTCAAATAAGCAAGAATTATAATCCTATGATAACAACACACCTCCTGATACATTACAACAACAGCAACACCTTATTTTCAGCATATAAAAATTCCCCTCTACTCAGCGCTGGTTAGGCCTCATCTGGAGTACTGTGTCCAGTTCTGGGCACCACACTTTAAGAAGGATGCAGACAAGCTGGAGAGGGTTCAGAGGAAGGCAACAAAGATGATCAGGGGACTGGAAACAAAAGCCCTACGAGTGAGGAGAGACTGAAAGAACTGGGCATGTTTAGCCTAGGGAAGAGAAGGCTGAGGGGAGATATGATAGCGCTCTCTTCAAGTACTTTAAAGGTTGTCACAGAGAGGAAGGCCAGGATCTCTTCTCGATCATCCCAGAGTAAAACTCAGGGCTTTACGGCTGTCTTTCTCAAAAAGCAAAATGAGTATCACTGGAGGATGTGGAGCAGATGTGCCAGTCCGGCAGGAATCCTCCCAGAGCAGAGGTAAGAGGCGCCCTCCCGCCACAGACTCTGAAGAAGAAGTTCCAAAGAATCCAGCCTCATTTGAGTCCGCGGAGGATTTCTCCAACATCCCTAAGGATAACTGTGTTCCATCTGCATATTAATTGAAGTGTGAATAAGGCTGGTATGCTTATAGATGCAGAGGAAACATATTTCTCCCCCCATACAATGCAGTATGTCTGTCTATACTCTCTCTCTCTCTCTCTCTACGCACACACACACGCACACACACACACACTATTCAATTATTTCAAAACCTACCAGTTTCATACCAATATTAAGACTATTTCATGTTGGCTCATACTCCATAAAGCCAGGAAACGGGAAACTAAAGCTCATGCCTTAACTGCTGTGTACATAGGATGTATGAAAGTGACTTACCTTTTTGCGGATTCTGTTCATGGTGTGGGGGGGAGGCGTTCCGTCTCTCCCCCCGGAATCCTCGATGGGGGGGAAGGCGATCCGGTCCTCCCCCCCCCGGAATCCTCGACGGATGGCTGTGCTCTGCGGCGGCTCCATGGGGCAGCTGGCCAGGCCCAGGACAGGGCCGTCCGCAGATGGATTTCCGGCCGCGGAGGGCTCTGGGTAAAAAAAAAAAAAAAACGCGTACGCAAATGGTGGCAGCTGTGGCCTCTGCCATTAGTGTTCCTTATTTGTTGCCATCTTAGTCTACATCAATATTTACGTAGACTAAGACGAAGAAAAAATAGGGGAATGCAAATAGCATAGTGGGCGCTATTTGCGTTCCCCTTTCTTTTCTTCATCTTAGTCTATGTAAATATTGTCGTAGACTAAGACAGCAGAAAATAAGGAACGCAAATGGCGGTGGCCGTAGCCGTCGCCATTTGCGTGCGCGTTTTTTTTTTTAACCCGGACATGATAGGCTACGTAAGTCTTTACGTAGCCTATCATGTCTATGGGGGGGGGAAGAAAAAAACACCGCTACCGCCGCCGAAGCCACCCCTGGAGTCGCCGCCGTCCGGAACATCCGCCCCAGGTAAGTCTCGTCCTGGGGGGATTCGCGGTGGGCGGTGGGGTGGCAGGCCGTTCCGCCATGGATTTCGGAGGCCGAATGCACTGGCTTTCGGCCTCACCGAGATCTGTAGCAGAATTCTCTGACATCCCTATGTGTACGTTGATCAGTGATGATGTTGTGCAATGGACTGAGGACTGAGTGCCTGGGACTAGCAAAGTTTCCTATATTGTCTTATGAATCATCTCGGTGTCACTTGTTTTGCTAGAAGAATCCTCCTGTGAGTTGACCCATGCCAGTTTGTTGCTTACATCAATAGCTGGATGGATGAGTTGAACAATGAAAGGGAACTCTCTTCTAGCAGTAAGGCTAGATGCTACATAAGGCAATACAGGACTAGGACAATATGGGGCATTTTGCTGATTAAGGAAAAGTGTGGTTGGATGGAGGAGAGGGATATATGAGAATTTCAGTTTTGCTCACAAAATATGCAAAACACTGAAGCAATGAATGCAAGTGAAAGCACGAGCATGTGGCTGCCAAGAATATCCATAAATTGTGGAACACATGCTCATGTTCATCTTGTTCCCGATTCCCAATTCAATTTGCACAAATTTCCTTCATAGACTGAATCAGCCCTACTTTAGGCCATGGAGGAATGGTGCACAAATTAGGAATTCACTCAAAGTTGGGCAAACTTCCCCAAGCCTCCTGTTTGATTGCTGCTCGATTTGCATAAATTTCCCATTTGCACAGAGCGAGGAGTGATCACAAACAGGCATGAGACAAGTGGCAAGACAATATTTGGAGAATGATCTCAGATATTGCATGTTCACCCATCCATAATGGAGGATAAATTGTGAGGAGGCACAATTTGTGACATTGCACAACATCATCACTGATCATGAGGCATGCCAGTTAAGGCATCAGCCTTAGCTTCCATTTTCCTGGCTTTGTGGAGTTTGAGCCAATGTGAGATAGCCTTAACTTTGGTCTTAAACCAGTAGGTTTTTAAAATAATTGAATAGTGTATGTATGCATGTATGTATGTATTCAGACATACTGTATTGTAGGGATGGATAAGCCCATCTCCATCTGGGATCGGGGAGCTTGACAAACTGGCCCCCACAGCTTGTGCAGCCTGGGTCTGCTCGGTGAGCTTCCTTGGTCACTCTGCCTGCCCACGAGCTGCCCCTCTTTCTTGCACTGGCTGTTCAGGGCCCATGCGGGAAAGGAGGGACTCAGCGCAGCCACCCCCCAGCCTTTTGCCCTGTCCTTTTTTAGAGGAGGCCAGGGCGAGAGCACTGGGGTGCTGCTGTTGCCCTTCATCCTCAGGCCAGCTGTCAAGGGCCAGCGTGGGAAAAGGGGCCTGGGCGGCCAGCCCCCAGCCTCTCACCTTGGCCTCCAGCAGGTGTGGGGGGAGAAGAGGATAGATGCCTCCTTCTTCCCTCCGCCCCCACCTGCTACAGCAGTGGTGGTGAGGGACAAGCTGGTCATTTTCTGTAAGGCCAGGAGAACCTATGGAAAATGACCAGCCTCTCCTGTGCCGCTGCAGGAAGGATGGGGGAAGGAGGAGAGGTGCTGCCTTCTTCCCCTGTCCTTGCTGAGGGAGCAGGCACCCAAGCTGTTGCCCGACTCAGCACGCCACGAGTCGAGCAAGAGCTCAGATCTGTCCAGGGGGCTGAACCAGCAACTTCTCGCCGGGCTTCGAGCCCCAACCAGATGCTCATGACATCCCTACTGTATTGTCTAGCCCAGGAATGGGGTTGGGGGGGGGATTTGTTTCTTCCACATTTATAAGCATACTTTATTCACCTTTCCTGGACTAATATGCAGATTGGAGCTTGAGCCATCATTGGATTTCACTAGCCTTACCTCTGGTCTAAAACCAGCAGGGATTTTTTTAATCATTAAATTTCCCTGGGTTTTTTGAAATGAAAATTCATGATGACAGTGGTGGCAATCCTATGTTCTCCCCAATGTGCTGGAATCTGCTTCCTTGCAATTTGACCTATATGATTAATTTGATTACCATTGTTGTTGTTCAGTCGTTCAGTCATGTCCGACTCTTCATGACCCCATGGACCATAGCACGCCAGGCCTTCCTGCCCTGCACTCTCTCCCGGAGTGTGCTCAAGTCCATATTCATTGCATCAGTGATGCTATCTAGCCATCTCATCCTCTGAAGCCACCCTTCTCCTTTTGCCTTCAGTCTTTCCCAGCATCAAGGTCTTTTCCAAAGAGTTTTCTCTTCGCATTAGGTGGCCAAAATATTTGAGCTTCAGCTTCAGTATCTGTCCTTCCAAAGAGCACTCAGGGTTGATTTCCTTTAGGATGGACTGATTTGACCTCCTTGCAGTCCAGGGGACTCATAAGAGTCTTCTCCAGCACCACAGTTCGAAAGCATCAATTCTTCGGCGCTCAGCCTTCCTTATAGTCCAGCTCTCACAGCCATACGTTACTACTGGGAAAACCATAGCTTTGATTAGATGGATCACGATTTCATGCCATGAATCAGGATTCTAAAATCTTGGGAAGAGTTTCCACAAGTTGTCCTCTGCAGACAGTCACCTTCCACATGCAAAAAGCAATGAGAACGGTGAGGGAGGGGTGGAGCTAGCAAGCTCATCCCCACTTCCTTGCCTCACACGTACAGTTTACACATAATGAGAATGACTTACTAGGGCTAGCTTTGCACAACTTAATGAGCATTCCTGAAGTGTGAACTCATGTTCAGTGAAATGTGTGAATATACCCCTAGGGTAGGAAAATGACACACAAAGATCTTTTTTTTCACGACACAGAAAATAAGAGCAAGGAATAGGGCCCTTCTGTGCTGCATCTCTGCTTTCAGAAAAGTGATGGTAGGCCCTGATCCTTCTGCTCACCCCACCTGTGCATTCCATTCCCAGCCTTCCCAAATTCTCTGAGGGTCAAAGTGCATATACTTTCAATATATAGCTGGAGATTTTTTTTTTCTTTTTTACTCAAAAGTAAACTCGTGGGACCTCATATGGATTAGGACCCTAGAATGTGAGTAGGAGACTTTAACCTTTTGCCCTATGCCTGCAATTTACATTACAAGTAGATGCCTTTTTGGCAATGTAAATTGGAGGCATGGGGGCCTGATCCGTATTGGGACCACCCCGGGGGGGGTAAAAGTCCCCCCTCCACCATGCTAGAACAAAATAGGTAAGTATTTCCTCAAGGTGCAGAATGATCAAAGGAGTTGGAGGGGTGCCTTACTTTTAAGTATTCTTTGAGCTTATGGCAGAGGAAGGATTCAATCTTTGGATTTCATAGGTTACTGAACTGCATCGTATAACTATATGCAAACGTAGTTACATGTAAACCATATATAGGGACTGAGGTTAGTTTGGAAAGATTCTATTTTGCTAAAATACATAATCCACATTTATTTCCATACTTTTCAGTTTCTCATTCAAAATATCAGAACATCATGGCTTGGCAGACAGAGCGGTCCAATGGATAGTTTATAGGGTTGTATGTGGGTTTCCCTGGATCTAGATTCCCTCCCATCTAGATACTAGCAGCCTATGATAAGCATTTTCAGACTATTTGTTTCATAATATGTTTTTATGTTGCAAACATTTCTGATGTTGAAGAGTCTGGTTACACATTGTCCTTCCTGCATCATGGCAAGAAAAAGCCTTCTCCTTCTAATGAAAACAAACAAAAAACCGACTACAAACTGAAGAATCCCATCTGCAAATTTTCCTACAGGCAAAGAAGGCGTGAGAGGTTCTCCCCATGCCCCAGTATATACTGGGGGACGAACAGGACAGATTAGCACCTGGAGTCTGTCTGTCCGTCTGTCTGTCTATCTATCTATCTATCTATCTATCTATCTATCTATCCATCCATCCATCCATCTATGTGGAAAACAATGAAGGTGTTTCTCAACTGAAGTAGAAAAAAAGTGGGCATAATAATATGAGGGGGAAAAAAGATAGACTGTAAAGGGAATAAAAACTTTCATGAGCATCACAAGTGCACTTTTATTTTTTTCTCAAAATGAATATGGATCTCAGTGCTAAAAAACTAGAAAACAAAATCCCACTGAGGATGTCTTCATAGACAGTTGGAGTATTGCAACCGAGCACACCTGCTGAGGCAATCATTCTCAGTATTTACTTAGACTAGTAATGATCAGTGACACATAAGAAATATGGAAATTAAAACCAACACCTCGAGTAAAGATGAATCCTGGAATATGTCTGCACGGCAGGAAACCCTGCTTACCTTTTGTGAAGTTTTGGATTTGCATGGCTTAGAGAAGACTCAGTTGTGCATTACTTTGAGTAACTTCTCTTATTTAGGGATGTCAGAGAATTCCGCGATGGATCTCAGTGAGGCCGAATGCCAGTGCATTTGGCCCACCGAAAACTGTCGCGGAACGAAGCCCCCACCCCCCAACCCACGAAAGGCACGTGGGATGAAGTGCCCGCTGCACCCACCCCACGAAAGGCCCACAAAATGGAGTACTTACCTGCTCCTGTCCGCGCTGCTGTGCGAATGGCGGCTGTCCTGCAGCCACCATTCGCGTCTTCCACTTCAGCCATGATAGGCTATGTAAATACTTATGTAGCCTATCACGGCTAATGCAGGGATGCCCTTTGTGTCCCTGCGGAGGCCATGATAGGCTAGATAAGTATTTACGTAGCCTATCATGGCAGGGGGGGGGGAAACCCCAGCATATGCAAATGGCGGTGGCTACTGCCATTTGCGTACACTGGGGTTTTCCCCCTGCCATGATAGGCTAGGTAAATACTTATGTAGACTATCATGGTGAAAGAAAGGGATGTAAATGATGGAGGCTACGACGTCCACCATTTGCATCCCTGCAGGGCTGCCCAGCAGCCGGATGTCCGGCTGCGGCCGGCCAGGATTCTGGGGGGAGGCACGGAGCGCCTCCCCCATGGTGAGGATTCCGGGGGTAGGGATGGAGCACTTCCCCCCCAGTGGAACCCAGTGGAGCCAGGTAAGCGGGGTTTCGTACACCCCTACTCTTATTCCAGTATGTAAGGCCCAGTTGATACATACAGCAGCTCACATAAGACAACTGTTCCTGTATCATATCACTTCAGATGGCAGGAGGATGAGGATTTTTATTATTATCGTTATTGTTATTACTGTTCTTGTTTTTGCTCTTGGAAATACATTTATATTAACATGCACAGACATGTTACAATTTCCAAAGCTGCTGACTCTGGCCTGGCTTCTCAGTCTGAGGAATTTGTCAGTCAGAATACCATTTCTCCATAGTTAAGTTGGAGGCAAATTTGAACATCCAGTTCAAAAAGGCTAATATAAGTCCAGAGTCTTAGCTGGTTGAAATAGTGCTATTTTACTAAAAGTTTGTAACAAACACTAGCAGCTGAACAAAGCCTGGCCACCTTATCTGTAATCTGAGGATCCTGACTGGGGATACCAGAGGAATCCACGGGGGGGGGGGGTCAAGTCCAAAATAGGGCAGCAAGATTGTTAACAGGGATTGGCCTGTGAGCTCATATTATGCCAGTACTCTTCCAGCTAGGGATGGAAGAGAATTCTGCCATGGATCTCGGGGAGGCTGAATGCCAGCGCATTCGGCCCCCCAAAATCGGTGGCGGAATGGCCCGTCCCCCCCCCCGGAATGGGACTTACCTTGGGCAGATCTTCAGGCGGCGGCGGCTCCGGCGGTGGTTCGGCGGCGGCGGCTGCGGCGGCCGGTCTTCTGACCAGCTGCCGCCGCCGCCATTTCCAGTTAAAAACAAAACAAAACAAAAAAATGTGATAGGCTACATAAAGATTTATGTAGCCTATCATGGCTAGATTTTAAAAAAACACCGTGATAGGCTACGTAAATGTTTACGTAGCCTATCACGGCTGACTTAAAAAAAAAAAACAACGCGCGTACGCAAATGGCGGTGGCGATGTCCGCCGCCATTTGCATTCCCTATTTTGGCACGTCTTAGTCTATGTGAACATTTACGTAGACTCAGATGTCAAAAATAAGGGGAATGCAAATAGCGTAGACACTACACTATTTGCGTTCCCCTTATTTTCGCCGCCTTAGTCTACATAAAGACGTGCCAAAATAAAGAACGCAAATGGCGGCGGCCATGGCCGCTGCCATTTGCGTATGCACATTTTTATTTTTATTTTTTAAATCAGCCATGATAGGCTACGTAAACATTTACGTAGCCTATCATGGCTGACTGCAGGGACACAAACGGCGGCAGCTACAGCCGCCGCCATTTGTGTCCCTGTTAGCCAGCGGCCAGATGTCCGGCTTCTGGCGGAGCTGGCCGGCGGCTCCACAGAATCTCTGCAGAGCAGAGCCAGCTGGCCAGGATTCCAGGGGGGGGGAGGAATGGAGCGCCTCCCCCCCCAGCCAGGATTCCGGGGGGAGGGACGGAATGCCTCCCCCCCAGCATCAACATAATCCGTGGAAAGGTAAGTCACTTTCGTACATCCCTACTTCCAGCTGCACTGGCTGCCAGTCCATTTCTGGGCCTGATTCAAGGTGGTGGTATTAACATTCAAAGCCCTTAACGGCTTGGGACCAGGTTATCTAAAGGATCGCCTCCTCCCATATCTGCCTGCCTGGACCTTAGGATCATCCTCAGCGGCCCTTCTCCATGAGCCCCTGCCAAAGGAAGTGAGGCAGATGGAGGAGGAGGGCCTTTTCTGCTGTGGCACCCCGCCTCTGGAATGAGCTCCCTAATGAGGTTCGCCTGGCACCTACACTGTATTCTTTCCAGTGCCAGGTGAAGACCTTTTTATTTTCCCAGGTACTTTAGCATTTTAACTTTCTAGACATTTAGCTTTGCTGTTTTAAATCTGTATTTTAAATCCCTGCACTGCTGCTAGGTTTTATTCTGGTTTTATTCTGGTTGTATTGTTATTGTTATTGTTGCTGTTCAGTCGTTCAGTCATGTCCAACTCTTTGTGACCCCATGGACCATAGCACGCCAGGCCTTTCTGTCCTCTGCTCCCTACCGGAGCATGCTCAAATCCATATTCATTGCATCAGTGATGCTGTCTAGCCATCTCATCTCATGCCGTCTCCTTCTCCTTTTGCCTTCAGTCTTTCCCAGCATAAGGGTCTTTTCCAGTGACTTTTCTCTTCGCATTAGGTGGCCAAAATATTTGAGCATCAGCTTCAGGATCTGTCCTTCCAATGAGCACTCACTGTTGATTTCCTTTAGGATGGACTGATTTGACCTCCTTGCAGTCCAGGAGACTCGTAAGAGTCTTCTCCAGCATCACAGTTCGAAAGCATCAATTCTTCGGTGCTCAGCCTTCCTTATAGTCCAGCTCTCACAGCCATACGTTGCTACTGGGAAAACCATAGCTTTGATTAGACGGACCTTTTTCGGCAAGGTGATGTATCTGCTTCTTTCTGTGCTGTCTAGGTTTGCCATAGCTTTCCTCCAAAGCAGCAAGTGTCTTTTTATTTCATGGCTACTGTCACCATCTGCAGTGATCTTGCAGCCCAAGAAAATAAAATCTGTCACTGCTTCCATTTTTTTCCCTTCTATATGACAGGAAGTGATGGGGCCAGATGCCATGATCTTCATTTTTTTAATGTTGAATTTCAAACCAGCTTTTGCACTCTCCTCTTTCACCCTCAACAAGAGGCTTTTTAGATCCTCTTCGCTTTCTGCCATTAGGGTGGTATCATCTGCTTATCTGAGGTTGTTGATAATTCTCCCGTCAACCTTAATTCTGACCTGTGATTCATCCAACCTGGTGTTTCTCATGATGTATTTAGCCTTGTGATATGGTCCATGGGGTTTTCTTGGCAAGAATACTGGAGTGGGTTGCTATTTCCTTCTCCAGTGGACCACATTTTGTCAGAACTCTCTGCCATGACCTGTCCGTCTTGGGTAGCCCTGCACGGCATAGCTTATGGCTTCACTGAGTTACATAAGCCTCTTCGCCACAACAAGGCAGTGATCCATGAAGGGGTGTATTGTTATACTGTGGTTTTAATGTTTTATATATTTCATATTGTTTTATTGCGTGCTTTTTGGTTTTAAGTTTTGTGAACAACCCAGAGAGCTTCGGCTATTGGGCGGTATAGAAATAAATAAATAAATAGTCCACCGAGCATTTGGTGGCTCAGCCCTCTGGACTCCAGCTCACTTCTCTACAAGCTGTCCTGACTTGACCTGTGTGAGTCAGGCCAGCTCGAGCTCGCAGACTTCCACCACCAGCAAAACCTATTGCATTCTCTTTTGCCGATGCTGACACCAACAAGGAGAATGCGAGGGTTTGCACATGGCAGTGGTGGTGACAGGGTGGAAGCCTGGATTTAAATGCCATGACATTTCCCTCCTGGCTCCTACCCTGTTGCTGGAACTGCTGCTGCTAAGCAAATGCACCTCTCTCTTCCAGGCACCAACAAAGAGAGGTGCAGTTACCTGGTGGCAGTGGCAGGATGGGAGCTGGGAGGGGAGCACCATAAGAGAGATAGATAGATAGATAGATAGATAGATAGATAGATAGATAGATAGATAGATAGATATGGTATCAGGGTCCATTTTATTTCCCTGCTGCATACTCTGCTGCTTGGAAGGATAGTTGGATTTTATGTTTCTTATCATAAATAAGGCCGAAACAGATCAAAAACCCAAATATTTTGCTGTGGTTATTAAGTTGAGATTACAATTAATTAATGGCCTACAGTAATTGTTATTGAGAGGTAAATGACATAAGACACTGTTTATAATATAACGTTGTTATTTTACAATTGTTGATTTTACATAGTGTGTATGTGTGTTTAGTTTTTAATTAATATTACACACACTGTTCTGCTTATTTTACCTATCTTAATTTATCCCTGTTTTATTGTTTGTTTTAATAACTGTTTCATGTATCGATATCTGGAAAAGTCTATGTACTAAATAAATACATTTGGTTAGTATTAAAAACAAAGATAATTGTATTAATAGTAAATATAATAGGATCAATAATATGCCTAAATAAAGTGTATACTTTTCATTCTCTCTCTCTCTCCCCCATCCTTCCTTCCCTTTTTGTCCCCTTCACCTGAACCAGTTTTTGGCATGGCTGTAAATGTAAATAAACATTTACATATCCATATCTATTAGAAAAAAATCAGTAAATAGTATTCTGTCTTAGCCAATAGGCTGGATAGATGATCTTCAGAGTTGATTCCAGTCTTTCTGTTCTTTGAATCTGTGATAAGGCTTGAAGCATGCTTTTCCATTTCTCATTGCCTCATAAGGTTCAAAAGTTATTAAGCAATCTTTTCCAACTTTATCTGGAGATGCTGACATCAAATGTAATATAGGTTCACTATCATGAGCATATAATGCTGGTCTATGAAACAGTTTCCTTTTAGCTTCTTACTGCTAGCGGAGAATACACTGAACCCACCCCCACTAACGGTCACACTGGAAAATCCAATTTCCTGCACCAAAGGATAGATATTGATAGATGCAATTCCACTTGATAGATCCATAAAAACTCGGCTCACTTATAAATAAGATACTATATAGACCAATACATTCTTCAGATTGAGCACAAAACCACAGTTACAGAAGTTGAGAAAAAGGGGCTGAGTTACATAAGACACATTGTAATCTAATTGCCTACACGCAAGTGCAGTTTATTACTGAAACACTTTCTCAGGGTTGAATGACAATATGGTCCATAAGTGTTCTGTGTTCGGAATAAGGGTGGTTTCCAACATTGCTTTCTGCAATCAGATACAGAGAGACAGGAACAAAATACATGTGCCTTAAAAGCACAACTGGACAGCTCATGCACATGAACAAACCATTGCTGCTTTTCTCAACAAAATACACAGAAGCAGGGGCCCAGTCCATCCCCTGTTTTTCTTTCTGTGTGCAAAGATACAATTGTGGGTTTTTTAGCATTAAAGGAACCACCAGTGTAAATGCACAAGGACTCTTCACAACTGACACGAGACACATGTATTTTTGGACTTGGATGTCTGAATCTGACTAAAAAGGGAACCTAAGTGGCCCTAAGTATTGCCCTACTTGTAACCTGCCCAGAGAACTTTTGTTATTGGGAGGTTTATTACTATTGTAAACAAACAAACAAACAAACATCCCTGTATGAAGAGCTGTCAATGTTCATGCATCATTTCCCTAAAAAAGCAAAACAACAACAACTAAACACCAATGAAACACTAATGTTGGGATGTGCATACAATAGATAGATACTCAGTTAGACAGATATGGGGTAATGGTATCAAAAGAGATCCAGATGGAGTTCCAGAACTAGGGAAAGAACATGTGAATAAAAATAAATTGGGGAGCGGTTTGGTTTCTCCGCCCCCTCATGCATGCACACACATGACACATGCTCACAAGACTCTCCTACACATGGGCTTCTTTCTCTCACACGAGACACTTACACAACACAGATACACATATAGGGTAAACACTTCCCCAAATCACTTATTTCCACCTCCAATTCCATATTTACCACTGGTAGCAGTAATATGATGGAGTGACAGTGGAATGGGGAAGTGGCTATAGGAGATGCATAGTGTGATGTTACTCCTCTCTCACACTCTCTGGAGTTTCTAAGTATAATAATGTATTCCTGTTATAAATCTATTTTTATGCTGAGTATCTCTAGGGTGAGAGTGAAATTATTGGCTCAGTGAGTGAGGGGGGCTGAGGGGTGTGTACTATAAAAGCTGGGTGCTGTGTTTCTGTGAGTCAGACAGGGATATGATTTGATAGGGATATAGGATTTTTGGATTGAGAACTGAGGGAGAGAGGGAGGTCTGTGGTGATTTGTGAAGTAATTGATTGAGAGTGTGATCTGGAGTATTGTGCATTAGAGAACATACATTAATCGAACCACTAAGAGCTACTTATTTACTATTCAGCAACTGATTTGCTGTAGTTAATAAAGTTTATTTGTTTAACCAAATCCTACACCTTCTGCTCTTGGCTATGGGAGAATGTAATAAAGGAAACCATACAGGTGATATTATAAACAAGTGTGTCCTCGCAGATAGAGGACTGAGTGTGGGTTGGACCTGAGCCTTAAAGCTCCTGGTGGTTGTGTGATCATGTGTGGGGAAGGTGATCCCTGCTTGGGGTGAGAAGGCCTTAGAGAAGGGGAATTTTCACTGGGAATAGGTAGGGGTGGACGAAAGTCACTTACCTTTTCTCGCAGCTTGTTCGCGGTGGGGGGGAGGCACTTTGCTGCTCCCCCCGCGAAGTTCAGGCTGGGGGGGGAGGCTTCCCGCCTCGCCCGGCCGAAATTCAGTCCGGGGAGGAGGCTTCCCCCCTCGCCTGGCCGCGAACGCGAAAGTTTAAAAAAAAAAACAAACGCCCCCTGATAGGCTACGTGACGATTCACGTAGCCTATCACGGCTAGATCTGCAAAGTCAGCCGTGATAGGCTACGTGAATCGTCACGTAGCCTATCTTTGGTGACTTAAAAAAAAAAAAAGTGCGTACGCGAATGGCGGCCCCCATAGGGAGCCGCCATTCGCGTTCCTTATTTAGTTGCTGTAGTCTACGTAAATGTTTACGTAGACTATGGCGAAAATAAGGGCAACGCAAATAGCGTTGCCCTTATTTTCGCCGTAGTCTACGTAAACATTTACGTAGACTACAGCGACCAAATAAGGAAGGGGAATGGCGGCTCCCTATGGGGGCCGCCATTATCCATACACACTTTTTTTTTTGAGTCACCCGTGATAGGCTACGTGACGATTGACGTAGCCTATCACGGCTGACTTTGCAAATCTAGCCATGATAGGCTACGTGAATCGTCACGTAGCCTATCAGGGGACTTTTTCTTTTTTTTCTTTTATTGGAATGGCGGCGGCGGCAGCTGGTCGAAAGACCGGCTGCCGTTCCCGCCCCGCTCGAACACCCGCCGAACCGCCGGCCGGACCTGCCGCCGGGAGGGACATTCGGCGAAGGTAAGTCCCGTCCCGGGGGGGGGTGCGGGGGTGCGGGGGGGTGCGGAGGATTTCTCCCCGAAACTTGTTCAGGGGGCCGAACACATTGGCGCTCGGCCCCCCGAAGTTTCGGGGAGAAATTCTCCGCCTTCCCTAGGAATAGGCAGGAATGCCACACATTGCTTGCCAGATTTCATCATGCCAGTTCTCTCTTGCCCCTTCTGTATGTCTTAGGCCTCAAAATAACACCTCAGGATATTGCTTGGGACTTCTGGGTATAGCTTGAGACTGTAGCTGTGCATCTCCCTGCTACCTCAACCACAGTCCTTGCCTCAATATCAACCCTTGTCTGAGTGCTTAGGAAAGCAGTAGTTGAGTGGAAGAAAGGGAGTGAAGCTGAATTCCCCAAGCCACCCCACTCCTATCCACCAAGCTTTTGGCAGTCCACTGCTTACATGTTGGCTGAGCACATAACTGAGACTCAGACCTAAATCAAGGCAGTGTGGTTTGCTTGAGTGGAGGAGGAACAAGCTCTACTCCATCCTCCCCAGAGCACTTGGCCAAGCCCTGACCCCAAACAGTAAGCTGCAGTACCTTATGTTTACTGTGAACAATTCCCATAGCTAATAAATCCCCTCTCCCTTGTGGGCTTTTGGGGTACTGCCTGCATAATGCCCTCTAATGTCAGCATGCCCACCACCTTCAAGGAACTGTGCATGTCTCACTCTTTCACTGCCAGTTTGGGAGAAAGGTACAGTTAGAAGGAGTGGCCATTTGAATCTTCACTTTTCTTTGGTAGGGCTTCTCTACCATTGATAACTCCTTCCCTACCCTGTTCATCTCCAAATTTGCCACAGTAAGTGGCCACACATATATGCCTGAGGTGCCAGATAGATTTTCTTATTGAATCAAAGGTTGATCAAGCAATGCTGGCTCCGGGTCTTTGGAGGCCCTTTGGGAAGATGCCTCAATGGGTCCATTTCCTTCTTGTTGCTATCTATCACTGCTGCCCATTCACTTGCCCTCTCTCCATCTGGCCCCACACCACTGCCTAGGAGAAGGCAAGATAGCTTGAGGCTGCTGCTCCTTCTCCATGCTCTTGTAACTGCTCACTTTCTTAGAGGGGGCTGACAAACAGTAAGGAGGAGTAGCAGGGCCAGAGGATGCCAGTGCTCAGCACTGCCCCCCCCCCTGGTGGGGCAAGCACCTTGACAGCTGCCCAAGGATGCTGGTTCCTGACTCTGGCTCCACAGTCAAGTTTGATGGGAGGTGAAGAGATGGGGGTTCCTTTTCTTTCCTCAGCCCATTCCTCAACCACATTTACTACATCCAGTCCCCTATTTCTAGGGATAGGCAATCAGTCTATGTCACTTTTGCATGTGTTCACCCATTGGTAACATGTAGATGGCAGTTTCAGTAATATGCAAATACATTTCATTTTAATCAATACATTAAGAGATAATTTATTACCTAAAAATAAAAGTCTATGTGGCAGAGAGTCCTACTTTGAATCTAAGTATAAAAATACTTGCTCCTGTGAATGGTTGAACTATAAATACATTGGGCTTTTTCACAGATCTTGGTACAGCAGACCTGAAAATGTATGCTTTTGATTTCAAGGAAGAAATGAAGGCAATAGCTAACATTTCAGACACACACTTTTTATATGCACCATAATGTTATTCTTCCAATTAATATCCGGGGGTGGGGATTAATTGATTCTTGTTTCAATGCTCCTGTGACTTCTCATGATCATAGGGTTGGTGACAGTAGACCACAAAGCTTCCTGCAGAAAGATTTCAACCTCATAAGCAAACATGTGGTTGCTATACTTTTGTATTGAAATGTAGGTTTATTTGATTTCAAGACCACAATGTTAGGAATAAAAGAAGAAAAAGAAAGCAGTGGCTTCTGCTTTCGCTAACCTGTCACATATTTTTTATTATTATTTTGTGTTTTTGTAATTTATGATGGTTCACTTCCTTGAGCAGTCAGGAAAGGTGGGATATACCCTTGTTAAATGCATAACGAATAAGCATTTCTGTCCTGGAAACTGGTGCAGTTGATTTAAGACACAGTGCCAGACCTAGCTCTGTGACGATGAGAGTAAGGTAAAGCAAAGGCAGAGGGAAAGGCAAGTGAAACCTGTATGTAGCCAGCAAAAACAGCCCAGTTCCTCAGACTAGGGATGTATGATAATTTTGTTTCTGTTCACAAATCAAGGGAACATGTCCCATTCACAGTCACAAACATTAAAGTGAGCAGGAGTGATTCTTTTTCAAGAAATGTTTTTGAGAATTTGCAATCATGTTAAAAAAATCTTTTTAAAAATGTGCACTTTGAAATGCACCTTTCCCCCAAATAAATACACATTTTCATTCTTTAGTCAAGGGGGGGGAGTGTGCACTTTTGAAAAGCATGCACAAAAATGCATATTTCCTCTGTTCAAATTACCCCCCCCCAAAAAAAGTAGAAAACAAAAAAACACGAGCAATCTGAAACAAGCTTTGAGGTTATTTTTGGAGAATTTAGGTGAGTTTGAAAATTGCTGGTTCTCCCATCCCTAGCACATACAAACAAACAAGCCTTTCCTAAACATTTTTAGCAGAAAGAGGTTATCATCTGACCCAGGTACAAGAAAGCAAGAAAGTTCAATGCAGTTTGTCTTAGGGATGTCAGAAAAATCCTCCATGGACCCCAATGAGGCCAGATTCTATTGAATCCGCCCCCCCCCCCGAAGTCCATGGAACATCGAATCTCTTACCCCCGCCTCCCCACGAAGTCCTCACTGGCTGGCTCCTGCCTGCCGCCGGCTCCGAAGCCCCAGCGATATGGCTGCCATTGCCAAATGGTTGGCTGGACTGACGGACTGTGGACGCAAATGGCATCCGCTACACCATTTGCATCCCTGCTCTTTGACGTGAAGGCTACATAAATCTTTACATAGCCTATTGTGTGAAAAAAACAGGGACTCAAATGGTGTATTTACATCCCTCTTCCTTCGTGTGATAGGCTACATATTTATGTAGCTTATCCCATCAAAGATGCTGGACGCCATTTGTGTCCGCAGTACGTCAATCCAGCCAGCAATACAGCAACGGTGGCCGTTTCACTGGGGCTTCGGAGTCGGCTGGCAGCTCTGCAGAATTGCCGTCAAACGGAGCCGGCCGGAGAAGATTCTAGGGGGAGGGACGAATCACCTCCCCCCCTGCAGACCCCCCCCCCCCTTGCCGGAACGGTGGGTAAGTAATTCACACAGCCCTAGTTTGTCTCCCTGAAGGCTGGCAGCACACTGGCTGAATTCATGCCTGTGCTACCCTTCAGGTCACCACTTGATCCACAGAGATCCATTACAGGGCCAAGTTCTGACAG
The DNA here is from genome assembly GCF_057233095.1 of Heloderma suspectum. NCBI lineage: Eukaryota > Metazoa > Chordata > Lepidosauria > Squamata > Helodermatidae > Heloderma > Heloderma suspectum. The sequence goes on from NC_139465.1 coordinate 31,373,891, forward strand.
AGAGGAGGATTTGCCCCTTTGACTGATGCATGTGATAAGATTTTCGTAGGTTACTTATTGGTCTTTGTACAATCTATATCCCACATTTTTTCCCAGTTCGTAAGTTCAAATGAATTCATGCCAGTTGAGAGGTTGGGAAAATAGACTTGAGCATGCCACTCTCCTTCCATGTGTTTACTAGCTGCAAGTGGAGGCAGGGTAAAGAAGAGACAGAGAACAAAGGCTTGGACTGAAATTGGGCCACATTTATTGAAATATCTGCAAAGGGGAAACCTGGGACAGGCCCTGACTAGCTGGCACTCTTCTGGTTGAAAACACCACACCTGAGGGGTGGCGTGTCAGCCTCACTATGACTCTGGACTGCCCCTTATGGGGGAGGAAGACCTTCCCTGTCACCCCCTCCCGGTGCCACCAAACACCTGGGTGAGTGAGGTGAGTTGGTCTCCCAGGCAACCCTTATCCCTCTGCCGAGCCGCAGAACCCGTTCAGGAGGCCTCAGGCATCACCATAAGGTGCCTCTGCATGCACACCATCGCTAATCTCATTCTCCTTTGCCCGTCCGAGCTGCCACCAGGAGTAGCAAGCCTATTGCTTGTCAACCCCCCCACACACACACACACACACCTGCACAGAAGAACTTCCTGCAGGCCCCTTTGCAGATCAGACAGAAATATGTAATTCCCTGCATCAGACAGGTGTACATAGGGATGCTGGAGAAATTCAAGACAGATTAAAATGAGCTCGGATTTCTAAGAATCTGACCTGTGGAATCTGCTGCGGAGCGACCCCCTCAGGCCCTGCAGAGTCCATGGACTTTCGGATGATTTGTTTACTTTCCCAAAATTTACACATATAAATCTGTAGAAAAAATACATAGGTTTCTGATGAGGGAACGTAAAATGGAATAGGGGACAATACACTAAATGTTATGTACCGGGGTAAATTATGTAAATACTTACTTAAATATTTATGTAATTATTTCTGCATTTTTCCGCATGACAAAAAAAAAAAATTCGCATCCATCTGCAGGCAGATGATGGAACGAAAGGCACCTGACAATCCGCAAAACACAGACAGAGAGGATTTTACACAGTACATCCCTAAGTGTACGCCATCCTGTCTGTAGAGCTCTCTCCTTGTCCATTTAATTTCCTGATGGGTGATGATCCCATCACCATGTTCATATAGCCCCCAGGCTATTTCTCTGTTCACTTTCCGCTGAGCCCACTCAAGAGCTCCATTATTTTGAGCCTTCCAATTAATTCTTGGAAGCACACAGGACCACAGAATGGTCACCTCCACCCAACTGTGCTGGATCACCTGGAAATCAGCCAAGGCCTGCTCAATCAGGTCCTTGCCTTTCACACAGCCCAAGTCGTTCCTAGGGGTGCACGAAACCCACTTACCTGGTCTCGCAGCTTTTTGCAATGGGGGGAGGCGCTTCGCTGCTCTCCCCCCAAAGTTCTGGCTGGGGGGGGAGGCTTCCCGCCTTGCCTGGCTGAAATTCAGGCCGGGGAGGAGGCTTCCCGCCTCGCCCGGCCGAAATTCAGGCTGGGGAGGAGGCGCCTCGCCTCGCCCGGCCGCGAAATTAAAAGTTAAAAAAAAAAAAACGCCGCTGTGATAGGCTACGTGACGATTAACGTAGCCTATCATGGCTAGATCTGCAAAGTCAGCCATGATAGGCTACGTAAATCATCACGTAGCCTATCACGGGTGACTTAAAAAAAAAAAGCGCGTACGCAAATGGCGGCCCCCATAGGGAGCCGCCATTCGCGTTCCTTATTTGGTCACTGTAGTCTACGTAAATCTTTACGTAGACTATGGCAAAAATAAGGGCAACGCAAATAGCGTTGCCCTTATTTTCGCCGTAGTCTATGTAATCTTTACGTAGACTACAGCGACCAAATAAGGAATGGGAATGGCGGCTCCCTATGGGGGCCGCCATTATCCGTACGCACTTTTTTTTTTAAAGTCACCCGTGATAGGCTACGTGACGATTGACGTAGCCTATCACGGCTGACTCTGCAAATCTAGCCGTGATAGGCTACGTTAATCGTCATGTAGCCTATCACGGGGGCATTTTTTTTTTTAGTTTAATTGGAATGGCGGCGGCGGCAGCCGGTCTAAAGATCGGCTGCCGCCTCCGCCCCTGACAAAGACCCGACGAACCGCTGCCGGGACCTGCCGCCGGGAGGGACATTCGGCAAAGGTAAGCCCCAACCCGGGGGGGGTGTGCGGGGGGCGGGGGTGGTGCGGAGAACTTCTCCTCGAAACTTGTTCGGGGGGCCGAACACATTGGCACTCGGCCCCCCGAAGTTTCGGGGAGAAATTCTCCGCCAACCCTAGTCGTTCCCCCCTAGATGCAGCACCAAAACCTGCAGGGGAAGACCAACCAAACCTCGATGGAATAGCATGGGAAGGAGGCACTCCCACCGCATGCCACCTCTGCCATGCCACTGAACCGTAGCATGCCAGGACAATCCAAGCTGTGATCCGCAGCCAGACGTGGAAGCCCTCCAGGTGGCCCAGAACACCATACTGTGCCCACATATCAGCACCCACACTGGCACACATCCAATCCATTGATGTAAGGAAATAAGAACATTAAGGACAAGCAAAGAGGTGACATATCATGAATTGGCAGACCAACCCTGAACGTACGTCCAGAAGGCCTTGGAGTGCCATCTGCCCACTGCCTTCACCTGATCATTAGAGAAACAGAAAGAAGCCACTGTGGAAGCTGGTCCGATATGGAAGGAATGTATCCCAAATTGGAAATTACCCAGTCCAAAGGTAGACAGTGTTGATTTGGTAATGGCCCAGAACTGAAATTTCGTCAACGGGGAACCATCAGAGTGACAAAACAATGGGTCATCCACAGACCCACAAAGATCCAGAAAATCCCCTAATACCCTGACAGGGCACAACTCCTCAATTTGAGCTCGACAGAGGGACACTGTCACAGGTTTGCTGCATTGGTCCATCTTAGATCTCCGTATGTGGAGATGGACGATATGTGGATGTCCCAGTAAGTCAGAATATCTCAGTGCCCTCCCTGATGTATCCCTTTTGGATGCCCAGACTAATTCAGAAATCCTAAGGTCCCCAAAGAAAGCCATTAAGGCCACAGTGTGGAACAAGGAAGCCTTGTAGTGTGAAGTTCAAACAGATGGCCACATTCTCCAGAGACCCAAAAGGATATCCAGAGAAAGGGGTATCTAGAGTCTGCAGGTGCAGGCGACATCCTCTCCCAGCCCTGAACAGCATGTTGCACCCTAAAATCTGTCGTGGAATTGTTTACACCCTTAATATTAGCCCAGAAGGCCAACATGGTGAGTTTACCACTTATGGTCCTGGCCGAAAGCCCCCTGTTCCTAGAGTATACGCAGAATTGCAGAAGGTGGTCTACTGGGATGGGCCATGAGTGCCGCAACTGTAGCTCACTCCAGAAGGCTAAGAACTCCCTACCTGCTTTGTTGTAGGTGACTCTAGTGCTGGGAGCTATGGAGTTCATCATGGCTTGCTCAGCTTCAGTGCGCCAATCTCCCATAGTGCAGCCGGCATGGGGTCTGGCAGTGGACAAGCCCACGGGGCTAATTCCTGGAACCTATTGATTTGGTTATGCGACAAATAGGAGTGCACGAAAGCCACTTACCTGGTCTCGCAGCTTGTTCACGGTCGGGGGGAGGTGCTTCACTGCTCTCCCCCCGAAGTTCAGGCCGGGGGGGAGGCTTCCCGCCTCGCCCGGCCGAAATTCAGGCTGGGGGGGAGGCTTCCTGCCTCGCCCGGCCAAAATTCAGGCTGGGGAGGAGGTGCCTCGCCTTGCCCAGCCGCGAAATAAAAAGTTAAAAAAAAAACACCCCTGTGATCTGCAAAGTCAGATCTTCACGTAGACTACGGCGAAAATAAGGGCAACGCAAATAGCGTTGCCCTTATTTTCACCATACTCTACATAATCTTTACGTAGACTACAGTGACCAAATAAGGAATGTGAATGGCGGCTCCCTATGGGGGCCGCCATTAGCCGTACGCGCTTTTTTTTTTTTTTTTAAGTCACCCATGATAGGCTACGTGACGATTTACGTAGCATATCACGGCTGACTTTGCAAATCTAGCCGTGATAGGCTACGTTAATCGTCACGTAGCCTATCACGGGGGCGTTTTTTTTTTTTTTAACTTTTATTGTAATGGTGGCGGTGGCAGCCGGTCAAAAGACCGGCTGCTGCCCCCACCCCTGACGAAGACCTGCCGAACCGCCGCTGGGACCCGCTGCCGGGAGGGACATTCGGGAAAGGTAAGTCCCGTCCCGGGGGGGGTGCGGGGTGTGGGGGGGGGGTGCAGAGAATTTCTCCCCGAAACTTCTTCGGGGGGCCGAACACGTTGGCGCTCGGCCCCCCGAAATTTCGGGGAGAAATTCTCCGCCATCCCTAGCGACAAAGCATCGGCAATTGGATTGTCCAAGCCAGGCACTTGCCAGGCCCAGAACCAGATATCATGTCACAGGCAAAGAAGTGTAAATGCTCCAAGGGTGTACGAAACCCTCTTACATCCCTCCGTGATAGGCTCCGTAAAGCTTTACATAGCCTATCACGGGAAGGGATGCAAATGGCGTGTGTATGCCATTTGCGTCCCTTCCCCTTCTGTGATAGGCTACGTAAAGCTTTACGTAGCCTATCATGGTAAGGGGAAGGGAGGTAAATGGCGTCCGCTAGGCTGAATGCCATTCACCTCCAAAGGCTGGCCACGGATGGACCCGGCCAGATCCGGAGCCGGTGGTGCCAGCCTGCCAGGTAGGATCCGGCCAGTTCGGACTTTGCGGGGTGGCAGGATGGGGTGGTCTGTTCCACCACGGACTCCGGGGGGCCGGATTCTTTGGACTCACTGGAGTCAGTGGCGGAATTCTCCTCCATCCCTAAAATGCTCTCACCAACGTCATAACCCTATGGTTTCTGGAGGACAGTATATTAAGGACTTGAACAGTGGTGAGGTTGTCACACCAGAAGAGAGCCACAGAATTGGCCATTTGGTTGGCCCAACGTGTACAGCCATGTAAATAGGGGAAAACTCAAGGAAGGTAAAATGCTTACAGATTCCAGCCGGCATCCGGCTCTCGGACCACTGCCCAAAGCACCACTGGTCACGCCATATGATGCCGAAATCCAGCACCCCAGCAGCATCAGAATGGATCTGCAAGCCGGCTCTGAGGAGCAACTCATGCCTCCAAAAGGAGACACCATTAAATCCCTGTAAAAATTGAAGCCTTACCCGCAAATCCAAATGCATAGCAGAAGTGACCCTGGTTCGGTGAAGGGACTGTCACAATCCCTGCATTGCCCAACACAGCCATCGCAAGAAGGCCCGGATGGGGGCAACTACTCTACAGGCAAAATTTAGATGCCCTACTACCTCCTACAGTGCCCACAAAGAAACCTCACGAGAATGCGTAATTGCCAGGAGTTTTGCACGCAGGACAGTGAGTTTGTCCTGAGGAAACTGGCAACATTGCTTAAGGTTATCCAACCCAATTCCCAAGAATGTTAAAACAGCAGATGGGCCCTCTGTTTTCTCATGTGCCAATGGGATGCCAAGCTCATCTGAAAGGGAAGTGAATGCCTGCATCAAATCGGAGCATTGAGTGGAATCTTTGGGCCCGGCAAACAAGAAGTCATCCAAATAATGGACCATGCTCTTGGCACCTGACTTGTCTCTCACTGCCCATTCTAGAAAGGTGCGGAACCTTTCAAACATGGTGCAAGAGATGGCGCACCCCATAGGGAGGGCCCAGTCCAAACAAAACCTACCCTGGAAACAGAACCCCAAGAGGTCGAAATCCAATGGGTTGACAGGCAAACGCCGACACTGCCCTGTCCTCTCTTCCTCGTGCCGGTGGAGCGTGTGCTGACCACTCCTGAGCTGTGTGAGCGAGAGATCACCCTGGGAGGGGTGCAGGGCTTAAAGAGGCTTTGTCGGCCCCTCCCCTTTAGAGTGGCACCAGAAGAGATGCTCAATGGCATCCCACAATGTCTTCTCACCCTACCTGCCTGCAACCCCCCCCCCCCACGGCCAGGCAGGACGGATGTGGGGGTAGGGCATTTGTTTGAAATGGTCAGTGCTCTGTTTCCTATGCAATGCTGAAATACTTTATTCATACACAGGGATGAATAAACTGAGATTAAATCCAGACAAGGTAGAGGTGTTGTTGGTCAGTAGTGTCACCTTTCCCTGCTGTAAATCAAAACACAGGCAAGAGACTTCAATGCCAAGGCTTTTAATCCACTTAATTCAGTGGGTCATTCAGATACTAATTGTCAGTGACCCACAGTCTACAAAGGAAATACCTTCAGGGAGTTCAAAGGAAAACTATGAAAGTTGCCCACCATCTGAGGAACAGGTGAGCTTGCTGTCCTAACTTGAGGGGTGGGGGGTATCTGCCTCTATCTCGTGAGGACCCTGGGGGCTGATCTACACTGCGCCCGCCATCACAACGAATTCGGTGTCCCGTAGGGTTAAATGCTCTCGCTTTAAAAAGTGATTATTCACACTCACACATTTTCTCCATTGCAGTGCTTCATCAAACGCGCAAGCTCAGTTCACACACGAGCACTGTGCTGTTTTCCTGCTGTTTTCCTGTGCATGCTTTTCTGATCTTGGATGCTAAGAAGGGTCAGCCCCGGTCAGTAGTTGTATGGGCAACTGCCTGGGAATCAGGCTTCCTGCATTGAGCAGGGGGTTGTTCTATCCCTTCAAATGAGACTACGTTTTACCCCCTCCTATCCCCCACTCCAGATGTTGTTGTTGTTTTAATTAAGGCATTATCCTCGCAGAATCGGGGCTTCTCCGCGTTGTTTTTTTTCCCCCTAATTCAGGCATGATCTTCGAAGATTCAAAGTTGTGAAGCTGAATGGTGCCTGAATTAGAAAAAACAACAACAACAACAACATCGTGGAGAAGCCCCAATTCTGTGAGGATAATGCCTTAATTTTTTTTTTAAAAAAAACACCTGGAGCGGGGGATAGGAGGGGGTAAAACTTAATTTCATTTGAAGGGTTAGAATAACCCCCTGCCCAGTGCAGGAAGCCTGATTCCCAGGTGGTCTCCCATCCAACTACTGACTGGGGCCGACCCTGCTTAGCTTCCAAGATCAGACAAGCATGCGCACATCCAGCCCTTTGCTTGTTGCTGAGGAAATGGGGGCTGCTGAGGAAGCTATGCGACCAGTAGCCGGAAGAAGACATGGGGCTGTCAAGAGCTGTGATTGGACAGGAGGGAAATATAAACAGTGCCGTATATGGACAGGCGGGGGAGGGGACTACGACCAGATATGGTAGTGAAGGCGGAAAATCAGAGCACATTAAGGAAATACTGGGATATTAGGGTATTGAAAGCAGGAGCACGGAAGTGGGAAATTCCAGTTCCAATTCGAGGCGGGTACTGTGTAGTGTGAAAGGCGGGTGGTGAAACCACATTGGAAGCAAAAAAAGGTGGTAAGTGTAGATCCAGCCTAAGTGCAGCTGTTCCCTCTGGGCCAATCCGGCAGATCACCTAAGCTCTGCCCCTGCCACTTCTCTCTTGTCTCTGCATCTGCATCTAGCATCTAAGAATTCAGGCTCTGCCAGTCCCCCTTCTCCCTGTTCACTGTCTCTCACAGGGATGGGAAAAGAGGGGCCCTCTCCATCCAGCTGTGCCTTTGAAGCTTGAGGAGTAGGCCTATCCATCTCTGTCCAGGCCTGGGAAATCTCCTCCCCCATGTTTTGCGGTTCCTCTTCAGACTCCGAGCTACTCTGCCAGTCACTGCACTCAGGGGCAACCCTGACAAGTAGAAAGCTTGACTCAGGGATTGGGATCTAACCTGAGGGGTTGTACTCCCCTCAAAAGATCAAGTCTAGCTTGGGAGTGCTCCTTGATCCTATGTTATCCCTGGATTTTCAGATTATGGGGGTGGCAAGGAATGTATCTGTACAATTATGCTTGATGCAGCAGCTATGACCCTTGTTGAGATGGTCTGACTTGGCAACAGTTATTCTTGCCTTGGTTACATCACACTTAGACTACTGCAATGTACTCTACATAAGGCTACACTTAAAGGTAGCTTCAATTGGTGCAAAATGTGGAGGTAGACTGCTAACTGGTGCATGGTATTGAGACCATATGAAACCTGTCTTGAAAGGCCTGCACTGGTTGCCAGTTGTTTTTCATGCTCAGTTCAACATGTTGGCTTTAATTCTGAAAGCCCTAAATGGCTTAGGACCTGGCTGTCTAAGTTTCCACCTGTCTTTTCATGAACCTGTACAACTATTAAAATAAGCAGGAGAGGCCCTCTTGAGGACATCGTTACATGCAGACACCCATTTGTTGGGCCCATGTGAAAGGGCTTTCTCCTGTGTTTATCCCAAGCTATGGGATGTATTCCCTCAATAACTATGATTAGCCTGCTTGGCTTGACTTCTAGAAAGGATGTGAAGACTCATCATTTTAATTTAGATGTTTCAGTTATCTAGTTATTTTAGTTGTGGGGCAGAGCAATCCTATGGCCTCTACAGACAGTGTCTGTGGTGCCATAGGATACTGCAGATTTCCCTCTCTGCACCCATAGACAAAGCTATGAATACAGAGAAGGAGTACCAAATTTTTATCTTCCCCCTGCCCAGCTGCCATGGAAATCTCAGTGATGGCTCCTCTTTTCAAGGTCACAACAGTGATCTCTGAAATGGTCAGGGATGGTGGAAAGGAGACATTCTGGTATGCACATAGTGAAGGGGGGAAGAGAGGCCTGAATCCGCAAGATCCAGAAGCCTCTCTGTCCCCTGTCCCCGCCCACCAAAAGATAACAATGCTAGATGTGCCAAATCTAGTTTAAAACAAATTTGAGGGACAGGAGCCTCCATCTTCCTCCCACCCTGCCTGATTCATGAAAGCAGGGCTTTGGATAGACAGAGCCTCTGCCTATCAACAGAGCAATCCATAGAATCACTCACTTAGGGCACATTCCTATGCATGTGTAGACTGAAAAAGTACATCAACTCCCAAAATTCCCCAGTCAGCATAGCTGGCTGGGGAATGCTGGGAGTTGTAGGACTTTTGTAGGACCCTTAATATTTTACTATTTTTACTCTTCTTCTTCTTCTTCTTCTTCTTCTTCTTCTTCTTCTTCTTCTTCCTCCTCCTCCTCCTCCTCCTCCTCCTCCTCTTCCTCCTCTGATTGATTTAAAGTGCTGTGCACCACTCTGGTCTCTTTTTAGCCAATAAGGTGGGATATAATTGCCAATAATAAACAAACAAACAAATGAACAAACATTGCACGTGTTAAACCTATTCCTCTCATAGGATAGAATGAGAACCCCCTCCATGTTCATGGCTTCGTGCTCACAGCTGGAACCACTGAATTGCAGCCAATTTGTATAACAGATTTTCATGAGGCATCAGCTCTTTTAATTCAGCTCATTAGTTCTTGATATTATTTGGTACTTATGGAAGATGTATAAATCAATCATGGTATTGCTTCCAAACAGTGTAGCTACACTTTTCGCAAAAGATGCATCAATAGATCAAAAATGTTTAGTGAAGTACATACATGAAACTGGTATTTAGAGTTTCAGTGCAGACAGTAATTAGTGTACTGCTTGTCATTTGCAGTGTGCTGTGAAATATTATGGCATATTGTGACTTTATTTTATGGAATCTGTTACATACCTGTCACTTTAAATCAACTAGAAAGCATTCTTTATGACAATTCATATAGTATCATAAAGTCAGTCAGTCGTATTTATTATGCAGGTATTGTATGTCTCAATGCTGAAAATAAATTGGAAAAGAGGGTGGGGGGGAACATTGCCCAGTTCAGGAGGATTAAACTAAAAACTGAAGGAAGCAGAAAGAAGTAGAAGAAAATGGTTGCCTTTCTATATCTCTTTCCCATCAGACATCAGTGGCTTTTCCTAATCTCTTGGGCTTGGGAAACAGAGAAATCAAAGGCTGCTCAATGCACAAAGCAGGCACTGCTGAGCAGAAAGCAAGGGAGAGGTATGGAAGCAGCAGCTGGCAAGGGACAAGCTAGTATACTAATGTTATAGAACCAAGAGGAGAGGAATGATTAGGAGTGATTTACAAGACTATCCAAAGCAGAAGGAAGAGGTAGGGATGTCAGAGAATTTAGCCATGAATCTCGGGGAGGCCGAATGCCAGCGCATTCGGCCCCCCGAAATTGGTGGCGAAATGGTATGCCCCCCTGCCCCCCCCCCAGGACGGGACTTACCTTGGGCGAATCCTCCTGGCGGCGACGGCTCCGGTGGCGGTTTAGCGGCGGTTCGGCGGCAGCAGCTGTGGCGGCCGGTCTTCCGACTGGCTGCCGCCACTACCATTTCCAGTAAAAAAAAAATGTGATAGGCTACGTAAAGATTTACGTAGCCTATCATGGCTAGATTTTTAAAAAATACCATGATAGGCTATGTAAACGTTTACGTAGCCTATCACGGCTGAGTAAATAAACAAAAAACCGCACGTATGCAAATGGCGGTGCCCATGGGTGCCGCCATTTGCATTCCTTATTTTGGCACGTGTAGTCTATGTAAACATTTACGTAGACTACGGCGAAAATAAGGGGAACGCAAATACAATAGCGTCTACGCTATTTGCGTTCCCCTTATTTTCACCGTAGTCTATGTAAATGTTTACATAGACTACACGTGCCAAAATAAGGAACACAAATGGCGGCACCCATGGGCGCCGCCATTTGCGTACGCGTGGTTTTCTTATTAAAAAAATAAAATAAAATAACATAGCATCTACGCTATTTGCGTTCCCCTATTTTCGCTGTAGTCTACGTAAATCTTTACGTACACTAGACATGCCAAACTAAGGAACGTAACGCGTGGTTTTTTAAAACATTTACGTAGCCTATCACGGCTGACTGGAGGGACGCAAAAGGCGGCGGCTACGGCCACCGGCATTTGCGCACCCAGCTGGCCAGGATTCGGAGGGGAAGGGACGGAGCGCCCCCCTGGCCAGAATTTCGGGGGGAGGGATGGAGCGCCTCCCCCCCACCTCGATTCAATTACATGAGATGGTAAGTGACTTTTGTACATCCCTAGGAAGAGGTTGTAAAAGGAATTCATTCTCACTTCATTCATCAGAACTGTTGGTCAGTCATTAAGTCATGTCCGACTCTTTGTGACCCCATGGACCATAGCACGCCAGGCCTTCCTGTCCTCTGCTCTCTCCTAGAGTGTGCTCAAGTTCATATTCATTGAATCGGTGATGCTATCTAGCCATCTCATCCTCTGCCATCCCCTTCTCCTTTTGCCCTCAGTCTTTCCCAGCATCAGGGTCTTTTCCAGGGAATTTTCTCTTTGCATTAGGTGGCCAAAATATTTGAGCTTCAGCTTCAGTATCTGTCATTCCAATGAGCACTCAGGGTTGATTTCCTTTAGGACTGACTGATTTGACCTCCTTGCAGTCCAGAGGACTCGTAAGAGTCTTCTCCAGCACCACAGTTCGAAGGCATCAATTCTTCGGCACTCAGCCTTCCTTATATTCCAGCTCTCACAGCCATACGTTGCTACTGGGAAAACCATAGCTTTGATTATACAAACCTTTGTACGGATGTCAGCGAATTCCGACGGATCTCGGTGAGGCTGAATGCCGGTGCATTCGGGCCCCCCAAATCCATTGCAGAACGAAGCCCCCGCCCCCCCAACCCACAAAAGGCGCGTGAAATGGAGCACTTCCCTGCTCCCATCCATGCCGCTTTGCGAATGGTGGCCGTCTTGTGGCCGCCATTTGCTTCTTCCTCTTCATAGCTGTGATAGGCTATGTAAATACTTACGGAGCCTATCAAAGGGATGCAATTTGCGTCCCTGCAGAGGCCATGATAGGCTACATAAGTATTTATGTAGCCTATCACGGCGGGGGGGGAACCCAGCATGCGCAAATGGTGGCGGCTACCGCCATTTCCATATGCTGGGTTTTTTCCCCCCTGCCATGATAGGCTACGTAAGTATTTACGTAGCCTATCACTGCAGGGGGGGAAAAAACCCAGCGTACGCAAATGGCGGCAGCTACTGCCATTTGTGTACACTGGGGTTTTTCCCCCTGCCATGATAGGCTACGTAAATATTTACATAGCCTATCATGGCTCAATACAGGGACGCAAATTGTGGAAGCTACGACAGCCGCCATTTGCGTCCCCGCAGGGCTACCGAGCGGCCAGATGTCTGGCTGCAAGCGGCCAGAGCCGGCCGGCGGTTCTGCGGCTTGGCTGCAGGAGTGGAGCCGACCGGGCAGGATTCCGGAGGGAGGGACGGAGCGCCTCCCCCCCCATCGAGGATTCTGGGGGGAGGGACGGAGCACCTCCCCCTACCGCAGATCTCACAGCGTGGAGCCAGGTATGTGTTTCATATATCCCTAAATCATTGTTGGCAAGGTGATGTCTCTGCTTCTTACTATGCTGCCTAGGTTTGCCATAGCTTTCTTCCCAAGGAGCAAGCGTCTTTTAATTTCATGGCTGCAGTCACCGTCTGCAGTGACCTTGGAGCCCAAGAAAATAAAATCTGTCATTGCTTCCAGTTCTTCCCCTTCTATATGCCAGGAAGTGATGGGGCTGGATGCCATGATCTTAGTTTTTTGAATGTTGAGTTTCAAACAGCTTTTGCACTCTCCACTTTCACCTTCAACAAGAGGCTCTATAGATCCTTTTCACTTTCTACCATTAGGGTGGTATCGTCTGCATATAATTCATAATTCTCCTGGCAATCTTAATTCCGACCTGTGATTCATCCAACCCAGCGTTTCTCGTGATATACTATGCATATAAATTAAATAAGCAGGGCGACAATATACAGCCTTGTCGTACTCCTTTCCCAATTTTGAACCAATCGGTTGTTCCATGTCCAGTTCTTCCTGTTGCTTCTTGACCCTCGTACAGGTTTCTCAGGAGACAGGTAAGGTGGTCTGGTACTCCCATCACTTTAAGAATTTGCCACAGTTTGTTGTGATCCACACAATCAAAGGCTTTAGCATAGTCAATGAAGCAGAAATAGATGTTTTTCTGGAATTCTCTTGCTTTCTCCATAATCCAGTGAATGTTGGCGATTTGATCTCTAGTTCCTCTGCCTCTTCAAAACCCAGCTTGTACTTCTGGTAGTTCTCAGTTCACATGCTGCTGAAGCCTAGCTTGTAGGATTTCGAACATAACCTTGCTGGTATGTGAAATGAGCACAATTGTATGGTAGTTTGAACACTCTTTGGCATTGCCCTTCTTTGGAATTGGAATGTAAACTGACCTTTTCCAGTCTTGTGGCCACTGTTGAGTGTTCCAAATTTGTATTGAGTACAGCACTTTAACAGCATCATCTTTTAGGATTTTAAATAGCTCAGCTGGAATACTGTCATATCCACTAGCTTTGTTGTCAGTAATGCTTCCTAAGGCCCACTTGACTTCACTCTTGAGGATGTTCGGCTCATGTTCAGTGACCACACTATCATGGCTATCAGGGACATTCAGATCTTTCCTGTATTGTTCTTCTGTGTATTCATTCCACCTCTTCTTAATCTCATCTGCTTCTGTTAGGTCCCTGCCTTCTTTGTCCTTTATCATGCCCATCTTTGCACAAAACGTTCCCTTGAGATCTCTGATTTTCTTGAAAAGATCTCTAGTCTTTCCCATTCTATTGTTTTCCTTGATTTCTTTGCATTGTTCATTTAAGAAGGCCTTCTTGTCTCTCCTTGCTATTCTCTGGAACTCTGCATTCAGTTGGATATATCTTCCCCTTTCTCCCTTGCTTTTCGCTTCCCTTCTTTCTTCAGCTACTTGTAAAGCCTCATCAGACAGCCACTTGGCTTTCTTGCATTTCTTTTTCTTTGGGATGGATTGAGTTGCTGCCTCCTGAGCAATGTTACAGACCTCCGTCCATAGTTCCTCAGGCACTCTGTCTATCAGGTCTAATCCCTGAAATCTATTCCTCACCTCCACTGTGTATTCATAAGGGATATGATTAGGTCATACCTGAATGGTTTAGTGGTTTTCCCTACATTCTTCAACTTAAGCCGAAATTTTGCAACAAGAAGCTCATGATCTGAGCCACAGTCAGCTCTAGGTCTTGTTTTTACTGATGTAATGGAGCTTCTCCATCTTTGGCTGCAAAGTACATAATCAATATTGACCATCTGGTGATGTTCATGTGTACAGTCGTCTCTTGTACTGTTGGAAAAGAGTGTTTGCTGTGATCAGCATGTTCTCTTGGCAAAACCCTATTAGCCTTTGTTCTGCTTCATTTTGTACACCAAGGCCATGCTTGCCTGTTATCCTGGTGATTTCTTGACTTCCTACTTTAGCATTCCAATCCCCTATGATGAAGAGGACATCTTTTTTTGGTGTTAGTTCTAGAAGGTGTTGTAGGTCTTCAAAGAACCAATCAACCTCAGCTTCTTTGACCTCAGTGGTTGGAGCATAGACTTGAATTACTGTGATGTTGAATGGTTTGGCTTGGATTCGTACCGAGATCATTCTGTCATTTTTGAGATTGTACCCCAGTACTGCTTTTCCCATCCTTTCGTTGACTATGAGTGCTACTCCATTTCTTCTCAGGGATTCTTGCCCACAGTAGTTAGGGATGGTGGAGAATTTCTCCCTGAAACTTCTGGGGGCCGAGCGCCAACGTGTTCGGCCCCCCGAACAAGTTTTGGGGAGTAATCCTCCTCACACCCCCCCGCACCCCCCCCCGGGGCGGGACTTACCTTCGCCGAATGTCCCTCCCGGCAGCGGGTCCAGCCGGCGGTTCGGCGGGTGTTCAAGCGGGGCAGGAGCAGCAGCCAGTCTTTCGACCGGCTGCCACCGCCGCCATTCCAATAAAAGAAAAAAGAAAAAAACACCCCCGTGATAGGCTACGTGGCGATTAACGTAGCCTATCACAGCTAGATTTGCAAAGTCAGCCGTGATAGGCTACGTTAATCGTCACGTAGCCTATCACGGGTAACTTAAAAAAAAAAAAAAAAGCGCGCACGGATAATGGCGGCCCCCATAGGGAGCCGCCATTCCCGTTCCTTATTTGGTTGCTGTAGTCTACGTAAACATTTACGTAGACTACAGCGACTAAATAAGGAACGCGAATGGCGGCTCCCTATGGGGGCCGCCATTAGCGTACACGCTTTTTTTTTTTTTTAATGTCACCCGTGATAGCAAGCCTCCCCCCCGGCCTGAATTTCAGCCGGGGCGAGGCGGGAAGCCTCCCCCCCCGGCCTGAACTTCGCGGGGGGAGCCGCAAAGCGCCTCCCCCCCACCACGAACAAGCTTCGACGAAAGGTAAGTGCCTTTCGTCCACCCCTAGCAGTAGTAGATATGATGGTCACCTGAATTAAATTCACCCATGCTTGTCCATTTTAGTTTGTTGATTCCCAAGATGTCGATGTTCAGTCTTGCCATCTCATGTTTGACCACCTCCAGCTTACCTTGATTCATTGATCTTATATTCCAGGTCCCTAAACAATATTGTTCTTTACAGCATCGGAATTTCTTTTCACCACCAGACACATCCACAGCTGAGTTTCCTTTCAACTTTGGCCCAGACGCTTCCCTTTTTCTGGCGCTACTTGGAAATACCCTCTGCTCTTCCCCAGTAGTATATTGGACACCTTCCGACCTGAGGGGCTCATCTTCCGGCGTCATCTCTTTTGGCCTTGTGATATGTTCCATGGGGTTTTCTTGGCAAGAATACTGGAGTGGGTTGCCATTTCCTTCTCCAGTGGACCACATTTTGTCAGAACTCTCTGCCATGACCTGTCCATCTTGGGTGGCCCTGCATGGCTTAGCTTATGGCTTCACTGAGTTACGCAAGCCCCTTCGCCACAACAAGGCAGTAATCCATGAAGGGGAAGCCTATCCTATATCTTATCAAAGTATGTGTCTTCTAGTAGGACAGGTCCTAATCTGGGATTCAGAAGCTTGCAAGCCCCAAAACAGGTTAGAACATGAAGACAAATATAAATGGGCAGCTCCAAGCCCCCTCCTTTTATGCTCCAACCTCTGACAGCTCAAGGACAACTCAAATAGCCAATCACAGGCCAATCACAGCAGCATTTCCAAACCCTATAAAGGAGGGTAGAAATTCCCACAGGAACACAGCTGAGATCATTCAGCCCTATTAACTGAGTCTTGCTCTGGCTTTGAAGGCTAGAGTTATCTCAAGATGACAGATATACAAGTGCTACTTCATTATGTGCTACTTCAGCTTGGCCAAATGGAGTTGTCACACAGTTAGAGCACAGAAAAATGAAGTTCTTGACACAAGGAAAGGGAGACAAAGAAAGGAAGAAGATCATTTGTATTTATTTCTGGGGATTCAAGAAAGGGGTTGGGCAGGAAGAAGAGTACCAAGAAAATGGGGAAAATAAGCTCTCCTTGGCACACCTCAGGGCCAGCATGTACACAGACGTAATTTGGCCTTTAACATTTGTCGACAATCCAGCTAGGTGGAATAAGAGATGGGTCACTGTCTGGCAGGTTAAAACCAAGGGAGACACATCCTTTTGTATATTCATGCAGAAGCTGGGATCTAGGTTCATTGCCCGTTTGGCTGTATGAAAGGAAAGCATTTATAGCAGACAGGAGATTTAAGAGGGAGAGGAGTGGGCTGCCCTTTGTCACATGGGACAACTGACATATCCTCTAATTGTAATACTAGATGTGACCATTGTTGACCATTGATTGTTCTATTTCCCTTCAATACTATAAAGCTTTCATTTCATGCTGCACTTGCTGAAATATTCTATATATCCAAACCCTAAAAGATATTACAATAAATATTACTGAAGTGAAATAGGTTTTCTTTTTCCCCAGAAGAGGCTTTGTAGTATTTTATACCACTTTAAAGAAATGTGTGCTGTAGATTAATTTGATGAGTCTTAACAACATACACAGGATTTGAATTACCTGATATTATACTACAATTGGAGCCTCTGGACCACCTTAGAGCTGTTACAAGATGGTTATTTCCTTCATAAATATTATGTAGGCATAATCAACATATCTTTGACAATCATGTTTGTGTTGCAATTTGTTTTTATTAACATGGGATGAGATGGTGGTAGACTCTATGAACATAAAATATGGTTTATTCCATGGAAATGAAATGCCACTGGGGTTATGACTTGAACAAAAAGACAGTTTTATGAGATCATAATGGGATTTTTAAAAACCCACCTATAAATGTCACACATTATCTGGTGGATATAGATTTATGCTGGATCAACTGAGATGATGGAAATTAGCTTCCTTACCCTTCCTTCCCATGGCAGCCCCTCCAGTACCCTGAAAATGTTACCCAGAGAGTCAGGAGATCCTGAACGGAGTGATCTGTTATGTGGGTTGGAAGGAGAATACCCCCCAAATTCCTCTTGCAGAAAGACTAGGGATGTGCAAAAGTGACTTACCTTTCCAAACGGTGACATTCACAGTGGGGGGGGAGGCAATCCGTACCTCCTCCCAAAATCCTATACAGGCCGGCTCCACTCCACGGCGACTCCACAGAGCCGCTGGCCAGGTGCATCCTCACGGCAGCCTTGCAGATGCAAATGGCGGCTGACGTAGCGGCCACCATTTGCATCCCTTTGCTGAGCCATGATAGGTTATGCAAATATTTACATAGCCTATCGTGACAAAAGCAGGGATGCAAATGGCATCCGCTACGCTATTTGTGTCCCCGCTTTTGCTGTGATAGGCTACGTAAATATTTACATATCCTATCACAGCTCAGTGAAGGGATGCAAATGCCGTAGCGGCTGCCATTTCCATCCCCGATTTTGCCGCGATAGGCTACATAAATATTTATGTAGCCTATCACAGCAAAAGCGGGAATGCAAATGGCGGCTGCTATGCCATTTGTGTCCCTGCTCTGAGCCATGATAGGCTATGTAGATACTTACGTAGCCTATCACGGCTTTCCAGGGATGCAAATGGCGGCTGGCATAGTGGCCGCCATTTGCGGCCACAGCCCGGCAGCAGCTGAAGCCACCGGAGCCGCCACTGCCACCGGAGCTGCCACCACCACCACTGCCACTTGAGCTGCCGCTAGGTAGGCTCCATTTTGCGGGGCTTTTGTGAGGTGGTGGGGCAGGTCGCTCCGTTCCGCCACGGATTCCAGGGGCCTGAATTCACTGGAATTCAGCCTCCCTGGGATCCTTGGCAGAATTCTCTAACATCCCTAAGAAAGACCCTTTATCTTGTGGAAGACTGATCCTGGATCCAACCCACTGGTGAGAGCCAGTGTGATGTAGCTGTTAGAGTGACTAGAACTCGGGAGATCAGGGTTCTATACCCTACTCAGGCCATGAAGCTCACTGGGTAACTTTGGGCCATTCACTGACTCTCAGCCTAACCTACCTCACAGGCTTGTTGTGAAAAAAAAAAATGAGTGGAGGAGGAGAACTTAAGCCACCTTGGGTTCCTTGGATAGCAAGAGGGAAAAAGGTGGGATATGAATGCAACAACAACAACAACAACAGGTAGTTATTTCAAGGTGGCATCTGAAATTCCCCCTTCATGGATCACTGCCTTGTTATGGCAAAGGGGCTTGCGTAACTCAGTGAAGCCATAAGCTATGCCGTGCAGGGACACCCAAGATGGACAGGTCATGGCAGAGAGTTCTGACAAAATGTGGTCCACTGGAGAAGGAAATGGCAACCCACTCCAGTATTCTTGCCAAGAAAACCTCATGGAACATATCACAAGGCTAAAAGAGATGACGCTGGAAGATGAGACCCTCAGGTTGGAAGGTGTCCAATATACTACTGGGGAAGAGCAGAGGGTATTTCCAGGTAGCACCAGAAAGAGTGAAGTGGCTGAGCCAAAGCCAAAAGGACACTCAGTTGTGGATGTGTCTGGTGGTGAAAAGAAAATCCGATGCCGGAAAGAACAATATCGTTTAGGAACCTGGAATGTAAGATCAATGAATCAAGGTAAGCTGGAGGTGGTCAAACATGAGATGCCAAGATTGAACATCGACATCTTGGGAATCAGCGAACTAAAATGGACAGGCATGGGCGAATTTAATTCAGGTGACCATCATATCTACTACTGTGGGCAAGAATCCCTGAGAAGAAATGGAGTAGCACTCATAGTCAAGAAAAGGATGGGAAAAGCAGTGCTGGGGTACAATCTTAAAAATGATCTCAGTACGAATTCCAAGGCAAACCATTCAACATCACAGTAATTCAAGTCTATGCCCCAACCACTGATGCCGAAGAAGCTGAGGTTGATCGGTTCTATGAAGACCTACAATACCTTCTAGAACTAACACCAAAAAAAGATGTCCTCTTCATCACAGGGGATTGGAATGCTAAAGTAGGAAGTCAAGAAATCACCGGGATAACAGGCAGGCATGGCCTTGGTGTACAAAATGAAGCAGGACATAAGCTAATAGAGTTTTGCCAAGAGAACACGCTGATCATAGCAAACACTCTTTTCCAACAGCACAAGAGACGACTCTACACATGGACATCACCAGATGGTCCATATCGAAATCAGATTGATTATGTCCTTTGCAGCCAAAGATGGAGAAGCTCTATACAGTCAGTAAAAACAAGACCTGGAGCTGACTGTAGCTCAGATCATGAGCATCTTGTTGCAAAATTTCAGCTTAAATTGAAGAACGTAGGGAAAACCACTAAACCATTCAGGTATGACCTAAATCATATCCTTTATGAATATACAGTGGAGTTGACAAATAGATTTCAGGGATTAGACCTGATAGACAGAGTGCCTGAGGAACTATGGACAGAGGTCTGTAACATTGCTCAGGAGGCAGCAACTCAATCCATCCCAAAGAAAAAGAAATGCAAGAAAGCCAAGTGGCTGTCTGATGAGGCTTTAAAAGTAGCTGAAGAAAGAAGGGAAGCGAAAAGCAAGGGAGAAAGGGGAAGATATATCCAACTGAATGTAGAGTTCCAGAGAATAGCAAGGAGAGACAAGAAGGTCTTCTTAAATGAACCATGCAAAGAAATCAAGGAAAACAATAGAATGGGAAAGACTAGAGATCTCTTCAAGAAAATTGGAGATCTCAAGGGAACGTTATGTGCAAAGACGGGCATGATAAAGGACAAAGAAGGCAGGGCCCTAACAGAAGCAGATGAGATTAAGAAGAGGTGGCAAGAATACACAGAAGAACAATACAGGAAAGATCTGAATGTCCCTGATAGCCATGATAGTGCGGTCACTGAACTTGAGCCGGACATCCTCGAGAGTGAAGTCAAGTGGGCCTTAGGAAGCATTACTAACAACAAAGCTAGCGGAGATGACAGTATTCCAGCTGAGCTATTTAAAATCCTAAAAGTTGATGCTGTTAAAGTGCTGCATTCAATATGCCAACAAATCTGGAACACTCAGCATGGGCCACAAGACTGGAAAAGGTCAGTTTACATTCCAATTCCAAAGAAGGGCAACGCCAAAGAGTGTTCAAACTACCGCACAATTGCGCTCATTTCATATGCCACTGCCAGCAAGGTGATGCTCAAAATCCTACAAGCTAGGCTTCAGCATTATGCAAACCGAGAACTACCAGAAGTACAAGCTAGGTTTCGAAGAGGCAGAGGAACTAGAGATCAAATCGCCAACGTTCGCTGGATTATGGAGAAAGCAAGAGAATTCCAGAAAAACGTCTATTTCTGCTTCATTGACTATGCTAAAGCCTTTGATTGTGTGGATCACAACAAACTGTTGGAAATTCTTAAAGTGATGGGAGTACCAGACCACCTTACCTGTCTCCTGAGAAACCTGTACGAGGGTCAAGAAGCAACAGTCAGAACCAGACATGGAACAACTGAGTGGTTCAAAATTGGGAAAGGAGTACGACAAGGCTGCATATTGTCACCCTGCTTATTTAACTTATATGCAGAGTACATCATGAGAAACACCGGGTTGGATGAATCACAGGTCGGAATTAAGATTGCTGGGAGAATTATCAACAACCTCCGATATGCAGACAATACCACCCTAATGGCAGAAAACGAAGAGGATCTCAAGAGCCTCTTGTTGAGGGTGAAAGAGGAAAGTTCAAAAGCTGGTTTGAAACTCAACATTAAAAAAACTAAGATCATGGCATCTGGCCCGATCACTTCCTGGCATATAGAAGGGGAAGAAATGGAAGCAGTGACAGATTTTACTTTCTTGGGCTCCAAGATCACCGCAGATGGTGACTGTAGCCATGAAATTAAAAGATGCTTGCTCCTTGGGAGGAAAGCTATGGCACACCTAGACAGCATAGTAAGAAGCAGAGACATTACCTTCCTGACAAAGGTCTGTCTAATCAAAGCTATGGTTTTCCCAGTAGTAATGTATGGCTGTGAGAGCTGGACTATAAGGAAGGCTGAGCGCCGAAGAATTGCTGCTTTCGAACTGTGGTGCTGGAGAAGACTCTTACGAGTCCCTTGGACTGCAAGGAGGTCAAATCAGTCCATCCTAAAGGAAATCAACCCTGAGTGCTCTTTGGAAGGACAGATACTGAACCTGAAGCTCAAATATTTTGGCCACCTAATGCGAAGAGAAAACTCTCTGGAAAAGACCGATGCTGGGAAAGACTGAAGGCACTCTGGGAGAGAGCGCAGGACAGGAAGGCCTGGCGTGCTATGGTCCATGGGGTCACGAAGAGTCGGGCACGACTGAACGACTGAACAACAACAATCTGAAATTCACTCCTCTCTGCTTTTTGTCCTTTAGTCCTTCAAAATTACCTTACAGAAATTTGGATAATGAATTCTTTTGAATCCATTTTCAAAATGTATCCTCCTTCCTATCTATTCACCCCTGCCCACAACTCCTTCTGTTCAAAGGTCCTCTTAGAGAGGGTGCTTTTTGATCTTAATTTACCTCCTCTGTGGTAGTCTATTTTACAGCCTGTACATGCATGCATAGACCCTGTATATAAGCTACAATCACATGGAGGCTTGTATTATTATTATTATTATTATTATTATTATTATTATTATTATTATTATTATTATTATATAATACGTAATACAGCCTGCTGCCATCATCACATTCCTCCCATCCATATTTTGGGTATACCTCATTGTGAGTTCAAAGGAAAGAATTTTGCAGCTAATAGAAATGCCCACATTTTCTATCTGATCTTCACCTATGTATTTTCCCCTCCCATTAGCTCTATTCAACCTCTGATTTTCATGTTCAGAGCCCCCCTTCTCCCTGGGCACTTCCATTTAGACCACAGAAACTAAAATGACGGAATGAGAAGCCCACTCTCCAAGTAGTTGCTAATCCCCTTCCATCTATTCTTCACAAATCAATAAGTGGTACTAGGGAGGGAGGGAACACTCTAATACTGGTCCATGTCAGTTTTGCATGTGTTTATCCATAAGTCCATTCCGTCACGTTTCTGCATATATCTATGCATTTTTTAATTTCAAAATGCATAAAAATTCACATTTCATTAAATACACATTCTAGTATGCATTTTCTACTGAAATATTTTTGTACACATTGTGTCCTAAAATATGCACATGTTAAAAAAGACATTTTTGTGTGCATTTTGATACAGTTTTTTGAGCCAAGAACTGAATCTCAACATTTGGAGAAGTGTGTAATCCCAAGCTATGTATTAGCATACGAAGTGCTGGAAAATGCAGGCTGAACAAAATGATCAGACGTCTCTAGATGGTACCCAACATAAGCAACTGAAGTAATCTCAATTCAATGTGTGGATTTGATTTTATACAGTGTATTGCCTGGAATGAGCACATCTTAACTTCTCTCTCTCTCTCTTTCTCTCTTTCTCTCTTTCTCTCTCTCTCTCTCTCTCTCTCACACACACACACACACACACCTTTCTCTCTCTCTCTCTCTCTCTCTCTCTCTCTTTCTCTCTGTATTTTGAATTTCAAATATGCATAAATAAACAAGATGTACATATCTGGAAATGCAACATGTATACTCTATTCATTACACAGGAATTAGAGTAACTGGGATTTCCTTCAAATAATAATAATAATAATAATAATAATAATAATAATAATAATAATGGAAAAGAGGATTACTGTAGCACTTACTCAAAATAGGATCTGAACACAGATCCCATTTCAGTGGCATGAGCCGAATGGATGATACAGTATCTTTCTGATCTGGCACCAGTCCACACTCATTTCATCCACTGATATTTAAAGACTATTAATGTTATCACTGGAATGGTATCGACAAAACTGAGCACTAAGTGGGCGCAGCCATGTATGTATGTATGTATGTATGTATTTTGCCAGGACCTGGAAATGATGCTACATCATGTAGCATCATTCCCAGGGTCATTCTCAGCTCCATTTTCAAAGACAGGCTGCTGAATGTGTTTCAAAGCCAGCCAGGCTGCTGAGAAGAACCTCTCCTGAATGGCATATTACATTTGTTTGTTTGTTTGTTTATTAACATTTATATACTGCCTTATCTGCTAAGAAGTCATCAAGGAAGTGTGCAACAACAACTTAAACATAACATCTGAAACAAAACAAAACCAAGAACATTAAAAACCGTGAAAACATTTCGAAAAGCCAAATTAAAAAGATGATTCTTTATGCCCTTTCTAGAGGTCAAACATAGTTCTTGAGGGAGTGTATCCCATAGTTTGGGGGTAACATATATTTGCCCAACAAACAGGCCTCTGCAGGTAATGGCATCCTCAAAAGTCCCTCTCCTGCAGATCTTAATTCTAAGTTCACAGCGAGACAGTCAGTCCCTTAGATAGCGAGACAGGAGGTCCCTTCTCTGTCTTCCCCCGAAGTACCCAACATTATCTGGCCAAGCTTCAGTGTAGGGGAGAGGACCTTCATCCATCCCTGCAAAGAATTCAGATCATGAATTCCTCCCACAAAACATGGCACCTCTCATATTACCAAAAAGGAACAACTAGAGCTCAGCCAAGATTTCTCAGACAATATTTTTCTGACAACATTCCATTTATTTTTCTTTGCAGACTCTTCCCTGAATATTCTCCACCTTCTTTTGTGGTAGCTTCCAACCCACTGCCCCTCACACACACACACACACACACACACACACACGTCCAGAATGATAGTAGTCCAGACCATTGCAAGAGATGCAACATAGTGGTCAGGCTGCTGCTTCCACCTGAAGCAGCAGAAATCTCTCTTTCTCTCTCTTTCTCTCTCTCTCTGGGAAAAAGGAAGAAGCACTGCTTTTGCCACTGCTTTTGGTGAGTCCCACCACTGAGAAATTGTTGGAGACACTGACTTGGTTTAAACATAACAATAACCCATGTGTTATTTAACCCACAGTTAACCCATGGTTTGTTGCCCTACCCAAAGTTTCTCTTGCAGAGGATCAAACAAACCATGGTTTATTTTCTCAGTCTCTGGGTTGTTTGTTTTCCCCCTCTTTTGTCTACTCCCTGTATCCCAAATGCCCATATCCCAGTAATATTGTAGCACTGTAGTACTGGCATGTAGAGTGGCTGGGTTTTTGTTGGTGTTGTTTGTTTGTTTGTTTATCACTCTTCCTCACCATTCTGTATCTTGGCAAAGCAATCCATAGTTCTGGATTCACACTTAACAATAACCCATGGTTTAAAGAATCCAGATTTTACAACCCAACAACAAATCATGGGTTCCACTTCTGGGTTGTGTTTAACAAACCAATGTCTAGGGGCCATAGGATTGCACCCTAAAGGACTTTGAACACTAAACGTGTTGTGTGAATTGTATGTAATAATAATATAAGTTTTTCCAGATGAACTTGTCCTCAGAGCTAGCCTCACTGAAATGAAAAGATGGAAGAAATGATAAACATTCAATGTAAGAAGAGATAAACTTCTTCAAATTAAGATCCATCAATTGAGTGGCTGAGAGGCGAGCCAAGTTTCTCAACACAAGAATTTCTTAAGATCTATTGATATGGAGTCCCTGAAAGAAAACCACAACAGCCCATAAGTCTAGTGACACACTCAACTATAAGAACTTTTAATTCAGTTTTAATAGTTCCAACTTTAGATTTGACAGGTGCATTGAATTAAGAGACAAATAACCCACCTTCTATCATAAAAGGAATGTGAAATTAGAGCCATTTCACATAGATCTTACCTTCAGCTTTCAAGAATCTCTGATTTTATTGCGAAACTGTTGATGCATTTTTGGGGTATGATGATGGATTAATATGCAACAGCTGCTGCAACTTCATAATAGGTTCCTAAGTACATAGGTAGGATTGGATTATTTCTTTTTAATTGTGCCATGCACATTGCAACTGCTAATACCTCCTCTGTTCGAGATCAGTTAGATATTGAATTGCCTTTCCTAATAGGCATGATGTGGGCCATGATAATTTGGATACACCTGCTACCAAAAACACATCTGAATGAGCATTCAGTATGAGAAATCCTCATTACCAAACTGGAAATGTTAGTCTAGAGTTTTTCTAATGTGAAGTACTCCATATCGCCAGTCAAAATGTTCTCTGATGATTTGGGAACATGATCATTTATTGTCTTGCTTTGCTTTTTTGTACAGCATCCTCCTATCCCTTTTGTGTTTGTTGTTTTCTGTTGCTAGCACAGAATGTGCATCAGATCTATTCAAAGTATGAAGCCTGAGCAGAACTGGGCCACTTTGGTCCAGTTCTGTTGGTTCCTGAGGAAAAGCAGATTTCCTTCCAAAGCCAACAGAACTGAAGCTCCAGAATGAGGATGTGTTACTAACTTGTACTTCAGACAGAATACACACACACAGACTTCATGTTTGGTTTCATTTCTCTAAATGCTGCAGGGGGCAGAGGAGGGAGGGAGGGAGTGTGGTTGAGTGACTGACAGTCCCACTTTCTAATCCTGAAGTAGACAAACCTTCAAATAAATGGACATTGTGTTTGTATTCCTTCCTGTCTAGTAGTAAAACCTTCACAGTATGTTGTCCTTGTGTGCCTCATGTCTTGTCTAGTAAAAGCCTTCAGATAAAAGTATCTTGCCTTGGGATGGCTTTACAGGTTAAACTACACCTAGGGATTGATTCATCCAGCAAATGCACAAGACTAGGTTTGTCTGTAAACCATCTATCATAGGCTGTGTTCCTGTGTCACTCACTCCCACTGCAAAGTGGGTTTTGTTTTTCATTTTTGTTTTGTAGAGGGGGAAGAAAGTAGCCACGGGCTTCATAAGCTAGCCATTTCTGATACCATCGTGGTTCACCATTATCCATCATAACCAGTTCAATCAGTGGTGATGGTTGTTGTTTTTAATATGGTGGGGGCGAGGGCATCCTACATGACTTTCCCTTAACTTGCTGCTCCAGGATGCCCTTCAGGTTCTCCCTGCCTTTTCATTGCTGGACCTTCAATCCCACCCCAGCTCCCAAATGCCAAGTAACCAAACTGGTTGAATCTACAATCACAAGACTGGAGTTGACATACAGTTATTTAGTTAGACAGAGTGGTACAGTTAGCCTGGACAGCTCTGTATAGATGAGATGTGAAGCAGCAAGCCAGGGTGGGAATAAGCTAAAACCAAGCAAAACCACCACCCTGAAAGATTTCTTTCTGCCTTCTGTGCTGTGTGATTAAGAAACAAAATATACTCTATAAGTATTAAGTGTTTGAACTACATTAACTTTGCTGGGCTCAAAGGAAAACCTTCCAAGTACATTGTTGTTTTGTGCCTCCTGGGTCATGTAGAGTAGTAAATTGTCAAAATGCATTGCCTTTTGGGTGGTTTCTGGCTCAAGTATAGATCTAGAGGAGAGGTAATCCTGACTGCTCATTGGAAGGACAGATACTGAAGGTGAAGTTCAAATATTTTGGCCACCTAATGTGAAGAGAAGACTCACTGGAAAAGACCCTGATGCTGGGAAAGATTGAAGGCAAAAGGAGAAGGGGCAGCAGAGGATGAGATGGCTAGATAGCATCACCGATGCAATGAATATGAACTTGAGCATGCTCCGGGAGAGAGCGGAGGACAGGAAGGCCTGGTGTGCTATGGTCTATGGGGTCATGAAGAGTCGGACACAACTCTACGACTGAACAACAACAATAGCAAAACCATCAATGTTCATTGCCTTTGCAAGGCTCCTGGTTCTAACCCCCCCCCCAGCTGATTAGTCAAACTTGTTAATTATCCCCACTGAAGACTGCTGTTGCTTTGGAACTATACCATGACAGTTTGGTATGACAGGCCAATATTGATGAGATAATGTGAGGCAAGGACGGAGCTGTGAGATGGCCATTCTTCCAAGACCACCATGCTTCACTATTTTAAAAAATGAGAGGCTCAAACCAGTTTTCAGTCATCTTAATCCTTCCCCCTTCACCTATCCTTCTGAAACTTTTGAGCTTTCTTGTCTGAGGACACCTCTATCATGTCTGCCACCTCCATTCAAATGACCCCCCAAAAAGGGGGGGGAAGGAAGTGGAAACAAATCCCTCACCCTACCCCACATATGGGGCTCCCCTTCCACATAAAGTGCTGCAACCTATCCTGAAACTTTGCAGAGGGCCACCTTTACGCAGTCAGACATTTTCAGGACAATGGTCCAGAAGAAACATAGGGGAATATGTGAACATTTGGGGGGTTATCTTCAAAATGTAAAAGCTACACTTGCACAAAAATCCTCATGGCAATTCATCTGAAACTTGTGAGCCTTATTGCATTAGAGCAGACAATTGTGCCTACAAATTTCTTCCAATTCTGTTAAGGAATACAGAAGTTTGGGGCATTACTTTTTTTTTTAATAAAACTTTAAGGGAGCAATCTGATGGGGATAGTTGGCCACCTCTGAACTCAGAGGCAACTGACTATCCAATGCAGGGTGGCTGGAGCACAGATTTTCTCCTCCACCCTCTGTCTACCCTGCAATAGCGGCTAGATGGCCGATTTCGGCTGTCTAGCCAGAGTGGGTCGGAATGGGAAGGGAGGCTAGATGGCATATAGGAAGCATCATAATTATGCTTCTGCCATTCCCTTCCCTCCCCACTCCAAGGAATGTCCCCTCTCTCCCCACTCCACACTGCTCTTATAAACACGGACCCAGGGACAAACCACACCTCTTATAATGCAGTAGGGGCAGGGGTGGGGAGGCAGTTTTGGGTGAACAGACCTCAGAGTGCTGGCTGGGAAGTTGGTTCCTGAAAACCAAATACTCCTATGGCCATCTAGCTGCTGTCTAGCAGCCATAGGATTGCACCCTAAAGGAATGTAGCACAATCCCACTGCACCTCTTTATCTGAAATCCCCCCCCCCCGGCACTACTTTACCTGCAATCGTCATCCAATCCTGACAAACAGAAAAATGTTATAGCCATTTACAATTTCCCATGATAGTCAGCAAGAGATAGGGATATGCGAACTCACCCCCGTCCAGGTTCTCTGGACTCCTGCCTAGCCCCTGCCCCCACTCGCCAGTCCCTGGACTGTGCTCGAGCCCCTCCCACTCCTGGTAAGTAGCCTGCATTCACCCCAGCAGCCTCATCGAGCTCTGCGGTCGCCATTTCTAAAAAAAATTAATTGGCGATTGCAAAAATGTGCATGCCTTTGAGTGCGTGAAATGCACATTTTTGCAAATGTGCATATTCTCATGTGTGAAATGCACATTTTTGTGAAGGCACACTGTGTGTGCATGGAAATTTGCACTTTTCCTAAAATATGCATTTCTGCACATATACAAATATCTGCATTTGCAAAATGTGCATTTTCGCATGTGCACAAATTTGCTCATTTTTGTGATCACCATTCTATTTCTCAGAAAATGGCGACCGCAAAATTCAACGAGACTGCCGGGGTGAGTGCAGGCCATTTGCTGAGTGCAGGCAGGGGGTGAGCAAGGGCAGGGGCTCAGCGAGTGGGGCTCGGGTGTGCAGGCAGGGTCAGTTCTGCCAGATTCCTGGACTGAATTGGACACCCGTGCTATCCCTAGCAGGAGACAAGAGCCTTCAGATTTCTGAATCTTAACTTGGGTTTGGTACTGGAATCAAAGTGGGCAGCCTCCGAACTGATCCAAGCTGGATCAGGCTATTTTATGAAGCACCAAATCAGGGTCTGAACTGAATTCTGTGGTCAGTGCACAGCCCTAATCCTTACTAAAATGAGTGGGCTTTCATGACAAATCGATGTCTTTCAGCATCCCAAGAATTAATAGAAAAAGTGCTATTACAGCACAATCCTGTACAAATCAGCCCATAAATAAATCCCATAGAAGTCAGGTATGGGATTGCAGCTGTAAAGTTTTAGGTCATTTCAATAGTCATTTTAAGCTGTTGTCTCATTCTATGCTAACCACGTATGTCAATGTGCACAGATTACTTTGATTCACCTTTAATAACAAATGTAGTTAATTGTGTGTGTGTGTGTGTGGGGGGTTCCTGCTTGATTACTATATTGGAATATGCCTTAGATCTAATTAGGTTTTGCATTCAATAAGGAAAGCTTCTATTGGACCTTGAAGCAGCACTGCCACTTTTCAGTTATCATAGCAACCTCCATTCATCACTATTGAAAGTGCAACACAACAATTCGTCCTCTAGACATATTACAAACATATTTTTTACTCTTTCAGCTTCTCCTAATTAATATGAACACATAAAGAGCTATTACTGCAATCTCAAGAACACAACTCATAGTTGACTTTTGCCCAGGTTTTTTTTTTTTTAATCATTTTTTATCATTCTCTAAACCTATAATACAAATGGTCATTATTAATCTTTATGTTGAGTTTGTTCTCTTTAAACTAATTATATTCTTGAATTGCAAAGTTAAATGCACACTCTCCTGATTCGCTCTATCTTCCTCATTTTTCTTTCCCAATAATAGAGTTCTTGAAGTCTCCCCACCCCAAAACAAAAGTAACCTTTCAGAAATAAATGTAACATTGTTATTCCTTTTATGTAACAGGCATAGGGCATCCATAAATCTGCAAATGCCTACCTCCACTGGGCTTCCTAATCATCCAAAGTATAGCCATTTAGCTAGTGCTATGAGGAAATGGCCTCTTGAAATTATCCACCTTACTTGTGGGCAGAGAAATCTGGGAGACAATTTCACTGATTTTCTCCAGGGGGAGGAGAAATTCTCAACAGTTTCTCACAGGTAGGGATCCCCATTGGCAGGGCTTGTAGCATAGCTTGTTTCTTTTTTTCCTAAGGGTTTTGGGCATCTTCATGATGCAACAGTATCAACTGTCTTGGTAGGCTGGCCCCAGTTTGCATCCACCACAATGCAGGTGGGGGCAGCATCGTGTCCAGCACCAGGGATGAGGTGGAGCCTCATGTGGGAGAAATTTTCAGCATAACGCTAATTTGAACTGCCTATCCTACAGTCCTAGTGAAAAAAGTGCTATCAATTGCTATCAATGTTAAGCATATTAAACTCATTAGCATTCTTTAATGTTTGACCTTACACCCAAATTAGGCGCACATAACCCCCTCCTCTTGCATTTTGCACACCACTGCGATGATCACCCATGGCATGAAATGTAACATCTAACCAACATCAGAGATACCCTTCCCCTCTTGGTTTGGGGGAAAATACCTTCCCCCTTGCAACAAAACCTTTAAAATGAATTGTTGAAAGGAATTCTGTGTCACATTTAGGGATGTACGAAAATCACTTACCTTTCGGGGATTATGCTGATGGTGCGGGGGGAGGCGTTCTGTCCCTTCCCCCAGAATCCTCGCCGAGGGGGGGAGGCGCTCTGTTCCCCCCCCCCAGGAATCCTGGCCAGCCGGCTGTGCTCCGCAGCGATTCTGTGGAATCTTTACGTAGCCTATCACGACTGAGTAAAAAAAACAACGCGCGTACGCAAATGGCGGCGCCCATGGCCGCCACCATTTGCGTTCCTTATTTTGGCACGTCTTAGTCTACGTAAACATTTACATAGACTAAGACGGCGAAAATAAGGGGAACACAAATAGTGTAGATGCTATGCTATTTGCATCCCCTGTATTTTCGCCATCTTAGTCTAAGTAAAATTGCTGGTTCCTCTGCCAGTGAGCTTGTGATCAGCTAAGACAACTAGATCCTTTTCACATGTAGTGCTGCTAAGTCAGGTCTTTCTCATTCTATACTTGTGCCTTTGAATTTTTGTCCTTAAATGCAGGACATTTTTTCTCTCTCAAATTTCATCTTGTTGGTTTCGGACCAGTGTTCCGTCTTACTGTGTATACTTGGTGACTGATGACTGCATCAAAAAGCACTGTGCTGGAGTGTGTGATGCTATACCTGATACCTCCTTCACACATGCAAGTCATCCCTGGATGCTGCTTCATGTGCATAGGGATGTAAGATAAATTAGTTTCAGTTCGCTTTTGTACGAGATTTCACCCAGTTTGCACCTTCTGGACTGAACATGGACTCCGACACATTCTGCAGTTGAAGTCTGTACATTTTCAACCTTACAATGTGATTTGTGGACCAAAAAAAGTGTGTTCGACAGCATGCGTTGATTTGAAAGATGTGCATGAAAAAAATGCATACTTTTGAAAAATCAGCACAAATATGGTTTAATCAATGGGGGAGGAATTGCGTGCGTTTCAAAGATGTGCACAATTGATGTGCACAATTTTGGAAAAATCTGATATAGACTCAAGTTGGAATGAGCTTCAAGACAAAATTGGGAGAACTATGGTGAGTTTGGGTCTTGCTGATGTGCAAGACAGCTGGAGTGAGATCCAGCTGCCTGCCAAGCTATGATATAAGTGTGGTTTCCTATGTAAAGACCAGCATTTTAAGAAAGGCATACATTTTACTCTTTATTATTATGGGTGTGTATTTGTGTAGTGATTTTAAAATTAAGAGAACAAGCACATGCAGATGTCCATAATATGAGAGGTGAGCCCATTGTGGAAGCCTGCTTGCCTCATTTAGGACATGAATACCACCTTCCCTCCTGGATTGAGCTCATCAGGGGCAATTCTCTACTTCGGGTTTTCAGCAGAAGCGAGATTTGAATGGCTAGTCCTTGTATCATCAGTCACAAACCACACAACTCATACCT
Organism: Heloderma suspectum; assembly: GCF_057233095.1. Classification (NCBI taxonomy): domain Eukaryota; kingdom Metazoa; phylum Chordata; class Lepidosauria; order Squamata; family Helodermatidae; genus Heloderma; species Heloderma suspectum. Next base: position 31,405,858 of record NC_139465.1, read on the forward strand.
AGAGAAGGATTCTGCACAGAGCTGTTTGGCTAGCCTTTATGTCAGCCATGAAGCCACCCAGACCTGTTCTCTGAATAGTATTTAAAATGCAAAAGTATTTAAAATATTTTAAGTATTTTAAAAGCATTTTTTTAAAAAAAATCCACTCATTTTTTAAAAAACATTATGAACAAATATGAGCAGAAAATCATGTTTTGTTTTGTTTTTGTTTTTAAAGCAGACTGTCCACCTGAAGGATGGGAAGGGACTGGGAGCAATGGATCTGTATATGTGCTGTAACAGGAGTAGGGATGTATGAAAGGTACTTACCTTTCCACGGATTATGCTGATGCTGGGGGGGGGGAGGAGTTCCGTCCCTCCCTCCAGAATCCTGGCCAGGGGGGGAGGCGCTCCGTTCCTCCCCCCCAGAATCCTGGCCAGCCGGCTCCGCTCCGCAGTGATTCTGCAGAGCCGCCAGCTGGCTCCGCCAGCAGCCGGACATCCAGCTGCTGGCTAGCAGGAACACAAACAGTGGCAGCCGTAGCTGCCGCCGTTTGCGTCCCTTCAGTCAGCCGTGATAGGCTACGTAAATGTAGCCTATCACGGCTGATTAAAAAAAACAAAAACAAGCCCCGGGACGGGGCTTACCTTAGGTGGATCTTCCTGGTGAAGGCGGCTCCGGCGGTGGCTCTGGAGGCAGTGTGGCGGCGGCAGTGGCGGCGGCAGCCGGTCTTCTGACCGGCTGCCGCCACCGCCATTTCCAGGTTAAAAAAAAAAATTTGATAGGCTACATAAAGATTTACGTAGCCTATCACGGCTAGATTTTTAAAAAAACACCATGATAGGCTACGTAAATGTTTACGTAGCCTATCATGGCTGATTAAAAAAACCAACAACAACACGCATACGCAAATGGTGGTGCCTATGGGCGCCGCCATTTGCGTTCCTTACTTTGGCACGTCTTAGTCTACGTAAACATTTAAGTAGACTAAGACGGCGAAAAAAAGGGGAACGCAAATAGCGTAGATGCTACTTTTTGTGGGTCACTTTTGTGGGTCACTTTTTAAAAATACTATTACATTTCTATACTGCCTAGTACCCAAAGCTCTCTGGGCACTTACCCACCCGATGTATAACAGCCAGTTACATACACTACCTGAAGTAGACACCTGAGATCCAGACAGTTTTAAGGCTAGTTTGGTGGAGGTAGGGATGAGTAAATCTGTCAGTTCTGCTTTCAGACTTTTTACATCTCAAGTGCTTTCTCTCTCAGATATGATATGAACTTTGCACATTTTGGTGAATTCTTATAAAAATGAACTGCAATGAAATTCTTACCCATCTGCACCAGCCAAATTCAACAGATATGGCTATTCCCAGCATGGAGAAGGCCATGATGTACCCGCCTGCCATATAACTGTTTAAAAAGATCCTGTTTAAAAAGAGGAAAAGAAAAAAGAGGTGGCAGGCAACCCTAGTTCAGTACTAACATGGTTGAATATACAGGGATTCAAACCCAGACTATTAAGAGAAAAGCACCTAAGCTCTGGACCCTGATAGACAACCCCCCCTTTTTTTTCGTTTTTGTTTCTTCCACATAGTTTGTTTTAAATATCTCCAATTCTTTTTGTCCTGAATGTGAAGAACTTTATGAATTTTGATAAGTTCTATCAAACGAATCTGAAACAAAATTATCACCCATTCCTAGGTGGAGACCGCGCGCGCGCACACGAAAGAGAGGGGGGGATTTCCACCTGGTGGCAGCAGAGAAGGCAATAGGAAGGAAAGAGCAAAATGAAGTGGGGGGGTAGACCACGGTGCATATTGCCCCTTCCACTCATGGGACAGAGTGTTGCTGGTCCATGACACACCCACTTCACTTTAAAGGTATGTTTGTGCAAACCTTATGCAAGTCTTGATGCATTTATTTTTCTAGTACAGCATTGCTCACAAAAACCTGGAGGCCAGCTGAAATGTGTGTTCAGGGCATGTGGGCTAATAAGACACAGTAATGTAATTGCTTCATCATATCTCAAAGTCTTAAATTCTCAGTGTATTTTACTGTACTGTCACAAAGGCTGAATTGGTCAGCACTGGAATGGATAAAATGTCAGCAAACATTGAAAAACTGGGTCAAAGGCATATAGTGAAGCAATCTTACTGCTGCTCCAGTGAGTAACCACATTCAGCCTGCATAATCCCAATTTCTGCTACCTTTCAAGGCCAGAATGATTTGGCAACCAATTTGGATTGCTAGTGGTCATTATGCATTAGGGAAGTCTAGAATGCTGTGTAATATTGTGGTTGGTGCTTACAGTTAGTTTTGCAGATAACGTATTCAGCATGAGCATGGCACAATCCTGGTTGGAATAAAGTGTTTCTGTGCATGTATATAATAGAGATAGATAGACAAAATATGATTGATAGATAGATAGATAGATAGATGATGATGATGATAGATAGATAGATAGATAGATAGATAGAAAAATAGATAGATAATAGATAGGTGTTGTGTTTCGTTAGATAGATGATAGATAGGAGGTGTACACACACACACACACACACACTTTGATGCAGACCTGATCTGGCACTTCAGAAAATGGCCCAATTCTGCTAGGACCAATTCAGAGTTGGTCTGCTTCAACTCAATATCAAACTTGAGTTGAGATAGCCAGGCATACCCTCTTCTGGGATATTTCATTCTTTACCCTACAACTTCCAGTCAGCATTCCATGCCCACAAAGCATTAGAGGTATGTGCTCCTCCCCGCCCCCGATTTTATTTCAACTCTGATCTGCTGCTTTGGAAAATGGCCTGAATGTGCTTGAACTGATTTGGAGTCTGTCTGCCTCCACTTGGTACTTTGAATTTGCTCATGTAAATAAAGAACAGCGACATTAAAAAAAGATCAAAACAAACAGTTGTTTAGGGTGCAATCTTATGCATGCTTAGACAGAAAAAAGTCCTACAACTAGGGATGGGTGAGCATTGTCATTTGTGATGTCTGTTTGATTTGTGAGAATGGAAATTGCAAAGTACTTGATCAATGAAAACTTGAACATTTTTCAAATGTGATTGCATGTTCGACAACTGGCAAACATTTTTGGAGAATACATTTTCCTGCTCACATCTATGTTTGAGGTTGCAAATGGGGCTTGTTCAACTGTTTTGTGGCCACAAATGAAATTCTTGTATATGCCCTCCTACAACTCCCAGCATTCTCCAGCAGCACAGCTGGCTGAGGAATGCTAGGAGTTGTATGACCTTTTTCTGTCTACACATGCATAGGACTGAGCCCTCAGAATGAGAGCTTTTTATGAAAACAAAAATTCTCTCCATAGCAACATTAAAAGAAAAAGCTACAGGGAATGCAAATGACTTTGCTTTCATCAGATACGTTTCTTATTATGATATAGAAAGACAAATTATGACTAGTCATGTGATAAAATTTGAATATATTCCATAGAAATTTGAATATATTTTGTTGGAACATATGGTTAATAGAAAAAGATAAGTCTCTACAAATTTTCACATATTATTCAAATATATTCAAGACTGTCAGATGGACTGAAAATAATATAGGAAGACAATACTGTGATAAGAATAGAGCAAAAGGTTTGGGATAAATTATGGATGACTCAATCAAAGAAAACACAAAACAGTATCAACAATGCTTAGGGAGAATTCTTTAATATTGTTATACCAATGGTATACTATGCCAGTGCATCTAGCAAGGATAGGAAATACTAATAATACAAAATGTTGGAGACTCTGTAACCAGAAATGTTTATATATTCATATGTGGTGGTTATGTCCTGTTGCATTGCAGTTTTGGAACTGAACATCAGCCATGCCTCTATTAGCAATATGGAAAGAACAAAATGCAAAAGTGACATCTAAGCCATTAATCATTTTCATCCTGATGGCAGCTCTCAGGGTAACAGCTAAAAGCTGGAAACTGCAGAACTTCTAAGATTGAAGTCTTGGTACATGGAGCTGTGGCAAATAGCCATGGCAGAAAAAAATGATGCATCCAATTACATTAACTGAAGGCAGAGTTAAAATATATTCTTTGTATTTGATATTTATACAATATAGTACAGTTTTATTCCATATACAAACCAGGGACATATGCAGCAACAGATGATAGAAAAGAGATTAAATATAATTCTCTATTATTAAGAACCATAAAGAAAATCTCTAAGCAGCCAATGGATCCACCCATATCTTTTTCTTTTTTTTTTCCTGTGAAGGGGGAAATATGCTAAATGTACTATCCTCTGTCAACAGGTAGACTTAAACTTGATGCAAAGTTATTTTGTGTTTGTTTATATTTGACTTTGGAAAATTAATAATACCTTTTAAATGGGGGGTCATCCATTTGCAACCCTTAAAAATGTCGTAAGCCAGCTCTACTGTGTTTGGTGCCTCCATTTCTCTTTCTGCTGAGGGATGTATAATAATTCCATTAATATTCATGAATCATGCAATCAGGGCATGATCATAAACATGAATGTGAATGTGAGCAGGACAGTGCATTATCTGAAAATACTTGCAAATTCCCAAACTTGCATTCATGCTAAAAAAAAGGCACCTTTCTTTAAAAAAGTGAACTTTTTAAAATGTGCATTTTTTTTTTTAAAAAAGCACACTTTTTACTCTGTGGGGAGAAAGTGGGCTTCTTTTAAGAGCTTTTATCCTGCTATTGAGATTGGTTACTCATGGAAGTTTGCAGGCCCTTTAGATGATGGTGTCAACCTCCAGGGCGTCTCCCACATGGAGGGAGCAATCCTATGGCTGCTAGACAGTGGCTAGACGGCCATAGGGTATGTGGTTTTCCGGGAACCGACCTCAGAGCCCTCACTCTTCTGTGCTGCCTTGCTGGCAGTGCGGAATGGCCTCACACTCCATGTTTGGAAAAGGAGCATGGAGTAGCCAAAACGGGGCATTTCGGGACGGGTAAGGTGGAAATGCTGGTACGACACATCCTATGTGTCGTCCAGCAGCCTCCTACCCCACTCCGCCTTCCTGATGCTAGACAGCCAAAATCAGCTATCTCTGGCCACAGATGCAGGGCAAGAAAAGTGCGGAGGGAGCAATCCTGTCATTTTTCATTTCAATGTTCATTTTTCTAGGGATGTATGAATTGTGTACCTTCGGTGCCACTTGCCTTCTGCAGTTTGAGGCCAGTGCTCCATTCTGCCGTTCACAAATAGGGATGGTGGAGAATTCTGCCACGGATTTCAGTGAGGCCGAATGCACTGGCATTTGGCCCCCCGAAACCCATGGTGGAACGGCCTCCCACCCCCCCACCCCACGGGATCCCCCCGGGACAAAGCTTACCTGGGGCGGATGCGGCGGCGGCTGGTCACTGGGGTGGCTGCTGCGGCCACAAATGGCGGGCATCGTAGCGGCCGCCATTTGCGTCCTGCCAGGCTGCCATGATAGGCTATGTAAGTATTTATGTAGCCTATCATGGTAAAGGTAGCTATGCAAACGGCGGCCACTACGCCATTTGCGTGGCTACCTTTACCATGATAGGCTACGTAAATACTTATATAGCCTATCACAGCAAAGAGCAGGGGCACAAACGGCATAGCAGCTGCCATTTGCGCCCCTGCTTTTTGCCATGATAGGCTATGTAAATACTTACGTAGCCTATCACAGCACCCTGGAAGGACGCGAATGGCAGCCGCTACATTGGCCGCCATTTGCGGCCGCAGCAGCTGGCCGAGAGACCAGCCGCCGCCACCTCTGCCCCAAGTAAGCTTTGTCCCAGGGGGATTCCATGGGGTGGCGGGGGGTGGGAGGCCATTCCGCCATGGGTTTCAAGGGGGCGAATGCCAGTGCATTCGGCCTCACTGAAATCCATGGTGGAATTCTCCGCCATCCCTATCTGTACCATGTCAGACTGCAGGTCCTCACATGATGGGTTGGGGAAAAACAGATTGCTTATCCTTTTTACCAGTACACATGGGATAATTGATCAGTAATATTATTTACTTCGTTTCAGACCATTCAGTTCTCCCAAACCTGCTGTGATGTAATACATTACCTAACTTAATAAAATTGTCATTCTGCTTTCATCTTTCAACCCTGTGGATTGGATATTGAGGATTTCTCCCCTGTGTAAAATATTTTTTCTTAAGTACAGCTCCTGTTAAATCTGTGCACTGGTTATGAATATCAGTGTTGCCACGATCTTCTCCCATTACCCTTGAGAAGGGACAGGCCAAAGTTAAAAATATAGTCTGCAGAGGCAAAATGCCAGTCTATTTTGTGTTTGCTCGAGCTGTGATTGCTGGTTTTATTTAGAATAGTAAAGACTCCTTTATGGCAAAGGCACAAAGAGGGAATTTTGGAGGCTGGGTGCATGCGTGCGTGTGTGTGTGCGAGGGGGGAGGGGCAGCGGGAGGGAGATGAACTAATGTATTAGCCATTCTGGGAGGTTTTTTGCCAAATTGAGTTGAGTAGTGCATGTGAAATAAATAAATAAATTCTCTCTCTAACAAGTATTTGAGGGGAGAAGGGAAGAGATATCATTGTATCATTAACTACCCTAATAAAAGGCTGGGATTAAATAGTTGTGGGGTAACTAATTTAGGGTGCAATCCTATTGAGATAGGCGGCTGCCTCCAAACTTGAAGGGAACCACCTATCCAAAGCAGGGCAGCAGAACCATGGAGGGGATCATTCCCTTCATACTCCTCCTGCCCTGCATTTTTGGCTAGACAGCCCATTGCGGCTGTCTAGCTGCGTGAGCACAGAGCAGGGAAGGAGGCTGCTGTACGACACATAGGATGTGTCGTTCAGCAGTTCTGCCCTCCCCGCCCTAGAATGCTGCCAGCCCCACCCCTTTCTGGCCACTCCGTGCTTCTCTTGTGAGCGCAGAGGATGGGGCTGCTCTGCGCTGCCTCCAAGGAGGTGCAGAAGTGAGGAAAGGCCGATTCTCCGGGAACTGACCTCGGAGCGCAGGCTCCAAGGTCAGTTCCCAGAAAACACCATATCCTATGGCTGTCTAGCCACTGTCTAGTGGCCATAGGATTGCTCCTTTAACTGGTTATTTTCTTTCTGTTTTCTCTCCCCCTTCTGTTTTAATAGTCCTTATCTGCCCTAAGCCCTTGAGAAGAAGCAGGGAGGAAGAAGAATTGGTTAACCAACCGGTGAAGAAATCAATTGCAGTTTCAAATTCCAACATGGTTGCCAAACAAGGCGGGGGGGCAGGATTGTGAGGCAAATTAAAACAAAATATGTGAGGAAAGCAAAACAGTTTCATTAAGGGCCAAGCTAGACAAGATAGTAAATGTTTTTTTGAATTTAATGTGCAGGGTTTGTTTATGTTTTTATAAATGCATCCATTGGAAAGGGGTATTGATAATTATCAAGATCGCAGCAGGCATGGAGCGGGAGTGCAGTACTTTTTGCTCTGCTCATGTTATGGGGGAAAAGAAAACCGTCCTTCGAATCTGATATTTGCTTTAGGTGGGAAACCACCAATTAGCACCAAATTTCATTTCATTTCATTTATTGTATTTATATACCATCCCATAGCCAAAGCTCTCTGGGTGGGTCACAGTTTTTAAAAACATTAAAAGACATTATATAACAGTTTGTTGTTGTTCTTCAGTCGTTCAGTCGTGTCCGACTCTTTGTGACCCCGTGGACCATAGCACGCCAGGCCTTCCTGTCCTCCGCTCTCTCCCGGAGCGTGCTCAGTTTCATATTCATTGCATCGGTGATGCTATCTAGCCATCTCAACCTCTGCCGTCCCCTTCCACTTTTGCCTTCAGTCTTTCCCAGCATCAGGATCTTTTCCAATGAGTTTTCTCTTCGCATTAGGTGACCAAAATATTTGAGCTTCAGCTTCAGTATCTGTCCTTCCAACAGTTTTATTTAGTATCTGGACTGAGTGTCAACTTTGATAAATCAAACCTTCTTTGTTTACATCTAAATCTTAATGATCGGCTATATATATATAAAAAGTTAGGAATTCCCATAGTGCAACATTCTTTTAGTTATTTAGAGGTTCAAGTCACAAGAAAATTTTCCAAATTCTTTAGTTATAATTGTGGCGAACTATGGAAAAAAGAAAGATCTGAATAATTGGAGTAAAAAGCCATTCTCACTTTCAAGTAGAATTTCTTTGATAAAAATGATGATACTGCTGAAATTTACATACTTATTTTACATACTTCCCATTGAAATCCTGCCACAATGGTTCAAAACTTGGCAACAAAAATTGGAGTTAAAAAATAATAAGAAGAATAAGAACCCTCATACAATTAAGTATTTTCGGTACAGACTTTAATTTGCCTAAAAAAAAAGACAAGGGAGATTATTCCATAAATGGGGGGGCACCACCGAGAAGTCCCTCTCCCTTGCTGCTGCACTCTGAGCCTCCCTTGGAGGAGGATCCCAGAAGAGTGTCTTAGATGCAGAGTGTAGTGTGTGTATGAAGGATTTTCTCCAGATGCAAATGAAGAATTTCCTCCTGATGAAAACAGCAGCTTCTGATGAGGGATTTTTTTCAGGACTGCAGCAGAGCAGGAAACAATTAACCTCCCCCTCCAATTATTAATTCCAATAATTATCAGCTACCCTCAGCTGATGCTATTTAAAATGAACCTTGAATGGGAAAAAAAAAACCCAATGTCATGTATAGTTTGGCCCTGAAACTAGTATGATTTCTCTGGAAGGGAGGGTGAATACACAGGGTGAATACACAGGGATAAATGATAATTCAGTGAGAGTTTGGTCAGTCCCTCATGAAAACATTTTCATATACATTTCTGTTATCCATGTAGGGATGATGGAGAAATCCACCACTGACTACCCCCCCACCCCACGGAATCCCCCCTGGGACGGACCCTACCTGGTTGTCGGCCGGTCCAGTCTGTCCACAGCCATCCACTGCTCCATCTGCAGATGCAAATGGCTGCTGTCTCCTGAGGACAGCACAATGGAGAAGGTGGTGGTGCAGCAAAAGCAGGAGCGTCCCTGCTTTAGCCATGATAGGCTATGTAAGTATTTATGTAGCCTATCACAGCTAACGCAGGGACACAAATGGCATCCGCTACGCCAGACACCACTTGCATCTGCAGCCTGGCAGAGGACGGACGTCCGGCTGTGGACAGGCCCAGCTGGTGGCTCCATGGCCTTGCCACAGAGCGGAGCTGGCCAGGGAGGATTCCAGGGGGAGGGAAGGATCGCCTCCCCCCACAGTGGATGCCCCGGAATGGAACCAGGTAAGTGATCCGCTCAACCCTATATCCATGTCTTTGAGGCTGTTTTGATGAATTCAGTTGGATTTCACTTTCAGCAGGGGCATATTTTGGTTAAATATTCCTGTTTCCAAGGATTAAATCATACTTGCCTTACTTTGATAAGTTTTAGGCCAATTCTGTACTTTCATTTCAATTGATCTGATATGACCTTTGTTTTTAAGTTTACAACAGACACACTCCCACAGAGATAGTCATGGGTACCTAAAGATTAATTAGTCATCTGAGAAAAAGCTGTCAAGTTCAAATAACTGTCACTTTTGCGAACACATTCCACATATTACATTACTAATAATTGCAGCTTTAGTAGAAGGAACATAAATAAATAAAATAGTGAATATGAAGTGTGCTGTTGAAAGTAGATTATCTATGATGGAAGTATTTGGAGATGATCATTTTAAAATGTAAGGCTGAATGAAGGATATATTTTATTTGTTTCATGCGCATTTGATACCATTATATAGGTGTGACTAGTTCCTCAGGTTCTATTTATTATAGATCAAGTGGGACCTATAACAGATCAAATAGGACCTTTTAATACTATCAGCCATGGTGCTTTGCTGGACCAGGTCTGCAGTTTGGGGCTGGGGGTCATGGTAAAATGATGATTCCACTCTTACCTACAGGGTCAGTTTCAGAAAATAATATTGGGGGACTTCTGCTCAACCCCATAGCATCTGAGCTGTGGGGTCCCACATGGTCCCATCTTGTCCCCCATGCTCTTTAACATCTATATGAAGCCAGTGGTTGATGTCATCCAGGGACTGGAGTGAAGACACCCAGCTATCGGTGTCAGATAATCAGGTGAGGCTGTGGAAGTGCTGAACTAAAGTCTGGACTCAGCAACAGGATGGATGAAGCCCAATAAACTAGGGATGTATGAATCCCTTACCTGGTTCTGGTCCGGGCATCCGCTGGGGGGGAGGCGCTCTGTCCCTCCCCCCAGAATCCTCAATGCGGGGGGAGGCAATCCAGTCCTCCCCCTCGGAATCCTGCCCGGTGGGCTCTGCTCCGCGGTGGCTCCATGGAGCAGCCGGCCAGGGCCATCCGCAGCCGGACTTCCGGCCGTGGACGGGCTGCTGCGGACGCAAATGGCGGTCGCCATAGCAGCCGCCATTTGCATCCTTCCAGGCTGCCGTGATAGGCTACGAAAGTATTTACGTAGCCTATCACGGCATGCCCCCCCCAAAAAAAGTGTATGCAAATGGCGGCGGCTACAGCGGCAGCCATTTGTGTTCCCTATTTTTCGCCGTTCTAGCCTACGTAATGGCAAAAAAAGGGGAACACAAATAGCGTAGTGGGCGCTATTTGCGTTCCTTTCTTTTTTTCGATATAAAAGCCTACATAAATATTTACGTAGGATAAAATGGTGAAAAAAAAGGAACGCAACTAGCGCCCACTACACTATTTGTGTTCCCCTTTTTTTGCCATTACGTAGGCTAGAATGGCGAAAAATAGGGAACTCAAATGGCGGCCGCCATAGCCACCACCATTTGCGTATGCTGTTTTTTTTGGGGGGGGGGTTAGCCGTGATAGGCTACGTAAATTCTTATGTAGCCTATCACAGCTGCAAAGATGCCAATGGTGGCCGCAGCAGCCCGGCCATGGCCGGCCAGGAGACCAGTCGCCGGAGCTGGCGCCAGAACCACCGCTGCCACCGCCAAATCCGTCGCATCTGCTCCAGGTAAGTGTCGTCCCGGGGGATTCCACAGGGGGGCAGGAGGCTGTTCCGCCACGGATTCTGGGCGGGGGCGGATTCTACAGAATCCAGCTTCACTGGAATCTGTGGCAGAATTCTCTGCCATCCTTACAATAAACTGAAACTGATTTATGGCAAGATGGAGGCACTGTTGGTTGGTGGTTTCCAGGTCTGGGAAGTTGGTCTTTAACCTGTTCTGGATGGGGTTGCATCCTTCTCAAGGAGCAGGTGCACTGCTTCTTGACCAAACATTGTCATTAGAGACTGAAATGACTTCAATGGCTCAGAGTACTTCTTCTAGCTTCACCTAACTTGCCAGGGATAGCCTTGTGTTGGTGATTCATGCTCTGGTAACATCCATGTTGGATTACTGTGCTGCATTATATGTGAAACTGCCCCTCAAAATGGTTTGGAAGCTTCAACTTGTTCAAAATGTAGCAGCCAGAATTCTGACTGATTCATTTCAATGGAGCCCGCCAGGTTACACAAATTCTTAATGAATTACATTGGTTCCCTATTTGATATTGAGCTGAATGTAAGGTGCTACTTATTGTTTTTAAAACCCTGAATGGCTTGGGGTACAAATACCTGAAAGAACACCTCCTCTCATACTTTTCTGTCCACGCATTAAGATCTTCAGAGGAGGTCCTTCTCTGAGTGCAAGATATCCTATGCTTTTACAAAGGAGAGGGCCTTCCCTGCGGTGGCACCCTAAGAATGCCCTCCCAAAGGGGGTATGATAGGCATCAACTTTGTTTTCTTTTACTACTTTTTTCCCCAGGCGTTCAAGCATTTTAGAATGTTTACATTTAAATTTGTTTAATTTGTTGTTCCTGCTGCTGCTGCTGTTGTTTTTTAAAAAAATAATTGATGGTTGTGTTTTTGTATGGTTTGCTGGCAGGAGAGTTGTTGCTGTTGTGTGTGTGTGTGTGTGTTCGTGTGTTTTCGTTTGTATTGTCTGGTTTTTACTTTGGACTTTTTTCTTTTTTTTTTTACACCAACCTGGGATCCCAATTGGATGAAGAGTGGTTAATTAATTAATTATTATAAACAGATAAACAAACAAAATGTTGCTGTCTCCAGGGTCCCAGGTAGCCAGGGAGATAAGTCATTCTTTTTCCCATCCCCCAACAGTCAGCTCAACAGTCTGTCCGCATCCCATGTCCATGAAGCATTAGAGGTGTGCATCGACCCCTAGGTCGGTCCAACTCAGACTTCACTTCAGTGCTTTGGAAAATGGCCTGATTGGGCTTGGACCAATTTGGAGTCAGTCCACTTCAACTCGGTAGAGGACCTGAGCTGAGATTCGAAAATCCAAGCCGTCCGTTGCCTGTCATGGGAACTACGTCACAAGCACTTGCAACAGTTCATATTAAATGAACTGTGTCTATTCATTTACATAGAGCTTTGTCTACTCACCACACTGTTCTTCACTGATTATTTGTACAACTTTATGAAAGCCAGAAATAAAGAGGCTAGCGTTCCCAGTCCATCAAGTTTATAAATTATTTTATTACATTTTATTAGCAACTGCAAATGACTATGACAATAAATACTTAATGAAAGCAACTTTTTAGGTGGATTTTATATGGGTTCGCATAGAAGAGGGCATAATGCATTAAAAATAATTCTTTTAAAACACAAATTGAATTGTTAATATAGTATACCGTGCTGCAGAGCAGCTTAACCTAGGATAGTATAATTCATTACACAGGTCCTGATTAACCACCCTGCTACATAAACTATAGCATACAGCCCCAGGTAAATTGGCACTCTCTGCTTCGTGTCTAATTATTGGGATCTCAATTCAATTATATGCAACTGTATTAGTAAAATATAATTCACCAGTGAAGTGCACAAACTACAGCAGTATAGAACCAAAACTGTCTATACCAGGAGTGTGGCTCTCCAGACGTTCTTGGAATACAACTCCCAACATCCTTTACCATTGGCCATGATGGCTGGGGGGAGTTGGAGTCCAACAACATGTAGAGGGCCAAAGGTTAACTGTCTCTGGACTAGACTAAGAAGAAAAAACTATTGTGTCCAGAATGGGTAGGTCTGAAGTAGCCCTGAGTAGGAATGGTTGCTGGCTGATCTGTTGAAAAGTATCTGTTTAAACAATAAACTCCCCAGGTCCTGCTGCTTCTCATGGACTGTTGCTTTACTTGCTCTTGACCTTTAGTTTCTGCCTGTCTGGAATCTTCATTTCTTAATGCATGTCCTATGTTTCCAGACCCAATCTTCTTCCTATGCTCCTGTTGATGGGATTCCTGGCCATTCTGAGTCCCAAACATCATTGGCCTTGTTTCTTTTATCTGCTACCTTGTGAATTAATCCAGGAGTGCCTTCTTTTTTTCTTTTTTAAAGCTTACCTTCCATTTTACTGAAGTATCTTACCTGCTTTTTTTTTTTTTTTTTTTACTTTGGGTTGGATCCAGATTTATGCTGAATCAACTCTGCAGATGGCAGTGGCCTTTCCACCCTCTCCTTCCAACAGCAGCCCTTCCAGCCCCCTGAAACTGCTACACAGAGGGTCAGGAGCCCCTGTTGAATGGGATGAGCTGTGGTGGGGGTGGGAGGGAGATCCCCCAAAATCAGTGAGAGGGAACTTCCTCAAGTCAAGCCCTTCTTCTCATGCAAGGTTCCTTCCTCTTGTGAAAGGCATATCCTGACTCCATCCTTTTGTATGTTGTTGCTGTTTTATTGTATTTTTATTATTTTATTGGGTTGGATTCAGACATAATTTTTCTTAGAGTCTCGTTTATATCAGCGGGTCTTCTCTATGTATAACACAGAGCATCTCTACACCAGCCTAAAATCCCATATTTAAAACGGGGCTTTCTGCTTCTGTTTTAAATGCAGGATCACAACAGACTCCCTTTACACACACTTCCTTTCTCCCCTTTTCCCCCTCCTTTCCCTCCTTATCTGAGTCTTCCATATGTTTCATTGGTCCTGAAGCTTTTCCATTTTCATGGAAGGAACACGAGCAGAACTCTAGCGTGGTAATTTAATAGCTCATTATCTCCGACCTTTTTTTTTTTTTAATACTGAAGTCATTTAATGGAAGAGATGCCCTGGAGGTTAACAACATCATTAAAAGGGCCCATAAGCTTCCATGAGTGAGCAATCTCAATAGCAGGATAAAAGCTCTGTGTGAAGAGGCCCTCACTTTGTATCCAACCTATTGTATTCATTTTTCTTGTTGTTACCACCTTGGACACCACTGGATGGAAAGATGGGGTGCAAAATTAACAAAATACAGACATACTACACAATGAAGGCAGATGGAGACATCTGAATTGAGCTGGGTGTCCAGTCCTATGCACATTTACTCAGTATATGCAATGGGGCTTACTCCACATAAGTGTGGATAGGAGTAGGACTGGATCCTTTAAAGCAGGGGTGGGCAACATGTGACAGTGTGTCTGTATGTACCACTAGCCATTTATGTAGCTCCCACCACCCCAGAATTGCCATCAAATTTTGGCAGAGCATGGCAGCAGTAGAAAACAGGAGCATTTTCATTTCAAACAAAGGCACATGGGAGTGCTCACCTTGTTTTCATGCAAATTTGAAGACTCCTCTGGGTCTTCCAGGAGCACAAATATGCATGAAAGCAAGGCATGTGCTCGCTGCACATATTGGGTGAAATCCGACATAAGTCCTACATAGAGTAGACCACTGGAATGAATGGGTCTTCAGTTAGTCATGACTAATTCGGGTCCCATTCATTCCAGTGGGTCTACTCTATGTGGGATTTATGTGGGATTTTACCCATTGTTTTAAAGTGAAAATGTGAGGGCTCCCCCCACCCCAGCTGTGACATTGTTGTGTAAATTTTGGTGGCAATGCAGTGGCAGTGATTTTGGTGGCAGGGGAGGTGCCTCATGGTGGGTTCTGGGGGTAGCCAATTGGCCTTAAGATGCTCAGACGTTGTCCACCCTTGCTTTAAAGGCACCCCCGGATGTATTGAGGAATAGGGGTGTACGGATTCCCCACCATCTGTTCTGGTGGGAAATCCATGGGGGGGAGGCTATCGGTTCCTCCCCCTCAGAATCCTCCAGAGCAGTTCCGCTCTGCTCGGATTCCGGAGGGGGGACTGGCTTGGAGGCGCTTACCTTCCCTCCTGCCAGCCAGAACCATTCGCTTCCTCCCTGTTCTTGCTGATTGCCATGTCTTTTTTTAAAAAATAAAAATGTTGATTGGGAGGATGTGCCCGTAGACTTATATGTAAATAGAGTCATGAATCTTGCATATAAGTCTATATGTCCATCAGCTTATATGCAAGATTCACCGCTCTAATTTGTGTAAAAATCTGTGGGCACATTCTGCTGATCGCATGTGCCCATAGACTTATACGTAAAATAGAGCCATGAATCTTGTGTATAAGCCTATGGACACATATACTTATATGCAAGATTCATGGCTGTGTTTGCATATAAGTCTGTGGGCACATCCTCCTGATCGCCATTTTTTCTTTTTTAAGACATGGCAATTGGCAGGGACAGGGAGGAGGCAAATGGCTCTGGCTGGCAAGAAGCAACTGAGTGCCGTTCCGCCCCCAGTCCTCCTGGAGAGGATGTAAGTGGTCCCGATCCGCTGTGGATTCCTGAGGCCGGATTCCAAAGAATCCGCCTCATTAGAATCCACAGCGTATTTCTCTGACATCCCTATTCAGGAACATTAGCAAAAGTTAATAAGCAGAACCAAAGCATTGGATGAATCATTGCACTCAACCATGATGCTCTCTGGGTGACCTTGCCTCTCAGCCTAACCTACCTCACAGGGTTGTTGTGAGAATACAATACAGGGGGAAGGAAACATGTATGCTGCCTTGAGCACTTGGAGGAAAGGTGGGCTATACATGTAGTAACTAATTAAAAAGGAATAAAATGAGATGTGAAAAAGTACCCCCCACACACGAACACACACAATGGTAGTATATATAATCATTTTTTTGGTGCAGCTTTGAATGGGGGGGGAAGAATGTGGAAAAGATATGCTAAGATCACTATCACAGTAAACCATCATTTTAAACAACCTGGCTTTGTAAACGTCTTAGTATCTCTATATTAAAAAGATGAGAAGATAAATAGTTGAGAAAGCATATAAATGAAATGATGAATGAATTCAATTCATTATCTCAAAGGGGAAATGGTCTTACATTACAAATCTGTGGTGCAAAAGTAGGGTAGATAACATTCTCTATTCTTCCCTTTATGACTAGAATGGCCTCCCCAAAGTCATGTGTGCTACTTCCTTTCTTTTCTTTTAAATCTGTCTTTAAACCCCAACTTCCCCATGAAGATATTCATTTAACCCCTTAGTTCTCATTCACAGTTATAATGAAGCCTAGATGTGTGTGACTACATTCTCTGCTATCCATATTATATAATGTAACAGCTATCGTGTGTGTGTGTGTGTGTGTGTTTCTTTATTTCTCTTATCTGCATTACAAAGGTCCCATGTTTTCCCACTAGTGCAAAATGCAGATCTAAGGCTCAATCTACACATAGCAGTTTTACCATTATCATACTGCAGTGATAACTATTGGTGCCCATTGGTGTCATGTGCACCAATAGTTATCATTGCAGTATGATAATGGTAAAAGCACTATGTGTAGACTCAGCCTAAATAACTTTTAGCTTCAGTATTTTAATCTCAGCGCTCTGACCCTGGACCCAGGAATCTGAGCTCCCTGCTTCTCCTGCTCACAGCCCTTATGGGACGGAACCATGCCGACAGCCTCTCCAAGCTCACAAAAGTGACCTCAGAGAGAGGAGGGAAAGGGGGTGTGCCAGTGGGAGAGGACTGGGGAAGCTGGCTCATGCCATATCTCCAAGCCTCCCCAGCCTCCTTCCCTCCCCCTTTGCAGAGCCCCATCTAGTTGGGCAGAAAAAGCCCATCTAGCCAAAAGGCAGAGCAGGCAGAGCGCGGTGGTAATAATAGTCTCCACCACGCCTCCCACCATGCACTGGATGGCCACAAGTCTCCGAGTTCAGGGGCTTATGGCCATCCTGATAGGATTGCACCCTAAGTTTGGGAAGAATACCCTCTATTGCAGGCATGGGGAAACTCAGGAACCAAATGTAGCTCTCCTGGGGTTCCCAGATGGACATTCATTCATTCATTCATGTATTTATTTATTGCATTTATACCCTGCCTTTTTTCCTCTTGCAAGGAACCCAAGGCGGGTTACATTATCCTCCTCCTCTCCATTTTATCCTCACAACAATAACCCTGTGAGGTGGGTTGGGCTGACAGTCTGTGAATGGCCCAAAGTCACCCAGTGAGCTTCCATGGCCAAGTGGGGACTAGAACCTGGATCTTCCAGCTCCTAGTCCAACACTCTCGCCACTATACCACCTGTGTTGGGTGATTTACCAGATTTTGTGCCATTTTCTCCCATTCTAAAAGATTGCAATTAGAGCTGTGCACAAATGACCTCTCAAAATTCCCCACCCTATTCATGGGCAGAGAAACTGGGGGGACCATTTCACCAAATTTCTCCAGTTGGAGAAGAAATTCTCCAACAGTTTCTCACAGATTGGGCTCACCACTGGCAAGGGTGATAGCACAACTTCTTTCTTTTCTTGTTTAGTTTTGTTTTTGTTTTTTGCACAGCCACTGTAAGTGTCAATAGCAGCAACTGTGTTGGCAGCCTGGCCTCCATCTGGCATTCTCCACAATGCCCCATAGCATAACTCTTGGGCATGGGTGGGGGGTGCGGGGAGGCAAAACCCACCAAAAAATGGGGAAGAACATTACAGGAACTTCTGTAAAGTTGCCTTTTATTTCTAGGGGGTTAGAAAAGAAAAATTCTCAGGACTTGTCTGTTAAAAATGTCTTCTGAGAAATTTTGGATCAGCTCTAGTTGTAATTTTTTAGGACTCAGCTCTTTCCCCAGCATCTTCCAAACATTAAATTTCCTAGGGGTGATTGTGGATACGTCTTGCCTCTAACACAGTGCAGAGATGATTGTGCAATGAAAGACAGCCATACACGGTCCTCAGCTACCTTTTAAGTAAAGGAAGCACAAGAACCCTGAACACAACCATTGAATATTACTCCAAAATTTATCCTCCATTGAATTTGTTTTCGAGAGCAATTTCTTTTCTATCAAATGGAATGAGAATGGTTGAAATCAACGTGGGATAATTTTTTGTCACAGCACTAGTTGAAATACCTCCCCTAAGGCTTCGTTACTGGCAGTAACTACAATATGCTGGGATTTTTTGTATCTTTGCTCCCCCCCCCTTTGCCTTCAGCCCCAGGCACCACCAGAAGCCAGCTCCTGAGAGCTTCTCCAACATTGAATTCAGCCATACACCTATTGAGACTGTTACAGATAGAGATGTACAACTCAACAAAACTTGAGTTCATTGAGTTCTTCAGATTTCCGGCCTGATGCTTCCACTAACTTCAGCTAGTCCAAAGTAGGGCAGCAAGATTGTTAATGGGGACTGGCCAATGAGATCACATTATGCCAGTACTTTTCCAGATGCACTGGCTGCCAGTCCATTGCCTGGCCCAATTGAAAGTGCTGGTATTAACATTCAAAGCCCTGAATGGCTTGGGGGCAGGTTATCTGATGTGCCTGCCCAGACCCTAAGATCATCCTCAGTGGTCCTTCTCTGTGAGCCCCCACCGAAGGAAGTGTGGTGAGTGGCTACCAGGAAGAGGGCCTTTTCTGCTGTGGCACCCCAGCTGTGGAATGAGCTCCCTAGAGAGGTTCACCTGACAGCTACATTGAACTCTTTCTGGCGCCAGGTGAAGAACTTTTTATTCTCCCAGTATTTTAGCATTTTAGCTCCCTAGTCTTTTAGCTTTGGTGTTTTAAATCTGTATTTTAAATCTCTGCATTGCTGCTAGGTTTTATTCTGGTTGTACTGTTATATTGTTGTTTTAAGCTTTCCTATTTTATATGGTTTTATGCTGCACTTCGTAGTTTTAATTTTTGTGAACCACCCAGAGAGCTTCGGCTATTGGGTGGTATAGAAATAAATAAGTAAGTAAGTAAGTTAGTAAGTAAGTAAGTAAGTAAGTATGTAAGTAAGTAAGTGAGTGTTCATTCTGAGGCATGTCTGTACATCTGCTATAGTCTACTGCTGCTTACTAGAATAGACATGCTGTGGAATCCCATCAGGCTTCAATGGAATGGAAGTCCTAGCATCACACATCCCTACAAGGACCTGCATATAAACTAAAAACACAAAAGGAGGGTGAAAAGGGCAGAATGGGAGCAATATTCTTTAATCAACCTTTAGATCTATTTGGGTTATGACTGAGGCCAAAGTCCCAGCTAGGGTTGTACGGATTCTCCACCGTCTGTTCCGGTGGGGAATCTGTGTGGGGGGGGGGCGATCCATTCCTTCCCCCTGGAATCCTCCAGAGCGGTTCTGCTCCACTCAGATTCTGGGGGGGGGGGACTGGCTTGCGGGCACTTACCTTCCCTCCTCCCATCCAGAGCCGTTCGCCTCCTCCCTGTCCCTGCTGATTGCCATGTCTTAAAAAAAAAAAAAAAAGGCTATCAGGAGGATGTGCCTATAGACTTATATGCAAAATAGAGCAAAGAATATGGCATATAAGCCTATGGACACATAGACTTATACACAAGATTCATGACTCTATTTGCATCTAAGTCTATGGGCATATCCTCCTGATTGCCATTAAAAAAAAAGAAAGAAAAAGACATGGCAATCGGCAGGGACAGGGAGGAGGTGAACGGCTCTGGCTGGCAAGAAGCAGCCGAGTGCCGTTCCGCCTCCAGTCCTCCTGTAGCAGAGGTAAGTGGTCCTGATCCACTGCAGATTCCTGAGGCCGGATTCCAAGGAATCCAGCCTCATTTGAATCTGCTGCGGATTTCTCTGACGTCCCTAGTCCCAGCTGGAGATTGTGGTGTGGTAGCCGCTGAACATTTTTGCCTTCATGTAGCTAACAGCTTACATCTCTCCACTCAGACTGAGCAGTTTCTACCACACCTAGGGATGTGAGAACTCCCCCCTCCCCGGGATCTCCGGACGCCCGCTCTGCCCCCACTTGTCAGTCCCCAGACTGTGCTTGAGCCCCTACCATGCTTGGTGAGCAGCCTGCGCTCACCATAGTGGCGTCGTCGAGCTCTGCGGTCGCCATTTTTTTTTTTGAGAAATAAAATGGTGATTGCACAAATGCACAAGTTTTTGTATGAGCGAAAATGCACATTTTTGCAAATGTGCATATTCTCATGTGTGAAATGTGCATTTTTCCGAAGGTGCACATTAGTGGGCAAGTGAAATGTGCATTTTTGGGGGGGAAATGTGTATTTTCACGCATACGCAAATATGCACATTTTTGCGCTCACCATTTTTATTTCTCAAAAAAAGGCGACCACGAAGCTCGATGAGGCTGCTGGGGTGAGTGCAGGCCATTCACTGAGCAAGGGCAGGGGGCGAGCAGGGACTCAGTGAGCAGGGCTCAAAGTTGCAGGCAGGAGCAGGTGTGACAGATTCCTGGACTAAATTGGGCTCCTACGCCATCCATAACCACACCTACATAAAACACAAACAAAAGAGTTTGCATTGGTACAGTACAGAGAACCAACTGAACAGATCCATGGAGGATAAGGTTATATCAGTGGCTACTAGTCCTGATGGCTATATGGTACCTTCAGTATCAGAGGCAGTATGGCTATTTACATCACTTGCTGGGGAACATGGGCAAAAGGGTGCTGTTGCACTCGTGTCCTACTTGTGGATTTCTGTGGGCAGCTGGTTTGCCACTGTGTGAACAGAATGCTGGACTAGATGGACCCTTGATCTGATCCAGCAGGGCTCTTCTTATGTTCTTATATTCTTAGAAAATTGTCCAAGACTCATGAGAAGCTTCCTCACACAATATAATTTGCCACACCCGGTTGCCTCCAGCATGGTTGCGTTGTCAAGTAACTAATATACCACAGATGATATGTGTGAACCATAGTTCAGCATCAGTTACATCTGCACTTAAAACCATGCATGCCACATGTGTTGAAGTACGGGGCCAAACACAGATAACAATCAATAGGCATTATTGCATAGTTTGAGAAAACCTTCTTCTGAGTACATAAATACCAATTCTGTAGTCATTCATTCATTCATTCATTCATTCATTCATATAGCATTCATATCTCGCTCTTGAGCCAAAAGACTTTCTGAGCAATTTATAAGAATCAATCATCAGAGGTATGAGACACAAGAGAAGGGATTGGGGAGGAGGAGGGGTGGGTGTGTTTTAAATGCATGAGCATGATGCTTGATGCAGTTGCCCAGACATATGGGGATATATCAACTGAAGTCAGGTTTGCAGTGCATCTATCGTCCATCTGAGCTGGCCTGTTCTTTGCTGATCTGTCCCTCCTCCTCTTCATTTCTGCAGTTTCTCTCCTTTTGAGTTCAAGCCTAATCTTCTCTCATCCCCCCAGGGCAAGCTGTTCCTCAGAAGCCATTCTGGTGACAGTTGGAGGAGGGAGGGGTCACCACTGGTAGCTAGATGGTAGCTGTTTACCAAGCTGTCCCTGCTCTTTATGCCATCCCCTCAGGGCAAACTGTTTCTCAGAAGCCCTTTTGGTGTCAGTGAGCTCATATGCCCTGATCCAGACACATAAGATCCATGCACATGGTTGCTGTTCATGTGCATTGTTATGCTTAGCTGATCCCACGCCCTGATGGAATACCCTACCATGGGATGGGTGCATGGCTCCCTCCCTCCATGACTGATTTTAAACTGGTCTTAAACGCTTGTATGTTCTAGTCTGTTTTTAAATGTGCAGATTCCCATCTTTACTTTATAAATGGGAGATTGTACTGTTGCTATTATTTTAAATATTTATGCTGCTTTTTTATGTAACTGTATTTCATATTTTATTGTTTTACATTTTTATCTTGTAAACTGCCTGGGGGAGGCTTTGCCTCGGAAGGTGGTATATACATAGTTAAATGCATGCATAAATAGTTGCACCAAATCGCCACCACCTGTGGATACCATGGCCTGTGTCTGAACATTTTCAAGAATTTCTGGTAAGACTTTTAAATGGGATTTTTAAAACACATATGTGTTTTAAAAACCATCTGTTGATGGTTCTGGCTTTTTAAACAAATCAATATCGCACTTTAGGCTGCAATGCTATGCATGTTTAGAGAGAAATAAATCTTACATCCTCCAGCATACCCAAGCTGAGAAATGCTGGGAGTTGTAGGACTTTCTTCTTGTCTAACCATGCATAGGATTGTACCTTTAGAGGAGCATTTCATATTTTGAGGTATATTTGTCATGGATATTTAAGAAATCTTTCCCATACAACCTGCCTGCCTTGGTCTCTAGGGAAAGGCTGGGCTAGAAATGTGAATATAAATTCTTGTTCATACTCTCATAAGCCTTTTCCCCCATTTTCTTCAGTGTAAATCCAGAATACATTCTGCATCATTTCCAAGGGAATTTGGCTTAGCTATTAATTAATAGTGGTTTGATAGAAATCAATGACTCACTTGCACGTAATTTATTGAGACAAGGCTCAGGCTGTATAAACCTTCTAGCTATTGTTTTCATAAAACAGCTCTGTTTTAATTTACATGTATTAATTTTATGGGATAGCAGCAGAGAGCTTGGCTGCCTCCTTGCATTCTCTTACTCCTCTTTTGTCATTTTCTCTTTGTCGAATACAGGAATACAGATCAGAGATGCCAAGACATGTGATATATATATATATACACACACACACACATGCACGCACGCACTCTCTCTCTCTCACACACACACACACATAAAATTTTGTAGCTGCTGTATGTCACTCCTCCTTTCTATCTCTCCTTGGCAGACTTCTCAAGCAGCTGTGTTGGCAATTGTGAGAATATGTATCATATGGAGGCTACTGATGAGCTTTTAGACTTACCTCATTATAGCCACAGTGTCTTTTCTTTGTTATTCACAAGGTCTGAGGATTTTATGAATGAATTCCCACCCAAATCCCTCAAGAAATCTCCGGAAAGCAGATAGATGCTTTTTATCATGCAAATACATAGACAACAATCAGCCTGCAGCGGCTGAATATCCATTTTAAACATGAAGCCCTTTCAGAAAGCAAATAAGAGGTTCCCTCACCCCTTACTTCCATCCAATGGCAAGAGTTCATTGTTTCAGGGCTGGTTTCTCATGTTGTCTTGCAGTGTAATCCTATGCATGTTTACTCAGAAGTAAGTCCCACTAAGTTCAATGTGTGCTGTCAGATATTTTACAGGACTACACAGCCTATCATCTATCTATCTATCTATCTATCTATCTATCTATCTATCTATCTATTATATTTCTGTACCACCCAATAGCCAAAGCTATGCCCTAGTGGCATATAAAACACTGCAGGAAAGAATATGGCCTCTTCCCATGCTGCTGCACTAAACTTAAAATCACTCTGAAAGGGCACCAACATTATTAATCATTTTCCACATTGTCCCAAATCCTTAGAGGAGTGTGACTGATATGGACATAGGTGCAACATCCGCTGCCCTTACTTAATCTTGGAGAAGTCATATTGCACTAGCTGAAACAACACTTGGGTAGTGCAAGAAAGGACTGTTAAAGTAAGAACAATACAAGGAAGTCATTGCGTTGTGGGCCACTAGAATAAACCGGTAGTAAAATACCATAGGGCGCAATCCTATTGGGATAGGCGACTGCCTCTGAACTTGGCATTCAATTCAGGGCAGAAGAAGCATGGGGGAGATCGTCCTCTCCACACTTCAGCTGCCCTGCATTTATGGCTAGACAGATGATTTCCGCTGTCTAGCTGTGGGACCTCAGAGCGCAGGAAGTGGCAGCTGGACATCACATAGGATGTGTTCTACCGGCATTTCCGACTTTCCTGCCCTGACATGCCCCCAGAAATGCCCCATTTTTGCTACTCCATGCTATTCTTCTGAGCATGGAGTGTAGGGCCATTCTGTGCTGCCTATGGGGCAGCGAGGGAAGGTGTGGAGATTGGTTCTCAGGGAACCGACCTCAGAGCGTGGGCTCCAAGGTCGGCTCCTGGGAACCGACCTATCCTATAGCTGTCTAGCTGTCTAGCTAGCCACTGACAAGCAGCCATAGGATTGCACTCTTATAGACATAGGTTGCATCTAGACCTAGGTTAGGTTGCCGCCGCCATTTGCAGTCTTGTCTTTTTTTCTTTTTTTTAAACAAGACGTGATAGGCTATGTAAAGACTTAAGTAGCCTATCATGTCTGGTTAAAAACAAAACAAAACTGCCTACGCAAATGGCGGCAGCTACGGCCGCCTCCATTTGTGTTCCTTATTTTTGGCCATCTTAGTCTACATAAATATTTATGTAGACTAAGATGGCCAAAAATAAGAAATGCAAATGGTGGTGGCTGTAGCCGCTGCCATTTGCATACACACATTTTTTTTTTTTAAGCCAGACGTGATAGGCTATGTAAGTCTTTATGTAGCCTATCATGGCTGACTACAGGGAGGCAAACAGCGGCGGCTATGGCCGCCGCCATTTGCATCTCTGCTAGCCAGCAGCCGGATGTCCAGCTGCTGGCGGAGCTGGCCAGCGGCTCCGCGGAATCCCCGCAGAGCGGAGCCAGCCAGCCAGGATTCCAGGGGGAGGGACGGAGCGCCTCCCCCCCCCAGCAGAACCCGGCGGAGCCAGGTAAGGGGGATTTAGTACATCCCTATGTAGAACTAATAAATATTCAGCACCTTTGGCAGCTGGGAGGAACCTTTACATTTTCTATAATACTGCCAATCTAGTGTTGTTCTGGAACTCGGGGGGGGGGGATTACAAAGGTGACTAGACGGAGTTCCCCACGTCTGTTTGGAGCACTGCAACCACAGCCAGGTCAGCCTGCCCACTGAAAGAGGGCGTAGCCCACCAGAGGGCACTGTAAATAGCAGAATTTGAATGAGCTTCTCAGGACAGTTTCTACACTGCCCTGCTTGGACCATCACAAAGACAACTAAATAGTTAACCGAGTAAATCTCACAATGTCTCCATAAACAGGACAATAGACTGAGTAGCTCGAGTGATGGTGAAAGACAAGGAACACATGCTCTCCTGATTAGTGCACTATAGGAAAAATGGGTCACAAATAGGGATGGGGGAACATGTGATCTTCAAGCTTACTGAGGTTCTCCAGATTCCACCTCAAAGCTCAGCCAAATTTGCACAGATTGAAGAACCTTCCCCACTCCTCCACCAAATGTGCAAAATTCCTGCAACATCTGCAAACTGGCCTGACTCATTGCAGATAGAGTTAGGTGCTGCAGCAGTAATGGAAACAAAATAGAGGGGACCGAGCTTAGGAAAATTCATCGAACTCCATCCCCTGAACAGATTTCTTCAGCACCCCTAGCTATGCCTGAATGCTCCATAACTGCAACATGATGGAGGAACCTGACCCCTTGTGAGAGATAACGTTTGTGTGGCACAACAACATTTCCAGCCTCTGCATCATCTACAGCAGGGGTGAGGAACAGGTGGCACTCCAGAATTTGCCAGACTACCACTCCCATCATCCTGACCATTGCTCAAGCTGGCCGGAGGCTGATGAGAGCTGGAGTCCAACAACAACTGGGGGAGTGGCACAGGTTCCCAACACCTAGCCTAGAGAACAGAGTGGCTTATCTGATTAATACAGCTGAATTAGAGCCAAACAAAAGGAGGAGGTCTCAAGTGAAGATACAAAATACACAAATCAATGGACCGAATACATCATGTACCTTTTGTTTCCATACAATTGTATTGTGTGAAAACAGAAGGTACATGAATAAATAAATAATCACCGGTGATACTCTATTGATAAAGGCCTATATGTCAAATTAAAAAAAAATACTTCAGCTGAATTAGCCAGTTTCTGGAGGGGAGGGGGGAAGCTTCATGACCAATTTTAACCATATACAAAAGGAACTTTGTATCATGGGTATTGTCCAAAGCAGTAACAAACAAACAAAACAAACAAACTGTTCTTAGGTATTATGTGGTAACAGCTCAGCATACCTCTCTAAGGTATATCTAAGCCACATACTATTTCCATGAGTTTTATTTATACTGCTGTCAATCTGAAGTGAACATCAGGGAATTTTAATTGGCTTGCTTTAAATGAATGTTGCCTTGAAAGGAAGAATATTATGACTCATCCATGCTCAGAGAGTGCAAATTCAAATATATTTGAGAAGGTTAAGTTGGAAGAAAAAGCTGGTCCTGAGAAACTATGTGATTAGTAATCATGTCATGAGACTTAAAATTCTCATGAGGCATGAGGGAGGGGATGGTTCCTTCCTGCACCATTCAGGGAAAAAAGAGATTTAAGCCTTTTCTCCTGGGCCTCAATCTCAGTAAATATTGCTCTCCCAAGCATGGTAATCAGCATTAGGAAGATGATGATGACAGATAGATAGATAGATGATAGATAGATAGATAGATAGATAGATAGATAGATAGATAGATAGACAGATAGATGATAGACAGACAGACAGACAGACAGACAGACAGATGATGGATATAGATGAATAGATGGATGCTAGAAACCCCCCTTTCAAAAATCCAAATGTATGTGTGTGTGTGTGTGTGTGTGTGTGTGTGTGTATATCTATCTATCTATCTATCATAAACACACACTTCAGTAACTTGTGAATGGGGCCATGGAAGTGAGGATACATTTTGAGTTCAGCTCTAAACCCAACGCAGATCTGTACAAATACATTATGTTTTATCAGGGTTACCAGCCATGCTAAAGCAAGTAGAATCCCCTGTCAGACTTCCCAATTCAACACAGGAAGTTTGGGGACTGAGCAAATGTAGGAGATGGGGCTGATGTGCACACCCCCTCCCCTCCCCACATTTAGCCCTGTTGTGATAGGGCTGAACACCAGCATTAGGGCTCAAGTTAAAAGGATTTCAGGTAGCAGGGCATGGAAGACCTTGGCATGCAAATTGGGAAGAGCTTCCTCCAGATGAAATATACAATGCTGAGGCTATACAAAGTGTTTGCCTGGCTACGGCAGCTTTGTTAGCTCATTTGTAAGTTCCCCGGCCCCCTGTTTTTCTTACCTGTGCAGGGATGGCAAAGTGTTGCTTCCCACTTTGCAAAGTGTTAACCTATATATGACAAACAAGGGGCAAGGTATGGCCCTGTGCACATGAACTGGAGATGAAACTAATTATCAAGGGGATTTGTGAATATGTAAAATTTACAGCTGCACACAAATGACCTCTTGAAAGTCTCGACCTTATTTGTGGAGCAGAGAAATTGGTGGGGGGACCATTCTACCAAATTTCATTGGGAGAGAGAAATTATCTAAAAGTTTCTTGGGGGTAGGACTCACTAGGAGTTTTGTTGGCACAGCTTCCTTCTATTTTTCTAAGGGTTGTTGTTCATGATGACGACGTTATTGTTTTCCTATCAACAGCAGTACTGCATCAGCAGTAGCAACTGCATTGGCAGTTGGCCATGATTTTGCATCCTTCACACTGTCATTCCAAGACATTGTAGGGGGTGAGGGAAAAGACACCATCAAAAAATGCGGGGTGGTGGATAATATTAGGAGGTTTGTTTTTTTTTTAAGTTGCCTTTTTCTAGGGGGATGAGAAAAAGAAAAATCTCAGAAATTTCCTCAGGAAAAAAAAAAAAGTCTTCTGAGAAATTTCAGCATGGCTCCATGTCAGATAGACCAAATGAAACTCCTTTCATCATTGGCTTTGTAAAATTGCTTTTTCTCCCTCACATATTTAAACTTTATTATTCAGCCCACTGTCTTCAATCTGTTTGCTTCCCTGGGGTGTGTGTGAGAATTCTCGCTGCAACACCCACTCTCTGCATGGAACCTTATGGACCTTGACATTCTCATTCTGTCAGAAAGCCTGAACATGTTCAGAATGTCCTGAAACTAGTCTTCCAATCATTACTAATTTGAACCAGTAGTTTGGAGCATCACAGACAAACACACACGATCAGTACACAGTAGAAGCTGGTGGCTCTGATTTCAGTGGGGCTCTGAATCCATTCTGGGTTTCAGTCAGAACCAGCCAGGACTCTAAAGGAGTTATTCAAGGTGCTGAACCCTAGCCCCCAAATAGGTTCAGCACCTTGGGTAGCTCCTTTAGAGTTCTGTCTGGTTCTGACTGAAACCTAGAATAGATTAATGGCCTAGGGATGTCTGGATTTGGGGAAAATTTTGTCCCACGTGTGTTTTGTGGATTGTGCGGTGTTGTTCATTTCAGCAACCATTCATAAACTGATTTGAATGTTTTCCCCATTATGTGGAAAAATACTCAAATATTTCCATAAGAGTGTTTGCAACAAAGTACATAATTTATATTAGTACACAACATTTAGCATATTGTCCCCCATTCCATTCAAATTTTCCCTGCATATATTTTCCAGGATGGCGTATGTCTCAGCAGAAACATGCATATTTTCCTATGAATAAATTTGCATAAATGGGGGGGGGAGATCCAGAAGTCCACAGACTCCTTGCAGCCTAAGGAGGCTGGTCCACAGCAGATTCCACAGGTCATATTCTTAGAAATCTGAACAGATTTTAGTCTGTCTCCAGCATCCCTAACACAGCCCCACTGAAATTGGAGCCATCAGCCTCCCCTGTCTGTACATTTTGATGATGATGTAAAAGATATAGAGTCCTACCTAGGACTACTGATTAATTCTATTATAACTGGACATATACTAAACATTTGCAGTTTCATTCAAATGTAATAACATTATCAGAGCCAAACTACACATTACACTACCCATATAGCACATAGCTGTGGTTTAGCATGTATTTATTTTTTTACTCTAGTGTAAGCATTTGCTCCCCAATGCAGATCAGGACCACTGCACACTGGAGGGGAGGGTTACCCCCACACACACACACATACACACTATTTGCTTCCCCAAATTCTTCTCTCCTGCAGGGGGATTAACAAAAGAAAAAAGCTTCCATCGTTTCCAGTTGGCCACATGCACATGTTCGGTCGTTAAGTCGTGTCCGACTCTTCATCACCTCATGGGCCATAGCACGCCAGGCCTTCCTGTCCTCCGTAGGGATGTACGAAAGTCACTTACCTTTTCGTGGAATTTTTCGCGGTGGGGGGGGGAGGCTCTCCAACCCTCCACCTGGAATCCTCGACTGAGGGGGAGGCGATCTGGTCCCCCGGAATCCTCAATGGCCGGCTCCACTCTGAGAATCAAAAAGGAACGCAAATAGCGCCCGCTATGCTATTTGCATTCCCCTTTATTTTCGCCATAATAGTCTACGTAAATATTTATGTAGACTAAGATGGCGAAAAATAAGGAACGCAAATGGCGGCCATAGCCATTTTTTTTAACCCAGCCGTCATAGGCTACATAAATCTTTATGTAGCCTACCACGTCCCTGTAAAAAAAAAACCAAGAAAAACCCTCTCCAGACTGCAAATGGTGGCGGCAGCAGCCAGTCGGAAGACCAGCCGCTGAAGCTGCTGCCGCCGAAGCCACCGCCGCCTGGAATATCTGCCCCAGGTAAGTCTCGTCCCGGGGGGGATCTGTGGGGGGCCAGGGGGGTGGCAGGCCATTCCGCCACAGATTTCAGGGGGCTGAATGCACTGGCATTTGGCCTCACTGAGATCCATGGCAGAATTCTCTGACATCCCTAGTTGTCTATATATTTCGCCAACTACACTATTTGTGGTTCCCTTTTTTTTCACCGTAACTGCCTACGTAAATATTTATGTAGGCCAGAACGGTGAAAAATAGAGTACACAAATGGTGGCCACCATAGCCGCCTCCATTTGTGTATGCTGTTTTTTTTTGGGGGGGGGGGGTTAGCCCTGATAAATTCTTACATAGCCTATCACAGCTTGAAGGATGGCAATGGCGGCCGCAGCAGCCCGACCGCGGCCAGCCAGGAGACCAGCTGCCGCCGCCACCACCAGAGCCACTGCCGCCGGAACCACCGCCACCGCAGCCGAATCTTCCACATCCGCTCCAGGTAAGTGCCATCCCGGGGGATTCCGGTGGGAGGGCAGGGGTCAGGAGGCCATTCTGCCATGGATTCTGGGGGGCTGGATTCTACAGAATCCAGCCTCACTGGAATCTGTGGCAGAATTCTCCTCCATCCCTAGTCCTCCCACCTCTCTCCCGGAGTGTGCTCAAGTTCATATTCATTGCATCAGTGATGCTATCTAGCCATCCCATCCTCTGCCGTCCCCTTCTCCTTTTGCCTTCAATCTTTCCCAGCATCAGGGTCTGTTCCAGGGAGTTTTCTCTTCACATTAGGTGGCCAAAATATTTGAGCTTCAGTGTCAGTATCTGTCCTTCCAATGAGCAGTCAGGATTGATTTCCTTTAGGATTGAATTGCACATGCACCTACACTAGAGTAAAGAAAGAGCAAACCCACATCTACATGAAATTCAATTAGTGTAATGTGCAGTTTGGCTCTAAAACTTTTGGAACAATAGACAGGTTCACCACCATTTCCTGTCACATATGTTGCATGTTTGTTCTAGACCAGACAATGTTAATGAGATTATAGATTATATAATCTATATATAGATATAGTTAGGGGTGTACAGAGTACTCACCCCATTTCGGTCCGGGGCTTTCGTGGTGGGGGGGAGGTGATCCATCCCTCCCCCCAGAATCCTCCCTGGCCAGCTCCGCTCCATGGTGAGTCTGCAGAGCCGCCAGCCAGGGACACCTGCAGCTGGACCTCCGTCCACTGCCAGGCTGCAGCCACAAATTTGCATCCCTGCATTAGCTGTGATAGGCTATGTATATATTTATGTAGCCTATCACAGTAAAAGGTAGGGACTCAAATGGGGTAGCAGCCGCCATTTGCATCCCTGCTCTTTGCCATGATAGGCTATGTAAATACTTACGTAACCTATCATGGCTAAAGTAGGGAGGGAAATGGTGGCCGCAGACTGGGGCAGCCATTCGTGGCCACAGACGAGGGCAGCAGATAGCCAACAAAAGGTAGGGTCCATCCCGGGGAAATTTTGCGGAGTGGTGGGATGATTGCTCCGTTCCGCCACAGACTCTGGGGGGCCGGTGGATTCTAAAGAATCCAGCCTCACTGGAGTCCGTGGCGGAATTCTCTAACATCCCTAATTATAGTATTCTGATATTACTGTGAATGTATTTTAACCCTCCTGTAATGTTCTTGAACCCCATAGTAACCTTTCAACCAAGACAGCTTCATCAATAGCTTAGAAAGAAAAAGGCTAGTATGTGGAGATATGACAGAGTTCTACAAAAGCATGGATGGTGTGGATTAAGTGGCTAGGGATACATTTTCCCTCTACTCTCATAATACTAGAACCCAGGGTCATTCCATGAAGCTGAATGGAAGAAAAATCAGTATAAGCAACACAGTTAAACTATGGAATTCACTACCACAAGATGTCGATGGCCACCAACTTGGATGGCTTTAAAAGGGGATTACACAAATTCCTGGAGGATAGGATTTTCAATGGCCACTGGTCATGATGACTATATATTACATCAGAGGCAGTATGCCTAGGTATATCAGTTGCTGGGGAACACAAGCTGGGGGGCTCTATTGCACTCATGTGCTTCTTGGGGCTTAAACACCCCCAACATGCTAGAAATTACACAACTGATATAATTAAACCACTGAACTCTAATACATATGCAAAACTCATATATAAGTTTTATTAGTGTAATCATGTTCCAAATAGACAATATTTCCCAACAAGAGATTCAACAACTAAGTTGATGTCGAAATAAGAGACACTGAATTCACATTATTTGGGCATCTGGCAATATCCCATTTAACTGGATTTCATCAGGTGCTGCCGATGAATGAGCGAAGTTCTTCCTCCATATACACTATTAATTCTTTCAAGAAAAGAGCTGCCTAAAAGTCAAAGTCTTCTGAAAATGCCTTCTCAAATATTCCTTTGTTCTTTCCTATGAATCTTAAAGCCTGTATGTATGTAACCAACTAAAGCATGCTTGGCAAGTTTGCATAGAAGTCAGCAGAGTTTAGTTGGTTACCTAGGGGCTTTAAGATATATTGGAGAGAACAAAGGAATGTTTGAGAAGTGTTATAAGAAGGCCTTGACTTTTAGGGAATGGTGGTTACTTTTTATGAAAGAATTGAAAGCATAGTGTATATGGCGGAAGAACATTGAGTGGCAGCATCTGATGAAGCCCAATGAACCTCTACATTACATTACCAGATGCCTGTAGAATTCAGATTCAGTGTTTCTTATTTCAGCATCATATGTGCACAATTTAATTGTTGACTCTCTTGCTGGGGTATATTGTCCATTAGCTTTTAAGCATTGTACACTTGGTTTGGATTGAGACTTGTGATGAATCAACTGCATTGATGGAAGTGGAATTCCCTGCCCCCTCTATCCACAGCAGCCACTCCAGCCCCCTGAAAATGCTACATGGAGGATCAGGAGACCCTGCTGAATGGGGTTATATATGGTATGGGAAGGAGGGTCCCCCCCCCCCAAATCAGAGCTCCATACCCTCTGTGAATGGAGCTTTTCCTTTTATGGAAAATCCCCTCTTGTGGAAAGCAGAACCTGAATCCAACCGGCTGATACACACAATTACATTTTGTATTTTATATACATACATACGTACATACATACAGATATGACATTGCATACATATTAGAGCCCAGTGCTTGAATTGTATCAGTTGTGTGCTTTTTAGCATGCGGGGGTGGGGGGAGGGCTTGTTTTTGCATTCAACTGTTGCCTTCATTTTGTTCTACTTAGGGACTTCTCCCAGACAGCTAGCTGGTCACTGTCTGAACAGAGTGCTGGAGTAGGTAGGCCTTTGGTCTGATCCTGCATGGGTCTTCTTATATTCCTATGTTCTTAATACCCTTATGTTTATATGTGCAACTTTGCAGTGCAGAGTCAGAGGTGAAATACATTTTTTCTTTCTTTTCTACCGGTTTATACAGCCTCTGCACTGCAAATATGATGATGAAGTGTGACTGTGGGTGAAACATGCATGAATTGGCAGGCTTTGATGTTGCAGACGTAAAGGTTTGCACAATAACTGCAGCCCACCACAGCTTATTTAAGCCATGCCATGGTGGATTGTGGTGCATACTGGTGGCCACTGGGAATATTCAGCTCCTGACAGGAGGTTGCAATGGTTTGTCATGTCATCCAAACACAGGTGGCAGAGGTTGCTTGAGGGTTAAGCAACCCTCAACCCATGGTATGTTGTAGGGTGATTCAAAGGTTGTTTAACTCCTGCTGCCCAGGTTCAGATGACACTACAAACCACAGCAACCCCCTGCTGCAGGTTGAATATTCAAAATGGCCACCGGCATGTGCCACAACCCACCATGTGAATCAGACCACAGATTGCAAAACCCATAATAAAGAAAAAAATACCTTTGGGTGAGCAATTAAAAACAAGGAGGAAAGGCAGCACAAATTGAGCTATTTATAGTAAGAATGGGCAAGACATTTTTGTGCAGTTAGAGTATTAAAACTGGATTTCAAACCAGATTTCTTCTTTCTAATATTATACCACTCTTATTCTGCATGTGGATCTTGCCTACAAAAAAAGTTTTCTTGATGTATAATATTTTCACAAGTATTTTTCTCCATGGAGGAAATCATAACCTTCAATCTAATCCGAAGACTACATTCATTTCTAAGATAGCAAGTCAATCTAAAGAGAAGTGGGGGCAGGGGGTCCATGCAACACTTTATGAAAGGGGAGAAATCAGCTCCTTCAATGTGACTGCAATGAGCATTTACAAAAGCACAGTGTGATTATCTATCTTGGCATTTAACGACAGCATCAGAATTAATATTTCTTAGCTGCACTGGCAGAGTTTGTTCCCTGTGAATTCTATACCTTGAGATTTCTTTAAATGTCTCCAGTCAGAGTGGGGGGAAGAAACCCTTCTGGGACATGGCATAAAATAACTGAGAGCTTTGACAGTAGCCTATGCATCAAATCCAAAACCATATTGAGTTCAAAGGATGCTGATAGAGATCATCTGAAGTCAGAGGCAGCTAAAGGACACCCTGCATATACCTCTGCATGAGATCTGGAGTTTCTTTGTATGTGACAGATGAGTATAATACTTGCCAAGTCTGAAGTTCAATAATTTTATTGCCTGATTCATACATAACTGCAAGTCATAGTTAGGGATGCTGGAGAATTCCACTACAGTCTCAAATGAGGCCGGATTCCAAAGAATCCAACCTCTGGAGTCCACAGCAGAGTGGCTGCACTTACCTCCAGGTCTGGAGGAGTTCACACAGGATGGCTCTCCAGCTCTCTGTAAGACATGGTACACTAATGGCAGCTGCCATTAGCTCACTGCAGGACAGTTACAGCTGCAAATGGTGTATTGTATGCCATTTGCAGCTGTAAAGCACTTACTTTGACCTAAATATAGCTGTAAACAGCTGCAATTTAGGTCAAAGTCAGTGCTTTACAGCCGCAAATGATGTACAATATGCCATTTTTGGCTGCATTTTTCCTGCAATAGGCTAATGGAAGCTGCCATTAGTGTATCACATCTTATAGGGAGCTGGGGAGCCACTCTGCCAACTCCGGAAGACATGGCTGGGCTCTGGAGGATTCTGCGGGGCCCTTAGCAGCCCAAATTGCCTCTCCACAGACCGCCCCTCCCAGACCGGACAGTGGTGGTAGGGGATCCCTACTCATAGTGTGGGTTTTTCAAACTTGGGTTGTCATTGTGTCCAAACCCAGACTCACTGGGTTAACCTGCCACACAAACCAGCATGTTTAATTGTTGGGTTAGCAAATCTGGGTTGATCAAATCTTGGGTTGTTGTTATACCTGACCCCAGAACAGTGGGTTACTTCTTGGGTTCCCTCCCTCCACTTCTCACCCATGGAACTGAGGTGGCCACTCTTTGCTCTTCTTTTCCTTTCCCCAAACTAGCCCTGCTGCTGAAGTCTGCCTGGAAACAACTGACAGTCTGCTCAGCTCACATTCCCCTCTAGGCAGACAGCTGAATCTCAAAGTGCTGTGAGAGTTTTATTGTTGTTCAGTTGTTAAGTCGTGTCCGACTCTTCATGACCCCATGGATCATAGCACACCAGGTCTTCCTGTCCTCCACTCTCTCATGGAGTGTGCTCAAGTTCATATTCATTGCATCGGTGATGCTATCTAGCCATCTCATCCTCTGCCGTCCCCTTCTCCTTTTTGCTTCAATCTTTCCCAGCATCAGGGTCTTTTCTGTGCAGGGGCCGTCAGTGCTGATATGCATATATCAAGCAGAGCCTCTGTTATCTGATCCTGGAATCAAATTTCTTGTTCACCCACCTAAGTGCAGACAATTGGCCTCCACCATGATTAACCCTAGTGATGTTTACCCTCCCACCTATGATATGGCTATATAGCTGCTGATCTTTCTGGGAACCCACACACAAGCGCCACCTGGCAAATATCCACTCCTTGACCAAGAAGTGACCTTGGAAAGATATCTCAGTTGCAATGTGCTGTAGATAACACTGCTCATGCAGATTCTAGGGTGTGGTGAGGGAAAGCTAAGCTAGCTGTATAGCAATTGCCAGTAAGGACACAGCCTTCTACCAGCTTGTCTTTTCAAAGTCTCCCCCACCCCACCAACCCACCAACCCATTTCACTGGGTTATGCAATGTTATACATGGGAATATTTAATGTGTCTATGTTCAGAACTGCAGAGGAAGTAATCCCACATTTCACTGGAGTGACTTGCATAGAGTTACTATTCCTGTATTAAAAAGAGGTATTTACGTGTTTAAAAGCCAGATTTTTTTTTTAAGGGCTGTGCAGCCCTAAAACCTAGTTTTTCTTTTGTTAGAAATTGGTTCGTGTGAGTGCATGTGAGTGTGTGAAAGTTTGTAATAAATATATATTTACTTGATTAAAACATTGCAGCTGTAAAATCTGTCATCAGGGCCCCCACAAAGGCTTTCTTCAAACAGAGCTTTTATCCTGCAATTGAGATTGCTCCTTCATGGAAGTTTGTGGGCTCTTTACATGACGCCATGTCCCTCCAGGATGTCTCCTGCGCTGAATGCCCTTTGTTCCATTTTTAAATAGATAGATCAAATTACCCCATTGTGTTCCGCTTTAGTTCCCTCCGTAAGTGGCAAGAAGAGGAGTGAGATCAATGAAAGATTATGGAAGGCTCAGATACGGGGAGAAGGAGAGGGGAAACGGGGGGAGGAAGCGGTGAAAAAGGGATTCATGTTGATCCTGCATTTAAAATGGAAGTCGAAAGCTCCATTTTAAATGCAGGATTTTAGGCTGGTGTAGAGATGCCCCAAGAAGGGAGATAACGCATGTTTTCTGGAAACTTCAAAGTTACAACAACCTTTTCTTCCTCAGTTGGAACAAAGTAGCATGGCAGTCTATCCTAGCATATGTATTAACTCCTCTGGACAGTACTAGCAGCCATTATTGCATCCTCTACCAAATAAACTAGGCATGATCCATTAGTGATACTCCGGGTTTGGCAAGCTATGGATAACCAGCAACAACTAATGGACTGTAGGATTAGAATCTTCAGAAGAAGAATGCTGAGGCTGAAAAGGTCTGTTTTATGGGAATAATGGCCTGGAATTTCAGTTTGAGTGGGGGAATTTCAGTTTGAGTGATTGGTATAAAGGGTGCCATTGCAGTTAATTCAGGAATGTTAACCTAGCATTTTGGGTACTCCAATAACAACAACTACTACTCCAATAACAACAACTACTACTCCAATAACAACAACTTCTACTACAACAACAACTACAACTACAGCTGCTAAGCTAGCAGTGACTGACCATGAAAGAGATCTTGGGGTTATGGTGGACACCTCAATGAAGGTGTCAACCCAGTGTGTGCGGCTGCTGTAAAAAAAAAAGAAAAAAAGGCAAATTCCATGTTAGGCATAATTTGAAAAGGAGTTGAGAATAAAACTGCCAATGTCATACTGCACCTATACAAATCTATGGCAAAACCACACTTGCAATACTGTGTACAGTTCTGGACACCACACCTAAAACAAGATATTGTAGATCTGGAAAAAAGTAAAGAAAAGGGTAACTCAAATGATCAAGGGGCTGGAGCATCTCCCCTATGAGGGAAAGTTACAACAGCTGGTTTGGTTTAGCTTGGAAAAAAGGAGGGTAAGGGGAGACATGACAGAGGTCTCCAAAATTATGCACAGTGTGGAGAATGTGGGTAGGGAGATATTTTTCTCCCTCTCTCAAAATACTATAAGCTGGGGTCATCCTATGAAGCTGATTGGTGGGAGATTCAGGACAGATAAAAGGAAGTCTTTCTTCACACACCACATAGTTAAACTATGGAATTTTCTACCACAACAGGATGTAGTGATGGCCACCAATTTGGATAGCTTTAAAAGAAGCTTGGGAAAATTTCTGGAAGAAAAGGCTATCAGTGCCTACTAGTGTTGATGGCTATCTGCTACCTCCAGTATCAGAGGCAGTGACCCTATGTACACCAACTGCTGAGGAACATGGGTGCTGTTGTGCTCATGTCCTGCTTGTGGTTTCCTGGTCAAGAACTGGTTGACCACTGTGTGAATGGAATGCTGGACTAGATGGACCTTTGGTCTGATCCAGCATGGCTCATCTTATGTTAATCATCATCATCATCAGATAGGAATCTTAAGGTGCAGTGCAACAAGCCCAAAACTGAAGTTCTCTCCTGTTTCTTTTTTACCTCCTCAACCCCGCCCCTTTCACTTTAATATGCCTTTCAGACACTAATGAAAGCAGTAAGGGTTTTAGGAAGTGTCTTAAACCTGGGGCCCAATCCACTCAGGGCCCACACTAAACCAATATGACTGAAGTCCACTTATCTGAAATAATGATATACTGTTTATTAATGGAAAGTAGATGCAGACAATAAAAGCAAAGACAAGCTTACACATGCCCCTCACTCAAAGTTGTAGCTGCCCCAGTTCCATTGGATTTTATAGGTTCCAGAAACTGTCAGAAAACACACACACACACACACACATCCCTCTCTTCACCAAGGAGAAAAGCAGGGGCCTTAACTGCTTGGCCAGAAAGAAAGTTTCTTGCTGCAGAGAAGACTAGTCTTATAAGAAAGAAAGTATGTTCAGGACAACTGCTGAGTATTATCTGCTTGGTGTTAGTAGCAAGAAGCACTAACCTTCACTATATTTGTATACAGCTATGTGAACCAACTCTAACTTCATAATAGTTGCCAACTACTAAGTATACCCATGCTGTTAGACACTCTATATGGCTCTGTGAAAAGTTCACAACTCTTCACCATTCTCTTCTGTGATAATCCATTACAGGAAGTACTGGAACTTTCTGAGGAGATGATCAGTATAAACATACTGGGAAGCATCCATCAGAGATCCACATAAAGAGAATGCATCTCAGGTTGCTGGGCAACATTAGTTTATTTATAATAAAGAAGAAATGCATTTCAGCCCTGATATTTTTAGGGGCGTTCTTCAGGGGTAGGTTAAAATTACTTTCAGAGAACTCTGAAGGTTATGTGTCTTCAGTTTAATCATTTGCAGCCCATTCTCAGGAGAGCAATTCCCATGGTTTGAAGAACTGAGGGAAACGAGTAAGGCCTCTGGGGATTTGCTAGGAGGCTTCTCCATTTAGAGATAAATGTTTTCCAAAGCTGTGCTCTTGTTGAAGCTACTGGAGATGGGGGGCAAGAATGAGGGGGGGGGCAGCAGAGGGAACAATGGTCTTTAATCAGGATGGGGAAGGATAAGCTTCTGTAGTCCATTAGATGCAACTGTAGTGGCGTCCCCCGCCCCAAAGAATCCAAAGTAAGGGAACTGTAGAGGGCAATTAGGTGAATCACTCATAAACATGATGCTTCAACAGTTACTGCTAAGCTACAAGTATTTCAGAGCCCTTCAGCTTCCCTCCTTGTCATGCCAGATCCAGGCCTGGCCCAGGAGGACTCTTGAAGACTCTGACACTGCAGAGCCTAAAGACCCATTTGGGACCAGCTGGCCCTAGTGATGCTTCAAGAACCCCTGGCAGCTGTAGCTACATTGGGCCCTTCAGCAATGGTGGACCCTGAGGAACCCCCAGATGGGGCCCCTGAGGGCTATGCTTCACACAAGGAGTTAGAGAAAGAGGCTGAGCATCTGCCAAGCTCTACAGCACACTAGTGCCAGAAGGTGGAGGCATAGGACGCCACCAAGAGGAAAAGCATGTGCTTCAAGACCTGCAGCAACTAGGTTCCACAAGAGTAAAGGTCTACGTGAGATAAAGGGTCTCCTCAGAAGTAGGGAGAATCTGAAGCCAGGATTAATGGTTTGCAGGCTGTACCTGGATGTGGGCTGGGAGACTTGCCTATATAAATTCTGAGTTGAGGCTCCTGGCACAACACCTTTATCTCAGCCCCTAGTACCTTGCAACTTAGTTTCCCTGATCTTGCTCCTTCTACTTTGGACAGATCTCTTGTGCTGCTGTCCCCTAGATGCCAGATAAGACCCTTTTGATTGGATTGTGCTTGATTTGAAATGCTTGCCTGAGCTTGACTTCAACTCTGCTCTAGACCCTGTTTTTGGCATGTCCATCTTCTTGATCAGCAGTACTGTGCCTCTGATCTCTGCCTGTTTTCTGACCTTGTTGAACAGATTTGCTCCAGAACTGAGCTTGAACCAACTGTAGGAGGACACTCTTCCCAGCATACAATGCATAGCTCCCATAGTTAGACTGCAGATGCTGTAGGTAATGCTTATTCATTGCTGCTAGACATACTGGAATTAGTTGATCTGAAAGCATGTGTATATCACCTACAAAGAACCTAGCAATCCAGG
Organism: Heloderma suspectum; assembly: GCF_057233095.1. Lineage (NCBI taxonomy): Eukaryota > Metazoa > Chordata > Lepidosauria > Squamata > Helodermatidae > Heloderma > Heloderma suspectum. Next base: position 31,445,625 of record NC_139465.1, read on the forward strand.
GACTAGCATTGGAAAGCAGTGCTCTATGTCACATTAAAACAGTGTTCAGATAATTTAAAATAGGAATAAGTGTGTGTATGTGGAAGGAGGGTGCCTCTTCAGAAAAACAACAACAACGATCAGTGAGATCCCTGGCTCCTTTGTTAACATTAAAGCAGCCAAAGTCAAAGTAAACATGATTGTTAGAATCCCCTCCCCCCAATACACACACAAGATGCATACTGAATAACTGCGTATCTTCTCCATGCCTACTAAGGATGTATGAAACCCACTTATCTTTTCACAGAATCTTTCGCAGTGGGGGGGAATGGGGGGGAGGCAATCTGGTCCTCCCCCCCAGAATCCTCGATGGCTGGCCCCACTCCGTGGCCAGGCCGTGGAGCAGTCGGCCAGGGCCATCCGCAGCCGGGTTTCCGGCTGCGGACGGGCTGCTGCGGACGCAAAGGAAGCCGCCATAGCAGCCACCATTTGTGTCCAGCCAGGCAGCTGTGATAGGCTACATAAGAATTTATGTAGCCTATCACGGCTAAACCCCCCAAAAACCAAACCCCAGCATACGCAAATGGCAGCGGCTACGGCGGGAGCCATTTGCGTTCCCTATTTTTCGCTGATTTATCTTACATAAACATTTACGTAAGATAAAATGGTGAAAAAAAGGGGAACGCAAATAGCGTAATGGGCACTATTTGCGTTCCTTCGTTTTTCACCGTTCTAGCCTACGTAAATATTTATGTAGGCTAAAGCGGTTAATAAAAAAGGAACGCAAATAGCACCCACTACGCTATTCGCAGTCCCCTTTTTTTCGCCGTAATAGTCTATGTAAATATTTACGTAGACTAAAACAGCGAAAAATAAGGAACGTAAATGGCAGCCTCTGTAGCCACCGCCATTTGTGTACCCTGTTTTTTTTTTTTTACCCAGACGTGATAGGCTACATAAGTCTTTATGTAGCCTATCACGTCTGGGTAAAAAAAAAAGAAAAGACCAGACTGCAAATGGCGGCCTTGGCAGCCAGTCGAAAGACCAGCCGCCACTGCCGCCACTGCCACCACTGCCGTAGCTGCCGCTGGAGCCACCACTGGAGCCGCCACTGTCCGGAACATCCGCCCCAGGTAAGTCTTGTCCCCGGGGGGGGATCTGTGGGGAGGCGGGGGGGGCAGGCCGTTCCACCACGGATTTCAGGGGGCCGAATGCCAGTGCATTTGGCCTCACTGAAATCTGTGGTGGAATTCTCCGCCATCCCTAATGCCTACAACCTCCCTTCAAGAACCCTACACCTTCACCATGCTCACCAGCATTCTCCTCCATCCAATTCACTCCGCCAGTTCCTGCCTCCCTCCCCTCCAGGTCTCTAAAGTCTCTGTTCTGTGAATAAATGAAAAAAGAAAAGGAAAGGGAAAGACACAGTGAAAGAGCAGCTGCCCTTTATGCAATTATTCAGTGCATATTGGAGGATAGCAACTCTGCAGAGAAAGAGTTAGAATGGTGTATGCACTCCAGGGCAGCAGTGGTCAAATCCCAATGGCAAAGAAGCATAGTTCTCTCTGCAGCCTCTTCCTTGGCCTCTTCCTTGTGCAGGGAATGTCAACTTTTGAAAGTTCAATAGAGCCATCAAGTCAAGCTGTGGAGACATGTAGCTGTAGCTGTGGAAAGGGTGCATACAACTGAAGGCACCATTCTAATGGGAGAGAAGCTGGATGATGAGCTGTCCACCATGCTGCAGTGCTGGTGCCTCCCTAGACTTGAGGCTGTGAGGCCATCCATGCTGGAGGTGGAGGATTGGGATGATGTTCATTTTAAAGGAACTTTCAGGGTGTCCAGGGCAACTTTTGACACCATTGCCAATTAGATTTTCGCTGTCATAGTCTACGTAAATATTTACGTAGATAAAGACGGCAAAAATAGGGAACACAAATGGCGGTGGCCATAGCCGCTGCCGTTTGCATACGCGTTTTTGTTTTTTTTTACCCAGAGCCCTCTGAGGCCGGAAATCCGGCTGCAGACAGCTCTGGCCGGGCCGGGCCTGGCCGGCTGCTCTGCGGAGCTGCTGCGGTGCACAGCCGGCCGTGGAGGATTCCGGGGGGGAGGAACAACAACAACAACCCTGAAAGATGCCCTAACCCCAGCGTCAGCTAGTCTGGGGAAAGGGGGGGCGTTGCAGGTGGGAGGGCGAGAAGATGTGTCTGCTGCCTATTGGGTGCCCCCTCATGGCACCACCAGGCAGGGGAGAGGTTGGCAGAGCCCTCTTAAGCTCTGCGCCCCCTCGCAAACAAACTCTCATGCTCTCTGAGCTCCCTCCCGCCCTCCTTTAAGCAGTGTGGGTTTTTTACCAGGAAAATGGGAATTCAGGGGGGATGGACGGATAGCCTCCCCCCCCCCATCAACATAATCCGCAAACAGGTAAGTTACTTTCGTACATCCCTAATTTATGCAATTCACAACTCCAAAGCCTTTCAGCAGGACAAAACAGAGTTGTATTCCAAAATCCACATTTTGGGGGGAGCTTTGCAGTGTGGCTCAACTTGGGGAAAAATGTGCACTGAAATGTGCATATTAGAGAAAACTGCACAAAATGTGTGTATTTGAGAAAGGTGCTTACAAAACTGCATTTCAGCAATGTAAAGTATTTGGGGAAAATGCATACCTTTTAAAAAGTACACAAAATGCATACATTGATGCATATAGTGGGAAAAATGCATGCACACACACACAAGCATATACATTTCTGTATTTCCTCTTCCTCTTCTTTTAAAGCATGCTGATGCAGAAACAAGGTGGAATGAGCTTGACTTAAAAAAAGAAAAACAGAAAAAAAAGACCATCCCTAATGGTGCCAGGTGAATATGTCTGGGAAGAGTATGCCACAGAGAGGTTGCCAACTCAGGAAAGATCCTCTGCCAGATCTCCCTGATCACCACCTGCATAACTTCTAAAGCTAGGGGCACCTGGAAAAAGAGCTTCCAAGGAAAACCTTAAATCAATGCTGAAGCATCCTACCATTCACAGTAGTGACTACAGATCCCGAGTTCTTCACAGGGACCTCATTCATAATAACTTCTTCACCTATGGCTAGGGATCTTCACTCAGTTTTTAACAAATGAAAAACTGAACTGGATGAACACATTTGGTTCAGTTTAATTTAGTATGACATGAATGACAAGAGTAACAAGTGGATATGAAAGGGCTTCATTTTTATTACCTCATTCATACCCATTTGTCTTTCATGGGGGAGCGGGGTGGCAAGGCTTGGCTTCTCTAATGGCAGCAGAGGTCTTCTCAGAAGCTTCCTCCTGGTGCTGCCATTTTTCCCCCAGAATGCCCCAGACTGACACAACATCCCAGGCATTCCGAGAAAACAAAATGTTGGCCACCAGGAGGCAGTCTCCAAGAGGACCTATGTTTCTGATGTTGCCTTGGAGCAGTGGCAAACAAACAGAATTAAATGAAAGGATAACCCCCCCCCCCGACAAAAAGAAACAAGAAATGTGAGTAATAATTTTTAATTTTTTTGAACTGCCCAGAGAGCTTGAGCTATTGGGCGGTATATAAATAAATAAATAAATAAATAAATAAATAGTAAGTAAGTAATAAAGCAAATATGAATGCAATGATTAAAATGCATGTGTGTTAGGGTTCCCCTTATGACCTGGACCCTCTGAGGAACTCCTTAAGGATCTCTTGCATCCTTAAGAATCCCACTTTCCTTCTTTTACCTTCCTATTTCCAATAACATGGTGTTTAGGCAGTAGACGTGGGGTGACTGACATTCTAGACATGGCATTTAGCCACAAAGGTTTGCTGGTAAATTCAAGCAAGCAAATTACAACTGAAGGTATTTACAGAATAGAGCTGAGTGATACAAAAGGCATTAAGAGAAAATAGAAGTTGCAAAATGCATGTTTCTTTACCCTAGTTGTACTTAGACTTCTCCAAGCTGCTTCTTTCTGCTCCCTCTTCAGGCTCTGGTCTCCCTGACCCTGCTTTTACTGCTCTGATCTTTCAGACTCTGTCTTTTTATACCCTCCTCCCTGAAACTGAAAGTACTGCTTCAAACCTGAAGAAATGAGACTTAACAGAGTAAATGAAACTGAAACTTAATGGGGGAATGAAACCACTCCTCTCAGGGATACCTCTCCCAACAAAAAACTCCTGGCTTCTAGGCCTGATCTTTTCTTTTCTTTTCCTTGCCTCTGTAGGCCTTATACCTTCACAATGTGATTTTAACAATCATATAAGAAAACAAATGAGGTCTTTCATAGTGAATTGATGGGATTATGGAACAAAATAAAACAAAGTTATAGCACACCTCTTTCTTTGGCTGAGCAATAATTTCCTGTAAGGATGTGCATGGCTCCCAAGCTTCAACAGGCAAATTTCAGAATGATAACTGCAGGGAGTTTGCTCAAGAGCAGCCTTGACATTGGGGGAGGGGCATACTCATCCTCCTATGTTTCTTGTGGTCTATTGTTCTGAAAATGGCAGATGGCTAGAGATGGGTGAGTCAGCAAAACTTGAGCTCACCAAAGTTCTCCAGATTCTAACTCAATGCTCATTCTGACTCAAGTCCATATCAGATTGTGAGCTTTTCTTTTCTTTTCTTTTCTTGCATGAAAATCCTAGTGTATTTCCGTGCAAATTTTTTCCGAATGTACATATCAGTTGTGTGCATCTTCGAAATGTACACATCCTTCTCTCATTGATTAAAGTGTATTTGTACACATTTTTCAGAACGGTACACATTTTTTCATGCATATTTTCCAAATGTACATGTGCTGTTGAACACTTTTTTTGTTTTGTTTTTTGAGTCTATGAATCACATTGCAAGTTTGGAAATGCATGGATTTTGACCGCAGATTGCATCTGAGTTTGTGTTTGGTCTGGAAGGTGTGAAGTGAATCAAATGAATAAAATATGAACTGAAAAAAAGTCTCATATATTCGGACAGACAGCTGAGAGATGTCCCTAAGTAAGAAAGCTGCAAAAGTTCAGAAGGATTGGTACAGTTCTTCATGTGGAAAGGCAACTCTCCAATTCTGGGAGAAGAATTTGTTTCCCCTCCCTGCTCTTTCTTTTTTTTTTGTTGGCATATTATATGAAAATGGTTGACGTCCTAGAGGTATCCCAGGCTAGAAACCTGTAAAGTTTCCTAATGATAGGTGCAGGGGCTAGGGAATTACAATGATTGAAAATAAGATTAAGGCTGTTTTCACAGTGAAGCCTCATGGGCGGCATTGAAAGAATGGCCATCTCACACTCCCATTCTTTCCATCACCCAAAGTTCAGTGATCAGAGTCCCTGGTAAAATATGCTCTAGAATTAGAAGGTGGACCTGTCGGTCACTCAGCTGCACTCACTCACTCCCACTCCCCCTGAAGCATTTTGAGAAACTAAATGAAAGGACACTATCTGGAGACATAAAGTCTCTGAAACATGAGGCACTGACAAGGCTTCATTCTGGGGGAGCTTCAATTCAGATGGCTTTGGAGGGAAGCCCATTTTGGCTTGAGATTGAACAGAACTGACTGAAGTGGCCCACATCTGCTTGGGCTTCGGACTTCATCCAAATCTGATGCCCATCCCTAATTTCCTGCAATTCATTTTAAATGTATTGAAGTCTCTGTTCTTGCCTTTCTCATCCCATACTGCAAATGACCCTCTAATTTTAAAGGGATGGGAGAAACTGGATCTTTCTGACTATGGGAATGAGATGCATTTCACAATGTTGTTGACTCATGGCTTTGAAATTAACAAAACCATTCAAGTTCAGTTCTTTACTCTCTCAAATTGGTTTATCTCAGCCTTGTGGCTACTTCTTATTTCATAATATGACTAACGCAAAATATCTGCAAAGGCTTACAAAATTAAAGCAAGGAAAATGTGTATAGTTTTGAGCTCATTAGGAGCCATTCATATGTTCATCTGTCTCATTAGAGTTGTTTTCATGAAGTAGGAAAGTGCTTTGGAATCTGCAATTTTTAATTTCCCTGCCAACTGGTATGAGTTTTTTGGATTTTTACTTTCTTCTCATTTATTTTAATATGTTAAAAGCTACAAGGAGGTAAAAAAAGAAGCATCAGAGTTAATAAATGTACAGAACTAAAGAATAATAAAAAGAAGATATGCACAGAAGCAGTAAGAAAACGATGGCTATCCACCAAATGATGGTAGATAGACCAAGAACTGTGCTTAGTGGGTGTAACTAACTTGAGCACACATAATGCAAATATATAGTTCTGAGGGTCATAATTCCTGTCAGAATTATGAGTGTAACCACTTTAAGGCCAGGAATAGAAAAAGTAACAATTAATCCTACATGTCTCTGATTCTTTCAGTAAAACATAGAAGTTTCCACACAGAATACATAAACGTTTGTCATAATAGACTCCACACAATATCCCAATATTAAGAATGAAGCGATCACACTTTTATAGTGATGAAATAACACAGAATTAGTCAGAGATGTGTTCTCAAGAATTTCAGTATCATTGTCAGTAAGCATATTGCATACATACCCTTCAACGTTTCACAGATAGAAATGGGTGTGTGTTCTTGTAATCCTCCTGTCTCATACCAAGGATCACATCCACCTCCTGCTGTCTGCTATTACACATGGTTGATGCCTGTGCCTACCTTCTATATGCTTATTCAATTATCATGCAGTAACCCTGTCTCCCACTGATTCCAAACAAGAAGGCAATTTTGGCAAAGATATCTTATAAATTGCCCTACATATTATCAACTGCTGAAAATATACTTCAGAAACTGCAGTGTGTGAATTGGCAGGCTCTGTATGGTACCTTAGAGTTCATGTGCATGCATTTACATGCATGTTTGTGAAAGACAAGATTCATTCATTTTCCAGAGAGATAGCCATGCTATTCTGTTGCAGCAAAAACAACAAAGTGTCTTTTGACACCTTAATGGCTAAGAAAATTATTATGGCATAATGTTTCATGCACTACAGTCCACTTCATCAGGTTCATCAAGTGCTATCCTGAATTACAAGCACATACACACACATGGTTGAGGGTGGTAGGATCATAGGGAAATGAATGCAGAAAGTATAGACAGTGATAATTACCTCATTTACAGTGGCCATTAAAAAAAAAAAAACAAAACAGTTTCTGGGTGGTAACAGACCTCCTTGCAGCCATAATCTGATGAACACATTCCGTATGATAAAAGAACTTGTCCATATTTAAGTCACAGGAAATGGAAAGGAACCTCTTGGTGAATTGTAGTCCAGCCACTTCACATTGAACTCAGTCTTTAATGTTCCTTTATTTAAGAATGGCCACCTTAAGATCAGTGACAGTCCTGGGAGGTTTTTTGAATATTGCCATTTCTGGTGTCCATTTGTAATTCTTTTGTGTAGAGACTGCCTTCATTCAGCCACTCACTCAAATTCAACTTCTAGAGACCCCAGAGAGGAAGCTGAACCCTGTTGAAAGACAACACTAGCAACTCATATTAATAACATTAATATATTAATGTTAACAATAAGGCATTCCCAAAAGAAATCAAAAGAAAAAAAGTGGAAAATAGTGACCACGTATTGGTTTGAAAATTCAAAATTAGGTAAATGTGTATGAAAATGACAATTCTACATCCATCCCTACTCTAAATTCATCTCATAATGCTGAATAAATGAGGTCCCACCCAAAACAGGCCTCTTGTACTGTGAACATTTACTCAGGCTGTCTTTACATGAGGCATTTATAATGTACTCGTGATTGGTCAGTCATGGAAGATTGCTGGTCATTTACATGATGCTGTCAACCTCCAGGGCTACATCCAGCTGTATTTGATCTTTATCCCACTTAAAAACAAAACAAAACAAACAATAAAAAAAACCCTGAGATAATCCACTATTTAAATGTAAATCCACTTTAATGGCTATGTGTAAATGTGCAGTCTCCCTATAACCACAGCCTGGGAAAAAGAAGCCATTGAGAAGACTAGGGAAATCACAATTGCTCTCTCCCCTACCCCACCCCACCCCACCCCACCCCCACCCCAGTGTGCTACCTGTTGACTTGTGCTGGGAGGAGAGTTATCTTGGCAGGTCTACAAGAGGCTAAGAGTGAGTGTGGAGCTGGTCAGGGGAGGAAGAAGAAGAAGACAGCAACTGCCCATGTAAACTAGGGATGTACGAAAGTCACTTCCCTTTCGCGGATTATGTTGATGGTGGGGGGGAGGCTCTCCGTCCCTCCCCCCGGAATCCTGGATGGGGGGGGAGGCGCTCCATTCCTCCCGCCCGGAATCCTGGCTGGCCAGCTGTGCTCCGCAGGGATTCTGCAGAGCCCCCAGCCTGCTCTGCCAGCAGCTGGACATCCAGCCGCTGGCTAGCAGGGACGCAAACGGCGGCGGCCATAGCTGCCGCCGTTTGCGTCCCTGCAGTCAGCCATGATAGGCTACGTAAATGTTTACGTAGCCTATCACGTCTGACTTAAAACAACAACAACAACAACGCATGTACGCAAATGGCGGCGGCCACGGCTGCCGCCATTTGCGTTCCTTATTTTGGCACGTCTTAGTCTACGTCAAGATTTACGTAGACTAAAACGGCAAAAATAAGGGAAATGCAAATAGCATAGCGGACGCTATTTGCGTTCCCCTTATTTTCACTGTCTTAGTCTACGTAAATCTTGACATAGACTAAGACGTGCCAAAATAAGGAACGCAAATGGCGGCGGCTGTGGCCGCCGCCATTTGCGTACGTGTGGGTTTTTTTAAAAGAAAAGTCAGACGTGATAGGCTACGTAAATATTTACGTAGCCTATCATGTTTTTTTTTTTAAAAAAAACCAGCCGTGATAGGCTATGTAAATCTTTACGTAGCCTATCACGTCTTTTTTTTTTTTTAACTGGAAATGGTGGCGGCAGCATCCGGTCGGAAGACCGGCCGCCGCAGCTGCCGCCACCGAACCGCCGCCGGAGCCGCTGCCGGAGCCGCTGCTGCCAGGAAGATACGCCCCAGGTAAGTCTCATCCCGGGGGTGGGGTGGGGGGGGCAGACCGTTCCGCCACTGATTTTGGGGGGCCGAATGCTCTGGCATTTGGCCTCCCTGAGATCCGTGGCAGAATTCTCTGACATCCCTAATGTAAACAGCTGACAGCAATGCAGTGTCCCTCCCGTCCTGCTTTGCAGAGAGAGCAAGAGCGAGTGAGAGATACTTGCATCCCCCAGGAGACCCACTGATTCACCGCTGGATCTCTGCCCTGATGCTGCAGAGAACTTGTCTGTGTAAAGAGCTGATCTTTATCTCGCTTAGAATGCAGAAACAGAAGCCCCAGTAAACTGCAAAATAAACAGCCTTGTGTGATGAACCCTGCAGTCGTGATTATCTTTCAATACATCCCCCCTTTTTCATACAATATAATTGGTTTATTACAGAAGCCTAAGGAAACAGCAGTGATTTCATGACTCATTATTCATTTAGGCAGGATTTTAAGATAAAATGTCTACATGTTACTCATCAATGAGTATTGTGATGTGTTGTCAGACTAGGATCACCACTCAACCCCCTCAGGAAACTAATAGAGCCCCAGCTCCCCACTAAGGCCTAGGGATGTCAGAGGAAAATGCAACTGATTCAAATTAGTTCAGATTTCTGAATCCAACCTGCAGATTTCACAGCAGACTGGCTTTTTCCAAGTCACACAGATTCCTCAGACTTGCGAACCATTTTTAACGATAATCTGCAATACCGATAATCTGCAATAGCGGAGATAGAACAAAATTCCACTGGAGGAGGAGGAGGAGGAGGAAAAGCAATTCCATCCATGTGTAGAAGATGGAACAAAAAACACCTGACATTCCATGAAACATAGAGGGGATAGATTCAACAAAGTGCATCCATGCTTACTAAGGCCCTCTGGCACTGGTGTCTGACATACTCCTCCACACCATGTGGCTTTTTAAGTTTCCATTGATGTAGGGATGCTCTAAGTAGCGGTGGGTGTTAATTTAATTTCAGTTGCATTTAATAAGAATTCACATAGTTGTCTGTATTTTCTGGACAAAACATCTCTCTCTCTCTCTCTCTCTCTCCCCCTGAATGTGGGAGGAACTGAAACTGACAGATTTGTCTATCCACGCCCAGGGCTTCTAGTGCTTTCCTTGTAAAAGTCTGGGTTATGAATCATATTCAGCCATGAATTAGGGTTGGGGCCTCTTTTCTTCTGACATTCTCCTCATCTTTAACAGCTATATGGCAGGAAGGTACATCATCGTCCTCTCCATGATGAAAATAGCTGTGCCTATTGAATTTGGCTGGTGAAGATGGGCTAGAATTTTGTTTTACTTTATTTTTGATAGGAATTTACCAAAATTTGCAAGTTTTCTTCATGTTCGCATGAAAAATACGTTTAGATTTTTAAAAATAAAATGTGGTAAAGAGCAAAATGGACACATTCACCCATCCCTAGCTCTGCGGCATTGTGGGGATTTTTAAAACGGCAGCTTGTAGGTGTCCAACACTGCCACCATGTAAGACTGACTGGGGGGGGGGGCACCAATGTAGGAGGGGCCTCACTAGAGGTCTCTTTGCTGAGGTACTTCTCAAATTAGGAGCAGGCACTCTCCCTTGCTCCTAAAATCCACAAATTTGAAAGTCTGAACAGAAATTTACAATTCTGCAAAGAGAGCGTACATGTGTGCAATATCTAGACTCTGTTCAGACCTTCAAATAAAGAAGTGGAGCTTGGGAACTAGGACTAAGACCCTTGATGCATGGGTCAGTTTATTTCCAGCCAATGTCACTTTCACATGTGTTCTTTCCTAAGACTGTTCCATCCTGTTGCCGTATTTATGTGCACATTAAAACAAACAAACAAATGAATTAATGAATAATAATCCAGCACAAAGATTCATGCATACTTACAAAGTTACAAGGTGGTTCAAGACAAGGGCTGCCTTGGTTTTAATCCTCTCCCTTTTCTTTTTGCAGATAACAGCTGCTCTAAGGAGCCAGAAAACCAGGCTGCTGCCATAGCTTCTGCCATACACATTCGAAATGAGGCCACAAATGTCGCTGGGAGAGGTGGGATGTGATGGCATGACATTGCTGTTGTGTAGAAAAGAGGTGGCTACTCCCATCTGCAGTGTGGGCTACAAAAGAGAACGGCTCCAATTTGCACATTAGTTCATAAGGTGCGGGTCAAGGACGTTCAGATTACACAAGCATCAAACTCCTTGAAAGAGCATCTTGAGCACAATCCTGACTTCCATCTCTTCCCACCCCCACTTTCAATGAAGCAGACCTTTTAAGGTCTTGTGGAAGTGGTATCCCTTTGAACGTACAGTCCCTGCATTCCCCCTCACAGCTATTTGTTTCCATGACAGGGATGTGTGTTCAAACCATTTGATCTCCATTCAAATGAGATCAAATTTGAATGTCTTTCAGAAGACATTTTTCTGAGATGTCTTATTCTCAAAACCCCACCCCTGAAATCCACTTCATAGAATTTTCTTATAATATTTCTTTATTTCATTTTTATACCACCCAATAGCTGATGCTCTCTGGGTGGTTCACAAAATTGAAACCATAAAAATACAACAGAAAACACAATATAAACTATAATAGATTAAAACCACAGAATAAAAATACAGCCCAAGTAAAAACTAGAAGCAGTGCAGATACTTAAAACGCAAAAGCACATTTAAGACAGCAGAGCTAAAAAAAAAAAACCTGGAATGCTAAAATGCTAAAAAAAAACCAACCTAAAAAATGCTGGGGTGGTGGTCTTCCCCTGGAGTCAGAAAGAGTATAATGTAGGTGCCAGGTGAAACTCTTTAGGGAGTTTGTTCCACAGCCGGGGTGCCACAACAGAAAAGGCTCTTTTCCTGGTAGCCACCTGCCTTACCTCTGTCAGGGCCTCCTGGAGAAGGACCCCTGAAGATGATGCTAGGGTCCAGGCAAGTATATATGAGAGGGAGGAGGTGCTCCTTCACATAACCTGACTCCAAGCCATTTAGGGCTTTGAATGTTCTCCACCATATTTTTTTTGGTGGCTACCATTTACTCATCCCACAAGATTTGGGACATTGTGGATAATGAAAAATGGTGACCAGACTGCCAACACAGTTGCTGCTGCAGTGCCGAGGAGCAGGAGGAGGAGGGAGGGAAGGAGGGAGAGAAAGAAAGAAAGAAAGAAAGAAAGAAAGAAAGAAAGAAGCTGTGCAACTTCCCCTGCTGATGGTGGCCCCCGGTCCCTGAAAAAAAACTGCAGGAGAATTTCTCCTCCCCTGGATACATTTCATGACATGACCACCACCCACTGCCCTAATTCTGCCCACTAATAGGATAAAGAATTTTGTGATGCCATTTGCTGAGGCTTCTGGTTCAAATCACTTCCATCCCACTGCCAGTACAATGCCGTACATGTCTACTCAGAAGTAAGCCCCATTGAATTTGATAGAATGTACTCCCAGGTCATTGAGCATAGGACTGCAGGGTTAGAATATCTGTCACTCTTCACTTGTTTCTTTGAGGGACCTGCTTTGCTGTGCTGGACTATGAAGAAATATTAACTGGTAATGTAATTTCTACCTGACTTACCATCTGAAGGAAAATACATTCTGTTTCCCCCTCCTTAAAAGATAGTCTCTTCCATTATGCTAATAAAATACTAAGCCACTTCACTTAATAAAAGGAGGGTAAACCACTTTTATAAAAATTGCTAAGGGCTTATGTTTTCAAAACGACACCCCAACATCTTTTCTTCCTTTCTTTCTTTCTTTCTTTCTTTCTTTCTTTGGGGGAAAGAAAAATACGTTTCAATTTTCCATTCTGGAATTTCTATTTCAGCTTTCAATTGAACTGGTGGTGTGTGCAACCAACTATGAACACTTCTAGCTCAATGGCCTGAAATAGCATCAGGAGAACTAATCTTTGTTTCAACCAGAAAGAAAAAAGAAGAAGTATTTAAGCCATATCAGAAAATGTGAACATTTATGATGAAAATTATTATAGTCTCCCTTTCTCTTGGTTACAGAATTTCAAATGCAAAATTAGCATTAAAGGAAATAAAAAAATGTTCCAGTATTTCAGTATGACAGACCAATATGAACTTTCATTCTCTCTCTCTCTCTCTCTCTCTCTCTCTCTCTCTCTGAGGGTGTCTCCATGACAATGGGGTGGCCTACCCAGATTTTTCAAGGAGCCGGCTTTGGTCTGCACAGGGCTCCCCGGATGAGTGCACCACACCATTCTAAGTCCCTTCACAGGAACATACTTCAGGGGAGGGGGAATTGGAGTGAACATCATCAGACCAATGCAAGAGGCTTCCCCCTCCCAATGTGAGAGTCTTGCCCTGTCCTTCCTTACAGCTGACAAAGCTGCGAACAAGTGACACTTTGACGCTTTTGCATTAATTACTCCAAAACAAATATTAAAGAAACACAGGTGCATCCTTCTTTCTTGCCTGAAGCTCCTGATGCTGTGAAGAACTGAAGCTTCACATTAATTACTACTCCCTTAAAGCTGAGAAAGCAGCTCCGACATAGCATTTCACAGCCTTTAGGAGAGTTAACCCTCTGAATACCTAAACCACTGTGGCTCCAACCAGCCCCCTTTCTAATCCCCTTTCTCCTTTCAGCTGAAGGTCCTGAAGCTCCAAAGGATCAAAGATGCAAATTAATTACTTCCAAAAAGCAAGGAAGTAGACATCAAAGACACACAGCTTTGACATTAAGGCTCCTAAGTGTGTTATTTCGATGCACGGGAATCTCGGTAACTTCTAGAGTGTGCATTTCTGGAACAAGCCTCATTGACCACAATGGGAGTTACTTCTGAGTACAAACACATATGTTTGTGCTGGGAAAAGACAGGGACAGGAAACACAACTTCTAACCTGATGCAGTGCAGGGTCGAAGGTGCAAATTAGTTACTTCTGAAGGGCAATAAGCCAAATTATTATTAAAATTTATTATTATTATTAAATTTATTAATCACCCATCTGGCTGGTCACCCAGCCACTCTGGGAGATGTACAACATACAATAAAACAGTTTAAAACAATAAAATTCTACAATAAAAACATTTTCTAAAATACCCTAACCCACCCCAAATGCCTGCCTGAACAACCACGTTTTTAATGCATAACAGAAGCTCATTAAAGAGGGGGCATGATGAAGTTCCCTAGGGAGGGAGTTCCACAGAGTGGGGGCCACCACAGAAAAGGCTCTCTCCCTTGTCCCCACCAGTCTAGCTGTCCTGGCTGATGGGACAGAGAGAAGGCCATCCAAGGCTGATCTTGTTAAGTGGCCTGTCTGGTGTTGCTGGAGGCGCTCCTTAAGATAGGCTGGGCCAGAACCATATAGGGTTTTAAAGGTCAAAATCAACACCTTGAATTTGGCCCAGAAAACAACTGGTAACCAGTGCAACTCCTTCAGCACTGGAGTGATCTCGCCAGCAGCTGCCTTTAATCAGGCGAGCCGCCGCGTTCTGTACCAGCTGCAGTTTCCGAACTGTCTTCAAGGGTAACCCCACGTAGAGCGCATTACAGTAGTCTAAACAAGAGGAGACCAGGGCATGTACTACCGATGGGAGCAGATGGTTGGGAAGGAAGGGGCGCAGCCGCCGTATCAGATGGAGTTGATACAGCACTGTCCGGCTCACAGCTGACACCTGAGCCTCCATGGACAGCTGGGAGTCCAAAATGACCCCCAGGCTGCAGATCTGGTCTTTCAAGGGTAGCCGTACTCCATTCAACACCAGGTCAACATCCCCCAACTTCCTCTTGTCTCCCACCAAAAGTACCTCGGTCTTGTCAGGGTTCAGCTTCAGCTTATTCCTCCCCATCCAGCCACTCACTGTCTCCAGACATTTGGACAGGGATTCTACAGCCAACCTTGGTGAAGATTTGAACGAGAGGTAGAGCTGCGTGTCATCCGCATATTGATGACACTGCACCCCAAACCTCCTGATGATAGCCCCCAGTGGCTTTACATAGATGTTAAATAGCATCGGGGAGAGGATGGAACCCTGTGGCACTCCACAAGTAAGTGGCCACAGGTCCGAAACCTCCTCTCCCAGTGCTACCCTCTGGTACCTGCCGGAGAGGAAGGACTGGAACCACCGCAATACGGTGTCCCCAATGCCCAACCCCTCCAGGCGGTCCAGGAGGATACCGTGGTCAACGGTATCAAACAATGGAGAATTGCAGCTTTGAGATAGTGCTTTACAGTCTTTAGGGAATTAGTGCTTTAAAATGTGCTATTTTGATTGAGGGGGATCTCTGTAAATTCCAAAGTGTGCATTTAGGGGACAAGCTTCATTGTCCACAATGGGAGTTACTTCTGAGTAGACATTAATTGGTTTATGATGGGAAACACAGGGACAGGAAACATCCCTTGACTGGGGTCACAGTAAAAGGTACACCTCTGGGCAGGGCTAGCACACCCAACATAAATGTGGGTGTTGGGGCACACAACAACTATATCACAGAGAACCTGACTTAAAGAAATGTATTGGACTTAAAGTAGTCTCTAAGGGTGGACGAAAGTCACTTACCTGTCGTCGAAGCTTGTTCGCGGTGGGGGGGAGGCACTTCGCTGCTCCCCCCGTGAAGTTCAGGCCGGGGAGCAGGCTTCTCGCCTCGCCCGGCCGCGAACTCCAAAGTTTTTTTTTTTAAAAAAAAAACGCCCCCGTGATAGGCTACGTGACGATTAACGTAGCCTATCACGGCTAGATCTGCAAAGTCAGCTGTGATAGGCTACATTAATTGTCACGTAGCCTATCACGGGTGACTTAAAAAAAAAAAAGCACGTACGCTAATGGCGGCCCCCATAGGGAGCCGCCATTCGCGTTCCTTATTTGGTCGCTGTAGTCTACGTAAATCTTTATGTAGACTACAGCGACCAAATAAGGAACGGGAATGGCGGCTCCCTATGGGGGCCGCCATTATCCGTACGCGCTTTTTTTTTTTAAAGTCACCCGTGATAGGCTACGTGACGATTTATGTATTCTATCACGGCTGACTTTGCAAATCTAGCCGTGATAGGCTACGTGAATTGTCACATAGCCTATCACGGGGGCGTTTTTTTTTTCTTTTATTGGAATGGCGGCGGCAGCAGCCGGTCGAAAGACCGGCTGCCGCTCCTGCCTCGCATGAACACCCACCGAACCGCCGGCCAGACCCGCCGCCGGGAGGAACATTCGGCAAAGGTAAGTCCCATCCCAGGGGGGGGGGTGTGGGTGGGGTGGAGAATTTCTCCCCGAAACTTGTTCGGGGGGCCGAACACGTTGGCGCTCAGCCCCCCGAAGTTTCAGGGAGAAATTCTCCGCCATCCCTAGCTAGTCTCAGGAAAAAAATTTCCCCTGCGAAAAGCTCCAGGGTGGCTGTGGGATGGCCATGACATCATGTTCCCCCAAACAACTTCAAAATGGAGCCAGCTTGCAGCAAATCGACCATGGAGACACTCCTCTCTCTCTCTCTCTCTCTCTGTCTCATGTACACACAGTTATTGAAGGCCAGTTCAGACATGGCGGAGGTACTGTTGGTGGCAGTTCGTGTGGTCTGGTTTGTGGTGGCATCCAATTTGTTCCAAATGGATTGTACTCCACTTGAAGTCTTAGATGTGCAAGTCTTTGTTTGCTGTCGGACTTGGCATTGTCACTGGATGATGAAATGGCTTTGTGCACCACAGCACTTTGTGCTAGACTAGGTCTTTGTGGTCCCTCCTAGACAGAGAGAGTCTGGCTATTCCATTTGATGTTCTGTAACATCCCACTTGGACTACTGCAATGCAATGTGTTGGTTGTTTGGGACATCATACAGGGCCTTTTCTATGGTGGTGCCCAGATTGTGGGACTCCCACCCTGGAGAGGTGAGATTCCTTTAAGCTCCAGGAATGCTAATATCCCCCCACCACAGTACTCTATTGTAGTTTACACTATAAAGCACTTTACACAGCAATCCTAAGGTGGGTGGTGTGAAGGGAAAGGCTTGCAGTGGAGGAATCACCACTTTCTAAGCCCTGATAGTAAACATGTGCCAGGAACAAATGAGGTGTGTTCCCCCCTTTTCTCCTTTCATTGTCTCCCATGGCACCTCTCAGCAGTTAGGCAATGTGAACCTTGCCCACCCCTCCCTTCAGGGACAAAGAGGAAAGCAGGACTGGGCCAGCCCATCTGCTTGAGCATTGCCAATGAGGATGTGGGTAGACACATTATTTCAGTTGGCCATGCCCCCTCCTAGGCATCTTCTTGGCATGACATGCCTCCAACCCACCCTGTCAAGGTAAGGGTTTAGGCAGTTGTCCAGTTTCTTTTGGAGGCTGAGTAGGAACTTTTTTTGCAGAGCTCCTGATTGGCTGTGAAAATGTCTTCTTTCATTTTGACATGGCTGGTGGTATTTACTTGGTAATAATGGGCGGAAAGTGTGGGCACCCAAGAAGCCTAGTTAGCACCCTGAGACATCTGGTAAGGGGGGTCTTGACCAGTCCACACATGACACATCATTACCAGCAGCTTGAGGGGATGTGAGAAGAGCCCCTGATTGCTCTGTACCAGGGGCAGAAAACCTTTCTGGTCTTGTGGACACATTTGGAAGAGTTGTTGGCAAATAGCGTTGCCCTTATTTTTGCCGTAGTCTACATAAATCTTTACGTAGACTACCCATGCCCAAATAAGGAACGCAAATGGCGGCGCCCATGGGCGCTGCCATTTGCATACATGCTTTTTTTTTTAAGTCAGCCGTGATAGGCTATGTAAAGATTTACGTAGCCTATCACGGCTGACTTTGAAAATCTAGCCATGATAGGCTACGTAAATCTTTACGTAGCCTATCACGTTTTCTTTTTTTTACTTTACTTTTTTCTTTCGCGGCCGGAGAGGCGGGGCGCTCCCCCTCGGCCAGAATTTTGGTGGGGAGGGACGGGGCACCTCCCCACCCGCCAAGAATTATGGGGGAGAAACAGAGTGCCTCCCCCCAAATAAAAGCTGCGGGGCCAGGTAAGGGACTTTTGTCCATCCCTAGAAGAGACACAGCCACCAACACGGAAAAGAAGAGAGAGACAAAAGGTGGAGCTACCAGAGCAAGATTTCCCAGAGCCACCCATGGGCCCCATGAGCCCAGTGGCCAGGAGGTGGATAAACTGGACAGGGTTCCAAGCGGTCTTGGCAGATGCAGGTGCACCTATAGGTGTTGGACAGCTGACTCCTGCACTATACACATAGATCAGTATGTGTGGAGAGCAATGTCCCACACCAGGAATGGCGGGGAAACATTGCCACCTGTGCAGACCCATAACCTCCTCATGTACTGTTCTAACACAGTTGGAGAAGGTCGTGTGTGAATCACCACATTAGGAACAGGGACATCCAGTTTCAAATACCCACTCAATTAAATTCAACTGGTAACTTTGAGCTAGTCTTTCTCTCTTAGTCTAACCTACCTCAGAAGATTTCTGTGAGAAGAAAATGGTATGTGTGGAGAGAACCACAGATAACACCCATAGTGTGGAAACTTACACATTGCTTTAAAAAAGAGGATAGGCAGTACCAAAAAAGAGGACAAAAGAAGACATAGATTTGCATAAAACATTCGTTTGTTTATTTGTATGTATAGAATACATACAAATTTAGAAATGATTACTATAATTTAAATAGAAATACAATATATTTTACCCTAGTGGGGAAAACTCTGGTCAGGTGGCCTGTGTGCCTGCTCAGTCTTCAGTCCAGTTGCTCTTTATACCAGATTTGGACTGAAGCACTTCGAACAGAAGATGCCTTAGAGGACTATTGTTGGTACAGCAGGACATTTGGCCACCCTAACAACCAAGGACTGGCTCCAAATTTGATGTGCCCTCAGGTGGCTCTCTCTAATGTCAGTAGGCCTTCTTAGTTATTTTTCCTGGTGGTTGGCTACATGCAGCAGCCATGTTCCAATCAGCAGCTGGGCCTGGGGGTCACTGTTCCCAAATGTCCCAGGGTGATGCTACATTTGAGGCATTGTGGGAAATTAAAATGATGGCTCCCGGTTCCAGACATGTAGCGCTGATCACAGTGATCAAAACAAAATACAAAGGGCCCATGTTGGGCCTGAAGCTAGTCTGAACTTTGTACAACAATTCCATTTGTGACTTGGAAAAGCCTGTCTGCTGTGGAATGCAAAGGTCAGATTGACAGAAATTTGATCTCATTTGAAATATTGCAGATTTCTCTGACGTCAACTATGGTGGATGGAGTTGGATAGAATCAGCTGAGAAAATCAGTTAGAAGACAAAGAGAGTCAGGTGTTAATGAGAAGAGAGAAGTTCAGAGGGAGTCAGAAGAATAAGGAAAAAGACTGTGATATGTAGGGATGTACAAACTACTTACCCCGCTCTGGGGCATCCACAGGTGGGGGGAGGTGATCTGGTCCTCCCCCTGGAATCCTCCCCAGCCAGCTCCGCTCCATGGGGGGTCCATGGACCCACCAGCCAGCTCCGGCCGCTGCCGGACTTCCGGCCGTGGCTGGTCTGTGGACGCAAATGGCATCCAGCATAGGGGATGCCATCTGCGTCCCTGCCGTTGGCTGTGATAGGCTACTTAAATATTTACATAGCCATTCATGGCCAACGGCAGGGACGCAAATGGCGTCCCCTACTCTGGAAGCTATTTTGTTCCGCAGCCCGGCCATGAAATGAAGATGGCAACCCAGACCAGCCACCATCGGGTAGGTTCCATCCTGGGGAGGATTTCGGGGGGTCCATCCGCCATGGACTCTGGGGGGCTGGATTCCAAATAATCCAGCCTCACTGGAGTCCATGGCGGATTTCTCCGCCATCCCTGGTGATATGACAAAGGGGGAAGGAATGATGAGGTTAGAGCTGGTGGTAAGGAGGACACTTATACAGGGGAGTTAGTGATGTCAGATTACTTTATTAGATAGAACCATTCAGTTATGCCCCCCACACACTCCCCTTTACATTTTACCATGCTTTGATAAGGGCATTCCCTGTTCACTCAAGCCAAGGGATTACAACTCTTGAGTGCCATAGCATTAATAAAAATGCAACCAATATCAACCACATAGGATGACAGAGTTGAAAGGGACCTTGAAGGTCATCTGGTCAATCCATTAGCTCAGTGCAGGATTGTTGTTGTTCAGTCGTTAAGTCATGTCCGACTCTTCGTGACCCCATGGACCATAGCACGCCAGGCCTTCCTGTCCTCCGCTCTCTCCCAGAGTGTGCTCAAGTTCATATTCATTGCATCGGTGATGCTATCTAGCCATCTCATCCTCTGCTGTCCCCTTCTCCTTTTGCCTTCAATCTTTCCCAGCATCAGGGTATTTTCCAGGGAGTTTTCTCTTCGTATTAGGTGGCCAAAATATTTGAGCTTCAGCTTCAGTATCTGTCCTTCCAATGAGCACTCAGGGTTGATTTCCTTTAGGATGGACTGATTTGACCTCCTTGCAGTCCAGGGGACTCGTAAGAGTCTTCTCCAGCAAATTGATGCAATATATAATATTTTTGCTTTTTCTGTGCCTTGGCAATATCAGTACCCTGAACTGCACAACAGTAAGCTGCCCATCTCATATTTCTTCACATGGCACATCTTTTATTACCAAAGATATGCCAAAATGAAGTCTTGATTTTATATTACCATTTATTCTCATATATAATGGTATTGTAT
This sequence comes from Heloderma suspectum, assembly GCF_057233095.1. Taxonomy (NCBI): domain Eukaryota; kingdom Metazoa; phylum Chordata; class Lepidosauria; order Squamata; family Helodermatidae; genus Heloderma; species Heloderma suspectum. The sequence goes on from NC_139465.1 coordinate 31,466,252, forward strand.
GTATGTGTATGAGGAGGATCTGTCATGTTCTGTAGGAGATGGAATCAATCGCCTAATGTATTATTATTTCAAAATATGTAGCTATATTTATAGTATAGGTACTAATATATAGCAGACAACAGCATATACGGAAAAGCCAAAATTCTCTCCATATTCAGGCTGTTAAAAAATTATTTTATTTATTTATTTCATTTCTATACCACCCAATAGCCAAAGCTCTTTGTATGTAAGCTTTATGAGGTCGTGCTACGGAGGATAGATTAAAATGCCTGCTACTCTGTGATTTTTGCAAAATACACCTTGGCAAATATATATCTGTCAAATATTGCAACTTAGTTTGGTATTATATACTAGGAAAATAGCAATATAGCATTACTTTCCAATATTGCTGAACTTCAGAAAACACTTGAAAAAGCATCAAGGACTAGAGTTCAAATAAAATCTAAGCATCTTAGATATGAAGAAACTTATGATGGCACAATGTTTGAGACTGGCATTTCTCTTTTTATTAATTCTTCCTGAAACCTTCCCCCCATATGATTCCTTTTGCTCCAGTTTATCATTTCAACTTTCACTGTACTTCCAAAAGCCTTATGGGGATACCCCCTCTTAATTTGAAGATACACTAGAATGTATTTATAGAGACAAATCTGCTTTGATATCAATCTTGATTCCAATCTTTCTAGACACCGTTTCAGCCACAAAAGTATTCACTCCTGATTGACATTTACATATATTGCAATAATTTACACTCTAGTCTCTGCTACAAGCTAGGATGTAGGGTGGCCAGGTGCTCTCTTTTACAGTGGACAGTCCTCTATTATTTATTTATTTATTTATTACTTATTTATTTCATTTCTATACCACCCAATAGCCGAAGCTCTCTGGGCGGTTCACAAAAATTAAAACCATTTAAAATTATTTGAAGGGCTAATGGAGGACTGTCCTCTATTTTGAAGGCATCCTCTATTTAAAGCACTGTCCACTCCAGGTTGAGTATAAAGAACCATCAGAAAGAAGAGCTGGGCCTTGATGTTGCCCATCAACAGCATCTGGACAGCAGGGAACACCCCCCGCAAACAGCTAATTTGTGGTGGTGCCCAGGGCCTTTTTCCAAAATCTAAAGGTGTCAGTGGGCCCATAAAAATTGGGGATCACTGCCATAGATACCCACAGTGTTCCCAATAATAGTTTACTGGATATATAATACCTTTCTACCAAAGCACTCAGAACAATTTCTGTTTTAAAAATAATGGGTTATACCCTAAGAGAAATTACACAAAAGGGGGGCAGTGAATGAGTGAGGAGATAAAAGTAAGCAAAAGCAGGTCCCAATACTTTCTTACTGTTACACAATCAAATTATATAATGGTGGGTTGGTCATTGCAAGAGATCATTTTGGGAAGAGAGAAGCCAAATGTTATTCTCAGCCAGGCTGATGGAAAGCATCTCAGTGGCTCATCTCTCCCTTTGATGAAGCCAGGTGGAATTGCTGTTGATGGAAGGGAGAACCAAATACCAGTTGGTTTCAACTAAACTGATGGAGGGTCCTTCACAGTCTCACCTCTCCCTCTGATGCCACCGGGTGCAATATGATAGCACCATACTCATCTTATTGAACCCAGGTTTCCCAGCTTCAATAGCTTCTCTCCTAGACTACGTGGAATGCATTATACACATTATACTGTGTAAAAGGGTGTTACTTCACACAGCATTCATTCATTCATTCATTCATTCATTACATTTATATCCCACCTTTTTTCCTCTTTAAGGAACACAAGGCAATGTACATAATCCTCCTCCTCTCCATTTTATTCTTACAACAGTCCTGTGAGGTAAGTTGGGCTGAGAATCTGTGACTGGCCCAAAGTTGCCCAGTGAGCTTCCATGTCCAAGTGGGGACTAGAACCCGGATCTCCCGACTCCCAATCAAACACCCTAGCCACTAAACCACACTGGCTGCAATTGTCATCAATTGGTATTATTTAATGTGAAGCTCAGCCTAGGAATTTTCACCATGAACTAAAAATGTTTCTAGGCACTGCACTTCTATCAATAGAAGATTAATAAGAAGGGTTTGCCATGAAAAATATTCAAGCTATAAATAAATGCTGTCAGCAAAGCAAGCCTCATTTGAAGAAAATCAGGAGTTTGGCTCCAACAAGGATTATAACACCAAAGACGATGTAAATGCTGGCAAGGTACAAGCAATCAATTCCACCCAGGTGTTCAACTCAATTCTTGTGGTGACACCTTACATAGGTCAGGACTGATGCAATGCAAAATTTCAAATAAGATAAAGCAAGGTTATTGACAGTCAATGGAGTCAAAGGCTAACAAAAGATGCAGCAACAGCATCTGCTGTCTTAGCAGATCTGGGAGAGTCACTGGATATGTTGGCAAAAATAGGAAAAAGGGCTAGATAGAAAGTGTCTTAAACATCCTTTCACCAAACTGGAATGCTGTATCCAACAGAGGACAGTTTTAGATCCCCCCATTCCTTTATTGTTCTGTAGGTTCTCTGTGTCCTGTCCCTTAATTTCTCTCTCCTGAATTCTTCTTTAACTAGGAGAATTGCTAAAATTAATTCTAGAAGTGGAGCATGCATAATGTTCTGCAGGTTTCAGTTCCTTCAGTTCATTTATGACCCCCCCCCATACATCACTGATGTACACATGCACATTGACAAAATACTGCAACAATATCAATCTGTATATGATGCATATGCTTCCATGTAGATTCTTTTCCCCCCCTTTTTTGATATGGTATTTGATCAATGCATACCTGATAAGAGAGGAATTGTAGTAAAAATTATGAATAGGTGGGAACATGAGGGGAAAGTAATGAGAGACAATTGGGGAATTCATCCTCTTATATTTGGGGTAGGATCCAGATTTCCACTCAGTCAAATGCGATGATGGATGTGAAATTCCCCACCCGCTCCTTCCTACTCCAGCCCTCTGAAAATACTACACGAAGTATAAGTATACCCTTCTACATAGCTGTGAGTCAGTTGTGGTATGTGTGCGGGGGAGGGGGTCCCCAAAAATCAGGTGGAAGGAGTTCCATGAGCAGAGCCCTTCCTCTTGTGGAAGCTCTCTTCCTCTCACAGAAGGCAGATCCTGGATCCAACCTTGTATCTGTCAATTCTGTGGAAGTAAATACTATGTAAGGGGGTCGCAGTGGCTTAGTGGTTAAGATGCTGAACTGCAGACTGGAAGGTCAGCAGGTCAGCAGTTCGAGACCCAAGTGCTGCGTGACGGAGTGAGCTCCTGTCTTCAGTCCCAGCTTCTGCCAACCTAGCAGTTCGAAAGCAAGAAATTGCAAGTAGATAAATAGGTACCGCCTTGGCGGGAAAGGTAACAGCGTTCCGTGCACCTTGGTGTTCAGTCATGCTGGCCACATGACCACGGAAGCGTCTTCGGACAGCGCTGGCTCTTCGGCTTAGAAACAGGGATGAGCACCGCACCCTAGAGTCGGACACGACTGGTTGGGGACACATTTTACCTTTCAATACTATGTAAGACATTAAACCCTGTGTACTAGATTCTATGAGATAACTTCGGCTATTGGGCAGTATAGAAATGGAATGGAATGGAATGGAATGGATGAATGAATGAATGAATGAATGAATAAATAAATATGAGGAAGGCTAGAGCTCTTGTGCACTCCCACCAAAAAGACAAACTTTACAGTTTGCGATTTCTTTGGAGGAGTTATGTTAGTATAAAAACTGTATATGTTTGTAATACAGATAGGTCCTAATCGATTGAGGCATGAAAATGCAGAGTGAATACTTAATAGATGCAAAAGACAAGCAAATATATCAAAAGGAACCATGCAATCATAAGGTGGGTATAATTGCAAATATAATGCACTTGTTACAAACAGAGTGGATACAGTTGATGTAGTTAGCGGAATGATGATAGTTGCTTGCTGATGAGATCTCAGGATTGTATCTCATTTCATTGCTTCATCAAAACAAAACTGAAATCAAAACATTTCTCATTCATGGAGAGCAGCTGAAACTGTTCTCCGACCTTGGATATACCTCTTCCAAGCCACTCATTGCCCAATGTCAGTATTCCAAATTTTTTACTCAAAAGAATTTCACAAGGTTTGTTTTCTTTTGTTTTTAATTTGCTCACCCCAAAATACTTCAATATAGAACATAGAAGACAAAACAAACAAACAGGAATCTAAAAAAAAAAAAATCTAAATGGTAGGTCTGAACCACTATGTAAGTTACTAATGCAGGTATGCCCTAATAGTTTCAGGCATGAAAATGCAGAGAGCATACTTAGTTGATGTGCCATTTTGGAATTTTCACTCCAAATGAACAAATGACCTATTTTGTCGATGTATTTAGAAATGAATAATAGAAGAGGGGAGGTTGTTTGTTTACATATTCAATAATCTTTGGTTTTGATGTTCCTGAAATTCCTCAAAGTAGCAGATCCTCAGGCAGTTAATTTGAAAGGGTTTGTATTACTGACCTCCTGGTAGCCTGTGGCTAAGAATGTGTGAATTAGCAAAACTCGAGCTCATCAAAATTCTCTGAATTCCACCTCAAAGCTCATCAAGTCTGTATCAGATTGAGAGCTTCTTTTTTCTGTTCAGACAAAAATCTGTGTATATTTTCTTGCATATGTTTCCAAATGTAAGCAACAGTTGTGAGCATCTTCGAAATGTACGCATTCTTCTCCCATTGACTAAAGTGTATTTGTGCACATTTTTCAAAAGTGCAGACTTTTCCATGCAGAATTTTCAAATGTACGTATGTTGTCAAACATTTTTGAGGGGCTCTGCAAATAACACTGCAAGCTCAGAAATGTATGGACTTCAACTGCAGATTCTGTCCAAGTCTGTGTTTGATCTGGAAGATGTGAACTGGATAAATGCTGATCAGAAATGAACTGCAAGAAATATCTCATACATCCCTACCTGTGCCTTACTAGTAGGCACAAAGACCCTTGGGGTACTTAAGATTCTGTCTGGTATCACCCAAAGTTGCATTGTATTGATCAAGTTTTAAGCCACGCTGTCTGGGGGAGATAGGAAGGGGGAAAAAATCAAACAGGCGCAGTTTCAGAAATGGCAGCTGCAGCATTAATGTTCATGCAAAGGTCAGAAGAAACAATTGACCAGTCTGTCCTGTTGTAAAGCTGAACTCTAGTTTTATGTGCTGTGGTGTAAGGGAAGGGAAGGGTGCCCCCCCCCCCACACCAGTTTTTCTGAGCCCAGTTTTTCATTAAAATATGAATCTTTGGTCTCAAAATTCTGTTCTAAATAATTCATGGGCTGCATAAGGACTGAGATAAAAAGGTTAGGGATATATGGATTTTGTTAAATCCATTCCATCTGTCTTTTGTGGATTGTCAGGCAGCTTTCCTTCCATTGTCTGCTCATTGATGGAATTTGAATTTTTTGTACAACAATTCCATTTGTTTGCAAATGTGCATTTGCATACCCCCCCCAAGTTAAAATTGGTCCATGAGTTCATGTGACTTGGAAAAGCCTGTCTGCTGTGGAATTCAAAGGTCAGATAGACAGAAATTTGATCTCATTTGAATCCATTGCAGATTTCTCTGACGTCAACTATGGTGGCTGGAGTTGGATAGAATCAGTTGAGAAAATCAGTTAGAAGACAAAGAGAGTCAGTTGTTAATGAGAAGAGTGGAGAAGTTGAAAGCGTCAGAAGAATAAGGAAAAAGAATTAAGAATGTGATATGTTGTAGGGATGTACAAAGTACTTACCCCGCTCTGGGGCATCCACAGGCAGGGGGAGGTGATCCGGTCCTCCCCCCGGAATCCTCCCCAGCAAGCTCCACTCCGTGGGGAGTCCGCGGACCCACCAGCCGGCTCCGGCCACTGCCAGACTTCCAGCCGTGGCCAGTCTGCGGACACAAATGGCGTCCAGCATAGGGGATGCCATCTGCGTCCCTGCTGTTGGCTGTGATGGGCTACTTAAATATGTACATAGCCAATCACGGCCAACGGCAGGGACGCAAAGGGCGTCCCCTACGCCGGAAGCCATTTTGTTCCACAGCCCGGCCATGAAATGAAGATGGCAACCCAGACCAGCCACCATCGGGTAGGTTCCATCCTGGGGAGGATTTCAGGGGGGTCCATTCCGCCACAGACTCCAGGGGGCTGGATTCCAAAGAATCCAGCCTCATTGGAGTCTGTGGCGGATTTCTCCGCCATCCCCAGTGATATAACAAAGGGGGAAGGAATGATCAGGTTAGAGCTGGTGGTAAGGAGAACACTTAAACAGGGGAGTTAGTGATGTCAGATTACTTTATTAGATAGAACCATTCAACTACGCCCCACACACACACACCCCTTTACATTTTACCATGCTTTGATAAAGACTTTCCCTGTTCACTCAAGCCAAGGGATTACAACTCTTGAGTGCCATAGCATTAATAAAAATGCAGCCAATATCAACCACATAGAATGACATAGTTGGAAGGGACCTTGAAGGTCATCTGGTCAATCCTTTAGCTCAGTGCAGGATTGTTGTTGTTCAGTCGTTAAGTCATGTCCGACTCTTCGTGATGCCATGGATAGGGGTGTACGAAAGTCACTTACCTGGTCTCGCAGTGGTCTTTGCGGTGGTCTTTGCCTGGTCTTTGCGGTGGGGGGGAGGCGCTTCGCTGCTCCCCCAAAAGTTCAGGCTGGGGGGGAGGCTTCCCTCCTCGCCTGGCCGAAATTCAGACCGGGGGGGAGGCTTCCCGCCTCGCCCGGCCGAAATTCAGGCCGGGGAGGAGGCGCCTCACCTCGCACGGCCGCGAAATAAAATGTTAAAAAAAACGCCCCCGTGATAGGCTACGTGATGATTTACGTAGCCTATCATGGCTAGATCTGCAAAGTCAGCCGTGATAGGCTACGTTAATCGTCACGTAGCCTATCACAGGTGACTTTAAAAAAAAAACGTGTACGCAAATGGCGGCCCCCATAGGGAGCCGCCATTCGCGTTCCTTATTTGGTCGCTGTAGTCTACGTAATCTTTACGTAGACTACAGCGACCAAATAAGGAACATGAATGGCGGCTCCCTATGGGGGCCGCCATTAGCCGTACGCGCTTTTATTTTTTTTTAAGTCACCCGTGATAGGCTACGTGATGATTTACGTAGCCTATCACAGCTGACTTTGCAAATCTAGCCGTGATAGGCTACGTTAATCGTTATGTAGCCTATCACAGGTTTTTGTGTTTTTTTTATTTTATTTTGTAATGGCAGCGGCGGCAGCCGGTCAGAAGACCAGCCGCTGCCCCCGCCCCCGCCGAACCGGCGTCGAACTGCTGCCGGGACCTGCCTCCGAGAGGGACATTCACAGGAGGTAAGTCCCATCCCGGGGGGGGGCAGGGGGGGCGGAGAATTTCACCGCCAATTTCGGGGGGCCAAATGCATTGGCATTCGGCCTCACCAAGATTCGTGGAGAAATTCTCAGAAATTCTCCGCCATCCCTAGCCCATTCCCCTTCTCCTTTTGCCTTCAATCTTTCCCAGCATTAGTGACTTTTCTCTTCACATTAGGTGGCCAAAATATTTGAGCTTCAGCTTCAGTATCTGTCCTTCCAATGAGCACTCAGGGTTGATTTCCTTTAGGATGGATTGATTTGATCTCCTTGCAGTCCAGGGGACTCAGAAGAATCTTCTCTAGCACCACAGTTCAAAAGCATCAATTCTTCAGCGCTCAGCCTTGCTTATAGTCCAGCTCTCACAGCCATACATTGCTACTGGGGAAACCATAGCTCTGATTAGATGGACCTTTGTCGGCAAGGTGATGTCTCTGCTTCTTGCTATGCTGTCTAGGTGTGCCATAGCTTTCCTCCCAAGGAGCAAGCGTCTTTTAATTTCATGGCTTGTCACTGTCTGCAGTGATCTTGGAGCCCAAGAAAGTAAAATCTGTCACTGCTTCCATTTCTTCCCCTTCTATATGCTAGGAAGTGATCGGGCCAGATGCCATGATCTTAATGTTGAGTTTCAAACCAGCTTTTGTACTCTCCACTTTCACCCTCAACAAGAGGCTCTTTAGATTTTCTTTGCTTTCTGCCGTTAGGGTGGTATCGTCTGTGTATCTGATGTTGTTGATAATTCTCCCAGCAATCTTAATTCCAACCTGTGATTCATCCAACCTGGCATTTCTCATGATGTACTCTGCATATAAATTAAATAATCAGGGCGACAATATACAGCCTTGTTGTACTCCTTTCCCAATTTTGAACCAATCGGTTGTTCCATGTCCGGTTCTTACTGTTTCTTCTTGACCCTCGTACAGGTTTCTCAGGAGACAAGTAAGGTGGTCTGTACTCCCATCTCTTTAAGAATTCGCCACATTTTGTTGTGATCCACACAATCAAAGGCTTTAGCATAGTCAGTGAAGCAGAAATAGACATTTTTCTGGAATTCTCTTGCTTTCTCCATAATCCAGCGAATGTTGGCGATTTGATTTCTAGTTCCTCTGCCTCTTCTAAACCCAGCTTGTACTTCCGGTAGTTCTAGGTTCACATACTGCTGAAGCCTAACTTGTAGGATTTTGAGCATAACCTTGCTGTCATGTGAAATGAGCGCAATTGTACAGTAGTTTGAACACTCCTTGGCATTGCCCTTCTTTGGAATTGGAATGTAAACTGACCTTTTCCAGTCTTGTGGCCACAGCTGAGTCTTCCAAATTTGTTGGCATATTGAGTGCAGCACTTTAACAGCATCATCTTTTAGGATTTTAAATAGCTCAGCTGGAATACTGTCATCTCCACTAGCTCTGTTGTTACTAATGCTTCCTAAGGCCCACTTGACTTCACTCTCGAGGATGTCCGGCTCAAGTTCAGTGACCGCACTATCCTGGCTATCAGGGACATTCAGATCTTTCCTGTATAGTTCTTCTGTGTATTCTTTCCACCTCTTCTTAATCTCATCTGCTTCTGATAGGTCCCTGCCTTCTTTGTCCTTTATCATGCCCATCTTTGCACAAAATGTTCCCATACATAAACTCTCTAACTCTCCCACACAGGGTCTGGTTAGTTCTGTAATCCTGAAACAAAACAAAAAAATGTGTACAGGAAGTTTATATTTCCCGATACTACAGAATGAGCAAACAAGTGGAAGGGGTGGGTGGGATGACACATACTTTTAAATTTATTTTATTTGTAGTTTATGGCACAGGATGGATTCAGACTTTTGCTTTCATAGCTTACTGAACTGCATCAAAACAACTATATGCGAAGTTAGTCAAATGTAAACCATATGTAAGGACTGGGGTTAGGGCAGAGCAGCTCTCCATAATATTACAGGATCAGTTCATGTCACTGCAACTGAGTAAAAACTCTTGCTTTTTTAGTACTTCGGTAATGCAGTATATTACAATTGCACAAATAATTAGTGAGCATTTCTCTTCCTTAAACAATCCTTGTGACCCTCATCTCCCTCATAATATCATCCTCAATGGGAGAAGGAAAATAAACTTGAGGAAGCAGCTGCAGACCCTTGAGGGGGGCACATTCCACAAAGTATAAGAAATGAAACAGTAGTAAATCACAATTGGTTTTCTATTCTTAAATGGTATTTCTGCTCATTCTTAAAAATGGCGACAATGACAACAGCAACAACAACAACACACAAATGTTCTAGGGCTCATGACAATCTACACCATAGAGTGTTCTGATGATTCATTTAGGAGGAAATTCTGCTCTGCCCATGTTCAAAAGTAAGTTTTGGATGTGGTTTGCATATCACTGAGCTGGGTCTTGGCACAGAAAATGATTTCCACAAGGCTGCTCTGTATCTGGAGTGCACAACACCACGCTACCTCCGTGCACAACATTGTGCTGGCACTAACACAACTGTGGGGAACCTCTTTCAGCCCAAAATCTGGATTAAATTTTCGAGAAACTTTCAGCGTTTTTGTAACATGGAATGCACGATAGCTGCAGTTCCATAGACTCCATGTGTCTACTCCAGTGAACAGACAAATCTGGGAATAAATTATTATTATTATTATTATTATTATTATTATTATTATTTCCATTTATAACCTGCCTATATATGAATACTCTAGGCAGCCACCTTCCTGCCACTGAAAGACATCCAGCTCCAAGATAGTGGTGATACTGGAACTAGTCACAGCACAGGATACCATACCATCTCCACATTGTCTAAATAATGCATCTGTTAAAAGGATGACACTTCACAGCTGTAATTTCCTAGCATATATGCAATTTATGTAATTTCCCAGCAGATTTAACTGACAGGTTTCTTTTTCATTTAATCTGATTTCATTTTGACAAGGCTGTGCCTAAAACTTTCCAATCAGGCAAATATGATATTCAAATTGAGAAACACAATGCAAAAACAAAGGGAGAAACATCATAATTAATAGGAAAATGCATATCATTTAAAAGGGTAAGAATTCACAGGATTGCCTTTGCCCCCACTGATCTTCAAACACTGAATCAAACACAGACAAGAGGCTTCAATCTACAGCTTTTAATGCCATTACCACAAAGGGTCGTACAGGTGCAAATTCTCAGTGACTCTCAGTCTGCAAGGAAAAGCCTTCAGGGGGGTCAAAAGGTAGCTGTGAAAGTTGCCCACCGTTTGAAAGAAAGGTGGGCTCACTAGCCTAATTTAAGGGGTGGGGGGACGTCTCTCTCTCGTGAGGCTTCTAAGTGCCTCTGTTCATGCAGAGCCAATCGGGAAGACCTTCTAAGTTCCACCCCAGCCATCTCCCTCTTGGCTCTGCATCTTCACCTTGCATGTATTAATTCAGACTCGCCAAACACCACCTCTCCCTGTTCGCTGTCTCTCATGGGGCGGGGGGTGGGGGATGATGAAGGACCTTCTTCCAGCTGGACCTTTGAAACCTGAGGAGCCTGCCTATCCATATCTGGACTAGCCTGGGAACATACCTCCCCCATGTCTGGCAGTTCTTCTTCAGAATCTGAACTACTCTCCCACCTGCTGTGCTCAGAAACACTCCTGACACTAGGGATGTATGAAAGTCACTTACCTTTTCTCAGGGGTGATTCGCGGTAGGGGGGAGGTGCTCTGCACCTCCCCCCAAAATCCTAACCCAGCCGGCTCCACTCGGTGGCAACTCCACAGAGCTGCTGTCCGGGTGCATTCACAGGCGTGTGGAGCCTGTGGATGCAAATGGTGGCGGCTATGGCAGCCGCCATTGGCGTCCATGTTTTTGGCCACAATAGGCTATATAAATATTTATGTAGCCTATCACGGCAAAAAAACAGGAACACAAATGGCGGTGGCTATGGCGGCCTCCATTTGTGTTCCCTTTTTTTGCTGTGATAGGCTACATAAATATTTATGTAGCCTATCACGGCCTAAATGGGGAAGCGAATGGCAGCCACAGATGCAGCCGCCATTCGCAAAGCAGCACGAACGGCACCAGGTAAGTGCTCCGTTTCGCGCACCTTCCACGGGGTGGTGGGGCGGAGGGCTTCATTCCACCATGGATTTCGGGGGGCTGAATGCACTGAGATCCATGGCGGAATTCTCTGACATCCCTACCTGACACATAGTGGCACTGACATGCATTTTTAAAGCACACATTTAAAACACAAATAAATATTGTGATGCATTTATTTTAATATCAACTGGTGATTATTTCAGGAAATTTGGCACTCTAAAAAATGTCCAGAATGTGTCAGGGAAACTCTAGAAAAGCTGGATTTCAGTATGTGTTCACTTTTATGCTGCTCTAAACCAAATGAGCTACTAAATAAAGATGGGCCTGTCATCTCCATCTCATGGTTCCTACAGCTGAAGTACAGGCAGAATATGCACAGGTGCTGTGGCCATCCTCATATGCTAGGTAAATTTTCACCTATTGAATTCCTGCCTATCATGCACCTGCTTGGAGTACTGGGCCCTTAGCTCCTTACAAGCAATGCAATAACACTTTATCTTCATGAGATACAAGGTTGGAGAGTTGGTAAAAGCCAAACAGCAGCCCTGAGGCGTAGTGGTTTTGAGGTAAAAAAAGAAGTCAATTGAAGAAGGAGGCCACTCTCAAAAGCAGTCAGCTACAGCTCTCCAGTACATAACATGTATATATGGATGGTGGTGGTGGTGGTGGTGGTGGTGGCAGCATACAATAAAACACATAATAAAAACGTGGTATTAAAAACAATAAAAACAGTAAGAACACAATAAAAAGCAAACATTTCAGGGGAAAGCCTGAATAAAGTTGTATGTTTCTAGGACCTTCTTAAAAGTCTGCAGTGATAGGGCCTGGTGAGCCCTGATGGTGACTTATTCCACAGGTGTAGGACCACTGTGGAAAAGGACCTCCCTCTGTGGATGCCCACCTAACTGCTCTCACAGGTGGACTAGTGAGAAGGGTATAGAGAAAAGAAGTTGTGATTATCATTTATGGTCACAATGTTGTGATGACATGTTAAAAAAACAACCCTGAAACCTACTAATAGGTTTAAAGTAGAATTAATGCTGCTGCTCCTATTTCCCCCCATCCAAACTCCACTCTCTCCCAGCTGCCTAACCTTTACTAACAGAATTAACTTACTCTTCTCTGGCTCTCCTCCTCCCCTTCTATCCCTTCTTCATGGTAACCAGCCACACTCACTCCCATTCCACCCAGTCCCTCCTGCAGGATCATTCTGTGTGAGAACTAGGGTTAGCGGAGAATTTCTCCCCGAAACTTCGGGGGGCCGAGCGCCAATGTGTTTGGCCCCCCGAAGAAGTTTCGGGGAGAAATTCTCCGCACCCCCCTGCCCCCCACACCCCCCCCGGGACGGGACTTACCTTTCCCAAATGTCCCTCCCGGTGGCGGGTCCCAGCGGCGGTTCGTCGGGTCTTCGTCAGGGGCGGGGGCGGCAGCCGATCTTTCGACTGGCTGCCGCCGCCGCCATTCCAATAAAAGTAAAAAAAAAAAACACCCCCGTGATAGGCTACGTGATAGGCTGACTTTGCAGATCTAGCCGTGATAGGCTACATTAATCGTCACGTAGCCTATCACGGGGGCGTTTTTTTTTTTTTACTTTTTATTTCACGGCCGGGCAAGGCGAGGCACTTCCTCCCCGGCCTGAATTTCGGCCGGGCGAGGCGGGAAGCCTCCCCCCCGGCCTGAATTTCAGCTGGGCGAGGCAGGAAGCCTCCCCCCCCAGCCTGAACTTCGGGGGGAGAGCAGCGAAGCGCCTCCCCCCCCCGTGAAAAGCTGCGAGACCAGGTAAGTGGCTTTCATGCACTCCTAGTGAGAACACACCTTATGAATTGCTGTAGGATAAAATGGTCTGGATGGGGTGGGGTGATGCCATTTTAAATAAACATTACAATCATGTTAGACATGACGCACAAGAAAAAAGGAACAGAGAGGGAAGAGAGTACAATAATAATTTTAGCAGGGCCGGTGGAATGGCCTTGTTCTCCCTCTCATCTCCCTCAGCTCAATCTGCTGGAATGGCTGGTGGTGGTGACAGTTGAGGGAGGGGATATTGGGGGTTGTAGACCAACATATCTGGGTCAGGGAAGGATTCTAGGTTTGAAGTAGATAGCTAATTAGAAAACTAGATTCCAATGGTTTTCTACAAATCAGTAGGTGAAGGCATCAAGCATCTAAACTCGGAGGACATGCTGAATTACTTATCTAGTGACTTCTGGAGGCCAGGGCCTTGTAGAAGACCCATAGAACTAAACCAACACCTGTTGCAAAATAATTAATGGGCTGTGTTAACACTTAACAGAACACTGCGCTTTAGGATGACCCATCTTGACTTGTAATCACCATTAAGTATTTCATAAGGCCACATGATTAAGTTCTTGGTGACATTTTTCCCCTTTTAGAAAGAGGAAACCTTACCAAACTGATAGCCTTATTATCATATTGAGTATATACTAGAGCACGTAGAACATATTTTATAACTATTGATTAATGTGTTCCATTTTCTTATTTCCTTGTTTGCCTTTAGGTCTGAGCTAACAAAATATTGTTGGTTGTTAGGCTGAATGTTTATTCAATTAATTAGACTGTAAACTGTAGTAGACACCTAGTGTGGCAACATGCAGAGTAGATTTTAGGGATGCTGAGATGTTATTTCAAGAACTATATACTGTGCCACCAACAAACACCATTCATTTACTGGCACCAGTTCTGACAATCAAGGCCCTGATTGCCTATTCATACTTTTTTCATTCACAGACTTTGGGGGAAATGGTAGTTCTCTGTAATCCAAACTCTGCTGAGAGAGAGAGAGAGAGAGAGAGAGAGAGAGAGAGAGATTTGGAGCACAATAAAATTGCAATATAAAATCAGATCTGAAAAATAACAAAAATAAATACATCAGAATTTGGCTCAAATTTCAAATTTTGTGTTTCAAATTGTTGGGTGATCTGGGGGATCCTGGATGAATTATTGGTTGTTGTTTTGGGCATAGTGAGCTTGTTGATACAATGTTCACTGGTGTCAAAATCATACCTTAAACTTACTTTTGAGATTCAAATGTGAACACTTAGCTCTATTTAAACTTTGGCCTAAATCAATGTTGTTTCTGTTGCAACAACAATCTAAACAATTCAAAAGAGGTAGCTATGTTAGTTTGTTGCAGCAAAAGCAACAAAATAAGATGTTGGCATCTTAAGTGGGTCAGATCACACACCATCCAGTACATGAAATGCTATGCTCAATTGGTGCATAGAAATATCTGTTTTGCTTTCTTTCACATTCAGGATTTGTTTTTTGTTTTTAAAAACAAACAAACAAAAAACCCTCAAGATTTTTGTCCTATTTTATCATCATCACCATCACCACCACCATCACCACCACCACCACCACCACATACTTCCATTTCCTCTCCAAAAGGTAGCCCAAAGCAGATAATGTCACCGTACAGAATACAACAATACAATGATATCAAATATAATAATGACAGACAATAAGAAAAAACAATCTAACAATAAAATACTACAATAAACTTATGAATAAACTTTCAATTCAGAACTTAAACATCAAATCAATTAATACAGAATTCATACATATGTATAGTGAACAAATAAGGAGATAAAATACAACCCATAGTTTAACCAAAAATACACACTTATATACCCCACTCCAGAAGCCAATATAGTAAACTGTTTGGATGTACCATTAAACAGGGATGTTGGAGAATTCCGCCACAGACTCCAGTGAGGCTGGATTCTTTAGAATCCCCCCGCCTGGAGTCTGTGGAGGAATGGCCTCCCCCCCCTGAAATTTCCCCCCCGGAACAGACTGGCCTGGTGGCAGATGCAGTGGCGGATGCGGTGGCGGATGCAGTGGCGGAAGCTCGTCTTCCGGCTGCAGCCGGGCTGCTGCGGCCGCCATTTGCATGCCTGTATTAGGCCGTGATAGGCTACGTAAATACTTATGTAGCCTATCATGGCTTAATGCAAGGACACAAATGGCGGCCGCTATGACGGTCGCCATTTGCAGCTGCAGCAGCCCGGAAGCGGCCAGAAGTCTGGCTGTGGCTGGCCTCAGCTGGTGGCTCTGCGGCTTTGCTGTGGAGCGGAGCTGGCTGGGGAGGATTCTGGGGGGAGGGATGGATCACCTTTCCCCTACTGTGGATGCCCCGGACCGGAACAAGGTAAGGGATTCGTACATCCCTACCGTTAAAAGCGACAAACCACCCTACAACCAACAGGGAAAAAATAGGCACAGCCAATTAGTATAGTAATTGTACAAAATACAAATATCAGCAGTTTATGAAGAGATTTGTGAATTTGAAAAATTTCTTATTAAAAAAACAACAAACCCCTAAGTAAACAATACTCTCCCCCATGTGTAAAGGCCAAATTTAATAGGTATAGCAATTCCCAGCATGGTAAGGACCATGTTGTACATGCCTGCAGCTGTTAAAAATGCAGGTGTGTAGCTTGGGAGTACTCTTAGATCCATTCCTATCACTGGAGCCCCAGGTGGACTTCATGGCCCAGAGTATTTGGGGCCAGTTTCAGCTGATCTGCCAGCTACAGACTTTCCTGAACAGGGATACTGTAGCCACAGTAGTGCATGCACTGGTAACTTCCTGATTAGACTACTGCAATGCACTTTACATGGGGCTGCCCTTGAAGATGGCTCAGAAGTTACAGCTAGTGCAAAATGAAACAGCTAGATTGTTGACCGGGGGTAGGGGGGATCTCCACCACAATGGGAGGAGAAGCAAAAGGAGGATTGCCTGGATTTTTCAGGGAATCGCCTTTGGTCGGAGTGAATGTCATCAGACTAGCAGAGGCTGACCAACTAATGCAAGAGGCTTCCCCTGCCCTCCAGTGGGAGAGACTCCCCCTCTGCCCTTCCTTACAGCTAAGCAAATATTAGAGAAACATAGCTGCAGCCTTCTCCTTCCCCTGAAGCTCCCGATGCTGCAAAGGAGTGAAGCTGCAAATTAATTACTTCCAAAAAGCAAGGAATCAAACATAAAAGACCCACAGCTTCAACATAGCTTTAAGGATCCTAAATGCGTTATTTTGATTCATGGGCATCTTGGTAAGCTTGGGAGTGCGCATTTCAGGAACAAGCGTCATTGACCACAATGGGAGTACACACACATATGTTTGTGCTGGGAAAGACAGGGATGGGAAACACAGGGATAGGAAACACCCTTGATTTGGGTCATGGTGAAAGGCACACCCCTGGGCAGGGCTAGCATACCCAATGTAAATGTTGGGGTTGGGGCACACAATGACTGTAGCACAGAAAACCCAACTTAAAGAAAAAAATTGGACTTTAAGCAATTAGGTCTCAGGAAATCTGTTGTTTTTTTTTCTGCCAAAAGGTCTGGGGTGGCCGTGGGGGATGGCACCACACATGTGCCCCAAACGACCTCCAAACTCAGCCGCTCACAGCAAATCACCTGTGGAGGCACCCCTTGGAACATCTCTTAAAGACCATATAAAACCAGTTTTAAAGGAATTGTGCTGGCTTCCAATAAGCTTCCAGTAGGGATTCAAGCTGGTGGTGATGACATTTAAATCCCTAAGCACTTTGGGACCTCAATATTTGAGGGAACGCCTTCCATATATATGCCTGCCCAAGAACTGAGATCTGTTGGAGGACCCCTCCTCTGTGTCTCTCCAGTGTGAGACATACACTATGGTGGGGTGTGGGAGAGGGTTTTCTCTGCTGTGGCACCACGGTTGTGGAATGCTCTCCCCTTGGAGGCCCGATTGGCACAGGCATTGGTTTCATTTCAGCGCCAAGTTAAAATATGGCTTTTCTCCAAAGACTTTGTGGGCTAATTGAATTCCCTGAAGTTGCACACTGTTTTAACTGCTTTATTGTTTTAGATGTTTTAATTGGTAATAGCTTGTTTAATGGTTTAATGTGTTTTCGCTGTTTAAATTATTTATTGTTTTATGCTTAATGATTTAGGGTGGGATACAAATGTTTTAAATAAAATTAATAAATAAATGAAGACCCTGTCAGAAAAAAAAGAGGTGGCAACCTAATTCAGCACCACAAACATGACTGACTCATAGTGTTGGAAGGGGCCTACAAGACCATCGAGTCCAACCCCCTGCTCAATGCAGGAAGCCTGATTCCCAGGCGGTGTCTCAGTACTAACTAGGGCTGACCCTGCTTAGCTTCCAAGATCAGATGCATCCAGCTCTTTGCCCAAGTTGTTTCTGCCCCATCCCATATACACACACACACACCAGGGTAGGGGGGAGGTACAGAAGGAAGAAGGATCAAAATGAAGTGTTATTACAATCTGAAGCCCAGAAGGCCTAGCACTACAAGAGATGGGTATGCTATACTCATTCAGGTTTTATTTCTATATTTAAAACCATTAGGTTGCAAACCTGTTTAGGACAGTTCAGGCTCAATCATGGGGCAACTGATGGGACACACTCATATACCAAGGTCAAAAGGCAGGCAGAAGTCAAAAACACAATGTTACTGGAAGCAGTCCAAAGCAGGGTCTAAGTAGGGATGGGGGAGAATTTCTCCCCGAAACTTCGGGGGGCCGAGTGCCAACGCATTCGGTCCTCCGAAGGTTGTTCGGGGAGAAATTCTCCACTCCCCCCCGCCCCCCCTGGGATGGGACTTACCTTTCACGAATGTCCCTCCCGGCGGCGGGTCCCGGCGGCTGTTCGGCAGGTCTTCGTCAGGGGCGGGGGCGGCAGCCGGTCTTTCGACCGGCTGCTGCCGCTGCCATTACAAAAAAAGTTAAAAAAAAAAAATGCCCCTGTGATAGGCTACGTAATGATTCACGTAGCCTATCACGGCTAGATTTGCAAAGTCAGCTGTGATAGGCTACATCAATCGTCATGTAGCCTATCACGGGTGACTTAAAAAAAAAAAAAGCATGTACGGCTAATGGCGGCCCCCATAGGGAGCCGCCATTTGCGTTCCGTATTTGGTCCCTGTAGTCTACGTAAAGATTTACGTAGACTACGGCAAAAATAAGGGCAACGCAAATAGCGTTACCCTTATTTTCGCCGCAGTCTACGTAAATCTTTACGTAGACTACAGGGACCAAATAAGGAACGCGAATGGCGGCTCCCTATGGGGGCCGCCATTTGCGTACGCGCTTTTTTTTTTTTCAAAGTCACCCGTGATAGGCTATGTGACGATTAACGTAGCCTATCACGCCTGACTTTGCAGATCTAGCCATGATAGGCTACGTTAATCGTTACGTAGCCTATCACAGGGGCATTTTTTTTTCTTTTGTAGTTCGCGGCCGGGGAGATGGGGTGCTTCTCCCTGGCCTGAATTTTGGCCGGGCGAGGCGGGAAGTGTCCCCCCCGGCCTGAATTTCGGCCGGGCGAGGCGGGAAGCCTCCCCCCTCGGCCTGAACTTCAGGGGGAGCAGCGAAGCACCTCCCCCCCACCGTGAAGCAAGCTGCAAGACCAGGTAAGTGACTTTCATACATCCCTAGGTCTAAGGCAAAGCAGAGGTCAACCACAGGAGAACAGTCCAAAAGCAGCATAGTCCAAGGCACAGTTTCAGGGAGAGGTTTAAACCACCTCATTCTGGAGTTCTGTGGTCTGAATCCAAATTGGTGCCATGTATGCTTACACAAGAGTAAGCAAAACTAGGATGCATAACTGCACTATGCATGATTACCAGAATGTTTAGTTCGGCCCTTTCCTCTTTCTGGAGTGCTGTTCCCACCTTTTTCACCGGACTTTCCTCTTTAGCTCCTCCTTTCTCTGGCTCTCTGGCTCTGTCTCCATTTCCTTCCTCCTCTCTCCCAGATAATTCTTCTTCCTCTTGTCTCTCCTCCCCCATGTCATGTCCCTTTCTGGCCTTTTCTCCCTTTTGTTCCTCTCCTCTGTATCAACCAGCCATAGCCCATACACCACCTGACTCCTCATCCTCTCCCAGCTGTATTTCCTCTAGGTGGCCAAAATGGCCTGTATCAGATGAGTAACAACTATCTGCCTTTTCAGATTAGTCTGTCCTCATCTGCAGCCTCCCTGACTTGGTTGTTTTGAGCAAAGCGTGAACCCTGGAGGAGGTGGAGAACCCCAGCAGTAGCTCTCAATAGTGCATGGATTATATTAAAATAATATCAAAATAATTTTGCTATTATTTCCCCATCATATTTAATTGGGTGTGTGTGTGTGTGTGTGTGTGAGAGAGAGAGAGAGTGATTCATTCGTTCATTCCCTCATTCATTTAATTTCCACATACCACATTCTTTAAAAAGCCTCAGTACAGCTTTTTTGATATTTAAGATTGTGAGGTTCTACCTTAATACACATGACTATAGTGATAAAAGTCATAGCATTAAAACAACAATTGCATCACTTAACTCTAGTGCTTTGTCACCTGTTCCTCTTGGGAATCTGTAGCTACTGGGCCATTTGAAAGAAAGAAAAAAGAGGAAGTAAAAAGGATAGTCAGTTTTACCACCGCTCCTTAGTTTTATTAACACCAGAGTTCCATTTGCATAGAGTAATGGCTTCCTGTAAATTCTCTACAAAAGGAACTTAGATTTTCACACAAAATGGCTTCTGTTTTCAACATTCTGTCATTTCTTTCTTCTTTTTGGCAAGCTCATACAATCTAAATTGGTGTTTGTTTTCCTAAATAGAAACTGCCATAGTCACCCTGATGGATGATTTATGCTGAGAGAAGGACAGGGGGAGTGTGACCCTGCTTATTCTTCTGGACTTCTTAGTGGATTTTGACACCACCAACCATGGTATCCTTCTGGATAGGCTGTCTGGGTTGGAAGTATGGTGATATTGTCATTCCACTCCTACCTGGAGAACCAGTTTCAAAAGGTAGTGTTGGGGAATTACTGCTTGGTCCATGGCTTTTATGTTATGTGGGCCGACAAAGTTCTATCTTGTTGCAGGCATATATTTTGAAAAGAAAAGCAAAGGAAAAAAACAATGGAAGAAATAAAATGGATTAAGCCCAGGCACCTATAGAAAAAGGTCTATTATAGTTCTTTTATATTGGCCTGACACGTTTTGGAAACATTGATTTACTTCTTCTGGGGCTTATCTTGTAGTCATTTGTAGTGACTACAAGATAAGCCCCAGAAGAAGGAAATCAATATTTCTGAAACACATCGGGCCAATATAAAAGAACTATAATAGACCTTTTTCTATAGGCGCCTGGGCTTTCTCCATTTTATTTCTTCCATTTTTTTTCCTGTACACATGCCTCCCCTCCTTTTTTTATCAGCATGTATTTTGAACCAGCTGAAGTTCTCCAAAGCAGCCTCATTTACAGTGCATTGCATAAGTCAATCCTAGAGGTTACCAAATACCTGTGTTCAGGATAGGAATGTTCATCATGGGGAAATCTGACCCTTTTAGGGCCTGATGGATTCCCATGATGCCCTGGCTCAGCTTTGTGAGCAGAGCTGGGGGTTTGATCCTGAAATCCAGGAACAACTCATAAATGAATTTGCAGAAGGGGGGGGGGAAAGTTCCCAGCACTGAGTGACTGACCCTCTCCTGATGAGGATCAGGCAGCAGCAGGAGTAGTCAAGGTAACACGCAAGAGGTCAAACACAGTAAATCAATCAGGTAAGTTACACAGTCCAGAAGCAGGGTCGCTAGGCAGTCCAGAAGGGCAGTAAACAGAGCTTCAATCACAGGACACTATCCAGGAGACAAGGTACATAGCAAAGGCTGGATGGACCATGCTGTTCCAACTCTGGCTGGTTTTCTAGTGAAGACTTTTAAGCCCAAAGCCAGCTGGACATCACCCAGAGCTCGGCTGCAGAAATCAGAGCTCATTTCCAGAGTCCTACTCCTGAGGAGTTGCTTTCTCCTGAACAGACATTTTCTGGAGGCGAGCACTCCTTGCACTCAAGGTGACGATGCTCCTGAAGATCAGGGGGTGGCTCAACCTCTCTTTCAGAGGCAGAGTCCCTTTCTCCTAACAGGGATGGCCCTGCAACCACCTCCCCCAAGGGCTCAGCCTCCTGTGGGTCTGCTAGTGGTAGCAGTCCCTGATCTTGTTGCCCTGGGCTTCTGGGGCCTCCAGCTCCTCCACTAAGGAAGACTCTTCTAGTCGTTGCATGACACAGATGGGCCTAGAAGCAGTGCTACCACCACAACCACAAGTTATCCCCAGGCAGTCTTACCCTGCAGGACAGCCACACTCTGTAAGAAAGTTGAGCTTTTCTGTCAAATTTCCAATAATGCAATGCCTGGGAGTGTTTGATGGTGCTCGGCTAACTTACAAAGTGTACTGCCAAGTGATGGCAGTGATGATACAGGGTGGGAATTGGTGCTGGGTAGGCCATCAGGAGCATTGAGGTGAGCTGATGGTCCGCTCAAGCCTGGCTCTGGCTCTTGCACCGTGTTCCTTAATTCTAAATGTATGCCTTTTGCCCTTTATTCTGGTTGATGGATCTATGGGTTCAAGCAAAAAATGAAGTTGTTCCTGAAATCCTGAAGTCTGTCTGTCTCTGTGCTAGCCTAAGGCACAATCCAAGACAGACTTATATAGCTCCCTCAGCAGACTATGAGTTTGGCACATCTAATATTGCTTACCATTGTGTGTTGGGTCCTCATCTTGGCAAATAGCCTTCAGAAAAAGATATTTTCATTAATTTTGGGATGGAAGGTTAGGATGTGAGAGCCCATCCCAGCTTGGGTTCTCCAGGCACCAGCCGAGCTCTCCCCCCACTCGCTGGCCCTCTGGGCTGCAATCAAGCCCCCCCCCCCCCGTGGCTACATAGACTTATATGCAAAAGGTGCTGTGCATCACCCACATACCCTAGTTTCACAGCGCTATTTTGCTTATATGTCTATGGGCAAGCACTTGCTGATGGCCATGTTTTTTTTAAAAAAATGGCGATTGGGACAGAGACAAACAGGCCTGGGTAAGTTGTGGGCTGCTTACCAAGTGCAGAGTGGGGGCTCGACTGTAGCCTGGAGGGCGAGCGAGCAGCGGGGAGCTTGGCGGGCACAGGTCAGGGGATGCAGGCGCCAGCGGCCCAACAGATTTGCGGACTGAAACAGCTGCCCGGGCCATCCCTAATGGAAAGTCTTGATCACAAACTCTTGTTTTGATGTGTTGTAGCTATTTGAATATAGTGCATCAAATGTAATGTTCACATGACAGCAATTAACCACCAGAGAATGTCAGATTTGAATAGTTTCTATAGGGCTCATATAAAAGGGGAATTTTGCAAATGGTTATATCCAGTTAATGTGGTTCCCTCTTTCTGGAGGACTTTTGGGAGTATTTTCCCCCACGGGGGCAATACAGAAAGAAGATGTGTCATTCAGGTTCTTAGTGCACCCACCATACCTGTAAATCAGGTATCTCTGCAGTAGTGCTCCATTGTGAGCCTCTTTGTAGCCTGTTCAGCTGAAGCTACTGTACTGTTTTTTCACTGTATGAAAAAAATAGTCTTCCTTCTTAGTAAGGTTATCACACAGCCAATCAGGTTTGGCTATATGATTTGTTTACCGACAGTAAACAAAGCTAGTTCGGCATGAGGAGAATGGCTATTCAGTAACCACTGCCTTCACTCCGAATTAGCTTTATTTGGCATCAGGGCTTTTGTCACATAGCCAAATCTGATTGGCTGTGTGATTGACACTGTTTGTAGGAAGCAGAAAAGGAAGAAAACAAGAACAAAACCGCAACTGATTGTGGCTGCAATCAGAGTAAGAATAGTGCACTTTTGGGAATCTTTGAGGAAAAAGCCAATTTGTCATGCCAGAAGTGTTCTCTGGAGAATGCTTGACTGGGCCTTAAATTTCAGTGAGTCTTATCATTTATTTATAAGTTTTTGGAAATGAAAGATTTCCTGGAGGGGCAAATAGAACAGGTAACACCTATTGAGAATGAGTCCAGCTTGCTCCAAAATGTATTTACAGATACCTTATTATAAGCAGAGGAACATAGGAAAATAGAGAGCTGCCTTATACTGAGGCAGACCATTGGTCTATCTAGCCCTGTATTGCTGACACGGACTAGCAATGGCTCTCAAGGGTTTCAGGAAGATTCTTTCCTTGACCTACCTGGAGAAGCCAGGGATTGAACCTGGGGCCTTCTGCATGCCAAGCATGTGCTCTATCACACTGAGCTATGGCCCCTCCCATAATGGAACATAGAGATCTCCCTAGGTGAGATACCTTAGTTAAGGATTTAAGTGGTGCAATTACAGTCAGGGCCAGAAATATTGGAACAAGGATAGCTGTTTTGGCAGTTGGCCTCTGTACACCACCACATTGAAGTTGAAAGGAAACATACCCAGATGGGAGTGAAGTCAGGACTTTCAGCTGTAATTCAAGGGGTTTGACAAAAGTGGGGCACTAACCATTCAGGAAGGACAGCCAGTGGCATGCACACACCCTCATCGTTGGTGGCTCATAAGTAATGGAACGAATGGCTGACAAACAGCTGCATGGCCAGATGTGGCCTGTTTCCTGGGTGCCCCATGACCAATCAAGCAGATAAAAAGCCTGGAGGTGGTTCTGAGTGTTACATTTGCATTTGGTAGCTGTTCACTGGAACTCTCAACTAGGGGTGCACGAAAGTCACTTACCTGTCCTCAAAGCTTTTGGCGGTGGGGGGGAGGCGCTTCGCTGCTCCCCCCGTGGAGTTCAGGCTGGGGGGGGAGGCTTCCCACCTCGCCCGGCCGAAATTCAGGCCGGGGGGGAGGTGCCTCGCCTCGCCCGGCCGCGAACTAAACAGTTAAAAAAAAAAAATGCCCCCGTGATAGGCTACGTGACGATTAACGTAGCCTATCATGGCTAGATCTGCAAAGTCAGCTGTGATAGGCTACATCAATCGTCACGTAGCCTATCACGGGTGACTTAAAAAAAAAAAGCGCGTACGCAAATGGCGGCCCCCATAGGGAGCCGCCATTCGCGTTCCTTATTTGGTTGCTGTAGTCTATGTAAAGATTACGTAGTCTACGGCGAAAATAAGGGCAACTCTCGAAGACCCGCCGAACAGCCGGTCGGACCCGCCGCCGGGAGGGACATTCGCCAAAGGTAAGTCCCGTCCCGGGCGGGGTGCGGGGGGCAGGGGGGTGCGGAGAATTTCTCCCCGAAACTTGTTTGGGGGGCCGAACACGTTGGTGCTCGGCCCCCCGAAGTTTCGGGGAGAAATTCTCCGCCAACCCTACTCTCAACATGAAGTCCGAAGAGGTGTCCATGCAAGAGAAGGAGGCCATCATTAGGCTGAGGAGACAAAATAAACCCATCAGAGAGATAGCAAAAATATTGGGGGTGGCCAACACAACAGTTTGGAACATGCTGAAAAAGAAGGAATTAACTGGCAAGCTCAGCAACAGCAAAAGGCCTGGAAGACCATGGAAGACAACTAAAGTGGATGACTGCAGAATTCTGCTCATGGCAAAGAGGAACCCTTTCACAACATCTAGTCAGGTCAAGAACTAGAGGTGCACGAAACCCCACTTACCTGGCTCCACTGGGGTCTGCGGGTGGGGGGAGGCAATCCATTCCTCCCCCTGGAATCTTTGATGGGGGGTGAGGCGATCCGTTCCTCCCCCCCCCCGGAATCCTGCCTGGCCAGCTCTGCTCCGTGGCCAGTCTGTGGAGCCACCGGCAGGGCCGATCCGCAGCAAGTCCTCCACCCGCTGCCAGGCTGCTGTGGATGCAAATGGCATCCTGCGTAGGGGACATCATTTGCATCCCTACACTAGCCCATGATAGGCTACATAAATATTTACATAGCCTATCATTGTTATCATCCCCTACACCATTTGCATCCCCACTTTAGCCGTGATAGGCTACATAAATATATACGTAGCCTATCACGGGCAAGCATAGGGACACAAATGGCAGCCGTTACGATGGCTCCCATTTGCAGCCACAGCAGCCTGGCAGCAGCTGGAGCTGCCACCGCTGGAGCCGCCGCCACCGCTGCATCTGCCACCAGGTAGGTCCGTCCCGGGGGGTTTCAGTGGGGTGGCAGGGTGGGGGAGGCCGTTCCTTCATGGATTCTGAGGGGGGGGGTTCTTTAGAATCCGGCCTCACTAGAGTCCCTGGCAGAATTCTCTAACATCCCTATCAAGAATGCTCTTGCGGACATAGGCATGTCATTGTCAACCTCTACAGTCAAGAGACAGCTTTATGAATGTAAATACAGAGGCTTCACAACAAGGTGCAAACCACTGGTAACGCTCAAGAACAGAAGGCCAGATTAGCCTTTGCCAGCAAACGCCTAAAAAAGCCTGCCCAGTTCTGGAATAAAATTCTTTGGACGGATGAAACCAAGATTAACTTGTACCCGAATGATGGGAAGAGAAAAGTATGGAGAAGGAAAGGAACAGCTCATGATCCAAAGCATACCACATCATCTGTCAAACATGGTGGAGGCAGTGTTATGGCATGGGCATGTATGGCTGCCAATGGAACCGGGTCATTGGTGTTTATTGTTGACCTGACTGCTGATAAAAGCAGCAAGATGAATTCTGAAGTGTGTGGGGCTATACTTTCTGCTCAGATTCAGCCGAATGCTGCCAAACTGATAGGACACTGCTTCATATTGCAGATGGATAATGACTCAAAACATACAGCAAAAGCTACCCAAGAGTTTCTGAAGGCAAAGAAGTGGGATGTTCTTCAATGGCCAAGTCAGTCACTTGATCTCAACCTAATAGAGCATGCTTTTCACTTACCGAAGACAAGACTGAAGGCAGAAAGACCCACAAACAAGAAGCAGCTCAAGCCAGCTGCAGTAAAGGCCTGGTAAAGCATCTCGAGGGAGGAAGCTCAGCATTTGGTCATGTCCATAGGTTCCAGACTTCAGGCAGTCATTGACTGCAAATAATTTTCATCCAGGTATTAAAGGCAATCCTTAAGTTTGAAATGATGTTGGTTTATTCCATTACTTATGAGCCACCAACGATGGGTGTGTGTGTATGCCACTGGCTGTCCTTCCTGAATGGTTAGTGCCCCACTTTTGTCAAGCTCCTTGAATTACAGCTGAAAGTCCTGACTTCGCTCCCGTCTGGTTGTGTTTCCTTTCAACTTCAATGTGGTGGTGTATGGAGGCCAACTGCCAAAACAGTTATCCTTGTTCAGATATTCCTGGCCCTGACTGTAGATGTTTTCTGGGGTGGGTGGGAGTTGTTTTCTTCGGTGTTGCCATTTATCCTGGTCCTTTTTTCAAGCCCTTCTTTTAAAAACAATGAATACCTATTTTGAAACCTAAATATATAAATTTTAATATTTAAACCAAAATAAATATTACCCTCCACCCAACCCCCAACCCCCGAAAAGAAATAAAGTGACTATTAATATCACCACTATGCATATTCTAAACAATTTTGTTCCCACTTATGGAATGACATTGAAGTAGGATTAGGTATCCAGTTTGATACGTTATGTGTAAACTGCAAAAGACAGATGCTCCTTTTAAGACCATAACAGTTATGGAATATGCTGGAGGTCATGAGTTCACCCATGTGATTTGTCCGCATCAGATGAGTTGCCATACCAACATTTCAAAACCTGGCTATACTGGAGCTATTCCCCTCAAGTTAATCTCACCTCCTGAGCCAGACTGTGGCCATGGACAGTTAGAGCTCTATTCAGGAGCAATTCCTTGTTGTGATTAAGATCATGTGTGGAGGAGACTGTAGCCTGCCCCCACTGCCGTGTTCCTGCAGCCCTGCCCTCTCTGTCAATGCATTGCGGTGAATGTCTTAAGAGCGGCAATTGCTGTTATGCATCACGGTTTTAAATTATGGTTGGCGGGACCTTGTGTGCATAGTGGACTCTTCTCTTCAGACCCCCCCCCCTTCAACTGAGAATAGGAGGCGTGTGGCTGGTAAGGGTGGGTCCAGGTATGGCCTTGCTGCTTCCCTCCCATAAAGAGGATAAATGGGCTTTAATCAGCATCCAAACTGGCATGAATCTAACTGTACACTATGTTCATTGTTCACCCTTCTCCAGATGCCTCCTCTCTGAGGATGGCTTGGAGGGTGGTAACAAGGGAGAGGGCCTTCTCAGTGGTGGTCCCCCAATTTTGGAATGAACTCCCCAGCAAGGTCCACATGGCACTGATATTGTTGTCTTTTCAGTGCCAGGATAAGACCTTCCTCTGCTCCCAGGCATTTGGCAGCATATGATAGGTTGTTAATCAGTTCATGGGATATTGTTTGGACATGTGTGTCTGCTCTGTTTATATGCTTGTAGCTAAACTGTTTTTATATTATGCATAATTGTGTATTTTCAAGGTTTTGAAACTCTGTAAACCATCCAGAGAGCTGTGGATATTGGGAAGTATAGAAATGTAATGCATGAAATGAAATGTTGTATTCTTTAACCAGGAGTCCCTGCCAGTTGCTGGATCAGGACATGGTGTGGGAATCTGAAGAACATCCAGTAAAAGATATTGTTCTGTAGACCAGGTAAGGGTAAAAGGAACAGGCTCCAAGTATTATTTATACTATGCTGGACAATTCAGAAACATCATACTGCTTCTCAGGATGTAAACTTGCACACCCTCATTCTTTCCAACATGCTTTTAAAAAAGCAAATGCTCATTATGAAGGTAATGGTGCCATCTAAGATTCAACACTGTTGTTGTTGCTATTGTTGAATAAATTACTCTGACTGTACAGATATCCTGACTACAACATCTAGTAACCTCATCCCCATCCTCACCAGATGTTTGTAACATCTTGCCTGGGGAGGAGATATGGAGATTTCAAAAGCTAGCAAATTTTTGTGAGCTTTGAGCTGGCCTAATAAAGATACTACACTATATGGATTTTGAAAAATCCAACAATAAATGATACAGCTTGGTATCCAGCCTAGGGGCTTTAAATATGGATAGTATAATAATTTGGCACCCACTAGATGGGAATAATATATCTATTTTCTCCTTCATAAGGATATAAAAACTCAAATTCTATGTTTCCTGAAACTAATCGAAACATACACTATATCCTATGAAGAACAGAATGAATGATCATATATTAACTTTAAATCCAATAGTTTGCTGTGGTAGAATATAAATATCTGTATTATATCAAGTCAGATCATTGGTCAATGTAGCTCAGCATTGTGTACAATGACTGGCACCAGCTCTCTAGGGTTTCAGGGCACGCTTTTTTGTTTTTGTTTTGTTTTCTCCCCAGCTCTACCTGGATTGAATTGAACTTTGGATCTTTTGCATGCAAAGCATTTACTCTAACACTAAGCTATGGCTCGTCCCCCAAATTTTAAAACCTGAACGAATCTGTTTGTTTGTACTGTTGAGGCCTCCACTAGGCCTATAATTTTTGCATCCCAGTCTATATAACATGTCCACCAGTACAACATCCTTTAACATAGATGGAATATCAGAGCAAAGAATACATAGTTAAAACTAAAGGACCATTTAGATAACCATTAAGGTTTATATTTCGAAGTCTCGGGCATATAATAGTAAGCTTTAACTATGATAACAAGGCCTTGTTAATTAATGAAATGAACATATTTTGGTGACTCTGAATAGTTTTGTGTAAAATAAACATATTCTGATGACTCTGGTTAGTTTTGTGAAACTAAAACTAACCAGTCTTGGAAAAATAGAACATGGATCTTGGAAGTAGATCATGCATATATGACTGGGTTCTGCTGGACACCTTGCTTGGCACCCAAGGGTGGGGCGGGGGCATCAAGAGTGAAGGGGGAATATGCTGGAGAAAGGCATAGCTGGATGACCAAAATGCTGGGCAAATAATTTTATTGTAGGTCCCACTTTTTTAAAAAAAAAATCTCTGTGCAGTATGTGCAAGACACTGGACCTAAGCCAGTGAGACTGCTATCAGAATTGGGCCTTCTGCTTTACCTAAGTAAAACCAATAAATGGAGCTGATCATGGACAGCATTAAAAGTGCTGGTTATGACCTATACAGCCCTGTATGGCTTGAGACCAGGCTACCTGAAGATTGCCTTCTCCCATATGAGCCTGCCCATCTTAAGATATTCTAGAGAGCCCCTTCTTTTCAGACTGCCTCTTCGGCATGTTTGGTGGTGATCCAAGAGAAGGCTTTTTCAGTGGCCACTCCCAGGCTATGGAATTCCCTGCTGAGGGAGCCTAGGTTTGCTCCCTCTCTGCCATCCTGCTAGCAGGCAAAAACTGCTTTATTCAAGAAAGCTTCTGGCCTGTACGTACGTGGGCCTGTTGGGTTGGGTGTTTTGTTTTGTGTTTTATTCTGTGATGGTTGTGTTTGTATTGTATTGTATTTTAATGTATTGTTTTATTGTTTTAAGCAATTTGAATTGTGCCTGTAAGATGCCTTCTTTTTGGTAGAAAGTTGGGATACAAATCAAATAAATAAATATCAATACATGAAAAAGGGATAATTATTCCTCCTCCTCCTCCTCCGTGATGTTGAATTTTTCTTAATATACTCCATTTATTTTTGATGAACTACTAATGACTAACAAGGATACCTCCATTTAGAATAATGGATAATTTCATTGGAATTATGATGCCAGCTTTCTAATTATCAATTACTTTTCAATACAGTTTGCCTAAGGCAGCCACTAAGAACCCTCCCTAGAATGACAAAGGTCCCCTTCACTACCACCACACAATTTTTCTGTGCCATGTTGAGAAGTGAAAAGTCGATGTTCCAGTCCAAACAAGTGTGAAATTAACTATACACAAAATACATTTTAAAAAGAAGAAACAAGCCTTTGCTGGCTGCTTTTTTTAATTTAAAGTTTACTGAGCAATGCGTTTTAGAAAGTGGTTTGATATTTTATGCCAGCCAAATTAAAGAAATTATCATCTCAATATTCAGGCAGGTATATGAGGTTGGACTCGATGGTCTTGTAGACCCCTTCCAACCCTACTATTCTATGACTATTCTATGAGGTATTGGAGATGGAAAATGGTAAAAACAAACAAACAAATAAATATTTATTTTCAATATAAAAAATATTTAAATAAATATTTATTTATTTATTTGTAACTTGATCTTGACAACAAGGATGACATACTAGATAGAAGTCACACACACACACACACACACACTTTATTTTTAGCTCCTTTGTTTACATCCCCTGCCCTTCCTACATCTTTCTCCCTTAGTCTTTCTC
The DNA here is from genome assembly GCF_057233095.1 of Heloderma suspectum. Lineage (NCBI taxonomy): Eukaryota > Metazoa > Chordata > Lepidosauria > Squamata > Helodermatidae > Heloderma > Heloderma suspectum. The sequence goes on from NC_139465.1 coordinate 31,496,769, forward strand.
CCTGTGCCTCATGTAATGTTTAACCATTAGGAGCAACCTACAGAAACTCTAAAGCAGAGGTAGGCAACACTTGGCATTGTGGCTGCATGAGGCCCTCACCCCCATACCCTGCTGCAGCCTTCACTGCTGCTTCTGACTGAGCCACCAAAATTTGTGGTGGCAGGAACAAAATAATTGCCAGTTTGCTGCTGATTTTCAGCAACAAAACACTAAGAAAGCCCCGAACAGCCAACTCTCACTTGAAAACAAGCCAGGTTTGGATATTTTAGGCTACCATAACAGTTCACTACTCCCACATAAGCCAGATCTTACTCAAAAACTAGCAACATTTGGATTTCAGGCTTCCTAAGTGGTTTATAACTGAAAACCAGCAGCAAGCAGGCATTTTTATTCCCCTGGCAACACACAGAGTGCAGGGAGGAGCCCATGGAGAGGGCAAGATGCAAAAATGGCTTCAGGATCCTCCCCTCGCCAAGTTGCCCACCTTTGCTCTAAAGAGACACAAGACTCAAAACACAAATAGAGGAAATGAACACCTACATTTCTAATGAAATTATGCTAAGCTGAAATCATTTTGGAACAAGGTGACTACAATTAATGATATTATTGTATATGAAATCCTTCTGTTACTGATTATTTTTCTTTGGGGTTATGTCCAATCTGCTCATAATGAACTCATAGAGATTCTTTTAATTGCAGCCAGAATCTGCATTGCTAGACACTGGGAAATGGTTAGGTCCCCATCTGTTAAGGAATGGTTACAAAAAGTCTTTATTATGGAGATGAAGCAGCTTATGAGACACATATGATTCTCTCAAGCTGTACAATTCAAAGATTTCCTGATGTCTGGAATCCTTTTTATACTTTATTGGATTAACAAATGTCCATATTCCGTTATGAGCAGGCACTCCACCATCTTCCTGAACTGCACTAAACTATGCTGTGTTTATTTTATTTTATTTTATTTTTCAAAAGAATAATGATTTTTTACAACAACAACAAACACAACATATAATTGTGGACGGCCAGGCAGCATAAGAAAAGATCTGATTATTTTCTGGCTTCCACAGAAATCAACAACACAATCAATTTTAAAACTAATGAAGCTCCAATCCATCACAGAAGGTATGTCCAGGAACATTGGCAGAATCCTCAGACCGTATGTTGCTAAAACAATCCACTTCTGAAAGAACACCACAGGCTTCTTGTCAGAGCTTACGCAGCCATCATCAAGTAGGAGCCAGAAGCTGGAACCAGGAGCCAATGGGATCAAACTGGGACCCAGAACCAGACAGTCAGACCCAGAGAGCAAGCAAAGAGCCAGAAAATACTTATTACTAAGGCAAAGTCCCAGTCTGGACAGGAAGGCTTTATAGCTGTTTCCACAGGGGAGAGTCAAGGGCTAATTTCAGTAGATGGAGTCATTCATGCCTGGGAACCTTTTACTGCCTTCTCCTAATTGTAGCCCAAGTGACTCACCAAATGGTGCAGGCGGGGCATTGGTTCTTGGTGCTTCTTCAACTAAGTGGATTAAAGAAGTTCCATGTTTAGGTTATTTTGTTCCATAAATATGAGCAAAATAACCCTGGGTCCTGTTTTAGATTCAAAGTGGGCATTTTTTTAAGACCACACAGGCCCAACCCTTTGTTGCTTCCAGACATGACCACTGTGTGTGATTATAAAATTCCTACACTCTGCTCTACATTTGCTCTAAATTTTTTTGCATATGGTCACCCAATATCTTCTGCAATTTTTATGGAGCGATGATTCTGAAAGTTTGAGTTCCACAGGGTAAACATATTCCTGGCCAAGTATCGCCTCAGCCTTTGAAGAGAAATCCATCAGAGGCAGATTCCATAAGTATCCTTAGTTCCAATCCCTGTTCAGACATGCCATTCATTGTGGGCGACACCTGGGTCTCAGCCTAACCTACCTAACAATGTTGTTGTGAGGATAAAGGGGGGCATGTATGTTTCCGTGAACTCCTTAGAAGTGGGCAAAAAATAATAACAAATAAAATCTGACATAAATAAACCATCAGTGAACACTTTAACCTTCATTGACCATACCATCAAGGAGTTCAAAGTGCTTTCCTTAAACAAATTAATTCTGGTGGATGGTTGGAATATGAAGTAAAATAACAAGTAGTGATACAAAGGTTTAATTGCATGTAATAAAGTCTCCATAGGGACTATGGATCCCTCTCATTATAAAACTGAATGGGAGAAATTAAAGTACATTACTGTAAGAATGAAAATTCCTCAGAGGTTTAGGTGATTTTTCGAAGTATCCCTATGGGAAGTGGATAAAACCCTTGCTAAGATAATGTTTAATATCTATTTTCTCTTTCCACAGATTTTTTTCACACTTGTGAGGGATGCATGCTCCTCCATACAATATCTCCACACATTCAATCACTGAATTGTTATAGAACAATGAGTTATATAACATGTGTGTGTGTGTGATGCCAATGAGTTATTATATATCACTCATTGGCATGAGATTGGAACAGAGGTTCCCAGAATGTCAGTTTAGACAGGGGGACCCCTAAGTTCAAAAGAATTTTGAAAAAAAAATCAAGTGCAAAGGCAGGTAAAACATTTTCTCCATTATTTTTAAAGGCCTGGACAATATGGAAGGGCAATTATTGTCAGGGTGGAAAGTGAGCCGATAGAACCCCAGAGCAGTTCTGATTCTGAGGAGGATCAGCAATCCGTGGGAGAGGAGCCAGCTCATACCTCACAGGCACAGCAGCTGGCAGAGATTCCTCCTGCCAGCATTCCTGAGATAGATAGTGATCCTAGCAGTGAGAAAGTGCAGGAGGGGGGCTTGCTAGATGCTAGATGCAGACGCAGGGAACGACGAGCAATGGAAGGTGTGGAAAGGAGGCGTAGCACCCATTTGGCGCGCAAGCAACGGCCGCCTCCTGTGGACCCAAGGGAAAGAGGGAAGATCTCTCCCTAGCCCATAAGTTCAGGGTCTTCAAGTGATTCTCCTTCAAATGGGGATCAACTGCCTACCTGGAGCATAGGCTACTCTACTGTTCATTGCTTAGTCACTGGTGATTAGCATCTGAAAAAGTCATAAGTTGTAAAAGGATTAGAGTCTTGAAAAGAATCCTTTCGTCTGTGTCTTGAATTGTCTTGGAGTAGACTGAAAGAGGCCACTAGGGCGCTCCTGACAATGATCATGTTTTGGTAGTAAACTAAACACACCCCTGGCTTCTTTTCCAACCCCCTTCCTCTGTTTTTCCCCTGTGTCTGTTTTCTTTTCTTTTCTTTCTTGAAAAAAAAATTAAAATTCATTTTTAAAGATTGGAACCCCCTTAGAAATAGTGACCAGTCAAGTCTGTCATTTGTAAAGCACCATGTATACAGATGATACAAAATGAACAAACAAACAAATAACCCTACCCAAGTTTTAGATCATCAGGAAATGTCTTGTTCTCTGTCCCACCACCATTGGAGGCCATCTTGGTGGGAATGTGAGACAGGGCCTTCTTGGTGGTTGCTGCCAAGTTCTGAAACTCCCTGCAAAGAGATGCCAGCCTAGTTCCATCTCTGCTGTACTTCTCCTGGTTAGCAAGGCACCTCCCCACCCCCCAGACAGGCTTTTGGCTTTTAAGATGACTTATTTGCTGTCATAGGTTTTGAACAGGTGGATGCTGTTTATTTCTTTGTTATTGATGTTTGTTGTTTTATATTTTAATTAAACTTTTGTATTTTATCTGCATGCTTCTTGTTAGCTGCCATGAGAACTATTTTTTTTTTTTAGTGGAAAGGCAAAATGTATAAACCTTCCCTGTGAAAGTTGTATGGATTAGAAAGAGAGAGTGAAAGAGCTGTGTTTTCCTTGAAACGTCAGACAACGGCACCTTCAAAGTAGGGATGTACGAAACACCTACCTGGCTCTGCTCTGGGCAATCTGCAGAGGGGGGAGGCGCTCCGTCCCTCCCCCAGGAATCCTCAATGTGGGGGGAGTCACTCCATCCCTCCCCCCGGAATCCTGCCCATCTGACTCCGCTCCGCGGCCAAGCTGCAGAGCCACCAGCCGGGACATCCAGCCACTGGGCAGCCCTGCAGGGACACAAAGGGCGGCTGTCATAGCCGCTGCCATTTGCGTCCCTGTATTGAGCCGAAGTGGCTTAGTGGTTAAGATGCTGAACTACAGACTGGAAGGTCGGCAGGTCAGCAGTTCGAGACCCGAGTGCTGCGTGACGAAGTGAGCTCCCATCTTCAGTCCCAGCTTCTGCCAACCTAGCAGTTCGAAAGCAAGAAATTGCAAGTAGATAAATAGGTACCGCCTCGGCGGGAAAGGTAACAGCGTTCCGTGCACCTTGGTGTTCAGTCATGCTGGCCACATGACCACGGAAGTGTCTTCAGACAGCGCTGGCTCTTCGGCTTAGAAATGGGGATGAGCACCGCACCCTAGAGTCGGACACGACTGGTTGGGGACACCTTTACCTTTTTACTGAGCCGTGATAGGCTACCTAAGTATTTATGTAGCCTATCATGGCAGGGGGGGAAACTCCAGCATACACAAATGGCGGTAGCCACCGCCATTTGCTTATGCTGGGTTCCCCCCCCCCCCCGCTGTGATAGGCTACGTAAATACTTACATAGCCTATCATGGCAGGGGGAAAAAAAAAACCTGCGTACGCAAATGGCAGTAGCCGCCACCATTTGCATACACTAGGTTTCCCCCCCCCCCGCCGTGATAGGCTACGTAAATACTTACGTAGCCTATCACAGCTCAATACAGGGACACAAATGGCGGTGGCATTTCACGGCGGCAAATCACGGCGCCATTTGTGTATGCTGGGTTCCGCCCCCCGCCGTGATAGTGATAGGCTACGTAAATACTTACATAGCCTATCACGGCCTCCGCAGGGATGCAAATGGCATCCCTGCGTTAGCCGTGATAGGCTACATAAGTATTTACGTAGCCTATCATGGCTATGAAGAGGAGGAAGTGAATGGCGGCCGTAGGACGGCCGCCATTCGCAAAGCAGCGTGTATGGGAGGAGGTAAGTGCTCCGTTTCGCATGCCTTTCATGGGTTGGGGGGCAGAGGCTTCATTCCGAAATGGATTTCGAGGGGCTGAATGCACTGGCATTCGGCCTCACCGAGATCTGTTGCGGAATTCACTGACATCCCTACTTCAAAGATGCAGTTCTTTCTGCTGGGTCGCATTGCTTTACAGAGCAATGCCAGTTTTCCTGCATTTCTCCAGAAGCCCCCTGCCCTGCCACCAGGGAAAATGACATTTCATTTCATTTGTTACTAATCCAGTTGCGAGCTACACCAGTTACAGCCTTTGGTGGACTTTTGTTGTTGCTGTGATAACTCGCATGCATTTACCTTGAAAGGTTGTCCCAGAGAGGAAGGCCAGGATCTCTTCTTGATCATCTCACAGTGCGGGACACAGAACAACGGGCTCAAGTTACAGGAAGCCAGATTCCTGCTGAACAAACTTCCTGACTGTTAGAGCAATACGACAATGGAACACATTACCTAGAGAGGTAGTGGTCTCTCCCACACTGGAGGCGTTCAAGACGAGGCTGGACAGCCATCTGTCAGGGATGTTTTGACTTGGATTCCTGCATTGAGCAGGGGGTTGGACTCAGTGGTCTTCTAGGCCTCTTCCAACTCTACTATTCTTATGATTCTATGATCTATGTTACTCTCTCTATAAAAATACCTGAGTATGGTCTCAGACATTTATTACATTTTTATGATCATAGTTTCCCCTTTGCATGTCTTTCTGAGTTATGTATGTCTCACAGTGACCTCCTTTGCAGCTCTCTTGCCCTTAGGTCAAAAGACCAACAACTGCCTAACAAGGGCTGACATAGCTATGCAGTGCTGCTAGGTCATGGAGAAAACTGGGTAAATGGTGCAAGAAATAGACATGAATACTCATTTTACATTTGGTCACAAGCACATTATAGTATTTTGCTGCAAACACAGCTGCGACTTTCATTGGTAAGTATGGACAGATAGATTAAAAAAAATAGGGGGAAGAGTGGGAAATAGGGGTGGATGAAAGTCCCTTACCTGTCCTCCAAGGTTGTTCACGGTGGGGGGGAGGCGCTTCACTGCTCCCCCCGCGAAGTTCAGGCCGGGGGGGGAGGCTTCCTGCCTCGCCCCGGCCGAAATTCAGGCCGGGGGGGAGGCTTCCCGCCTCGCCCGACTGCGAACTCGAAAGTTAAAAAAAAAAAAAGCCCCCTGATAGGCTACGTCACGATTAACATAGCCTATCACGGCTAGATTTGCAAAGTCAGCTGTGATAGGCTACGTCAATCATCACGTAGCCTATCACGGGTGACTTAAAAAAAAAAAAAACCAGCGCATACGCTAATGGCGGCCCCCATAGGGAGCCGCCATTCACGTTCCTTATTTGGTCACTGTAGTCTACGTAAAGATTTACGTAGACTACGGCGAAAATGAGGGCAACCCTATTTGCGTTGCCCTTATTTTCGGCGTAGTCTACATAAACCTTCACGTAGACTACAGCGACCAAATAAGGAACGGGAATGGCGGCTCCCTATGGGGGCTGCCATTATCCGTACGTGCTTTTTTTTTTTTTAAGTCACCCGTGATAGGCTAGGTGACAATTGACGTAGCCTATCACGGCTGACTTTGCAAATCTAGCCGTGATAGGCTACGTTAATCGTCACGTAGCCTATCAGGGGGCGTTTTTTTTTTCTTTTATTGGAATGGCGGCGGCGGCAGCCGGTCGAAAGACCGGCTGCCGCTCCCACCCCGCACGAACACCCGACGAACTGCCGGCCGGACCCGCCGCCAGGAGGGACATTCGGCGAAGGTAAGTCCCGTCCCGGGGGGGAGCGGGGGGGTGGAGGATTTCTCCACGAAACTTGTTCGGGGGGCCGAACACGTTGGCGCTCGGCCCCCCAAAGTTTCGGGGAGAAATTCTCCGCCATCCCTAGTGGGAAAGAAATGGCTGCCCTATATAATTCAGTCACTCACAGTTCAACTTCAGTCTTTGAATAGTGAAGAACAAAATGTATTTCATTTATTTCTGAGAAGTGGATCAGACATGCATGATGACAGCAACAAGTGATGCCCCACATGTAGGAATGGACCAGCACAGAAGCCCTTTTCATGCATTACTTGTGTTCAGTGGAGGCTGGTGGCTCTGTTTTCAGTGGGGCTGCAGATCCATTCTGGGTTTCGCTCAGAACCAACCAGAACCCTAAAGGAGCTATCCAAAATGCTGAACCCTATCCCCCAAATGAGTTTAGCACATTGGAAAGCTCCTTTAGAGTTCTGGCTGGTTCTGACTGAAAGCTGAAATGCCCCACCAAAAACAGAGCCGATGTTCTCCACCACTTGTGTTTGCAGACACTGCATGGGGGAAGCCTAGGGACATCGATTTTTATGTGTGTAGGCTTACCTGGGACCCTCTGTGATTACTGAAGCCCATCTGAAAGTGTTTGGGCAGAACCAACAGCTTTCTGAACAATGACATTGGGTGGCCTGGTGGCCTTTTTCTTTTCTTTTAATAGAGGACAGTCCTTTATTTGAACAGCTGCCAGAGGACAATTCTCTATTTTGAAGGCACCCTCTGTTTGAAGGGCTTTCCAGTCCAAGTCCAATTCAAAGATAAGGAACCATCAGAAGGAAGAGCTGGGCCTTGAAGTTGTCCATCAAGAACACCTGGGCAGTACACTGAGCAAGACACACAGATCACCTGGTCACAGAAAACCACCCTATGGTGTGACGTACTGTATTTCTATTTAAATTATAATAATTATTTCCTAATTTCCATCTATACATATACATTATAATATGCAAATATTATGCAAATTGGCATCCTATTTTGTCCACCTTTTAAGGTGGTGCACAAGCAGCCACACTGATGATCTCTCAGCCATTAAGAAAGAGAGAGTGAGATAATTTGGACAGACACTCTAGCATTTGTACTTTGAGCGACATAAAAAAGTGTGCCAGCCTATGTGACATACTGTCTCAAATCCGAGAATTCCTTTGTTCCTGCTAGCATTTCCTGTGCATGGGCAGGAGGAACCAACATGGAGTGGCAGCCAATTGGAAGCAGGAGGGCAGGGGAAAATAAATGGAGACATTGAGACTGGGCAGTGGCAGAGATCCAGAATTGTTGCTGGGATTTACAGGCCCCAGAACATTTATTTATTTATGTATTTATTTATTTATTATTAAATTTATTAATCGCCCATCTGGCTGGTCACCCAGCCGCTCTGGGCGATGTACAACATACAATAAAAACAGTTTAAAACAATAAAATTCTACAATAAAAACATTTTCTAAAATACCCTAACCCACCCCAAATGCCTGTCTGAACAACAACGTTTTTAATGCACAATGGAAGCTCATTAAAGAGGGGGCATGACGGAGTTCCCTAGGGAGGGAGTTCCACAGAGTGGGGGCCACCACAGAAAATGCCCTCTCCCTCGTCCCCACCAGTCTAGCTGTCCTGGCTGATGGGACAGAGAGAAGGCCATCCGAGGCTGATCTTGTTAAGCGGCCTGTCTGGTGCTGCTGGAGGCGCTCCTTAAGATAGGCTGGGCCGGAACCATATAGAGTTTTAAAGGTCAAAACCAACACCTTGAATTTGGCCCTGAAAACAACTGGTAACCAGTGCAACTCCTTCAGCACTGGAGTGATGTGATCTCGCCGGCGGCTGTCTTTAATCAGGCAAGCTGCTGCATTCTATACTAGTTGCAGTTTCCGAACCGTCTTCAAGGGTAACCCCACGTAGAGCGCATTACAGTAGTCTAAACGAGAGGAGACCAGGGCATGTACTACTAGGGGTGCACGAAAGCCACTTACCTGGTCTCGCAGCTTGTTCGTGCTGGGGGGGAGGCGCTTCGCTGCTCCCCCCAAAGTTCAGGCTGGGGGGGAGGCTTCCCGCCTCGCCCGGCCGAAATTTAGGCTGGAGGGGAGGCTTCCCTCCTCGCCCGGCCGAAATTCAGGCCTGGGAGGAGGTGCCTCGCCTCGCCCGGCCGCGAAATAAAAAGTTAAAAAAAAAAACCGCCCCCGTGATAGGCTACGTGACGATTAATGTAGCCTATCACGGCTAGATCTGCAAAGGAACGAGGAGAACAAGGAAGGAGCATTCACCCCTATCCAGAGCCCTCCTCATATCATCTACCAAGGCGACCAAGGCCATTTCTGTTCCATGCCCAGGCCTGAAGCCCGACTGAAATGGGTCTAGATAATCAGTTTCTTCCAAGTGTGCCTTCAACTGCACCGCCACCACCCGCTCAATCACCTTGCCCAAAAATGGCAGATTTGAGACTGGGCAAAAGTTGTTCAAAACTTGGGGATCCAAGGAGGGCTTCTTTAAGAGTGGTCTTATCAGTGCCTCCTTGAGGGCTGATGGCATCACTCCCTCCTCAAGGGAGGCGTTCACCACCACCTTGATACCCTCACCCAGTCTCTCTCTGCAGCCCATAATGAGCCAAGATGGGCAAGGATCAAGTAAGCAGGTGGTCGGCCGTACCGATGAAAGCACCTTGTCCACTTCATCAGGAGGAAGAAGCTGGAACTGATCCCACAAAACCGGTTTGCCACAGGCCGCCTTTTGCTCACTAACTGTATCCACAGCGTGCAGAGTAACACACCTAATCTGATCAATTTTATCTGCAAAGTGCCTTGCCAAGGCCTCACAGGAGGCCTTAGAATGTTCCAGTGGTTCCGGAGCCACAGGACCGACCAGGCTCCGGACCACTTGGAACAGCCTCCTGGGACAGCACTCTGCAGACGCGATGGAGGCAGCATAATATTCCTTTTTTGCTGCCTTCACAGCCACATGATAGGCTGAAGATACAGCTCTAGCCCATGTCTGATCGTCTTTGGAGTGAGACTTCCGCCACCGGCGCTCTAGCCGTCTCACCTCCTGTTTCAGAGCTCGTAACCGCGGATTGAACCATGGTGCAGTCCGAGCCCTGTTCAGGGGGAGAGGGCATTTCGGAGCCACCTGATCTAATGCCCCAGTGATTGCGGCATTCCAGCCACCCACCAGGGTCTTGACCGAGTGGCTGTTGGCATGCCCCAGAGAATCCCCAAGCACGTTCAGGAATCCATTTGGATCCATAAGACGCCTGGGGCAGACCATTTTAATGGGTCCTCCACCCCTGCGGAGGGGTTGTGGAACCGAGAAGTCCAATGTCACCAGATAGTGATCTGACCATGACAAGGGGGTGGTGGATATACCCCCGACTTCCAGATCACTCCCCACTTCTCCAGAAACAAACACAAGATCTAGTGCATGGTCAGCTACATGGGTGGGCCCAGTTAGAATATGGTGCAGCTCTCAGGAGGCCATGGTCTCCATGAAGTCCCGAGGTGCTCCTGTGAGGATGGCCTCTGAATGTACGTTGAAGTCCCCCAACACCAGTAAGTTAGGGGACTGTACACGCACATCAGAGACCACCTCAAGCACCTCGGTCAGGGAGTCAGTCGTGCAGTGGGGTGGACGGTACACGAGCAGAATCCCCAGACTGCCCTTTGGGCCCAACCTCCAGTACATGCACTCAGCAACCTTGGTCTCCCGGAGAGGGGGTCTGGTGAAGACCAAGGACTCTCAGTAGATAATAGCCACTCCCCCTCCCTGATCCCCAGCCCTCGGCTGCTGTGCATATGAAAATCCAGCTAGACACATGGCTGCAAGGGTTGGAGCAGCAGCCTCGGCCAGCCAGGTCTCTGTAATACATGCCAGGTCTGCACCCTCATCCAGGATCATGTCATGGATGAGGGAGGTTTTCTGAGTAACAGACCTGGCATTGCAGAGCAGCAAATGAAGGCCAGAAGATGAGGTCACGCCTCCCCCAGCCATCCTTTGGCTCTGGACAGGCCCGGAGCAGGGGACAGATACTACACATCTCTCCCTTGTTCCCCTTACCTGGCATGGCCTGCCCCTAGCGCTCCACCAGCGCCTGCCGCCTAGCCTCAGTATCTTCTGGCCCCCAACACTCCACCCACTGCCTCCATCAGGTGGACACATGCCCCCTCACTCCCGCCTATCAGGCAGGCTACCCACCCCTAAAACCACAACTAAATCCCCCAGGAAAAAGAAAACACACACACACACCAATTAAAAATCCCCTTAAAAATAATGCCAGGCCAGAGTCCACAGGGAAGGCCAGGTGGTGGTGGTGGTGGCAGCGGCGGTGGCAGTGGCAGCAGCAGCAGGCCCGGCAGCAGCAGCAGTCCCGCCTCTTCCCCGGTGGTGGTGGTGGCCTCTCCTGCAGGCCCTGGCTCTCCCAGGCCACCTCAGCCAGCCAGCTTATGTAGCCCCTCCAGGGAGGGCAGGTGGAACAGCACAGCTGGCTCGGTACCTGGGGGCCTGGTCCTGCAGGGACAGGCGGTCTGCCAAGCAGAAGTCTCCAGGGAAGGCCTGGTGGTGGTGGTGGCGGCGGCGGCGGCAGCAGGCCCGGCGGCAGCAGGCCCGGCGGCAGCAGGCCCGCCTCTTCCCCGGTGGTGGTGGTGGCCTCTCCTGCAGGCCCTGGCTCTGCATATATGGAAGTGAAGGTTAAATGACACATTACATTAAATATATAGTGTTTAGCTGGCCCTCAACTTTTTCTTTACTCACAAGTAAAATGAGTGTGCAGAGATCTCCCACCCACTTCCCTCTTGATATCCTCCACTCCATCCGGAGATTTAAAACAAACAAAACATCAATTGGCACCAATCTGGATCAGGGCCCAAAACGCTTATTATGAGTAAAGAGAATGTTGAGGGAAAACTGCACACTATATATTTATTTATTTATTTATTTATTATTAAATTTATTAATCGCCCATCTGGCTGGTCACCCAGCCACTCTGGGCGATGTACAACATACAATAAAAACAGTTTAAAACAATAAAATTCTACAATAAAAACATTTTCTAAAATACCCTAACCCACCCCAAATGCCTGCCTGAACAACCACGTTTTTAATGCACGACGGAAGCTCATTAAAGAGGGTGCATGGCGGAGTTCCCTAGGGAGGGAGTTCCACAGAGTGAGGGCCACCACAGAAAAGGCCCTCTCCCTCGTCCCCACCAGTCTAGCTGTCCTGGCTGATGGGACAGAGAGAAGGCCATCCGAGGCTGATCTTGTTAAGCGGCCTGTCTGGTGCTGCTGGAGGCGCTCCTTAAGATAGGCTGGGCCGGAACCATATAGGGTTTTAAAGGTCAAAACCAACACCTTGAATTTGGCCCGGAAAACAACTGGTAACCAGTGCAACTCCTTCTGCACTGGAGTGATGTGATCTCGCCAGCGGCTGCCTTTAATCAGGCGAGCCGCTGCGTTTTGTACCAGCTGCAGTTTCTGAACCGTCTTCAAGGGTAACCCCACGTAGAGCGCATTACAGTAGTCTAAATGAGAGGAGACCAGGGCATGTACTACCGATGGGAGCAGATGGTTGGGAAGGAAGGGGCGCAGCCGCCGTATCAGATGGAGTTGATACAGCGCTGTCTGGCTCACAGCTGACACCTGAGCCTCCATGGACAGCTGGGAGTCCAAAATGACCCCCAGGCTGCGGACCTTGTCTTTCAAGGGTAGCCGTACCCCATTCAACACCAGGTTAACATCCCCCTGCCTCCTCTTGTCTCCCACCAAAAGTAGCTCGGTCTTGTTAGGGTTCAGCTTCAGCCTATTCCTCCCCATCCAGCCACTCACCATCTCCAGACATTTGGACAGGGATTCTGCGGCCAACCTTGGTGAAGATTTAAACGAGAGGTAGAGCTGCGTGTCATCCGCATATTAATGACACTGCACCCCAAATCTCCTGATGATAGCCCCCAGCGGCTTCACATAGATGTTAAATAGCATCAGGGAGAGGATGGAACCCTGTGGCACCGCACAAGTAAGTGGCCATGGGTCCGAAACCTCCTCTCCCAGTGCTACCCTCTGGTACCTGCCGGAGAGGAAGGACTGGAACCACCGCAATACGGTGTCCCCAATGCCCAACCCCTCCAGGCGGTCGAGGAGGATACCGTGGTCAACGGTATCGAAAGCTGCTGAGAGGTTGAGGAGAACAACAAAGGAGCATTCACCCCTACTTAGTGTAACATGTTGTTTGGTCCTAAATGAATTAGGCCTTTCACCTCCATAGTGCATAGGGATGGCGGAGAATTTCTCCCCGAAACTTCGGGAGGCCGAGCGCCAACGTGTTCGGCCCCCCGAACAAGTTTCGGGGAGAAATGCTCCGCACCCCCCTGCCCCCGCACCCCCCCCGGGACGGGACTTACCTCTGCCGAATGTTCCTCCCGGCGGCGGGTCCGGCCGGCGGTTCGTCGGGTGTTCATGCGGGGCGGGAGCGGCAGCCAGTCTTTCGACCGGCTGCCGCCGCCACCATTCCAATAAAAGAAAAAAAAACGCCCCCTGATAGGCTACGTGACGATTAACATAGCCTATCACGGCTAGATTTGCAAAGTCAGCCGTGATAGGCTACGTCAATCGTCACGTAGCCTATCACGGGTGACTTTAAAAAAAAAAAAAGCGCGTACGGATAATGGCGGCCCCCATAGGGAGCCGCCATTCCCGTTCCTTATTTGGTCGCTGTAGTCTACGTAAAGGTTTACGTAGACTACAGCGAAAATAAGGGTAACGCAAATAGCGTTGCCCTTATTTTCGCCGTAGTCTACGTAAATCTTTACGTAGACTACAGCGACCAAATAAGGAACGCGAATGGCGGCTCCCTGTGGGGGCCGCCATTAGCATATGCGCTTTTTTTTTTTTTTAAAGTCACCCGTGATAAGCTACGTGATGATTGATGTAGCCTATCACAGCTGACTTTGCAAATCTAGCCGTGATAGGCTACGTTAATCGTCACGTAGCCTATCAGGGGGCGTTTTTTTTTTTTTTAACTTTCAAGTTCGCGGCCGGGCGAGGCGGAAAGCCTCCCCCCGGCCTGAATTTCGGCCGGGGCGAGGCAGGAAGCCTCCCCCCCGGCCTGAATTTCAGCCGGGGTGAGGCGGGAAGCCTCCCCCCCCGGCCTGAACTTCGCGGGGGGAGCAGCAAAGCACCTCCCCCCCACCACGAACAACCTTCGAGGACAGGTAAGGGACTTTCGTCCACCCCTAATAGTGCATAGAAGAATGGAACCTAGATGCCAGTGATGGAGAACTCTTTCTAAAGGGCATTTGTTACTCCAGAATAGTAAATATACATGATGATAATGATGATGATGTTAAAAACAACAACAACAACAACAACAGCATAGCCACCTTGAATTCCATGTTGGAAGAAAGGTGGGATGTTGATGATGATGATGAAGATAATAATAATAATAACAATAATAATAATAATAAATATACATATATAGCATACTTCCATGTCTCTCTACAAATGCAGATCAAGCAGCCAAAAATGCAAGAAGCTTGATCAAAAATGCCTAAAGAAGCTAAAAGGCATCATATTTTCAAAACAGACAAGGCCTTTCATATGGTGAGGGGTGTTACTAGACTGTAATGGGTCTTGTGGGCACTGGGAGTGGAGTTGTGGTGGGACTCTATCCCTTCCTTATATACTTACATTACGTCTGTGAGAGCCCTTGTGAGTACAACTGCACATATGGAAAGTTCCCTCCATGTGATCAAATATCCTGCTTCTCCAGGATTTCTGGACAGAGTCTGCCATGACAATCCTTTCTGGTTAGAGTCTGCCATAACAATCCTGCTCCCCTCTCCCATGTGTGCTCCTTATAGTGTGTGAAAGGCATGTATAGTATTCACGTGCAGAGAAATTAAAGAATGCACAGGAAGGTGTGAATTAAGGCTGAGAGTATTGGTTTCTGAGTGTTTTCATTTAAATATACCCCCCCCCACACCAACAACACACACACATACACACTCAGCATTCCCCCACCAACAATACATAGCCCATGGGGAAAACCATCAAAGACATGATGGCATATTTCTTGGCCTTTGTGTTAAGATATTTTACCCTTTGTTCTGAAATGTGGGGATTCTGGCTTTCTGATACGTTAATAGCAAACATTCTATCCACTATAAAATATACCAAGAACATTCACAAACATGTAGAGAGGGTTTTTTGGTTAGGCATATAGAGCAGATAAATGGCCTTTCTGAACACAATTATCAAGACAGTCATAAAAATAAAGGCTGTTGGGGTGTCTTACTAAAATGATTCACAAATATGTATTTCATAAATGTCAAATAATCAAAAGACATCATTGAACTTCAAATTCTTCAAGTGTTCCCTCTTAAATTACATTGTTATTTTTTATTATTATTTAGGATAACACTCTAAAATATGTTGGGTGACAGTGGTGAAAGACTAGTATTCACTCAGAAAGAATTGACTGAAGCAGTCCTGGCTTTAACTATTACATTCATTTAATTCCCATCTGTTAAATTATTAGGTATTCAAAATACTGGCAGATTGCCATTGTTAATACTATGGGACAATCAAAAGAGATTCAGATTTAAGTTAAAGCTATTAAGTTTTTCATCATTAATGAAGGCAGCTTTATTGTTTAGGTGAAGGCAGCTTTATTGTTAAAAACCCGGCATTTACATAACATAGCACAGTTCATTATGTTCTCCTGTTCATAAATGCCGTGCCATTTCCTGTCCTGTCTATTTTTTAGCCCTACCTGTGTTTCTGAATTCTTGGGCTTTCAATTCCCTTAAATTTAATGGATGTCTTTCCATAACATTTCTTTAGTGATCCATTCCCTGAGAAACCTCCTAATCCTGAAGTATAACAATGAAATCTTTTCCATTTGTACTGATACACCCCATGTTATCATCACAACCATCCTATAAAGCAGATTGGGCTGCCCTGTTCAGGCATTCACCTGAACACATTAAGACTTAAAATAGAGGGTACTTACTTCACTGTGTGAAGTACTTCTTCACACAGCACATAGTTAAACTATGAAATTCACTTCCACAAGATGTAGTGATAGCCACCAATTTGGATGGCTTTAAAAGGGGACCGGACAAATTCATGGAGGATAAACTCATAGAAGATAAGGCTATCAATGGCCAGTAGTTGTGATGCTGATATGCTACCTCTAGTATTAGAGGCAGCATGCCCAGTTGCTGGGGAACATGGGTGGAAGGGTGCTGTTGCACTCATGTCCTACTTGTGGATTTCCCATGGACAGCTGGTTGGCCACTGTGTGAACAGAATGCTGGACTAGATGGACCCTTGAGCTGATCCAGCATGGCTCTTCTTAAGTCCTTATGAGGGTTGGGGCCATACACGTTGGCCCCACCTTCTATGTCCAGCCCTGTCCCCATCAGTTTAGACATTATCATGTTGAATTGGCAAGTTGTGAAAGGGAGTTCTACTCTATTATTATTACCATCATCATCATCATCATCATCATCATCATCATCATCATCATTTCTCTGCCACCCAATAGCCGAAGCTCTCTGGGTGGTTTACAAAGATTAAAAACATTAAAAATACATTATACAGAGATTAAAAGCTATTTGCATAAAAACACACACACATGAACGGATAATATACACAAGAGAACATATACCTAAAACAACTTCAAACAAGCAATCTCAAGTAAACAAGACAATCCAGGATCAATTAAAACTTATCATATGCTGCCGAATGCCTGGAGAAGAGAAAGGTCTTAACCTGGCACCGAAAAGATAACAACGTTGGTGCCAGGTGGGCCTCATCAGGGAAAACATTCCAAAATTTGGGGGCCTTCTCCCTTGTTATTGTCTTCTGAGCTTCCCTTGGCATGAGCAGCTGGAGGAGGACCTTAGATGCTGAGCGTAGTGTACAGGTAGGTTTGTGTCAGGAGAGACATTCTGTCAGGTATTGTGGTCCCAAGCCATGTAGGGTTCTATAGGTTAAAACCAGCACCTTGAATTGGGTTCAGAAACATACAGGCAGCTAGTGCAAGTGGTCCAGAGTTGGTCTTATATTTTCCTACCTTCTGGTCCCCATTATCCATCTGGCCACCACATTTTGCATGAGTTGTAGCTTCTGAACCATCTTCAAAGCCAGCCTCACATAGAGTACATTGCAGTAATCTAACTTGGAGACTACCAGAGCACAGACAACTGAAGCCAGGTTATCTCTGTCCAGATAGGGGCATAACTGGGCCACCAACTGAAGTTGGTAGAAGGCATTCCATGTCACTGAGGCCACCTGAGCCCCAAGTGACAAAGATGGCTCAAGAATCCCCAAGCTATGAACCTGCTCCTTCAGGGGCAGTGCAAGTTCACTTGAACATGAGTAGAACTCTCCATGCAGTCATGGACCCTGCTTTATCAGGGTTCCTGATCATGCTGACAGTTCTACTTGTGTTCAAACAAACATAAGGAGAGTCCTTATTCAGACCTTGCCAGCTTAACATGGCAAAGTCTGACCTGAGGGGGCAGGGCCAACACCACTGGAGATTTAGAGGGCAGGGCCAGCATGCAGGGCCTCAACCCTCTACCCACCAAAAGTTGCCACATGTTCAGGCAAATGCCTGAACAGGACTAGTGCGATTGGCCCAAGTTCACTCAGTGAGTTTTGGAAAATAAGGCTGAATGGTAGTTCAGCAGCAAAATATATGATTTGCATGCCATACCTCCATCCCTGCCATCTCCAAGTTAGGGACGTTGCAAGAGTCCACGGATGGCTGGGTGGAGTCCAGTGCAATCTCCCTGACCCTCCTCCCAGACCCCACTTGCCTAACCATGGGGCGCTTGTGGACCCATTTGGCGAGCACCCCGCACCTTGGCGAGCACCTAGAAGCTGCCCATCCTCCCTAGAGAGTTGCCACTGTGTGTAACAATGGCAGCTTGGACAATTCCAGGTAGGTGATGTTGCATACTTGGCATTCATGCTTGCAATGTTGCACAAAAGGGGCCTTTACAACTGCCAAGTACACACCTTTACCAACCAGAAGCACCCAAGCTGCCATTGTTGTGCACAATGACGGCTTGCTATTGAGGATGAGAGGCCCTGCTGCTTCATCAAGCACTCGCTGTACCATGACAAAGCTTGTGCCATGCCACAAGTAGGGGCAGGTGGTGTCAGCAGCTCAGTGAGCACACAATGAACCTGGGCATGGGTGAGTCTGTCCATCCCTATTCCAGGTCAACCTGGACAAAACTCCTGTCTGAAACCCTGGAGAGCCGCTGCCAGCACCAGTAGTCTTCAACATTTTCAGACCCAGGAACTGTTGGAATAAACCAACAACACTTGTTGTTTTACCACTTGTGGTAAATCATCTGAACCAGAGAGACGGAGGATAGACAAAAGGGAACATGCTTTCTTCCTCCTCTTTCTTCATGTAACTATTCTTTGGTGTAGGTTGCAACTCTCCGGCTTTTCTTCTTTCCTTTCTCCTTCTTCATGAAAGTAAGTGTTCCTTTGCCTGAACAATGCAACCATAATGGCTGCATTTAGCCTTTTTATGAGAAACTATTTCTTTTCCCAGAAGCTATGGACTCCCAATACAGTGCTGTTTGTCATTTGAAGTAGCAGTGTGTGTGTTTGTGTTTCTTTCTATAGCACTTGCCTTGCACCAGTTACACGCTAAAACTATGCAGGAATAACTTACCAAACAAGTAGAACTCTAGCAGGACCCACCTTCAGTCCAACTTCATTTGACACCCTGCATTATATTTTTGTTTTTTACCATACCTTTGAATGATGATAGTGGTGTTGTTGGGACACAGATCAGGCACAGATCAAGGAGTGGATCCTGACCCACCGGTACCAGTTGAAGACTAATAGAAATGAGCTAGATGAACCAATGGCATAACTCAGTATAAGGCAGCATCCTGTGTTTGTAGGTACTAGTCTCAGGCTCCTCTTGCCTTGAAATAAATGCACTTCCCAAGAGGTCTGCTCCAATCACTAAATAATGGTCTCAGCTTGGCACATCAAAGCTGTGCTCTTTGTGTCAACATGGCATTGGAGTGAAATGTCATAGAAATGCATACCTGCTGGTAGATTATTAGCATAGTATAAATATATCTGATCAACGACAGAAGAAAATCCCAGGGCAACCCCCTCCCCTCCCCCCAACACACAGAGAGAAGTAATTCTACTCAGGCCACTTCTCTGTTAAAGAAGTGATTTTAGTAACTCCTCAGAGATATTTTACATTTCTTGGAATTTACAGCATTAATTCACCATGCATGGAAGGTGAGTAGTCTGAAACTCTGGGGACCTGTTACAAGGTTCCTACATGACAGGAAACACACAACAGTACAAAATGTCTCTGGAGGTTGTAAAAATTACCATCCAGTGATGTATGGCACCTGAATTCAGAGGATGTATGAAATATAGCAGAAACCTATTAGTTCTCTCTCTCCTCTAGACTCCACAGGTAATAAAAGAAGAAGAAGTAAGTAGCAGTTGAGAATGACAGCATCTCTCATAAAACTTGTGGAAAGAATGGTGTTGCCACATAGACTGTACTTTCCATTCAGGCTCTTTCGGTGTAGCCCTTTTCAGAATCATCTGAGCCATTTCCAGGTCTCCACACATGTGCTAAATGTGTGGCAGGGAGTTGGAGCATGCTTGTTGATTCTGTCCATGCCATTGCATGATCTACACCCCCTGACATCCATGTGCAAACAGCCTATGTACAAACAGCTGCAGCTCCCCTGTGAAAATGAGCATACTCAGGCAGGTTCCACCTCCAGTTTAGACATGTTCATTTCAACACCTGAAATGGACATGTGAAGGTTTGAGGTGGAACTGTCTATCATGATCCACACACACACACACACACACACACACACACACAGCCTACAGGAGTTGGCTCCTGTTCCTGAAGCCCACTGCTCCCGCAGCCTACTGGTTCCTCCCACCAGTAGCTGTGAGGATCAGGTAGGCATGCACCCCTCTGTTGCTGCTCCAAATTATGGAGGTTGAGTATGCTATCTGTGGCTCCACATGCTGCAGCTGAGGCAGCACTTTCTCCTTACATGCCCAACATAGGGAGGGTACCACAATCCTGCTGAAGGTGGTGCACAACATCACTTTGTAATAGGGGGCCACAAGCTCCATCATCTGCTTGCGAGCCAGTGTAGTGTAGTGGTGAGAGTGCTGGACTGGGAGCCGGGAGATCCAGGTTCTAGTCCCTGCTTGGCCATGGAAGTGCACTGGGTGACTTTGGGCCAGTCATAGAATCTCAGCCCAACCTACCTCACAGGGCTGTTGTTGTGAGGATAAAGTGGAGAGGAGGAGGATAATGTAAGCTGTCTTGGGTTCCTTGCAAGAGGATAAAAGTGGGATATAAATGCAATAAATAAATAAAAAATACACCAAATGAATAAATCTGATGGACTCCTCCAGGCTGAATGGATTGCCATCCAGTGCCAACTATTAGGGATCTGGGGAGCGGTGTCTACAGGGGGCGAGGCGATCCATCCCTTCCCCCCTGGAATCCTGACTGGCCGGCTCCACTCCACGGTGATTCTGCGGGGCTGCTGGCCAGCTCCAGAGCACCAGCGATGCGGCTGCCATTGATTGCCGTATCGCTGGTTGGGTGGATTGACTGTGGACGCAAATGGCATCCAATAGCCATTTGCAGCTGTAAAGGTCTTAGTTTAAGCTAAATGCAGCTGTAAATGGCTGCATTTAGCTTAAACTAAGACCTTTATGGCCGCAAATGGCATAGTGGATGCCATTTGCATCTGTGCTTTTTCATGCAGTAGGCTATGCAAATATTAGCGTAGCCTATGGTGTGAAAAAACAAGGACACAAATGGCATAGTGGACACCATTTGCGTCTGCAGTCAATCTGCCCAGCCAGCGATACGGCAATGGCGGCTGTATCACTGGTGTTCCAGAGCCGGCCGGCTGGGAGGATCTGGCTGGCGAGGAGGTAAGTCTTCTGATTCTCCATGGACTCCAGGGGGCTGGATTTTTTTGAATCTGGCCTCACTGCGGTCCATGGAGGATTTCTCTCCCATCCCTACCAACTACCGTGATCTGCAGTGGTGTTGTAAACCACCATCTTGTGATCCCATATTTGCCCCACCCCATGTCCTCCATAGAGACCTGCCTCCATCTCTGCTTCTGGGAGATGGGAGAGGAGGAAGGCCAATGGGGAATCCTCATGCTAACTTTTCCCTAGAGTAACAATTCTGACTTTGCTGCCTGACTTCTCGTCCTGTAGCAGGAATGATTGCTGCCCCCTCTTCAAGAGCTGTGGCTGACTTGTCATGGTGTAGTGGCCTCTTCACTCCCCCTGTCTCAGCTCCTTTCTGCAATGCAGGCATGTGTCATAGGTTGCATCTGCAGCAACCACAAAATGATTCCGCATGACATTCTGTTTCCTGGAAGGCAACCCAGAAGTTCCACTGTCTATACCCTGTGTCTCCTCCAACAACACAGGAGTAGTCGGGGTACCGGGGAAGGGGGGAACCTGATGGTGGTGGTAATTATGCCTCTATCTCATCCTCAGCCACACTGCTCACCATGTAAGAACTAGGGCTGTGCACAGCCTCTTTATGAAGCCCGAATAATGAGGCGAAGTGGGCTGTTTTGGAGCAAAAAAGCCTCGTGATACGAGGTGGTTCAGAGCAGTACTGAGGCACCCCGGGGCAAATCACCCCCCCCCCATGAAGTGCCTCTTCCGCTTCGTATATTCGGAGCTCTACTGAATGCCTCAGCAGTCCAGACAGGCTGTCTCCAAAATGTATCAACTTCTCAACTCTCACATAGAGGGGCAGGAGGAGGAGGAGGGAGGAGGAGGAGGAGGAGGAGGAGGGAGGGGGAAGGCGAGCACAGAAGGAGGAGGTAGTGTGCTTTGGTGAATAGGCACCCTCAGCCAGAACCGACGCTAGCAGTCTCCAATCAGAGAGAGCAGTGGAGGAAGAGGGTATATATACTTCAGCGAAAGGCTACGTTCAGTCATTGTGCTAGCTGTGTCTTTCTGAGAGATGGCTGGTGTGGGTACATGATCGTTTGTGCATCTGTGTGAGTGTGCATTCCTAGGAGTTGTTCCTTCAATTTATTCAATTTTGATCGCCATTAAGCTTTCCTCAGAAATTTAAATTAAAGGGAAACAGCTTGGTTGTACTGGGAGTGTTCCCTTCCTTGCTCCTTGATCATCTGTCCCCATTGGGATGGTGTCTTTTGCAGCACCTCTTCCAGCCGCTTTCTCCTATATCTTTGTACCTCCAACTCGCTTGTTATTTGTATTTGATTAGATTCATCTCTCCTTTCCATATTTTTTCAAACTATAATAGCTTTTCCTTGCACATTGCTGCTATGCTCCCCTCCCCTGCCATTCCTGTGTTTGTTCATTTATCTTGCTTTTGGACTCCGGAAAAGGCTGTGTTTGTTCTGTAACGTCGACCCTTACTTCTGCTTTCTCCATTCTATTTCCTTGTCGTTTTTGTCAGTCAACTCTGTCTCTTTTAGATTTTTACAAACCCAGTCTTATTTCGATTTTTAAAACAAAAATTGACTTCTGGGCATGTTCCTCCCCTGCTCCCCTTAAGTCATATTCAAGCATTTAGTTTTTCTTTCTTTCTTTCTAAATTCTTAAAGAAAGGCATATTATAGCAGCATATGTGTGTAGCGTTTGTCCCCTGCCCTCGTTCTGAAGAGAACCGTCTGTGCCTTCTCTGTGTTGATCCTCCCAAAACAGAAATTAAAGAAGGGGTTTCTTTGGGGGTTTTTTAAGGGTTTGATTTGGCTGTTATCTAATTGCCTGTGCTATCATCCTGTATTTCTTGAAGTTATCCTGCCTTCTATAAAAGAACATGAAATATAAAACAATAAATTAAAGACACCCATCATTTGCTTAGGTAGTTCTGCTTTTCTTTAGATTTTGTGTGTCTGTGTCCATGTGTGTGTGTGTGTGCTAGGTTGTAGTTCCACCAACATTATACATCCAAATTTCAAGGCAGTGTTTATTTATTATTATTTATTATTAAATTTGTTAATCGCCCATCTGGCTGGTCACCCAGCCACTCTGGGCGATGTACAACATACAATAAAACAGTTAAAAACAATAAAATTCTACAATAAAAACATTTTCTAAAATAACTAGGGGTGGACGAAAGTGACTTACCTGTCCTCGAAGCTTGTTCGCGGATGGGGGGAGGCGCTTCGCTGCTCCCCCCGCGAAGTTCAGGCCGGGGGGGGAGGCTTCCCGCCTCGCCCGGCCGCAAACTTGAAAGTTTTTTTTTAAAAAAAACAACGTCCCCGTGATAGGCTACGTGACGATTCACGTAGCCTATCACGGCTAGATCTGCAAAGTCAGCCATGATAGGCTACGTAAATCATCACGTAGCCTATCACGGGTGACTTAAAAAAAAAAAAAGCGCGTACGCTAATGGCGGCCCCCATGGGAAGCCGCCATTCGCGTTCCTTATTTGGTTGCTGTAGTCTACGTAAATCTTTACGTAGACTACGGCGAAAATAAGGGCAACGCAAATAGCTTCCCAAGCCACAAGCTGCTTTCATAATTGCTACTTACTGTTGTTGGGAATATTGCAAGTTCATCTAAGGATGGCATGAGTGACCGGTTGGGGCTTGGAGCCCAGCGAGAAGTTGCTGGTTTGGCCTCCCCAGATGCTAGGTCATGGACCTGAACTCCTGCCTGACTCATGGCGTGCTGACTTGGGCAAGAGTGCAGGTGCCCGGTCCCTCAGTGAGCCAGCCATCTATTACCGAGTGGGGAAGAAGGCGACGCCTCAACTCCTTCCCCCATACTTGCTACAGTGGCAGTGGCACGGGACAGGCTCATTGTTTGTAAGAGCCTTACAGAAAACAACCAGCTTGTCCCTTGCCACCACTGCTGTAGCAAGTGGGGGTGGAGGGAAGAAGGAGGCACCTAGCCTCTTATTCTGCCCCCCCTCCGGGGGAGGCCAGGGCGAGAGGCCGGGGGCTGGCTGCCCAGGCCTTTTTTCCCCACGCCAGCCCTTGACAGCCAGTGTGAGGAAGAAGGGCGACAGTGGCACCCCAGCGCTCTCACCCTGGCCTCCTCTAGAGTAGGCCAGGGTGAGAGGCTGGGGGCTGGATGCCCAGGCCCTTCTTCCCCATGCCAGCCCTTGACAGCTGCTGCGAGGAGGAGGGGCAGCTCATGCAGCTCGGGGAGGGTGGGGTGAGCAGAGAAGCTCACCGAGCAGGTCTGGACCGTATGAACTGTGGGGGGGCAGTTCGCGGAGCTTCCCCCGCCCCAGATGGAGATGGGATCGTCCATCCCTAAGTTTGTCTGCAAGTTACTGGAAGGGGACAGTGTTGCAGTTAGTTAATTCACTGGAATTTTGACCACAGCAAGCCTTACGATCTCCATAGCCTACAGTGTGGTTTTCTGCGATTTCTTCCTTTTGCTTCTTCCCTTCTTTCTACCCTTCTCTCTATCTGACTTCCACCATTGCTGAGAGCACGCATGTTTGCTCTCTCGCTCCTGCCTCTGTGACAAAACGCAAAATAGACTGAACAAACTCTTTTTGAAACTCTACACTGTACCTGCATTTTATATGCAAGAACATTTCTGAGTAAAACTATTTTATTTTTTCACTAAAGAAGAGTGTGGTCTCCTTTTATTCTAAGATAGCCTTCAGTGAATGTGAGACTGGAAAATGCTCATTCAGTTTTGGCTTGTAAAACATTTTTGCCTGCTACTTGCCTAACAAGTAAGGATGGAAAAAAGTCCCTTACCTGGTCCCGCAGCTGTTTTCAGTGGGGGGGGAGGTGCTCCGTTTCTCCCCCCGAAATTCTTGGCAGGGGGGAGGCGCCCCGCCCCTGCCAGCCAAAATTCTGGCTGGGGGGGAGCGCCCCGCCTCTCTGGCCGTGAAAGAAAAAAGTTATGTAAAAAAAAAAAATCATGATAGGCTACATAACGATCTATGTAGCCTATCACGGCTAGATTTTCAAAGTCAGCCGTGATAGGCTACGTAAATCTTTACGTAGCCTATCATGGCTGACTTTGAAAAAAAAAAAAGTGCGTACGCAAATGGCGGCACCCATGGGCGCCGCCATTTGCGTTCCTTATTTGGGCACGGGTAGTCTACGTAAAGATTTACATAGACTATGGTGAAAATAAGGGCAACGCAAATAGCATTGCCCTTATTTTCGCCGTAGTCTACGTAAATCTTTACGTAGACTACCCGTGCCCAAATAAGGAATGCAAATGGCGGCGCCCATGGGCGCCGCCATTTGCGTACGTGCTTTTTTTTTTTTTCCAAAGTCAGCCGTGATAGGCTACGTAAAGATTTACATAGCCTATCACGGCTGACTTTGAAAATCTAGCCGTGATAGGCTACTTAAATCGTTACGTAGCCTATCACGTTTGTTTTTTTTACTTTACTGGGAAATGGCGGCAGCAGCAGCCGGTCGGAAGACCTGCCGCCACCCCCGCCGCCGCTGAAATGTTGCCGAAACGCTGCCGGGACCCGCTGCCGAGAGGGACATTCGCACAAGGTAAGTCATTACAAGGAAAGTAAAAAAAAAAAAAAAGTGATAGGCTATGTAACGATTAACGTAGCCTACCACGGCTAGATCTCCAAGGTCAGCTGTGATAGGCTACGTTAATCGTTACGTAGCCTATCACGGGGGTGGTTTTTTTGTGTGTGTGTTTTTTCGCGGCCGGGTAGATGGGGCGCTTCTACCCGGCCTGAATTTTGCCGGCGAGGGATGGGGTGCCTCCCCCCCCTCGCATGAACTTTGGGGGGAGAAATGAAGCGCCTCCCCCCCACCGCGAAGCAAGCTTCAAGGACAGGCAAGGGACTTTCGTCCATCCCTATTGCGTACGTGCTTTTTTTTTTTCCGAAGTCAGCCGTGATAGGCTACGTAAAGATTTACGTAGCCTATCATGGCTGACTTTGAAAATCTAGTAGCCTATCACTTTTTTTTTTTTTTACTTTACTGGGAAATGGCGGCAGTGGCAGCCGGTCGGAAGACCTGCCGCCGCCCCCGCCGCCGCTGAAACGCCGCTGAAACGCCGCCAAAATGCCGCCAGGACCCGCCACTGAGAGGGACATTCGCACGAGGTAAGTCCCATCCCGGGGGGGGCGGAGGGTGTCGGAGAATTTCCCAACCAATTTTGGGGGGCCGAATGCATTGGCATTCGGCCTCTCGGAGATTCACGGAGAAATTTTCCAACATCCCTACAGAGGCATCATTACTAAATAATCCCATCAACTGTGATGTAGTAAGTTTAGTAACTTTATTAGAAACTAACAATGCTTGTGTTCCCACATATGAGAATGAATAGATCATAGGTAGGTATGAAAGTCACTTACGTTTTCGAAGGGTGACATTCTTGGGGGGGGGAGGCGCTCCGTCCCTCCCCAAGAAATTCTCTCTGGCCAGCTCCACTCTGCGGAGATTCCATGGAGCCGCCAGTCAGGGCCGCCTGCAGCTGGACATCTGGCTGCTGGGCAGCATGCAGGGATGCAAATGGCGGCTGGTGTAGCTGCTGCCATTTGCGGCCCTGTATTTTGTAGGGATGTACAAATCCCTTACCTTGCTCCACTGAGGGGCATCCGCGGTGGGGGGAGGCGCTCTGTCCCTCCCCCTGGAATCCTTGACATGGGGGGAGGCGCTCCGTCCCTCCCCCCAGAATCCTACCCGGCCAGCTCCGCTCCGCGGCCAAGCCGCAAAGCCGCCGGCCAGCTCTGGCCGCCCACAGCCGGGTATCTGGCCGCTGGGCAGCCCTGCAGGGACGCAAATGGCGTCTGTCATAGCCTCCGCCATTTGCATCCCTGTATTGAGCCACGATAGGCTACATAAATATTTACGTAGCCTATCATGGCTGGGGGGAAATCCCCAACGTATGCAAATGGTGGCGGCTATCACCATTTGCATACGCTGGTTTCCTCCCCCCCTGCTTTGATCAAAGAATTCCGCGATGGATCTCGGTGAGGCCGAATGCCAGTGCATTCAGCCTCCCTAAATGCGTTGCCGAACCAAGCCCCTGCCCCCCAACCCATGAAAGGCACGCGGGATGAAGTCCCCGCCGCCCCCACCCCACGAAAGGCATGCGAAATGGAGCACTTACCTGCTCCCGTCCGCACTGCTTTGCGAATGGCAGCTGTCCTGCAGCCGCCATTCGCTTCCTCCTCTTCAAGCCGTGATAGGCTACGTAAATACTTACGTAGCCGATCACGGCAGGCGGGGGGAAAAACCAGCGTACACAAATGGCGGTAGCCGCTGCCATTTGCATATGCTGGGGTTCCCCCCCCTGCCGTGATAGGCTACGTAAATATTTACGTAGCCTATCATGGCCTCAGCAGGGATGCAAATGGCGTCCCTGCATTAGCCATGATAGGCTACATAAGTATTTACATAGCCTATCATGGCTTGAAGAGGAGGAAGCGAATGGCGGCCACAGGACAGCCGCCATTTGCAAAGCAGCGCGGATGGGAGCAGGTAAGTGTTGTGTTTTGCGCGCCTTTCATAGGTGGGGACTTCGTCCCGCGCGCCTTTTGTGGGTTGGGGGGGCAGGGGCTTCGTTCCGCGATAGATTTCAGGAGGCCAAATGCACTGGCATTTGGCCTCACTGAGATCCGTAGCGGAATTCTCTGACATCCCTAGTATTTTGCCATGATAGGCTACGTAAGTATTTACATGGCCTATCACGGCAAAAAAAAAAACAGCGGGCGCAAATGGTGGCGGCTACAGTGGCTGCCATTTGGGTTCCCTTTTTTTTGCCATTTAAGCCTACGTAAATATTTACGTAGGCTAAAATGGCAAAAAAAGGGAACACAGATGGCAGCTGCCGTAGCCGCCGCCATTTGTGTTCGCTGTTTTGTTTTTGTTTTTGCCGTGATAGGCTACATAAATACTTATGTAGCCTATCATGGCCTCTTCAGGGATGCAAATGGCGTCCCTGCGTTAGCCATGATAGGATACATCATTATTTACATAGCCTATCACGGCTATAATGAGGAAGTGAATGGCGGCCGCAGACAAGTCAGCGTGGATGGCAGCAGGTAAGTGCTCCGTTTCATGCTCCTTTCATGGGGTGGGGGGTTGGGGGGCTTCGATCCGCCACGGATTTAGGGGGGCCGAATGCACTGGCATTCAGCCTCACCAAGATCCATGGCGGAATTCTCTGACATCCCTAATAGATCAGTGGTAAGATCACACAACACTGCATGTGTATTAAACTAATGATCGCACAGAGGACACAACCGACCCACACCACACACGAGAGAACACTGACATACTTGCAAAATGTATATTTCCCCTTTAATGCTAGGGAGAAGGGAAAGGGCATTAAATTACTTTAATATTAAGGAAGAGAGAGAGAGAAGAAGCACAGACTCAGAAAAGAAATAGTACCAGGTTCAGAGTAGAAAACAGAACATTTCCACTGCAGGACAAGGACTGGGGAAAATGAATCATTTGGGAAGAAGAAAGTAGGAATCAGAATCAGGAATGAAAATAAAAAGAAGCCAACAGAAAACAAAAACAAAAACACTCTATCCGCTGTCACCACAACTAAGGGCTTCGCCAGATCAAGACTGGTTACTCATGGATGTTTGCAGGTCCTTTACACAACATCCTCAACCTCCAGGGCCCTTCCTTCAGTTCATGATCTTTATCCTGCTATTGTAAAGCACAGGAAAAGTCTGATTTTTTCTCTAGGAAGTGCTTATGAAGAGCTTTACTTGCTATGTACTTCCATAATGACACTATAACAGCAGCACCAAGTAGTGGCTGTAAAATGGAACATACAGAACTTTCTAAGAACTTTCTAAGAAAGATAAAACAGCCATGCCAGCCCATGTAAAAGGAGTGGATCTTAATCCTGCAAAGAATCCAGAAGCAGATGCCCCAGTAAGTTGCAGGATAAAAGGCCCGGTGTGGTGGAGCCCTAAGTTCTTCAGACGTTGAAACCAACTAACAAAAAAACAGCAGAAACTGTAAGCTAGGGATGTGCAAACATACCCCTGTCTGGGTTCTCTGGACTCCTGCCTAGCCCCTGCCTCCACTCAGCAGTCCCTGGACTGCTCTCGAGCCCCTCCCACTCTGGGCGAGCAGCCCGCATTCACCCCAGCAGACTCATTGAGCTCTGCGATCACCATTTCTAAAAAAATTAAAATGGCGATTGCAAAAATGTGCATGTCTGTGTGTGCATGAAATGTGCATTTTTGCAAATGTGCATATTCTCATGTGTGAAATGTGCATTTTTGTGAAGGCACACAGTGTGTGCACGAAAATTTGCATTTTTCCTAAAATACACATTTTCACACATACACAAATATGTATGTACAAAATGTGCATTTCCACATATGTGAATGTGCGGATTCGCAAAATACACATTTTTGCATATGTGCAAATTTGTGCATTTTTGTGATCACCATTTTATTTCTCAGAAAATGGCAATGGCGAAGCTCAACAAGGCTGCCGGGGTGAGTGCAGGCCATTCACTGAGTGCGGGCAGGGGGTGAGCAGGGGCTGGGGCTCGGCGAGTGGAGCTTGGGTGTGCGGACAGGAGCAGGTCTGCTGGATTCCTGGACTGAATCGGATGCCCGTGCCATCCCTACTGTAAGCAGACCCTTTTTCTTAAGTTCACAAATAGTCACAATTGCTCCCACAAAGTGTGGTAGGACAGCCCCTGGTAAAACATGTACTATTACAAATTAGACCTGTCAGTCATTCAACCACACTCCCTCTCACCTCTGCCACACCTTCTGCATTTAGAGACAGAGAGAGAGAGAGAGAGAGAGAGAGAGAGAGAGAGAAGCAAAAGATGCCACTTTGGAAGCCAGACTGCCTTTCTAAAGCCCAGATTTGGAATGAAGCCTCACGCAGGGTCTAGCTTCACTTCTAGTTGTTTTGGAAGGAAGCCATCTTCATCTTGGGTAGCCCTGGATATGGTTTGAAAGAGTCCAATTCAACTTGGGCTTTGGCCAAATCTGATGCACATCCCAAAAACTGTTCCAAGGAATTTGGGGAACAATTTGTGAAGGGGTTAAAATTCCCAGCAAAGGAGTATGAAATGCTCTCACAGAACTATAGTACCCACATGTCATACTTTCAATGAAAACAATATAAAATAGTTTCAGGCTATTTTGAATCTGGAATGTACATAGGTCCCTTTCAGCATCAGAGAAGTCAGAAACAAGGGTGTGCATAGCTTAAAAAAAAAATAGAATTTGCTGTTAACCCTGGTTTTGCCAGAAGAGTTTCATCAGTTATTCTCTGCCTCTGTGTTAATGTATTTTAGATATTCTTAATTTCCTGTGTTGCTTGGGATAAAATGGAAGGAGGTTTTAGATGATATCCCTAAAGCACAATTTCCTTTCACTTCTCACAATGCTGAAGTATTCATCAGAACTTTTTTGAAGGACAACTCTCTTTGTCCTTGCGAACATCCATAAAGTAATAACCCACCATGTCTGAAGTCTAGTGCATTAACACTGAAAGTGAACAACAGTATTGGTTGATGGTTGTGTGGGTTCGTATTTATTTATTTATTTATTTAAAAAAGCATTCACACAGTGCTGTGCCGGCCACCACCACCACCACCCAAATACTCTTGTCTCTCTTCTTGGAATTCCCATGGGAGGATATCATGGTGCAGTGTTCTTCCAGGAGCATTCCATAAAGTGTAGTGGCTAAAGATCCTGTCTGCGGAGCACATGAGAGCTACACAATTATTTTTACCATTTTTAAGTTAAAAGGAAATCCATTTAACTTTTTAAAAATGTTAAAAGGAACTAACACACACACACACACACACACACATCAAACCTTTTTAAAAGGTGGTCTATAGGAAGCTTTCCCAGTCGTTACAGTCCCTGGAGAGCCCATAAGAGGATATCCCATCTTGAGATACTTCCATGGGCATTCTAGGAAGCTGGGGGAAGCTACAGAGCACTCTGTGTGTGTGTGTGTGTGTGTGTAGTCTAGTTAAAAGAAAGAATGCCTACTCCCCTCAACCACCTCATACCGTTATTGATTAAACGGTATTGATTACACACACACACACACACACACACACATTTTCCGGGAAATGTCTATTTTTCCTTCCCCCATAGGGATGGCAGAGAATTCTGCCATGGACTCCAGTGAGGCTGGATTCTAAAGAATCCCCTAATCCCCTTAATCCCCTGGAGTCCGTGGCGGAATGGAACAATTCCCCCCCCCCACGAAACCTCCCTGGGATGGAACCTACCTTTTGTCAGCTGTCTGCGGGTGTGAATGGCAGCCCTGGTCTGCGGCCACCATTCCCCTCACTCCATTAGCCGTGATAGGCTAAGTAAGTATTTGCGTAGCCTATCACGGCAAAGAGCAGGGACGCAAATAGTGTCCGCTACGCCATTTGCGTCCCTGCTCTTTTCGTGATAGGCTACGTAAATACATACGTAGCCTATTACGGCTAATGCAGGGACGCAAATGGTGGCCGCTACACCATTTGCGTTCCTGCGTTGCCGTAATAGGTTACGTATATGTTTATGTAGCCTATTATGGCAAAGAGCAGGGACGCAAATGGCGGAGCGGCTGCCGTTTGTGTCCCTGCTCTTTGATGTGATAGGCTATGTTAATATATATGTAACCTATCACAGCAATGCAGGGACACAAATGGCGGCTGCTACGGCAGCCGCCATTTGCGGCCACGGATCAGCAGCGGACGGCGGTCCAGCTGCGGGTGGCCCCAGCGATTGGCTCCATGGACTCACCATGGAGCAGAGCCAGCTGGGGAGGATTCTGGAGGGAGGGACGGCTCGCCTCCCCCCCACCGCGGCTCCCTGGAATGGAGCCAGGTAAGTGATCTGCCCACCCCTACTCCCCATGAATGGCTAAAAGTGAACTCAGCAAAATTATTGGAACAGCACTACTGGGAAACTTCACTACTTGATATTCTAGTGCCCTATAATTCTAGGGGATGGTGAGAAAAAAGAACAATCTTAGGAATGTTCTCAGAAAAGTGTCCTTGAAGACATTTTGTCTCAGCTATACAAATTACCTCAAAATTGGTCATTTTTTAATGTAATACTAGTAGTCTTAGATCTGTTGAAGAATGTCTGGTAGATATGTCTCCTTCCCCTTTGAAATTAAGTGCTATTATTGCTTCTTCATGGAGAATAAAGTGCCCCTCTTTTAATGTTGTGGCAGCTACATAATATTCTGGAAACTTGGGATTTGGAGCACAGTAACATGAAAGTATTCTAACACCCTGGATTATAATATGATATGAGACCTTCTGGGACTGAATAGCAGTGTCCCTGTCCGTGGGTGACACAGCTCCTCTGCTGTCACAGAGAATGGGGATTTTGGGGAAGGAGGGCATCATTCTGAAGAAGAGGGAAATGGTCCCTTAAAAGGGACCCATTCCTCAGAAGATGAGTAAATATTGTCTTGGAGGAGCATGGGCCTCCTCGGCTGGTGCCCCACAATGCCTATCTGTTTACAAAATCGCTGTCATGAGAGGGTACTGCAGTTGGAACGCAAGGAAGAATTGAGCTATGCGGTGGGGACAGTGATGCAGCTACAAGCCCAAGGAAGGCACCTTGGGGCCCAAAGGGACCCCAAATACCCCCTCCCCCCAGAACAGCAACTGCAGAAGGAAACTCCATTTTGTTCCTGTAGTCATGTTATTCCTGTAGTCATGAGGCTGCTATGATTTAAGAAAGTTTTTTTAAAAGATGAACAAATATCCTCTCACACTGAGGACGTGCCTCTGGGGGACGGGGGGCTTGTGGTAGTGGGAGATTTGACCATTAGACAAATAGACAGCTGGGTTTGTGATGAGTGTGTAGACCACATGGCAAATTGTCTTCCTGGTGCAAAGGTTGCAGATATCATGCACCATCTACATAGCCCAGTAGGTAGTGCCAGGGTGGAGTCAGTGGTCATGGTCCATGTTGGTAGCAACAGTGTGGGTAAATGTAGTCATGAGGTTCTGGAAACCAAATTTAGGTATCTGGGTAGGAGGATGAGATCCAGGACCACCAAGGTGGCTTTCTATGAAATACTACCCTTTCCATGCACATGGCCAGCTAGACAGGCAAATTTGAGAAGTCTCCATGCATGGATGAGACAGTGGTGTAGGAGGGGTTCAGATTTGTTAGGCATCAGGGAACATTTTGGGACAGGCCTGTGCAAGAAGGATGGGTTTCCACTTGAACCAAAATGGAACCAGACTGCTGATACTAAACATAAAAAGGTGGTAGAGCAGATTTTAAACTGAACTCTGGGAAGCATCTGGTTTGGGTTGAATTTATTTATTTATTTATTTATTTATTTATTTATTTATTTATTTATTTCATTTCTATACCACCCAATAGCTGAAGCTCTCTGGGCGGTTCACAAAAATTAAAACCAAACAACACACAATAAAACAATTTAAAATATATAGAACATTAAAACCACAATATAACAATACAATCACAATAAAACCTAGCAGCAGTGCAGGAGTTTAAAATACAGATTTAAAACAGCAAAGATAAAAATTTAGAAAGCTAAAATGCTAAAATACCTGGGAAAATAAAAAGGTCTTCACCTGGCACCGAAAGGAATACAATGTAGGTAGGGATGGACGAAAGGGACTTACCTGGTCCCACAGCTTGCTTCGTGGTGGGGGGGAGGCGCTTCAGTTCTCCCCCCAAAGTTCAGGCGAGGGGGGGGATGCACCCCGCCCGGCCGAAATTCAGGCCGGGGGGGAGGTGCCCCATCCCTCGCTGCCGAAATTCAGACCGGGGAGGAGCGCCCCATCTCCCCGGCCACGAAAAAAAAAAGTAAAGTAAAAAAAACAACAACACACACCTGTGATAGGCTACGTAACGATTAAAACAGTTACATAGACTACGGCGAAAATAAGGGAATGCTATTTGCATTGCCCTTATTTTCGCCCTAGTCTACGTAACTCTTTACGTAGCCTAGACGTGCCAAACTAAGGAACGCAAATGGCGGCGCCCCATGGGCGCCGCCATTTGCGTACGGGCTTTTTTTTTTTTTTCAAAGTCACCTGTCATAGGCTACATGACGATTTACGTAGCCTATCATGGCTGACTTTGGAAATCTAGCTGTGATAGGCTACGTAAATCGTTACGTAGCCTATCACGGGTGTGTGTTGTTTTTTTTACTTTACTTTTTTATTTTGCAATGGCGCTGGCAGCAGCCGGTTGGGAGACCAGCCGCCGCCCCCGCCCCCGCCGAAACGCCACTGAAATGCCGCCCGGACCCACCGCCAAGAGGGACATTTGGCCACGGTAAGTCCCATCCCGGGGGGGGCGGAGGGCCGGCGGAGAATTTCCCCACCAATTTTGGGGGGCCGAATGCATTGGCATTCGGCCTCTCAGAGATTCGTGGAGAAATTCTCCACCATCCCTAAATGTAGGTTCCAGGTGAACCTCATTAGGGAGCTCATTCCAGAGCTGGGGTGCCACAGCAGAAAAAGCCCTCTTCCTAGTAGCCACCCACCTCACTTCCTTTGGCAGGGGCTCATGGAGAAGGGCCTCTGATGATGATCTTAGGGTCCAGGCAGGCACATATGGGAGGAGGCAATCCTTCAGGTAACCTGGCCCCAAGCCGTTAAGGGCTTTGGATGTTAACACCAGCACTTTGAATCGGGCCCGGAAGTGGACTGGCAGCCAGTGCAGCTGGAAAAGTACTGGCGTAATATGAGCTTGCAGACCAGTCCCTGTTAACAATCTTGCTGCCCTATTTTGGACCACTTGAAGTTTCCGGACTGTTTTCAAAGGCAACCCCATGTATAACGTATTGCAGTAATCTAGACGAGAAGTTATCAGAGCATGGATAACTGTAACAAGGCTATCTCTGTCCAGATAAGGGCGTAGTTGGTATACCAGCCTAAGCTGATAAAAAGTGCTCCGTGCCACTGAGTTCACCTGTGCCTCAAGTGACAGTTCTGGATCCAAGAGCACCCCCAAACTATGAACCTGATCCTTTAGGGGGAGTGCATCCACCTCCAGAACAGGTTGAATATCACCTAGCCGGACAGACGAACCACCCACTAACAGTACCTCCGTCTTGTCTGGATTGAGTTTCAGTTTATTAGCCCTCATCCAGTCCATTACCGTGCCCAGGCACAGATTCAGAACAGCCACTGCCTCACCTGGGTTTGATGAGAAAGAGAGGTAGAGCTGGGTGTCATCTGCATATTGATGGCACCTCAGCCCACACCTCCGGATAACCTCCCCAGCGGTTTCATGTAGATGTTAAACAGCATGGGGGATAAAATAGAGCCCTGTGGAACCCCATGGCACAATTGCCATGGCACAGAGCAATAATCCCCCAGCACCACCTTCTGGAATCAGCCATCCAAGTAGGAGCGGAACCACTGTAGTGCAGTGCCTCCAACTCCCAACCCAGACAACCTATCCAGAAGGATACCATGGATGATGGTATCGAAAGCCGCTGAGTGGTCCAGGAGAATCAACAGGGTCGCACTCCCCCTGTCCCTCTCCTGGCAGAGGTCATCCCATAGGGCGACCAAGGCAGTTTCC
This sequence comes from Heloderma suspectum, assembly GCF_057233095.1. Lineage (NCBI taxonomy): Eukaryota > Metazoa > Chordata > Lepidosauria > Squamata > Helodermatidae > Heloderma > Heloderma suspectum. The sequence continues at coordinate 31,532,148 of NC_139465.1, forward strand.
GTTCCAAAACCAGGCCTGAAGCCCGATTGAAATGGATCTAGATAATCCGTTTCATTCAACAGTGCCTGCAGCTGTCCTACAACCACCCACTCAAGCACCTTGAATCATCCCAAGGGGATGAAGATGAAAATGTTTCTGACTGCCCCAATGTAGAAGGGGCAGAAATAGTCCATGAACATATAGTGAAAAATGTTAGCTAGCCAAAGAGGCCTAAGTACTATAGCAGAAGATGCACACACCAGACACATCTGGGGAGAGACACCATATATAGGTGTTTCTATGCAAATGCTGGAAGACTCCAAGCCAAAATGTGAGAGTTGGAGTGCCTGGTTTTAAAGGAGAACCTAGATATAGTGGGCATTATGGAAACCTGTTGGAATGGAGAGGACCATTGAGATATGGTCATCTCTGGATATAAACTCCATAGGAAGGACAGGGAAAGGCATACTGTAACTGGAGGAGGTGTTGCTCTGTATGTAGGGAAGTTGCAAGAGTTTGTGTGCTGGGGTGGAGTCCAATGGACTCCCCCTCATCCACCCTTGCAGACCCCACTCATTGAATGATGGGGTGCTCGCGGACCTGCTCAACAAGTGCCCCATAGCTTGGTGTTGCCCTTATTTTTGCCGTAGTCTACGTAAATCTTTACGTAGACTACCCAGGCCCAAATAAGGAATGCAAATGGCGGCACCCATGGGCGCCGCCATTTGCGTACGCGCTTTTTTTAAAAAAAAAAATTCACCTGTGATAGGCTATGTAACGATTTACATAGCCTATCACGGCTGACTTTGGAAATCTAGCCGTGATAGGCTACGTAAATCGTTACGTAGCCTACCACGTGTGTGTGTTGTTGTTTTTTTACATTTACTTTGTAATGGCGGCAGCAGCCAGTCGGAAAACCGGCCGCTGCCCCCGCTGAAACGCCGCCGAAACGCCGCCGGGACCCGCCGCCGAGAGAGACATCCGAAGGAGGTAAGTCCCATCCCGGGGGAGGCCCGGAGAATTTCACCGCCAATTTTGGGGGGCTCAATGCGCTGGCATTCGGCCTCCCGGAGATTCGTGGAGAAATTCTCCGCCATCCCTAGATCCAGGACACATTTTTAATGGAATTCTGAATGGCGTTCTACAGAGTCCCTCACCAAAGACTCCTGAGCAAACTTAGCTGTCATGGAATAACAGGACAGGTTCTATTATAGATCAGTAACTGGTTAAAGAACAGAAAACAGAGAGTAGGAATAAATGGTAAATTCTCCCCGGGGGGGGGGGTCTAAACACTGGGGTCCCACAGGGATTTATATTGGGACCAATGCTTTTCAACTTATTTATCAATGTTCTGGAATTAGGAGTGAGCAGTGAAGTGGCCAACTTTTCTGATGACACCAAATTGTTCAGGGTGGTTAAAACAAAATGGGATTATGAGGAGCTCCAAACTGGGAAAATAGGCCTCAAAATGGCAAATGTGGTTCAATGTAAGCAAGTGTAAAGTAATACACATTGGGACAAACAATCCCAACTTAAACTATAAGCTGATGGGATCTGAGCTAGCAGTGACCAACAAGAAATAAATCTTGAGGCTGTGATGGACAGCTTGATGGAAATGTCAACCCAGTGTGTGGTGGCTGTGGAAAAGGCAAATTCCATGTTAGGTATAATTAGGAAAAGGAATTCAGAATAAAACCGACAAGATCATACTCCCCTGATAGAAATGTATGGTGTGACTACACTTAGAATACTGTGTACAGTTCTGGTCACCACACCTAAAAAAGGATATGGTACAGTTGGAAAAAGTGCAGAAAAGAGCAACTGAAATAATCAAGGAGCTGAAGCAAGTCCCCTATGATGAAAGGTTACAGCAGCTGGGATTGTTTATCTTAGAAAATAGGTGAGTAAGCAGAGAAATGCTAGAGGTCTACAAAATCCACATTTCCACTTTGGATAGCTTTAAAGGGAATTGGACAAATTCATGGAAGAGAAGGCTATCGGTGGCTACTAGTCCTGATGCCTCTATGTTACCTCCAGTATTAGAGTCAGTTTGGCTATGTACACCAGTTGCTGTGGAACATCAGTGGGAGGGTACTCTTGTATTCGTGTCCTGCTTGTGGGATTTCCCTGGGCAGCTGGTTGGCCAATGTGTGAACAGAATGCTGGACTAGATGGACCTTTGGTTTGATTCAGCAGGGCTCTTATGTTCTTATGGTAAAATTTGCAAATGTGAAATTAAGTGGGCATAAGATTTCAGGCTTTAGAAATATTATATAACAACCCAAACAGGTGGGTGTTTGGGTATATAGTCTCTTTGGTGTATGACTGAAAATAAATAGAGATAAATGAAATTAGCCCAGTGCCTCTTTTCCTTTTTCTAGCTGCCCAGTATTAAAAAACAAACAAAACCCTCTTCTGATTAAAATGAAGACAAACCAATCTGTTTCATGCCTAGACTAACTGCTAACCTCAATCTTTGTGTAAGTGTTGTAGCATGACTGTTCAATATTAAAGCAGGTACTTAACACATTTAGGATTGACTGAAAGTGTTTGGGAAGGATAAGAGCTTAGCAAACTAATTCAGGAAAAATCATATTTATCTGAGCCAATTTCTATAACTTGACATTTTATGATTTAGTTCTAAGCTGTTAAAACAGCTTAGTAAACCTTTCTCCTCATGGTTTCTCTGATTTTCTACATACACTGCTTAATCTCTACTGGGGGGAAGTGTGTGTGTGTGTGTGTGTTTACAATTAATACTGAAGCAAACACCTCATACATTGACTATAATAAACCTCAAGATGTGTGAGATTAGATATGATTATGAACTATACAAAACTGTATGATGCACCAGTCAGCTCAGCTCTGGAAATTGTATGGCTGCCATAGAAAGAAAGGGGGAGAGAGACAGACAGACAGACAGACAGAGAAAATTATATTCTAAATACTTGTGCAAAAAATTATTTAAACCTTTCCTAGCAATTTCACAAAGGCAAAATGGAAACAAATAGCATTTGCCATGCTACAAATATGTAGAAACCTTCTGAGGAATTTCTGTAATCTTGACTCCCCCCCCCAAGTACCTTAAATACCCCACCACAGGAGTAGCCCCCAAATCCTCTTCAAATTCCACCATTTGTCTCGTATCAGATTTTAGACTGTTAACTCTTTCAGTGGGGTCCTGTCTTCTTGTATTCAGTTATATATGTTGGTTAGAGAATTTGACAGAGATTGGAAACTGAGTCCAAATTAGGGATGGATGGATGGATGTCAGTTTTCTTTTCTCCCACATTCACTTATTATTTATTTATTTATTTATTTATTAAAAAAACATATTGAGGGATTGGATCCAGACTTAGTTATACTTAGGGAGCAATCGGAGGCTTATGTCCATCCAATGGAGTGCAGGAGGAGAACCAGAGGTGATCTTCACCTCCCCCCCCCCGCTCTGCATTTTAGCTAGATGAGCTTTTTTGCCCTTCAAGGTGAGGCATCGAGCAAGTGGAGGGAAGGAGGCTTGGGAGGCCTGGGGATATGGCATAAGCCATCCCCTCCCCACCCACTGGCATGACCTGTTTCCTTTCTCTCCGATGTCACCTTTGCGACCTCAGAGAGGCAGCTGCAGCTGGCGTGGTTCTCTCCATGCCAGCTATGAGGGAGAGGGCAAGGGGTGGGAATCTGCAACTATGCAGCCTACCTTGAGCTCTTTGGAGGAAAGGCAGGATGTAAATGTTCTAATGAATAGTCTCATGAAGTCTGAGCTTTTGGTTTCCCCCCTTAGCATGTTATTCATATGCTACCGTGGTTAAAACTGACCTTTGGTCAGTTGTGAGAGCACAAATATAGAACAAAAAGGTCACACTTCGGAGTTGGATTTCTACCAAATTCTCCCCATCCAGAATTGACAATCAAATCTGGGGATTATGTAATTGATTACAAGCTAGAATTCCTGTTGGACTTACCGGAACTCCAAAGTGTGACCATTTTGTTCTATATTTGTGCTCTCGCAACTGACCAAAGGTCCGCAGCAGCCTGTCCGCAGCTGGAAATCCGGCTGTGGATGTCCCTGGCCGGCTGCTCCGTGGCCTGGCCATGGAACGGAGCCAGCCAACGAGGATTCCTGGGGGGAGGACCGGATCACCTCCCCCCCCATCCCCCCCACCACGAAAGATTCCGCAAAAAGGTAAGTGGGTGTAGTACATCCCTAACAGCCTTGCAGACTATTTTTCTAATCTTTGGGAATGTTACACACATTTTGTCATTAAAAATATGCATTAAAAAGGCTGAAAATGTGCATAGGCTAAAATGTGAAAATGCACATTTTGTGGGGATTTGTACATTTTTGCATGAATTTTTGCAAATTTGGAAGCCAAAAATATCCATTTCCATCAACCAGCAGATGACAGAATGAAAGGCGCCTGACAACCTGCAAAACACAGACAGAATAGATTTCATTTTACACAATCCGTACATCCCTAGCTCATTGCAATGAGCCAAAGGTCCTTTTGCACTGTCCAAACACCTCAGGTGTGGAATGGAGGATGCCAGCACCATCTCAAATCCTTCTTTGTCCTTCCAGGGCCTGGCAGTTTCATTGCAGTTGGAGCCAGGGCTAATCCTCCTTGCCCAGATAGCCTGCCTCTTTGAAGGAAGTGGGGTGAGTCTCATGTGCTCGCTGGGTTTGCCCAGTCTCTTGTGTGAGCCATCCAGATCCTGGAGAGAGAGAGAAATGCTCACATCTTCAGGGCAACTGGGCCATCCCCCACCTTCCACAGTCCCAGTATTGTCATGCTCTTGCTTGGTCACCTGGACCTTTTCCATCATTGTTGACTTGATCCTGGGAGCCTGGTTATGATGGCCCCAATCTTGGTCAATTTCTTGGAGCGTGGTCTTCAAACGAGCAAACAGCAAACAAGATTTGAGGGAAATGTCTTTCATGACAGTAATGAAGAAACAAAGCATTCCAATGCCACTATCTTTCATATGCAGCCTGTGGATCTGTTTGCCCATGCCCAGATATATGGGTCATTGTTCTTTTATATACAAATAAATGTCACCATTTAGCTATGTTTGTAATGGAAGAGAGCTTGTCATGTATGACCTCCCCCTCCCATAATTTAGGAACAAGCATGCCTTGGTGATAAAGTTTTAAATAAGGACATTACCCTGACAGAGAGGAGGAGAATGAAAGACACTGCCTTTCGTGTATTATATAATGAGTTGCTATTTTCATTTTTCACCTGAAATCAATTGTTACAGTGCTGCAGCAAACACTGCCTCATCTATACATATACATCCTTTTTTTCCCCAAAGGATGCTCTAGAGAGGACATAGATCAATATGAATTCATTTTTCCTGGTAATGGAAAATATTTGAAACATTCAGTTATCAGAAACCAGAGAACTTCAGGGGATGACATGCTTATGCTTCTCTCCAAAGTCCAGGACATATGTAAACCTTCAGCGATCTGTACATACTTGAGTAGCATAGCATGCTAAAAAGTTAACTCTCTTAACTTCCTTTTGAATTCCCCTGAAGGTGTTCCTCTGTAGACTGAGAGTTTGCATCTGTATGACCCCATGAAGTAATGGATTAAAAGCTGTAGACTGAAGCCTCTTATGTGTGTTTGTCTTTGGCATTGAAAAAGTGGGGGCTAAAGGAATCCTGACATAACATGGCTGTCTCTCTGGAAATTAATAAAATTGTGACCCTTATTTCAATCCATAAATTTTGCCTCATATTTTCATTCCAGATGCGGGGACTATGTACCAGACAGGGCATACCAAAGATATTTATTGTTCAATAAACATATTATGTAAAGAGAGTCCCTAGTAGAGTCCTAAAAACATTTAATGACTATCATTCCTTGTCAGAAGAACCAGAAACCTGAGATGAGCTGTGGGCAGCCAACTTTTAATTTGGGGGAGAGCAGCCTTTGAATGTTACTGAAAGTGCTAAGAATATGCATGAGAATAAAAATTAAGCAAAACTATTTAATAAATGGTTTAGTGGAAACAATTGAAATGAACAAAGAATATTGATAACTGAATAAGAAGTCATTAAATTAGTGGGAATAAATTGAATGTAATTGAGATTTAATTGGGAACGAAGAATCACATAGATTTCAGTGGAGAAACTGAAATGTTGTCTGCTGATTCCGCAGAAGGCTGATATTACAAAACTTAAGTATTAAAAGAGAATATTTATCTAGGAAAATGCATTAATAATAACATGACAAATAGTAGGATAGAGTTTTTATAGTTGCCTTCATAAAGGCAGCATGAAATTTAGTTGTTTTAATGGGGTTATTGTTTTAAAATATCTGAATCAACAAGAAGTACTAATGGAAGAACTCCATTTGGTTCTATTTGGAAATGGGCTCAACAAACCAAGCTAACCCCAACCCCCAACACACACACACACACACGATACAACAGAAAAAATAGTGCATTTCTTTTCTGAGCATAATTCTGAGCACAACTCAGACCCCAATACAACCCCAATGACATACATGGTATGTAGAATGTGGATAGGGAGACATTTTTCTCCCTCTCTCATAATACTAGGACCTGTGGTCATCCCATGAGGCTGATTGGTGGGAGATTCAGGACAGATAAAAGGGAGAACTTCTTCACTCAGTGCTTAGTTAACTATGGAGTTTGCTACCACAACATGTAGCAATGGCCACCATTTTGAATCGCTTTAAAAGGGGATTGGGCAAATTCATGGAGGAGAAGGCTATCGATAGCTTCTAGTCCTGATGACTATGTGCTACCTCCAGTATCAGAGGCAGTATGTCTAGGTACACCAGTTGCTGGGCATCATGGGCAGGAGGGCGGTGTTGCTCATGTCCTGCTTGCGGGTTTCCCATGGGAAGCTGGTTGGCCACAGTGTGAACTAGTGCTGTGCCGAAAATTTATCCCACATCTTATTCGACCATTCTCATTCAAATTGATGGAATAGAAATTGCTTTTGAAAAGAAATTCAGTGGTGAAGAGATTTCGGAGACATTATCAAGGTTTAGGTTTGGGTTTCTTGGGCTTATCTTAGGAGGTGGCTGAGGATTGAGTGCAAATGTTTTGTTTTTCAGTGTACAATCATCTCTCCATCAGCCTGTAGCCTCCTCGGCTTCCTTCGCTTCAATTGAAGCCCAGTAGAAGGCATCATGTGGTGATTCCTCTCATAGGGCCTTTTCAGATCAGGAGGTACAAGCAGCCTGAGATGCTAGCTGTGATTAGGTATGCTCAAAAACACCACAGACATAATTTATAAAACACTCTGAGAATCAGGTGGAATGGTGGAAGCCCCTTTCATGGGGGAAGAAAGCTTTCAGGAAATTGGATGTCAGATTTTGGCTCAGCAGTAACCCTACCTCTTCCCTTCCACTAGATACAATATTGCTCCCCCCACACACTCACACACAGCTGCATGGTGGTGAATGCAAAATGGGGGCCAGTCTGCCAACACAGTGGATACTTTTGCAGTATGAAAAACCCAAACCCCTTTATGAAAAAAAGAAAAGCTGTGCTATAAGCCCTGCCAATGGGGAGCCCTACCTGTGAGAAACTGTTGAGAATTTATCCTCTACCAAGGAGAAATTCAGTGAAATTGTCTCCCAAATTTCTTTGCCCACAAATAAGGTGGAGAATTTTGAGAGACCATTTGCACACAGCTGTAGCGTGAACAGAATCCTGGACTAGATGGACCCTTGGTCTGACCCAGAGTGGCTCTTCTTATGTTCTTAAGACATCAAGCACCAGGGATCCTACCACATGGGATGCTGCCTCAGCAGTTCTCTGGGTGCTGGGGTGGGGGAGGAAGGACTGCCAAAATTACAGAAGCAGGCCAGTAAATGGATTGATCTATGGGAGAGAAAAAGAGGACTTCCTTGAAGTCAGAGAAGAAATATGAAGGGATGGCACATAGTTCACATACCGGCATGTATTACAAATACACCAGATTGATAAGCTGAACTGGGTAATTTTGGTGACATCACTAACAACAATCCTGGGAAATGAGGATTCTATAGGGGTGTACAAAAGTCACTCACCTTTTGACGAAATGTGATTCGAGGTGGGGGGGAGGCGCTCCGTCCCTCCCCCCGAAATTCTGGCCATGGGGGGAGGTGCTCCGTCCCTCCCCCATGAAATTCTGGCCCGGGAGGGAGGCAATCCGTCCCTCCCCCCTGAATCCTGTCCGGCCGGGTGCGCAAATGGCGGCGGCCATAGCCGCCGCCGTTTGCGTCCCTGCAGTCAGCCGTGATAGGCTACGTAAATGTTTACGTAGCCTATCACGGCTGAGTAAAAACAAAAACAAAAACAAAAACTGCACATACGCGAATGGCAGTGCCCATGGGCACCGCCATTTGCGTTCCTTATTTTGGCACGTCTAGTCTACGTAAACATTTATGTAGACTACGGCGAAAATAAGGGGAACGCAAATAGCGTAGACGCTACGCTATTTGTGTTCCCCTTATTTTTGCCGTAGTCTGCGTAAATGTTTGTGTAGACTAGACATGCCAAAATAAGGAACACAAATGGCGGCGCCCATGGGCGCCGCCATTTGCATGCGCACTTTTTTTTGTTTTTGTTTTACTCAGCCATGATAGGCTACGTAAAGATTTATGTAGCCTATCATGGTATTTTTTAAAAATCTAGCCATGATCTAGCCACGTTGGGTTTTTCTCTTTTACTGGAAATGGCGGCGGCGGCAGCTGGTCAGAAGACTAGCCACCTCAGCTGCCGCCGCCGAACCGGTGCCGGAGCCACCGCTGCCAGGAGGATTCGCCCAAGGTAAGTCCCGTCCCGGGGGGGCGGGGGGGCAGACCGCTTCACCACCAATTTCGGGGGGCCGAATGCGCTGGCATTCGGCCTCCCTGAGATTCGTGGAAAAATTCTCTGACATCCCTAGGATTCTGAAAGAGAACTCATAGGAGTATGAAAACAATAGGTATGAAATACAGGGGATCCACTGCCATGGGGGGAATCTATGGGGAACTCAGGAACTGGGGAAGGTGCCAAGCCATGGGAAAAAGCCATGCCACCAGTTCCTCCCATGTATATTTGGGCTTCCAAGATATATTATGTCTACTATGTGTGAGGGATCTATTATGCAGTGGCTTCATCACCTCTGAAATAGTGTCAGAATGGTTTCCAATCTGACATTTTATACTTGGGTAGTGTTACCAATGTATGTACCATTTTCAACAACTGAAAATGGTGGATGCAAAAGAACTTAGAAAGATGGAATGGAAGGCCTATCTATGCCAGCATTTTGTTCCCACAGTGGCCAACCAGTTGCCTATGGGAAGGCCACGAGCAAGACATGAGTGCAATAGCACCCTCCTGCAATAGCACCCTCCAGCAACTGCTACTGAGTGGTATTACAGCATCTGATACCAGAGGTATTATATAGCATTCATAACTAGGAGCCACTGATAGACTTATCCTCCAGTGGACTAAATTTTAACTTTTCTTCATGAAATACAGCAAAGCAGCAACTATGGAAGAATTCTATAGAATTCTTGTCTCCACGCTTTTTGCCAAAAAAAGTAGCATGTGTAATGCATGTTCATCATTCTCTGCCGACATGAGGCATGTAGTCTTTGTGGCTAGGTATTGATGGCCAAATATAAAATGTCAAGCAAGAAATAACCCTCGTGTTTCCTCAGCTTCCATGAAAACTGGGCTTTGTAAGAGACCAAGAATGGTTGTTCCAAGGACTCTTGATTCACAAATAATTATCTGAATCATCTTTTGAACAAAATGATTTATCATAATTATGACTTGACATTCACTGGTTTCATTACTCTCAAGAGCTATAAATTCTCATTTGAAAATGACCCTTTGGTTGGGAATAGTAAAGCAGAATGAAAAGAACTGTAGTTATGGTAAAACCTGAATACATAATTCACAGTCAAATAAGTGTACAGAATCACAGTCCAGGGGCTCCAGAGAGTTTGCAGAGATGCTGATGTACCTATAGAGATCCATGAGCGAAATGTGTGATGATTTTTGATAAGACAGAATTAGGGATGCTGGAGAAATTCAAGATGGATTAAAATGAACTCGGATTTCTAAGAATCCAAGCTGTGGAATACGCCGCAGAGCAACCCCCTCAGGCCCTGCGGAGTCAGTGGACTTTCAGATGATTTTTTTACTTTCCTTTGCGCATATAAATCTGTAGAAAAATACGTACATTCCTGCTGAGAAAATGTAAAATGGAATAGGGGACAATACACTAAAAGTTATGTACTGGGGTAAAATATGTAAATACTAACATAAATATTTCCGTATTTTTCTGCGCGATGAAAAAAAAAAATCCGTGTCCATCTGTGGGCGGATGACGGAAGGAGAGGCACCCGACAATCCACAAAACACAGACGGAGCGGATTTTACACAGTCCGTACATCCCTAGTCACAGAATGCACCATCAGCCCAATCAAGTCTCTTATGTCTGCTCTGATGTGCGCATAGGACTCCTGTCCATGTGTCCCATTTATTTCAGTGGAGCAGGGCAACACTGTACATCAAAAGGAATGCAACAAAATGGGAAACCCCACAAAAAGGATGCCCCAAAGCCAAACACAATGGATTAAGCTTAACCCATTACTTTTGTCTTTTGGGCATCAAAAAAGAATGCACAAACGTAGGTGCACTCCCACAGTAGTGTAGTTAGGTAGTTTTAGACCCTGGAATTAATGGTCTTATGCCCCACCTGCATGGCCATGCATCTGACTTCAGTTGTGAAGGACACAACTAATATTTCTCTTCTCCCTGCTGCCGACCACCATTCCATGCTTTCCAACTACTTCTATATTCCTGACATATTAGAGCAAAACAAAACAGCTTGCCATCTCTGATACCACTAGGGAATTTATATTCTGCTGGGATACAGGCCTTCTAGGATAAAGGGATCGCACAATATCAAAGCAGAAGACCTCAGCACATATATGGCATTGGTGAAGCATTTTGAAGCATTTTGGACTATGATGGAATCCCAAATATAGTTCTACCACAGACAAACTCACAAAGCTGTCATGGTATTTTGTATAAAAATTAAAGTTGGCATTAACTCTAGTTCTTAATTAAAATGTGGTATGACTTCTGCCAACAAAACTATTGTCTTCTGTTCAAAGGTATGTTCCACCACCTCCCTGGGTGCTTAAATAAATATGGGCACAATCCTATGCATGTGTAGACTGAAAAAAGGCCTACAACTCCCAGCATGCCCCAGCCGGCATGGTTGGCTGGGGCATGCTGGGAGTTGTAGGCCTTTTTTCTGTCTAAATATGCATAGGATTGCACTCTAAATGTACTAAGGATACATCAAGACAGACATGGTACTTCAAGACAATATACACCAACATTTAGCAAACATGCCAATGCTTTTTTTTTATTTATTTAATTCACACCAAATAGAGACTGCTGCTTCCCGAAGACTATATAAAAGATTAATAGTAATGATGCAACCATATGTGTGTGTGTGTGTGTTTTAAAAAAGGAAAATTCATAGGGAAGATAATGCACTGGGAAATCCGACTTGCTAAGTGCAAAATATCTCTAAAAAATTATTCAGTGCTAATTTATAAAGGCATAATTACTTTCTGTGAAATTGGGCATGTGGAACTGTTTCACTCTTTGCCGTTTTACTCCTACATAACTTCATATTTTAATTCAAAGTAAGATTGTGCCATTTTTTAATGGTTATTCTGAGCATATGGCAGAAGGGTACAATTCTGCTGGCTGTATATGTGTTGAACAATATAGCCCCATTTAGATATTAATTTCCCTCACATGACTAGAATTGCAGGAAGGAGAGCAGGAAAGACTGCACTAGTTCAACCCTCATCTTTCACTATCCTTGTCACCCTCCACAAGTTGGAGAGTGACTGTTTGCAGCCTGCTCTATTCTCTATGTGATTTACGATGTAACCCTATGCATGTTTAGACAGAAAAAAGTCCTACACCTCCCAATATTCCCCAGCCAACTGTTTCTGGCTGTTGGAGATTCAAAAGATTGTTCTGCTGCTGGTGAACATACCATCCACCCACCAGCCCCAGTGGCTACCACTGAGAGTATTTATCTTTCAAGAGTAGTTTGTGAGCCAGCACCCTTGGGAAGAGATAGTTGCTAGATGCCCCAGGATGAGGCACAAAAGGGTTTACTTGGGCATGTATGGCCATGATGCAGCGAACCACAGCAACAGGACAATAACCCAGAATCAAGATGACCTGGCAGGGAGGTAAGGTTATGTTGATTTCACTCTCTATGGAGAATATGCCATCACGGTGTTGATGGAGGAGCCCATTATAATTTCTAACATCTCAGAACACAATGAAGTCACAGTGAAGAACACAATGTGACATGGACCAGTAGGTGTCATGGACCAGCTGGAGGAAGAATAGAAATGTTCCGCATAGGAAGCAACAGTGCTTGGAAGCTAAGCTAGCTCCTAATTGCAGAACAATAATCTGAAGAGCTGAGCCAGCCAAGAATCATACTGTTAGGAGCAGCCTGGCCTTACTAAACCACTTGGATTTGTTGGAGATGTGCAAAGCCCACTTGAGCAATTTCATTAATCCATTTAAAAATATTTTAAATTCTTTCAGCATTCCTACAGGTATCTTGCTTGATCAGGATTCACAAAACTTGGGGGACAGGTTTAGACATGAGTCAGTTTAGTGCCATTGTATTTCACTGAAAAGTAGGAACTAATCACACAGCTCTTGCATTTTTTAAGGAACTGTTGTTGCTATAACTGCGAATCTGGAGACCTGTGTGCTTCTGCCCTGTGTGATCAGAGACCAGTGCTACAGTTCACCATGTTGCCTTGGCACATCAAGTGTTCCTAGGTACTATAATGACCATATCCCTTCTCTGCTTTGCTGATTCCACCACAGGTACTCTGCCAAACCAGGTCCTGCCTCTCCTGCAAAGGTCCCTGGGAGGGGTGATAGTATCAGATTCCCAGTGCTTGAAGGCTTCACTGTATCAAATTAAGGGCTATTCAAACCTGTGTGAAGCTGGGTCCATTTGTTAGTAATAAACAAATTCTGGTTGTATTGATTGTTATATTGTGGTTTTAATGTTTTTATATTTTATATTGTTTTACTGTGTGCTTGTTGGTTTTAATTTTTGTGAACTGCCCAGAGACCTTCGACTATTGGGCAGTATAGACATGAAAGAAACAAACAAACAAATAAGACCAACAAAGCACAACAATTAGGCAAGATGTCATAGCCATAAGGTATTCATTTGGAGCCAATCTCAAGATGGAGACCGCAGATAGAATGAATTTGTCTAACCCATAGAGGTAGGGTCAAGGCCAGTGAGTGTTATCCCAACCCCCTGTCTTCTCACTAATTGTAGCCATGTTAACAATTTCTGAATAAGGGATATAGCCAATGAACAAATAAGAAGAGTGTTCAACTTAAAATTCCAGCATAGCATAGCAGCAATAATCGATATTTACAGTAGGTTGCTAAATTTTGCTTCTGACATTTCTCAAACTAGAAATATGATTTTCAATAAATTTCACCAAGCTATATGTTGAACAAATAGTTGGTATTGATTAGTGGTCGCATCTCAGCTGTATGATTTCTGTAATAGTGCCATTCATTTGCTTTTGTTTATGAAAAGCAAGGTAACTATCACATGTTTTTATTAGTTAAAGCCTCAGGCTTCCAATGTCCCTGTTATTCAAGGCTTTATAGGAATGGCTATTAGAATACTTGCATGTTACTCCAACAAGATTCAAGACAAGCATTTAAACAGATTCAGATATGGAGTTAGGGGAAGGGATGCTCACAGGCTGGTGCCACAACAGTTTATCTGCATAGCATAAGTCAAAATTCAGCTCATATGGACAGTTTTCATAACTTTGTCTTCTCCGATCTTTGACTCTCAGCTCAGGCAGGTTAATCCTATACTCACATTATGACAGGAATGGAGATATAACCACTACGCTGGCTGCAACATGGGCCCACAGCTCATCACCCACTAATGGCCTTCTCCCTCTGTACGTTATGTGTGCTCAGCCCTGGAGAGGAAGGGGACAAAACATGCGAGTAGAAACAGGTAGAAACCTTGTTGCATAAAAGTGGTGTGACATGTAGCAGTACATAACCATACAGAAGCTCAGCAGGCAGAGATTCATCCCTCCTACCCCTTTCCTGTATGAATCAGCAAAATTCAAGCTCACCAAAGTTTTCCGAGTTCCAATTCAAAGCTTGTTCTGACTTGAGTCCATATCAGATTGTGAGCTTTGCTTTGCTTCTGAATCACACCGAAAGATTGGAAATGTATGGACTGACTGCAGATTGCATCCCAGTCCATGTTCGGTCCAAAAAGTGTGAATTGGGTAAATCCTGATTTAAAAAATGAACTGAAACAAATTTCTCATATATCCCTAAATGGGATGGGACCCAGGTTTTAAAAAATCAAGAGAACAACACCATAGTTACATCTCCCTCATGCCACTACTTGGTGCTCAGGATCCTGCGGAAACAGAGATTGAGAAGTGTTTTCTGGCTTCCACTCTAATTCCACTCCACTACATACAATGTCATAGGAATTAATATAAACTGTCCATTTGTATAAAACATGGAGGCCTTGACTACAACCAGCCATCTTAACAGTAACAGCCAACAGCAACACAGGTATCTTCCCACGCTGCCTTTAAGAGGCAGATGGCCCCTCCTACAAACATTAACTCTTCATTCACCTGAGTCAATGTCATATACTTTACCACATATTCTTACATTAGCACTGGCACAGTACAGACACAATAGCCCTGCAGTATTTCCAGCTCATGGAATGATTGTAACAGTTAATATAAACAACAACAACCTAAGCTAATCTCAATGAAGTTGAGTTTATTCACTGTCTGTTCACAAAACTCAATCTATCCAACCATTACCAGACCAGCCCTCTATCATTCTCTAATATGAGAACTCCTATGCCAGTATAATCATCATGATGGTGTGTTTAAACTACCAAAGAAAGAAGCTAGCAAGTCAACAGGTGCAGTTTGCTGCATCTCTTCCTATGTAAACACATTCTGATTTTACCAGCTCCCTGAGGAATTGTATTGGGCATGCTAAATTTAAAGTAATAATTATGAACAAATAACTTTAAGTAGGGGACACAAAGAAGTGTGCCAACTAGCCACGTATTAACTTCCTTCTAATTTTTCTACTAGTATCTAGACATTAAATTTCTTCTAATTATTGTATTATTATTTTTTTATCCTACCTTTATTCCTCAAAGAAACTCCTTGAGGTAGCTTACATGATTCTCAACCTCTCCCTCTTTATCTTCACAACAACACAGTAGTACAGGAAAGACTGAGGGAAAAGGTCCCAGGCATGGTCTGAAGGCACATGAGACAGCTACTTTACTGAAGGTAAACAGGTCTGGGTGTGGTCAGTGCTTGTGGGGGAGACCACTCATGTAGCCACCTTGAGTTCTACGATGGAAGAAAGGTAGGATATAAATAAAATAATGATGATGATTATGATGATGGTATATTCAGGACCAAAAATGTCATGCTCCAGGCATCCTGCAGGGGAAAGGAAAGGTAAAGGAAAGGTTCCTCCTGTGCAAGCACCGAGTCATTGCTGACTCCTAGAGGGACGCCACTTTTGCTGGCATTTTCATGGCAGACTATAAATCTATAGCAGGGTGGTTTGCCGTTGCCTTCCCCAGTCATGACTACCTTTCCCCCAGCAAGCTGGGTACTCGACCTCGGAAGGATGGAAGGCTGAGTTGACCTGAGCCGGCTACCTGGCTGGGACCCAGCTTCCGCTGGGATCAAACTCAGGTCGTGGGGAGAGTTTCGGTTGCAATACTGCTACACCTTAAAACAGCTTTCCCCAGCTGGGTGTCCTCTAGATGTGTTGGGCTACAGTCCCAGCATGCCCTAGCTGCCATGGCTGGCTGGGTCATGCTCGGAGTTGTAGCCCAACACATCTGGAAGTCACCCAGTTGGGGAAGGCTGTTTTAAATCATTACATAAAAGGGATGTTCACACACATTACACTGAATGTGCATTTATACTGCATGTGTTCCTGACCAGGCAGTTTTGAGAATCTGTCTACCTGGGTTCTTACTTGATTTGTACAGAGGTTCTAGAATCCTATTTAATCCAGAGTAGAGATTATGAATACAGCTATACCTGGGTGAATGAATACATGTACACTTGTGTGAATTGATGAACACATGTCAACTTCATGCAACCATGAATAGTGTAGCCCAGTCCATTGAATGTAATGAGTGAACACCCTTAAAGTGAGCCTTTGTTCATTAATTCACACAAGTATGTGTGTGTGCACAACCTGTTTCAACTGTCCTCATCGTCTTTACCACAGATGAAGTAGGATTGTAGTATCTGTGTACAAATCAGGTATGGGGATAGCGGCCTTATTCAGAAATTCAAAAATCTTAATTATGGAAGGGCAGATTTCATAATGGTCTTGTCCCCACAAATTAACCCTGTTTTAAAGACATACGAAAACAACACTTTTATTTTTGAGATCTGCTTTCTGTAGCTTGGTGGTTTTAATGCTGAAGGTAGAATGGTTTTTATTATATGCCATTGTTTTGTGTTGTTCTTGTTGCTGCTGCTGCTGTTTTTAAATTGTTGAGCTTCTTGCTGGGCTTTTATGCTGCTGTGGGAGTCCCTTTACAGGTTTAACATTGCAGGGACACACACACACACACACACACACACACACATGCCAATTTGAAGAATCAGATGACCCTTTTTAGTAAGCCTCTCTCATAATACTTGGGGTTACCCAATGACATTGATTACAGGTAGATTCAGGACAGGCAGAACAAAAATGCTTCTTCACCCAGAGGAAATGGAATCTGCTGTCCCTTGTGATTGTGGCAGAATATAAAACTGGATTAAACAAATGTATTGATTCTGAAGCAAACAGGATACTGGACTATGTCAGCACTTGGTTTGATTCATTAGGGATTTTGCATTTTTTATGGCCTTTATAAAATCAGAAGGCAAATGCACAACACAAAGTGTAATGTTTTTAAGGAATATAGGTTTATAGTGCAAACCTATGTGTGCCTACTCAGATGTAAGTCCCATTAAGTTCATTGGGGATTACTCCCTGTTAAGTGTGTGTAGGATTTCAGCCATGATGATTTTGATGGAATCTCATTCCACAATTAGTGAGACAGAATCCCGCAGTCCATATTCCTTACGCATCTCAAATTTCTGTCAATCTCAGAGCTGCAGTACTAATTTCACAAGGTCTGGTTCCTGCTCCCTGGGAAAAATAAGGTAGCAGGTGTTCAGTCAAAACTGTTAATGTATTTGCAGTGGATCTCATATACGTAAAAGCAGATAATTAGAATTATCCACAGATACTTTGAAGGCATAAATAATTCATTTCCCATGCATCAATAAAATAATTATTGTATATTATTCTTAGCTTTGTACTTCAATATCACTCACATCATGCCACTGTCAATATAATATGCCCTTTTATTTTTCATACTAATAAAAAAACATTAATAGAGTGAGGGAAATATAATAATATTCAGCTTTACCCACATTTAAGCATTTATTTTGCATTCTAGGGGAGTGACAGTGACACAAAGTCCTGACTAACCACAAAGACACATTCTCGCTACTGAGGGAAAATTGTTGTTGTATTCAGCAGTCCCTCACACACCCCACACCACACAAAATCCCAACAACCTTTGCCTTAGTTATTTCAGCTCCCTGGAGATTTTCAAAAGAATTTTGAACTCTTATAATTTTAAAGCACAAATTGGTGCTTTGGATGTGTAGATACTGGATAGTATCCAACTGTGTCATTCCATTAGTGCAAATAATTTTGCGCTAGTGGAAACTAGGTTCTGTGCACAAGAGAAGAATCCAACTAAAGTTACACTTGCACACAAGCATGGTTGTGCAAGTGGTTGTGCATTATGCTTCTGCAACCTGTTGTGCATCCCACTGCACATACATTTTGTACAACCCATTGTGCATAACTCTTGTGCAACCCTTTGCACATAACTCTTGTGCAACCCATTGTGCAACCTATTGCACAAGAGTTATGTGCAATGGGTTTTGCAACAGGTCGTGCAAAGGGTTGCACAAGCATAATGAGCAACTGCTTGCACAACCACACTTGCACAGAGGAAACTTGCACAATCTTGTTGTTGCACAATCTGTTGCACAAGTGTAATGAGCAACTACTTGTGCAACAGAAAGATGCACCAGAGCTCCACTAGCACTACTTGAGTTTGCAGAATGACACCTTTGGATACTGACCACTCCTTGCTCATTTATATAACAAAAATCCTAAAAACCTAGGTGTTGTACACACTTCAATAAGTTGGGAGAAGAAAAGGCTTTTGTTTAGTTAACCCCACACTCATTCCACCCCCTAGGAGTAAGTTATGGAATAAAAAGGAGAAATAGAATGCAGTTCAGATGAAGGCTGTTCTGGAAGCTATAAGCTAATGTATGCACAATAGGATGGGATACACACAAACAAAACCTATTCCTTCTCTTCTCTACTTCCACTGTTGTTATTAACTTGGGACAAGGCAGTGAATGGCTTAGCCTCAAACTAGGGATTGATGGATTCACCCATGCCTGTCAAGCATGGGTTCTCACTGAGTCACTGCTGCTGCCCACCCCACTTGCATAAAAATGGTGGCTCAGTGAGGAACGGGTGGCAGCAGGGAAGTCCTGGGCTGTGTGGTGCTCAGCAAGTGCATCTGCGAGCACCCCGTGGCTCAGTGAGTGGCATCCAGGGGGCTGAGCAGGGGGGAGTCAGTCGGACTCTACCCTGCTGTTGGGTGCTTGTGACATCCCTCCCTCAAACTCCATTCTATAATTTGGGTTCAGAAAGCCAAGCACAACAAATCACTGCTTCACCATCCTTAAAATGGCAACTCCCTCCATTCCTGGAAATATAGGGATTCACCATTTTAAAAATGGTGACTCCCCAAAGCAGGAAGACATCTGCCAGCATGCATCCTAAGGACTCAGGTAAGGAGCTGGGGGCTGGGCGTCAGGGTGGCTGGGCTTCTGGATCGCGCTGAACTGTCACTGAAGAACTTCAGAATGCCCAACCTGCTTCATGCCCCCTCATGCCCCTTCTACCTCACCTTGGAAGAGGCACAAAGCAGCCCGCTTCGGCTCAGAACTCAGGCTTTGGGCCAAAGCAGTGCATGGCCCTAATGGAGACATGATTGGATGAGAATACTGAGATCAGACTGTTTCCTGGGGCCAGAGAAAAGAGCACATAACTCCTTTGTTATAACAGCTTCACTGTCTACCAGTCTGTTTATGGGAAAAATTCAACGTCATGGTTATGGCCTATAAAGCCCTATACAGCTTGAGATAAGGGTACCTGAAAGGCTGCCTTCTCTCACATAAGCCTACCTTGGTTTCAAGATCTTTGTGAGAGGCCCTTGTTTCAGTACTGCCACTTTTGGAGGAACATTTTGTGGTGATGTGAGAGACAGTCTTCTCTGTGGCTGCTTCCAGGATGTGGAAGTCCCTGCTGAAGGAAGCTAGCCTGGTCTCTCTCTGTTGTCTTTCTGCTAGCAGGCAAATGCCCTTTTTTCCAAGAAGGCTTTTGGCATTTAAGCAGGTCTGATAGGCTGGTTGCTGTTTTTATTCTGCTATTGTTTTGTTTTTAATTGTGCTTTTAACATATTTGATTTATTGTTTTATTCATTTTTAAAATAAATACATAAAATAACAATGATTGTAAACTACCTGGAGTCCCATTTTCTTGGTAAATAGGTGGCGTACAAATCAAATCAATCCATCAATAATAAAATAAATATTTACCTCAGTAGCTGCACTGTGTTATGTGGTAGTCCATACAAGAGTGGTATCTTGGTTAGGGTTCATGTGCATACAATTAACCCACCTGTGAATTAGGGACATGATGCACCTATTTCCCAATCAGAGATTTGACTTCTAGAGACTCTGTCTCTAAACCTTGAAGATGGACAACTCTAGAGATGGGGAGGGGGGAATTATGTTCAGTTCACATTTCACTTAATACGTACAAATCCATACTTCCTGAATCAATACTTGAACCAGAATGCAGCATACTCCTGGTGGTTCCACATGGACCTATAGCCCAATTGGAGTCCACCTCGGAAAGAGCCTTAAATGTGGTTACCCCCTTTCTTTGGATCTCTGTACCTTTGGAGATCAGGCAGGCCCCAACATGGTGTGTCACTTCCAGTGCCTCCTGAAAACAGGTCTGTTCCAGGAAGCCTTCCTTAACTAACCTGTCATGGATAGACAGCCCCTTTTTGTACACCACATAAAAAAAATGGAAAGAAGTGTGTGGGGGGTAAATGAATCCTGAAAATATTCCTGTTGCTTCCATGCTTGTTGCCTCCAAATTTTGCTCATGTAGCAAATATGCAAGAATGGGGAAAAGGGGGTTTTATAGAATGAGAGATTTCTATGAGAATGAAGCTCCTTTTACTGTAGCAAAATTAAAAGAAATCCATCAGGGAATACAAATGAACTCAATTCTTCTTCATCAAATATATTACCTTATTATGAATCTTCTTGTAAGGCAGACTAGAAGTACAATGAAATTTGAAGATATGTTACTAGAATATATGTTTAATAGAAAAGGATTACTCTCTACAATTTATTCACATCTTATTGAAATAAACACAAATATGTGAAATGGATTGAAAATGATATGGGAAGATGATATATGGGAAGAACAAAATGCAAAAGAGACATCTAAGGCATTAATTGTGTTCATGCGGATGGCAGGTCACACGATAATAGCTAAAAGTTGGAAAACTGCAGAATGTCCAAGACGAAGCAAACAGCCATGGGAGAAACATTGATGTACCAACTGAAATCAGCTAAAGGCAAAGGGGGTAAACCCTAATTTTGAAAAAATATATATATAATAATTATGGCATGAATTTATCTCATATACAAATCAGGGATGTACACAGCAATATTTCTCAAAACTTTCCTGAGATTATGGAAAAGAGACTAAATATATATTTTTATTTTGAAGAACCATAAAAAAACTCCAAAAAACAAATGGATTTCACTTATAGTTTTGTCTGTAAAGTAAAGGGAGGGGAATGTTAAATATACTACCTTCCATAAATAACTAGATTTAAATCTGATTGTATTTGGTTGTTTGTTAGTTCATCTTTATATGTGTAAAATTAATTTTAAAATGTGTATGTGTGTGTGTGTGTGTGTGACAAACTGATGTAGACATGGGAAGAGAGGAACTGGGGATTGGAAAAATGAGAAATAGAAACCAAAATTGGAAGCTCCATCCATCCCTAACCAACTCTGGAAAATTACACTAACAACATTTTACCAAAATGTTTTACCAACATTTTACCAAACACAAAACAAAGTACAAAATGGGGACAGTGATTTACCTGAGGAAACAGGACTGTCGCAGATAAATAGTAGGGATGGCGGAGAATTTCTCCCCGAAACTTCGGGGGGCCAAGCGCCAACGTGTTCGCCCCCCCGAACAAGTTTTGGGGAGAAATTCTCCGCCCCCCCCTGCCCCCCGCACCCCCTCCGGGACTGGACTTATCTTTGCCGAATGTCCCTCCCGGCGGCGGGTCCGGCTGGCAATTCGGTGGGTGTTCGTGCGGGGCGGAAGCGGCAGCCGGTCTTTTGACCGGCTGCCGCTGCCGCCATTCCAAGAAAAGAAAAGAAAAAAACACCCCTGTGATAGGCTACGTGACGATTAACGTAGCCTATCACGGCTAGATTTGCAAAGTCAGCCGTGATAGGCTACGTAAATCGTCATGTAGCCTATCACGGGTGACTTAAAAAAAAAAAGCGTGTACGGATAATGGTGGCCCCCATAGGGAGCCGCCATTCCCGTTCCTTATTTGGTCGCTGTAGTCTACATAAATGTTTACGTAGACTACGGCGAAAATAAGGGCAACGCTATTAGTGTTGCCCTTATTTTCGCCATAGTCTACGTAAAGATTTACGTAGAGTACACTGACCAAATAAGGAACGTGAATAGTGGCTCCCTATGGGGGCCGCCATTTGCGTACACACTTTTTTTTTTTTAAAGTCACCCGTGATAGGCTACGTGATGATTAATGTAGCCTATCACGGCTGACTTTGCAGATCTAGCCGTGATAGGCTACGTTAATCGTCACGTAGCCTATCAGGGGGGTGGTTTTTGTTTTTTTTTAAACTTTGGAGTTCGCAGCCGGGCGAGGCGGGAAGCCTCCCCCCCGGCCTGAATTTCGGCCGGGTGAGGCGGGAAGCCTCCCCCCCTGGCCTGAACTTCGTGGGGGAGCAGCAAAGTGCCTCCCCCCCACCGCGAACAAGCTTCGACGACAGGTAAGTGACTTTCGTCCACCCCTAATAAATAGGGACAGATGGAACACTGATACCATGATGTTAAATTTAAAGCATATGGAACACTTGTGATAGGATATAGATCACAGGCATAGCCCATAGGACATGGGCCATAACCTAACATCAAGCATGAGTAAATCCGGCAGATCTCAGATAATCTCATTTCTGTTCTGAAAGATTGGAAGAATGTATTTATTTGAAAACCATGTGAAGGCTAATCTGTTTAATTTGTTTTGAGGCTTAGTCACAGAAATGCTGAGTACATGGTTCAGTGGTAATTGAAATTACTGATAATACAGGCACACAGTGGACACAGGATCAAGCTCTTAATTAAAAAATACACTAATCATACACAGTTCTAAATCCTGTTCTTCGGTGTACTTACTCAGTTCTAAGTTAAGTAATCAGAGCTGTGCACTGACTTTCACAGATGGAACATGCTATATTTTCAACCAAAGAAGAACTATAACTCTCCCATTTTAATTGCTTTTGAACTAGGGCTGTCGGAGAAATCTGCAAAAGAACCAAATGAGATTGGATTTTTATGAATCTCATGCATGGATTCTGCAGTGGACTGGCATTTCCCCTGTTGGGTGGATTCCATGCACTTGTGAGACATTTTTCTAACTTTCCCAAATTTTGTGCAAAATTCATATTGGAAAACACACACACAGACAGACACACACAAAACCCCAGCCAAAAGTATGCATTTCCCCCATAGGCTTAAGTGTGACAATGTGGATTTGGGGAAAATTTGCACATTTTCGCACATGCAAATTAAGTTTGGAACCTAAAAAAACCCAATTCTGTTGATAGGCAGACAACAAAATGAAAGACACTTGACAATCTGTGAAATACAGAGAGAACAGATTTTACACAGTCAATACATTTGAGCTTTCAGTTTGTATCCACTTTTTTGTCACTGTCTTTCATGAATTTCCATCCTTTCTAAGCACATATGAAACACACAGGAGGAATTCCATTTTGCACTTCTGTTTCCATATCTTCAGTCATGGATTCTCCTTTCCTTTCTTCCTTTTCTTCTTTGTTTGTCTGCCTCCCAATGCCCCACCCCCATTTAGATTCCAAACTCCTTGGTGAAGGGGCAAACTTCCCCCCCCTTTATGTTACACTGCTAAGTTTCACATACATTGGTAAATATCTGTCTGTATATCTATATTGACAGCAAGTCTAATCCTTCCTTCCCAAACCTCTTAATGGCTGATGCCAATAAAGCCTACTGGAAGTTGTTTGTTTGTTTGAAAGACAAAGAAGTTGAACATAAATATCCATGGGATATAAGAAAATATGAGATTTAACACATGTTTTGGAGGGGTATAGCTGTGCATCAAATGCACATGAAACTCTTGAACTCCAGCTATGCCAGGGTGCTAAGATGACTGAAGAGTCAGCCTTTCTGAACATCCCAGTGACTAGGGTTGGCAGAGAATTTCTCCACGAATCTTCGGGAGGCCGAGTGCCGATGCATTCGGCCCCCCGAAAGTGTTGGGGAAATTCTCCACTGGCCCCCCGCCCCCCCCAGGATGGGACTTATCTTCGGCGAATGTGCCTCTCGGCAGCGGGTCCTGGCGGCGTTTCGGTGGGGGCGGTGGCGGTGGCCAGTCTCCCGACCGGCTGCCGCCACCGCCATTGCAAAAAAAAAAAGTAAAGTAAAAAAAAACAAACCACACCCGTGATAGGCTACATTAGGGATGTACGAAAGTCACTTACCTGGTCTCGCAGCTTGCTTCGCGGTGGGGGGGAGGCGCTTCGCTTCTCCCCGCAAAGTTCAGGCCGGGGGGGAGGCTTCCCGCCTCGCCCGGCTGAAATTCAGGCCGGGGAGAAGTACTTCGTCTCCCCGGCCACGAACTTCAAAAGAAAAAAAAAAAAAAGCCCCGTGATAGGCTACGTAACGATTTACGTAGCCTATCATGGCTAGATCTGCAAAGTCAGCCATGATAGGCTACGTTAATTGTCACGTAGCCTATCATGGGTGACTTTAAAAAAAAGAAAAAGAAAAAGCACGTACGCAAATGGCGGCCCCCATAGGGAGCCACCATTCGCGTTCCTTATTTGGTCCCTGTAGTCTACGGAAAGATTTACGTAGACTATGGCGAAAATAAGGGCAACGCTATTTGCCTGGCAGGCATATGTGGCCATCTCGAGTTCCACAGTAGAAGGAAAGCAAGATATAAATGAAATGAATAAATACCTAGGGGAAAGGAGTTGGATCCAGGGTAGGGATCTACGAAAGGCACCTACCTGGTCCCGCACCTTGCTTCGTGGTGGGGGGAGGCGCTTCGGTTCTCCCCCCAAAGTTCAGGCCGGGGGGGGAGGCGCCCCGCCTCGCCTGGCCGAAATTCAGGCTGGGGGGGGAGGCGCCCTGCCTCGCCCTGCCGAAATTCAGGCCGGGGAGAAGCGTCCCGTCTCCCAGGCCGCAAAATACAAAAGTGAAAAAAAAACACCACACACCCATGATAGATTTCCGAAGTCAGCCGTGATAGGCTACGTAAATCGTTACGTAGCCTATTACGGGTGACTTTGAAAAAAAAAAAAGTGCGTGCGCAAATGGCGGCGCCCATGGGCGCCATTTGCGTTCCTTATTTGGTCCCGGGTAGTCTACATAAAGATGTATGTAGACTACGGCGAAAATAATGGCAACACAAATACCGCTGCCCTTCTTTTTGCCCAGGGATGGCGGAGGATTTCTCCACGAATCTTCGGGAGGCCGAGTGCCGACGCATTCGGCCCCCCGAAAGTGTTGGGGAAACTCTCCGCCGGCCCTTCGCCCCCCCCGGGATGGGACTTACCTTCGGCGAATGTCCCTCTCGGCGGGGTGTCCAGGCGACGTTTCGGCGGCGTTTTGGCAGGGGCGGGGGTGGCGGTCGGTCTCCTGACCGGCTGCCACCGCCGCCATTACAAAATAAAATACAGTAAAAAAAAAACACACACACCCGTGATAGGCTACGTAACGATTTACGTAGCCTATCACGTCTAGATTTCCAAAGTCAGCCATAATAGGCTACGTAAATCGTCACATAGCCTATCACGGGTGACTTTGGGGGAAAAAAAGAAGCGTGTAAGCAAATGGCGGCGGCCCATGGGCGCCGCCATTTCCGTTCCTTATTTGTACAGGGGTAGTCTACATAAAGATTTACGTAGACCACGGCGAAAATAAGGGAACGCTATTTGCGTTGCCCTTATTTTCGCTGTAGTCTACGTAAATCATTACGTAGACTACCCCTACCAAAAATAAAGAACGCAAATGGCAGCGCCCATGGGCGCCGCCATTTGCGTACGCACTTTTTTTTTCCCCAAAGTTACCCGTGATAGGCTACGTGATGATTTACATAGCCTATCATGGCTGACTTTGGAAATCTAGCCGTGATAGGCCACGCAAATCGTTACGTAGCCTATCGCGGGTGTGTGTGTGTTTTTTTCTTTTACTTTTTTTTCCTGGCCGGTAGGGATGTACGAAAGGGACTTACCTTGTCCCGGAACTTTTTTCGTGGTGTGGGGGAGGCGCTTCGCTTCTCCCCCCGGAGGTCAGGCGAGGGGGGGGAGGCACCCTGTCTCCCCGGCCACGAAAGAAAAAGAAAACAAAAAACACACCCCGTGATAGCCTACGTAATGATTAACGTAGCCTATCATGGCTAGATTTCCAAAGTCAGCCATGATACGCTACGTTAATCATCACGTAGCCTATCACGGGTGACTTTGGGGAAAAAGAAGAAGTGCGTAAGCAAATGGCGGCGGGCCATGGGCGCCGCCATTTGCGTTCCTTGTTTTGGCACGTCTAGTCTATGTAAAGATTTACATACACTACGGCGAAAATAAGGGGAACGCAAATAGCGTTCCCTTATTTTTGCCATAGTCTACGTAAATCTTTATGTAGACTAGACATGCCAAAATAAGGAACGCAAATGGCGGCGCCCATGGGCCACCGCCATTTGCGTACGCGCTTTCCCCCCCCCAAGTCACCCGACATAGGCTACGTAACGATTTACGTAGCCTATCATGGCTGACTTTGGAAATCTAGCCATGATAGGCTATGTAAATCGTTATGTAGCCTATCACGGGTGTGTTTTTTTTTTTTTACCACACTTTTTTTTTTTGCAATGACGGTGGCAGCAGTCGGTCAGGAGACCGGCCGCCGCCCCCGCCCCCGACGAACCGCCGCCGGGACCTGCCACCGAGAGGGACATTCGCTGAAGGTAAGTCCCATCCCGGGGGGGCACGGGGGGGCCGGCGGAGAATTTCCCCAACACTTTCGGGGGGCCGAATGCCTCGGCGCTCGGCCTCCCGAAGATTCGTGGAGAAATTCTCCGCCATCCCTAGACTGGCCGGGGAGATGGGGCGCTCCTCATCAGCCTGAATTTCGCCAGCGAGGGATGGGGCGCCTCTCCCCCAGCCTGAATTTCGGCCGGGCGAGGCGGAGCGCCTCCCCCCCTCACCTGAACTTCGGGGGGAGAACCGAAGCGCCTCCCCCCCACCATGAAGCAAGCTGCGGGACAAGGTAAGTCCCTTTCGTCCATCCCTATTTTTGCCATAGTCTACGTAAATCTTTACGTAGACTACCCGGGCCCAAATAAGGAACGCAAATGGTGGCGCCCATGGGTGCCGCCATTTCCGTATGTGCTTTTTTCCCCCCAAAAGTCACCTGTGATAGGCTACGTAATGATTAACGTAGCCTATCATGGCTGACTTTGGAAATCTAGCTGTGATAGGCTACGTTAATTGTTACATAGCCTATCACGGGTGTGGTGTTTGTTTGTTTTTTACTTTATTTTGTAATTGCGGCGGCGGCAGCCGGTCGGAAGACCGTCCGCCGCCCCCGCCCCCGCCAAACTGCCGCTGAACCTCCACCGAACCGCCGCTGGGACCCGCCGCCGAGAGGGACATTCGCAGGAGGTAAGTCCCATCCCGGGGGGTGGCGGAGAATTTCACCACCAATTTTGGGGGGCTGAATGAGTTGGCATTTGGCCTCCCCAAGATTCGTGGAGAAATTCTCAGAAATTCTCCGCCATCCCTAGGAAGGCATGGGGCTTGGCCTTCTGAGGAACACCAAAGGGCTGGATTTAGCCCCCAGATTCTACCCTTTTTCTACCACGTCTCTAAGGGCTGGATGCTCCCAATCTCGTCTGATCTCCGAAACTAAGGAGGGTCAGCCCGGGTTGGGAGTTGGATGGGAGACCACTTGGGAATCAGGTAGGGATGTCAGAGAATGTCACCATGAATTTTGGGAAGGCCAAATGCCAGCGCATTCGCCCCCCCAAAATCCGTGGCGAAACGGTCTGCCCCACTGCCCCCCCAGGACGGAATTACCTTATGTGAATGTCCCTGGTGGTGGTGGCTCAGGCGGCGGTTCGGCAGCAGTGGCTGCGGTGGCCGAACTTCGAACCGGCTGCCGCCGCCGCCGCCATTGCCAGTAAAAAAAAACAAAAAGAAAAAAAGTGATAGGCTACATAAACATTTACGTAGCCTATCACGGCTGACTGCAGGGACACAAACGGCAGCGTCTACAGCCGCCGCCATTTGCAGTCCTGGCAGAACAGGATTCGCAGCGGGAGGGATGGGGTGCCTCCCCCCCAGCAATAATTTCGGGGGGGGGAGGGACGGGGCACCTCCCCCCCAACCAGAATTTCAGGGGGAGAGACAGAGCACCTCCCCCCCCACGAATCAACTTTCGTCAAAGGTAAGGGACTTTCGTACATCCCTAGAATCAGGCTTCCTGCATCATGCAGGGGATTGGACTCGACAGTCTTGTAGACCCCTTCCAACCCTATGATTCCATGATTTAACTTCCATGTTCAAGCCGCTCCCCGGGTTGCTGTTCTGATCCCCCTCTTTCTACCAACATCATGCCCAAAGAAGGGACGGGGCAGAAGCACTGGTAAAGCCCTGCGACGCCCCCAGAAAAAGGCACGCTTCTGAGTCAGACCAATGTTGCAGGCCCAGTCTTCGCTTCCATGCTCATGTGTCTGGAAGCAGCTGAATGTACTCCCAGGATCACCTCCCCTCCCCCCGGCTGTGCCCGGTGAAGCAACGGCAGTCCACCCCAAAGCAGACATGACAGCAGACGCAATGTTCACTCTTGCTTTCCATTGCAGTGCACCTGGCCTCCACCAGGACTCATTGAGGCCTCCACCTCGCCTTTGCAGGCTCACCATGGCAGCACACCGCCGCTGCAGGCAGTCCACCCTCCTGCGGCATCTCCGTCAGTGGTGATCCAAGCAACATCCTCCTCCTTACTGTTTCACCCAGGCGGCAGACCACCACTGGAGGCGGTCTGCCCTCCTGGGGTATCTCTGTCAGTAGCACCGCAAGTGCCATCATCTCCCTTGCTCCCGGGGACCCGGACGCGGCTGCCCTGGATATGGGTGAGATGACTGCACCTCGCTTCAATTGACCAGACGGGCGACCTTCAGGGCCTCGGGGTTCCTGCCTTAGCTTACCTCCCTGGGGCAGCTATCCCCCCCCCCACATCATCTCCCTATATGACGCCTGGGCCTCCTGTAGCTCCATCAGTCACACCTCACTGTAGCCCCAGCCGCTTAACTCAGCGTCTTACAGGGTTCTGCTGGATTAATTCAGTACCCCTTGCCCTGCCCCCGCCCGCTCGGGCATCCACGTAAGTGGCCTATCAGATCCTTACGCTAAACTGGCGAGTTGCGATGCCACCAGGGCTACTCCTTCTCGTCATGGCTTTCACCTGAGGAGGTGTGTGGCTGGCTTATGTCGAGGCTTTCCACAGGAGGGCCACTATTGACCCTTATCTGCACAGGGACCTGATGGACCATGACCTTTCGCTCCAATTTTGACTCTTTCCCGGCCAGGTTTCGGTGACAAATCTGGCAGTGGCCACATTCCCCAGGCTGTCTCCCACACTGGCCCTCGGCCTATTGCGGGTCTGGTGCTTCAGCACCGCTGTCTGTGCTGGGAATACAGCCCCAAGGGCGCATACTCCCAAACCCGTGCTGTTTCCATTGTGAGTGCTCCTTTGTAGCAGTCAGCACTCATGCACCTCTTGTCCAAAGCCTGGGGATGCTAGGGTCCCCCTTGGAAAGGCCGTGGCAGGAGGAAGCCCGGAGGCAGGCTACAACTCCCTCCAGTGGGCCCCAGCCCATTTAGGTTGGTGCCACTACTCCAGTTTTTAAGATGCTACCACAACAGGGGGAAGGCGTTTTAACTTGGAACATGGCTTCATGCCAGGTTTTAGGACCCCCCCCCTTTTTCTAGGTCAACATAGGCCATCCTTACCTCGTAAGCAAAATTCCTCCTTGCTAGGCGTCGACAGGTTCGTGAGAGGTTCAACATGGCAGCACGGGCGGTAGGGTTATAACCCCCACTTTTTTCCATACCCCGATATCTAATTTAGGGATTTCCCTTCTCAGAATGGTGCCCAAGAAATCCTCTAGGGAGTTTATGCTGATTCGTAACCGATCTTCCCTGAGGGCCAGTTCGTTAATCATGAGTTCCCTGATCATCTGTGCTTAGTGCGATACACCTCGTCGATTTGGCAGTTGTCTTGGTTTGGGATCCCGGCCACGGGTCCCTGATGGGCATGTGCTACATGATAGTCCAAAGATGGCAGTCAATGTTCTGACCTAACGCAAGTACTGCTTCCCTTTCCTTTTACCTTGGTGTCCCTTGGCGCACAAAAGGCTGAGGGCCCATCTCCCATATTAACATTCGGTGAACCCAATCTGATACCCTTAAGCAATATTCTCACCTCCCTCAGGACAACTTTTAGGTCCTTTGGGCACAGCTCCAAGCAGTTATACATCTTCCTAGGGTTTCCCTTCGGGGCCGTGTAGATATTGTAGTGCAATTTCTTTTCCCAGGTAGGGTAGCGGCCCCTGGCCATGCCTCCTTGCGCAAGCTCAGTTTGGGCAGTGCAGGGACTGTGGCTGCCACGCCATCGTACCAGGGTCACTTCTGCTGTGCGCACGTATCCGTGGGTATGGCTTCAACTTTAATGCTTTAATGGCATCTCCTTCCAGAGGCATGAGCCACTCCTCCAAGCCGGACTGCGGATTCATTGGGGTACCGCCGCTACCATGTGGGTTGCAGAACCATAGGGCAGGTCCGATCATGCTTTGGGTAGTGGCCTGTAGAGTGGGAGCCGCTACCGCCAAGCACATTTTGGCTGACCTCATAGCCAAGTTAGTAGCTCCTCTTCGGTATGACAACATGACCACGTTATTCATTCCCTCGTCCTCCTGAAATCGGAGGGTCATGTCATGTGTCAGAGTGTTCGCGCTCCAGTGTCTCTGTCACAACATCTGGTTCAGGGCCTGCCATGTGCCGGGTTAGGCAAACCCAATTGTCGATGCTTTGTCACGACATCAGGTCAACGAATCCCGGGCCTTAGCCCCGCGGGTGCGTCCATTCCCAGATCCCATCCTGGCAGTGCTAGGGGAGACTGGGATGCGGAAGCCAAGCAGGCCATCCTGCATTCCATAGCTCCCAGTACAGGAGCCACCTGCGACAGAGCAGGTAGGGTGTGCCTCATCTTAGGAGCAAAATTTCAGTTATAAGACTCATGGCCCTTACTTAGATCATTTGCTGCATTTTTGAGTCTCCTTTAGGAACAACAAACTATCTGCCAGGACCATAAGTCGCAAGCTGGCCATTTAGCCTTCCGGCCCACAACGGTGGGATTTACTGACGCCATGTCAGATTTCAGGGTTTGGCGTGCTATGTAGGGTTGGGCACAGATGTTGCCTGCTTTAGTAGATTTTAGCCACTCTCTCTCCCTGGATACCCTTTTGGGGCTCCGAGGGTAATGGTCCTCCATTTGCGCTTTTCAGTAAGACGTTTTTCTGTTCCACGCAGCAGCCTTAACGGCCTTCCTCAAGCCCCCTTAGGACTTCAGGGTTGGTCAGGGCTCCCAAGTCTGACTTGTCCTGGAGGGCCTGGATATACCTCAAGGTACAGGTCTGGCCCAATGTAACCCACTTATGCATTTGGAGATCAAACTGATCTGAATGGCGAGGGCACGGCAGTTGCCTATGGCCAAACGCAAGTCAATGGGTTATGCCCCGTTGGGGCCTTATGGGTTCTATGGAATGCTGCGGCTCCGAAGAGGGGCCTCCGTTTTATCATTTCGACGGCTTACTGTTGACATAATGGCAATTTGGGCAGTTTCTAAATTAACTCTACCCCACTAGGCCTAGGTACTTTTCAGTTCAGACCCGCTGTTTTGCATTGAAGCAGTGATCATGGCAGCTACTGGAGGTTTCTCTCAGGCACGTTATGGCAGTGTTCCGGCCTGCGTTCGCGAGTTGTCTGCTTCTTCCTGACACAATTTTTCGCTTTGCTTGCCCTAATGTGCTTACTCCTTAGACCAGCAGACTCGATGTACGCCGGAACGGGTGCTCTTATCTGGGCACAATATGACGTCTTTGAGCTGCACAAAGGGCTCGTATGTTGATTTCAGCTTCTGTCACCCCGACACATTAAAATACAGTGGCTTCACAGACAGGGCATACGGTGGGAGGCCCCCCTCCTCACCCTGTTCTACCAAAGTTTGTCAGTCTTCCTCAGCAGGTCCAGGTGCTGCACATTGAGAGGAATGACTTTGGCTGTAAGCCAGGCAAGGACCTGATCGAACAGGCCTTGGTTGAGGTGCAGATGGTCTGGCATACCTGGCTGGAAGTAGCCTTATTGCATCCTCACTGCTCCCATGGATCAATTGGAAGGAATGGAATGACGTTGCCAGTGGCAGTGCACGTCGGAAAAGTGCACAGAGGCTAATGGCCTATGCGAATGGGGTGTTGGATGCACTGCCCACCAGGAAATTCTGTGGACATGGAGGGAGCGTTACAGGCAGGATGGTGTCTGCCTGTCTCATGTAGTGAATAACTTATTTCTGTCTGATCTGCAAAGGGGCCTGCGGGAAGTTCTTCTGCGCAGGTGGGAGGAGTTTCACAAGCACTAGGCTTGTGACTCCTGTGGCGGCTAGGACGGGGTAAACAGGAAAGTAAGTAGGGATGGTGTGCATGGTGACAGGTGATGCCTGAGGCCCCCTGAACAGGTTGTGCGGCTCGGTGGGGGGATAATGGTTGCCTGGGAGACCAACCCTACTCACTCACCCAGGTGTTGTGCAGTACCGGGTTGGGGGTGACACTGGAAGGTCTACCTCCCCCAGAAGGGGCAGTCCGGAGGGATGGCGAGATCACCGCCACCCCTCGGGCTGGGTGTGTTTTCGCCCAAGAAGTGCCAACTAGCCGCTGACACAGTTAGATGCCCATCCTAGTTACCCCTTTGCAGGTATTTCAATAAATCTGGCCAAATTTTCAACCCAAGCTTGTTGTCTGCGTCTTCTTTAACCCATCTCCACTCGCAAGAGCCCTAACCCGGCGCCAGCTTGTCTGGCTGAAAGGGGGGGGCATTGCAGGAGGGTGGGGTGACAAGACATAGGGGCCTCTGATTGGTGCACCCCAGTGGCACCACCATGCAGGGAGGGGCAGGCTGAGCTGCCTTAAACTCAGCCCCCCTCCCAATATCAGCTCTCTGGCTTGACGCAGCTCCCTCCCACCCTCCCCTAAGCAGTGTGGGTTTCTTGCCGGTTGCCCCTTTGGGAGCCATGTAGGAATTTTTTGGCTCACAGTTCAATTGGCTTATTTCTGTGAGTCTTTTTTGCCTACGTCACACTGTTTTCCAGGTTGAGTGTGTCCTGTAAGGGAATACGGTCTATATCATTGGTCACATTCCAGTTGGTGGCTAGGTCGGGCTAAACATGAAAGGGAGTAGGGATGGTGTGCATGCAGAGGCACCTTATGGTGACAGGTGATGCCTGAGGCCCCCCGAATGGGTTGTGCGGCTCGGCGGGGGGATAAGGGTTGCCTGGGAGACCAACCCTACTCACTCACCCAGGTGTTGTACAGCACCGGGTTGGGGGTGACACCGGAAGGTCTACCTCCCCCAGAATGGGCAGTCCGGAGGGATGGTGAGATCACTGCCACCCCTCAGGCTGGGTGTGTTTTCACCCAAGAAGTTCCAGCTAGCCGCTGACACAGTTAGATGCCCGTCCTAGTTACCCCTTTGCAGGTATTTCAATAAGTGTGGCCCAATTTTCAACCCAAGCTTGTCTGTGTCTTCTTTAACCCATCTCCGCTAGCAATGGCACTAAGTGAAGATCTTTGTATTTGCCCCATTTTTTTTTTTTAAGTGTTGGTTTGATGGAGTTTTAACATCGGTCACTGTTGCCGACGTTCTGAAATATCCCCCTGCTAGGGATGTGTGAATCAGCAAAACCCGAACTCACTGAAGTCTTCTGAATTCCATTTCAAAGCTTGTTCTGACTTGAGTCTGCATCTGATTGCGAACGTAGTTTTTCTTTTTCTTTTCTCATGAATATCCATCTGGACTGTAATACATATTTTTCCAAATATAGGCATCAATTGTATGCATTTTTGAAATGTATAATTTCTTACCCCATTGATTAAAATGTAGTTGTGCACATTTTTCAGAACCACAATTATTTTATGTGCATGTTTCCAATGTATGTATGCTATCGAGCATAATTTTGTGGGTGTGTGGATCACATTGCACGCTTGGAAATGTACAGACTTTGACTGCAAATTGTGTCCAAGTTTGTGTTTGGTCTGGAAGGTATGAATGGGTAAAATCCTGATAAACAATGAACTGAAACAAATTCATCATACAACCCTATCTCCTGTTTTATGTTGTCTTCCAATATGAAAATGGCTGGTTTAAATGAGGGGTTAGGACACACTTTTCTGCAAAGGGTTATATTGTATTTGGGTTAATCTGTGAGGGGTTCATATGAGTGGGGATGAGGTAGGGATGTGAGAACTCACCCCAGCTCGGCTTCGGGCACCTGCTGAAGTGGCAGCCCTGCTTGCACCCCCACCAGACTCGTGCTCAGGCTGCCCATGAGCTCAGTAAGTGGCCTGGGCTCACCCCTCCAGGAATGCCTGCCATTTTCCCGCCTTTGATTTCTACATAAAACAGGAAGTTAAAAAAATGCACATTTTTAAATATGCACAGTTTGGGGCTGGGAAAGCTTAATAAGCACAATATTTTAGTGATTATTCCTCTAATATTGAGCATATTAAGCTTTCCCGGCCCCAAACTGCACATATTTAAATATGCACATTTTTTTAACTCCCTTTTTTACATACGTAGACATCAAAGGCAGGAAAATGGCAGGCACTCACCAGACGGGATTGCGGTGAGTCCAGGAGGGTGCAAGTGGGCACAAGCAGGCACAAGCAGGGGGTGAGCAAGGACAGCATCTCTGCAGGTGCAGTCCAGGGGTCGTGGGCAGATGGGGCCCAACAGACTCCCAGACCCAGTCGGGCACCCACCGCGACATCCCTAGGATGAAGCCAGAGCTAGGCAGGACCAGAGCAAAAAGTGGACAGGGGCATCCCTTTTCTCTCAGTGTCTCTCTCTTTCTGCACTCTCCCTCTCTCTCCTTCTTCATCCCTGCCCAGTAGGCTACAAGATAAATCACTTTTGCTAGATGTGTGAACTAATGATCTACAAAGACTTTTGAAATTAGTCTGATGACCATAATTAGGGATGTAGAAGAATATTGTTTGTGTCCACAAAACATTCTAACATGCACCGTTTGCACCCCCAAACATGGATGCAAGCAGTGGAATGAAAATATTCACAACTTCTCACACTCAAAAATTCCCAATTTTTAATGAGCAAGCAGTTTGAAACTGCAATTGTAAAAATGCACAATTTCATGCTTTAGTCTATAGGGGGAAATTACACATAATTGGAAAATATGCAGACTTTTTTGTGCAATTTTCCTATTCAACCACATTCGATTTGCACAATTTTCCCATTCACACAAACTGAACAAAGATTGCAAATGCTCCCAGAAATTGAGGAGAAACTAACGTCAAGCTGATGTTCATATAATCTGGGTGAATGCAAACATTTCTTGTTCACCCATTCCTAGACATAGGTAATTCATCCATGTTTAAAATAGTTGGTTTTAATTGTTAGCTACTTCAGCAATCCCTTTTAGAATTGAACAGTGATATATAAATACTTGCAAATAAAATAAACTAATAAATAAAATAACTACTTGCTGTCTACATTGCCTTTGGTGGTAGGAGTGAGGAAAGTGGTTTGTGGTAATTCAGAAGGCTTGATCATAGAGCTGATGCACATATTTTTACTGGACAAGTTTTGATATGCAACTTCTCTTGTATGTGGGAAAAGCCGAATGAAGTTCAAAGCCAAGTACACATCTCCTTTTAATGTGTGTCATAGTGCAAGACCTCAGGGACTCAGTGTGTTTGTGGGGGGGGGGGATAAAGACATTTTGAAAAATCTTCACTGGTGAAAACATGATTTCTCTCAGGATTTCTTTCTCTAACAGTGGCAATTATTTTGTGCAGCTCAAAGTACACTTCTGTGTTTTCCAACTATAGTTCAAAGTTGGGGGGAAATCAGGTTCTCTTGTTTCTGTTTTGGATTTAATCATATGGTCTTGAAGGAAAACCAGCTTTGAAAGTAGAAACAATCTGCTGGAAGCACCAACATTGTAAACAAAAGTGTCTCTTTGGACAAACTCAGGAAATATCCTGTTAAAAGTAAAACTCAATTTGGGGTCCTGAAACGTTCATAGTCTTATATGGCAAAAGTCTTTTAAAACTAGCAAAATGCAAAATAAGAAAGGGCTCACTTCTGAAATCTCATGAGCTATTCTTCGCAATGGGGTGGGAGGAATTTGTTTGGTTTGCATTTTAATGCAAACTTACCAAATTTTGCACTTTGCAAACCTATACATGAGCTGGAATGCAGTTATAGATTGATATTCACACTTTTCAGGAAGTTGTGATGCAGTTCACAAATAAAAATAAATGTGTGCAAAATGCATATATTAGGGGAAAGTGTACCCGAATGCTTCATTTTAGGAGGAAATTGCTTGCCAAAAATGTGTATTTTTAGAAAAATGAGGACAAAAATGCTTATGAATTTCTGTGCAGAGTTAAAAAAAAACAAAGCAAAATTACAACTGCTGCAGAAACAGGATGGAACAAACTTCACATTTGAAAAACAAGAAACTCGGAGAAATAGAGCTTGACACATTCATCCATCTGTGAAGAAACTGATTTATGAAATAAAATGAGCACCCACCTGAGCACCCCCCTGGCACTAACCATCTTAACCCGGCATCTTTTCAGTGCTGGGTTAAAATGGCCTTCTATTGCCAGTATTTTTAATGGCATATGATGGGGCCATTATGTCAGCAGTCTTGAACAAGTCTAGCATTGAAATTGTTTACTGGAATTGTTTTTAGCTCTTTAAATTGTTTAAAACTGTGTATGGGTTTGTTTGTTTGTTTAGCCTACATTTTATTATAACGTATGATGTGATGTTGTGTAATACATATAATGCTGTGGTTTGCAATTTTTTTGTGAGTGGTTGTCAACCACCCAGAAAGCCTCAGTTATTGGGTGGTATAGACATGAAATAGATTAATGATAACAACAACAACAACAACAACAACAAACACATTATATATATATATATATATATATATATATATATATATTGTTTGGAAACAAGGGCTGAAATGTGAAGGAGTTAATGGTAAAGGGAAGAATGTGTATCTTTTACTCTTGGCGGGGACCAGAAGATGCAATGCTTCCATATTGTGATGGTTGTTTTGTAGTTAAACTGTTACTGTGAGGGTGATGTGAAGCCAGGCAGGGATGGTGGAGAATTTCTCCCCGAAACTTCAGGGGGCCGAGCGCCAACGTGTTCGGCCCCCCGAACAAGTTTCGGGGAGAAATCCTCCGCACCCCCCCGCCCCCCGCACCCCCCCCGGGACAGGACTTACCTTTCCCGAATGTCCCTCCCGGCAGCGGGTCCGGCCGGCGGTTCGTTGGGTCTTCATCCAGGGCGGGAGCGGCAGCCGGTCTTTCGACCGGCTGCTGCCGCCGCCATTGCAAGAAAAGAAAAGAAAAAAACGCCCCCATGATAGGCTACATGACGATTAACGTAGCCTATCACGGCTAGATTTGCAAAGTCAGCCGTGATAGGCTACGTCAATCGTCACGTAGCCTATCACGGGTGACTTAAAAAAAAAAAAAAGCACATACGGATAATGGGGGCCCCCATAGGGAGCCGCCATTCACGTTCCTTATTTGGTCGCTGTAGTCTACGTAAAGATTACGTAGACTACGGCGAAAATAAGGGCAACACTATTTGCGTTGCCCTTATTTTCGCCTTAGTCTATGTAAAGATTTACGTAGACTACAGCGACCAAATAAGGAACGCGAATGGCGGCTCCCTATGGGGGCTGCCATTTGCGTATGCGCTTTTTTTTTTTAAGTCACCCGTGATAGGCTACGTGACGATTTACGTAGCCTATCACGGCTGACTTTGCAGATCTAGCTGTGATAGGCTACGTTAATCATCACGTAGCCTATCACGGGGGCGGTTGTTTTTTTTTTAAGTTTTAATTTCGTGGCCTGGCGAGGCAAGGCGCCTCCTCCCCAGCCTGAATTTCAGCCGGGCAAGGCGGGAAGCCTCCCCCCCCGGCCTGAATTTCGGCCGGGCGAGGTGGGAAGCCTCCCCCCCCTGGCCTGAACTTCGCGGGGAGAGCAGCGAAGCGCCTCCCCCCCCACCGCGAAAAGCTGCGAGACCAGGTAAGTGACTTTTGTGCACCCCTAAAGCCAGGTTTCTGTTTTTATATGGGAAGTTGGAATCCAAATTGGTATAATCTGATTGGTGGTTATTTGAACATTCTAAAGGTATGCATTGTTCTCCCATTGCTTAAATCATATTTGTGATCATTTTTCCAATGCATTAATTGTTTGCATCTTTGAGAAGAATGCATTGTTCGCCATTGCTTAAAACACATTTGTGTGCATTTTTCAAACATATGCATTTTTTCATGCACACTTTTCAAATGTACACATACTTTCAAACACAGTTTTTATGTTCCACAAATCACAAGTGTAGATTTTCTTCGAGTCCATGTTTGGTCTGGAAGGTGCAAACTGGATAAATTCTGATTTAAACAAAACAAAACAAAACAAAACTGGAACAGATTTCTCATACATCCCTACTCAGCAACAGCAGCATTTTGTACCATGGTAAGAAAGGAAGTAAGCACTTTGGTTTTGCTATTATCTGGTGCCTTGTAAGGCCATTCTTTACCAGTGTGTGTGTGTGTGTGTGTGTATAAACTGCATTTAAAACTGAGAGAGAGGTTTAAAGTATTCTGTATTTCATTATGCTGTGGTTACCAATCACGTATACTTTT
Source organism: Heloderma suspectum (assembly GCF_057233095.1). NCBI lineage: Eukaryota > Metazoa > Chordata > Lepidosauria > Squamata > Helodermatidae > Heloderma > Heloderma suspectum. Next base: position 31,570,781 of record NC_139465.1, read on the forward strand.
ATGTAGTCATTTGGAAAAATTAAACATGTGGCTATCTGCTCAGGAGAGAAAAAAAAGAAGTAAAGGAGATAAGACGCTTGGAATTAAACAATAACTTCAGGCTACAATTATCCATATCAGCTGCACGCTTATGTTCCTATCTTGTTCTGATAAGAAAGTATTTCCAATACTTTTAATACATCACCTTCAAAATTACCTTGATTAAGATTTACTACAAACTATGGAGACAATCCAGTGCAGAGTTAAGCTTATTTAAGCCCATTGATTTCAGAGTGTTTCAAGCATGCATAACTCTGTGTTGGATTGTGGCCCAAGATAAAATAAATGCATAAAGAAGAAGTATATTTTATCTACAGGTAGTATGTGGGTCCTGAAAACGAATGCTGTGTGTGTATGTGTGCCCTTCCTGCCACATCTAGAAATCAAAGGAAATCAGAAGTTGAAGCTGCACAGCAAGCATAAACCGTAGTTTGGAGTGGACCCCGGAGAGGTGGAAGTGGAAACATGGTGAGGAAGGTGAAAATACTCAGACAATAACTGGCCAAATAGTAAGAGAGCCAATCAAAATGAATGAGGGCATTTCAAATCGGCAATGAAAATAGCAGCTCAACAAACCCTCATCTGCACAACACATAAGGCATCAAGGGTGTGTGTGTGTGTGTGTGTTTGTGTGTATGTGTGTACAAATGGAGTATATGAATGAATTATGGCTGTACTGAGCCAGCGTGGTATAGTGGATGGAGCTTTGGACTGGGATCCGGGTGATCCAGGTTCTAGTCCCCACTCGGCCATGGAAGCTCACTGGGTGACTTTGGGCCAGTCACAGACTCTCAGCCCAACAGGGTGGTTGTTGTGAGGATAAAATGGAGAGGAGGAGGTGGATAATGTAAGCCACCTTGGGTCTTTGCAAGAGGAAAGAAGGTGGGATATAAATGCAATAAATAATAAATAAATAAATAAATAAATACGTGAGAGGGGGTGGGGTGGTTCCATCCAGTTTGTGCTCTAGCCCCACTTACTGCCATCATGAGGCCCACAACATGTTTTTCAGGTTCCAATGCAGCTCTTGAGACAGGGAAAAAACCCTGTCCCTCTCTGCTTTAAAACCATTTCCTGCCATAGGATGTGATCTGTGCCTTGCCTTTGAGTGTTACTTATGCAGCACAAGAACAACAAATGCCTCAGAAGCTCTTGGGACAATAAAGTAAAATCAGAAGAGGCCCTTTGGAATCTCCTGCTTTCAGATTATTTATAATTTCACACATTTGATTTTCATTTGTTCTTAACGGTGATGGTATTTCCCCACCCCCCTACAGTTGTTAAATGGAAGTTAAATGAAAGTTCTTGGATGTAAAAGTTAAGATGAAACCACATTCTAATTTGTCTTCCACTACTAGGCATCCCTGGATTCATATCCCCCCCCCTTCCTTTCAATATCGTACACTAAACACTATAGAAAAAAAAGATGGTATATTAATAGTATTTATTGGTGTTCTATCCATTAAAATATATAAACTGAGTAAAGGACTGGTTGTCAGTTTGTATGGTAAAGATAGGAAAAAAAAGAAATCAGTAAAGGAAAAGAAACACCTGCACAAAGTGAAAACCATCTGCAGATATTCCAAAGGTGCATTTCCATAACAATTAGCACACTGTATACCTAGTGAGTATCTCATAAATAATCACCAAGCAGTCATTTTATAAATTGTCTTGCAGTACATTGTCAGAGGTTACAGGCAAAGCAACCTGTAGCGTTTATTTTAAGAACATGATGCAGTGATACTTTTTGGTCCAAATGAGACAAAACTACTCCTACATGTGGACAAATAAATCTTTTAAAAGATTCTACACTTAGTTAATGAACTCCTGAGAACTCTGAAATAAATTACTTACACATCTGTTGATATATATTCACAGCCGATTCAGTGAAGCCGGTGCCTCCCCCCCGGCCAGAATTTCAGCTGGAAGGGGTGGGGCACCTCCCCATCCGCCAAGAATTTTGGGGGGAGAACCAGAGCACCTCCCCCCACACCGAAAACAGCTGCGGGACCAGGTAAGGGACTTTCATCCATCCCTACCAAATGCCAGTGCATTCGCCCCCCCCAAATCTGTGGAGGAACAGCCTGCCCCCCCGCAGATCCCCCCTGCAGATCCCCCCTGGGACAAGACTTACCTGGGGCGGATCTTCCGGGCAGTGGTGGCTCCGGCGGTGGTTCCGGCGGCGGCGGCTGGTCTTGCGACTGGCTGCCACCACCACCATTTGCAGACTTGTGTTTTGTTTTGTTTTTTCAAGACATGATAGGCTACATAAAGATTTACATAGCCTATCATGGCTGGGTAAAAAAAAAAAAAAGCATACGCAAATGGAGGTGGCTATGGCCGCCACCATTTGTGTTCCTTATTTTTGGTGCCTTAGTCTACATAAATATTTACATAGACTAAGACGGCGACAATAAGGGGAATGCAAATAGCGTAGCAGGAACGTAAATATTTACGTAGGCTAAAATGGCGAATCAAAAACGGACGCAAATAGCGCCCGCTACGCTATTTGCATTCCCCTTTATTTTCGCCGTCATAGTCTACATAAATATTTATGTAAACTAAGACGGCCAAAATTAAGGAATGCAAATGTCAGCAGCCGTAGCCACTGCCATTTGCGTACATTTTTTTTTTTTTTAACCAGAGCCCTCCACGGCTGGAAATCCGGCTGCGGACGGCTCTGGCCTGGGCCTGGCCGGCTGCTCCACAGAGCCGCCGCGGAGCACAGCCAGCCATCGAGGATTCCAGGGGGGAGGAATGGAGCACCTCCCTCCCCATCGAGGATTCCGGGGGGAGGGACAGAATGCCTCCCCCCCACCATAAACATAATCCGCAGAAAGGTAAGTACATTTCGTATATCCCTATTCCATAGAGGAATTGATAACTATACAAGTTTATCAAAATACAAATACAATTACCTGGCAGAACTCATAAAACAGTCCTGTTGCTTGCTAGGGTGGCCATATGCCTTCATTTACAGAGGACATTCCTGTATTAGAAGGACTGTCCTCTATTGTGAAGGTGTCCTCTGTTTGAAGCAATGTTTACTCCAAGTCCAGTATAAAGATAAAAGAACTATCAGAAGGAACATCTGGGCCTTGACGTTGCCTGTCAACAGCATCTAGACAGCAGACTAAGCAAGGTGGACAGGTCACATGAGGCTTTCCTAGATGAGGCTTTTATTGTGCACTCATCATTCTGCAGTCATGGAGGTTTACTGATGATTTCAATGATGTTGTCATCCTCAGGTGTTTCTCCTGGGCTTTCCAACCACTTTCCTGGGGCTTTTTGGGGGGTGTGTGTGTCAGGGAATATGCATTATTTTTGAAATTACACAACAATGCACAACTTTTTACCGGTGTAGTTGAGTTATTCCACTTTGTTCCACTATACCATAGCACCAGCTAGAGGTTATGTAGTGGAAGGTACAGAAAGGCAGGAAAGGTGTGTGTGCGTGTAGATATCCGATCTTAATCCTGCAAAGAATCTGGATGAAGTAGTAGTGGGTTAAACAGCTTCATCTAAAAAAAGCTCCTGGTCACGGTCTTCTACACTATGATGAGATACACTGTATTTTTTAATTTTTTAAAATTAAAATTATAGTAATTATTTCTAAATTTAGATCTATTGATATAAATTAGCCTATGCAAATGTTATGAAAACAGGGGTCCTCTTTTGTCCTCCTGTTTGGTGGTGCATGTCCTCTGTTTTGGGGACTCACAAGTGGCCACCTTTGTTTCTCCTACTCCAAAGGAAGGTCGAGTAGGGATGTGTGAATCGCCAAAACGCAAGCTCGCTGAAGATCTTCAAATTCCATCTTGAAGCTTGTTCTGAGTCAAGTCCATATCAGATTGTGAGATTTGTTTTTGTTTTGTTTGTTTGTTTTTCATTTTGCATTGGCAAAGGGGCTCTGATGAGGGACATGATTGGTGGGCAGTTCATTTGTTAGGTTAGAGAAAGATCCTTGGCTCTATTTTTTAAACCCTGTAATTACACTTCAGAGTCACTCAGGTTTCAAAAGTTAAGTGCAACTGTTTGTTTCTGTTTAAAACAAATTGGTAAAGGAATTTCGATAATCTTATTGTTCCATTCAACTTCTGTTGTAGACAATAACTCAACCCCCAAGTGACACCATCTGCTTCTTTCTCTTCATGACTAATGATCAAAGGATCTAGCACCTTACTGTTGGACATGTTTTGCTTTGTTTTTTTGCTTTTGTTTCATTGATGTAATGGGAAATGCAGACAGGACTGCCAATCCAAATAGCAGTATGTGAGTTAATACCAATGAAGCCTACTGAGTGCCTTACAATATACCATTCATCAACGTGCCTTTATCGAAAACCTAGAAAAATTGTACTTTTGTTTTATGGTGGTACTCAAGCTAATGTAGTGGACAGAGGGGAGAATAACTTATTGTGAGGGGGGGGGGGTTAATCTTACCTCAGCTGGCTGGCTGCTTACACAAAATGGGGAATGTACACTTTAGCCATTCCCACTCCTCCCACTTTACTATAAGCCTAGACTGTACATGCAGCAGAATGAGACTGTAGAAAACCTATCTGGAAGAATGGACTGCAGATAGGAGATATGAGTAGGGATGGGAGAAGGATTACTTAGTTTGCATTTTAATGTTTTCTTCCCTTTGACTATCATGGTTTCATGCTTCCCACTGACTATCATGGGGTAGTTACCCCTTCTTAAGGGAGCATTCCTGCCAAGTTACAGAATAGCTGCAGGTTTGTTTGTTTTTGTATGCATGAGCAGCCTTGCCATTTTGAGGATCTCCAAAAAAATGAAATGAAATAAAGGACATATTTTATTCCCCCTCTGTTCTTTGTAGAGCATTGTTCTAAAAAGGCAGACAGCCCAGAGGTGTCCCTAAGTAAGAAACTAGTAAAGTCTCAGAAGGATAGATGCAGCAGTTCATGTGGAAGGGGAGTCCTCAATTTATTTTGGGTGGAAGGATTGATTTGCACCCCCTTCTCTTTCCTGTAGTTTTGGGGCATTCCTATGAAAATGGTACATGCCACAGAGGCATCCCCATGAAAAAAACTTGCAAAGTTTCAGAAGGATAGGTGCAGGGGCTAGGAAATTATGATGTTTGGAAACATTTTTAAAGAGGTGTGTGTGTGTGTGTGTGTGTGTGTGTGTGTGTGTGTCATGAAGCCTGGTAGTGATTGAAGAATGTCTATTACATGGCCTCATCTTTGGCCTGCACCATCTCAGCCATACTAACCATCCTGCCTCACTGAAACAATCTGTCTATACTCCACACAGCAATAGCATTGCTCAGTTGGTTATGTAAACCAGGATCCATGCAAAGGCAATGCACTTTGATGATTTACTGAGTAATACTTGAGCCATGAGACATGCAAAAGGCAACAATGCAACTAGCTTGAAGGTTTATTTATTACTCCATTACAGGAGCCAGGCACAGGCAGGGTGGAAGCAGTGGTAGTCATGAACAGAATTGCAAAGAACAATGACAGCATGACAGAGGCAGGCAGGTCCTGGGATTGGAGAAATTGGGCAGTCGGAGAGCAGATGCAAGTAGGGAAGTGTGCAGAGGTACATGCCACCCTTGCCAGGCAGGCATGGTCTCCCTCATGATGAGCAGGAGCCCATACTTGGATGGCAAAAGGCAAGCTATCCACCCAGGCTTGCAGGCCATCTGCACCGAGATAGCAGCTAGGTGGGCAGATGTCAGAAGGAGGAAGTGGTGGTGTCAGCTAACAGGCTGTCTAGCTGTCTGGCAGAGTGAGGAGGAACACAAACCAGGTGGTAGAAGAGGCAGGCATGCAGAGAGAGGCAGAAAGGCAGGCACGTGGGCATTGTATCCCTGACAGCAAACAGGATCACCTTGCTAGTTGGCAGAAGGCATGCTAGGAACTCTTGAGTAGAGCACCTGCTCCACACCAAGACTGTAGTTAGTTGGAAAACCTTGGGCAGAGGCTGGTAGTGGTACTAGAGAAATCTTACAGGCTGGCTGAGAGAGGGGGCAGAAGCAGGCAGAGAGAGATAGAAGCAGGCAGGTGGGCAGGTCAGTGCAAGGAAACACACAGGAGGAAGGTGGTTCCAATTTTGGTGGGGATGAGTTTCCATTCTAGGTTTTTGTTACAACCAGCCAGAAGTCTAAATGAGCGATCCAAGGTGCTGAATCCTATCCCCAAAATGGGTCCAGCACCTTGGATAGTTTCTTTAGGCTTCTGGTGGGTTGTAACTAAAACCCAGAATGGAATACTAGCAGAAGAAGGTGATCTAGATGTTCTGGATAGTGGCTGCACTAAGAGAGTAGCTAGGTGGGTGGCTGCAGGCAGAGAAAGAGGCAGAGGCAGTGGTAGTGGAGGCTGAGAGAGGGTGGGTGTATGCTGGCACATCCATTTTATTTTATTTTATTTTATTTATTTATTTATTTATATATTTATTTATTTATTTATTTCATTTCTATACCGCCCAATAGCCGAAGCTCTCTGGGTGGTTCACAAAAATTAAATCCAAGCAACACACAATAAAACAATTTAAAATATACAGAACATTAAAACCACAATATAAGAACACAACCACAATAAAACCTAGCAGCAGTGCAGGAGTTTAAAATACATATTCAAAACAGCAAAGATAAAAATTTAGAAAGCTAAAATGCTAAAATGCCTGGGAAAATAAAAAGGTCTTCACCTGGCGCCGAAAGGAATACAATGTAGGCGCCAGGCGAACCTCACTAGGGAGCTCATTCCAGAGCCAGGGTGCCACAGCAGAAAAAAGCCCTCCTCCTAGTAGCCACCCGCCTCACTTCCTTTGGCAGGGCCTTAAGATGATCTTAAGGTCTGGGCAGGCACATATGGGAGGAGGCGATCCTTCAGGTAACCTGGCCCCAAGCTGTTAAGGGCTTTGAATGTTAACACCAGCACTTTGAATCGGGCCCGGAAATGGACTGGCAGCCAGTGCAGCTGGAAAAGTACTGGCGTAATATGAGCTCGCAGGCCAGTCCCTGTTAACAATCTTGCTGCCCTATTTTGGACCAGCTGAAGTTTCCGGACCGTTTTCAAAGGCAGCCCCACGTATAACGCATTGCAGTAATCCAGATGAGAAGTTATCAGAGCATGGATAACTGTAGCAAGGTTATCTCTGTCCAGATAAGGGCGTAGTTGGTATACCAGCCTAAGCTGATAAAAAGTGCTCCGTGCCACTGAGTTCACCTGTGCCTCAAGTGACAGTTCTGGATCCAAGAGCACCCCCAGACTACGAACCTGATCCTTTAGGGGGAGTGCAACCCCCTCCAGAACAGGTTGAATATCACCTAGCCGGGCAGACAAACCACCCAGTAACAGTACCTCCGTCTTGTCTAGATTGAGTTTCAGTTTATTAGCCCTCATCCAGTCCATTACTGTGCCCAGGCACTGATTCAGAACAGTCACTGCCTCACCTGGTTTTGATGTAAAAGAGAGGTAGAGCTGGGTGTCATCCGCATATTGATGGCACCTCAGCCCACACCTCCGGATAACCTCCCCCAGCAGTTTCATGTAGATGTTAAACAGCATGGGGGATAAAATAGAGCCCTGTGGAACCCCATGGCACAATTGCCATGGCACAGAGCAGTAATCCCCCAGCACCACCTTCTGGAATCGGCCATCCAAGTAGGAGCGGAACCGCAGTAGTGCAGTGCCTCCAACTCCCAACCCAGACAACCTATCCAGAAGGATACCACGGTCGATGGTATCGAAAGCCACTGAGAGGTCCAGGAGAATCAACAGGGTCGCACTCCCCCTGTCCCTCTCCCGGCAAAGGTCATTCCACAGGGCAACCAAGGCAGTTTCCGTTCCAAAACCAGGCCTGAAGCCCGATTGAAATGGATCTAGATAATCCATTTCATTCAAGAGTGCCTGGAGCTGTCCTACAACCACCCGCTCAAGCACCTTGCCCAGGAAGGGGATGTTGGCCACTGGCCTATAATTGTTAACATCCTCTGGGTCCAGGTTAGGCTTTTTCAGGAGTGGTCTAATTACTGCCTCTTTTAAAGTGGCAGGCACCACTCCCTCTCTCAAGAGGAATTTACAACCTCCTGGACCCAGCCGGACAACCCCTCCTTGTTTGATTTAATAAGCCATGAAGGGCAAGGGTCAAGCACACAAGTGATCGATCGGACTTGGCCAAGCACCTTGTCTGCATCCTCAGGCCTCAGTAACTGAAACTCATCCAATAAAGCTGGACCAGACAGTGCTCTGAATGCCTCTACCAATGGAACTGCATTAATGGTGGTGTCCAATTCATGACGAATCTGAGCGACTTTATCCTCAAAGTGCCGTGCAAACTCGTCACAGCGTGCTACCAAGGGTTCCACCGTCTCTCTCCCTGGCCCAGAATGTAACAGGCCACGAACCACTCGGAAAAGCTCCGCTGGATGACACTGAGAAGATGCAATGCTGGTGGAAAAGAACTGTCTCTTTGCCACCCTCACCGCCACAGAGTAAGCTCGATAGTGGGCTCTTACCTGTGTTCGGTCAGACTCAGCACGAGTTTTCCTCCACCTGCGTTCTAGCCGTCTCCCCTCTTGCTTCATTGCCCTCAGCTCAGGTGTATACCAAGGAGCTGGCCGGGCTCTGCTCAGAGGGAGAGGGCGCTTGGGCACGATCGTGTCAACCGCCCGAGTCATCTCTGCATTCCACAGAGCGACCTGGGCTTCGACAGGAGCACCAGCCATACCAGCAGGAAAATCCCCCAGAGCCCTCTGGAATCCATCGGAATCCATTAATCTCCGGGGGCTGACCATTTTAATAGGTCCCCCACCCTTGCAGAGGGGAAAGGCCGCCAGCAGTCTATACCTCAGCAGGAAGTGATCTGACCATGACAAAGGGACAGATGTTAATTCCTCCACTTTCAGATCACCATCCTCCTGCCCAGTCGAGAAAACCAGATCAAGCGTGTGTCCTTTTGTATGCGTAAATTTTAACATTTAACAATATCTGTCTTTATTTCCAGCAAAGAAATACTGTTTTGAAACCCCCCCCCTTTTTTTTTTTTTTTGATCAAGCCTGCTTCCCTCCACCCCGCCCCACCCATAAAATATAGTGGGGCAGAAGTTGTGTGGAGGGTGTAGAAGTTAGTTTGACTTTGTGTGTAGAGAAGAGAAAAGTAATTTGAACAAGAATACAATAGTTAAAACTCATTTACATGCACTGCAAACAAAATCAAGCCTTTTGTTCTGAGAGATCTGGAAGTAAATCTACCACATCAGAAATGTTCACGCTGATCACAATTATTTTTTTAGTTTTGTTTTGTTTTTGTTATTTGAAGGACTGGTAGTATGCAGTTCTTTTCTGAAGTCCTCTTTAGCTACCTAATTACAGACTTCAGTATTTGTACTGTCACTGAATGGTTTCACAGTGTGTAGCCACATCAGTTCTTTTCTTGATTTTCGCAACTTCCGTTATTGCTAATAAAAGCTGATCTTGTTCATTGACTATAGACTGTGGGAAACACACAATTAAAACCTCCAGGGATTCTGCTTTAATTCAAAATGGAGTCCTATGGCATCCAAAAATCTCTGCACTCATGAAAAGATTGAATAGAAAATGTCAGCTGTTAGGCCAAGTTCAAATCTGAAAATGTGAATATCCCCACAGACAGAGCATTCAAACTTATCTGAAGGTTATTATTATTATTTTTTTTAATTTCACAGTCAAATTCCTGTGATAGTTATTGCCAGTAGACAATAGTTCAACAATCTTTGTTGTCTTTCATCTTAATATATGAAATATACAAAGGGACACATATAACATGTTTTTAGAAGTTTAGAAAGCCATACAGGTAAGCAATATTTGGTAGCATAACAATACACAAAACAATAAAATAAAAATAACCTAAGTACTGTATTTCTATTTTAAACAATTTGTTTCTATACAAATGAGTTCTCATTCCTTTGTGATATACACAAAACAGTCCTGTCAGTCACATGAACATTAGATTTGTTACCTAAGGAGAAAATCAAGGAAAACTGGAGGCTCTTCAACAGAGAATTCACAAAAGGGAATTCTGATAAAAAGATAAGAGCTAGTAAGGACATGATCCGTTGGCCCTTTGACAGCATCGGTGGGGCATAGGATATTTTGGATTCTGTGATCCAAGGTCAGGGGCAGTGTTTCAACCTTGGAGGGGGGAATCGGAGCTCTGAACCCCCTCCCCTGCCCCCTCCCAGCTGGCATGGATAGAATAGAACTGCAATGGCTGTTCTCCGAGAAGGGAGGAAGGGGTGTTTCAGAGGGCAGGGAAGGGGAGAATTCATGTTTTAGTGAGCTATCTGGAGTACTCTCCAGCCTCCTTCCTTCCCCTTCTGAAGCACCCTGGCTAGATGAGCAAAAAAGCCCATCTAGCAAAAAATGCAGGATGGGAGGGCAGGGAGGTGAAGACCACCTCTGCCACTTCTCCCACTCTGCATTGGATGATCAGAAGCCTCTGAGCTTCTGATCATCAAGGGCACAACCCAAAGGATTGCATCCTAAGACATCCTAAAAAAACAAGGGTGTTGTTATTTTTTCATGGCTCTCAGAGCTTATCTAAATGTTACACATGCCTCATATGAAAGGAGACATTGATCAGATTGTTTTCAGCCATTCTCAGTTTCACATGCATTCATTCATAAGCAGGGATGTTGGAGGAATCCAGTTTGGGTGTGGAGCCCGGTCAATTTTCATCAGCTCCGCCCCCCCCCCAGATGCCAGCTTGTGGATCCCTGAACTTACCTGACTGTGTATGAGAGTCCTATTCCCTCCAGTTTTGTACATCAGATGGTGGGAGCATCTTCAGAGTGTGTAAGTTTTAAGTAAGGATGTGTGAATCAGCAAAACTCAAGCTTGCTGAAGTTCTCCAAATTCCATGTCAAAGCTCATTCCAGCTCAATGAGCATTGGGAGCTTCCCCCCACCTTTTGCATGAAAATCTGTGCATATTTCTGTGTCTATTTTCCCCCCAAAATGCATGCATCAGTTGTGCACATCTTTGAAATGTACACATTCTTCTCCCATTGCCTAACGCATATTTGAGTGCATTTTTCAAAAGTACCAATTTTAATGAAGATTTTTCAAATGTATCCATGCTGACAAATGCTTTTGGGGGCAGGGGGGTGAATCACATCGCAAGCTCAGAAATGTATGGACTTCAACCTCATATTGCATCCAAGTTCCTGTTTGGTCCGTAAGGTGTAAAATGTGTAAATCTTGATCAAAAACACACTGAAATGTATATATATACATCCCTAAGCATGAGTGGTCTCAAACTGAATCTGGCTGCATGGCCCAGGCAACTTACATTCATCAGCAGGACATGGGAGAACCTGGGATGCATAAACCAAAATGCAACTGATGTTCTGTAAAAAGCCTTGATTGGTCTAGAAAGGTGGTATACAAATACTATAAATAAAAAAAATAATAAATACATAATGCACTAAAATGTAATTAATTTGCTACATCAAAAAATGGAGCTAAATTATACAGTGTTGTCAGTTGACAGGGGGTTCTGCTTATTTTGTTCATGTTCGTTAATACAACTCTGTGTGTGTGTGTGTGTGTGTGTGACTGTGGCATCCGATTGCCTAGATACGAAGGACAATTTTTGAAACAGGATAGGAAAATGTTGGTTTTTCTTCATTTTTCTATGGGCTGGCATTGGTGTCCCAACAGAAGAGAAGTAACATACAGCAAAGCTTAAGAATGTGATAGCAGATGGAATTTCCACAGTGTTTTGCTGTTTTAACCTCTATCCAGCCTAAGGCCTTTCAAAACATGTATTCTGAATTGTAAATCTGAAAGCTTTGTGAAGTCTTAACGAGATTGTAAGAAAGTGAACAACAAAAGGATCCCCACTACCACATGCACACACACACTACTATCCAGTTGCTGTGTCCTTGACTAAGCATCTTACAAGATGTAGGAGTATCATGCGAGGCTAATTCACTAGTAATAATAACGTCCTGACAAGCTTTCTGGCATCTCTTCTGAATTTTACGTATATTGTCCTACATTGTTACATTATATCTTGGAGGCATAATTCTTATCTGTAGCCCTTCTATAACTCAAATATCTATACTTCAGCTCTCCCTTTGGAATTAAGCCATTTTCCTCCAGTGTCAGAGTTTCTGTGCAGAGGATACCAAGTGTTGGGAGGAGGTCAGGGAGGAAAGGCTCTAATGGGAGGATGTCCCATTAGTTTTCTGCAAAGGTAGGGGAATAACTTTCTCCAGCTCCCACCCAAATTGTCCAATACAGTAGATGAGGTTTGTGGAAGTGAGACATACTCAAGCTGACACATATGCCCAGCAACACAAAGCAGCACACTATGAGCTTGGCCTCACTGACTAGGGTAGGGAAGTGGGAAAAGGAAGACAAGGGAAGACCGACCAACTCCTCCCTTCACCTCTGAAATGTCTGGGGATGAAGATAAAATTAGGCTCAACTCACCTTCTCCATTGTTAATTGAGATGAAATGACTTCTAGAAACATTCCAGGCAATAGGCCTGTTCAGTTCTTCTCTTCATGTGTAAGCTCTACACACAAGGAGGGAAAGTTGGGATGGGTACACTCCCTCCATCACTTTTTTCATCACGCTCTACATGTGGAAGAAAGTGCATGTGTGTAGTGGAGATACATCTTTATCCACAGGGGATCTACCCAAGGTTTTGAGCCCTGGCAAACCTAGGGATGTTGGAGAATTCCACCACGGACTCCAGTGAGGCTGGATACTTTATAATCTGGTCCCCCAGAATCCATGGTGGAATGACCTCCCCCCTGCCACCCCCTGAAATCCTGCTCGGGACAGACCTACATGGCGGCAGATGCAGCTCATCTTCCAGCTGCTGCCGGGCTGCTGCGGCCACAAATGGCAGCCGTCGTAGCGGTCGCCATTTGCGTGCTTGCATTAGGCCATGATAGGCTACATATACTTACATAGCCTATCACGGCAAAGATCAGGAGCGCAAATGGCGGCCGCTACATCATTTGTGCCCCTGCTCTTTGCCGTAATAGGCTACGTAAATACTTACGTAGATTATCACGGCTTAATGCAAGGATGCAAATGGCAGCTGCTACGACAGCCGCCATTTGTGGCCACAGCAGCCTGACAGCGGCTGGAAGTCCGGCTGTGGCCGGCCCCAGCTGGCGGCTCTGCGGCCTTGCCGCAGAGCGGATCCGGCTGGGGAGGATTCCGGGGGCAGGGAAGGATCACCTCCCCCCCACCGCCAAAGCCCTGGACCAGAATTAGCTAAGGGATTCGTACATCCCTAGGCAAAACAAATTTTCCGCTCCTGCTCTTTGCCGTAATAGGCTACGTAAATACTTATGTATTTACAGCTTAATGCAATGATGGCTTAGTGCAAGGACACAAATGTAGGGATGTACAAAAGTCACTTACCTTTTCACAGAATTGATTCGCAGTGGGGGGGTGCTCCATCCCTCCCCCTGGAATCCTCGATGGGGGGGAGGTGATCCGGTCCTCCCCCTCGGAATCCTGCCCGGCGGGCTGTGCTCCGTGGCGGCTCCGCAGAGCAACCGGCCAGGGCTGTCTGCAGCCGGAGTTCCAGCTGCGGACGGGCTGCTCTGGACGCAAATGGAGGCTGCTGTAGCGGCCGGCATTTGCATCCAGCCAGGCTGCAATGATAGGCTATGTAAGTATTTACGTAGCCTATCACATCTAGGCAAAAAAAAAAAAAACAGCATAAGCAAATGGCGGTGGCTATGGCAGCCACCATTTGCGTTCCCTATTTTTTGCCGTTTTAGGCTACATAAATATTTATGTAGGCTATTATGGTGGAAAAAAAAGGGGGACGCAAATAGCGTGGTGGGCACCGTTTGCGTTCCTTTTTTTTCCGCCGTAATAGCTAGGGATGTCAGAGAATTCCGCCACGGATCTCGGTGAGGCCAAATGCCAGTGCATTCGGCCCCCCAAACTCTGTGGCGGAACAGCCTGCCACCCCCCGCCCCCCACGGATCCCCCCCCCAGGACTAGACTTGCCTGGGGTGGATGTTCTGGATGGCGGCGGCTCCAGCGGTGGCTGTGGTGGCGGCAGCTGGTCTTCTGACCGGCTGCCGCTGCCGCTGCCGCCGCCATCTCCATTTGCAGTCTCCTCCCCCCATTCATGATAGCCTACGTAAAGACTTACGTAGCCTATCATGTCTGGGTAAAACAAAAAACAAAAAACACGCAAATGGCGGTGGCTACGGCCGCCGCCATTTGCGTTCCCTATTTTTGGTTGTCTTTGCGGATGCTATTTGCATTCCCCCTTATTTTGTCCATCTTAGTGTACGTAAATATTTACGTAGACTATACAACCAAAAATAGGGAACGCAAATGGCGGCGGCCATAGCCGCCGCCATTTACATACGTGTTTTTTTTTTAACCCAGACATGATAGGCTACGTAAGTCTTTACGTAGCCTATCACGGCTGAATACAGGGAAGCAAAGCATTTGTGTTCCTACTAGCCAGCAGCTGGACGTCTGGCTGCTGGTGGAGCCGGCTGGCCAGGATTCTGTGGGGAGGGATGGAGCACCCCCCCTCAGGGGAACCCAGCAGAGCCAGGTAAGGGGGGTTTCATACACCCCTAGTAATAGCTTACATAAATATTTACATAGGCTAAAACGGCGGGAAAAAAAGGAACGCAACTAGTGCCCACTACACTATTTGCGTTCCCCTTTTATTTTGCTGTAATAGCCTATGTAAATATTTACGTAGACTAAATTGGCAAAAAATAGGGAACACAAATGGTGACCACCGTAGCCGCCGCCATTTTCGTACACCGTTTTTGTGGTTTTTTGCTTGGCTTGCTGTGATAGGCTATGTACATACTTACTTAGCCTATCATGGCAAAGACCAGGATGCAAATGTCAGCCATGGCAGCCGGTCGAAAGACCAGCCGCCACTGCGCCACCGGAGCCACTGCCATCGTCCAGAACATCCGCCCCAGGTAAGCTTTGCCCTGGGGGGAATCTGCGGGGGGATGGGGGGGCCGGCCGTTCTGCCACGGATTTCGGGGGGCTGAATGCCAGTGCATTCAGCCTCATTTAAATCCGTGGCGGAATTCTCCGCCATCCCTACAGAAATGGCAGCCGCTACGACAGCTGCCATCTGCAGCCGCAGCAGCCTGGCTGTGGCTGGAAGTCCAGCTGCGGCCGGCCCCGGCTGGCAGCTCCATGGCCTTGCTGTGGAGCAGAGCTGGCTGGGGAGGATTCTGGGTGGAGGGACGGATCGCCTCCTCCGCACCGCCGAAGCCCCGGACCAGAACCAGCTAAGGGATTCGTATATCCATAGGCAAATCAAAGTTGGCCTCTGCAGTACTCCTCCATATGTAGATGATAATGAGAACATCAAGGGGCAGAGCTAGTGCACTTATCCTGGCTCTCACCCCTTGTATGTACAGCTTACACACGAGGAGAACAACTAAATAGATCTAATCCGTGTTACACATATTTACATAATAATGAGGAAAAGGGGCTGATATTTCACCTAATTTCTTTACTACTTTGTCTTTTGTCTACAGGAAAGCAAACAAATCTTCATATGCATTCTGAGGTGAATGGTGATGAAATGTTAAAATAAAAGATATTTTTCTTTGTCCTTCTCAGCTATTTCAATAATACATGTAAGCATTATGTGTAGTTAGGGATGTATGGATTATATAAAATCTGTTCTGTCTGTGTTTCACATATTGTCTGGCCATCTGCAGAATCAGATTTTTATTTATATTTTTGTTCCCAGTCTTGTGCAAATGTGCATTTTCACAATTTCACATGTGCAAAAATGTGCAAATTCCCCCCCAAATACACATTTCCAGGCTTTAGCCTATGGGAGGAAATGCACATTTTCTGGTGTTTTGTTTTGTTGTTGCTGGATTTTTTGTTTTTTTGTTTTTTTCATTTTGCGGATTTTTCTACAACAAAATTCGGGAAAGTTAGAAAACCAGCCCACAAGTCCTTGTAATCTGCCTGACAGGGGAAAAGCCAGTCCCCCTGCAGAATCTGTGGGTTAGATTCATGAAAATCAGAACTCATTTGGTTCCATTGCAGATTTCTCCGACATCCCTACATGTAGTAGCACACCTATGGAATGACTGTTTTAGTTGTTCAGATATTTTAATAAATTTGCATGTGCTGGGTTAATAGTGATGGATTTCATTTTTTTGGACCACATGAAGTATGGACTGGGATGTGCCGCATGCTCCGTATCTGAAGAAAACTCAAAGGAGAAATTATCTAAGCACAGGAGGAAGGAAGTGCAGTTGTGAATATGGCACAGCTCACCTGTTGAGGAGCTATGGAGTAGGATCGGGGGAAATCACCCAACAGATCACAATATTGAAAATGCCTGTTTGAAACATACATGCATTGTCCATTTATGATTCCAGATATTCTATTTATGCGGTGTTAAAAAAGATTCTTGAGGATGTGATTGTTTGTGTAGTAACTGTCCTCCAAAGAGGAAACACAATTATAGTTTTATTAGAATGGTCTGTAGTGGGAAAGATTGTGAGATTGAGATAAACAAGGACCACTTCTGAGCTTAATAGATCTGCCTGCTAATTATGATGACAATAATTCATATGATGCTCTCTATCACAGGATCAGCCACAGAAATCTGCATTCTACTAGGTCAGACTGTTTGCTTATCTAGACTAACCTGTTCTCTGACTAGCACCAGCTTTCCATGGTCCTCAGCACTGGTCTTTCCCATCATTTGCTATTTGATCCTTTTAGCTGGGGATTCCAGGGTCTAACCTGGGACCTTCCACTGAAAAGAAGCATTCTACCAGTCAGGGGCAGTGTCAAGGGTGGGCATGGTTGGACACCTGCCAAGGGCCTACACTCCATCAGGGGGGCATGGACAAGAGCCCCTTGGACTTGCTCATCCTCTTCACCAAAGCAGGCTGCTTGATCACCTACTTCTCATTCTTGTCCGGACAATGGTGGTAGGGATGGCGTGGGCACCTGTTTTGGTCTGCAAATATGTCAGACTGCCAGCACCCGCACCTCCCGAGCTGCGTCTGCCAAGCCCTCCTCACAACTCTCCAGTCCCCGGACTGCCCTCGCGCATTCGGTAAGCAGCCTGCAACTTACCTGGGCCTGTCTGCCTCTGCCCCAATAACCATTTTAAAAAAAACAAAAACATGGCGATCAGCAGCCCATGCCTATAGACTTATATGCAAAATAGTGCCGTGAATCTACAGTATATGGGCGATTCACAGTGCTTTTTGCATATAAGTCTATGTGGACACATTAGAGTTACACTCAAAAAGCGCTGTGAATTGCCAATATAAACTAGATTCACAGCGCTACTTTGCATATAAGTCTATGGGCATGGGCTGGCAATCGCCATGTTTCTTTAAAAAAACATGGTGATTGGGACAAAGTCAGATGGGCCTAGGTAAATTGCAGGCTGCTTACCGAGCATGGAGGGGGGCTCAAGTGCAGCCCAGAGGGCCAGAGAGCAGGGGCAGGGGATGGGCGGGTGCCCAGAGAACCTGGATGGGAGGGCGCTTGTCCATCCCTAAATGGTGTTGATTAGAAGGCAGAGCGGTAGGTCCCACTGCTTACTCCCTCTCTGCCTGGCAAGCAAGCAAATGGTAGCAATAATGAGAGAGTGAATGAGGAGCAATAGCAGCTGGTGACAATGGTGGTGAGAGTAGACTCACTGAGGGAAGGGTCCCTTGAAGGTGTCTTGCCCAAGGTGTCTTGTCCTGGGAAACCTAGAGCCTGCACTGCTATTAGTAAGCTACAGTCCTTTGTTTCCCTCGTTGAAATACAGTAAGGGTATTATTATCCCAACTACAACCTGCAACAAAATGTTGCAGAATATCATCTTACCTAAAGGCAGCGTTCCCATTCAGGGTTTCAGTCAGCCATTCCCGCCAAATAGGCATTCTACTCATGTTCTGCCAGGGGCAGAGGTTCTTTGGGATCCAGACAAGGCAATAAACGCACCAGGCTTGTTTCCTTTTCCCAGATTTTATTCAGAGGGAGTGGTAAGATGACAACAAGGAAAAGGAGAATGTGAGGACAGTACACTTACAGCCCTTCAGTCACTGGGAACCCTGACACAGCAACAGATGTGCTCCATGCATCATCCAGTCAACCATGACACATGGCGCAATCCTTGCCCACAGAGAGGTTCATCGTTCTGAGCTCCCTTGTGGCTTTGTACATTGTATTTCTCCCTTAGGTTCCAGTACACTCCGCCAACTCATGCTTACATCACAAATTAGCTCTCAACTACCCCTGTGATTAGGCTACATTCTAACAGATATCTAGTGGATACAAAAAGCAAGACTCAGGCATGGAGATATGAGCATGGGGGAACCACTGTCATATACCACTGTCACCATCCCTGTGATTATAGTGGTGTTCTGGAATGGGTCCCACTATAACTCCCCATTCCATATTCCACTTTTCTTTTCCTATGAAAAGTAGTCTTCCTATAACATAGTCTTCCTATGTTATAGGAAGACTATGAAACATAGTCTTCCTATGTTTTGTGGCTACTAAGCATGTTCATTCCTCATTGGGCTGTTTTTGTTTTTTTGGTAGGGAGCGTTATTGCCCCCGTATATTTTAAGTATATTTGTTTTGAAAGATTGTACCTCTGCAAACTACACAGTTCCCCCAAGCACATAAATATTTCCCTGCTGCTTCTCAGTTACCCCATTTTGGCTAAATGAGAATAGGGATAGACAGATCAGACAATCCCAGATCAGATTTTCAGCATTAAGCTTCTTCTGTCCCATTTCCACATACGTTTTTAAAAGTCTGCCCAGACATTTGTATATGGTTTGGCACATTTTTTCCAAATGCAGACATTTTTCTGATGTGCACATTTTCTCCAATTATTTTTCAATGTTGTGCTACCTTTTTGTGCACAGGTTTGCCAAATATATGCATTTTGTGTTCACTTTTTATTAATATGCACATTTATTGTACACTTCTTAAAAATTATTTGACAAGCTGTGTCACCAAGGTCAAGAAAGTGTGGATCAGGATTCCACTCTGCCTTGGCTTGCATCTTGACTCGGGATGTGCAAATTTTCTAATTTTGAATTGAAAACACAACAGAATACATTTGTCTTCATCCCTAATTGAGAATAGCCATCCAAGTTCACTACAGAATGAAGATGAGAGTGGCTTGCCTAATGCCAGTTACTGAGTTCATGGTAAAGGTGAGATTTGAACCAGAGTCTTCTTGGTCAGAGCTCAGTCTCTTAATGTGCAATCCTATGCATGTTTAATGAGAAAAAAACTCTTAAAATTCCCACCATCTCCCAGCCAACCATACTGCAGGGCTTTTTTTCTGTTTAAACATGCATAGGATTGTACCCTTAGTCATTAAGCTACACCAGCCCTCTGCTATTGTTCCTTGTGGTGATTGTGAACCACTCGAAGGTGGGGGACAGTACTATCCTCTTCAGACTGCAAGATAGATCACCATCCAGGTCACCGAAATTGGCTTTCTCCCTGGCTTGGCCTGGCTACAAAGATTTCCAAATCTGGCCTGGATTTTTGCTTAGGCAAAAATCCAGTTTATGCCTTACCTCTATGTCTTGCTATCTTCGTCCATTCTGCCTCCAGGAATTACTTTTCAATAAAGCATTTGAAGAACCTGGGGTGTTTTTGTTTTGTTTTACAATGCTATTGATGAAAAAAATAATCTAAGTGTGTTGAGTCTAATAAATTATACTTTTGTGCACCTAGAGATTTCTTCTTCTCTTGTTTCTGTATTTATGCTTTGCCTTCTTCTGTCCTTTGTCCATACCTTGGCACATACATCATGAATTTGGATAACATTTACAGTTATTCTAAAGAGAACACTTTGATAAACTGTTGGAGCAATCTTCCATTTTTGATCAGATTTCTGGATCTGATCAATGCAGAAGACTTGGGATCACTTGTAAGATTGTGCAACAAGACAATAAGAAATGAATGGCATATCTCTATTCCACCTGAATACTTTTTTGAGCCAAATGAATCCTCATGGGTCTACAGATCCTTAAAGAACCAGGCTTGTTTAGGAAGAATGAAGAATTCACTCAGAAGTGGTGTGCCATTCTTAACAATTGCTCCAAGGATTTAATTGTACCTATTACAGATACTTCCATTAAAGCTAATTTACAGCTTCAGTGACTAGTGGATAAAAGACAGAAAGATATAGAGAAATACTTAGCAAAGAGATGGAGTGAAAGCTCTCAACATCAGAGGAGATAACATGTATTCAGAAAGAACTAAGATTTCTAAGGGAGCAATCCTATGTGGAGAGGCAGCCACCTCCAAATCAGAGGCGACCACCTATCCAGTGCACGGTGGGAAGAGCATGGGAAGATCATCTCCTCTGCACTCCAGCCACCCTGCATTCACAGCTAGATGGCCAATTTCGACTCCCTAGCCACTGGACATCAGAGTGTGGGCTGAGGAGGCAGGATGACACATAGGAAGCATTGTACCAGCATTTACACACTCCCTGCCCCTCCCCACCCATGGGACCAGCCCCTTTTGCCCCACTCTGCATTGCTCCTATGAGCCCACAGCCCAGAGATGATCTGCACTGCCTACAAGGCAAGGGGGAGGGGGCAGGAAGGCGATTCTCTGGGAGCCAACCTCAAAGCATGGGCTCCAAGGTCAGTTCCCGGAAACCAACCAATCCTATAACTGTCTAGCTGCTGACTAGAGTCCATAGCATTGTGCCCTAACACTTGTTTGTTTGACCAAGGGAATTATGATAATAACAGCTTGTATATCATTGGCTACACAATAAATTCAAAGGAGTCTTATTTGCCTCTAATAAAGGATCCACATTTGAGAAGCCTTGCAGCTCAGTTCAACAACACTTGAAGGCCCTGGAGAATGCCAGCCTCTGATCCAGGAGATATTCAAACTTTACACTATTTTTTGTTTTGTTTTGTTTTTGCCTATGGGACAATGCTGAAGCTTAGAGTCACATGTTTGTGCAACATCGGATTCTGTACCATTGATGGCTGGTAGTTAAAAATGTCAACTGCCTCCATTGAAAGATATGGTATGTGAGAAAGTGATATGAAAGTTCTTTTGTTAGATCTGATAGGTCATTTACACATGCAAGTCATCACTTGATATTGCCATCAACAAGGGTTGACCATTCATGTGTGAATCAGACCATGTGGGAATTTCAACCTGGTTGCCCATATCCCATACCAACACCATAGCCACTTCCAATACTTGTTAATCCTGCTTGCTCTCTCTCTCTCTCTCTCTCTCTCTGTGTGTGTGCGTGTGTGTGATTTTAGATAGATGAGGTCTCTCACAGAAGGGCTGTTTAATTAAGAATAACTGGCTAGGCTTTGATAGCATTAATTATCTCAAGATTTTTGCAGCTTGATTACTTTCTGTTGTGAAAGAGCTTCCTAGTCAGTCCTATTCAAATCAAGATTCCTTTGTTTTGCTTTAGAGAGCCAGGAAAGATTTCCCAGGGGAGTACACACAGAAGCCTCTAAGAAAGCAAAGCAGAATAAGAGTGACAGTTTGAAACTCAAGATGTGTAGCATGAAAAATACTTGATTTTTATACAGGGAGTAACTGGTGACAAAGGAGAATATTTCTAAATTGGGGTGGGGGTGGGGGAAAATAAATAGTGTCAAGGAAATAGAACATTTAAGAACATAAGAACATAAGAAGAGCCATGCTTGATCAGACCAAGGGTCCATCTAGTCCAGCATTCTGTTCACAAAGTGGCCAACCAGCTGTCGACCAGGAAAAACCACAAGCAGGACATGAGGGCAACAGCACCCTCCCACCTATGTTCCCCAGCAACTGGTGTACACATAGGCTTAATGCCTCTGGTACTGGAGGTAGCACATAGCCATCAGGACTAGTAGCCATTGATATCCTTATCCTTCAGGAATGTGTCTAACACACTTTTAAAGCCATTCAAATTTGTGGCCATCACTACTTCCTGTGGTAATTTACCATTAAATTTTCAAATGAAATGCTTACTCCTAAAAGGAAATGGTAGATCACATTGCTGTTGTTTCTACAGAAACCTCTGGGAAAGTTGTACCAGATCCAGCCAGTGTTAAGCACTTTTAAACATTGTAGACTGTTACAGGAGAGAGCTAAGCATGTGCCTAACTGTCTTGGCAGATCAATAGGACTTAGAAGCACCATGGATAGGGCCCATTTTGCCTCTCTGTTGGTCTGTCTGTCTATCTCTGTCTTTCTGTCTGTCTTTCTGCCTCCCTCTCCCTCCCCCTCTCTCTCCATATATACAGTATATATACACACACATACACACTGTATATATACAGTATATATAGCCTGAAGGTAGGGAAACTATTTTTTTCTATTTTTGTATGGTTGTATATATTAGACACTTTTATAGATAAGATGATGGTACTATTATATCATTGTCGGCACAAACTTTCTAATCCAGAGGCTGCATGAATAAATACTATTGGCTTTTCAGGTACCATTACTACCTCTCTCTGTTTTTTCATCAGCCCACAAAGTTAGAAGCATCAATGCAGCTGGTGGAGGAGTATTTTACTGCTGACCCCATTGTTCAAGGGGGACCAGCTTGGAGGTTTTCTCAGTTCTGAAGTGTAAAGTGACCTGGCACAAATAGAAAGAAACAAACAAAAATGCTTCCTAGACCAGTCCTCCTGAATTGGGTAGAAGGAGGACCACCACCCCTTTGATCTTCCCTCAGCAACAGCAAATAACTACAGATACAGTAAATGAAGCCATCTTACACATGGCTTCTCCATTTTGGCTTTATTTCTGTAAAATAAATAACGACACGGTGTAATATGTGTGTTGTTGTTCATCTGGGGTTGTATTTACCTAATTTTAAGACCTGCTAAGGACCAGATGATTTTTATTATGTCCTGATACGTAAAACCATAGAACTCAAAGAGGGTTTCGTTTTCACATGACTGTACCTTTCTCTGGGCTGAGGCCCTTATGTGAAGATGGGATACTGGGGTTTGTTGCAACTCCTTGGCTTGTGTGACTGCAGAGAAAAGTTTTCCATTTAAAAATGAGTTTTGTGTTTGTGGGTTGCAAGTCACATACTTATCCTGCCAGACTACTAATTATCTAAGTAAGCAGAAGCTTGGTGGGGCATTAGCTAGGCAGAACCGCAGCATCCACTACCTGGGATGGGGTGCTAGTTAGGTGGCTTGTCCAATAGTAGCTTGATGCTTGGTTTTCCTCTATCCCCAGGAAATCACCCCTAGAGCTCTTTCTTGGAGCTCTTCCTTGAAGGTGCTGTGGTGAGGTCCTCCAGTTAGAGGTCCACAGAACTACAGGTGATCACCAGTTCTCCAAAGAAAAATGCCACCCTGTGATTTCAATCACTCAGTGTAGAGCCTTGACTCTGGGATGCAAAACACCTTGTGATGGCACCTTGGTCTGACGAGCAAGAAGCCCAGTGATTTCAGTGGGGGAAGGAGTCTGTCCAGGGAGGCCAGTCCTTCAGTGATTTCAGCGTGGAGCTTTTCTTCTGGGAGGAGAGATTCTAACAGCAGCATGACCCCTTACACCTGGGAGGTGAGACACACTGACTGTTCACAACTGAGGTTTCCATACCTTTTCTCACAAAATGGCAGAGCTCCCACTTGGAAGGGCAACCCTTGCCAAACTGGTTTTAATTGTTGGAAACGGTGGTACTCATCCTCAGTCAAAAATGATTTGATCACTCTTCCTGAAAACTATTTCTGACACACAAAAGGAAACCTTAAGTGATGCAGCTGCTGATCATTGTCCCTCTCTGTGTGTTTTCCCACCTTGCAGATGCTGGAGGGCATGGGGAGAAAGGTACCAAGCTTAGCGATTTATGCTAAGATGGGGTCTGTTTGGTTCACTCTAAAATGTCTGCATTACAAACATGAGCAGCGATGCGAACAGTGGAATGTGCACCACTACCATACCTAGGTGCTGGCTAGTGCAGCAGGCAGAGGCAAAGGTAGGCAGGTGCTGCGATTGGAGGAAACAGGCAGTCACAGAGACAGGCAAGGGTGGGCAGCTATGCAGAGATAATTGCCACCCTTGGCAGGCATGGCCTCACTCATAGCAAACAGGAGACCACGCTAGGACAGCAAAGTGAGCTATCAGGTCAGGCTAGCAGGGTGACTTGAGAGCTTAGGAAATGCACCCCTTTATGCCTTTGCACATAATAACATCCTCCTCCTATACACAACTACACTCAAAGCACTCCTTTTGGGTCACAGTGGTGGTGGTGGTGGTGGTGAAATCTACTCACCCAAGGCAAAACAACAACCCTCCACTAGCACCCCATAGTAACCCAGGTAAAAATCCACTCATCTCACTCTCACCCCAGTAACACACTCGCACACACCTGCTACCGCCCCACATGTTCCAACCGCCAGCTGCAGCTTTCTGCTGCTGTCTACCTCTCCCTCTCTTACCAGCCATACATCAGCATTTGTTCTTTCATGAAGCTCTAGCTAGTACATTCACCGCCTTTTGACCTCAAGGGGAAAAATGGCCGGTTCTTCTCCATGCACTGTATCCTCTTCCTTTTACAGAACCCAATCCAATTAGCTATGAAAAGAAACTCCCTAACATAGCATTTATAATTTTGATTCACCCCTGGAAAAGAAGGAATGTAGGGTTGTCTATTTTCTCTATATATTAAGGCCAGGATCCAGACTTAGCCAATATTTAGAATAAATAAGGTGTCCCCAACCAGTCGTGTCCGACTCTAGGGTGTGGTGCTCATCCCTGTTTCTAAGCCGAAGAGCCAGCGCTGTCCGAAGACGCTTCCGTGGTCATGTGGCCGGCATGACTGAACACCGAGGTGCACGGAATGCTGTTACCTTTCCCGCCGAGGCGGTACCTATTTATCTACTTGCAATTTCTTGCTTTCAAACTGCTAGGTTGGCAGGAGCTGGGACTGAAGACGGGAGGTCACTCTGTCACGCGGCACTCGGGTCTCGAACTGCTGCCCTGCTGACCTTCCGGTCTGCAGTTCAGCGTCTTAACCACTAAGCCACCGCGGCCCCTAATATTTAATATTTAGAATAGATCCATTGAAATCAATAGACTTGAATCACAATTATTGAGTAGGCCTACTCTAAATATGACTAACAGTGCAATCCTATACGTGTCTATTCAGAACTAAGCTCCATCGAGTGTAATGGTAATTAGTCCCAAGCAAGTATGCATAGGATTGCAGCATAAGTCTGGATTCAACATAATGAAGTTGTATTCTAGCAAATATTTGGAACTGGGAAAATAATATATAGATAGAGTCTTATGGATAAAGTTATATCTGTCATTAAAAATGTATTATGGTTTCACATGAGATAACATATGGATATATATTTTAATTAACCCATGTGTTAAAGCAATGTACAGTATGCAGTCTGGGCTAAATATGGTTAAATTAGCCCCTGGCTTATCACCACTTACATTTTGTAATTATAATGAGCAAATGAACAAGAGGAATATGTCAGGAGACACATTTAGTTGGAAAAGAAATCATTTTAAGTGGTTTGACAGATTTGATTGGTAACAGAATTATTATAACTTTTCATCAAATAGTATAGAAGATGATTTTTATATCCCTAAATTATTTCAATTATTTCAAATTAGGCATGCTATTAATGCACTTATTCGAAAGTATGGTCCATTTATTTATTACTTTTCTTTGCTGCCTATTAGCTGAACCTCTCTGGGCACTTCATAAAACAAACTTAAAATAATAAAATTCAATAACGTAGTAAAACATAATATAAAAATGACAAGCTTAAAATAGAATAAAACCTAAGTAACAATTAACATAAAAGCTAGCCGCATTTTAAAGATCTAAAATAAAAACACTCCTAACACATTAAAAAAAATCCTAGATGGGCAATCCTATGGCCCCTAGACAGGGTCTGGGAGGCCACAGGATAATTCAGATTCCTGGATCCATAGGCAGAGATAGCGCTCCAACCATGGATCCAGGAATCTGCACTCCCTGCCCCCTCCCCCTTGCAGCCAGCACTGAAAGAACTACGCAAAAGCAATCTTGGAGAAGGGGTAAAGTGGCCCTGCCATTCGGTGGGGAGGGGACTGGGGAAGCTGGGATACAATGTATCCCCAGCCTCCCCAGCCTCCTTCCCTCCCTCTCCGTCATGCCCCAGCTAGATGACCAAAAAAGTCCATCTAGCCAAAATACAGAGTGGGAAGAGCATGAAAGCGAAAATTGCTTTCGCCTCTCTTTCTGCTCTGTGTATGATGGGCATAAGCCTCCAAATTTGGAGGCTTATGGGCATTGCCATAGGATTACACCCTAAGGGGATAAAAAGTCTGGGATTTTTTTTTTTTTAAGATCTTCACTTGGCACCAAAACTGTAGGTACCATGTGAACCTCTATGGAGAGGACATTCCACAGTTAGGGTGCCATCACTGAAAAGACCCTCTCCTTAGTCATTCAGTGAGGACATCTGGAGAAAGGCTTCTGAAGATTATCTTAGGGTCTGGGCAGGTATATATGGGAGGAGATGAAACTTCAGGTAACCTGGCCCCAAGCCATTTAGGACTTTGTAGGTTAATGGCAATGCTACAGAGTTGGTTGTTGCCTGTAAACAAGCACAATTCATGACATTGCACAACATAATTACTGATCATGGGGCACATCAGTTAAGGAATGAGCTTTATCCTCCACTGTCCTGGCTTTGTGAAGCTTCAACCAATAGATAGCCTTAACTTTTCCTCATTAAACATAATAAAAGACAGGGCCAGTGTCAAGTGGTAGCAATAATGAGAGGGAAGACAAGAAGTAATATCAGCTGGTGAAAATGGCAGTGAGACGGTAGACTCACTGAGGGAGGGGGGCACTGAAGTTGTTTTGCCCAACTGATAAAGAGATATATAGAATGGAAACCATGGGCTATAACAGAACAAATGGGGGGGGGAGTTTTGGAGAGGTCTTTGTTTGATGGCATTTGGCAATTCATATGGGAGGATGTGGGGGGCAATCTGTCATGATCAATTTAAAACTTTTTTCTTTCTTTTTTTAAAGTCAAACCAATGGTTCTTAACCCCTTATAAAATAAAATTGATCTATGGGATATCACATGATAAATGTTGCTTTTATGGGCAACTGCATGCTAATTATTTCCATATAGTCAACGAACAAAAAAACCCTTTCAGTTCAACATGTTATAGTAAGCTCTTTTCATATTTACTGACTCCAGCTTCAAAATGTTGAGAAATTACAGCTGCTATGGGCGGTGCCCTCAACAGATGTGTTATTTAAGCAATATTCATATGGTATGGTCTCCTATGTTGTGGTAAGTTCCAGCTTCACCACTGGCTTGCTGTTGGATGGCTGTCGGTGACAGAATGGTAGGGATGTCTCAAGAGCAGGCTCTTTACACCTCTAATGTTGTGGAGAGGGCCCTGTATGGCTGCCATTTTGCGCAATGTTAAAAATACAGAAATTATGGAGTTGCCACTTTGCATAAAAATGGTGGCTCACAGCAAGGAGCGGGCCACTGCAGGGCACTCCCAGGCTGCTTGCCAAGCCCTCCAGGGCTCATGCGGCTCAGCAAGTGGGGGCGGGCAGCAGCAGTGACTTGTCGAGTGCCAGCCGAGCCTGGGAATGGGTGAGTCTATCCATACCTACAGAGTAGTAGTAGACCTAAGTCCCAGATTTGTCTGTTCAAACACATGGAGTCTATTGCAACTGAAGCTACAGTTCTACATGGTAACCAACACCATCCATATAGAATAAGAGTTGAAAGAGAAAGAAAGAAAGAGAGGGAGGGAGAGTTCATGTTCTGTGAAATAGGTTTCTATTGGTGCTGAAAACTGTGGGTTCAAAGGAGCTGTTTAGTTTTCTGGGGCTCTGCCTTGTACTCAGCCTTTTTGGGTAGGTTGCTTTTCCTTTGTGATTATCCCTGCTTCTGATAACAGCCCAGGACCATTCCTCAAATTGTGAAATATCATATGCCAATGGGACCAAAATGTTTCCTACTCGTGGTAGACTTCCCTCACATATAAATCTTCCTTCTGTTGGTGCAGTTGAAGAACTCATGAGGGCTTTATTGGAAATGAAATTAACCAAGTAAAATGTATTTGGGTTTGCAAAACCTGGGATGGGGGGGGGGGTTACATCCGAATACATTTTACTATTCTTGTTACATTTTATTAAGTGGATGAGTCACCCACCCTATACTACATAAAAAGGGTCAATGGCAAAAGGCAAAAACTATATTTTGGTGCTCTTGATATTTATAATTTGATTGTTATGTTTTCCACAACTCTCAGCAGCCATTTATTGAACTATAACAGGATTAAGATGTGTGTGCATTTATCCTAATGGGTAAAGATTTTTTAAAGTGTATATTCTATCATTTAACAGCCTCCTTTTAAAAGTTCTTTTTAAGGTCAAGCTGCTGGGTCATTTCATGTGCTGCTGTCTGATATGAAAAGAAGCAGTCTGAAATCACCATCTTACATGTATTTTTTTTCCAAAGTTCTCCTATATTATCGCACTAAATCAATTGTCACTTCTTCTCCCTCCTGTTAGTGCTATAGAGACAACAATTCTGAGATAGAGGTAATCACTACTCTTTCTTGTCTGTATTGCAATTGGTTATTCAGTTCCAGTGACAAGCCAAGGCAATTGCTTCTGTCCACATTCATTAAAGACAATTGGAGTGTGCAGGAGAAAGTGAAAGGATGTTTGCAGACAGTAACTATTGCAAGACACTGCCAACTAAGGGCAGGGCTATGTCTGCAAAACTTTTCTTAGGAACAAAAGAATGCAGTTGCTTTTGCTGAGTTGGGGCAAGGTTTAAGACTCAGCAGTTAGGAACATGAACCAACATCTAAGTGCTACATCTGATAAGAGAAACAGCAGAGATCAATGAGTACTTTTTAATAGGCATGGCGGATAATTCCTCCACAGATCTCGGTGAGGCCGAATGCCAGCGCATTCAGCCCCCCGAAATCTGTGGCGGAACGAAGCCCCCCACCCCCCACCCCGCAAAATGGGCCCGGAACGTAGCCTACCTTTGTCGGCCGTTCCGGTGCTTGTCGAATGGTGGCCACGTCTGCAGCCGCCATTCGCGTCTTTCGAATGGCCATGATAGTCTACGTATTGACGTATCACGGCTAACGCAGGAATGCCATTTGTGTTCCCACTTTAGCTCTGATAGGCTATGTAAATATTTACATAGCCTATCATGGCAAAAAAAGGGAACACAAATGGCGGCTATGGCTACAGCCATTTGCCTCCTTGCTTTAGCCGTGATAGGCTACGTAAATATTTACGTAGCTTATCATGGGCTGGCGCAGGGATGCAAATGGCATCCCCTACACAGGACGCCATTTGCGTCTGCAGCAGCCCAGCAGCGGCTGGAGGCACCGCTGCGGGTTGGCCCAGCTGGCGGCTCTGCGGCCTGGCCGCAGAGTGGAGCCAGCTGGGCAGGATTCCAGAGGGGAGGAACGGATCGCCTCCCCCCCATCGAGGATTCTGGGGGGAGGAACAGATCACCTTCCCCCACCTGCAGAACCCGGTGGAGCCAGGTAAGCGGAGTTTCGTACACCCCTACTTTTTAATGGTAACAACCTGTGCATATTGATATGAGACAAAGTCAGCTCTGAGATTCACCTGTGCGAACCCTATTCTAAGGAATGGGGTCACTACAGTAATCTTGGACAACTTCTGTTCTTTTCATTGGGACTTGCACAAGACTAGAGTTTCATGAATGCCACAAGACCTGTGGTTAGGGATGGCGGAGAATTTCTCCCCGAAACTTTGGGGGGCCGAGCGTCAACATGTTCGGCCCCCCGAACAAGTTTCGGAGAGAAATCCTCTGCACCCCCCCCGCACCCCGTACCGCCCCCGGGGCGGGACTTACCTTCACCGAATGTCCCTCCTGGTGGCTGGTCTGGCCGGCGGTTCGGCGGGTGTTCGAGCGGGGCGGGAGCGGCAGCCGGTCTTTTGACCGGCTGCCGCCGCCGCCAATGCAATGAAAGGAAAAAAAAAACAAACGCCCCCTGATAGGCTACGTGACGATTCACGTAGCCTATCACGGCTAGATCTGCAAAGTCAGCCATGATAGGCTACGTGAATCATCACGTAGCCTATCACGGGTGACTTAAAAAAAAAAAAAAAAGAGTGTACGGATAATGGCAGCCCCCATAGGGAGCCGCCATTCCCGTTCCTTATTTGGTCGCTGTAGTCTACGTAAATGTTTACGTAGACTACGGCGAAAATAAGGGCAACGCTATTTGCGTTGCCCTTATTTTCGCCGTAGTCTACGTAAACATTTACGTAGACTACAGCGACTAAATAAGGAACGTGAATGGCGGCTCCCTATGGGGGCCGCCATTCGCGTACGCACTTTTTTTTTTTTTTTTAAGTCACCCGTGATAGGTCACGTGACGATTCACGTAGCCTATCACGGCTGACTTTGCAGATCTAGCCGTGATAGGCTACGTGAATCGTCACGTAGCCTATCAGGGGGCGTTTTTTTGTTTTTTGTTTTACTTTCGCGTTTGCGGCCGGGCGAGGTGAGGCGCCTCCTCCCCGGCCTGAATTTCGGCCGGGTGAGGCGGGAAGCCTCCCCCCCGGCCTGAACTTCGTGGGGGGACCAGCGAAGCGCCTCCCCCCCACCGCGAACGGCCTTCGACGACAGGTAAGTGACTTTCGTCCACCCCTACCTGTGGTAGAATTCAAGCATCTTCCATATCTAGCTACAGGGTAGAGCCCCAGTTGTGGCACACAACCCAAAAGAGTTCAGGAGTGGGGCAACATTACAATCAGTTATAGATAGGGGCAGAACACATAGAGAGAAGGTGTGTATGGATGCACACCACATCTAATGCCAGTCTATCTGAGGTGGGCTATTTAAGCCATCCTCTTTGGCAGTTTGTCAGTGCCTACCAACCATTCTGCTTTAGTGCAAGTTTAGTTGGTTGCATATGGGCTTAGTAGGAATTTTTTGCTATTAAACAGAGTGGCACAGGGAGGCAGGTTTTTTCACCCATTCTGCACTGTTCACTTAATGGAGATCAACAATTAGTGCCTGGTGAATGCCAGCTGGCCACAAAGACAAGGCTGTATGGGAAGTTAAGAAATGGAAATAAGTTCTTGTTTGGAATTGCAAGTGGGGCAAGTTTGAATGATTTCCAAACTGAAATGAAATGATCATACATCCCTACTGTTTTACTTGTGCATGTGGGGAATGAGAAGCAGGAACAAAGCTGGCTGTGCACGTGGACGGTGCTTCCAGGTGCTCCTTCAAGGACTAGCTGAGTCCTTTCCCTTTGTCCAGTGCTCACCACCGCAACTGGAACTGTAAACAGCACTTGAATGAAGAAGGCACCTGGCTGGTTCTGCTTCAGCTTCCCCATCACCTTCTCATGCAATGGGAGAAGGTGTGGGACTGGCCAAGCCAGGCTTAGCCAATGCACTGGGTTGATGATCTATCCAGCACATTGGCTGGGGTCACTTGGCTTCATGATGGCCACCCATGGGGAAGTCCATGTGTAGTAGACCTAGGTTCCCAGCGACACCCTGGGTGGATCATCAGCTGAAGATCAAATGAGATCAGGGGGCATTGCCCCATCCCTCGCATTATTTAGCCCATGGAGGTCAGGGGTCATCCAGCACCTCCCACTGGAATCTAATTCTCCACCCCTGATGAAGAATTATGTGCTTCAGTTCTCTTCAGTCACTCTACTCCACAGTCCCCTCTTCCTTCAGTTCATCTTGAAAAGAACACTTGCTTTTCACCCACTTCTCTTTTCAACATCACTGGAAAGAAAACTGTTTCTTTCCCACTCCTTCATAGCTCAAACGAAAGCATGTCCAGAATAATCTGGCCTCACTAATGTTCCATTCACTTCTTAGCAGCTGCAGAAAACACTAGGGATGGCAGAGAATTCTGCCATGGATCTCGGTGAGGCCGAATGCCAGTACATTCGGACCCCCGAACTCCGAGGTGGAATGGCCTGCCACCCCCCTCGCCCCCCCCATGGATCCCCCCCGGGACGAGACTTATCTGGGGCGGATCTTCCGGGCGGCGGCGGCTCTGGTGGTGGCTTCGGCGGCTGCAGCTGTGGCGGCTAGCCTTCCAACCGGCTGCTGCCGCCGCCACCATTTCCAGTCTTGGAAAGAAAAAAAAAAAAAGACATGATAGGCTACATAAAGATTTACGTAGCCTATCATGGCTAGGTTTTTAAAAAAGAAAAAACGACGTGATAGGCTACGTAAATCTTTACATAGCCAATCATGTCTGACTGCTACGCTATTTGCATTCCCCTTATTTTCACCATCTTAGTCTACGTAAATATTTACGTAGATTAAGATGGGCCAAAATAAGGAACGCAAATGGCGGCGGCCGTAGCTGCCGCCATTTGCGTACGCGCGTTTGTTTTTTTAAAGTCAGACGTGATAGACTACGTAAAGATTTACGTAGCCTATCACGGCTGACTACAGGGACGCAAATGGCGGCGGCTACAGCCGCCGCCATTTGCGTCCCTGCTAGCCAGTGGTCAGATGTCCAGCTGCTGGCGGAGCCGGCTGGCCAGGATTCCAGGGGGAGGGACAGAGTGCCTCCCCCCGCAGCAGAACCCGGCGGAGCCAGGTAAGGCCAATTTCATATATCCCTAGAAAACACTTCCCCTCTCTTGGCCTATCAGATGAAAGGAGAAACTTAGCTGCAACTTAGCTGCTGCTTGGATCTGTCCAGAGGGATCATCACATATCTATGGGAGAGGGGGGGGGACCAAGTAAAACACTAGCACAGAGTTCCATATGCGTATCATGTGCATATCAGACATTGCTCCTGTAATTTCCAATAGGGCTGTTCATGGAAACCTGATCCACTTTGGATGCTGCACTGGATCCTCTGAAGTGACCTGCCTCGTCCCCCCCCCCCCCAAGACCAGGCAGTTTGACCCCACTGGCTTGTGCGCAAGGCACAGGTGAAATTTGATTTTTTTCCATGAAAACTCCCAAATCAAAGAGCTGTAACTTCTCCCTGTTTCCATGCATGCATATGAAACCTGGGTGCCTCACAACCCCCCTTGAGACCATCCCACCCACCAGGCAGTTTACCCCTGTGTGCAAGGCACTGGTGAAATTTGATCTTTTCCTCAAAAGCTCAGAAACCAAAGAGACGTGACTTCTCTCTGTTTCCACAGACATGTGTGAAACCTGGGCCCCTCCCAGCCCCCCTCAAGGGCATCCCACCCACCAAAGTCCAGGCAGTTTGGTCCACTGGCTGGTGTGTTAGGTGCAGGTTGAATGTGATATTCCCAGAAACTCAGACTAAACTCAGAAGGGAAAGTGTGTTGAAGCAGAGGTCACCATCTCTAATCTCTGCTGCAAGTTTCTTTGAAGTGCAAAACAACCCTTATTCAGATTCAGAAGAATCACCGGCTCAACCTCTCTGTGGCTGAATACACACATTACTGGGCAGGCAGGTTGGAAGACTTTTTTTTAAAAAAAATCTGCTTTTGTTTATTTCTAGCACACACTAAAGAAGTATTTTGAATGTATCTTGAATGAACATGGTCAGTGCCTAGCCCTGAAGGGCCACTGATTTTTGAATGCTGGAAACCTCCACCTGGTGGACCCATACTTCCCCCACCCCAACTCCTCCATGGTGGCCTGCCTACACCTCTTGGGGGTGAGAGACGGAGAGCTTGCAGGAGTTTCGGCAGCACTACCAGCCTTCTGCTTACCCCTGCTGCTGACCTGGTGGGATGTGGGGGCCTCTTCCCTGAGCAAGACCGATTGGTGCTTCTCCTGAAGTGCAGGAGAAGGCTGCTGGTGCTGTAGCACCCTGGCTGCTTCCCCGCACTCAGAGACACCTTGCAGTGGTGACACACAGCAGTGCTGGGATCTGCTCCCAACTCAAAGTGGTCCCACACAATGCTGCCCTGACGTTTTGGGGGAGGAGGAGACACAGTCTGCCTGTCTTGAGTCTGGGGGCACACCACACGAACAGGGGGAACAATGGAAGAGGGGTCGGGTGCTGGAGCCTCTACCTGCTCCTCCTCCTCCAACACACCCTGGAGGATCTCACCTCTTGGCCCTCCACCATGCTGAGGACGTCAGACACCTCTGACCTAATGTCCATCAGCGGGCTCCCCTCTTCCATTACAGAAGGAGATGCTGCTCAGCCTTGGGCAAGCCTGCTTGCCCATGCCAGCCTCCTCTAACAGTGACCTCCAAGTACTGCAACTGGTTTCCACACTCTGCTGCCCTACTGCACAGGGACACACCATCTCGACTGAGGGACAGACAACTTGCCTAACAGTGCTGCCAGTGACAGCAGCACCTCGTTCACCTCTGCCCCTGCCAACACCCCAAAGATGCCTCATATTGCACTGGATTGCTTTGCCAGACAGTGCAGTGTTATTGGAATAAGAAGGTAATTAATAGAAAAAAATACTATGTGTCTCATGCTTTTTCAACACTGCCTTGAAATTTGGACATAAAGTGTTAGTGGAACTACAACCTAGCATGCACACATACATGAACACAGACACACAAGAGCTAAAGAAAAGCAGAACTACCTAAGCAAATGATAGGTGTCTTTAATTTATTGTTCTATATTTCATGTTCTTTTATGGAAGGCAGGGTAATGTCAAGAAAAACAGGATGACAGCAGAGGTGATAAGATAAGAGCCAAGAGCAAGCAAACAATAATATTTTTTTTAAAACCCTTCTTTAATTTCTGTTTTGGGAGGATCAACACAGAGAAGACACAGACAGTTCACTTCAGCATGGGGGGGAACCAAACACTACACACATAGGCTGATATAATATGTCTTTCTTTAAGAATTTAGAAAGAAAGAAAGAAAGAAAGAAAGAAAGAACTAAATGCTTGAATATGACTTAAAGTGTGCATGTGTGTGTGTGGGGGGGAACATCCCAGAAGTCAATGTTTGCTTTTAAAAATGGAAATAAGACTGGGTTTTTAAAAAATCTAAAAGAGACAGAGTTGTCAGACAAAAATGACAAGAAAATAGAATGGAGAAAGCAGAAGTGAGGGTCGACCTTGAATAACAAACACAGCCTTTTCCAGTGTCCAAAAGTGACATAAACCAACACAGGAATGGCAGGGGAGGGGGAAGCGTAGCAGCAACGAGCAAGGAGAAGCTACATTAGTTTGAAAAAATATGGAAAGGAGAGATGAATATATCTAATACAAATAACAAAATAGTTGGAGGCAAAAAGAAATAGGAGAAGGCGGCTGGAAGGGGTGCTACAAAAGGCACCATCCCAAAGGGGGCGGTCGAGCAAGGTGTGAGGGAATGATCCCATTACAACCAAGCTGTTTCCTTTTAATTTAAATATTGGGGAAAGCCTAATCAAAAATGTGATCAAAAAGGAAGAAATAAAAGGAAGAACCCCAAGGAAAGCATGCGCGCACACAGACAGACCTGATAATCTACCCATACACCAGCCCTCTCCCAAAGACACAGCTAGTGCAATAACTGAACACAGCCTTTCACCAAAGTATATATACTCCCTTCCTCCACTGCTCTCTCTGATTGGAGATTGCTGGCATCAGTTCTGGCTGAGAGTTCCTATTCACCAAAGCACACTCCCTCCTCCTCCTGCGCTCGCCTTCCCGCCTTCCTGCCTCCCCCTGCTTTCCTGCGTCCACTTGCCTCCTCCTCCTCCCCCTCCACATGAGCATTCAGAAGTCAATACGTTTTGGAGACAGTCTGTCTGGACTGCCCAGGCATTAAGCAGAGCTCCGAATATACAAGGCGGAGGAGGTGCTTGGGGGGGGCGCTTCGCCCCAGGGTGCCTTTTTACTGTTCTGACCCACTTCGTATCATAAGGAGTTTGCTCCGAATCAGCCCACTTCACCTCGTTATTCAGGCTTTGTGATGAGGCGGGGCACAGCCCTAATTTCCAATGATATGGTCTCTCTCAACATGTGACTCTATCATGGCTAAAGTGCTATAGTGCCAATTACAAAGTACAAGTCCCAGAGAGTGTAAATATTAATCTGAATGTGACAACATTTCTGTACTCCCCTTGACACAAAATCAGCAATGGTGATATATAAAAATAATATAACGGACATATACATATATGATTGGATCAAAGTTTCTTGCATGCATACAGAAGGTGTCTTCCAATCACCAGGCCATTTTTCACACCTTGGGTTAAAGCATTGCACAAAAAAGTGAAATTAAATCCAACATCTAGAAATGTCCTTTCGCCCATGCAAGAACCTCTTGCATAGCAATGGGCACATCAGTCTATTGTTTGTCCATATTACTTTATTATGTGTTCATCCATAAATCAATTTGTTCCTGCTTCAGCAGTGATTATCCCCCCCCCAAGGCACACTAAAACTCACTTTTAAATATGTATTTATAAACATATTTTCTCTACCAAATGCATTTCTAAATATATTTTAGCTACTCTGCATTTTAAAACATATTTTGACACATTCTTTGAGCCAAGAACTTGTCAGAACATTCAGGAAGCTGAAAACCAGTGGATAAATAAATTCCAATTAGGCTGAATCTACACATAGCAGTTTTACCATTATCATACTGCAATGATAACTATTGGTGCACATATAATATCAATGGACACCAATAGTTATCTCTGCAGTATGATAATGGTATAACTGTTATGTGTAGATTCTCAGTCACACATTAGACCTGGAAGTGTGGTGTAGTGGTGAGAGTGACAGACTGGAAGCCAGGAGATCCGGGTTCTAGTCCCCACTTGGCCATGGGAGCTCACTGGGTGACTTTGCACCAGTCACAGACTCTCAGCCCAACCTGCCTCACAGGGTTGTTGTTGTGAGGATAAAATAGAGAGGAGGAGGATTATGTAAGCCACCTAGGGTTCCTTGCAAGAGGACAAAAAGGTGGGAGATAAATGAAATAAATAAATAAATAAATAAGTTAGTAAATAAATAAATACATACATAATAAGTGCAGAAAAGGTGAGTTCCTATCAGAATTCACAAAGATTAAATGCATCCCTACTTTTGTGTAAGCATGGGTTGGATCACTGGACAATGGATCCCCACCATCCCACTCATGTGGAAAAACTTGGCATCCTCCTTAATGGGCTGTTTCTATGGTTACACATCAGAAAGGACGTGTGTGTGTGTGTGTGTGTGTGCGCGCGCGTGTACGTAATCTCCCTCCCTCCAGCTGTTTCCCTGGAAACAAACCCCCCATTCACCCAAGGGTCTTCTGAGATAACTAACAGGAGGTTTGATCATGAGCTGGATGTGGAAATACAAAGCTGAGCTGGAGGCAAGTGGGGTGCTGACATGTGTAGGAGTAGGTTGCATTGAACTCAGTAAGACTTACTTCTGAGTAGACATGCACAGAGTTGGTTCTCCTCTCCATTTTAGCCTCACAACGTCACCAACAACAAGGGTGGATGTGGAAATAGAAAGCCTAGCAGGGGGAATAATACTCGTGCAGGGCTCCAGACAGGCATGGTCATTTTAAAAGGTTCTTTCTTTCTTTCTTTCTTTCTTTCTTTCTTTCTTTCTTTCAACACCGTTGCTTTAAACAAAGAGTGCATCGCTCAGGCACACCTAGGGCAGCCTTGTTTTGGAAAGCCCCGAGGAGGAGGAAGTGTTTTGGCTGAAAGTAAATGGAGATGGAGGATTTCAATGTAAAAAGAACACCCACAAACAAGGTGGTGAGCACAATTCATTTTTTTTTAAAAAATGTACGTATTTATTCTCAAAATATACTACCTTAAGTTTTTGTTTACAAAAATTTCGCGACTCTGTGTGGATGATCAAAAAAACCCTGCATGACTGCTGGCTCCACAGGACCTAGTGGTGCCATTCTGCAGAGGATTCCATTGCACAGATTGAAGGGAATTTGATCCCATTTCAGTCCGTGGTGGAATTCTCGGACATCCCTAGGCAGTGAACATGGGAGCTGGCAGGGAGAGTGGAGCAGCCAAATGATGCTTCCAAACCCTGATCCATAAAAGGTCCTTTTTCTTCCAGGCATGGTGAGGCAAAGACACAAGACAGTGGATTATATGAAGCTTAGGAGAGAAAGCAGGAGAGGGAGCGGGAATGGAGACAGAGATGGTGTATTGGCCCCAGGAGCATCGCAAAGTCATTTGTAGTGTTAGAGGGGCTAGAGATCCATAATGCTTGCTTAAGTTCATTATTGGTGCAATTCCCTTGTTAGAAAGCCTCTGAGCATGTGCAGATGATTCAAAAGGCTGATAACAGCCCCAGAGCATTCCATACTAATGAGTGCTAGAAGGTCTTATCAGGCCGTGCCTGGGAAGTGAAGCTATGTCTGAGATACAGGTGGCTGTGCTGAGAACCAAACACTTCTAGCCTATGCTGGGAATGGACCCTAGGGGGCGCTTGCTAGTGTTGTGCTGCCTCACTGCTGACATGTATTGTATAAAACCCATTCTACCCCATGGCTCTTGGTTCAGAGAAGCTGTCTGATCCATCCATTGGGTACGCCTGTGTGCTGTAAGTTACCCAGTACAGTGTCCTTGTAAGTAAACCTTTGAATCTGATTTATCTTGGCACCTCTAACCTAAGAGTTCAACGCCCATGGCCGGGGCGATACAGATGGAAGCGACAGACCAGAACAGCCCAGACCAAATGCCGGGGACTGTACAAGGTGTAAAAGTAACCTGATTGGATGTTACCAAAAATGTGTATGTGTGTGTGTGTGTGTGTGTGTGTGTGTATAGGGAGAGGGAGAGGGAGAGGGAGAGGGAGAAAGTCTTATACATTGTGGTGCTACTTTGAGAGGTTGGACTTCTCTCCCATCAGAAGGAGTTCCATCAGTATACATTATTGTATATTCTACACTATTTTCAGTTGAAACATACCATACTATTTTCAGTTGAAACATTTTCCACCATAATAGTTCTCATCAGTAATGCAATCAGTTGTAAGGGTTGGTGATTTTGCCATGTATTCATTTGCCATGATCTAAACCCTTGCGAGGCTCCTTCCTTAGTGGGTGGCCTGCTACACCCACCTCACCCTGCCCAGCTGAACCCTCCCCCTCTGAGGCTGAAGACACATGGGTTTGATTAGACTGGCTGGAAGAATGGAGAAGAAGCTTCTGCCAGCACCTACTACACCTTTGGGACTATTCTCATTGGGTAAATGACAGAACTGAGCCCATGTGTTTTTATTATTCCCCTTTCCCTTTCTGTTTATCTGCACGGCTTGAAAAAAAGTCAGCATCAAGAGTGAAACCCTACCAGAATAAGCCCTACAATACCTTTGAGGCCATCTGCAAAAGCCATTTTCTCTCAACGACACCCAATAGCAATGAGAAGCACTGTAGAATATGATATAGCGCTTCATGAACTGTTGTACAAAATCATCCACAAGCATCTGCTGAGTAGAGCTATGAGCTGTTTTCCCCTTCCATTCACAGTTCTTTGGATCCCACCCATATGTCTGTGCTAAAACAATGTGCAGGTGACATAGCAGAGTTATCATGGAAGAAGAGCAGCCATGGTGTAGACACATCACCACATGGCTGTCAGCGCTGCAACAGTAAACATGACAACTTTGAGGAGGTGATATCTAATGGGCACAGTTTAAAAGAAAATAAACGAATAAAAGGAAATCAAACTCAAAAAGAATAAAAACTCACCAAAATGCCTGCTTAGTTAGCTTATTAGTAGTCCTACAACTTTTACAACAGCACTGCTTAATGATGGGCAAAATCTGAGATGCAGTAATTTTTGCCCAGTTCAGCACCACTCTTTGGCAAATTGCGTATGCTCACAAGCACACTCCTGTCACATGAGAAAACCTTTAAGCATTTTGTAGCTTTTATTCTCTACCATGTCATTTCCCTGCTGTTCTTTTCTCAGTATTTTATGAAATTACTCTCGTTCCAGCAGAAAAGACATACAGGAGAGGGTAGAGGGGGGTTGAAAATTACATACCTAAGCTGCAAGCCATCTATATCAATACCTGCACAAACATCCATTCTTAACTCCTTGACATAATTGGGCGCAGTAGTAAACAGTGACCATGAGGTAAAATTGTTGTTTTTCCCCTTTTTTATTTTTTCTTTGATGCTCTTATACAGCTCAGCTGCTCTGAGAGTCAGTAAAAATGCTTCTTTAAACTGAGGCTTCAATTATTACCCAGAAATGCCAAAAGAGGAAAGAAATTCCCTATGGGGAAGATGCTAGGGATATGGAGAATCCCCATGAGAAGTTTCAGTAAGCTTATCAAAACTCTCTCTCTCTTTCTTTTTTTTACTTTCCTCAACATTCTTCTGATTTTTTATTGAGTAGGAACTTCCACATTCACCGAAAACATTCACTTGAGGCAAAACCTGGTGTCAACTGTACAAGGTGTAAAAGTAACCTTGTTGGATGTTACCAAAAATGTGTGTGTGTGTGTGTGTGTGTGTGGAGAGAGAGAGAGAGAGAGAGAGTCTTGTACATTGTGGTGCTACTTTGAGAGGTTGGACTTCTCTCCCATCAGAAGGAATTCCATCAGTATACATTATTGTATATTCTACACTATTTTCAGCTGAAACTATCATATAGCCATTTTCCACCATAATAGTTCTCAATGCAATAATCAGTAATGCAATCAGTTGTAAGGTTTGGTGATTTTGCCATGTATTTATTTATTTGTAAGATTTATAAGTCACCTTCTAGGAAAAATCCTACCAAGGACATGTATGACATTTAAAACTACATAACACCATGGAAAAACAAAACAAAACACATCACTACCACCACCAGCAGCACCACCAGCAGCAGCAATAAACAATAATACAATAACAAAATCAACATTTACTTTAAGCTACCTGTCTTTGGAACACCTGGTGCTGTCAATTCTATGGAATGAACCCACATGGATCCCAACTGACATGAGTCATGGCTAATGTGGTGGCAAAGGAATTCCTAAGGAGCAGTTGTTCCTTGGAGTCCTTCGTCCAGCTCACCAGGTGTTCCTGCTGCTGCTGACATTGTAGGCTTCTGGTCCTTAGAACTCTCAGATGAAATGGCTGTTGGAGGCACTGTTGGAGGGGCAGTAATGGATAAAGACCTGTCTCCAAACTCATTGCTTATGTTGCTGTCTGACTAGGTCCATATAAATGGCCACAAGGAAAAGCAGCCCCCTGCCCAAAATAGGCCGCCATGCTTATGCTTAGCATCCAATGTCAGGACTGATTCTGAGCATGTGGCTATAGTTAGCAGTTCAGATTCAGAAGGGTGAGAGCCAGAAGTGGGGGAGGCATCTTCCCAAGCAAGTTCAGATGTGGATTGGCATGCTTCTCAGGATTAGGGTTGGCGGAGAATTTCTCCCCGAAACTTTGGGGGGCCGAGCGCCAACATGTTCGGCCCCCCGAAGAAGTTTCGGGGAGAAATTCTCCGCCCCCCGCCCCCCCCGGGACGGGACTTACCTTTCCCGAATGTCCCTCCCGGCGGCGGGTCCCAGCGGCGGTTTGTCAGGTCTTCGTCAGGGGCGGGGGCAGCAGCCGATCTTTCGACTGGCTGCCGCTGCTGCCATTCCAATAAAAGTAAAAAAAAAAAAAAAACGCCCCCGTGATAGGCTACGTGATGATTAACGTAGCCTATCACGGCTAGATTTGCAAAGTCAGCCGTGATAGGCTAGGTAAATCGTCACGTAGCCTATCACGGGTGACCTTAAAAAAAAAAAAAGCGCGTACGGCTAATGGCGGCCCCCATAGGGAGCCACCATTCACGTTCCTTATTTGGTCACTGTAGTCTACGTAAAGATTTACGTGGACTACAGCGACCAAATAAGGAACGCGAATGGCGGCTCCCTATGGGGGCCGCCATTTGCGTATGCGCTTTTTTTTTTTAAAGTCACCCGTGATAGGCTACGTGACGATTTACGTAGCCTGTCACGGCTGACTTTGCAGATCTAGCCATGATAGGCTACGTTAATCGTCACGTAGCCTATCATGGGGGCGTGTCTTTTTTTTACTTTTTATTTCGCGGCCAGGCGAGGCGAGGCGCCTCCTCCCTGGCCTGAATTTCGGCCGGGCGAGGCGGGAAGCCTCCCCCCCCGGCCTGAACTTCGGGGGGAGAGCAGCGAAGCGCCTCCCCCCCATTGCGAAAAGCTGCGAGACCAGTTAAGTGGCTTTCGTGCACTCCTAGTCGGGATGCTAACACAGAGATGGCTGGGCCTGAAGCTCCCCCTCCTTTCCCTCCTCTGTGAGAACCCAGGAGGAGGAGGAGGAGAGTGCAGGGTGTGACCTGAGGGATGCTAGACTGTGGCACAGAGCGATGAGGAAACATTTGGAGGTAGAGCTCAGATGGTCGACCCAGTTGGCAATGTATGAAGGTGACATAGGCGAGCATCACTGGAAGGGAGGGGCAGCCCTCCCTAAGTTATTCTAGCCAGCAAGGTCTTGTTTCAAACTGCTGGCAACTTCATATAGCTCCCATTTGGAACCTCTATTGTCATTCCTTTCCAGACTGAGAGTCTTTGAAGATTTGCATCTGTAATGAACCTGTTGATAATGAATAAAAAGCATGTGTGTGTGCATGAGGAAGGAGGGGGCCAAGGGAAAGTGACAGCCAGATGTTTTCAGGCTATTATTAGTTTGGAAGCAAGACACATATGCCCAATTCAGATCTTTACTGTTCCATTAGTGAAAGAACTGTGTGTGTGCTTGTGTGTCCTCCCACACTAATCTAACATGCGTCTCCACATGTTTACATGTATATAATAACTTGAATTGTGCAATCCTGCTCTCTCAGAACAGGGGGTGGAGAAGATTCCCTGTTTCAACTGGAATGCCCACATCATACTTGATTGATTGTTTTTATTTGTACCCCATCTTCCCACCAAGAAAATGGTGCTAAAGGCAGATGG
This sequence comes from Heloderma suspectum, assembly GCF_057233095.1. NCBI lineage: Eukaryota > Metazoa > Chordata > Lepidosauria > Squamata > Helodermatidae > Heloderma > Heloderma suspectum. Next base: position 31,613,666 of record NC_139465.1, read on the forward strand.
TAATCATTTGGTTTAATTTATCCAAAATTAAAATATTTTTTAAAAAATAATTATTTAAAATTCATTAAAAACACAATTAAAATGCAATGTTACGATCACAGTGATCTTATAACCAAGTAAACAAATGGATCTATTCTATTTCTACTGGCCATTGATAGGGATGTATGAATTGTGTACCTTCCATGCTGCTTGAATTCCGCAGTTTGCGGCCAGTGCTCTGTACCATCGTTCGCAAGCCCCCAGAATTCTCCTCTATTTTTTCCACTCCAACAATTTCGAAGATAAATCTGTACCGACAGCTGTAATTCTGCATAACTTCTGCAAGGAAGGCTATTTTTCGTAAATATTTATGTATTTTTTTCCCCTGCCCTGAGACATCCAGTAATTACTTTCAGCCCAAACACTTCCTCCTCCTCGGGGCTTCCCAAAACAAGGCTGCCCTAGGTGTGCCTGAGCAATGCACTCTTTGTTTAAAGCAATGCTGTTTGAAAGAAAGAAAGAAAGAAAGAAAGAAAGAAAGAAAGAAAGAAAGAAAGAAAGAAAGAACCTTTTAAAATGACCATGCCGGTCTGGAGCCCTGCACGAGTATTATTCCCTGTTAGGCTTTCTATTTCCACATCCAGCCTTGTTGGTGACATGGTGAGGCTAAAATGGAGAGGAGAACCAACTCTGTACATGTCTACTCAGAAGTAAGTCTTACTGAGTTCAATGAAACTTACTCCTACACATGTCAGCACCCCACTTGCCCCCAGCTAGGGATGGCAGGGAATTCCGCCACGGATCTCGGTGAGGCCAAATGCCAGTGCATTCGGCCCCCCGAAATCCATGGCGGAACAGCCTGCCACCCCCTGCCCCCCCCGCAGATCCCCCCCCCGGGATGAGAGTTACCTGGGGCAGACCTTCTGGGTGGTGGCAGCTCCGGCAGCGGCTTCGGCGGCGGAGGCTGCAGTGGCTGGTCTTCCAACTGGCTGCTGCCACTGCCATTTGCAGTCTTGTTAAAAAAAAAAAAGGAAAAAAGACGTGATAGGCTACGTAAAGTTTTATGTAGCCTATCATGGCTAGGTTAAAAAAAAATGATGTGATAGGCTACGCAAATCTTTACGTAGCCTATCATAGCTGGGTGGGTTTAAATAAACAAACAAACCCGCATACGCAAATGGCGGCGGCTACGGCCGCCACCATTTGCGTTCCTTATTTTTCGCCGTCTTAGTCTACGTAAATATTTACGTAGACTCTGACGGCGAAAATAAAGGGGAACGCAAATAGCGTAGCGGGCGCTATTTGCATCCCTTTTTGATTCACCATTTTAGCCTATGTAAAGATTTACGTAGGCTAAAATGGGGAATCAAAAAGGGACGCAAATAGTACCCGCTATGCTATTTGCGTTCCCCTTTATTTTTGCCATCATAGTCTACATTAATATTTATGTATATTCTGATGGCGAAAAATAAGGAACGCAAATAGCGGCGGCTGTAGCCGCCGCCATTTGCGTACGTGGGTTCCCCCCCCCAGAGTCCTCCGCGGCCGGAAATCCGGCTGCGGATGGCTCTGGGCTGGCTGGGCCTGGCTGGCTGCTCCGCGGAGCTGCCGCGGAGCACAGTCGGTCATCGAGGATTAGGGATGTATGAAAGTCACTTTCCTGGTCTCGCAGCTTGCTTTGCGGTGGGAGGGATGCGCTTCGCTGCTCCACCCGAAGTTCAGGCCGAGGGGGGAAGGCTTCCCGCCTCGCCCAGCCGAAATTCAGGCCGGGGGGGAGGCTTCCCGCCTCACCCGGCCGAAATTCAGGCCAGGGAGAAGCGCCCCGTCTCCCCGGCCGCGAACTTCAAAAGAAAAGTAAAAGAAAAAAAAAAGCCCCTGTGATAGGCTACGTAACGATTTACGTAGCCTATCACTGCTAGTTCCTTATTTGGACAGGGGTAGTCTACGTAAATCTTTATGTAGACTACAGGGACCAAATAAGGAACATGAATGGCGGCTCCCTATGGGGGCCGCCATTAGTCATACGCGCTTTTTTTTTTTTTTTTAAGTCACCCGTGATAGGCTACGTGACGATTAACGTCGCCTATCACGGCTGACTTTGAGAGACCAAACAGGATTCGTATCTGAAAGGCAAATAGCCAACCCTATTGTCCTTTGAGTACTTATTTGCCATTTATGTAAGTAAAAAGAAAGAGATGCCATTAGCAATCCTATCCCTGAATGAACAGAAAACATTTGGCCATTTAGGTTGGACCTTCATGTTTGGACTCATGACAAAACTAAATATAGTGCAATATTTATGAAAGTAATACAGTCAGTTTATCAAAAAGCAAAAGCTGTGGTGAGAGTAGGGATGTACAGATTATGCAACATCTGTTCCATCTGTGTTTCGTGAATTGTTAGGCACCTTTCATTTCGTTGTTCACCCATTGCCAGAATCAGGTTTTGGTTTTTGAATTTGAGCATATTCAGATTTGTGCAAATGTGAAATTGCACAATGTTGCCCCTGCAAAAACAAGCAAATTCCCTGAAGTGTGCATTTTCACACTTTAGCCTATGGAGGAAATGTGCATTTGCAGCCAGGGTTTTTTAAATTTTATTTTGCATACTTTTCTATGATGAAATTTGTGCAAAATTCAGGAAAGTTAGAAAATCAGTCTGCAAGTTTGTGGAATCCTCCCAACAGGGGAAAAGCCAGTCCACTGTGAAATCTATGGGTCAGATTTATGAAAATCCAAACTCATTTGGTTTCATTGCAGATTTCTCCAACATGCCTAGGTAGGAATAAATGGATTTGATTCAGGTATTTGTTCTCTGAATACAGGATCAAAGCAGGGCTGCCTCCTCTCCCTCCTGCTTTGTGTTGTCTCTTTAGAATCTCTGGCAATTGCCCTAAGAAAACAACAATATCAGAGGCTTAGAAATAATAAATGGCCAAATACATAAACTGAGCATGTTTGCTGGTTGTGTCACAATAACTTCTAAAAAAGCTTTGCCAGAACTAATGAGAGAGATCATCAACTGTGCAGCTATGGCAAGATTGCGTATAAAATATCTGGAATACTGTATAAAAACATACAACCCAAAGTGCAACATGAAATTCAAAGTCATTTGGCCATCTCAACATTTCGTAAAACATTTAAATACCAAGGAGTAATTATTAAATAAAAATAAAAATAATAAATAGACATCCAGTGATCAAGCAAATAAAAAGGATATCAAAAGTCTCAGGTACATTTAACAATTATGAGTGGGATTAGTTCTATAAAAATGATATCAAATATCAAAATTAAATTACTTTATCCAAATGCTTTCCATAATAATTGATTCAAAAGCTCAGCACAATGGAAACAAAAATAATAATTGTAAGTTTCATTCATCAAGGGAAAAGACCAAGGCTTGCAAAAAACTTGAGGCAAAAGTGACTAGATCAAATGGGATCGAGAGAGCCAAGTATTCATAAATATTATGAAGCAAATAATTTAAGAACAGTGGCATTGTATTTGGTGAGAGACACAGAGAAAATATGGGTAGGTTTGGAAGCAAAGGGGAAATGCTCACAATCCATTGGACGAATTTAATTTGGAGAGGACAAACAAACAAACGAACAACCAAAAAAGAGGAGACTTGAAATGGGAAGACACCCCCTTTTCATACACCACATTAAAAATTTGCGAACAAATAGAAACATAAATTAATTCCAGAAATATCCCCATTGTATTCCTTCTGTTTGCATCCAAATTTTGCTCATGTAGATAAACAAGAGCCAAGTGGAAAGAAAAAAGAGTTATATAGAATGAGAGATTTCTATGAAAATGAAACCTGTCTCAATTTGGGGTGGGGGGAGCTACAGGGAATGCAAATGAATTGGATTCTGCTTCACCAAATATGTTACTTTATCCTAGGGATGTACGAAAGTTCCGCCACAGATCTCGGGGAGGCCAGCGCATTCGGCCCCCCGAAATCGGTGGTGGAATGGCCCGCCCCCCGCCCCCCGGGGCGGGACTTAGCTTGGGTGGATCTTCCTGGAGACGGTGGCTCCGGCGGCGGTTCAGCGGCGGCCGGTCTTCCGACCGGCTGCCGCCGCCGCCATTTCCAGGTTGAAAAAAAAACAAAAACTAAAAAACGTGATAGGCTACATAAAGATTTACGTAGCCTATCACGGCTAGATTTTTTAAAAAAACACCATGATAGGCTACGTAAATGTTTACGTAGCCTATCATGGCTGACTTAAAAACAAACAAACACGCGTACGCAAATGGTGGCGGCCATGGCCACCGCCATTTGCGTTCCTTATTTTGGCACGTCTTAGTCTACGTAAAAATTTACGTAGACTAAAACGGCGAAAATAAGGGGAACACAAATAGCGTAGACGCTACGCTATTTGTGTTCCCCTTATTTTCGCCGTCTTAGTCTACGTAAATGTTTACATAGACTAAGACGTGCCAAAATAAGGAACGCAAATGGCGGCGCCTATGGGCGCCGCCATTTGCGTACGCGCGTTTTTTGTTTTTTGTTTAAATCAGCCGTGATAGGCTACGTAAACATTTACGTAGCCTATCACAGCTGGCTGCAGGGATGCAAACAGCGGCGGCTATGGCTGCTGCCATTTGCGTCCCTGCTAGCCAGCGGCCGGATGTCCGGCTGCTGGCAGAGCTGGCCGGCGGCTCCGCAGAATCGCTGCGGAGCACACCCGGCCGGCCAGGATTCCGGGGGGGAGGAACGGAGCACCTCCCCCCCCGACCAGAATTCCGGGGGAGGGACGGAATGCCTCCCCCCACCATCAACATAATCTGTGGAAAGATAAGTCACTTTTGTACATCCCTACTTTATCCGAAATTATCTAGTATGACAAAGCATGACTAGAAATACAACCAAATATTCGTGAACATATCGTTAATACAAAAGGATTAGTTTCTAAAATTTATTCACACCTTATTGAAATAGACATAAAATAAATATGTCAGTTGGATTGAAAATAATATGGGATTATTATATTTGGATAACAATAGAGCAAAATTTATGGGATAAATTATGCATGATTGAAAGAAAACTGTATCAAGAATCCTTATAGAGAACCCATTAAATTTGTTACAGTAATGGCATATTACACTGTCTTTGGAAAGGATAGAGCATATAAACAATACAAAATATTGGTGTAATTGCAATCAGCAAGGTTTATATATTCATATGTGTAGGGATGTACGAAAGTGACTAACCTGTTCGCGGATTCTGTTCGCGGGATGGGATTTCTGGCCGCGGACTGGCTGGTGCGGACGCAAATGGCGGCCGCTGTAGCAGCCACCATTTTCATCCAGCCAGGCAGCCGTGATAGGCTACGTAAGTCTTTACGTAGCCTATCACAGCTGGGCAAAAAAAACTAAAACAAAAACACAGCGTACGCAAATGGTGGCGGCTACAGCGGCTGCCATTTGCATTCCCTATTTTTCGCCGTCTTAGCCTATGTAAATATTTACGTAGGCTATTACGGCAGAAAAGAAAGGAAACACAAATAGTGAAGTGGGCGCTATTTGCGCTCCTTTTTTATTCGCCATTTTAGCCTACATAAATATTTAGGACTTACGTAGCCTATCATGGCAAAGACCAGAATGCAAATGGTGGCCGCAGCAGCCAGTCAAAAGACCAGCCGCCACCGCCGCCGAAGCCGCTGCTGGAGCCGCCGCCGCCATCTGGAACATCCGCCCCATGTAAGTCTCATCGCGGGGGGAATCCGCGGGGCAGTGTGGGGGTAGCAGGCCATTCCGCCACGCATTTCGGGGGGCCAAATGGTGGAGAATTCCATGGTGGAATTCTCCGCCATCCCTACATATGTGATAGTCACGTTGTGTTGTGTCATAGTTTTGGAATATGATATTCTCAGATGTGTTACATCATCTCTGGATCTATTAAGAAACATGGGAAGAAAAAAATGCAAAAGCGACATCTAGGGAATTGTGTTCATGCTAATGGCTCCGGACACAGTGGTTGCTAAAAATTGTAACTGCAGAATTTCTAACATTGAAGTCTTGGTACCATGGACCTTTTTCCCAGTAGCAACGTATGGCTGTGAGAGTTGGACTATAAGGAAGGCTGAGTGCCGAAGAATCGATGCTTTCAAACTGTGGTGCTGGAGAAGACTCTTACGAGTCCCCTGGACTGCAAGGAGGTCAAATCAGTCCATCCTAAAGGAAATCAACCCTGACTGCTCACTGGAAGGACAGATACTGACGATGAAGCTCAAATATTTTGGCCACCTAATGCGAACAGAAAAGTCACTGGAAAAGACCCTGGTGCTGGGAAAGATTGAAGGCAAAAGGAGAAGGGGACAGCAGAGGATGAGATGGCTAGATAGCATCACCGATGCAATAAATATCATATGAACTTGAGCACACTCCGGGAGAGGGCTCAGAACAGGAAGGCCTGGCATGGTCCATGGGGTCACGAAGAGTCGGACATGACTGAACGACTGAACAACAACAACAACAACCATGGACCTTTGGCAAATTACTATAGCAGAAAAAAACTGACATGTCAAGTGAAATTTGTTGTTGTTCAGTCGTTCAGTCGTGTCCAACTCTTCATGACCCCATGGACCATAGCACTCCAGGCCTTCCTGTCCTGCGCTCTCTCCCGGAGCGTGCTCTTTACAGCATCGGATTTTCTTTTCACCACCAGACACATCCACAGCTGAGTGTCCTTTCGGCTTTGGCCCAGCTGCTTCACTCTTTCTGGCGCTACTTGGAAATACCCTCTGCTCTTCCCCAGTAGTATATTGGACACCTTCCGACCTGAGGGGCTCATCTTCCGGCGTCATATCTTTTAGCCTTGTGATACGTTCCATGGGGTTTTCTTGGCAAGAATACTGGAGTGGGTTGCCATTTCCTTCTCCAGTGGACCACATTTTGTCAGAACTCTCTGCCATGACCTGTCTGTCTTGGGTGGCCCTGCACGGCATAGCTTATGGCTTCACTGAGTTACGCAAGCCCCTTTGCCACAACAAGGCAGTGATCCATGAAGGGGATGTGAAATTAGCTAAAGGCAAAAGCAAAATATCTGATGGTCATGAACATGATGATTTTATTTATATACAAATCAGGGACATACACAACAATATTTGTCAATGCTTTTCCTCAGATTATGGAACAGAGACTAAAGATAATGTGTTATTACGAAGCACCATACAGAAAAACTCCAAGAAGCCAATGGATTCCACCTATATTTTTGACTGTAAAATTAAGGATTTTTCATGAAAATTGTCTTGGCAAGTAATCCTATGGTCCTTGGGTGAGCATCCCAGGGACCATAGGATGGCTTGGAAAAACCCTTCTAAGGTTGGAAACAGCACTCTGCCCTCAGAAGGAGTAGTCAGAGTTGCTACCCCACTTGCAGCCAGCATGGAGGGAACTGTGACAGCTGCCTCTCCAACCTCAGTAAATCAATGTCAGAGAGGGAGGAAAGGGGTTGTTCTGGTGGTGGGAAGGGGAGGAAACAGGAGAGGCCAGGATATGATTTATCCTGAGCTTCCTCCAGCCACCTTCCCTCCCCTTCCAAAGCACCCTCACTAGATGGGCTGAAAAACTTGTCCAAAAAAAAAGCCAAGATTGGAGGATGGGGTGGCAAAGATTGCCTCTGCCACTCCTCCCACCTTCCCAGCTTCAGGCTGATAGATATAGGAATCTCAGAAGTAGGGATGGTGGAGAATTTCTCCCCGAAACTTCGGGGGGCCGAGCGCCAACGTGTTCGGCCCCCCGAACAAGGTTCGGGGAGAAATCCTCTGCACCCCCCCGCCCCCCAGACACCCCCCCGGGACGGGACTTACCTTCACCGAATGTCCCTCCCGGTGGCTGGTCCGGCCAGCGGTTCGGCGGGTGTTCGAGCGAGGCGGGAGCGGCAGCCGGTCTTTCGACCGGCTGCCGCTGCCGCCATTGCAATGAAAGGGAAAAAAAAAACGCCCCCTGATAGGCTACGTGATGATTCACGTAGCCTATCAAGGCTAGATTTGCAAAGTCAGCCGTGATAGGCTACGTTAATCGTCACGTAGCCTATCACGGGTGACTTAAAAAAAAAAAAAAAAAGAGTGTACGGATAATGGCGGCCCCCATAGGGAGCCGCCATTATCCGTACACTCTTTTTTTTTTAAAGTCACCCGTGTTAGGCCACGTGACAATTCACGTAGCCTATCACGGCTGACTTTGCAAATCTAGCTGTGATAGGCTACATGAATCATCACGTAGCCTATCAGGGGGCTTTTTTTTTTTTTACTTTCGTGTTAGCGGCCGGGCGAGGCGAGGCGCCTCCTCCCTGGCCTGAATTTCGGCCGGGTGAGGCGGGAAGCCTCCCCCCCCGGCCTGAATTTCGGCCGGGCGAGGCGGAAAGCCTCCCCCCCCCAGCCTGAACTTCACGGGGGGACCAGCGAATCGCCTCCCCCCCACCGCAAACGGCCTTCGATGACAGGTAAGTGACTTTCGTCCACCCCTACTCAGAAGCCTTCAAGTTAAGGGGTTTCTTCTGAGCAGCAAGGGTGCATAGGACAATGGAACCAATTCCCTAGGGAGGTAGTGGGCTCTCCCACACTGGAGGCATGCAAGATGCACCTGGACAGCCATCTGTCAGGGATGCTCTGACTTGGATTCCTGCATTGAGCAGGGGGTTGGACCCGATGGTCTTACAGGCCCCTTCCAACCCTACTATTCTATGATTCTATGATTTTATGGTTCTAACCCAGATGGCCTCTACCTTGGACTCCAGTAGTTCCATGTGTCCCATAGAGTCTTTGGGCTTGTGGTTCCTTGGACAGCAGCAATCCATGATACATGGCAGATTTGCTTTTACAGTTGAGAGGGTTTTCTTTCTCTTTTTCTTTTCTTTTTCACAAGCAGCTTATAATATGGCATGTATATCTTGTGTCCAAACAGTAGTTAATTATTCACTGATTATGTGAACTATTTGGTGTGTGTAAATTAACACTTTTAATCTCAGCTTATATTTTTACACACTTTTCATTGTTCTTAGAAAAACAAAACCAACGATAATTGGGACAACCCTCTCTTTGGGCCTGAACCTTGTCTGCTGCTACTGTTTTTAATGGTAGGGATTCACAAATTTGCCTTAAAAAACAAACCCCAGCAAGCTGTGGCAAGGCCACATACCCCTCCACCTGTGCCTCCAGCAATATCTTTCTAAGTCCAGAGCACCTGCCCGAGAGGGCAAAAGCAAGAACAACAACTATACACAAAAGCAGAATGGAAATTCATAATTATTAATTATTTAGCTGTGGCTTGTCTTATCTGATTAGCATTGCCTTAGAAAATAATTTTTGCCCATGCCATTTTTTTTTTCTCCTCACTGAATCATGAAGGAACCTGAAATAGAGCTGTGGAAATAATTTAATATAATGATCCAGGAAATGAATGTTGCATTTCACTGAAAATCCAATGGATGCCACCTTATTAATATCTAGCTAGTTCATCAAGATTAATGATAGTACAATAAATTCTACAGGAAAAATTAATAACCAGCTGGACATTATTATTTTTCTTGAGTTATGTGCTAGAAGATCATTACTATGAGGAACTTGTTTGACCAACTAAAATATATGTTCAATGATTTAAAACACACACACACACAAACTGCCAGTGAAGACTATCTCATGTTGGGTCAAGGTCCACAAAGCCAGGAATTTGGAAGCCAAAGATGTGCCCCATGATCAGTAATTATGTTTTCAATGTTACAGATCATGCTTGTTTACAACTTACTCACCACACAGCCATACTTTTCCTTGGTCTTTCAGGCCCAAATCCAAATGGATGGAGTCCTATGGCCAGCACAGAGGACCCAGATTGTCCTGGTGTTAAAATCCCCTACACCCCCCATTATGGTCCCAGTCTACTTTGTAACATGTAGTCTGACCTTGTGAAATCACATTCCATAACTAAAGGAAGAGTCATTGCACAAAGAATACAGTAGATTTCCTTTGCAACATAGATTGGAACTGATGCTCAGAACTTTATCAAACCAATTAATGGCATCCCTCCTCAAAAAAACATCATTAGCTCCCCCTGCCCAAATGTAAAGAAATATAAGGTATGCTGTGTCATAAATTGAAGGAAAAGGTTAAATGTGTTGATTTCCAGCATTTTTAACTTGCTGTACCTTGGCCATTTCCAACAGGTCACACCTGTAGACCTCATTGGGTATATCATGGATGCCCATTTTCATGTTACTAGCTCAACATGTGTCATTTCTATAAGCAATATGCTTTTGAGGCTTATAATGGCAGAATCTTTTGTATGTGACTAACCTTATCTAAGGGACACTTCCATGCCCATTTAATATTTTGTTTCACAGTTATACAGGAAATGCCAAGGGTATTCTATCTTCTTACAAGAACATATGTCAATACATACCCTTATTATCTCTGAATAGCAGTCTTTGTGTCTTAGCACTCATTTTAACACAACCTTCTTCCAAACTGATTCACAGATGTTTTAGTGCTATATTAGGATGCCCATGAAGAAGAGACTTTAAAAAAGAAAGAAACAATTGGTTTGGAATGTCCATGAAGACTCATTAAATCTAACTTAAACCCAACGGTAGAAAAGATTTAATAAAAAGCTCTTTTTATGATACATAGTATCACTTCTTTATGCTATCCTTCTTTATTGTATTGTCTTTAATCCTTGGCATTATTTGCTATGTCTATCATAGGATTGTCACTTGTTTATACATGTCTTATCTTTCAGTCATTTTTTAGAGGCTAGTGTCTGACTGTCTTTTTAACATCTGTATTAAGTTCCTCCTGGAGAAAGGGCCTTGTTTTTATCAATGAGAATACATAAAATGAAACATCTTCTCCTGTTCCAATTGCCATCAAGAATGCTATTGAGGAAGCAGACATGAGTTCATCCTTTCTTCTTCTCCTTCTCCTTTGTCTTCAACCTCTTCTTTTCTTCTGTTACTGTGGACAGCTACTTATTTACCACTTTCTAAGAACTCCCTGATTTTAGAAAGCCATACTTGTCAGCTTGCAATATTTGGAACTGCTCAGACTTGACACTGGCCATTCTTTTTAGTAAGAAAATGGAACCAACCTGCATAATAAAGTTACCACCAAAATGTCAGATAAATAAATAAATAAATAAATAAATTCCTCTGATTTTTGCTCTGATTTACTGAAAAAAAAAGTACAGCTAAACAGATTTCTCCTCAGGTGCAATATCTGAAGAATACCAAAGAAAACCAAAGGAAATTTAGTAAAACCCACAGAATTGCATAGCTTCACATATCCATTCTAATTTTGAGGATTTCATCTAGTCCACATTTTGAAGTGAGACAAGCCTGGGTTTCTGACTACCTGGGATCCCTGTTTGGGCCATCATGCAGGTGCCAGAGTGGGGTGGGGAAGGGGGAGTCCTAGATCATTCCCATGCCACATGGCTTCTGGACATCCTTGAACAGGATTCATTGGTGTGGTGCATTGGGAGCTTCCCCCCAGGAGCCAACCAACATAGCCTGTTGTGTTCTGGGGAGCAGAACTCAGACAGTAGACCTGGGAGTTAAAAACCTGTCCCTACTCCAGGATCATACATATGCTGTTGGGAGAGCCCCAGATCTGCTTGTTTCTCCTGCAGCAGTCATCACTTAGAGATAGTAGCCTACACTCTTCAATCACACTTGTATGAGGTTATACATGGTGATGCACTGGGGTGCAACCTTCTTCTCTGCACCATCACCAACCCAGAGTATCCCCCATGATGTTCCTGAAACATGATTTACAAGACTGGCAACTGATTTTTCAGTTGCCACCTCTGCCACTGTTGCATATCACTAGCACTAGCTAGTAGCCATGGACTCAATGTGCTAGCCATTTCCAACACCATCATAGTAGGGATGTTAGAGAATTCCACCACGGATCTCAGGGAGGCTGAATTCCAGTGAATTCCCCACCCCAGAATCTGTGGCAGAATGGAGCAACCCTCCCCACTGTCCCGCGAAAGCCCCGTGAAACGGAGCCAACTGGGTGGCGGCTCCAGCGGCAGCTCTGGCGGCAGCGGCTCTGGAGGCTCCAGCCACTGCCAGGCTGCAGTGCAAATGGCGGCCGCTATGCCGGCCGCCATTTGCATCACTGGCAAGCTGTGATAGGCTACGTAAGTATCTATGTAGCCTATCACGGCTCAGGGCAGGGATGCAATAAGGATGGACGGAAGTCCCTTACCTGGTCCTGCAGCTTGCTTCACGGTGGGGCGGGAGGCACTTCGGTTCTCCCCCCGAAGTTCAGGCCGGGGGGGAGGCGCCCCGTCTCCCCGGCCGCGAAATAAAAAAGTAAATTAAAAAAAAAACACCACACACACGTGATAGGCTACGTAACGATTTATGTAGCCTATCACGGCTAGATTTTCAAAGTCAGCCATGATAGGCTACATAAATCGTTATGTAGCCTATCACGGGTGATTTTGAAAAAAAAAAAAAGCACGTACGCAAATGGCGGCGCCCATGGGCGCCGCCATTTGCATTCCTTATTTGGGCCCGGGTAGTCTACGTAAAGATTTACGTAGACTACGGCGAAAATAAGGGCAACACTATTTGCGTTGCCTTTATTTTTGCCGTAGTCTACATAAATCTTTACGCAGACTACCCCTGCCCAAACAAGGAACCATGGGCGCCGCCATTTGCGTACACACTTCCCCCCCCGAAGTCACCCGTGATAGGCTACGTGACGATTTACGTAGCCTATCATGGCTGACTTTGGAAATCTAGCCGTGATAGGCTACGTAAATCGTTACGTAGCCTATCACGTGTTTTGTTTTGTTTTTAAATTTACTTTGTAATGGTGGTGGCGGCAGCCGGTCAGAAGACCGGCCACCGCCCCTGCCCCTGCCACCGCCCCCGCTGAAATGCCGCCGAATCGCCGCCGGGACCCGGCGCCGAGAGGGACATTCGAAGGAGGTAAGTCCCATCCCGGGGGGGGGGCGGAGAATTTCACCACCAATTTCGGGGGGCCGAATGCGTTGGCATTCGGCCTCCTGGAGATTCGTGGAGAAATTCTCCACCATCCCTAGGATGCAAATGGCATAGCGGCTGCCATTTGCGCCCCTGTCTTTTGCCATGATAGGCTACGTAAATATATACATAGCCTATCATGGCAATAGGAAGGAACGCAAATGGCGGCCACTGTAGCTGCCGCCATTTGCGTCCGTGTCTTTAGCCATGATAGGCTATGTATATATTTACCTAGCCTATCATGGCTAAAGACAGGGGCGCAAATGGCAGCGGCTACAGTGGCTGCCATTTGCGTCCCTGTGCAGCCCAGCGGCTGAATGTCTGGCTGCGGGCGGCCCCGGCCAGCGGCTCTGCAGAGTTGCCGTGGAGCAGAGCCGGCCGGGGAGGATTCTGGGGGGAGGGACAGAACACCTCCCCCGTCCAGCGGACGTCGCCACCCAAACAAGGTAAGGGATTCGTACATCCCTACATCATGGTTCAGCATTATTCAACACAACCAGTTAAATCAGTGATTTTCAAAGTATGCTTATAGAGTTATGAATGTCTTTCTTTTGCAGCTCCAGAATGCCCTTGGGGTTCTCTCCACCTTTCCTTACTGCACTTTCAACACCCCAAGAAACACCAAGTAGTAAAACGTGTTATGTCTCCCCCTCCTCAGACTGTCATACACCTATAGGGTCAGACAGAGTGGTACAGTTAGGCAGGACATGCCAGTATAAATGTGATATGATGAGACAAGTCAGGGTGGGAGTAAACTAAAGCTGAGAGAAACACCCCTGAAAGGAGATGAAGTCACTGTCAAACCAACAAACAAAATTAAGCATTATAGTAATGTTACGAATCATTTCCCCTTGAAATTCCCCCTTTTTTCTTTTTTAAAGCAAAATCCCCTCCCCCCCTCCCCAAAAGACCAAAACTATCTAACGACTTTAAAAAGTAATCTGTAACTTGTCAGAGCGAACATTTGCGTGGCTCTTGTGTCTGGTATGCCTGCAGGGTTCTCCCCACCTTCCTTGCTACACTATTAAGCAATAACATAAACAAACTAGTAGTAAACCTTTGAATTGTGTTTCCTCTGCATGGCCCATAGCAAAAACCTTCTAAGTATGTTGTCATTGTAAGGCTCCTGGCTCAAGTGAAGTAGTGTAAACTATCAACATACATTGTCTTTCACATGGATCCTGCCTGAAGTACAGTAGTAGAGGACAGGCAGCAGTAAAACCACCAAAATTATTTGGCTTTGCATGGCTTATGGCTCTAAAAAACCAAACCAAACACCAATAGTGAAACCTGTTAATTCTCCCCTTGCAATACTGGTGTTGGTGTGGACTATAGACATAGCATGGCAGTTAGGTGGGACGGCCAGTATAGATAAGTTGAGGTGGGCCAAGGATAGGACCATGAAATGGCCCTGTGAAGTTTTGAGGCCTTCAGAGGCAAGGAAAGGGAAAAGGTCACACCTACAGGCCTGGAGTTTTTTTGTTGGGAGGGGGTATCCCTGAGAGGAGTAGTTTCATTTCCACAGTGAAGTTTCATTTCTTCAGGTATGAAGCAGTCCTTTCAGTTTTGGGGGAGGAGGGTATAAAAGGAGAGAGAAAGTCCAGAGCAGTAAGCACAGAATTGGGGAGACCAGAGACTGAAGAGGGAGCAGGAAGAAGCAGCCTGGAAAAGTCTAAGTACAGCTTAGACTCAAAGAAACTTGAGTTTTGCAACTTTTATTTTCTCTAAATGCCTTTTAAAGAGTTTATTTTATCTTATAAATTGCCATTATATTCACCTTAATGCCTTTTGTATCACTCAGTTCTATGGTGTAAATACCTTTAGTTGTGATTTGCTTGCTTTACTTTACCAGTAAACTGTTGGCGTTAAGCCCTGTGTCTAGATCACCCCACGCCTATAACCTAAACCCCATGTTATTGGAAAGGGGAAGGTAAAAGAAGGACGATGGGACTCTCAAGAAGGCAAGAGATCCTTAAGGAGTTGTTCAGAGGGTCCAAGTCATAAGCAGAACCCTGACAGGCCCATTTTTCAAATAACACTAGGCTTCACTATTTACACAGCCTTAAACTGGTTTTCAAGCATCATAACTCCCTAGACCCTGAACTTTTCCTTCTGAACCTTTGCAGGTTTTTTCCCTGGGAAGACCTCTTTTACATTTGTCATTTTCATACAATGGTCCAAAAAAAAACCACAGGGAGAGGGAAGAGGAAGCAGATCATTTATTTCCCAAATTTCATTTATTTCCCATTTTCCACATAAACCACTTCACCTATCCTTCTGAAATGTTGCAGGTTTCAAAAGGGCCACCTCTATGATGTCTGTCATTTTCAGAACAACTGTTTACAAGAAAAATAGGGATATAAGTGTGTCCTTTCTTTGGATACTGTTGAAATGTCAAAGCTAGTCATGCACCAAAATTCCTTCTCCTTTTCATGTGAAACTTGACAGCCTTTATTTCCTCAGAACAAGCAAGGATTCTGTAAATGTTTTCCAATTGTGCCAAGAAATAAAGAATGTATCGGCAATTACATTTCTTTTTTAAAAATAAAAAATCTAAAGTTAAAGGCACATAATACAAAAAAGTCCCTGCACCTATTTATCTGGGTTTTGGCAAACATCATCCCCTCCTACATTTCTACTGTGCCTGCAAGTATCATCCAATTCTTACAAACATTAAAAACAAAAGTTATATATGTGTTATTGCTCATGATCATCAGTGGGAGGCATGAACTTTGGAATTCCAGTCTCAATTAGGGTTTGTTACCTGAATTGAAGCTGGCATTTTCTGAATCAGTCCAAACCAAATTGGACTATTTTTCAAGTGCTGAATTGAGGTCCAAATCAAATCCCGTACTAGGCGCACATCCTTTGAATCTAGGAAGTTCCAAAAGCACTTCTTTTTGAAAACTCCTCATTTCTCCAAATCCAGGAATGCAACATTTTGTATTCTCTGTCCCATCCCATGCCCCTGGTGTATCAATATATGTTGTGTGAGACTTGATTGCCTCCTTACCAAGTGTCCAAGAAAATTAAAACCAGTAATGACTATGCCATGTGCAAACAAAGAGAAATGTCATGCTTGAAGGAAAGGTGTGTGTGTGTGTGTGTTTTTCAACAGTCAACAAAAAAGAAAGGTGAGCATTAATTCTCATACAAGGCATCTTCAAGAATGAATATTGAGAAATGAAACAGGAGAGAAAAGAAACAAATGGATTTGCCTTCTAAATTTTCCGCATCAACTATATCATAATAGGAAAATACTGCTCCAGAGAGGAAATTATAGAAAAATGCCCTTTCTGTTATTTGTAATGTAGGGAGTCCCCCCATAATCCTGCTGCTGCCAGAGTAAATCTTTCCATCCTTCAGGCATTTTGTATATAGGAGGTACTGCCGAGTTTGTACATTTTCTAGAAGCATCTGGTGTTAGCCATGCCCATGTTCTGTTCTTGAGGTTGAATTGCTCCCAGAATCCCCTTCATTTGCACCTGCTTCCTGTCACTGCAATTTTTTAATGGTTAAATGATAAGAACATAATAACATAAGAAGAGCTGTGCTGTGTAAAACCAAAGGGCTATCCCAGCATTCTGTTCCCACAATAGCCAACCAGATGCCTATGGGAAGTCCACAAGCAGGAAATGAATGCAATAGCACCCACCTACTCATGTTCCCTAGCAACTGGCATTCAGAAGCATACCGTCTCCAGTACCAAAAGTAATATATCGCTATAATAACTAGTAATAATAATATAGCCATAATAACTAGTAGTCGTGGATAGCCTTATGATTTGTCTAATCCCTGTTTAAAGCTGTTCAATCTGAATACATAATAAACATGTATTTTATGATATGGGTATTATGATATTCTAGGGAAGCCAGATGGTTTGCAACTTCCCAAAGTATGTACACATAGTGGTAAATCAATGTTTGATATTTGTTTTGCTACTTCCTGTTCCCCTGCAGCCAATTGATTGGCTCCAAAGATGCCCTTCCAAATGCAATTCACACAAGGTCTGTTTTACAGCCTCCACCACATAAGGGCTGTTTTACATTGCACTAGAGCATTGTATGAGAAAAGCAAAACTCTGTCTAAAGGTGTTCTACCATTTGCCTGTGCAGAAACATGAGATTCACTCTAGAAAAATAATGATACTATTAAAGTATTAAGTAAACTCTTCTGCAAGTGTTTGCACAACAGCACAAGTGGCTGTTTTCCTTCCACTCTTTTGAAGCTACAAGCTAGTATGCAAGATCTCTCAGATGTGAAAGTTTGAGGCCTACAGAGGTGAGGTAAAAAGGTCAGGACTAGAAGCCGGGTGGGGTGTGTTTTTTTTTGGGGGGGGGAGGTATCCCTGAGTAGAGTAGTTTCATTTCCCTGGTTAGGTTTCATTTTCCCAAGTTAAGTTTCATTTCTTCAGATTTGAAACCATACTTTTGGTTTGGGAGAAGGATGGGGGAGAGAGAGGGGGTGGGAGAGAGAGAGAGAGAGAGAGAGAAAGACCAGTCAGGAAGAGCAGAGCACACACAAAGAGGGAGCCTGAAGAAGTCTAAGTGCAGCTAGGGTAGAGGATCTTGCATTTTTGCAACTTTTATTTTCTCTTAATGCCTTTTGTATCATTCAGCTCTATTGAGAAAATACCTTTAGTTGTTATTTGCTTGCTTTAATTTACCAGTAAACTGTTATGTTAAACCCCAGGTGTCTGGAATGTCAATTGCCCCATGTCTACAGACTAAACCCCACATTATTGGGAGAGGGAAGTTTAAAATAAGGAAGGTGGGACTCTTAAGGAGGCAAGAGATTCTTAAGGAATTGCTCATGGGGTCCAAGCCATAAGGGGAACCCTGACACAGGTAGGGATGGAGGAGAATTTCTCCCCGAAACTTCGGGGGGCCGAGCGCCAACATGTTCGGCCCCCCAAACAAGTTTCGGGGAGAAATCCTCTGAACCCCCCCGCACCCCGCACCCCGCCGGGACGGGACTTACCTTTGCCGAATATCCCTCCCAGCAGCGGGTCCGGCCAGCGGTTCGGCGGGTGTTCGAGCGGGGCGGGAGCGGCAGCCGGTCTTTCGACTGGCTGCCGCCACCGCCATTGCAATAAAAGAAAAAAAAACACCCCCTGATGGGCTACGTGACAATTAACGTAGCCTATCACGGCTAGATTTGCAAAGTCAGCCGTGATAGGCTACGTCAATCATCACGTAGCCTATCACGGGTGACTTTAAAAAAAAAAAAAAGCGCGTACGGATAATGGCGGCCCCCATAGGGAGCCGCCATTCCCGTTCCTTATTTGGTCGCTGTAGTCTACATAAAGATTTACGTAGACTACGGTGAAAATAAGGGCAACGCTATTTGCATTGCCCTTATTTTCGCCGTAGTCTACGTAAACATTTACGTAGACTACAGCGACTAAATAAGGAACGTGAATGGCGGCTCCCTATGGGGGCCGCCATTATCCGTACGCACTTTTTTTTTTTAAGTCACCCGTGATAGGCTACGTGATGATTGACGTAGCCTATCACGGCTGACTTTGCAGATCTAGCCATGATAGGCTATGTTAATCGTCACGTAGCCTATCAGGGGGCATTTTTTTTTTTTTAACTTTCGCGTTCGCGGCCGGGCGAGGCGGGAAGCCTCCTCCCCGGCCTGAATTTCGACTGGGGCGAGGCAGGAAGCCTCCCCCCCGGCCTGAATTTTGGCTGGGGCGAGGTGGGAAGCCTCCCCCCCGGCCTGAACTTCGCGGGGGGAGCAGCGAAGCGCCTCCCCCCACCGCGAACGTCCTTCGACGACAGGTAAGGGACTTTCGTCCACCCCTAGACGCAGGGACACTAACAATTTGGATTATCAAGACAAAATGCTATGAACAGTCTGTAAGGCGCATATATATATATATATATATATATTCCAACATAGTGGTAACCCTAGAAAAGGAGTTACAGTGAAAAGAAGCCTGACTGAAAATCAGTTCTTAGCAGTAGATTGAAGCTAGGCAAAATGAGGTACTTCTTCACATGTCACAGAATTAATTTGTAGAATTCAACACCACAAGTTCTGGTGATGGACACTAGCTTAGAAGATTTTAAAAGTGGGGTTTTTTTGGGGGGGAAACATAAGATAGTTTTGTCAACGGCTATTAGTCATGATGGTTATATAGGACTTTCATGTTCAGAGATAGTACACAACTGAATCCCCATTACTGAGGCATGGGTAATTGTACAAAGAAAGTAGCCTATGTGTTCTGTTCATGAATTTTCTGGAAATGTGTGGTTGGCCACTGTAAGAAGCAAGACCGAGAAATAGATGGATCTCTAGTTTGATCCAGTGCGGATCTTCTAATATTCTTGGTCACTAGGAGCATTGCTAGGCCTGGGGCCATGGGGATCTGGCCCCAAATATATTTCCCAGGATTCAGATCTGTTCCACAGATTCCAGAATGTCTATTGATGTCAATGGAAGGGGGGGGGGGTTGGGGGGGTCCCCTCAGCTTAACTGTCATGCAGTGGGCAATTTTCAAGGGGGATTGCAGCTGGAGAGGAAGGGTTAACTCTCCCCTTCCCACATGCTGCAGACTCCCCCCTCCCCCCTCACACCCTTCTCTTGCATGGCAGTTAAGCTTAGAACAAACTTTTTTCCCCATTGTTTTGGAATTATTTGGGTCAGGGTGCAAACTAATTGAATATATATATATATATATATATATATATATATATATATGAGGTTATTTCAATGAAAAATTAATTGGCTAGCTTTGCCTCCCATGGAATTGAAAAAAAAATCCAGTAATTATTTCTAAATGTGTATGTATAGATATAAATTAGCATATTGTTTGTTTGTTTGTTTGTTTATTACATTTATATCCTGCCTTTTTTCCTCCTTAAAGAACCCACGGTGGCGTACATAGTCCTCATTCTCCTCCATGTTATTCTCACAACAACAACCCTGTGAGGTGGGTTGGGCTGAGAGTCTGTGACTGGCCCAAAGTCACCCAGTGAGCTTCCATGGCTGAGTGGGGACTAGAACCTGGATCTCCCGGCTCCCAGTCCAACACTCTAGCCACTACACCACACTGGCTCTCCTATATGCAGATTTTATGCAGATAAAGACTTGAGCCCCCAAAGTTTTTAAGTGCATAGCAATATGCCCCATTGGCCTAGCAAAGCCCCCATCTTGTATTTGCTGCAGAGTCTGACCTTTGCAGCAAATAGAATAAAATATGCAACTATCACATAGTAAATGCTACTGTAGGGCACAGAATGGAGGATTTTCTTTAGAAGGTAGACACAATGGAGTAATAGTGTTTATTGTACTGGTTTGCTGTTTCCCAGTACAGCTGGCATGACAAAATTAACTCATTATCTATACGTGGCTAGTTCACGTTCCTGGCTAGCCATATTAATGAGTCACCTTTGTGGGAGCAATGAATGCTTCAGGCTAGTCATTAGTGTGTCTGTGTGAATGTTGAGTGCCTGGAGCTTTTTGTACAGAAACAGATCAGATGCTTGTTTGTTTTGTTTGTTTGGGGCATTAAACCATTAACTACAATCCTGTGTTCTAGCAAACAAACCTTATTGGCCTGTGTAATTGTAAACAAGTTTTCAGCCCAGATAAAATAAGGGCACAATCCTATGCATGTTTAGACAGAGAAAAAGGCCTACAGCATGCTGGGGCATGCTGGGAGTTGTAGGCCTTTTCTCTGTCTAAACATGCATAGGATTGTGCCTTAAGGTGCTCTTCTTTTCCTAGAGATCATTCTGTCCTAAATCCACTGGCCAGTGAGTGAATCGTGGACAGGGAGAGAGGAAACTCGAGTAGTAATACCACAGAATCTGTGATCAGGTGGCTTAGGTGTTAGGATGGAGGAGAGCAATATTGCTTTTATCCCATTAAGGGATAGAGCATCAAGGAGCCAGGTGGTGGCACAGGATCAGGCTTACTATGTTCCAACTAAAAGAAGACAATGTGGCCACCAGTATTATTTGAAAGCTACAGCTGCCCATCTGTCCACACTAGCTCTAGCAGCACAGGAGTAGCTAGTCACCCAATTTGGTGACAATCAGGAAGTTTTATTTTATTTTATTTTATTTTTGGCACTCACATTGGCTTTGGGGCAGGGGTAGTTTCTGCTACTGTACACAGTTGGAAAAGATGCCTTAAGGAATGTTGGCCTTGCATTGGTTGCCCTGTAATTCTCAGTTGGTTGCAATAGGCAGAATCCAATGGAGGGTTTACACCCCTACTTATTGTCTTATGCCCTGCTGCTTCTGTTGTGCAAGCAGCTCCCATCATCTGCACAACACTTCCGGGGTGGTCTGAAACAAGCAGAAACTCTTGCTCCTGGAAAGAGGCAGGTCAGCGGAGCTCCCGTAAGGGAGCTCCTCTGACCTCCCTCCTTCTGGAAGCATGAATTTCCACTCATTTCAGAGCTTTCCCTGGGAAGTATTAAATCTCTCTTGCATACATGGTGGGTTCTGCAGAACCTACAACTTATGGAAGGGATTTGGCGGGGTGGGAGCACCCCATTGAATTCTGCCTAATGAGCAGTTTCACTGTGCATGAATAGGGATGTCTGGATAAATCCATTCCGTCTGTGTTTCATGGATTGTCAGGCCCCTTTCATTCCATCATCTGCCCATCAATGGAATTGGATTTGTTCTCATTTCTGAATTTCTGCAAATTCGCAAATGCACAAATTCCCACAAAATGTGCATTTTCACACTTCAGCCTATGGGGGAAATGCACATTTGGGACTGGGGGTTTCTATGCATATTTTTCTACAACAAAATGTGTGCAAAATTCAGGAAAGTTAGAAAAATGGTCCATAATTCTGTGGAATTAACTCACTGACCATTCCCCCAGAGCTGACTGTCGTTCAGTAGAGAGACTGATGACACTGGTACGTGTATGTGTGTAAGATATGGACCAAGAAAACGCATCTATATTTGGACCATGTCACTTCCACATATTTTCACGTTTAGTGCCATTTCTGCAGTAATCTGCATTTTTTTTAAAAAAAGAAAAATAATCACAAAATAGTTTTTAAATAAGTATAATATGTATTTGAATACATATCTCTCAAAACAATATTTACATGCTTATTTTTTCCCCAAATATATTTACATCCATATTTTGATGCATTTAAAAGCTGCTGATAACTGTGTCACAACATTTGGAGAAGTGAGAAATCTGATGGGTAGCTAAGTTCTGATCTACATATTAGTCTGAGAGATGCAGAAAGGGCAATTCATACAGGGATTCTCAAAGATCAATTTTTTGAAGCATTCCTAGTGTGGGATCTTCTTTCTTTCACATGTGGTGAATACATGTAAAGCAGGGGTGCAGCCGGGGGGGATATGCATAGTTTGGGTGTGGATGTATGCATGGAGGATGGGGATGAGGGCATTGGTCGGGTTGCATTTTAATATGAACCAACCTAATTTGCACTTCTGAAACTAATATGTCAAATGGAATGCAATCATCCTTTGGTCTTGGCACTTTTCTGAATTTTTCAATGTAGTTCTCTAATAATAAAAAAAGAAAATGTATAGAAAAAAATGGTATATCACAGAAAATGTTGTGCAAAGATGCATACATTCGGCAAAAATGCATACAAAAAGACACACATTAGGGAAAAAGTTTCATGCACCCTTTTCTTTTAAAAACCACAAACAGATGTGGAAATGAGACAAAGCAAACCTATGCTTGAAAAAATGTGAATGTTATGGAAAGCAAAATAAAGGGACAAGCAGAGGTCGTTGTTTGAACCCACTTACAACAAATAGGGTAACAGCAAAATACTAGGTAGCTATTATGGTTTGCCAACATTCATAGAATCATAGAATAGTAGGGTTGGAAGTGGCCTACAAGGCCATCAAGTCCAACCCCCTGCTCAATGCAGGAATCCAAGTCAGAGCATCCCTGACAGATGGCTGTCCAGCCTCGTCTTGAACGCCTCCAGTGTGGGAGAGCCCACCACCTCCCTAGGTAATTGGTTCCATTGTCGTATTGCTCTAACAGTCAGGAAGTTTTTCCTGATATTCAGCCGGAATCTGGCTTCCTGTAACTTGAGCCCATTATTCCATGTCCTGCACTCTGGGATAATCAAGAAGAGATCCTGGCCTTCTTCTCTGTGACAACCTTTCAAGTACTTGAAGAGTGCTATCATATCTCCCTCAGTCTTCTCTTCTCAAGGCTAAACATGCCCAGTTCTTTCAGTCTCTCTTCATAGGGCTTTGTTTTCAGTCCTCTGATCATCTTTGTTGCCCTCCTCTGAACCCCCTCCAGTTTGTCTGCATCCTTCTTAAAGTGTGGTGCCCAGGACTGGACACAGTACTCCAGATGAGGCCTAACCAGTGCTGAGTAAAGGGGAACTAGTACTTCCTGGGATTTGGAAGCTATGCTTCTATTAATGCAGCCCCAAAGAGCATTTGCCTTTTTTGCAGCCACATCACATTGTTGGCTCATATTCAGCTTGTGTTCGACAACAATTCCAAGATCTTTCTCGCTTGTAGTGTTGTTGAGCCACGTATCCCCCATCTTGTAACTCTGCACTTGGTTTCTTTTTCCTAGGTGCAGAACTTGGCATTTATCCCTATTAAATGTCATTCTGTTGTTTTCTGCCCAGCATTCCAGTCTGTCCAGATCACTTTGAATTTTGTTTCTGTCTTCCAAAGTATTAGCTATCCCGCCCAATTTTGTGTCATCTGCAAATTTGATCAGCATTCCAACATCAGCTGAGGTTTAGATAAATTATTTGATAGCAGGAAAGTAAAACATTAATGAGCCAGTTACCATATTCTCAAAAATGCCTGAAATAGTCAAAAATAGTTTCAGCTGAGCTCTCTCAGTTAGAGAATTCAAATTTTGCTGCAAATGCACATCCCTTATTTAACTTCCCTGAATTTTTAATTTTATCTGAAGAAGAACTGTCTGCAGTTTTACTTTGAAACAATCCCAAACTCCCTCATTTGTTAGAAATGATTGTAATGCAGCACTTTAAAAATGTGCTTAAGTGATGTCACTCCAAGAATATTATTACTGGTACTGAGATATGTGAAGCCTCTTTGAATATTCCCATTTGATCAGCATTCAGTTGCTCTAAAACTGTCCCCACCCAATTTGATCAGTCAGAATTCCATTAATTTTTCAGGCCCTTCTTTAACATCATTCTAATTTATTTAGCTCTTTTATCTGGTACAAAGAAGGAAAGATAGCTCAAGTCTTTTCCTACTTGTTTGTGTCATTTTATTTGTGCTATCTTGTTTATCTCAAGTAAACTGAAATGCCAGCTTTTTATTATTAATTCCTTGGGCATACACAAATGAATGCCAAAACAGCTGTAATCAATACAATTAATTCAACCTCTACCTGAAATTGAGCTTGTGAATGATAAATGCTTCCATGGTCATTATAACTGGGCAAATGTGATATTACCTCCTTGACTAGTCAACAAGAAAAGTTGTCTAGCCAATTTTTTTATCACATCATTCTGATAAAGTAGTCCATTTGGATTTTGTGTAAGACAAACACCTAGATATCTAATGAGGACATTTGCCCAGTTAAAATCAGAGAGATATAAAATGTTATTCACAGATTCTCTGTCTAGATTCAATGGGATGTTCTGGTTTCTCAGCACTCAATGAGACACTGCTAATTTACCAAAGTATGAGAGAGACCCTTCTGGCATTCTAAATAATAATAATAATAATAATAATAATAGTAATAATAGTAGTTTTTTTCTTATTTAGTAGAAGTATAAACCACTTACCGTGTCTGTGTGTGTGTGTGTGTGTGTGTGTGTAGTTTACAAAGATTAAAATACATTAAAAGCATTAAAATAAATGAAACATCTGTATATAAAACCTTTATGAAAACCATTAAAACTCACAGCACAAAGATGGGCAGCACAATCAATCAGGGAAGCCCTGGACAAAGAGATGGGCTTTTAGCTGGCACCTAAAGCATGCTACAATTAGTGCTTCCTGAATATCATGAGGGAGGACATAACATGAGGGTGGTGCCACCACAAAGAAAGCCCACTTCTTGGTTGCCACAAGCTGGCAGTGGCATGGTACAACCAGCAGGATCTCCTGCAACAATCTCAGTGATTACACGGGTCTATATGGGGGAATATGATCCCCCAGATAACCTTGTCCCAAGCTGTTCAGAGCTTTATATGTCAGAACATGACCTTGAACTTAGCTTGGTAGGTAATAAGTAGCCAGTGCACTGGTGTAATATGTGCACAGCCAGGTACCCCACTCAGCATTTTAGCTGCCACATTCTGTACCAGCTGCATCTTTTGGACCAAGCACAAGAGTAACCCCACATAAAGTGTAAGGCAGTAAGCTGTGAGAGCTTCCTGTGGCATCTGGGAAGGGTGGGTGTGGGGAGGAAGGTCCCCACTAAGGTAGGGGTATATGAACCCTACTACGTCCGGCTCGGGGGGTCTGTGGTAGGGAAATCTGGGCTGCTTGGGGCCCAGCAAATTCCCCTGGAGCCTTGCCGCATCTGTTGGATTTTGCAAGGTGGCTCACCAGGACTCTTCTTCCCATGCTGGCTGTTAAGGAAGCCCTTGACAGTAGGCGCAGGGAAGAAAGGCCTTGGTGGCACTGACAGCACTGGAGAGAGCTGCCCCAAAGGAAATCCAATGGACACAGAGGCAGGTGGAGTCAGTCCTCTGCAGACTTTGCGGGTTGGATGCTTGAGAATCCAGCCTGCTCTGACTCCACAGCGGATTTCTCCACCATCCCAACACTAAGTCCCCCCCACCCCTGCTGCAAGATTGTAGCTCTATCTATGGCCTTGGTGTAGGAGAAATCTACTATATCCTATGGCTCCTCAAATAACTTCTGAGCAACCAGAGGATTGCGCAGTAATATTCTAAACCATGGGAAACAATAACATGAAAATGTTTCCAATTTATTAATTGCTTTCTAGTAGGACTTAGCTTTACCATTCCATTAATGGGTCTATGCAAAACATATAAGGTGCTTTTTTACTGCCTTCTACTGCCAAGAAAATATGTTTGATATATGAAAACATACATCTGCAACAAAATTCTAAACTCCATTTCTAAGTTTCATAATTTTGCCATTTTCCCCTCTCAGACTTCTTCTGTTGCTACTCCCTTGTTGCAGCATGCACTAAGATAAAATTGCAGCTTAGTTGGATATATGTTTACATTGTTCAAAAAAGGGGAATTTCACAAGCCACCTGAAAAGTTGTTTCTTCTCTCTTATGTGAGAGGAAACTAAAACCAGACACAATCATTCATTGCACCCCCACTTTGGTTAATAATTTTGCAATTCTGTTGTAGAAAAAGTCTGAATAGGGATGCAAGCGTCTTATTTGTCCCATCTTATCTTCCCTGTCAAACCATTTGCAGAGCTGGTACTATGTTCCATATCTCTGGTGTTCTTCAGCCACTGTTATTCATTTAAAGAGAAATCCTATGGCCCCTAGACAGCTTGGGGGAGGGAGGCATAGAATAGTTCAGATTCCTGAATCCGAGATCAGAATAGGGATGTCAGAGAAATCCACGACAGAACCGAATGAGATTCCACAGCAGACCAGTTTGTATCCTGTCAGGCAGATTCAATGGGCTTGCAAATGGGTTTTCTAACATTCCCAAATTTTGCACAAATTTATGTGCTGAAAAATATGCAAAATTAAAAACCTGGCCCAAAATGTGCATTTCCCCTAAACAATGAAAATGAGCGGGGGGGGGGTGCATAATTTTGCACATGCAGGTTTGTGCAGATGTGCATTTGCAAAAATCTGCATTTGCACAAATTTGGAAACAAAACAAAAAAATCAGATTCTCTCAATGGGCAGATGGTGGAACTAAAGGTGCCTGACAATCTGCAAATCATGGACAGAATGGATTTTACACAAATCAGTATATCCCTAGGTCAGAGACACTGCTCCACCCTCAGATCCAGAAGTCCGAGCTTCCTGCCCCTCCCCTTTGCAGCTGGCATAGAGAGAACCATGTCGGCTTCTTCTCTGAGGTTGCGAAGGCAACCTCTGAAAGGAGGGGAAGGTGGTGGTTCTGTGTGCAGGGAGAGGAGTTGACTGTGGAAGTGGGGATACAAGCTATCCCCAGCCTTTCCCAGTCTCCTTCCCTCATCCTCTGCAGAGTCCATCTAGCAAAAATGCAGAATGGGAGGATGAAGATCTCCTCTGTGCTCCTCCCACTCTGCATAGGATGGCCATCAGGCTCTGAACTTGGAGCCTGATGGGCATCCGGGTAGGATTGTGCCCAAAATATTTTAATGGTGCTTCAGCTAAGGCCATGTATCACCATCACATGCTCTCACCAGCTCTCCAAATGTCAGTTCTTAAATTCAATCCATTTTCCCATCTAGCAAGAACACCTCATTATTTAATATTTCTCCTGTACTTATTTCGCTTGTCAATGCATATCCAGAATGTTCTCTTCACATTTTTTTTCTTTCAAATATTTCTAACACTGCCCCATAGTCCTCTCCATAACTCTTCTTCTTGTGTGTATTTGTCAATGGCAAATGGCACATACAGTATGTGCTAAATGCCATTTCCCCCTAGCTTCTTCTCTTTGCGCCAGTCACTTCCTTGTTGTTGTTGTTCAGTCATTCAGTCGTGTCCAACTCTTCGTGACCCCATGGACCATAGCACGCCAGGCCTTCCTGTCCTGTCCTCTGCTCTCTCCCGGAGTGTGCTCAAGTTCATAGTCATTGCATCGGTGATGCTATCTAGCCATCTAATCCTCTGCCGTCCCCTTCTCCTTTTGGGGAGACAAACAGATCTCTAGTGTTTCAAGGAGCAATGATGCAGACTGTCGTGGCATGAGAGTGGTGGTCTCAGACCTGGAGAGGGAGCAGGAAAGAGGAACAAAAGAGGAGACTCCTGCAGAGAAAGAGCTGAACTCTCCACCCCTCCTTTAGTCCCTCCTTTAAAGCAACACACTGGGACTATCTCTGAGTACTATTTTTGCAGCTGCCATTTTGCAAACCTGCCTGGATAATGAATCTACAGTCTGTGGTCTTCAGGCAATGAATAGTCTCTCTCTTTCACAGACAACACAGCTGGAAGTTGCAGGGATAACAGGCCAGGGCCTGGATTTGATAAAATGTATGGTATGTCAAGGGAAGTTAGCGACTGAGCTCCCATGATTCCCAGCTTCCTTGACTGCAGGCAAAGGGTGGTAAGGGCTGGTGCTACTGGGTGCAATCTCTCCCTCCCTTCAGTGTACACCACATACAGTAAATAGGAGTCTTGTTGATTTAAGGAGAAGACATGGATGGTGAGAAAGAGTCAGACTGTACATGTGAGCCCTACATTTACTTGAAATGGGTGCATCTTTCATGTAACAAAAATTAGTCAGCATTCTTCAGATTGCACTAGCTGACATGAAGTATTTTATGTGAAGTCTTCCATTGTGCAACAGTGTCACCAAACTGTTATGTCTGAATAAGTATTTAGTTCCTCTCACATTTAGTTCCTTTCTCTTGTTCAGTGATATTCCCAGGAGGTCCACATCTATGTTCTCAGAAGCCTCTCTCTGCAGAATTCTCTCAATGAAAAACTCCTGGAGAATATTCTTTACAGAACTCCACTTTTAAGAGGTTTCTTTTCTTTTTTCCATCACTCTTTTTTCACTTAAACCTTCCTTAGTCTGATAAGGTTCAGTGATATGAAAGAAGTCTTACGTTTGCATATTCGGATGATCAAATACAGCTATATTTCAATCATTTCCTAGGAATGAATTTAAATTATTAGGGCCATTTAGGTAGGTGCCAAAAATGTCTCCCAAAGACTACCCAGGCTGTGAATTGAAAGGGAAAAGAGACTCATGTGAATAAAGATGGACATAATTATAGTCAGGGCCAGAAATATTGGAGCAAGGATAACTGTTTTGGCAGTTGGCCTCTGTATACCACCACATTGAAGTTGAAAGGAAACACACCCAGATGGGAGCGAAGTCAGGACTTTCAGCTGTAATTCAAGGGGTTTGGCAAAAGTTGGGCACTAACTATTCAGGAAGGACAGCCAGTGGCATACACACACACCCATCACTGGTAGCTCATAAGTAATGGAACAAACCAACATCATTTCAAACTTAAGGGTCACCTTTAATACCTGGATGAAAATCCTTTGCAGTCAATGAGTGCCTGAAGTCTGGAACCCATGGACATGACCAAATGCTGAGTTTCCTCCCTCGAGATGCTTTACCAGGTCTTTACTGCAGCTGCCTTCAGCTGCTGCTTGTTTGTGGGTCTTTCTGCCTTCAGTCTTGTCTTCAGTAAGTGAAAAGCATGTTCTATTGGGTGGAGATCAGGTGAGTGACTTGGCCATTGAAGAACATCCCACTTCTTTGCCTTGAGAAACTCTTGGGTAGCTTTTTTTGTATGTTTTGAGTCATTAAAGGTGTCCCCAACCAGTCGTGTCCGACTCTAGGGTGCGGTGCTCATCCCTGTTTCTAAGCCGAAGAGCCAGCGCTGTCCGAAGACGCTTCCGTGGTCATGTGGCCAGCATGACTGAACACCGAGGTGCACGGAACGCTGTTACCTTTCCCGCCGAAGCGGTACCTATTTATCTACTTGCAATTTCTTGCTTTCGAACTGCTAGGTTGGCAGGAGCTGGGACTGAAGACGGGAGCTCACTCCA
This sequence comes from Heloderma suspectum, assembly GCF_057233095.1. Lineage (NCBI taxonomy): Eukaryota > Metazoa > Chordata > Lepidosauria > Squamata > Helodermatidae > Heloderma > Heloderma suspectum. Next base: position 31,643,285 of record NC_139465.1, read on the forward strand.
TCACGTGGCACTCGGGTCAGGAACTGCTGACCTGCCGACCTTCCAGTCTGCAGTTCAGCGTCTTAACCACTAAGCCACCGCGGCCCCCATTTGAGTCATTACCAGCTGCAATATGAAGCGGTGTCCTATCAGTTTGGTAGCATTTGGCTGAATCTGAGCAGAAAGTATAGCCCTACACATTTCAGAATTCATCCTGCTGCTTTTATCAGCAGTCAGGTCATCAATAAACATCAGTGACCCAGTTCCATTGGCAGCCATACATGCTCATGCCATAACACTGCCTCCACCATGTTTGACAGATGATGTGGTATGCTTTGGATCATGAGCTGTTCCTTTCCTTCTCCATACTTTTCTCTTCCCATCATTCTGGTACAAGTTAATCTTGGTTTCATCAGTCCAAAGAATCTTATTCCAGAACTGGGAAGGCTTTTTAGGTGTTTGCTGGCAAAGGCTAATCTGGCCTGTGTGTTCTTGAGCATTACCAGTGGTTTGCAAACAAACTCAAACTCAAGGTCTTTCATCCCATATATAAATTAATTTGGTAAATGCTTATCAAAAACAAACTGAAGCAAAATTCCACTTCACTGCCTAAATTCAACAGGTATGCTCTATTCCATGAATGCAGGGAACTATGTTGTACCTGCCTGCCATGTAGCTATTTAAGATGAAGAGCCTATCAGAAAAGAGAGGTGGCAAGCCCAATTCCACATCACAGCCATTAGGGATGGGAGAAGGAGTGATGTTTGAGCTCAATGATGTCTCCATTTCCCACCTTGATGCTCATCTCACATCGTTTTCACTCCCAAATGTGAGCATCTTGTCTTTAAGTCAGTATTATCACATACACACACACACACACACACACACTCACCCATTGCAGATGGGAGGACTGAATCTGAGAATGACTTGCTTAAGATCACCTAGTGAATTCATGGCAGAGGTGAAATTTCAAATGGGGGACTTCCTGATATTCAGCTCAGTCCCTTACAATGCAATCCAATGCATATCTACTCTGGAGAAAGTTGCATTGAGTTTAATGGGACCTACAACTATGTAGTTGTGCAAAGATGGAAACCTTAAGCACTACACTCCACCAGCTGTCCACTAACATGCATTTATTTACTGATGTGAACCCAGGTGTCTGAGCACAGAATTTTGCATACTGGTTTACATACTGATGCATTCTTTTCTTTTTTTAATTTGGCATACAGATTTACACACATAGATTTATTCTGACACAATGAAACTTAGACCACATGGAAATAAAAATGAACTCCCCCCCCCCTTAGCCATATTTTCCCTCAGACAAGTGCCATCATAGTCAGTCCTTGTCCCTCATACATCTCAGTGTTAAATATATAATTATTGGTAATTAAATGTTAATTTGATCAAAAGACAGGTCCCACAGAGTGACATATAATTAACAATTAATTAATGATGACATATTTAGTATGCAACATCTGATGGTGATACAACAATGTGTAACAAAATCTCCACACAGAATCATGGTCTTGAAGTGGCTACTATTTCTAATATAGAATCAGACAAACGCTCTTAGTAACCTCATTCATGGATAGTGTGCTGAAATACCAGGACTGCATGTATTAACACAAAGGATCTGCTTGTCAATGTAAGGATGTCCTGTTTTGTTTGTTTGTTTGTTCGTTGGCACATTTCACCAGTGCTTACAAGCTTAAGAATGTGCTTATGCAGTCAGTGGAGGCTGTTGACTCCAATTCCGGTGAGGCCGTGAATCCATTCTGGGTTTCAGTCAGAACCAGCCAGAACTCTAAAGGACATATCCAAGATGCTGATCCTATTTGGGGCTAGGGTTCAGAACCTCGGATAGCTCCTTCACAGGCCCACTGAAATTGGAGCCAACAGCCCCCCTCACTGCATTTCCCAAGTGTTCAATGATAATGTTTTGGCTTCTCTCAAGAATGGGATGGGAGCAATCTTGTGTCTTTATATATATGGAGCAGATATTTCTTTCTTAGTTCTTTCATTCTTGGATCGCTGGAGATGCCAGGGATTTAATCAGAAGCCTTGGTCATGCAAAACATTTTCTCTACCAGGGAAAGATGGGGGGCCCTTCCATCTAAGGATGTGTGGGGGGGAATTAGTTACATTTACATTTTAATGCAGACTTGCTTAATCTACATTTTTGCATTGTTGTTGTTGTTCAGTCGTTAAGTCATGCCCAACTCTTCGTGACCCCATGGACCATAGCACGCCATGCCTTCCTGTCCTCTGCTCTCTCCCGGAGTGTGCTCAAGTTCATATTCATTGCATCCGTGATGCTATCTAGCCATCTTATCCTCTGCCATCCCCTTCTCCTTTTGCCTTCAATCTTTCCCAGCATCAGGGTCTTTTCCAGGGAGTTTTCTCTTCGCATAGTTGGCCAAAATATTTGAGCTTCAGCTTCAGTATCTGTCCTTCCAATGAGCACTCAGGGTTGATTTCCTGTAGGATTGACTGATTTGACTAGGGATGTATGAAAGTCACTTACCTGTTCGCGGATTATGCTGATGCTGGGGTGGAGGCGTTCCATCCCTCCCGCCCGGAATCCTGGCCGTCCGGCTCCACTCCGCAGGGATTCTGCGGAGCTGCCGGCCGGCTCCACCAGCGGCCGGACATCCGGCCGCTGGCTAGCAGGGACGCAAATGGCTGCTGCTGTTTGCGTCCCTGCAGTCAGCCGTGATAGGTTACGTAAATGTTTACATAGCCTATCACGGCTGATTTAAAAACAAAAACATGCATACGCAAATGGCGGCACCCATGGGTGCCGCCATTTGCGTTCCTTATTTTGGCATGTCTTAGTCTACATAAACATTTATGTAGACTAAGACGGCGAAAATAAGGGGAACGCAAATAGTGTAGACGCTACGCTATTTGTGTTCCCCTTATTTCCGCCGTCTTAGTCTATGTAAATGTTTACGTTCACCAAGATGTGCCAAAATAAGGAACGCAAATGGCGGCGCACATGGGCGCTGCCATTTGCGTATGCGAGTTGTTGTTGTTGTTTTAAATCAGCTGTGATAGGCTACGTAAACATTTACGTAGCCTATCACGGTGGTTTTTTTTAAATCTAGCCGTGATAGGCTAAGTAAATCTTTACATAGCCTATCCCATTTTTGTTTTTTGTTTTTACCTGGAAATGGTGGTGGCGGCAGCCGGTCAGAAGACCGGCCGCCGCCGCAGTCGCCGCAGCAGCTGCTGCCGGAGCCGCCGCCGCTGCCGCCGCCGCCAGGAAGATCCACCTAAGGTAAGTCCCATCCTGGGGGGGGGCGTTCCGCCACCAATTTCGGGAGGCCGAATGCCCTGGCATTCGGCCTCCCCGAGATCCATGGCAGAACTTTCGTACATCCCTAGCTTTGACCTCCTTGCAGTCCAGGGGACTCGTAAGAGTCTTCTTCAGCACCACAGTTGGAAAGCATCAATTCTTCGGAGCTCAGCCTTCCTTACAGTCCAGCTCTCACAGCCATACATTACAATACACAAATGAAAATGCAGTCATACTCCAATATTCATGCTCTCCTGAAATTCTGTCTACTGCTCAGGGTTAAACTAGACATGAGAGGAGTTACTGAATGAAAAGTTGTATGATTTTTTTTAAAAAAATAAATAAATAAAAAATGCATACATAGCAGGAAAGCTAGATCTGGACCATAGTGGAGGGTACGTTTTTGTTGGTTTGTTTGGTTGGTTGGTTGGTTTTTTACCCACTGTTACTCTCTGTGGTCTCAAACTTTCCCCCACCTCACATGGCTGCTGTTTTTTTGTGCGCGCTCTCTCTCTCTGATTTTTTTCAATTGTGCCCCACCTTGTTCAGCCCTCATCTAAGAGTCCTCACATAGCTTCCATTGGGGGAAAGCATACCGTAAAGAAAGACATATCATACAGTGGCCAAATCGGTACTCAGTGATTAATATGTATGTGAGCTCAAGGATTTGAAATTTTAATAGCTGTTAAGGCAAAAAGACCACAATTAATAAGGGAATGTTGGAATAGTTCCTACCCCCTTTTAAAATTCATTTTGATTTATGGAACTTCAAGGTGAATATGATGAATGTTACAACTTTTGAGAGATTATAATGGGATATCTAATCTTACCTGGATGTGGGACTGAGTGGTGTTCATTATTCTCCTAGGAAGTTTGTATTTCCCCATATGCAAATGGCATGTTGACATTTGAACAGGCAACATTTCTGATTATTTCAGAATTCGCTGGGGATATATTTCAGACTGGTTTCTTTCTGAAATGCTGGCATATTATTCTAGGCTGTGCACTACTTTGGACCCAAATCTGAAGTGAAGTGGGGTGCCTTGGAGCTCTTTAGTCCAAATCCAAAGCAGTTCCAAAGTGCTATGAGGTGGTCAAAGTGGGTCAGGGAGCTCCAAAACACTTTGGGTAGGTTTGGCACTTTGGAAAGCCCAGACAGCCTCTCTGGGCAATGTTTGACTAGGGAGGGGGAGCGGAACCATTGTGATTGGCATCTACAGCCACCAGTAGGGCTGAACTTGTAACCCAGCAACCTCTAATCATAGTGGTGGAGGAGGGGTTGAGAATATCAGGAGAGATTTCTGCTCCCTTTGTCATTTCCTTTCCAGTGTGAGAGAGATTTGGTAGGAGACTGAAGAGTTTTGGATTGTGTGGATCTTTCTGGGCTTACTTTTCCTTTACCAGCCCTTCTCAAATCCTTCCTTTTTCTTTAATCTTCCCTCTTTCATTCAGTCTTTAAAAAAATAATAACACTAAAAAAAATCTTCTAGTTGTTAGGCTTTAGTGTGTTTGTTTCCTTGATCTTTGACTCCCACCCACCCTTCCTTCCTTCCCTTTCCCCCTTTTGAAAATTCCTACCTTTATCTATTCTTCAAAACAAAGAAAACAACATTTTCTCTTCTACAAGTCTTTGTGCAGTGTTACTCCCCTGTTTCCCCACCCTGTAGCTTTTAAGGTAGTTTTTCCCTTTCTACTTTTCTGTTGCTTGTGTGTGTGTGCACGCACTGCTGTATGAGTGCAGCTGAGCACTCAAACAAACAAAGAATATAAGTAGCTTGTTGGCAAAGCGTTTCACATTTAATATAGTGGGCGAAGCTATTAATAATATAATGAAGCATAGGGGTACCACCACCCATGGTGCTGCTCTTGGCAGGGGCATAGGTGGGTGTGGGTGAAGTGCAGGTGGGACCAGCAGCACCATTAGTCAGGCTGGCTTGGCCCCAGTTCATTTACTGTATCCTCTCCTTTGGCAGCAAACAGTGTGTGGCCAAAGCAGTACATAATACACACAGTCTAATATATACTGTGGGACAAAGTGCTACACAATTAGGGATGGACGAAAGTCCCTTACCTGTTCTCGAAGCTTGCTTCGTGGTGGGGCGAGGCGCTTTGGTTCTCCCCCTGAAGTTCAGGCGAGGGGGGGGAGGTGCCCCGCCTTGCCCAGCTGAAATTCAGGCCGGGGGGGAGGCGCCCCATCCCTCACCAGCGAAATTCAGGCCGGGTAGGAGCGCCCCGTCTACCCAGCCATGAAACAAAAAGTAAAAAAAAAAACCACACACACACACACCCGTGATAGGCTATGTAACGATTTACGTAGCCTATCACGGCTAGATTTCCAAAGTCAGCTGTGATAGGCTATGTAAATCGTCATGTAGCCTATCACGGGTGACTTTGAAAAAAAAAAAAGCCCGTAGGCAAATGGCGGCTCCCATGGGAACGCCATTTGCGTTCCTTATTTTGACACGTCTAGCCTACATAAAGATTTACGTAGACTACGGCAAAAATAAGGGCAACACAAATAGCGTTCCCTTATTTTCGCTGTAGTCTACGTAAATGTTTACGTAGACTAGATGTGCCAAAATAAGGAACGCAAATGGCGGCACCCATGGGCTGCTGCCATTTGCGTACGTGCTTTTTTTTTTTTTCAAAGTCAGCCGTGATAGGCTACGTGACGATTTACGTAGCCTATCACGGCTGACTTTGGAAATCTAGCCGTGATAGGCTACGTAAATCGTTACATAGCCTATCATGGGTGTGGGGTTTTTTGTTTTTACTTTACTTTTTTTTTTTTGCAATGGCGGCGGCGGCAGCTGGTCGGGAGACCGGCCGCCAACCCCGCCCCCGACGAAACACTGCTGAAACGTCTCCAGGACCCGCCGACGAGAGGGACATTTGGCCATGGTAAGTCCCATCCCGGGGGGGGGCGGGGGGCCAGCAGAAAATTTCCCCACCAATTTCGGGGGGCCGAATGCTTTGGCATTTGGCCTCCTGGAGATTCATGGAGAAATTCTCCACCATCCCTATAACACAATACATAATATGAAGTATCTTAAACAAAACAAAACAAAGAATAATAGAATCATAGAATAGTAGGGTTGGAAGGGGCCTACAAGGCCACTGAGTCCAACTCGCTGCTCAATCAATGCAGGAATCCAAGTCAAAGCATCCCCGACAGATGGCTGCCCAGCTTCATCTTGAATGCCCCCAGTGTGGGAGGGCCCACTAGGGGTATGCGGATTCACCACCGTCTGTTCTGGTGGGGAATTCGTGGGGGGGAGGCAATCCGTTCCTCCCTCCCAGAATCCTCCAGAGCAGTTCTGCTCTGCTCAGATTCCAGGGGGAGGGGAACTGGCTTGGGGGCACTTACCTTCCCTCCTGCCAGCCAGAACCATTCGCTTCTTCCCTGTCCCTGCTGATTGCCTTTAAAAAAAAGTCTTTAAAAAAAGGTGATCGGGAGGATGTGCCTATAGACATATATGCAAATAGAGTCATGAACATTGTGTCTAAGTCTATGTGTCCATAGGCTTATACACAAGATTCACCGCTCTATTTTGCATGTAAGTCTATGGGCACATCCTTCTGATCACATGTGCCCATAGACTTATACACAAAATAGAGCAGTGAATCTTGCGTATCAGCCTATGGACACATAGACTTATACAGAAGATTCATGACTCTATTTGCGAATAAGTCTATGGGCACATCCTCCCGATCACCATTATTATTTTTTTTAAAAAGACATTTTTTTAAAGTCAATCGGCAGGGACAGGGAGGAGGTGAACGGCTCTGGCTGGAAGAAGCAGCCAAGTGCCATTTCGCCTCCAGTCCTCCTGGAGCAGAGGTAAATGGTCCTGATTCACTGCAGATCCCTCATTTGAATCTGCAGCAGATTTCTCTGACATCCTTAGAGCCCACTACCTCCATAGCTGACTGGTTCCATTGTCGTATTGCTCTAACAGTCAGGAAGTTTTTCCTGATGTTCAGCTGGAATCTGCTTCCTGTAACTTGAGCCCATAATTCCATGTCCTGCACTCTGGGATGATCGAGGAGAGATCCTGGCCTTCCTCTCTGTGACAACCTTTCAAGTCCTTGAAGAGCGCTATCCTATCTCCGCTCATTCTTCACTTCTCAAGGCTAAACACGGCCAGTTCTTTCAGTCTCTCCTCATAACGCTTTGTTTCCAGTCCCCTGATTATCTTTGTTGCCCTCCTCTCACTTTTGTTGATTTCCCAAGACACTTTGCCCATTGCTTGTTTTCCCTTGTTTACATCAAATGACCTTGAGAATAATATGATCAGGCTAAGTTATATGCATTTTATTTAATGCTTCACCTTACCCTTCCTTTTACAAATCGGGAACTGCCAAAATGATCAGGGGGCTAGAACAACTCCTCTGTAATGAAAGACTTCAATGTTTGGGCTATTTAATTTAGGGGAAAAAGGGCAAATAATTTGAGAGTTTTGGAGTAGAGAAAGTGGAGCAGTGCAATAATCTCCACTAAGTTCACTCAGTGTAATTTACTCCAAGCCAGGTGATGTGTATTTCAGCAAAGAGATTTAACTTTTCTTCCCTTATAATGGGAAGAGCTTCAGGTCATCCAATGAAGCCTAATGACAGATTCAGGACAGACAAAAGGAAAGTACTAGGGGAGAGGGGTTATTTTGCACTTCAGAAAAACCTACACCAGAGATTAGGGATAGTGACCTCTAATAAACACCTTCTGATTAGGATCTCTAATCCCCTGTCAAAGCTCTTCGCTTTCCTTGAAAAAAGCAAATTTTACCTCTGCCTAGCACAAAAGTCACAGACCTAACTGTCTGGAATTTCGCAGGTTCAATCACCTCCAAAGAGGTTTCCAGCTCTCCAAATATCATGTATTTCTCATAAAAACTGAAAATGTTATACTCATTTCTGCTTTTGAGTGCAAGTCAATGGGAAAACGTAAAGTCCGAATAATTCAGATTTCCAAACCTCTCTTTGGATATGGACCCAAAGCAGGTTGGATTGGGTCTGAAGTGGTCTGAAGCGGGTTAGGGCTGAAGTGGATTGGGGGGTCTGTGTAGAGCCCTATATTCTTCAGGTTGTGAATGGCAAGTCTTGATTTGATTAACGATTAACGTAGCCTATCACGGCTAAATTTGCAAAGTCAGCCATGATAGGCTACGTTAATCGTCACGTAGCCTATCACGGATGACTTTAAAAAAAAAAAGCACGTACGCTAATGGCGGCCCCCATAGGGAGCCGCCATTTGCATTCCTTATTTGGTCCCTGTAGTCTACATAAAGATTTACGTAGACTACGGCGAAAATAAGGGCAACGCTATTTGCGTTGCCCTTATTTTCGCCGTAGTCTACGTAAATCTTTACGTAGACTACAGGGACCAAATAAGGAACATGAATGGCGGCTCCCTATGGGGGCCGCCATTAGCGTACGTGCTTTTTTTTTTTAAAGTCACCCGTGATAGGCTACGTGACGATTAACGTAGCCTATCACGGCTGACTTTGCAAATCTAGCCCTGATAGTCTACGTTAATCGTTACGTAGCCTATCACAGGGGCGTTTTTTGTTTTTGTTTTACTTTTCTTGTAATGGCGGCGGTGGCAGCCGGTCGAAAGACCAGCTGCCGCCCCTGCCCCTGACGAAGACCCGACAAACCGCCGGTCGGACCCGCCGCCGGGAGGGACATTCGGCAAAGGTAAGTCCCGTCCTGGGGGGGGGTGCGTGGGGCGGGGGGGGTGCGGAGAATTTCTCCCTGAAACTTGTTCGGGGGGCCGAACAAGTTGGCGCTCAGCCCCCCGAAGTTTCGGGGAGAAATTCTCCGCCATCCCTAGATAGCAGGGCCACCGGTTTAGCCCCACCAAATTTCACACTGCTCCTCCCACCCCCAACATCACTAGGTTTACCTAGGGATAAGAAATTTGTTTCAATTCATTTTTGATTTGTTTCAGTTCATTTTTCCCCATTTCACACCTTCCAGATTGAACACACACAGATGCAATCTGTTGTCAAAGCCCATACATTTCTGAGCTTGCAGTGTGATTCACAGATCCCTCCCCCACCCCCCCAAATATGTTTGACAGCATGTGTACATTTGAAAAAAAATGTGCATGAAAAAATGTGCACTCTTGGAAAAAATGTGCAAAAATGTACTTTAATCAATGGGAGAAGAATCTATATATTTCAAAGAGGTGCAACGCAGCAAGGCTCAGATGTTTCATAAGGCAATTGGGGATGTACAGATGGTGTAAAATCTGCTCCCTCTGTGTTTCATGGATTGACAGGTGGTTTTTGTTGTGTCATCCATTCACAGACAGAACCATTTTTTTTGTCACACAGAAAAATGTGCAAATAATTACACAAGAAGTTTCATAACCATTTACATAATTTACCTTGATACTTAACATTCTACGTATTGTCCCCCATTCCATTCAACTTTTCCTCAGCAGAAACTTGCATATTTTCCTATGAATAAATTTCCATAAATTTTGGGAAAGTTTTTTTAAAAAATCCAGAAGTCCATGGACTCCATGCAGACTGAGGGGGGGTCGCTCAGCAGCGGATTCTGCAACTCGGATTCTTAGAAATCTGCGCACATTTTAGTCTGTCTTGAATTTCTCCAGCATCCCTAAAGGCAATACAGGACCAGGAAAATGTGAAACATATTTGATGGTTCCAGACATTCCATCCTTCCATCTGGATTTGGGCTAGAAAGACCAAGGAAACACATATATGCAGGGAGGGTTGGCTGTAACAAGCACAATTTGTGATAACACACAACATCATTTCTGATCACAGGGCACATAAGAACATAAGAAGCGCTATGCTGGATAAGACCAAGGATCCATCTAGTCCAGCATTCCATTCACACAGAGGCCAACTGGCTGTCAACCAGGAACCCACAAGCAGGATGCAAGAGCATGGCTGTTGAGGCATTAGCTTAGCTTCCCATTTCCTGGCATTGTGGAGCGAGCCAACTTGATATAGCCTTAACTCTGGTTTTACATTGGCAGTTTCTTAAAATAATGGAATAAAGAGGGCCAGACTACACATTCTGGTAATCTTGTAAGTATAGCTGAGTCTGAGTTGTTGTTGTGGTTGTTGTTCTTCTTCTTGTTCTTCTTCTTGTTTTTCCTTGCCCCAACTTATCTGCATGTGGTCCCAATTTGGATTGAAACCAACATGCTCTTGGAGGGAAAGGTTAAATCTCCCACACCTCCCGCCCTGAAATTACACACACACTTACCCCTTGAGAGTCAATGGAGACTTTTTATCCCCCCCCCCCCGTGTGTTGAATTTCAGGGAAAACAACCAACGTGTGGGGGGTGGGAAAAATGTTTATTAATCCTTCCCTCCTGGAGCACACTGTTTGAGTGTGCTCCAGTTTGAAACAGGTCCAAACAGTTCCAGTTTGAAGCAGGTCTGCACACTGTTACACTGGAGTAAGTTATACTGGAGTAAAGAAAAAACAAATCAGGTTCAGCTACACCTCACCTACACTGCAGAACACTTAATTTGGCCCTGAGTGTTGTCCATATTATGAGCTTTTCACTGGCTGTGGTGTCAATTCCACACCTTTGCCATAGGGACCAGACTACTGGAGTTCTTAGAGGTACAGAGGGTGTGTGTGTATGTGTGTGTGTGACAGTGGTTAAAGCCTTTATCATTGAGATTGTGAGGAGCTCCATAGACCCAAGTCTCAACATTTTAGGGTGCAATCTGAACTAGATAGGTGGCTGCCTCCAAATTCGGAGGCAGATGCCTATCCAATGCAAGGCAGGAGAAGCACGGGGGCAGTAGTTCCCTCCATGCCTCTCCTGCCTTGCTGTTTTTCACTAGACAGCCATTTTCGGCTGGCTAGCAGTGGGGGGCCCGACTGGGAGAGGAAGCTGCCATACGACACATTGGATGTGTCATATGCAAGCTCTGCTCTCCCCACCCTGGAACACCCCTCAGAATGCCCCTTTTCATTTGCTCCACACTCCTCTTACAAGTGCGGAGGACGGGGCTTCTCTGCACTGCCTCCAAGGCAGCGTGGACATGGGGGGGGGGTCAGTTTTCCAGGAACCGACCTCAGAGCACAGGCTCTGAGGTCAGGTTCCAGAAAAGAGCATAGCCTATGGCCCTCTAGACAGCGTCTAGTGGCCATAGGCTTGCTCCCTCCATGTGGGAAACTTAGGTGGGAAAACCTAGGTGGTTTTCCCACACCGGTACAGGTTTTTCCCCCACCCCCATACAGATTCTGCATGGACACAGGGAGTAGGGGTGAGGCCATGAAGCCTATCCCACTCTTCTACTCATAGAGTTTTATAACACTTGAATGAGGCATTTGTACTGTGCCTTATATGGAAGATATCTTAATACAAGTGAGAGGTCTAAACTTCCTTTATTTATTTTTAATCTGGATTTCTTTTGTTCCTTGAGAAATATGTCATCTCTCATTTGTCAAAGTGGATATCACTCACAATGCCACCTAAAGTGATACAATATCAAAGTCATAGAACAGCTAGAAAGTTGGCTAAGGATATAAGGCTTTTTTCAAAGCAAAATGCTAAGACTGCTTCTTCTTTTTTTTAATGGGATATGCTACCAGCTTTTTTTATCCGTATAGGTACTGTATATTCCAATGCATTTTAGGCAGAAAGATTGTAGGTGAATTCATTCACTTTTTCCTCTTCCCATATCTTTTGTTGCAGCTAATAAAATAACTGAATTCATACCTGCTACCCAGAATTCCCAGGTGGTACCAAGAAGAACCTTTTATCCTAGTGAAATAGTCATTTCTCTTTAATAATCCATTTCTCCAGCTCTCAGTGCCACACTTCCTTATCAATCGGCTGCAGTTGGATAATTTAGGCTGAATGTTGGAAGCCATTTTCCATACACTTTGTAAAAGGGCAAAAACCTTAAGCAGTTTTGAAGTTTGCATTAATGATTTTATTTCCTCTTTCTTTTCTGTGGAAAAAACACACATACACATACACATTCTAAGCCAGAGTCCTTTGGGAGAAATTGATTTTTTAAGAAAATCAAAGAGGTAAACCAACCTTGATCAGTGTTTGATTATTTGCCCATTAAGTGCCCACAGAAAAACAAAACAAAACAAAAACCCTGCAATAGTAATTGTTGTAGTTCAGTTGATATTTTATCTAATTGTATTTTATTTACTGCCTTCACATATTGGGCACACTCAGCATTACTAGAAAAAAATGCTTAGATTGATTGGGGGTTTGTTTGTTTTTGGAAATGCAGTGCCCACTGGATATTGGAAAGCACTGGGGGGAAACCCTTCATAATAAGTACCGAAAGGTAGGGATGTACGAAAATCACTTACCTTTCGGGGATTATGCTGATGGTGCGGGGGGAGGCGTTCCGTCCCTCCCCCTGGAATCCTCACCGGGGGGGAGGCGCTCCGTTCCTCCCTCCCCTGGAATCCTGGCTGGCCGGCTGTGCTCCGCAGCGATTCTGTGGAGCCGCCGGCCAGCTCTGCCAGCAGCTGGACATCCGGCCGCTGGCTAGCAGGGACGCAAATGGCGGCGGCCGTAGCCACCGCTGTTTGCGTCCCTGCAGTCAGCCATGATAGGCTTTGTAAATGTTTATGTAGCCTATCACGGCTGATTAAAACAAACAAACAAAAATCGTGTACGCAAATGGCGGCGCCCATGGGCGCCGCCATTTGTGCTCCTTATTTTGGCACGTCTTAGTCTATGTAAACATTTACGTAGACTAAAACAGCGAAAATAAGGGGAATGCAAATATCGTAGCATCTACGCTATTTGTGTTCCCCTTATTTTCGCCGTCTTAGTCTACATAAACGTTTATGTAGACTAAGATGTGCCAAAATAAGTAATGCAAATGGCGGCACCCATGGGCACCACCATTTGTGTACGGGCGTTTTGTTTTTGTTTTTTTTAATCAGCCGTGATAGGCTATGTAAACATTTGCATAGCCTATCACAGCGTTTTTTTAAAATTTAGCCATGATAGGCTATGTAAACTTTTACGTAGCCTATCACGGTGTTTTTTTAAAACCTAGCCATGATAGGCTATGTAAATCTTTACGTAGCCCATCACTTTTTTTTTTTAAAAAAAAAAACCTGGAAATGGCGGCGGTGGCAGCTGGTCAGAAGACCAGCTGCCGCAGCCGCTGCCACAAGGAAGATCCACCCCAGGTAACAATCCTCATTATTACTGACAGTCCTCATTATCCAAACAATGAGATCTGCCACCACCATTTCCCCTCTAGTTTGGGCTTCTTCCTCATAGTCAAAGGTCTCCAGAGGAGCTGTCAGGCTCCAGAGGCCAACATACATTTCTAAAGGGCACTCTTGGGCATGTAGAATGCCTTGGGACATCCCCTTCCTCCACAAGTGGTTTTTACCTAGGAGGGATTATGGATGTTGTGGGTGCCTGACACAGGGGTGGAGTCCGACAGACTCCCCCCTGCTCAGCCTGCCAGACTGGGGTCTGTGGACCCCCCTGGCTACTCGTTGCATGATCCACTGGATGGCCCAGCCATAGCCGGGTGAGCTCCCTAAGCCACCTGGTCCCCTAGTGACCTGCCATTTTCTGTAGAAATGGTGTTTCATTATTTTGCAGAAAAGGTATTTTATTCAAATGATGGCCATAAAGAATGACCCATTCACACCTTTAATCTTGCGTAAATGGCAGTTTTACGGATGCCATTTGCATAGAAGACCTTTTATGCAGAATAACAAGCTGTCATCTTTAGGCAATATGGCAGCTCACTAGGGGGCCAGGCGGCTGCACTGAGCTCACCGGGTGCTCGCCAGGCCATCTAGGGGCCTGGGCAGTGGCAGCAGTTTGTTGAGCACCTAGCGAGTGCGGATGGGGTGAGTCCATCCATCCCTAGGACGGATGAGCCTTGGCTGCATTTGTTGCTGTTTTGCTTGCAGCTTTGTAAGGAGCATTCAGCAGAGGTGTTCACTGATTCTCATGCATGCATCCCCCGTCTATCCTGTGTATTTCTCAACAGCTCCAATCAGATTTTTAAGCATTTATTGATATGGTTCATGCAAAACTTTGGATCAAATGAACATGAATGTTTAACAACTGATAAGCCTGCATTCCTCAGAAAACGTGAAGTCATGAATGACACCAAGCATATCAGTCATAGACAGGGATGTACAGATTTCGTTTAATCCATTTTGTTTGTGTTTCTCTACTGTCAGGCATCATTCGTTCTCCTGTCCTCTCATTGACAGATTCAGAGTTCTGTGCCCCCTCCCCCCCACACACACACATTTTGGAAAAGTATACAAAATGTCTGCAGCATTTATGAAACTTTCACTGGCTCAAAATATTTTCCATATTTTTTTCTTAAATCAGCATATGAGCGAAGCACACAAAAGAAGCTGTGTGGGTTTTTTAAAAAAATTAAATAGTTCATATATGACCATATTTTCCACTAATTTCTCCACCTTGGTATGACTAAATTTAGTTTCATATCAACATACACCATTAGCGTATATACCATTAGTTCAGCATTAGTGTATATTCCATTAGTGGTATGCACACTGATGTACATTAGTTCAGCATTAGTGTATATACCATTAGTACATTACTTACCATTAGTTCAGCATATAAACAATGAACAAAGCACACAAATCACACAACAAAGCTGTTTTTTTTAATTAAATGGTGTATATATTACCATATTTTCCAGTAACTTGTGTACATTGGTACAACAATATTTGTGTACAGTTCCATACCATTAAAAAGCAAAGCAAAGCAAACCAAAACAACAACAACATGATCTTGTAGAATTCACATGACTTAGAAGATATGGGATCTATGGGTTGAATTCATAGAAATCTGAATTCATTTGAATCCATTTCGGATTTCTCTGACATCTGTAGTCATGTAAGACACCAACATATTTATCTCAACAGCCTGTTGCCTTCTCTCAAGTTCAAAGTTATGCTACAGTACCTTATGGCCGCGGTGGCTCAGTGGTTAATGGAGTGAGCTCCTGTCTTCAGTCCCAGCTCCTGCCAACCTAGCAGTTCGAAAGCAAGAAATTGCAAGTAGATAAATAGATACCACTTCGGCGGGAAAGGTAACAGCGTTCCATGCACCTCGGTGTTCGGTCATGCCGGCCACATGAACACGGAAGCGTCTTCGGACAGCGCTGGCTCTTTGGCTTAGAAATGGAGATGAGCACTACACCCTAGAGTCGGACACGACTAGTTGGGGACACCTTTACCTTTACCTTATCAGCACTTCTGGCCCACCTACAAAGCATATTTACACTCGGGCACAATTGTCTTTTGACCAATTTTCAGTTTAAAAAACACTACTCAGACCCACAACTTTATCACTGCTACTAAGGCAATAAGTAGTTATATGCTGCCTAGTTTGCTTTTGTCCTGCTGTTGCTTTATAGCACTTCCTTTTCTTTCCTTTTTTTCAGTTCACTTAAACAGCTGTTCCAGAAAAAAATTGATTATTCTTGTCATAGAAGATAGACTTGGTATTTAGCTCATACAAACATCCCAAATCCAATTATAAAGTGTTCTTTTTTTTTTCTGAACATCCAATGATAATTACTAGGCCAAGAAGAACTTCAGCTTCACAAAGATATCCCCCAGGCACTGAAATTGGGTGCCCTTTGGAGCTGCTTCAGGAATTTGTGTACTAATCCCAAAACAAACTGACCTGATATGCAGCTCCCAGATGAATGTGTGAATCAGAACTTAGTTATCCACCAGCTGTTGCACTTCCTGCATCATCTGACACATTTCTCAGGTTAAACAATGTATCAAAATGTGTTTTTAAAAACCTGTATTTTTACTAGGGATATAGGAAAGTCACTTACCTTTTTGAAGGGTGACATTCGCGGTCGGCGGGAGGTGCTCCGTCCCTTCCCCCAAAATTCTCTCCGGCCGGCTCCGCTCCACAGAGATTCCACAGAGCTGCCGACAAGGGCCACCAGCAGCCGGACATCTGGCCACTGGGCAGCCTGCAGGGGTGCAAATGGTGGCTGCCATAGCGGCCGCCATTTGCATCCCTGTATTTTGCTGTGATAGGCTACATAAATATTTACGTAGCCTATCACGGCAAAAAACAAAATAGAACAGCGGATGCAAATGGCAGTGGCTACGGCGGCCACCATTTGCGTTCCCTTTTTTTTGCCATTTTAGCCTACGTAAATATTTACATAGGCTATTATGGTGGGGGGGGGAAAGGAACGCAAATGGTGGCCACTACGCCATTTGCATTCGCCTTTTTTTTCCCGCCATAATAGCCTACATAAATATTTATGTAGGCTAAAATGGCAAAAAAAAAGAGAACACAAATGGCGGCCGCCATAGCCGCCACCATTTGCGTCCGCTGTGTGTGTGTTTTTGCCGTGATAGGCTACATAAATACCTACGTAGCCTATCATGGCCTCTGCAGGGATGCAAATGTGTTAGCCATGATAGGCTATGTAATTATTTACGTAGCCTATCACGGCTATAATGAGGAAGTGAATAGCGGCCGCAGACATGGCTACCATTCGCAAGTCAGCACGGATGGCAGCAGGTAAGTGCTCTGTTTCGTGCATCTTTTGTGGGGTGGGGGGGTGGGGGGCTTCATTCCGCCACAGATTTCAGGGGGCTGAATGCACTGGCATTCGGCCTCACCGAGATCCATGGTGGAATTCTCTAATATCCCTAATTTTTACCTCCAAAAAGTATATAAATAGGGATGTTGCAGGTGCCTGGCTGGGGCTTGAAGACTAGTGAGAAATCACAGCCTTGGCCCCTGGATGCCAGTGTGCAAATCCCCCCCCCCTTCCCCAGCTCAGTGCATACCAAGCCAGGCAAGTGTGCGGCCTCTTGCTTCCTCTCTGAGCTATCATTTTGTGGAGAAATGGTGGCTTGTCTTTGTTTGTAAACATCCATCTGCACAAATGGCAGCTGTAAATGGCCCATTTACAGAAGTTCACACACCACCATTTGCACAGATGGACATTTACAAACAAGGACGAGGAATCGGGCAGCCATGCACCACTCGCTGGGTACTCATGGGCTGCCCAGCTCAGTGCTCAGCAAACAGGGACAGGTGGCCATCGGGGGTCTGCTGTGCAGTGCGTGACCTGGACCCCGGTGAGTTTGCCCATCCCTATTCATAGATTAGGGATAGACTAATCAGTCTATATCCTGTCCATATCAGTGTCATCATACATTTTTCTAGGGATGTACGAAAGTCACTTACCTTGAACAAAATTTGAGTTGCAGTGGGGGGGAGGCACTCCATCCCTCCCCCCAAAATTCTGGCAGGGGGGAGGCACTCCGTCCCTCCCCCTGAAATTCTGGCTGGGGGGGAGGCGCTCCGTCCCTCCACCCCCGAATCCTGGCCGTTTGTGTCCCTGCAGTCAGCCGTGATAGGCTCTGTAAATGTTTACGTAAATGTTTACAAAAAACAAAAAAAACCTGTGTGTATGCAAATGGTGGCACCCATGGGTGCTGCCATTTGCATTCCTTATTTTGGCACGTGTAGTCTACGTAAACATTTATGTAGACTATGGTGAAAATAAGGGGAACACAAATAGCGTAGACGCTACGCTATTTGCATTCCCCTAGGGATGTACGAAAGTCACTTACCTGGTCTCGCAGCTTGCTTTGCGGTGGGGGGGAGGCGCTTTGCTTCTCCCCCTGAAGTTCAGGCCGGGGGGGAGGCTTCCCACCTCGCCCGGCCGAAATTCAGGCCGGGGGGGAGGCTTCCCACCTCGCCCGGCCGAAATTCAGGCCGGGGAGAAGCTCCCCGTCTCAGGCCGGGGAGAAGTGCAAATAGCATTGCCCTTATTTTTGCCGTAGTCTACGTAAATCTTTATGTAGACTACAGCGACCAAATAAGGAATGGGAATGGCGGCTCCCTATGGGGGCTGCCATTATCCGTACGCGCTTTTTTTTTTTTTTTTTAAGTCACCCGTGATAGGCTACGTGACGATTGACGTAGCCTATCACGGCTGACTTTGCAAATCTAGCCATGATAGGCTACGTTAATCGTCACGTAGCCTATCAGGGGGCGTTTTTTTTCTTTTATTGCAATGGCAGCGGCGGCAGCTGGTCGAAAGACCGGCTGCCGCTCCCGCCCTGCTCGAACACTCGCCGAACCGCCGGCCGGACCTGCCGCCGGGAGGGACATTCAGCGAAGGTAAGTCCCGTCCTGGGGGGGGGGCGGGGGGCGGGGGGGGCGGAGGATTTCTCCCTGAAACTTGTTCGTGGGGCCGAACACGTTGGCGCTCGACCCCCCAAAGTTTCGGGGAGAAATTCTCCGCCATCCCTAATGTGAGCCCTCAAACAGCAGTGGGGAAACTTGGAAATCACAAAGTTATGAGTTCTTTGAAGTCCTTTGCTTCCCCACCAATAATTTCACTGTGAAAGGGAACATCTTTTAGCAGTCCAAAACTAAACCACACAGTTCTTCCTGTCCATAGGCCTTTCCCCAGTCAAACTAACCTTTCCTTTCCAGAAGCAGTTTTGCTTTCCATCATTCAATTGGCAGGATCACTTCATGAACATTCTGTGACAGGCAATTTCTACTAGAGGCTTCTCCAATCACCACACTGTATCTCTTAGCAAGTACAATGAGAGAAAGTTTGAAGTCTTGGATTTGGCTTTAATTGCAAACAGTATTACTCATTATTTGTTCTCCTGGCCCTAAAGAGAACTATCTGATTTGACTGTAAATGCAATTACTTCTTCTTATCTGAGTTGTAGATTTAGCTGCTAGGATGTTTTGACACCTTTTAATTCCTTGCTTTAGATTGCAGGGATATAAAAATATCTCTGTAAAGTTGTTTATTTGTTTTTATTTACAGTCATCCTGGCATTTGCTCAATGGAATCTGCTTCCCAAAAGCACAGAGCAATGGCACATACCTTTATTCTCAGTATTTCTCTCTCTTGATTATACATAAGTGTTCCAACAAATAATTTTCTGGGATTTGAAGTGATTTTTGCAAACTGCTCCTCTCCCTTCTCTGCACCAAAACCCATTTCCCACCTTAAATAGATTGCTCTTTAGCCAACAGTATATTAAGCAGCCCAGTATGCAAAGCCAATGCAGAGTAACATGGCCAAAGTAAATCTCTGGGAGCACACAATTTACATCAGTTGTTAGTATTAATTTATGATCACACTTTTATTAAATCCATCTCAGCTTCCGAGAGGACTGTAAATTAATTCTGTGATTCGGGGATGCTCTAAAGTTAATACTGCACAGCACCCTATTAAAGCATTTGAACATCCCCCTGTCTGTGCAAGTGCTTTGTGATGCTGTGAAAGCTTCAGGAGTATGGCAGCTCTTTTTCCCATTACAATGGCAAGGCAGGTTCCTTCACTACAAAAGAAAATGCAGGTGCTAATTGGATATTTTCTGTTTAATTATCAGCTACTCTTTGATTATATTGTTAGACATGAACCCTAAAGAATGCTTAAGGGAACAAGTTCTTATTGCAACCTTCTCCCCCTTTTTTTTTGCAAAGTTACTTATCAGAACTACAGAATGAATAGACAATAAGTGAATGCAATTAAATAAAATGAAATCTAATAGACAAGAGCTAAAGCTCCTCTCAGAGTTTCAAGTACACTTTCACGTTTTGTGAAAGGCCCATCGAGTTTTTTATCATTCTTGATTCCCTGTTCAAAAATGCTGTTGAATACATTTAAAAAAACAACAACCCCCAAACAGGATGGCAATTTATACATAGTTGGCAGTGTGCACATTTTGTGTGTTTGTGTGTGTTTGTTAAACTGGACTAATTAAATTTCCTCTATTCTGAATAGTTGAACATTAGAACTAGTGCTGAGCATAATTCATGAATATTTTCACCATTGCTTATCAATAGTAGAGTACATGCTTTGCAGCCATAAGGACCCAGTTTTAACCCCTGACTGACATCTCCAGCTAAAAGAATCAGGTAGCTTGGGAAAGATGCCTGCCTAAAACCCTGGAGGACCACTGCTGGTCAAAGTAGTCAATACTGAGTTAGGAGGACAAATAGCATGTGACCTTGTGTAAGGCAGCTTCCTCTATTCCTGTCAAACATACCCTCACTTTTCAGTGGTTTTTCACAACATTTTTCACAAAGGGAGAGGTGATAGTAGGAAAAGGCAATGCATCCCAGTTGCTAAGGGAACAGGGCAGATGTTATTCTACCCCAAGACAGTTCCATATGGTTGATTAGTGGGGCCAGAACACGGATGGGAATGAGCATTCAGATGCAGAAAAGAATGCGCATCTCATTGAAAGTAACGGCATGGATGGGTGACATGCACATCTGAGTGTGGATGCTGTCCATCCACACTGCATTATATTCAATGGGATGCATATTTATTGATTGACAAAACAAAGGATGATGGAACTTGGAGCAACTAGATGTTAGACGGATGCTTTCTCACAGGGCCAAGTATCCTATCACATGAGCCTACCCAAACTTTGCAATCTTCCTCCAGATCCTACCACCATCTGAGGTTAGGGTGGGAGCTGGTGATAGGGGTGCGCAAATCAGCAAAACTTGAGCTCATTGAAGTTCTCCAAATTCTATCTCAAAGCTCATTACAACTTGAGTGCACATCAGATTGTGAGCTGTTGTTGTTGTTGTTTTGCATGAAAATCGGTGTGCATGTTCATGCATATTTTGCCAAATGTACAAATAACTTGCATGCACTTTTATAATGGATGCATTTGTCTTAGGGATGGACGAAAGTCACTTACCTGATCCCGAAGCTTGCTTCGCAATGGGGGGAGGCGCTCCGTCCCTCCCCCCGAAATTTATTTATTTATTTATTTATTTATTTATTTATTTATTTATTTATTTCATTTCTATACCACCCAATAGCCGAAGCTCTCTGGGCGGTTCACAAAAACTAACCAAAATTCTGGCCGGGTGGGAGTGCCCCGCCTTTCCAGCCATGAAAGTTCTTCTCCTGCCGGGATGCAAATGGCGGCGGCAGTAGCCGCCACTGTTTGCATCCCTGGCCTGCAGTCAGCTGTGATAGGTTACGTAAATCTTTACGTAGCCTATCACGGCTGACTTTGAAAAAAAAAAAGTGCGTACGTAAATGGCGGCACCCATGGGCACCACCATTTGCATTCCTTATTTTGGCACGGGTAGTCTACATAAATATTTACGTAGACTATGGCGAAAATAAGGGCAATGCTATTTGCGTTGCCCTTATTTTCGCCATAGTCTACATAAATATTTACGTAGACTACCCGTGCCAAAATAAGGAATGCAAATGGTGGCGCCCATGGGTGCCGCCATTTACGTACGCACTTTTTTCCCCCCAAAGTCAGCCATGATAGGCTACATAAAGATTTACGTAGCCTATCACGGTGTTTTTTTGAAAATCTAGCTGTGATAGACTATGTAAATCTTTACGTAGCCTATCAAATTTGTTGTTGTTGTTGTTTTTTACTTGGAAATGCTGGCGGCAGCAGCCGGTCAGTAGACCGGCCGCCGCCGAACCACCGCTGGGAGCCGCCACCACCAGGGACATTCGGCGAAGGTAAGTCCCATCCCGGGGGGGGCGGGGGGCGGACCGTTTCTCCACCAATTTAGGGGGGCCGAATGCGTTGGCATTCGGCCTCTCGGAGATTCATGGAGAAATTCTCTGACATCCCTAATTGTCTTCCATTGATTAGAGCATATTTGTACACACGTTCCCCTTCATGGATCACTGCCTTGTTATAGCCAAGGGGCTTGCGTAACTCAGTGAAGCCATAAGTTATGCCGTGCCCATGCAGGGCCACTCAAGACGGACAGGTCATGGTGGAGAGTTCTCACAAAATGTGGTCCACTGGAGAAGGAAATGGCAACCCACTCCAGTATTTTTGCCAAGAAAACCCCATGGAAAGTATCACAAGGCTAAAAGAGATGATGCTGGAAGATAAGCCCCTTAGGTCGGAAGGTGTCCAATATACTACTGGGGAAGAGCAGAGGGAATTTCCAAGTAGCGCCAGAAAGAGTGAAGCAGCTGGGCCAAAGCCGAAAGGACACTCAGCTGTGGATGTGTCTGATGGTGAAAAGAAAGTCTGATGCTGTAAAGAACAATATTGTTTAGGAACCTGGAATGTCAGATCAATGAATCAAGGTAAGCTGGAGGTGGTCAAACATGAGATGGCAAGACTGAACATCAACATCTTGGGAATCAGGGAACTAAAATGGACAGGCATGGGCGAATTTAATTCAGGTGACTATCATATCTACTACTGTGGGCAAGAATCCCTGAGAAGAAATGGAGTAGCACTCATAGTCAACAAAAGGGTGGGAAAAGCAATACTGGGGTACAATCTTAAAAACGATAGAATGATCTCAGTACGAATCCAAGGCAAACCATTCAACATCACAGTAATTCAAGTCTATGCCGCAACCACTGAGGCTGAAGAAGCTGAGGTTGATCGGTTCTACAAAGACCTACAACATCTTCTAGAACTAACACGAAAAAAAGACGTCCTCTTCATCATAGGGGATTGGAATGCTAAAGTAGGAAGTCAAGAAATCACCGGGATAACAGGCAAGCATGGCCTTGGTATACAAAATAAAGCAGGACAAAGGCTAATAGAGTTTTGCGAAGAGAACATGCTGAGCATAGCAAACATTCTTTTCCAACAGCACAAGAGGCAACTCTACACATGGACATCATCAGATGGTCAGTATCGAAATCAGATTGATTATGTACTTTGCAGCCAAAGATGGAGAAGCTCCATACAGCCAATAAAAACAAGACCTGGAGCTGAGTGTGGCTCAGATCATGAGCTGCTTCTTGCAAAATTTCAGCTTAAATTGAAGAATGTAGGGAAAACCACTAAACCATTCAGGTATGACCTAAATCATCTCCCTTATGAATATACAGTGGAGGTGAGGAATAGATTTCAGGGATTAGACCTGATAGAGTGCCTGAGGAACTATGGACAGAGGTCCATGACATTGTTCAGGAGGCAGCAACTAAATCCATCCTGAAGAAAAAGAAATGCAAGAAAGCCAAGTGGCTGTCTGATGAGGCTTTACAAGTTGCTGAGGAAAGAAGGGAAGCAAAAAGCAAGGGATAAAGGGGAAGATATATCCAACTGAATGCAGAGTTCCAGAGAATAGCAAGGAGAGACAAGAAGGCCTTCTTAAATGAACAATGCAAAGAAATCAAGGAAACCAATAGAGTGGGAAAGACTAGAGATCTCTCTAGGGATGGCAGAGAATTTCTCCCCGAATGTTCGGGGGGCTGAGCACCAATGCATTCAGCCCCTCGAAATCGGTGGTGAAATTCTCCGCCCCCACCGCCCAGCCCGGGATGGGACTTACCATAGCCAAATGTCCCTCCCGGCGGCGGGTCCCGGCGGCGGTTCGGCAGGCTTTCGGTGGGGGCGGGGGGACATAGAGTTGCCCTTATTTTTGCCGTAGTCTACATAAATCTTTACATAGACTACAGGGACCAAATAAGGAACGCAAATGGCAGCGCCCCATGGGGGCTGCCATTTGCATACGCGCTTTTTTTTTTTTCAAAGTCACCCGTGATAGGCTACATAATGATTAACGTAGCCTATCACGGCTGACTTTGCAAATCTTGCTGTGATAGGCTGCATAAATCGTTACGTAGCCTATCACGGGGTCTTTTTTTTTTTTACTTTCATAGTTCGTGGCGGGGGAGACAGGACGCTTCTCCCCGGCCTGAATTTTGGCCGGGCGAGGTGGGAAGCCTCCCCCCCAGCCTGAATTTCGGCCGGGCAAGGCAGGACAGCTCCCCCCCCTCACCTGAACTTCCGGGGGAGAAGTGAAGCGCCTCCCCCCCAATGCGAAGCAAGCTGCGAGACCAGGTAAGTGACTTTCGTACATCCCTAGATCTCTCCAAGAAAATCAGAGACCTCAAGGGGACGTTTTGTGCAAAGACGGGCATGATAAAGGACAAAGAAGGCAGGGACCTAACAGAAGCAGATGAGATTAAGAAGAGGTGGAAAGAAGACACAGAAGAGCTATACAGGAAAGATCTGAATTTCCCTGATAGCCCTGATAGTGCAGTCACTGAACTTGAGCCAGACATCCTAAAGAGTGAAATCAAGTGGGCCTTAGGAAGCACTACTAACAACAAAGGTAGCGGAGATGACAGTATTCCAGCTGAGCTATTTAAAATCCTAAAAGATGATGCTGTTAAAGTGCTGCACTCAATATGCCAACAAATTTGTAACACTCAGTAGTGGCCACAAGACTGGAAAAGTTCCGTTTACATTCCAATTCCAAAGAAGGGCAATACCAAAGAGTGTTCACTTCAAACTACCATACAATTGCACTCATTTCACATGCCGGCAAGGTTATGCTCAAAATCCTACAAGCTAGGCTTCAGCAGCATGTGAACTAGGGATGGCAGAGAATTCCGCCACGGATCTTGGTGAGAACAGCCTGCCACCCCCCCACACCCCGCAGATTCCCCCCCGGGACGAGACACACCTGGGGCGGATCTTCCGACCGGCTGCCGCCGCCGCCATTTCCACTCTTGTTCTTGTAAAAAAAAAAAAAATGTGATAGGCGATGTAAAGATTTACGTAGCCTATCATGGCTAGGTTTTAAAAAAACCACACGAGGTGATAGGCTACATAAATCTTTACGTAGCCTATCACAGCTGGGTGGGTTAAAAAAAAACACACCAAGTACGCAAATGGTGGCGGCTATGGCCGCCGCCGTTTGCATTCCTTATTTTTGCCCATCTTAGTCTACGTAAATATTGACGTACACTATGATGGCAAAAATAAAGGGGAACGCAAATAGTGTAGCGGGCGCTATTTGTGTCCCTCTTTGATTCCCCGTTTTAGCCTACGTAAATATTTACATAGGCTAAAATGGGGAATCAAAAAGGGACGCAAATAGCGCCCATTATGCTATTTGCGTTCCCCTTCATTTTCGCTGTCATAGTCTACGTAAATATTTACATAGATTAAGAGGGCAAAAATAAGGAACACAAATGGCAGTGGCCATAGCCTCCACCATTTGCGTACTTGGTGTTTTTTTTTTTCCCCACAGCCCTCCGTGGCCGGAAATCCAGCTGCGGATGGCTCTGGCCTGACTGGCCCTGGCCGGCTGCTCCACGGAGCTGCCGCGGAGCACATCCGGCTGCGGAGGATTCCAGGTGGGAGGAACCTGTCGAGGATTCTGGGGGGAGGGATGGAATGCCTCCCCCCCATAAACATAATCCGCGAACAGGTAAGTGACTTTCGTACATCCCTAAGTGAACCGAGAACTCCCGGAAGTACAAGCTGGGTTTCGAAGAGGCAGAGGAACTAGAGATCAAATTGCCAACATTCGCTGGATCATGGAGAATGCAAGAGAATTCCAGAAAAACGTCTATTTCTGCTCCATTGACTACGCTAAGGCCTTTGATTGTGTGGATCCCAACCAACTGTGGCAAATTCGTAAAGAGATGGGAGTACCAGACCACCTTATCTGTCTCCTGAGAAACCTGTACGAGGGTCAAGAAGCAACAGTAAGAACCAGACATGGAACAACCGATTGGTTCAAAGTTGGAAAAGGAGTACGACAAGGCTGCATATTGTCGCCCTGCTTATTTAACTTATAGGCAGAGTACATCATGAGAAACGCCGGGTTGGAAGAATTCACAGGTCAGAATTAAGATTGCCGAGAGAATTATCAACAACCTCAGATACGCAGACGATACCACCCTAATGGCAGAAAGCAAAGAGGATCTAAAGAACCTCTTGTTGAGGGTGAAAGTGGAGAGTGCAAAAGCTGGTTTGAAACTCAATATTAAAAAAACGAAGATCATGACATCTGACCCCATCACTTCCTGGCATATAGAAGGGGAAGAAATGGAAGCAGTGACTGATTTTATTTTCTTGGGCTCCAAGATCACCGCAAATGGTGACTGTAGCCATGAAACTAAAAGACACTTGCTCCTTGGGAGGAAAGCTATGGCAAACCTAGACAGCATAGTAAGAAGTAGGGATGGCGGAGAATTCCTCCATGGATCATGGTGAGGCCAAATGTAGGGATGCCAAAGAATTCTGCCACGGATCTCGGTGAGGACGAATGCCAGTACATTCGGCCCCCCAAACTCCGTGGCAGAACGGCCTGCCCCTCGCCCCCCTGCGGATCCCCCCTGGGACGAGACTTACCTGTGGCGGATCTTCCGACCGGCTGCCGCCGCCGCCATTTCCAGGCTTGTGTAAAAAATAATAATAAAAAAAGACGTGATAGGCTACATAAAGATTTACGTAGCCTATCATGGTTGGGTGGGTTTTTTTTAAAAAAAAACGTGTACGCAAATGGCGGCGGCTACGGCCACCACCATTTGCGTTCCTTCTTTTTACCGTCTTAATCTGCATAAATATTTACGTAGACTATGACGGCGAAAATCAAGGGGAACGCAAATAGCGTAGCGGGCGCTATTTGCGTCCCCTTTTGATTTGCCATTTTAGCCTACGTAAATATTTACGCAGGCTAAAACGGTGTATGAAAAAGGGACGCAAATAGCGCCTGCTACGCTATTTGCCTTCCTCTTTATTTTCGTCGTCATCGTCTACGTAAATATTTACGTATATTAAGACTGCCAAAAAGAAGGAACGGAAATGCGTACTTGGTTTGCGTACGCGGTTTTTGTTTTTTTACCCAGAGCCCTCCGTGGCCGGAAATCCAGCTGCGGACGGCTGGATTTCCATAGCTGGAAATCCAGCTGCAGATGGAAGGCCTGGCCAGCTGCTCCGCAGAGCTGCCGTGGAGCACAGCCGGTCATTCGAGGATTCCGGGGGGAGGAACGGAGAACCTCCCCCCCCATCGAGGATTCCGGGGTGAGCGACGGAACGCCCCCTCCCACCATCAACATAATTCACGAACAGGGAAGTCACTTTCGTACAGCCCTAGCTAAATGTCAGTGCATTCAGCCCCCCGAAATCCATGGCGGAACAAAGCCCCCGCCCCACCAACCTGTAAAAGGCACGTGGAACGAAGCCCCCCAACCCATGAAAGGCACGCAAAATGGAGCACTTACCTGCTGCCGTCCACGCTTACTTTTGAATGGTGGCCGCCCTGCGGCTACCATTCACTTCCTGATCATAGCCGTGATAGGCTATGTAAGTATCTACATAAGGCATTCGTAAGTATTTACGTAGCATATAATGGCAAGCAAAAACAAACAATGCGTACACAAATGGAGGCAGCTACTGCGGCTGCCATTTGCGTTCCCTATTTTTCGCCATTTCATCCTACGTAAATATGTATGTAGGCTATTAACGGCGGAAAAAAAGGGGAGCGCAAATAGCGTAGTGGGAGCTATTTGCATTCCCCCTTTTTTTTGCCATAATAGCCTATGCAAATATTTACATAAGATAAAACAGCAAAAAACAGGGAAGGCAAATGGCTGCTGCTGTAGCCGCTGCCATTTGCGTACGCTGGTTTTTTTGTGTTTTTTTGGCCTGCCATGATAGGCTACATAAATATTACGTAGCCTATCATGGCAGCCTTGCTGGATGCAAATGGCGGCCGTTATGGTGGCCGCCATTGGCATCCCCAGCAGCCCATCTGCGGCCAGGACTCCGGCTGCGGACAGCCCTGCTGGCTGCTCCGCGGAGCCGCCGCGGAGCAGAGCCAGCCGGGCAGGATTCCGGGGGGGGGAGATTGGAGCGCCTCCTCCCCATTGAGGATTCTAGGGGGAGGGACGGAGCACCTCCCCCCCCACCGTGAATCACATCCGTGAAAAGGTAAGTGACTTTCATACATCCCTAGTAAGAAGCAGAGACATCACCTTGCCGACAAATGTCCGTATAATGAAAGCTATCATTTTCCTAATAGCAATGTATGGCTGTGAGCGTTGGACTATAAGGAAGGCTGAGTGCCGAAAAATTGATGCTTTCAAACTGTGGTGCTGGAGAATACTCTTACGAGTCCCCTGGACTGCAAGGAGGTCCAATCAGTCAATCTTTAAGGAAATCAACCCTGAGTGCTCATTGGAAGGACAGATACTGAAGCTGAAGCTCAAATATTTTGGCCACCTAATGTGAAGAGAAAACTCTCTGGAAAAGACCCAGATGCTGGGAAAGATTGAAGGCAAAAGGAGAAGGGGACGGCAGAGGATGAGATGGCTAGATAGCATCACCGATGCAATGAACATGAACTTGAGCACACTCTGGGAGAGAGCAGAGGACAGGAAGTCCTGGTGTACTATGGTCCATGGGGTCATGAAGAGTCGGACACGACTTAATGACTTACTAAGGATGTACGAAAGTCACTTACACTTTCAAAGGCTGACATTCGCGGTGAGGGGGAAGAGCTCCGTCCCTCCCCCCGAAATTCTGGCTGGGGGGGGAGGCGCTCCGTCCCTCCCCCCCCCGAATCCTGGACAGCCGGCTCCGCAAATGGCGGCGGCCGTAGCCGCCACCTTTTGCGTCCCTGCAGTCAGCCATGATAGGCTATGTAAATGTTTATGTAGCCTATCACGGCTGATTTAAAAGAAAACACAACAACACGCTTACGCAAATGGCGGCGCCCATGGGTGCCGCCATTTGTGTTCCTTATTTTGACACGTCTTAGTCTACGTAAACATTTACATAGACTAAGACAGCAAAAATAAGGGGAACGCAAATAGCGTAGAATTTACGCAAATCGCGTAAAATTTGCGTACGTGCGGGGTTTTTTTCTTTTAAATCAGCTGTGATAGGCTACGTAAACATTTACAGAGTTTATCACGGTATTTTTAAAAAATCTAGCCATGATAGGCTACGTAAATCTTTACATAGCCTATCATTTTTTTGTTTTGTTTTTTTTTTTTACTGGAAATGGCGGCGGTGGCAGCCAGTCGGAAGCCGGTCGGAAGCCAGTCGCCGCCGCACCGCCACCGGAGCCGCCGCCGCCAGGAAGATTCGCCCAAGGTAAGTCCCGTCCAGGGGGGTGGCAGACTGTTCCACCACCGATTTTGGGGGGCTGAATGCGCTGGCATTTGGACTCCCCAAGATTCGTGGCGAAATTCTCTGACATCCCTATTAATGACTCGGGATGTCAGAGAATTTCGCCACGAATCTCGCTGGCATTCGGCCCCCCGAAATCGGTGGCAAAACAGTCTGCCCCCCCTGCCCCCCTGGGATAGGACTTACGTTGGGCCAATCTCCCTGGCGGTGGCGGCTGCGGCGGCGGCTTGGCGGTGGCGGCGGCAGCAGCTGGTCTTCTGACCAGCTGCCGCCGCCGCCATTTCCAAGTTTAAAAAAAAAAAACACGTGATAGGCTACGTAAAGATTTACGTAGCCTATCACGGCTAGATTTTTAAAAAATACCGTGATAGGCTACATAAATGTTTACGTAGCCTATCATGGCTGAGTGAAAAGAAAAAAAAAACCACGCGTACGCAAAAGGCGGCGTCCATGGGCGCCACCATTTGCGTTCCTTATTTTGGCACATCTAGTCTACGTAAACATTTACGTAGACTACGGCGAAAATAAGGGGAATGCAAATATACCACGCTATTTGCGGGTTGTTGTTTTTTTCACTCAGCCGTGATAGGCTACATAAACATTTACGTAGCCTATCACAGCTGACTGCAGGGATGGATACGTCGGTGGCTACAGCCGCCATTTGCAGTCCCGGCAGGACAGGATTCGTGGCAGGAGGGACGGGACACCTCCCCCCCGGCTAGAATTTCGGGGGGAGGGACGGAGAGCCTCCCCTCCACCACGAGTCAAATTTCATCACAGGTAAGTGACTTTCGTACATAATGACTGAACAACAACAACAATCTTTTCATACCAATTACTGAACAGAAGTGAGAGAATAATATTACATATGTATTTCTCTGAATAGGTCAATTGAAATTTGGTATGGCCCTTGGAATGGATTTTCTCCAGAGGCTTAATCCAGTCTGCAGGCTACTACTTGTCTACCCTTGAATTACAAGGATCCAGATGGGGTTGTCCTTCTACCATTTTTGATCATCCATTTAGCTACTGTATTTAGAAGGCTATTGGGTACATGGTTTGACTAAAATTTGAGGGTAGGGCTTGTGGATTTCATTACAGACCTTTAACCCACCAATCCCACCCTCAATAATTTGAATAGTATCCTGACCCAGTGTCTTGAGATGAGTGAACATTTCCTAAAATCATCCTAAACCATAATCATTTTCTTCAGTAGATGAATGCTGACATAACTAGTAGCCCTATTTTGAGGAGTCATACAAAATTGCACTACACAAGTTTCACTTCTAGGTTGTAAATAAATAGGTTATCAAGAAAACAAGTGGGAGTATAAACTCTTCTTTTATCTTTCACAACATTAGTTTTGTAGTATTTTGTTGTTGTTGAAGATTAATTCCTACTTGTTGATCAAATTCCTTGAAGATATTTGCACAAACTTTGATTTCATTCAGATCAGTTAATGTAATTGTTTAAAGGTCCCGAATCATGTGTTAGATTAATTTGTTAAAGCACTCATCAGATCCAGTCTGTTCTCTTAAAATTCACTCATCCAGTCATAAGGAATAGCCCCTACGTTAGGACAGTGAAAAATAATCAGAAGCAACACAATTCATGCTGATCAAAATGTTTAAAAGGTCATGAAAACTGGGGTGGGGGGGAACTGACAAATGATTTTGAACAGATTGACAAATTAGCTTAGTATCCCACAGGGAATTCCTTGATTAATAATCACTGAGTAAATAATTTGTGTGTTGAAGTTGGAAGTGATATTCCCATCAGTAGCAATCTTGAGATGAAAGCGTACATTAAGGCATAACCTTTATAGTCTCTGGAGATCCACATTGAATATAATCTCAGTTTTATTATGAGACCATTGACTGCTTAAGCCTCTAGAAGTGCAGAAGCATCGTCCTGGAAAGGGGGGGTTCCACATCTAGCCCAACCCTGAGACATACCATAGTTATTTTTCTGGAAACCTAAACTATCAGTCCCTCAAGTAGGAGCCTCCAAATCTTACTTTCATGAAATACAGTGCTAACTGTAATCTCAGGTATTACTCCCCCCCTCCCAGTGCATGGAGAATCTATTTACCAACCCATTTATTTACCACTGAAGACTAGAGGACATAAAATGGTGTGTTGGGAGGCAGACATCTCTTTCCGTGTCCCCCGAACCCCAGCATGGCTTGAGTGACAATCTGCACTAGAATTTTCTTTGGCTCATAGGTAAGGATGTGTAGCAGCCTCCTGAGATATTTCACTAGCCTTATCAAAACTATTTTTGCTTCCCTCAGAATTCCTCAGATATTTCATCCAATCAAGAATCTCAAGAATCTTGAGATTTCCCTCTAAGCAAAATTCAGTGGCAACACTATGGATGCCTGCATGATGTGTGTAGATGAAGTTGATCCAAGTGCCTCAAGCAAATGAGCCAAGCCAAACCTACTGATGGGGGTGAGAACCTCCCCTTCCTGAACTTGTCTGACCTGAGATTGAATTATTTCTTCCCTCCAAATATTATCCTCCATCAACATGATGAATCCTCATTTCCCCCAAGGGGAATATTATAGGAGTCAACTCAGTCTCATGCCACTCAATATCTTGCCTCCAGTGGTGGAGGTAGAGGTGGCTGAACCCCCCAACACCTGGTCAGGGATGTCCACCATGGTGAAATCTGGGCACTTAGAACTTACCAAATTTCCCTGGAGCCCTTGTGCATCTGTTGGATTTTGTAGGACATCTTTCTGGCTTTGCAAAAGGCAAGATATGCTAATGGCAGCTGCCATTAGCCTACTGTGGGGAAATTATGAGTGTAATTTGCATATTTTATGCCATCTGTGGCTGTAAAGCACTTAATTCTATGTAAATTGCAGCCATAAAGTGCTTGCTTCTACCTAAAATGTGGCTACAAAGTTCTTACAGACACAATTTATGTAGAAGTAAGCACTTTACAGCTACAAATGGGGTAAAATACACAAACTACACTCTTAATTTCCCCACAATAGTCTAATGGCAGCTGCCATTAGCGTACCTTGCCTTTTTTAAAGCTGGAAAGACACCCTGAGCAAAATCTAGAGGACACACAGGTAAGGGGGACTGGTCTGCTACAGACTCTGCAGGTCAGATTCTTGGGAATCTGGCTTCATTGGAGTCCGCAGCAAATTTCTCCAGCATCCCTATGTGGAAGTCCCTGTTAGGGCTGAGACAAGTATTGATGGGACTCTCTTGGGAGACCTTTAGGGTTTAAATGATGTGTGCTAAGATAACTCTTGGCTTATCTTCTCCATCCACCACTTTTTGTGGTGGCTGCCAGCTAACAACTGCCATTTTCCCCCCAAGAAACCTAACTAAGAATGGTGCTACATAGATTCCAGGAGAGAAAAAAAAAGGAGACCAAGAAGCCAGCATCCACCAGAAAGAGTACTGCTGCCATCAGTCAGGTCCTCTTTCACTCCTCTCCCTCTCAAATCTCCAAAATCTCTCCCAATTTTGCCACCTGAAAATGGGGCAGTGAAATTGGGGAGGGAGGATTTCTGATTTGCCTTAAGGAAGTTTCTCTTGGGAGGTGTACGATCAGTCCATTCGCTGAGTGCACCATTTGTGTCAGTAGTTCCACCAGGTTCTGATCCTGATTTCATCTTTATGAATAATTTCCACTGATGGTAGTTTCTCCCATAGACATGTTGTTCTGGATGTCCTGGACACTGATAGGTTCGGCTCATTTGATATTATCCCCCATTTTTTTTGTCTGTGTCTCGTGCTTTAGAGTTTACTATGCCTTAGTTCTTCTCCCCTCCCTCGCCCCAAACATTTAGGTTCTTCTCTTTTTATATCTGGTTCCATTCAGTACACTTTGCATTACATTTGAGTTATTATAATTTATAATATTATTATTAATGTATTTATTTGCTCTTTTGAAATCTCCTCTGTTTTGTGTGTATGCAGGCAGGCAGGCAGGCAGGCAGTTTGATCGAATGGGCTTTTCCCCCTTATTATTTGGAAGCATGTTGTTATTGTTGTTGCTGTTGTTGTTGTTCCCAATCTGTTTTGGTTCCACTTGTTCCTAGTTTAATTCAGTACATTTTGCATTACTATTATGACACTGCATTTTATATATTGTGTGGGGAGGGATGAGTGAAGAGTCCCAAAAGTAAAGATCAGTCCTCACTGAGTGAGTGAGCTATTGTCTTTCTCTGGTCTGCTCTCTCTCTCTCTCTCTCTCCCTCTCTCTCTCTCTCTGTGTGTGTGTTAGTGAGAGAGATTCTGCACTCCCATTCCAAATAAACAAGTGATCCTTCTTTGTCATCATCAGTGAATGAAAATTGCACTAGCTTGGAGATCTGTGTTTTTATGCATTTATATGTAATGTTTTACCTGAGATGATTTGTATACCCCTACACATTTAAAAGATATTTAACAAAACATTTTTTCTGAACATTAAACACTCGGGTGTCCTGCATTTTTTTTTTTCTTTCTGTGCTGTGTTACCTGCCGTAGCAGCCAATTTTTTGGTGCTGTGCATTTTCCTCAAAATTCCAAATGTGCCTACAAGCCCACAAAGGTTGCCTACCCCAGCTCTAGTAGAAAGCCCTGGAGGTATTTGCTTGGTCTGTTTATAGTAATAGCAAATGAAACAACATTTCAGTAAGTGAATGGACAGAATGGACTTCACATACACAGACAATCCAATGAATATATACATGACAGTACTGTGCTAATAGAAATATATGGCTAACGGCTTAATCCCATTAAATCAGATCAACTCCAGAAGTACAACAGTTTCAACAAAACATATTCTGGGATAGGATTCCTCATGTATGAACTCCAAAGCTTTTCACAGAAATTATGAACCAAGGAGCAGAAGGAAGACATTCATGAATGCCTGACCCATACCCAAACTGTTCTACCTTCTGTTTCGTCATTCTAACTGGCCAGACGTGAGCAAGTCACTTTGTACCAATGATTAAATGCTATATATCAGGGGTGAATAGAAGGTAGCTCTCCAGATATTTCTGACTCAGTGACCAGAAGCCCTCGCCATCAAGGACACTGGTCAAGAATTCTGGGAGCTGAAGTCCCAAACATCTGGAGATCTCCTTTCTGCGCACCCCTATATACATCAAAGAAAGTCAAACATTTCATAGTAATTCCTGTGTCTGTGAATTCCTTATCAGACATCTCCTGGAAAGGAGTGATAAATTCCAGACTAAGACCCAGCAAACTGTTGCAGCAAAAAACAAACAACAAAACAACAACAAAAACCTCCATGAATCCTCTGACACATTAGACACTAATGAAGTTGCAATGAGCCAATGCCACGTTAAGCCCTTTAGTCTTCAAGGTGCCACAGAAGTGTGTGTCTTTCTGTCAAAGAGTGAGTCTCTCCAGCCCTGCTGGTGAGCTGTGACAAGATCATAGCTTATGGCAGTAAAGTTAATATATCCATATGTGTGCAGCCTCAACCTTGGGGAGTCTCACCACTCCACAATTTTTATTCTCAACCATCCTTCAGGTTCTTGTGCAATAGCAGCCTTCTTTGCAGAAGAGGTATAAAGGATTTCCCGTAGAGTCAATCAGCATTACAACTTTATTTGGCAACGGGGATATACCTACAGACTGACAAAATGCTCCTTTTCCCTTGGAACAAATTGCATTTTATGTGCTTTGGGTTTTTGCCACAGAAGCATAAAGAGTTTAGACACAAATATTATCCCAGTCACATTTGTACTATAAAAAAAAACAACACCCCAACAACGCTCACGTCCTTTTCATTTAGGAGGCATTCTGGTTGTGATTGCTACCCATTTAAGTCAACAGAACTTTTTACCATGGGCTTCAACTGAATCTGGGTTACTTGTAAATTTCACTGAGTTCATTTAGGACTACACAAGAGAAAGCAGTGGAGGCTGGTAGCTCTGATTTTAGTGAGGCTGTGATTCCATTCTGGGTTTTAGTCAGAACCAGCCAGAACTTTAAAGCAGCTATACAAGGTGCTGAACCCATTTTGGAGCTAGGATTCAGCACATTGGATGGCTCATTTAGAGCTCTGTCTGGTTCTGACTAAAACCCAGAATTTATTTATAGCCCCACTGACATAAGAGTCACCAGCCTCTACTGAGAGAAAGTGTGTTTCTAGCACATATGCATGTTAATTGGTAGCCTCCTGAAAGCAGAAGATAGTGATTGATTACTTAGGATCTATGGCTTGGTCTGAAGGCACCTAATACATCAGCCTTACTATAGGCAAGCAAGTCTGAGTTTGACCATTGCCTTATGGAAGACTACCTGGAAACCCCATGCACATCACCTTGAGCTCCCTGAAGGAAAGTATTTCCCACTCTTCTTTCATAAAGCTCAGAGTGGCCTAGGGCCACCTCCACCCCCAGCCCAGCCCAGCGTAGCTTTAGGAGGGCTGGATAAATCAAGTTCTGCTTCTCTCAGTTTCTCATTGTTCCAATCATAGTTTGTTAAAGTGTACATGAACATTTGTATGAATTTTGGACGCATTCTCCCAATACACACAACTTTGCCTTATATTTATTTCTTCATTTAATTTCTGTCTTGCCTTTCCACCAAAAAACTAGGGATGTATGAAACACCTACGATTCTCTGCGCTGGGCAATCCGCAGTGGGGGGGAGGCACTCCGTCCCTTCCCCCAGAATCCTCCCCAGCCAGCTCTGCTCCATGGTGACTCTGTGGAGCAGCCGGCTGGGGCTACCCGCAGCCGAATATCTGGCCACTGGGCTGCACAGGGACGCAAATGGCGGCCGCCATAGCCGCCGCCATTTGCGTCCATGTCTTCAGCCATGATAGGCTACATGAATATACATGTAGCCTATCACGGCTAAAGACATGGATGCAAATGGCGGCGGCTATGGCGGCCGCCATTTGCATTCCTTCCTATTGCCCTGATAGGCTACATATATATTTATGTAGCCTACCACGGCAAAAGACAGGGGCACAAATGGCAGCCGCTACGCCATTTGCACCCGTCTTTTGCCGTGGTAGGCTACGTAAATATATATGTAGCCTATCACGGCTAAAGACACAGATGCAAATGGTGGTGGCTACGCCATTTGCGTCCCTGCCCTGAGCTGTGATAGGCCACGTAGATACTTACGTAGCCTATCACGGCTTGCCAGGGATGCAAATGGCGGCCGCCATAGCTGCCGCCATTTGCGGCCGCAGCCCGGCAGCGTCTGGAGCTGTCGCCACCAGAGCCGCAGCCAGGTAGGCTCTGTTTCGCGGGGCTTTTGCAGGGTGGAGGGGTGGGTTGCTCCATTCCGTCATGGATTCCGGGGGGCTGAATTCACTGGAATTCGGCTTCCCTGGGATCTGTGGTGGAATTCTCTAACATCCCTACAAAAAACTGGTACTCAAGGGAACTATCAACAAAGTCCAGGTTAAAAACAAAATCGAATTAAAACATATCATACAATAAATAAATGAAAAACACAATAAAAGAAATGAACAATGCCAACATTAAAAATGAAAAATGGCAATCGGCAGGATGTGCCCATAGACTTATATGCAATCTAGAGCTGTGAATCTTGCATATAAGCCTATGGACACATCCTGCTGATAGACTTTTTTTTTTTTTTAAGAAAAAGACATGGCAATCAGCAGGGACAGGGAGGAGGCGAACGGCTCTGGCTGCAGGAGGGAAGATAAGCGGCCCCCAAGCCAGTCCACCCCCCCCCCAGAATCCTCACAGAGTGGAGCTGCTCTGGAGGATTCTGGGGGGAGGAACGGATTGCCCCCCCACAGATTCCCCACTGGAACAGATGGTGGGGAGTCCATACACCCCTACTGGCCACCAAGAAGGCCCTCTCTCATGTTTCTGCCAAATGTGACTCTTATGGTGGTGGAACCATGAGACGGCCTCCCCTGAAGATCTTAAAACCTGGGCAGGTTCATATGGGATCAGGCAGTGTAGTTCAAAGCCAGATAGGGCTTTATATATCATAAGCAGCACTTTAAACTGGGCCCAGAAACAGACCAGTAACCAGTGAAGCTGTTGTAGCAAGGGAGTTAAGTGTTCCCTGTAACTGGCCCTGGTCAACAGTAGGGATGTCGGAGAATTTCTCCACAAATCTCTGGGAGGCCGAATGCCAACGCATTCGGCCCCCCAAAATTGGTGGGGAAATTCTCCGCCCCCCGCCCCCCCCAGGATGGGACTTACCTTGTGCGAATGTCCCTCTCAGCGGCGGGTCCCGGCGGCGGTTCGGCGGTGGTTCGGTGGTGGCGGCGGCGGGTCTTCCGACCACCTGCCGCCGCCGCCATTTCCAAGTAAAGTAACAACAAAAACAAAAACGTGATAGGCTACGTAAAGATTTACGTAGCCTATCACGGCTAGATTTTCAAAGTCAGCTGTGATAGGCTACGTAAATCTTTACGTAGCCTATCACGGCTGACTTTGAAAAAAAAAAGCGCGTACGCAAATGGCGGCGCCCATGGGTGCCGCCATTTACGTTCCTTATTTGGGCACAGGTAGTCTACGTAAAGATTTACGTAGACTACGGAGAAAATAAGGGCAATGCAAATAGCCCTTATTTATAGCATTGCCCTTATTTTCGCCGTAGTCTACGTAAATCTTTACATAGACTACCCATGCCCAAATAAGGAACACAAATGGCGGTGCCCATGGGCTCCGCCATTTGCGTACGCACTTTTTTTTTCTTCAAAGTCAGCCGTGATAGGCTACGTAAAGATTTACATAGCCTATCACGGCTGACTTTGAAAATCTAGCCGTGATAGTCTACGTAAATCTTTACGTAGCCTATCACGTTTTGTTTTGTTTTTACATAACTTTTTCTTTCGTGGCCGGAAAGGCGGGGCGCTCCCCCCCAGCCGGAATTTCAGTGGGGAGGGACGGGGTGCCTCCCCACCCACCAAGAATTTTGGGGGGAGAAACGGAGTGCCTCCCCCCCTGAAAACAGCTGTGGGACCAGGTAAGGGACTTTCGTCCATCTCTAATCAACAGTCTGGCTGCAGCATTCTGGGTTAGCTGAAGTGTCCAGATTTCAAACATAGCCCCAAGTAGAGTGCATTGAAGTAGACCAAAGAGAATATAACTAAGAGAATATAACCTTATCATAATCAGATCAGACATCTCTAGGATTAGCGAAGTTGATGCACTAGCCTCAGCTGTGCGAACACACTTCAGGCCACCGCTAAAACCTGAGCATCCAGGTTCAGTGCTGGATCCAGGAGTACACTCAAACTGCAAGCTTGAGTTTTTGGAGGGAGTGTAACCCCACCCTTTGCAGGTTGAATTCCAGTTCCCTGATCTGCCTTTCAACTAACCGGGAGCACCTCTTGTCTGGGTGGTTTGTTCATCCAGTCCATTACCAACAACAGACAGTAATTCAGACTAGCCTAGAACAGCTCCATTGGATTTAGATGGAAAGGAGAGATGAGAGTTGGGTGTCATTAGCATACTGGTGGAACTCAAGCCCCAAACCCTGTACAACCTCTCCCAGCAGTATCATGTATATGTTAAATAGCATGGCTCAACAAGATGGAAGCATGAGGGACAATATAGGCCAACAGCTGTGGAATTGGACAGGAGTCCTCCAGCACCACCTTCTAAAATCGCCCATCCAAGAAGGCCAGGAGTGTTAGTAGATTGCTCAGTGGGAGAGCAGACACTGTAGGCTCCTGAGATCATTGACGACCATGGAAATAGTCACTTTCAGAAAAACTTGTCTAAGCAAAACAGGATAAGGGTGGGAAAAAATGACAGCAAAGTGATCTGGCCTAATCGCCCTGCAGGTCATTTACACAAGGTCAGCTCTGGCAATAGCAATTTAATAAAAAACTGCAATTATTCAGTACCCCTAGGACAGGGAAAATGCTAATATAATTATGCATGTGCATGCCAGCCCCAAAATGATCTCCCAAAGGTGTGACCAAATCAATGCCCAGTGCAATACCAGGAATTTCTCAACATAACTGCCTATTTCAAATCATTTTCCTCCTCCTCCTCCTCCTCCTCCTCCTCCTCCTCCTCCTCCTCCTCCTCCTCTTCTTCTTCTTCTTCTTCTTCTTCTTCAGCATATGATATATGTGTATGTTTCTGGCAATAAGTTCTTCAAACCCTGTTGTTTTAGCTGGAAATGGCTATTGAGGTCACCTGGGAGCTATTCCCTCACCTCCGTGTGTTTTTGTAATGGCATGTATGACATCATTTGTGTTTTTGAAGCCATTGTTGAAACAGTATAAAACCCCAGGGCTTCAAGTCCTCTGTGTTCCTTACCTCCCAAAGGCAAGGTCCATGCGCCATGCTGCTGACATTACTAGATCCCTGGCCACACTATATTAGGTCCCTTTTGCTGAAATCATCAGATGGCATGCTGGTTTACCCAACTGGATCCATGTGTGGATCCAACTGGACCAATACCATCCTGGTTGGACCAGTACTATCTTGGAACCATGTGACTGAAATAACCTTGGACTCCTTTCCTACCCACTAGTGTCAGGACAGGAGTCCAACTGCTTTTCAAAGCATGACAAAACCTGGAGTTGCATTGCTCTCAGTCAAGCTCAGATGGCAATGGTAAGAGGCACAGTACACCATCATTCAGACACTCCACCACATTTTGCCTAGACCCAGCAGAGCCTGTCCACACCAGGTTTTGCCTTAACACAGGCAGAGACCAATGCAACCCTTGTAAACTGGACCTATTTTTCCTTCATCCACTGAGACTCAAGAATTTCAGTGTCCCCCCAAACTGCAGCTTAAGAAATGGATCACTTGGACCCAATGAGAGGTATTTCTGCAATTCTATCCTATTTTCAGGAGGATTTTGTACAAATTGTAGCCTCCTGCTCTGAACCCCCTTATCTACTGTATGTAGGGATGTTGGAGAAATCCACAGTGGGACCAAATGAGTTCAACGCAAATGGAAGCGGCCCATGTGCGCCGCCATTTGCGTTCCTTATTTTGGCAGGTCTAGTCTACGTAAACATTTACGTAGACTATGGCGAAAATAAGGGCAACGCAAATAGCGTGCCCTTATTTTCGCTGTAGTCTACGTAAATCTTTACGTAGACTAGACGTGCCAAAATAAGGAACGCAAATGGAAGCGCCCATGGGCCGCCGCCATTTGCGTACGTGCTTTTTTTTTTTTTCAAAGTCACCTGTGATAGGCTACGTGACGATTTACGTAGCCTATCATGGCTGATTTTGGAAATCTAGCCGTGATAGGCTACGTAAATCATTATGTAGCCTATCATGGGTGTTGTTTTTTTTTTCACTTTAGTTTTTTTTTTTTGCAATGGCGGCGGCGGCAGCCAGTCGGGAGACCAGCCGCCGCCCCCGCCCACGACGAAACGCTGCCGAAACGCCGCCGGGACCCACTGCCGAGAGGGACATTCGCCGAAGGTAAGTCCCATCCCGGGGGGGGGCGGCGGAGAATTTCCCAACCAACTTCGGGGGACCGAATGCATCGGCGCTCGGCCTCCCGAAGATTCGGGGAGAAATTCTCCGCCATCCCTACATCCCTAACTGTATGTGTGTGTATAAATTCAGTCTAATTTTGGACAATATTTGGTCAAAGTCCCAGATGCTTCTGTGCAGCTTGCCCCCTGGCTATTCAGTGGTAAGGACTGCAGCTGAGATTTTTTCCCTTGTTTGTCCATCACTGTGATCAAGCCAGGTTCCTTGAAGCAACTGTTTGGATGCACAGTGGCTGGTAGTTTCATCACAAAAAGGAGCAAACAAGATTGGAGCCTTGGAAATTAGAGTGAATGTGTCCTTAGACATAGGTAACTTCCTTCCCCCAGTCCCTTTCATGACTGTGACTGTGAATCAGGATCAGCCTGATAGCACTGCCACATGTCGAGCAAAGGGCTGGATGTGCTCAATCTCGCTGATCTCGGAAGCTAAGCAGGGTCAGCCCTGGTTAGCACTTGGATGGGAGACTGTCTGGGAATCAGGCTTCCTGCATTGAGCAGGGGTGGGCTCGATGGTCTTCTAGGCCCTTTCCAACCCTATGGTTCTATGATTCTATGTTAGGACAAGTCCATCCCAAAACTTTCTTTCTCTCTTCCAGTAGTTTTAGGGACTCCAGGTTATTTAATTCTCACCTTTTCACCACTGTGGTACCACGGAATCTAGCCCAGATAAACCCGGACTATCCATGCATGCCAACAGCCTAGCTCACATACCATAGTCCTGAGTTTAGCCACTGATGTACGGATTCTATAAAGTCAAGTCCTCCTGTGTTTCCTGGATTATCAGGCCCATTTCTTTCCATTGTGCACTAATCAATGGAATCACTTGTGTATGTTTTTTTTTTTTAGTTTCTGAATTCGTGCAAATTTGCACTTGCAGGAATGTGAAAATCCCATGAAAATGCACAAATTATCCCCCAAATGTGCATTTTCACACTTTACCCTATGGGGGAAATCTACATTTTCAGTCATTTGTTTGTTTGTTTTTTGGTTCTGCATTTTTCTATTACTAAATTTGTGCAAAATTTTGGAAAGTTACAGTAGGAGAACAGTCCCCAGGTGTGTGGAATCCACCTCACTGGGGAAAAAGCTGGACCACTGCAGAATCTGGAGGTCAGATCCATTAAAATCCAAATCCATTTGATTCTGTCACAGATTTCTCTGACATACCTAGAGGGAACTAAGCTAATATCCCCATGCATTTTGCAGATGTTTGGCACTGTATATGTTTTGCTTATTTTGATTTCTAAATGCTCTGCCAAATTAATTTCCCTGATTAATAAGTATACATTCATTAATAAATTCCCCTGCTATCGAAGAAGTGTGTGTGTGTGTGTGTGTGTGTGTGCATGCGTGTGTGTGTGTGTGTGTGATTGGATCCTCTCTTGCCAGATACCCTATTGCCAAAGTTAAAAAGTTCACTTAATGAATGCATATCTTGAGAAGAGGAGCATCTTTGGTAACAGAAGCCACTATAGAACAGTGCCTCCCAGTCCCATTTCAGACAGATGCCTCAGTATGATACCATTGTGGAGCTGAAAAAAAAGTGCAGAAAAGAGCAACTAAAATGATCAAGCAGCTGGAGCAACTCCCCTATGTGAGAAGGTTATAGCATCTGGGATTGTTTCACTTGGAAAAAAGGGGGGTCAGGGGAGAAATGACAGAGGTCTACACAATTATGCATGGTATGGGTAATGTGGATAGGGAGACATTTTTCTCCCTCTCTCATAATACTATATCCCATGAAGCTGAGTAGTGGGCGCTTCAAGACAGATAAAAGGAAGGATTTCTTCACACAGCACAGAGTCAAACTATGGAATTTGCTACCACAAGATGTGGTGATGGCCACCACTTTGGTTGGCTTTAAGACAAATTCATGGAGGGGAAGGCTATCAATGGCTACTAGTCCTGATGGCTCTATGCTACCACCAGCATCAGAGGCAGTATGCCCATGTTGCTGGGTAACATGGGTGGGAGGGTGCTGTTGCACTCTTGTTCTGCTTGTGGGTTTCCTGGCAACAGCTCATTGGCCACTGTGTGAACAGAATGTTCTATTAGATGGACCCCTGGTCTGATCCAGCATGGCTCTTCTTATGTCCTTATGGTATTGAATGTCCCTGAGAGAGGTCCAGTAGAATGAATAAGGTCATACTGCACCTGTCCATTTCCCAGAACAGATCATCCACAAAGGTGAAAGGAGTCTCTCTCTCTTATAACCAGGCCTGAAGCTAAATTGAAATGGATCTAGATAATCCACCTCATCCAGAAACCCATGGAGCTGAGAAGCCACCACATGATAACCCACTTTGCACAAGAATGGAATTGTCCGATATTATGGGGTTCAGGGAATGCTTAAAAACAAACAAACACAGAAGTCTAACCACTACCTATTTTGTGGTAAGAATTGTACCATGTTGTGAAGAGGCATTCACAACTGCCCTTTCCCAATCAGCCAGTCTTCACCTGGCAGCTTTTCTAAGGGTGAGGGTCCAGCACAGAAACAGTAGGCCTTACCTCCTGTCCACATCCTCAAGATGTACACCTTGAAAAGTATCCATTATATCAGAAAAGAAAAGAAAAAGGAAAAAAAGTTGCTGCTGCTGTGTGAAATAACTCAGGATGTCAGAGAATTCCGCCACAGATCTTGGTGAGGCTGAATGCCAGTGCATTTGGCCCCCTGAAATCCATGACGGAATGAAGCCCATGTTCCCCCCATGAAAGGCGCACGAAATGGAGCACTTACCTGCTGCCGTCCGCACTGAGATGCTCATAGCTGTGATAGGCTACGTAAATAATTACGTAGCCTATCACAGCTAACACAGGGACACCATTTGCGTCCCCACGGAGGCCATGATAGGCTACGTAAGTATTTATGTAGCCTATCCCGGCAAGCTAAAAAAAAAAACAGCATACGCAAATGGCGGCGGCTATGGCGGCCGCCATTTGCGTTCCTTTTTTTGGCTGTTTTAGCCTACGTAAATATTTACGTAAGCTATTACGGTGAAAAAAAGGGGCATGCAAATAGCGTAGTGGGCCCACTACACTATTTGCGTTCCCCCCTCTTTTTTTTTTTGCCGTAATAGCTTACGTAAATATTTACGTAGGCTAAAACAGCCAAAAAAAGGGAACACAAATGGCGGCTGCTGTAGCCACCACCATTTGCATATGTTGTTATGTTTTTTTTGGCTGCGGGCTGGCGGCTCCACAGAATCTCCATGGAGCAGAGCCGGCTGGGTTAGGATTTCAGGGGGAGGTGCAGAGCTCCTCCCCCCCCCCACCGCGAATCACCCTGTCGAAAAGGTAAGTGACTTTCGTACATCCCTAGAAATAACTAGCTTCTGCCCCCGCCAACAGGTACT
The DNA here is from genome assembly GCF_057233095.1 of Heloderma suspectum. Lineage (NCBI taxonomy): Eukaryota > Metazoa > Chordata > Lepidosauria > Squamata > Helodermatidae > Heloderma > Heloderma suspectum. Next base: position 31,687,292 of record NC_139465.1, read on the forward strand.
TAAGGCGGGGCTGCCAGAGGCTGCTCGGGAAGGAGCCTGGGGGAAGGAGCCAGCAGCTGCACCACGTGATCCTGGGCCTGCTTCTGCCCCCGCCAACAGGTACTTAAGGTGGGCTGCCAGAGGCAGCGGTGCCTCGGCGTAGCGCCAATAGGGATGTACGAAAGGGACTTACCTTGTCCCGCAGCTTTTTTCGCGGTGGGGGGAAGGCGCTCCGCTTCTCCCCCCGAAGTTCATGTGAGGGGGGGAGGCTTCCCGCCTCGCCCGGCCGAAATTCAGGCCAGGCAGGAGGTGCCCCATCCCTCCCCTGCGAAAGTCAGGCCGGGTAGAAGCGCCCCATCTACCCGGCCGCGAAAAAAAAAAACACCACCCCCGTGATAGGCTACGTAACGATTAACGTAGCCTATCATGGTTAGATTTGCAAAGTCAGCCGTGATAGGCTACGTTAATCATCACGTAGCCTATCATGGGTGACTTTGGGGGGGGGGAAAAGCGCGTACGCAAATGGCGGCCCCCATAGGGAGCTGCCATTTGCATTCCTTATTTGGTCCCTGTAGTCTACGTAAAGATTTACGTAGACTACGGCAAAAATAGGGTCAACGCCGGGACCCGCTGCCGGGAGGGACATTCATGAAAGGTAAGTCCCATCTCGGGGGGGTGGCAGGGGGGTGGTTGGGTGGTGGTGGAGAATTTCACTGCCGATTTCTGGGGGCCGAATACGTTGGCGCTCAGCCCCCCGAAGTTTCAGGGAGAAATTCTCCCCCATCCCTAAGAGCCAAGTGCGACGCTAAGTGTGCACTTAGTGTCGCACTTGGAGTCGCGTAGAACGGGACGTGAAGACCTACCCACCTGCCTCTCCAGAGACACTAGCAGCCACAGATACCAGCAGCAAATAGCAGTAGCAGAGGGCAGCAGCTTTAAAGACAAGGGGAAAGGGGCAAACGTGGCCTTTATCTGCTCTTCTTAGCTGTTGTTCGCTTTTATCTCTTTTATCTCTTTTATTTATCTTTTATATTCTTTTATACTGTTGAACATTTTATACCCCAACATTTTAATATGTGCCTTGGAGGACTATTGGGCAACTCAGGGGGTTGGGGAGGTGCCACCATAACTGTGGTCACGGGCAGGGGGAGGTATGGCATTGGGGGATTAACAGGCCAGCTGAGGAGAAGAGGGGTGAGACACCTTATAGCTGTCCCCTCTTCTGGTTCTTCCCCCAACCTGATGGTTCCTGGCAGCCTTACCAGTCTGCCCTTGGGTCTGGTGGTGCTGCTGCTGAATGCCAGGTCAGCCCAAAATTAAATCTCCCTCATCCATGATTTGATTGTGGATGAGGGGGCTGACCTGGTATGTATTACTGAGACCTGGGTGGGGGAACTGGGAGGGGTCACTCTCTCCCAGCTGTGCCCTCCTGGGTACTCGGTGCAGCACCAACACCGACTTGAGGGTCAGGGAGGGGGGGTTGACGTGGTCTATAGGAATTCAATCTCCCTCCCCAGGCTTCCTGCTCATTCGAGTGCAGATCATGACTGTTTGTACCTTGTGTTGGGTACCCAGGACAGTTTAGGGATTCTGTTGGTGTACCGCCCACCCCGCTGCCCATCAGACTCCCTGCCTGAGCTGACAGAGGTGGTCTCGGACTTGGTGTTGAGGACCCCCAGGATGATGATCCTGGGGGATCTCAACTTCCATGCCGAGGCTGTTGTATCTTGGGCGGCTCAGGACTTCATGGCCACCATGACAACCATGGGGCTGTCCCAACATGTCATCGGCTCAATGCATATAAAAGGACACACGCTTGATCTGGTTTTCTCGACTGGACAGGAGGATGGTGATCTGAAAGTGGAGGAATTAACATCTGTCCCTTTGTCATGGACAGATCACTTCCTGCTGAGGTTTAGACTCCTGGCAGCCTTTCCCCTCTGCAAGGGTGGGGGACCTATTAAAATGGTCCGCCCCCGGAGATTAATGGATTCCGATGGATTCCAGAGGGCTCTGGGGGATTTTCCTGCTGGTATGGCTGATGCTCCTGTCGAAGCCCAGGTCGCTCTGTGGAATGTAGAGATGACTCGGGCGGTTGACACGATCGCACCCAAGCGCCCTCTCCCTCTGAGCAGAGCCTGGCCAGCTCCTTGGTATACACCTGAGCTGAGTGCAATGAAGCAAGAGGGGAGATAGCTAGAACGCAGGTGGAGGAAAACGCATGCTGAGTCTGACCGAACACAGGTAAGAGCCCACTATCAAGCCTACTCTGTGGCGGTGAGGGTGGAAAAGAAACAGTTCTTTTCCACCGGCATTGCATCTTCTCAGTGTTGTCCAGCGGAGCTTTTCTGAGTGGTTCGCGGCCTGTTACATTCTGGGCCAGGGAGAGAGATGGTGGAATCCTCGGTAGCATGCTGTGACAAGCTTTCACGGCACTTTGAAGATAAAGTCGCTCAGATTCGTCATGAATTGGACACCACCATTAATGCAGTTCCATTGGTAGAGGCATTCAGAGCACCGTCTGGTCTAGTTTTATTGGATGAGTTTCAGTTACTGAGGCCTGAGGATGTGGACAAGGCGCTTTGGCCAAGTCCGATCAACCACTTGTGTGCTTGACCCTTGCCCTTCATGGCTTATTAAATCAAACAAGGAGGGGATGTCTGGCTGGGTCCAGGAGGTTGTAAATTCCTCCTTGAGAGAGGGAGTGGTGCCTGATGCTTTAAAAAAGGCAGTAATTAGACCACTCCTGAAAAAGCCTAACCTGGACCCATCCCCTTCCTGGGTAAAGGTGCTTGAGCGGGTGGTTGTAGGACAGCTCCAGGCACTGTTGAATGGAACGGATTATCTAGATCCATTTCAATCGGGCTTCAGGTCTGGTTTTGGAACGGAAACTGCCTTGGTTGCCCTGTGGGATGACCTTTGCCGTGAGAGCGACAGGGGGAGTGCAACCCTGTTGATTGTCCTGGACCTCTCAGCGGCTTTTGATACCATCGACCATGGTATCCTTCTGGATAGGTTGTCTGGGTTGGGAGTTGGAGGCACTGCACTACAGTGGTTCCGCTCCTACTTGGATGGCCGATTCCAGAAGGTGGTGCTGGGGGATTATTGCTCTGTGCCATGGCAATTGTGCCATGGGGTTCCACAGGGCTCTATTTTATCCCCCATGCTGTTTAACATCTACATGAAACTGCTGGGGGAGGTTATCCGGAGGTGTGGGCTGAGGTGCCATCAATATGCGGATGACACCCAGCTCTACCTCTCTTTCTCATCAAACCCAGGTGAGGCAGTGGCTGTTCTGAATCTGTGCCTGGGCACAGTAATGGACTGGATGAGGGCCAATAAACTGAAACTCAATCCAGACAAGATGGAGGTACTGTTAGTGGGTGGTTCATCTGCCCGGCTAGGTGATATTCAACCTGTTCTGGAGGGGGTTGCACTCCTCCTAAAGGATCAGGTTTGTGGTTTGGGGGTGCTCTTGGATCCAGAACTGTCACTTGAGGCACAGGTGAACTCAGTGGCACGGAGAACTTTTTATCAGCTTAGGCTGGTATACCAACTATGCCCTTATCTGGACAGAGATAGCCTAGCTACAGTTAACCATGCTCTGATAACTTCTCGTCTAGATTACTGCAATGCGTTATATGTGGGGCTGCCTTTGAAAATGGTCCGGAAACTTCAGCTCGTCCAAAATAGAGCAGCAAGATTGTTAACCGGGACTGGCCTGCGAGCTCATATTACGCCAGTACTTTTCCAGCTGCACTGGCTGCCAGTCCATTTCCGGGCCCGATTCAAAGTGCTGGTGTTAACATTCAAAGCCCTTAACGGCTTGGGGCCAGGTTATCTGAAGGATCGCCTCCTCCCATATGTGCCTGCCCAGACCATAAGATCATTGTCAGCGGCCCTTCTCCGTGAGCCCCTGCCAAAGGAAGTGAGGCGGGTGGCTACTAGGAGGAGGGCTTTTTCTGCTGTGGCACCCTAGCTCTGGAATGAGCTCCCTAGTGAGGTTCGCCTGGCACCTACATTGTATTCCTTTCGGCGCCAGGTGAAGACCTTTTTATTTTCCCAGGCATTTTAGCATTAGCTTTCTAAATTTTTAGCTTTTCTGTTTTGAATCTGTATTTTAAACTCCTGCACTGCTGCTAGGTTTTATTGTGGTTGTTTTGTTATATTGTGGTTTTAATGTTCTATATATTTTAAATTGTTTTATTGTGTGTTGTTTGGTTTTAATTTTTGTGAACCACCCAGAGAGCTTCGGCTATTGGGTGGTATAGAAATGAAAATAAATAAATAAATAAATAACCACCCACCCCCCTCTCTGCCAGTGCTATGGCGCTCCTCTCTCATCCTCCCATCACCACTGCTATGGCAGCAGGGGCAGGAGGATGATAGGGGAGTGCCATAGCACTCCCCTGTCACCCTCCCACCACTGCCTCCATTGGGCAACTGACACGCCTTGTCAGGTTTCATCCCCACAAGGAGAGAGGGTTCAGGGTTGGTTGCCTGGCAGTGGAGCCAGGAACTTTATTTTTCCTTTTTTTCCTCCCCTTCTGTAAATGCATTTAGGCAAGGGGGGGGGGGGAAGAAAAGCAAAGAAAAAGTTCCCAGATTTTGGGATCCTAACCCCAGCTCAGCTCGCAAAGGCAAACCGAGTCAGGGGCACCATGGAAATCAGTCAAGCCCCAAAAGGGCTGGATTTCCCAGTGACAGATATCCCTAATTGCACTCCCCCCCCCCCGTAACAACCTAACTTCTGTCTTCTGTTCAGTCATGTCCGACTCTTCGCGACCCCATGGACCATAGCATGCCAGGCCTTCCTATCCTGCACTCTCTCCCGGAGCGTGCTAATAACAACCTAACTAGCCATTTCCAAATTGCAAGAAAGCAGGTCTTCATGAACAAAATGAAATTAATTACCTCCTCAGTTTCTGAAATGGAAAGGTTAGGGTGGATCTTTATGTAGAAAATAAATAAATAAATAAATAAAGGCGCCATTTTTACACAGAAGATGGCTTGATGCCAAAATGTGCAGAAGTACTTTTTTTTTGGGGGGGGAACCTAACACTTGTTACATTTTGATCCCATCCTAAGAGCATTACTTTGCTCAGTAAAGTGTACTGATTAAGGCCATGGATTCCCCGACAAAGAGTTACATTTGAGGAATAACATGCATTTCTCTACACAGCATCATCAGTTTTTTGGCTTTTTAAATTTTTCATTACACCCATCCAATCATCTATTCTTACCGTAGTTGATATATTTAGCGCTGCTATGAATCCTTCACCATTTAATTCCTGGTCTCATCTTTGCTTCTGGATTTGTGCATAAAAGTGACAAGCGCGGTTTGTTTCTAACTAAAAGTGATCGCAGCAGAGATGAAAAGGATAAATTGCTATTGGCATCTTTCTTAAAAGTTATAATCTCACTTTCTGTGTCTCAGACATATCCACAAATAGATGCATAAAACATCTGTACTAGCCATAATTCACTGCCAGAAAACATGGCCACTCGAACCAGCAAAACATCTTCAAATGAGGCTAAGCTGAAAAATCAATTTCACTAATTGAGAAGGGAATTGCCAGCAACTATCCTGAGAATAACGGGCTTGTGGATGTTAATCACTGAAATAAAAATGCTGAGTGTCCAGCATCTATAGTATACCATGTAGAAAGTGAAAAGCCATGTTGCTTAATACCTTGCTTTCATGTAGTGTGAGTTTCCTCTATACAGGTGACACTCATATCCTAAGAGAAATAAGCTTCACCATATCATCCCTGGTCTGATGTTTGCTTCTGGATTTGTGCATAAACGTGACATGCCTGGCTTGTTTCTAACTAGAAGTGATGGCAGCACAGTGTACATATGCTTCATTGTTGAAGGCAGTGGGTGGTTTAAACACATAGGACAAAGTCCTTACTTGGACTTAGGGGTGTGCACCGACCACAAGATGTGGTTTGGACCCCTACTGGGTGCTTCAGAAAATGGTCTGATTTGGCTCAGACCAATTCAGAGGCCACCTTCTTTGAGGTGGGTACTGAACTTGAGTTGAGATTTGGAAATTTGAAAGTCTGTGCCTCCTGTTGACTACCTTTGGACATTTTATAAAATGGCTCCCCCACACACTTTTTTTTTTGTCAGAACTGCATGACATTGGCAGGCATAGAAGCCCATAATGAGTGTATTATGCCTGCTAAATTTCAGAAAAAAAAAGATGTAGGGGGTGGTAGTGCTATGTGCCTGTCAAGTTTGATGTAAAAACAACAACAACTTGCCAATAACTTATTTATTTCAATAATTTGCATGCAGTTGCCTGTTCTGAAGGAATCAAGCTGCCAATTTTGAGATGAATAGGTACTGGGATTTTTGTGCAAGAGCAGCCTTTATCTTTTGATGGTACCCCCCCCCCCACACACACACATGAGTACATGCTTATCTTCCTATGTTCCCTGTGGACAATTATTCTGAAAATGACAGGCAGCACAGAGGTGTCCCTAAGTAAGATATCTGAAAACTTTCAGGATGAGTGTTGCAGTTTATGTGGAAAGGAATCCTCAAATTTGATGGGAGCTATTTGTTTCCCCTTCCCTTTCCTGTGGGTTTGGGGTCATTTGTATGAAGGCAAGGAACATGAAAAGTTTAATTAAGATAGGTGCAGGGGCTAAGGAGTTATGATATTTGAAAACATCTGTGGGTGCCAATACCAGGATCCAAAACTAATTTAGTGCCAGGAACATGCTATCAGCCCTCAGACTAGAATGCTCAGAGTGACCTTGAGATGGAAAACAAAATCAGGGAGGCCTCCAAACAAAGAAGTGTTGTAATACTGGGTGACTTCAATTATCTCCAAATTGATTGGATAAATGCACATTTGAGCCATGACAAAGAGGTTACATCGATGCCCCAAACGATTGTGTTGGTCATGGAACGGGCTAGAGAGGAGGCGACCTTGGATTTAATCCTAAGTGGTGTCGCACAGGACCGCACTAGTACGAGATGTAAATGTTGTTGAAATAATTGAAAACAGCTATCACAGTGCTATCAGATTATACATACGTACATACATATACACACACGCACACATATATGGAAAATTGCCCAGGAAATCCAACACAGTCACATTTGACTTCAAAAGAGGAAACTACTCTAAAATGAGGGAACTGGTGAAAGGGAAGTTAGAAAGGGGAGGCAAGAAGATAAAATCTAGGGGTGTACAAAACCCCCTTACCTGGCATCTGCAGGGGTCCCCGGGGGGGTAGGCGATCTGTCCCTCCCCCGGAATCCTCCCCGGCCGGCTCCCCGGCCGGCTTCGCTCTGACTTCTGGCCATTGCTGGGCTGCTGCAGCTGCAAATGGCGGCCGCTACACTGGCCGCCATTGGTGTCCCTGCCAAGCCGTGATAGGCTACGTAAATATTTACGTAGCCAATCATGGGCAAGTGTAGGGATGCAAATGGTGGCCGCTACAATGGCCGCCGTTTGCGGCCGCACCAGCCCGGCAGTGGCTGGAGCTGTCACCACTGCCGCTTCATCCGCCACCACTGCTGGAGTCGCCGCTGCCACCGCATCCGTCACCACATAGGTCCGTCCCAGGGGGATTCCACGGGGTGGCGGGTGGGGCGAGGCCATTCTGCCACAGACTCCAGGGGGGGGGTGGATTCTAAAGAATCCGGCCTCACTGGAGTCCGTGCAGGATTCTCTGACATCCCTAGAAATTATTGATCTTCTGACCAAAATATGCAACACATTCTTAAGATCAGCCTCTATACTAGAGGACTGGAAGATGGCCAATGTAGCACCAAGTTTCGAAAAGGGATCCAGGGGGGATCCAGGAAATTACAGGCCAGTTAGCTTAACATCTGTCCGAGGTAAATTGGTTGAAGGCATTATTAAAGATAAAATTAGTAAGCACATAGAAGGACAAGTCCTGATGAAAAAGAATTATCATGGCTTCTGCAATGGTAAGTTCTGTCTCACTAACCTTTTAGAGTTCTTGGAGAATGTCAATAAACAAGTAGACAGGGGTGATCTGGTAGACATGGTTTACTTGGACTTCCAAAGGCTTTGGACAAAGTCCCTCACCAAAGACTCCTGAGCAAACTTAGTAGTTATGGAATAAGAGGACAGGTCCTCTTATGGATCAGTAACTGGTTAAAGAACAGAAAGCAGAGAGTAGGAATAAACAGTAATTTCTCCCAATGGAAGGAAGTCAATAGTGGGGTCTCACAGGGATCTTTATTAGGACCAATGCTTTTCAGCCAGTTCATAAATGATCAGGAATTAGGAGTGAGCAGTGAAGTGGCCAAAATTGCCAAAATGACACAAAATTATTTAGGAAGGTTTGATCAAAAAAGGATTGTGAAGGGCTCCAAAATAATCTCTCCAGACTGGAAGAATGGGCATCTAAATGGCAAATGTAGTTCAATCTAAGCAAGTGTGAAGTGATGCATGTTAGGGAAAAATCTCCCAAATTCAAGTATAGCCTAATGGGATCTGAGCTAGCGGTGACCAAACAGGAAAGAGATCTTGGGGTTGTAGTGGACAGCTCAATCAAGATGTCCACCCAGTGTGCAGCCACTGTAAAAAAAGGCAAACTCCATGTTATGCATAATTAGAAGGGGAATTGAGAATCAAACTGCCAATTCCATACTGCCCTTATATGAATCTATGGTGCAATCACACTTGCAATACTGCGTATAGTTCTGGTCACCACATATTATATATATATATATATATATATATATATATATATATATATATATATAAAATCAAGGGGCTGGAGCATCGTTGCATCAGCTGGGATTGTTTAGCTTAGGAAAAAAAAAAGGAGGGTATGTGGAGACATGATAAAGATGTACAGAATTATGCATCGTGTGGAGAAGGTGGATAGGGAGACATTTTGGTCCCTCTCTCAAAATGCTACAACCCAGGGTCATGCTATGAAGCTGATTGGTGGGAGATTCAGGACAGATAAATGGAAGTATTTCTTCAATAAACACATAGTTAAACTATGGAATTCGCTACCACAGGATGTAGTGATGGCCACCAATTTCAATGGCTTTAAAAGGGGGTTGGACAAATTCGTGGAGGAGAAGGCTATCAATGACTACTGTTCTTGATGGCTATGTGCTACCTCCAGTACCAGAGGCAGTGAGCCTATGTACACCAGTTGCTGGGGAACACGGGTGGAAAGGAGCTGTAGCACTGTTACGCTGCTTGTGGGTTTCTGGCTGACAGCTGGTTGGCCACTGTTTCAGCAGAATGCTGGACTGGATGTATCCTTAGTCTGATCCAGCATGGCTCTTCTTATGTTCTTAGGTCCATATGTAAAACCATTTTAAAGCTGTTTTAATAGTGAAGTGTGGTGGTGTTAGAAGAATGGACCATCTCACATTCCCACCCCATCTCACCTATACTGGCTGTCCTGGATAACTGTCATGTTCTGACTATAGTTCCATATGTGACAAACTTTTCCTTGATTAGGGATTGTATGAATCCCAAAGTATTAAGTATTCATCCAGCCCTGAACCAGCAGGTAACCTCTCTCAATCAATTTCTCAAGAATAAAGTAGCACCAGGAATGCAGGCCTACTGACCTCTCGTATAAACACACAGAGCATTTAACTGGATCAGTGTGCCTTTTCATATTTTACCTCAAAATCTGAAGCTATAGTTACATGATTAAAAATATGATATAAGAGCACCGACCATAGCCAAAAATGTAAACAGGTTCTTATAAATAAGCAATACACATTAAAAAAAAAGGTTTCTAAAATTGTTTCAGGAGCATGCAAGTGGGTAAAATATTTTACCCACTTAACATTTCTGAGCTGTAACAAAAGAAGTAGAGAAGCCAAGGAGGACAGGTGTTATTGTCCTGATTTTTCTTAGTTCTGGCTCTTCTACTCCTATGAATTTTTTATGAGTTCTTACATGATGTGTTGTTTAAAACAACAACAACAACAAACAAAAACAAAATACAAAGAATGGAACTTCAAAGCAGCACACTCTAATAACGAGTTCTTTTTTTTTTTCTTTTCTTTTTCCAAAATCACCAGCTATGACTTGGAAGTAATGCATTTACTTCATATCGTCAGCACTGCTGAGCAAAATATGTCCTTCAGTTTCCAAAACATGAGACAGCGAGAGCAATCCTATGGCCCCTAGACAGTGTTGGCAGGGGAGGGGGGCATGGAATAGTTTGGATTCCTGGATCCAAGGCTGGAGTCAGCACTCTGACCTCAGACCCAGGAGTCCAAGCTCTCTGCTATCTCTCCCTCACAGCCAGTGCTGAGAGAACTGTACCAGCTGCCCCTCTGAGGTTGCACAGGTGACCTCACAGGGAAGAGACGGGGGCGTGCCAGTGGACAGGGAGCTGGTAGGCATGCTGATGGGTGGGGAGGGGAGGGGATGACTTATGCCTTATCTCCAGCCCCCTTCCCTCCCCCTTTCCGGTTCCTCAGCTAGATGGGCAAAAATGGCTATCTAATTCAAATGCAGAGTGGGGGGAGCGTGGAGGTCTTTCATGACCCTTAGCCTCTGAGTTCAGAGGCTTACAGCCATCCCCATAGGATTGTGCCTTTAATTTTAAGTTGCACCTGTGTTCTTTTCCTCAGCTCTGTTGTCTTGGCTTTTATAGTTTTGAACTGCCCCCCCCCCCGAGTTCTAATCATTTCCCAAATAATTTAATGTCATATTTACTCATTTATGTCATAAACAGAACATAAACAGAACATATGAATGATATTACACATAAGGAGACATCATACCTTCAAAGTTTGTATCTGATGAACGGGTTGCTGTTTTTTTCTGACTTTAGCTGGCAAAAGGTCCCACCTTGTTTTCCCTCATTACTTTAATAATGACAAGCTCAGAGGTCAGTGAAAAGTAGGGCTGTACACGGACCCCCCACTTCACTTTGGATGCTGCTTTGGACACTCAGAATCAGCCCTGCTTTGACTCGGACTGATTCGGACCCCTTCTGCTTTGACTCGGTTCCTGATCCAAAGTGAGATTCGCATATCTGAATCACTTGGTTTGGGCATTTTACCATTGATGTGCATGGGAAAACACAAATGAAACTTGGGGGCCTCTCTGCCAACATGGAGGGGATCCCACCTGCCAAATTTCAGACAGTTTGGCCCAGTACTTTTTGTGCTAGGTGCATCTGAAATGTGATTTTTTTACACAAATACTCTTGAAGCAAAGAGCTATACCTCTCAGCCCCACACTGCCACCTCCTCTTGCCTGCTCAACTGTCAAGGACTGCTAGCCATCTCCTCCTCACAAGAAGGAGATAGCTAGCAAGCAGCAGGGGCATGCGATGTGCTGCTGGTTGTCTGTCCTTGACAGCCAACCAGGTAGGAGGAGGAAGAGGAATGTCACATCCCCCCCCCACTAGCCATCTCTTGCTCTTGAGGAGAAGACAGCTAGCAAGTGGCAGGGCACATGTCATGTCTCCTCGTCCTGCTGCCTGGGCAATTCACAGTGCTTTTTGCATATACGTCTATGTGCACAGATAGACTTATATGCAAAAAGTGCTGTGAATTGCCCATATACTCAAGATTCATGGCACTTTTTGCATATGAGTCTATGTGCACATAGACTTCCCATCGCCATGTTTGCATATGAGTCTATGTGCACATAGACTTCCCATCGTCATGGTTTTTTAAAAAACAACAACAACAACAAGGTTATCACGGTGGAGAGACTGGTGTGCAGAGCAGGGCCTGGGGGGGTGCATCCAGAGAACCTCCGGATGGGGGTGGGTTCTCACATCCCTAATAACATCACCAGAATGGTCTCTGTCTCTGAAACACAGCCATTTTTCTCCAGGTATTCTGTCTCTCCCACCCACCTCCTTTACCACTGTCACTGACTGGAGATTGTTGGGTTACCTTCAGCCCTGATTTGGCAACTAGAGTTTCCAGTCACCAAAGCTCCCTCCCCCCTGCTCCTCCTCCTCCTTTCCCCCTCCCTCCTCCTCAACCCGTCACTGAACTTTCTCAAGTTGATATTTTTGGCACCAGGCTGTCTGGGTTGCTCAGAACGAATCACTGATTCAGACTCAGTGATTCGTATACAAGCCACTTCAATTCAAGGCACTTCGTTACTATTCCGCTCTGGCTTGTATCATGCGGAGGCACCTCCGAAGCAGCCCGCTTCGACTTGTTATTCGGGCTCCGGACTGAAGCAGTGCACAGCCTTAGTGAAAAGTTACCAAATGTCAGCATGAATGCTTTTGCTAGAATCAAACTGATTCAAACTTAGTATAGGTAAATACCTTAATATTTCATATGGTATTTTTTTTTTGTCTATAAAAGTTGTAAGCTTATAAGAGAGGAGTATCTATTTCAGATATCCCACCTCCCTCATCTCACCCACCACCTTGGATCCTGATAAAACCTGCTGCCTGAAGACCAGTGCTGGGAATAGTGTTTGCTGGAGAGGGACTAACACCAAGGGGTTGAGGATTTCCACCTGCCTCAGCCCACCTATCATCCTGAAGCCTGAAAAAAACTGTCGTCTGAAGACCAGTGCTGAAAGGTGTGCTTGATGGAGAAAAGCTGAGTAATGTTAAAACTTTGTGGGTATACAGGGCTTAAAGAAGGACTGAAAATCTCTGCCTACTCAGCTGAGAGAAAGGGAAGGAAGAGGAACTATCTGAGGAGTTGCAGGTGAGAGCTGGAAGAGTGCCATAAGTGAGAGGTGTAACTGCCAGCCTGTGCTTGTAAGCCAATTGTGGAGAACCCTCATGTGGAATGGAGACTTATTTATATTTGTTATTTTATTTTTTGTATTTTGCTTTATTCTCTCCCCTGTTAATTGCTCAGTCGTTGAATTAGTTTAGTTTATTTGTAGTGTTTTATTGGTTATTATACACAATGATATTTCTATGATGTATTTATCTGTGAACATTATATGATTTGTAATTGTTTCTATTGTATTCTTTGAATACTGTTATATTTTTTGCTGTTTGTCATCTTGTGAACTATATTTATTTTTGTTCATTTGTTACATCGTGAGCTGCCTTGGGCACAATTTTGTGGAAAAGTGGCATACAGATAAAACATGACAATGAGATACATATTTGCAAGGTAGCCTATTATACAGGTTGGTGCAAGAGCTTTGCAAGATGCTTAGACTACACAGAAAAGAATTCTGGGGCAATTTTTTTTGTCAGACACAACGATGTTGGTCTTACAAGCAGAGAATTAACATGTTTTAGAATGGGGAGGGGTAAGAGCCCATGGCCATGCAAAGGCAAAATTCTCAGTTTTCTAGTACTACTTGATTTACTTATAGTTTACTTAGTGTAAGTTTTGTTTGCCATGTGTAATCATATAATGCCCCCATTTGGGGTGGTGTAAAGGGAAGTTTGAAAGGAGGAAAGTTATCAGACAGAAAAGGCTGAAGAACTGGAGAAGCAGGTGTGCAAATTGGGCTGCAGTAGGGAGGGGTGTCACACAACCACAGAAAGATACAAGAAATGGGGATTACATTGATTACTGTTGTTTAGGACATAATGCATTTAAATTCATTAAACTGAAATGAGAAAGGAAGGAAGTTCAGGAGAAAATTCCTCTGTAGGGGGTGGGCATTTTCCCCACCAGATGTTTTCAGTGGTGCAACATGTTTATATTCTCCTATGCAATTGAATGGAGCAACATCACTCCACTTGATAGCAAAGCTGGAGGCAGGTCAATTGTATCTCTGAAGGCTCTTGGGAGGGGAATACCAACCCTGAAGAAAATCATATTGCAGCAAGGGGCTTCTGTGGGAGTTGAGCATTTCCCAAATAGGGTTCTTTGAGGGTAACTCTAGGTAGGGAATTCCCTTTTTGTCCCCTTTAAATTACTTCCAGGTGTGAGGAAAGACACCAGGGTCTAATATTTTAATTACTGGTGGATGAGTGAACTAGCCTTCTGTTTTGTAAAATGGAGGCTGTATTTGTAAATGTTTTCAAGTTGAAGAAACCTCTTGACTGCATCCTTTGCATGAATAAGTCCCCGAAGGCACTGCAAGAAACAACATTAAATGTAGCTTAAAATGACACATCTTTACTCCTACTGTTTTTTCCCTTTGTTCAGAGCATGTACTCAGATTTACATTAAGTTGCTAGTTTTTGCCCCGGGTGATCCATTTAACAACAAGGGATGAATGACACAAGCATTTGCCTTTGCTTACAAGTCAGTTGCTGCCTACAGATCAATTCTACTCAAGTTAATTTGGGCCCTGCAGCATGTCTTTAGTAAACATCATCTTCTAAAAAATGCAAAATATGCCAGACCAGCCATTTAAAAGATATCACTTCAGATGAGTGGAATCTGCCATATTAATATTTTATTGGTACATAGCTTGAAAATGAAGTATTAATGAAAAACAAAGTATACACAAAAAATGACCACTCTTCCATACTTCCCAATACAAGGCAAACTCTACAGGAGATGATCTTTATGCAAATAAAGGATAAGCTGTTTTGTTTAAAAAAAAAACCCTGGTATTCATAGTTGTGTTTCTATAAAAAGGTAAAGGTGTCTCCAACCAGTCATGTCCAACTCTAGGGTGTGGTGCTCATCCCCGTTTCTAAGCTGAAGAGCCAGCGCTGTCCGAAGACGCTTCCGTGGTCATGTGGCCGGCATGACTGAACACCGAGGTGCACGGAACGCTGTTACCTTTCCTGCTGAGGTGGTACCTATTTATCTACTTGCAATTTCTTGCTTTCGAACTGCTAGGTTCTATACCTTTCTATACCTGTCTACTTATGAAATCTTGGAGGAGCAAGATTCAGGTACCACTTCACACACATGCATGTCTGTTACTTGATAGCTGTGACACCAAAGTTTGCAAATTTTGGACAATTCTTAACAAAAACAAACCGGGACAAAATCCTCACCCATTTGTGAATTCTCACTTGCATGTGTGAATTATGTATAATAGGTGAATTGCCACAGACAGAACATCCCTAAAACGTCAATGTGATGTGTGGGTTAAAATGCTGAAATGGGATAAGGGAGATCTGTGTTTAAATTCTACTTAGCCATTGAGTTCACTGAGTGAACTTGCTCTGTCATCATATCTCAGCCTAATCTACTTCATATGGTTATTGTGGGTATAAAATTGGGGGTGAGGCAACCATGTGTACTGTACTGCCCTAAGCTTCTTGGAGGATGGGCAGGATAGAATCATAGAATAGAATCATAGAATAGTAGGGTTGGAAGGGGCCCATAAGACCATTGAGTCCAACCCTCTGCTCAATGCAGCCAATCCCCTGTGCAATGTAAACATGTAATAAATAAATATGACCTACCATCAACTAAAGCACAATGCTTTTTGATGGAGGCAGTGTGTGTGACTAGTCAAGTGATAAGTAACCACATCTTCTAGGCTCCATGGTCTGTTCACAAAAACAGAAGATTAAACAAAAGTTTCTTTCTTTCTCAAAAGTTTCTTTCTTTCTTTCTTTCTTTCTTTCTCAAGCTTTCTCAAGCTTTCTCAAGCAAACTTTCTCAAAAGTTTCTTTCTTTCTCAAAAGTTTCTTTCTTTCTCAAAAGTTTCTTTCTTTCTTTCTTTCTTTCTCAAGCTTTCTCAAGCAAACTTTCTCAAAAGTTTCTTTCTTTCTTTTTCAAAAGTTTCTTTCTTTCTTTCTTTCTTTCTTTCTCAAGCTTTCTCAAGCAAACTTTCTCAAAAGTTTCTTTCTTTCTCAAAAGTGTCTTTCTTTCTTTCTCAAAAGTTTCTTTCTTTCTTTCTTTCTTTCTCAAGCTTTCTCAAGCAAACTTTCTCAAAAGTTTCTTTCTTTCTCAAAAGTTTCTTTCTTTCTCAAAAGTTTCTTTCTTTCTCAAAAGTTTCTTACATCTTTCTTCAGATGTATCAAAGGGAATCCTACCAATGTTTCTTCAGTCTTGAATTGCTCAGAGCATTGGTAGAAAGAAACACTGGTAGGATTATTTTCGATACATCTGAAGAAAGATAAGCAGCCCCTGAGAAAGGAAATTTCTGAGATGCATTGGGCAGAATAATTAAAAACAAATGTTCCAGCACCTGAATACTTTTTCTCTCTCTTCAGTTTTGTGATACATAAGTGCCTTTCCCCCTTGCTGTTTCCATGGTCTGTTCACAATATCCACCTATAATGGAAATAAAGACAGGAGAACCTGGGTGTGTATATTGATGATACTATACTCCATATAAGGGGTTGGACTTGATGGTCTTATAGACCCCTTCCAACCCTACTATTCTATGATTCTATGGTATGTAATGTACCTCAGCAACACAAGTAATAAGGTGACGTGCAAGCTATGCCTGTTGTGCCTCACTGTTAACCCATGTGAACAGAAAATGTGCTCTATAAGGCACTCAGCCAACACTCTCTTGCAGGAGAATGTTAGAAATGCTGGTTCTCATTACTGGAAATGTCTGGAACTGCTAGAACACAGCCATGTGAGGATCTCCACTTTTGACCAACAGGAATAACCAATGGAATGACTAGAGTGATGCTGTGTAATGTTGCACTGTTTCCATATGGTCACTCCAGCAGGAAGCGTAGCCAGCCAGGTGACCATGGAGAACATTGTGCCACTGTGAACACCCCCTCCACAAAACTTTAGGGACATTTCTTTTGCCCCTCCCACAGGATTTGGGGCAAGGGCTTCATTTCTCCACACACATCTGGCAGTAGATATAGATATGTGTGTGTGTTCAGTTCAGCTCTGATTTTCACTGACTTCTTGATTTTATTGTACAATGCTATAGTGTTCATCTGAATATATTTGCGTTTAGACCACAGCCTTCAGAAAGATGATAAAAAATAATGGTAAAATCCAACATAAATCCTATATAGAGCATACCAATTGAAATAAATGGGCTAACTTAAGTCCTATTCATTTCCAAATGTCTTCTCTAAGTAGGACCTTTGTTGGATTTTACCCTACACATGCAGTAACTATACTTTTCTCTTTTAGGACTTTTCAGAATTGTAGATACTGAAGAAAGACAGAAAATAAATCACAACCTATGAATTTTAATCTGTTTAGCAAATGGGGTTATCTCTTCTAGTAATATGTGCACCTCTGTGCTGTCAAAACCAGAGTGATCAGAATTATTGGAGTGTCCTTTGAGTAACTTGGCCCTGACTGAGTTGCTATGTCAGAAGCTAGTCCACTGTTAGCATCATATGACTACCAGCTGTTAGCTACACATTACTGCATGCACTTTTCTAAAAATAAAAATAAAAAGTACATTTATTAGGGCTATGCTCCACTTTGGTCAAAAGCCCAAACAAGGTGAAGTGGGCTGATTTGGAGGTGCCTCGACATGCTACAAAGCAGATCAGAACAGCACCGAGGTGCCCCTAACCAAAGGGAGTAATGTACGAGGCGCCTCGGTCTGCCTAGTATATTCGGTGCTCTTCTTATGCCATCTGAGCAGCACAGAGAGGCTGTGTCCAAAATGTATCAACTTGTGAAAGATCATGTGGAGGGGGAGGGGGAAGAGGAAGGAGCAGGGAAGAGAAGAGGAGGCAGAGGCACCAAATTTATCAATCTGAGAGAGATCCAGCCCCCAGGAATGGCAGAAGATGAGGAGGGACGAGGAAGAGGAAGTGAGCTTTGCTGTGAGTCAGCCTCCATTTGCTCATTGTGATACAGGTGATGTTACTGGAGAGGAGAGGACTAGAAGCTAGAGCAGTGGTCTTCAAAGTGGGGTGCATCCACCTGGGGGGGGTGCAAGAAGATCCATTGGGGTGTGTGAGCCGCCTGACGATTGAGCAGCCTCCCACTACCCTGACGAGCTGCCATTGTGTGCAATGATGGTGGTGGCGGTGGCGGCAGCAGGATGGGAGGGGAGCTGAGAGAGAAGCTCTGTGGCATCTCTCTCTCAGCTCCAGTCCTATCCTGTCCCTACTGAGAGCAACTGCACCGGTCTCTGCCAGGCATGGCAGAGGAAGCCTTAGCCCTTCCTACTCTCCTTTGGCAGAATGAAGCCAAGAAGAAAGCATGTGCTATGACACCTATGTTAGTGTCTCCCCACCCCACCCTTATGTAATAGGTTTACCATTCATTCTTGTTATTTGTTCATTTAAAAATCCAGAATATTTCACTGTAGTTGCTTATCCTCCCATGCACACACCTTTTAAATTCTCTCTCAACCATTGGTTTGCCCTTACTTTGATTCTGTCTCTCTCTCTCTCTCTCTGTATGTGTGTGCATACACACACACACACACACACATATATGAGAGAGAGAGAGAGAGAGAGAGAGAGAGAGAGAGCGCTTTCCTTTCCTTGTTCTTGGCTCCCCTTCACCTCCCCTTCTCAATTCCTTTATTCCTCCCTTTTCCATTTTTTTAATCTATTTTCCATAAAAATAAAAAACAAAAACAAAAAAAACACCCTTTCTCTTCTGTTGGGATTATAGTTAGTCCCCCCTGCCCCACTTGTAGATTAGTGTTTGATTTTCATTTGCTCGTGTTTGTGTGTGTGTGTACTTGTGCTGTGTCGACAAGCGAACGGTGTGTGTCAAAGGAGTACACACAGTCCACATTTCCAAAAGTGGTGGGCAAAGGACTACACACATTAAGAGCTATTATTTAAATAATGTAATACTACACTGTGTGTTGCAAAGCAAGCAAGCCCAATATGTGGCATGTCCGGGGTCTTGACAGGGGCAGAGGTGGGCGAGGTGCTGTTGTGCCCCCTGGTTGTTGTTTACTCATTCAGTCACTTTCGACTCTTCGTGACTTCATGGACGAGCCCATGCCAGAGCTTCCTGTCGGCCGTCGCCACCCCCAGCTCCCCCACGGTCGAGTCCATCACCTCCAGAATATCATCCATCCATCTTGCCCTTGGTCGGCCCCTCTTCCTTTTGCCTTCCACTTTCCCTAGCATCAGCATCTTCTCCAGGGTATCGTGTCTTCCCATGATGTGGCCAAAGTACTTCAGTTTTGCCTTTAATATCCTTCCCTCAAGTGAGCAGTCTGGCTTTATTTCCTGGAGTATGGACTGGTTTGATCTTCTTGCAGTCCAAGGCACTCTCAGAATTTTCCTCCAGCACCACAGTTCAAAAGCACTGATCTTCCTTCACTCAGCCTTCTTTATGGTCCAGGTCTCGCAGCCATAGGTGACTACGGGGAATACCATTGCTTGAACTATGCAGACCTTTGTTGTCAGCATGATGTCTCTGCTCTTAACTATTTTATCAAGATTTGTCATCGCTCTCCTCCCAAGAAGTAAACGTCTTCTGATTTCCTGGCTGCAGTCAGCATCTGCAGTAATCTTTGCGCCTATAAAGACAAAGTCTGTCACTGCCTCCACGTTTTCTCCCTCTATTTGCCAGTTATCAATCAAGCTGGTTGCCATAATCTTGGTTTTTTTGAGGTTGAACTGCAACCCAACTTTTGCACTTTCTTCTTTCACCTTCGTCATGAGGTTCCTCAGCTCCTCCTCGCTTCCAGCCATCAAAGTGGTATCATCTGCATATCAGAGATTGTTAATGTTTAATGTGTGCCCCCTGGGCAGGACTGTTATGTTTCTTACTGCCTCTGTCAGTCCAGCATACAACTGTTGTTGCTCTTCATTCGAGTCAATGTGCCCACCTGGGACGGTTGCTGTCTTTGTTTGTTTTCTGCTTACCAGCCAGTGTTTTCCCAGACAATTCAGCCAAAGAGACACTGAGGTTATTGCCTATGAATTGTAAAGTAGTACTGGGGTAAAGGGTTTATTTGCACTTCAAAGAAACCTACAGCAGAGTTTAGAGATGGTGACCTCCCCACTGCTTCAACACTTAACTTGATTATCAATTTATGAACTTTGGTTTGAGTTTCTGAGAACAGCACATTTTACCTGTTACTTGCACAAAAACTAGTGGGCCAAACCAAACTGTCTGAGATTTGGCAAGTGGGATACCCTCCAGAGTGGGCTGTGCATTCCCCAACTTACATGCATTTCTGTGCAAGCAGTGAAAAGTTATAGCTCTTTGCTTTGAGAGAAATAATCAAATTTCATCTGCATCTAGCACAAAAAAACCTGGGCCAAATTCCCTGAAATTTGGCAGCTGGACACCTCTCCAGGGTGGCTAAGAGTTCCCAAAATGTCATGTACGTATCATGAAAACTGAAAAGTTATGGCCTTTTTCCCCATGGTGTTTTCCCATACAAGTCAATGGGGAAATGCCAACCATGAGTCATTCAGATGTCCGAATCTCACTTTGGATTTGGATCCTAGTCGAGGCAGATGGGGTCTGAATCGGTCTGAATCAAAGTGCGGCTGCTTCAGAAGGTATGAAGCAGCATCCAAAGCAAAGTGGGGCATCTGTGCACAGCCCTAGCATTTATATGCAAGGTGTGTTTATTATTTCCCTCATTTTTATCCCACCCTGTCTCTAAAGAGCTCAGGTTGTCATACATTGGTATTAGCCCATTTTTGTTTTCTTTTATCTTCAAAACATCTACTTGAGGTAGGTTAGACTAAGAGATAGTGACCAGCCCAAGCTCACTCAGTGAGCTTCATGGCTGAATGGGGATTTGAACTCAGGTGTCCTTTGTCCATGACTCAAAACCTAACCACTATGCCACCCTTCCTCTTCAGAGTAATGGTCACCTCTCCATCCACTAGGATGCAGGTTCTCTGAAGAAAGATTTTGATGAGATAGACTAAGAAGAACCTCCTCCTTCCTTCCTAAAGCCCAACTGCTGTAGCACTGTCTAGTCCCATCTAGACCACCTTCTATAACACAGCAGGAATTAATCCCCAGCTTCAACTCAATTAAGGGGCCGCGGTGGCTTAGGGGGCTGTGGTGGCTTAGTGGTTAAGATGCTGAACTGCAGACCGGAAGGTCGGCAGGACAGCAGTTCGAGACCCGAGTGCTGTGTGATGGAGTGAGCTCCCGTCTTCAGTCCCAGCTTCTGCCAACCTAGCAGTTTGAAAGCAAGAAATTGCAAGTAGATAAATAGGTACCGCTTCAGCGGGAAAGGTAACAGCATTCCGTGCACCTTGGTGTTCAGTCATGCCAGCCACATGACCACAGAAGTGTCTTCAGACAGTGCTGGCTCTTTGGCTTAGAAATGGAGATGAGCACCACACCCTAGCATCGGACATGACTGGTTGGGGACACTTTTACCTTTTTACAACTCAGTTCCAGCACAACGTCATGCATACTGAGAATTTCCCAAAGCAATAAAACTTTCAGATAACTTGCTGTTCACCTAAGAAGTTATCATATGACTATATAACACCACAGAGGGAAGTAAGAGCAGTTAGCATGTATTTGGCAAAGCAGCATGCTTCTAAGTAGCACCTCTTCTCTCTTGTTTAACTGGAAATGCAAGTATGATTTGCAAATCAGAGAGAATTATGTGTGTAATCAATCTAATGTGAAAAGCCAAGTGTATTTATAAAAAAAAGGCTTCCCAATATGTCTCTGGTCATTCGGACAGGGAGAAGCTCTGCCAAGTCCAAACCTATTGCCTAGTAATGAGACACTAATTTTCCTTTTCTCTCATCAGACTGTTGGCTTTTCAGCTCTCTTGGCTATCTATCAATTGATTTTCCAGCACAGGACCATTTTGTTCTTGTTCAGGCTCATCGCTGTCAACTTTAAAGTCCTTTGGTTTCTAAGAGTATTTGCTCTTTCCACCCAAGCCTGTCCGAAATGCATTGTGAACACTGAGGTAGCAGCTGGTATCCCTTGGCTGTTAACCGAATATAACCATAAAGAAACCAGTCGCTTCCAAAAGCTGATGATCCACCTGCACTGAGTTCTCACAATCAAGGATATGTTGGCTAGAAAAGGCACTGACTCTCAAGATGATGTCACGTCCATTTAAAACCACATCCCTCATTTACAGTGTGTTATGCTTTGTGCTACTTAACTCTTGATCTTTCACTGTTTTAGAATCAATCAGAACATTTCACTTTGCAGACTTAGGTTCAAATGTCACCTTTCTGGCTACAGTTTATTGCACATTGATGTACATTTAAGTCCCATTGAAATCAATGGAGCTGAAGTATGTGCACTTTTATAATTCAGTAGAATTCAGGGAAGACTAAAGAAAGCATTTTTTTTCCACACAGTGCATAGTTAATTTACAAATTGTGATGTCAAAGGATGTGCTGATACCCACTAACCTAGATGGCTTTAAAGGGGGATTTGACAAATTAATGGAAGAAAACTCTATTAGTTGCTACTAAACAAGACAGCTAAAAAGAAGCCATATGTTCAGAGGCAATATCTCAGTAAATACCAAGTGTTAGGGAGCAAGAATTATTGCCTTCATACCTTGTTTTTGGGCATCCCAGAAGCATCCAGTTGACCACTGTGTGGAAATGGACCATGGACTAGATACTCTGATCCAGGAGGACTTTTCATACATTTTCTTAGTTGCAGAAACAAACCTTCCATGTTGTCTGAATTGTCTCAAATACAAAATACACATGGATGCAGGTCATTCATAATCCATAGAAAATCCAATTATGTTCTTAAGTTCTCATGTTGTGGTTAGTAGAATGATGGCAATTGTTTGCTGACGAGATCTCTGGATTGTAACTTGTTTCATTGCTTTTCTCGTTTCATTGCTTTCATTCATTATTCCTATGTTGAAACAACAAATTGTTCCTCTGAAATCCTCCTGACACAGTTTTGAAACTTGTAACAAGAGAAAGCCAGCATTTGAAAAGGTAGTTGCACTTTTAGTGCAGGGAGCTCTAAGATGGAGCCATGATGGAAGGTCCATCTTTGTATTAACATTCCAGTGGTCTGCATACTTTGTGATCTGTTCCCTCCCCTTTGGGACATTTCTTGAGCCAGGAAGGACTTCTGGAAACATTTTGACTGGATGAGCATTACAATGACACTCCAACCTCTACCTTTTCCACTATCCTTTCCACTATCTCCCAGTTCCAAATCAATGTGTTGTTTCAAATTAGAAAGCTCCAAACTGAAATAAGGTGGGCAGGGACAGGGTCTTTTCAGAAGTGGCAGCTAAAACTATTCTCTGGCCTCTGATATACCACTTCCAAGCCAAGATAGGTCTTCCAAAATCTATACCCAAAGAATTTTCCTGGGATATTTTTTTTTAGTCCCCCCCACAAATGTCAATATAGAAAACAAAACAACTAGGAATCTCAGCAAATGGTGGGTCTGGCAAATTCCAAACCTACTAGACATGACTCACAAGCCAACTAATTTCACATTTCAGTGGTATCACTAGTTTTCACTCCACTTGTTTCTTAGTCCTGACCTCCTGGCTTTGAGTCTTGGCTTGGCCTTCCAGTACTGGCCTCTGGCTTTGTTCCCAGCTCTTCTTCAGCCATTGCCAATAATACAACAACTTTTTAGGTGAAAGTACCAAGAGTGCATTCCACTGTAATTCCTGGGAGGTGGAGGGGTGTGTGGGGGTGTTTCTCATCTGTCAAGATTGGGAAGCACACATGTAACATTTAGGATAAATTTAAGATAAAACATAATAAACATTTAGACAGATCATATATACTTTGGTGGAGATTGGATAGTTAATGTATCACATATTAGCTTGCCAACCCCCCCCCCCCCACACACACACACTTTTAAAGTGCAGTACTGCATTACAAGTTGATGGATAAAACAAAGAAATTATCTCATGAATGAGGTCATCACCTCTTTTTTGGTGGCTAGCAGAGAATCCACTGAGATCCAGAATGGGTGAGGTGTTAATAAGTCCCTAATTAGGAATTATCCAGCCATATTAATAATATATATTGTTCCTCAATCTAGCATCCAAACAAATGAGGCTGAATGGCAGGGTGAGTCATGTCTGTTTAAATCTGTGACCTTGACAGCTAATTATACTGCAGGTTCTTCTCATACTGACCAATACTATTAATATACATTTCCCCTTAATAATAAACTATTATTAAGGTTTTGTTTTATAAGCTCCAGCTGAGAGCACCCCGCTCCTGCCATGAATTGTCCATCAGAGGGAGAAGAAGAGTCTGTCAGGCACCTGCTATCATCTCTAGATATTTCTCCAGCTGAAAGCCTCCTCCTCTCCAGGAGAGATGTATGGGGAATTTGTTACAGTTCATTTTTGATCAGGTGTTTACTCAGTTTGCACGTTTCAGGCTTGGTCACAATCTGTGGTTGAAGTCCATACATTACCAAGCTTGCAATGTGATTCGTGGACCAAAAAAATGTGTTCATCAGCATGTGAACATTTGAAAAATGTACACAAATACACCTTAATCAATGGGAAAATAATGCATACATTGCAAAGATGTGGACAGTTGATATGCATATTTGGAAAAATACACATGGAAATACACACAGATTTTCTTGTGAAAAGGAAAAATAGAAGAAGCAAAGCTCACGATCTGATACAGACTTCTGTCAAAAGGAGCTTTGAGATGGAATTTGGAGAACTTTGGCAAACTCGTGTTTTGCTGATTTGTGCATCCCGATCCTCCAGCTATCAGCTACTAGGGATGTACGAAAGTTACTTACCGTTTGTGCTTTGTGGTGGTGGGGGAGGTGCTCCATCCCTCCCCCCAGAATCCTCGACGGGGGGGAGGCACTCCGTCCCTCCCCCTGGAGTCCTGCCTGGCTGGCTCTGCTCCACGGGGATTCCACGGAACCGCCGGATGGCTCCGCCAGCAGCCGGACATCCGGCCGCTGGATAGCAGGGATGCAAATGGCGGCTCTGTAGCCACCTCCATATGTGTCCCTGTATTCAACCATGATAGGCTATGTAAAGACATCCGGCCGCTGGATAGCAGGGATGCAAATGGCGGCTCTGTAGCCACCTCCATATGTGTCCCTGTATTCAACCATGATAGGCTATGTAAAGACTTACATAGCCTATCACGTCTGGGTTTAAAAAAAAAACACGTACGCAAGTGGCGGCAGCTACGGTGGCTGCCATTTGCGTTCCTTATTTTTCGCCGTCTTAGTCTACATAAATATTTATGTAGACTATTATGGCAAAAATAAAGGGGAATGCAAATAGTGTAGCGGGCGCTATTTGTGTTCCTTTTTGATTCGCCGTTTTAGCCTACGTAAATATTTACTTAGGCTAAAACAGTGATTCAAAAAGGAACGCAAATAGCACCCACTACACTATTTGCGTTCCCCTTTATTTTCGCCGTAATAGTCTACATAAATATTTATGTAGACTAAGACGGTGAAAAATAAGGAACGCAAATGGCGGCCACCATAGCCGCCGCCACTTGCGTACGTGTATTTTTTTTAACCCAGACGTAATAGGCTACGTAAGTCTTTATGTAGCCTATCACGTTTATGTAAAAAAAAAAAAAAAGACGAGACTGCAAATGGCGGCGGCAGCAGCCGGTCGGACGACCAGCCGCCGCCACAGCCGCTGCTGGAGCCGCCACCATCCGGAACATCCGCCCCAGGTAAGTCTCGTCCCGGGGGGGATCTGCGGGGGGTGGGGGGGCAGGCCATTCCACCACGGATTTTGGGGGGCCGAATGCCAGTGCATTCGGCCTCACTGAAATCCATGGCGGAATTCTCCGCCATCCCTATCAGCTGCCGTTGTTGACTCCATCGGATGGAATGGAAACAATAGCCCTCCTGTTGTGCTTAGATGACATGCTGAACTTTGTAACTCAGAAATAGTGCCTGTGTTTGCTTCTTTTTCCTCCTCCATCCCAATTAGGGATAGTATGGGCATTTGGTTGGGTCTTGAAGCTTGGCAATTTCTCGCTAGGTCAGCCCCCTGGATACCAGTCTGTGGGTCCCCATGCTTGCCCAACACACTGAGTTAGGCATGTGCACAACCACCTGCTCCTTTGCTGAGCCACCATTTTGCATAAAAATGGTGGCTCGGCTCCCCCCCCCCCGTAAATAACCACTTAGGCAAATGGTGACTGTAAATGGGCCATTTATGCAACATTACAGATGCAAATAGACCATGTATGCCTGTAATGTTGTGTTAACGGCCTCTTTACGGCCATTTATGGTTATTTACAATAAATGCTGAGCTGTCATTTTTACACAAAATGGTGGCTTGGTGAGGGAGTGGGAGGCCGCACACCACTTGCCAGGCACCCACAGACCGTCCAGTGGCTCACCACGTGCAGCGAATCAGGTTGGCCAGCCAGCAGGAGTCCGATGACCAGTGCATATTGCAGGATGGGGTGAATGCGCCCACCCCTAGTCCCACTCCCTTTTCCTTTTCTGTCATGTACTTCAGATTGTAAGTCCAAGGAGAGGAACTGGCTAAATAAGCCGCTCTGGGAGCCATGAAGAGCAGAGTAAAAATGCTTTAAAATTATAAAATAAATAAAAGCTATGTTTAACCACTCGAAATTCATTTCCTGAGGATTTGGAGAAGTTGCTAATAGTCAGCACAGTGTTCCGATATTACCCCATCAGCAAAGTCTCACTTACATTGTATTTGTTCCTTTAAGGCTGGCATCGTCGTTAAGGAAATGCTTTAATTTAGCTGAAGTGAATTAGATGAGTGTAAAAATTCTTGTGACTGTTTAGCTGTATGGATAGTAGTATCTTTCAAGAAAAACATCTTGAAAGTGGTACTTACTTACTTTGTTGTTGTTGTTCAGTCGTTCAGTCGTGTCCGACTCTTCATGACCCCATGGATCATAGCATGCCAGGCCTTCCTGTCCTGCGCTCTCTCCCGGAGCGTGCTAAAGTTCATATTCATTGCATCCGTGATGCTATCTAGCCATCTCATCCTCTGCCATCCCCTTCTCCTTTTGCCTTCAGTCTTTCCCAGCATCAGGGTCTTTTCCAGGGAGTTTTCTCTTCGCATTAGGTGGCCAAAATATTGGAGCTTCAGCTTCAGTATCTGTCCTTCCAATGAGCACTCAGGGTTGATTTCCTTTAGGATGGACTGATTTGACCTCCTTGCAGTCCAGGGGACTCGTAAGAGTCTTCTCCAGCACCACAGTTCGAAAGCATCAATTCTTCGGTGCTCAGCCTTCCTTATAGTCCAGCTCTCACAGCCATACATTACTACTGGGAAAACCATAGCTTTGATTAGACGGACCTTTGTCGGCAAGGTGATGTCTCTGCTTCTTACTATGCTGTCTAGGTTGGCCATAGCTTTCCTCCCAAGGAGAAAGCATCTTTTAATTTCATGGCTACAGTCACCATCTGCGGTGATCTTGGAGCCCAAGAAAATAAAATCTGTCACTGCTTCCATTTCTTCCCCTTCTATATGCCAGGAAGTGATGGGGCCAGATGCCATGATCTTAGTTTTTTTAATGTTGAGTTTCAAACCAGCTTTTGCACTCTCCTCTTTCACCCTCAACAAGAGGCTCTTGAGATCCTCTTCGCTTTCTGCCATTAGGGTGGTATCGTCTGCATATCGGAGGTTGTTGATAATTCTCCCAGCAATCTTAATTCCAACCTGTGATTCATCCAACCCGGCATTTCTCATGATGTACTCTGCATATAAGTTAAATAAGCAGGGTGACAATATGCAGCCTTGTCGTACTCCTTTCCCAATTTTGAACCAATCGGTTGTTCCATGTCTGGTTCTTACTGTTGCTTCTTGACCCTCGTACAGGTTTCTCAGGAGACAGGTAAGGTGGTCTGGTACTCCCATCACTTTAAGAATTTGCCACAGTTTGTTGTGATCCACACAATCAAAGGCTTTAGCGTAGTCAATGAAGCAGAAATAGACGTTTTTCTGGAATTCTCTTGCTTTCTCCATGATGCAGCGAATGTTGGCGATTTGATCTCTAGTTCCTCTGCCTCTTCTAAACCCAGCTTGTACTTCCAGTAGTTCTCAGTTCGCATCCTGCTGAAGCCTAGCTTGTAGGATTTTGAGCATCACCTTGCTGGCATGTGAAATGAGTGCAATTGTGCAGTAGTTTGAACACTCTTTGGCGTTGCCCTTCTTTGGAATTGGAATGTAAACTGACCTTTTCCAGTCTTGTGGCCACTGTTGAGTGTTCCAGATTTGTTGGCATATTGAATGCAGCACTTTAACAGCATCATCTTTTAGGATTTTAAAATAGCTCGGCTGGAATACTGTCATCTCCGCTAGCTTTGTTGTTACTAATGCTTCCTAAGGCCCACTTGACTTCACTCTCGAGGATGTCCGGCTCAAGTTCAGTGACCGCACTATCATGGCTATCAGGGACATTCAGATCTTTCCTGTATAGTTCTTCTGTGTATTCTTGCCATCTCTTCTTAATCTCATCTGCTTCTGTTAGGTCCCTGCCTTCTTTGTCCTTCATCATGCCCGTCTTTGCACAAAACGTTCCCTTGAGATCTCCAATTTTCTTGAAGAGATCTCTAGTCTTTCCCATTCTGTTGTTTTCCTCGATTTCTTTGCATTGTTCATTTAAGAAGGCCTTCTTGTCTCTCCTTGCTATTCTCTGTAACTCTGCATTCAGTTGGGTATATCTCCCCCTTTCTCCCTTGCTTTTCGCTTCCCTTCTTTCTTCAGCTACTTGTAAAGCCTCATCAGACAGCCACTTTGCTTTCTTGCATTTCTTTTTCTTTGGATGGATTTCGTTGCTGCCTCCTGAACAATGTTACGGACCTCCGTCCATAGTTCCTCAGGCACTCTGTCTATCAGGTCTAATCCCTGAAATCTATTCCTCACCTCCACTGTATATTCATCAGGGATATGATTTAGGTCATACCTGAACGGTTTAGTGGTTTTCCCGACGTTCTTCAATTTAAGCCGAAATTTTGCAAGAAGCAGCTCATGATCTGAGCCACAATCAGCTCCAGGTCTTGTTTTTACTGACTATATGGAGCTTCTCCATCTTTGACTGCAAAGGACATAATCAATCTGATTTCGATATTGACCATCTGGTGATGTCCATGTGTAGAGTCGCCTCTTGTGCTGTTGGAAAAGAGTGTTTGCTATGATCAGCATGTTCTCTTGGCAAAACTCTATTAGCTTTTGACCTGCTTCATTTTGTACACCAAGGCCATGCCTGCCTGTTATCCCGGTGATTTCTTGACTTCCTACTTTAGCATTCCAATCCCCTATGATGAAGAGGACATCTTTTTTTGGTGTTAGTTCTAGAAGGTGTTGTAGGTCTTTGTAGAACCGATCAACCTCAGCTTCTTCAGCCTCAGTGGTTGGGGCATAGACTTGAATTACTGTGATGTTGAATGGTTTGCCTTGGATTCGTACTGAGATCATTCTATCATTTTTAAGATTGTACCCAGTACTGCTTTTCCTACTCTTTTGTTGACTATGAGTGCTACTCCATTTCTTCTCAGGGATTCTTGCCCACAGTAGTAGATATGATGGTCACCTGAATTAAATTCGCCCATGCCTGTCCATTTTAGTTCGCTGATTCCCAAGATGTCGATGTTCAATCTTGCCATCTCATGTTTGACCACCTCCAGCTTACCTTGATTCATTGATCTGACATTCCAGGTTCCTAAACAATATTGTTCTTTACAGCATCGGATTTTCTTTTCACCACCAGACACATCCACAGCTGAGTGTCCTTTCGGCTTTGGCCCAGCCGCTTCACTCTTTCTGGCACTACTTGGAAATACCCTCTGCTCTTCCCCAGTAGCATATTGGACACCTTCCGACCTGAGGGGCTCATCTTCCGGCGTCATATCTTTTAGCCTTGTGATACGTTCCATGGGGTTTTCTTGGCAAGAATCCTGGAGTGGGTTGCCATTTCCTTCTCCAGTGGACCACATTTTGTGAGAACTCTCCGCCATGACCTGTCCGTCTTGGGTGGCCCTGCACGGCATAGCTTATGGCTTCACTGAGTTACGCAAGTCCCTTTGCCACAACAAGGCAGTGATCCATGAAGGGGACTTACTTACTTACTTACTTACTTATATCCTGCCATTTTTTCTCTTTAAGAAACCCAAGGCGGCGTACATAATCTTTCTCCTCTCCATTTTATCCTCACAACAACAAGCCTGTGAGGTAGGTTGGGCTGAGGGTCTGTGACTGGCCCAAAGTCACCCAGTGAGCTTACATGGCCAAGTGGGGACTAGAACCCGAATCTCCTGGCTCCCAGTCCAACACTCTCGCCACTGAACCACACTGGCTCTCCACTACATCTTCTACTATGGCCTTATTTTGATCTATGAGATGAATACATTGGACAATTGACTCTTATATCAACATAGTAGGAACTGGTGCTGTTGCACTCATGTCCTTCATGTCGCCTTCCCACTGAGGCATCTAGTTGGTCACTCTATGTACCGAATGCTGGAATAGATATGCTTTTGGCTTGATCCAGCACGGCTCTATCATATCTTTTTATATTCTTATTTCTCTCTCTCAAAATACATGTCGAAACATATTCTGATGCTTTTTTTAGGCCAATAACTGCCTCAAAATATTTGGGAATTAACTAGTAGATAACTAGGTTCCAATCTGCACATTCATATCCGGAGATGTCAGTCAGGACAGTTGATTACACAAAGATCAAATTCCTCAAGCATGTCTAATGCTGAATAAAATGTAGTCTAAAAAAAGATGAGGTGCTTTTCCATTTCTTTTTCTGTGCCTTTAATCTCATGCCTCTCCACTTTGGAGAGCATTTCTTTGAATCAGAGAAGAAAAAGACCCAGAAAAATGCTGATTCCATTTGATGAATGCATCCTGTGGTTTCCTTTTGTACTTCTGTTTGCAGGACGATGGTGCTTTGGAAATTCTATGCAATTGGAGAATTGATTGAGACTTTTAGGTGAGCTCAGAGGAACAAATGAGAATGTTCTGGTCAATATTTTAGCTTTAATGGGACATTGTGTATTCTAAAGGTTGCTTCAATTCATTTACATGGGCTTTTTTTGTTTTTGCTTTCATTCCAGCCAAAACAAATGCACTCTAATTCTTTAAAATAAATGTTTTGTCCTATGTTCCTCTTGTGCATCACTTGGGCAAGTGAAACAAAGTATCTGCATTTAATCAGTCCAATTAATTTTAATTGCAAATATCCATTTCCAGTGGAAAACATTGCTGGAAGGCCTTAATACCTTTGGAGATTTTCAGGAGGCAAGCAATGAATCTTGGTCTCTTTTCCAGAAAAAAAACAACAAAAAGTCCCATAATTGCTGATTTAGGCTACATTAAAGTTGAATAAACTGTTAATGAGTAAAAAATAAACTTAACTGACTAACACATTTATCTTGCTGTAGATAACAAACAAAGAAAACAAAGTCTGTGAATGTGTTGGTTTCAGATATAAGCACAGTGGAAGTATTCACACAGTCTTCCATCTTACTTTGATGATGGCAAGCAGAAACTGGACTAATGCAAAGAGGAAGGAAGAATCTTAGCTACAAGACCATAAGAGCATCCATGCTGGATCAGGCCAAGGGTCCATCTTGTCCAGCACTCTGTTCATACAGTGGCCAACCAGCTGCCCACAGAAAACCCAGAAGCAGGACATGAGTGCAACGGACCCCTATCATCAATGTTCCCCAGCAACTGCTGTACGTAGGCATACCACCTCTGATAATGGAGGTACCATACAGCCATCAGGACTAGTAGCCTTTGATAGCCTTCTCCTCCAGGAATTTGTCTAACCCCCTTTTAAAGCCATCTAAAGTAGTGACCATCACTACATCTTATGGTAGCAAATTCCATAGTTTAACTATGTGCTGTGTGAGGCATGAGTGGAGAACTGACCACAGCGATAGCAATGGTTTTCCTCCCTTAGAACCAACTGACCAGGTATGACCACCAGGGAGTTCTGTTGGCTGGACTGGGGATCCCACCAGGCTGGTTAGGCCCATCAAGAGGAGGTTAGAGCGTAAGAATGTAAGATCAACCATGCTGGATCAGACCAAGGGTCCATCTAGTCCAGCATTCTGTTCATACAGTGGCCAACCAGCTGCCCATAGGAAACCCACAAGCAGGACATGAGTGCAACAGAACCCTCTCACCCATCTTCCCCAGCAACTGGTATGCATAGGGATACTGCCTCTGAGGAACCAAACAGCCAATAGGACTAGTAGCCTTTGATAGCCTTCTTCTCCAGGAATTTGTCTACACCCCTTTTTAAAGCCATCTAAAGTAGTGGCCATCAGTACATCTTGTGGTAGAGAATTCCATACTTTAACTATGCACTGTGTAAAGAAGTACTTTTTTTAATCTGTCCTGAATCTCCCACCAATCTGCTTCATGGGAAGATCCCGGGTTCTAGTATTATGAGAGAGGTAGAAAATGTCAATATTGTTGAACTGAGTGTGTGTGTGTGTCTATAAAGCGGGTTAATGTTGATAATGTTGCTCTCTAAATTTTAGAGTCTAAAGATGCAATTCTATGCATGTTTAGACAGAGAAAAGTCCTACAATTTCCAGAATTCTCAGCTAGCTACGCTGGGGAATGCTGGGAGTTGTAGGACTTTTTTCTATCTAAACATGCATAGGATTGCACCCTAAGCTATGTTGTAGGGAACTGAGATACTGAAACATAAACATTATGTATCTGACCACACATGCAAGCACATCACTTGATTTCTCTAGAAGTTAACCAGGATCATGCACAAATGGAGTATGGCCTACAATTATGTTGTTCAGCCAGATTATCTGGAAGTTATGATTGCATGCACTTTTATTTATTGTGTTTTGTCTCTGCAGTTTAACTGTTGCTTTTACTGCTTCATTGCTGCATTTATTGCTTTAAGAATGATTTTAAACATTTAAAAATGTTTTTAAAACATTTTTGGGTGTCAGCTGTTTTGACACTTATTGAATAAAGCAGGATAGAAATATTTTAAATAAATAAGTGCCAAATAAATAAATAAATAAATCATAGAATAGTAGGGCTGGAAGGGGCCTACAAGACCATCGAGTCCAACCTTCTGCTTAATGCAGGAATCCAAGTCAAAGCATCCCTGACAGATGGCTGTCCAGCTTCATCTTCAATGCCTCCAGTGTGGGAGAGCCTACCACCTCCCTAGGGAATTGGTTCCATTGTCATATTGCTCTAACAGTCAGGAAGTTTTTCCTGACATTCAGCCAGAATCTGGCTTCCTGTAACTTGAGCCCATTATTCCGTTTCCTGCCCTGTGGGATAATCGAGAAGAGATCCTGGTCTTCCTCTCTGTGACAACCTTTCAAGTACTTGATGGGTATATGAAATAAGGGTTTAGCCCTGTAGAAGGAGGTGTAGAAGATGAAACATCCCTCACCTGCACATGAATCAAGAGTTCAATTATTGCTTAGCAATAATGAAGGGGTCCCCCTTTTTTCTGCTATTATGGTTGCTACTTTTGTGATATAGTATATAGTACAGGCTCCTCCAGAGGGCCATCCAAATTCTGTGCTGGATATGCCTGCTGCCCGTCATTCCAATCCAGATGCTGAGCAGGGGGTAGAGTGACTTGACCAGTGCTTAAGAAGCGACTCCTCCAGGCATCTGCTGAGTCCCAACCTGGCTTTGCTCCTTCTGTTCCTTCCCCAATCAGAGAACCTGAGAAAGGAGTGAAGTGGACTCAGCCACAGCCTCAAAGAGGCTGCAGAGGGTCCCAGATTCACTGTCCAGCATCTCCACAAAGGGCTGGAAATATGCCTGCCTGAAACCCTGTAGAGCTTCTGCCAGTCAATGCTGACAAACAATACTGGGCTAGATGGATAAATGGTCTGACTCAGCTTCCTATGTTCTTAACTTCAATTTGTCTTCCCCAATTGGGGAAGGGGAAACAAAGCTGACTGAGCCACAGACTCAAGGCTTTGGCTCACTTTCTCTCCCATCCCCTCTCCCTTCTGAGGGGGTGAGGCTCTGGAGAGGGTGCTTGGGAAATGTGCCTTGCCTGAGGCCCCATAGGCCAGATGGATTGGCCTGGTAGACTGAATTCAGAGGATCCCTGTTTAAAGCAACAGTGCAGAACCTCTGACCAGGGTAGGCAAATCCAGCCTGCCTAAGATCTCAGTTTGGCCCTCCATGGTTCCCCAGATGGCTACCCCCCCTTCCTCAACCCCTGATTGGTTGGAGTCTTCCTGTGCCCCCCCCATTCTAAAAGGTTGGGATGCCTCCCCTAAGACTTTGGTACTGGCAGTAACAGATTAAGCTAAAATATGCTGGTATTTTTTGGTACTTTGGCCTCATCCCTGTTGCTTTAGGCCCAGCTCCCCGTCATTAGAATGTGTCCCCACAGAGAGGTTCTCTGAAATGGAATTCAGCTCTCAAGCTGAAAGAGGGCTGAATTCCCTGTACCCCTTCTGTAAAGGCCTTCATGGATTGGCACTGGGGTACCTGAAGGACTAGCTATCTCCATATGAACCCATGCATGCACTGAGATCATCCTCACCTGCACACTGAAAATGCAAATCACTTTGGACCTGAAAAGGAAAACAGCAGTGTAAGGAGAAGGCAAAGGGAGAGGGGAGTATGGTTTTGTGACTGGCAACATTAAATTCTAATCACTGTGAATGGTTTTACCAGAGCGCTCCAATCCTATTGCTTTGGGGGAGGGATGTTGAAATAATATATCTCCGAATGGATGCAATGTTGAGTGCATTTTCATAGTTCTCTCTCCCAGAAGCAGGAAGGTTAAGAGAGGTTTAGGGGAGTTGGAATCAAGATACACAGAACTTTGCTAGGTTTCTCTGAGTGTCATCTCGCTGCTTGTCTCATGCCCCATTCCTGTCCCCATTTGTGATTGCTGCTCACTGTGCATGAATGGGAAACTTGTGCAAATTGAGCAGTGATTGAATGACAGATGTGTGCAAATCTCGACAGATGTGTGCAAATCTCCCCAAATTTGCACAAATATTCAGATTTGCACAAATTTCCTCCATAGGCTAAAGCGTGGCTGATTTAGTTTACTGAGGAACTTTGTGCAAATGAGGAAATTTGCACAAATCAAACAGGGAATCAGGAACAATACGAACACATGCACATGTTCAACAATTTGCAATTATTTTTAGCAGACATTTGCTTGTGCTGACATTTAAGGATGGACGAAAGTCCCTTACCAGCCAGTGTGGTGTAGTGGCAAGAGTGTTGGACTAGGAGCTGGGAGATCCGGGTTCTAGTCCCCACTTGGCCATGGAAGCTCACTGGGTGACTTTGGGCCAGTCACAGACTCTCAGCCCAACCCACCTCACAGGGTTGATGTTGTGAGGATAAAATGGAAAGGAGGTGGATGATGTAAGCCGCCTTAGGTTCTTTGCAAGAGGAAAAAAGGCGGGGTATAAATGCAATAAAAAAATAAATAAATAAATTACCTGGTCCCGCAGCTGTGTTCGGTGGGAGGGGGGAGGCACTCCGTTTCTCCCCCGAAATTCAGGCCAGGGGGGGAGGCGCCCCGCCTCTCCCAGCCAAAATTCAGGCAGGGGGGGAGGCGCCCCATCCCTCGCTACCGAAATTCAGGCCGGGGGGGAGCACCCCATCTCCCCGGCCGCAAAATAAAAAAGTAAATAAAAAAAAAAGTGATAGGCTACGTAACGATTTACGTAGCCTATAACGGCTAGATTTTCAAAGTCAGCCGTGACAGGCTATGTAAATCTTTACGTAGCCTATCACAGCTGACTTGGGGAAAAAAAAGTGTGTATGCAAATGGCGGTGCCCATGGGTGCCGCCTTTGTGTACGCGCTTTCCCCCCCAAAAAAAGTCAGCCGTGATAGGCTACGTAAAGATTTATGTAGCCTATCACGGCTGACTTTGAAAATCTAGCCGTGACAGGCTACGTAAATTATTACGTAGCCTATCACTTTTTTTTTTTTTAACTTTACAGGGAAATGGTGGCGGCGGCAGCTGGTCTGAAGACTGGCCACCGCCCCCGCCATTGCCGAAACGCCACCGAAACACCGCCGGGACCCGCCGCCAAGAGGGACATTCAACAGAGGTAAGTCCCATCCCGGCGGGGTGGCAGGGGGGTGGCAGAGGATTTCACCACCAATTTCGGGGGGCCAAATGCATTGGCATTCGGCCTCCTGGAGATTCGTGGAGAAATTCTCCGCCATCCCTACTCACATTCGGAGCTTCAAACGAGGCCTGCTCACATATTTTGCAAGCAAAAACTTAATTGTTATATATCTAGGGATGTCAGAGAATTCCGCGATGGATCTCAGTGAGGCCAAATGCCAGTGCATTCGGCCCCCCTGAAATCCATCGCAGAATGAAGCCCCTGCCCCACGAAAGGCGCGTGGGATGAAGTGCCCACTGCCCCCACCCCACGACAGGCGTGCGGCATGGACCACTTATCTGCTCCTGTCCGCGCTGCTTTACGAATGGCGGCCGTCCTGCAGCTGCCATTCGCTTCCTCCTCCTCAAGACATGATAGGCTACATAAATACGTACATAGCCTATCACGGCTTATGCAGGGGCGCAATTTGCATCCCTGTGGAGGCCATGATAGGCTACCTAAGTATTTACATAGCCTATCATGGGGGGGGGGAACCCCAGCATACGCAAATGGCAGCGGCTACCGTCATTTGTGTACGCTGGGTTTTTTCCCCCCCTGCCATGATTGGCTACTTAAATACTTACATAGCGGATCACGGCAGGGGGAAAAAAAAACCCAGTGTACGCAAATGGCGGTAGTTGCCGCCATTTGCGTATGCTGGGGTTCCCCCCCCTGCTGTGATAGGCTACGTAAATATTTACATATTTACGTAATACGTAAATACAGGGACGCAAATGGCAGTGGCTACAACAGCTGCCATTTGCGTCCCTGCAGGACTGCCCAGTGGCCGGATGTCCGGCTGCGGGCGGCCAGAGGTGGCCGGCGGCTCTGCGGCTTGGCTGTGGAGCAGAGCTGGCCAGGCAGGATTCCCGGGGGACGGATGGAGCACCTCCCCGCCACCGTGGATGCCCCTCAGTGGAGCAAGTTAAGGGATTCATACATCCCTACATATATCCCTAGCTGAGGGACATGAAGTAGTATATCATCAAGAAATGAACTTGTGTGTTTTAATCAGCTTCCAGGGTAACTGCTAAAAGCTGACATACAAATGACTTTTTTTCATTGGTTGCCTTCTTCTGTATTGGACAGAATGGCCACCCAGTGTCCTCTTTATGGTCCAAACCAAACACAAATTCAATGGAGGCCATGACATAAGTTCTGGAGTAACCCATGAGAGCTAGTTTGCAGGGAAAGTAGTTGTCTTGGTGGAAAATTGATGTGTTAAACTATGATGTTAGCACCCCCCTCCCCAGCACCATGGATATAATTTATTTTCAATAGAATAGGTCTTCTCTCTGAAATGCGGAGGAACCATCTGTCTTGTACAGATGGCCATTATCCTACTAGGCCATTTCCCCTCCACCTTCTAGGAGAAAGAAAGCATATATATTTCACATACTTTGCACGAAATGCCTTAACTCTTTGATAATATTTCAAAATGCTCCAGATGAAATCTTCTTCCATTTATCTGCCTTCCATCCTATTACTACAGTATGTTCACAACCCCAAACCCCAAGTCGAAGTGGGCTGCTTCGGGCCACTTTGTACTGCTTCCGAGGTGAAGCGGAGGGGGCACCAAGTGGCCCGGAGCAGGTCGGGGGCTCAATGTGCTTCGGGCCCTGGCCCAGCCCCTACCCCAGTGCCTCCAGGCCCTTACCTGTGCCACCTTCTCCTCTCTGCCTCCACCCGCCGCCATCACCATGCTACACTGCCTCCTGAGGCCCGGACACACGGCGACTCTTCTTCCAGGGAGTCGCCATTTTTAAAATGGCAACCTCCTGGAAGTCCCAGGAGGTTGCCATTTTAAAAATGGTGACTCCCTGCAAAAAGAGTCACCGCGCATCCAGGCCTCAGGAGGCAGAGGAGGTAGAGATGAAAGCAGCAGCAGGCGGCAGTGGCGGCAAAGATGATGGCAGTGAAGGAGATGCAACGGAGAAGCCAAGAAGGTGGAGGCAGCAGCAGAGGAGGAGGCAGCCCAGGTAAAGAGCTGGGGGGTTGCATGGGGGCATTGGGCGGGAACCCGCTTTGGGTTCGGGGCCGAGGCAGGTCGCCCCCCCAAAAAAAATTTGCCTGAGCTGGATCGGGCCCTCCTTGTTTGCTGCAAAGTGGCTTCCGAGTCGGATCAGGGGGTCCCTGCACAGCCCTACTATTGATGATGTAATTATATCTGTAACTTTTGTATACTTCTATTTATACTTCTATTTATAGGTTTTAATTGTACAAGTTTTAATGTTGTAAAGCCACCTTGAGTCCCAGTATTGGGAAAAAGGCGGGATATAACAATAACAACAACAGCAACAACAACAACAACAACAACAACACCATGCCACCTCTTCATGTCACTTTCTCCCAGATTTTTTTTAAAATCTCAAGTACAGATTTAAAAGAAATTTGTTTTAATTCACATATCACTTGAAAATGCCCGTTGGCAACTCCAAATGCAAACAGGAGTGCATATTCTCCAAAAATGTTTGCAAATTCCCAACCTTGTGTTTGCATTCGAAAAATGTGCACCTTTAAAAAGTGTGCTTTTTAAAAAACTCCAGAGGCTTTTAAAAATGTGCACATCTTTAAAATTTGCATGTTCATGCTTTAGTCAATGGAGGAAATGTGTATACTTTTGAAAAATGCACACTTTCCTCATACAAAA
Organism: Heloderma suspectum; assembly: GCF_057233095.1. NCBI lineage: Eukaryota > Metazoa > Chordata > Lepidosauria > Squamata > Helodermatidae > Heloderma > Heloderma suspectum. Next base: position 31,725,719 of record NC_139465.1, read on the forward strand.
TGTGTGCTTCTCCTGTTCAAACAAACTGAAAAAAGCAGGCCACATGGGAGCAAGTGAAACCAAGCTTTGAAGTGAAGTTTGGAGAATTTAGTGAGCTTGAGCAACCCTGGCTCAACCATCCAAAATGTCAAGTTCCTTCCATCACACTGATGAAGATACTTGCAAATTTTGGTAAGGTTTCATTGTAAAAATGAACCAAACAACATTCTCACCCAACCCTACTGATGATCAGAAACCTCCAGTTTCTCCTGAACAGTTCACTTAACCTGAAATTCAGAGGCAACTAAACAAATGCATTTATGCAGATTACTTGCTTGCTTTCCCCCATAAATCCCAGTATCCAATTAATAATTTTTGCTTGTGCAAATAAACCCAAGGACTGAGTCAGCACCAAATGTCATTGCCTTATAGCAAGGGTGTGCATGAATGAAAATCTCCGACCTAGCACCATCGTAATCCACCACGCTTGCTATTAAATTCTCAAATGCATTTGAATGCAGGAGGTCTAACTGCATTTTTGGAATGGTTGCCCTTCTCTGACTTTCCCCCGTATACTGTTTACCTCTGCCACAGCTATGAGCAGCATGGTACCTGCAAGAAATGTCTGTACTGAATAAAAATGTGTGGTGTTTTGACACAAATCATGCCTTCGCTTTGAGATTGTTCCTTCTCGACAGAGATGAACACAGCAGTTGAGAAACACGACTTCGCTGATTACAATTATTCAGCTATCACATGCAGTCCATGAAGTGGCAAAAAATGTATTAGATCTTTTCTGGAAGCAAGAATTATTGAAAGCAAGAAGGGAGAAGTGGGTTTTGGTTTCCCTGTACCTGAGATCCTGTCCACTTGTGATTATTATTCACCAATGTCTCTGGTAAACTCACTGATACTACACAGAGAGTGACTATCATAGATATCTAGGACAATGTTTGTCATCGGAATATATTGGGGTGTAGGGTGAGAATGTGTTATTCCAGGAGCAAATATAGAGGAGACATTTTCAGCCTCCATCTCCTGTGGCATCCCTGTTAGTGAAGATCACGCCATGCAGCGACACAGGAGGAGAGCAGGTTTTGTTCTCATTGCTACAATGTTTCCAAGAAGAGCATTTTAGTGGGATTCCTGTAAGCACCCTGTTCTCCATTGTGGGAAACAGGATAGTGGACTAGATAGGCTTTTGATCCAACAGGGCTCTTCTTATGTTCTTAGGTGTTGTTGTTGTCATTGTTGTTGTTTTTCTGATAAGAAATAATGGTAACCATTCATGAATGCGGGGGGGGGGGAGTAAAGGGGAATGCTCAAGGACAGCACTGTGCTAAATGTGCTCCCTGTCCCAATTAAGGCAATTGAGAACTGATCCTGTTTTCATCTGCATAGTCCATCCCAGGGTTTCATGTCTTGCCCCATTAGGGGGTGATGAGATATTGGCAACTAGCTCATTGTGATGGGGCAAATGGGACCTGCAACAAAATGTTGCGATGTATCCCCACCCCATAGGAGTGCTCCTGTTTAGGGTCCCAGATAGTGAGCCATGCCCTCTTTGAAGATAAGGTAAGGTGTTAAGGGTTAAAGCAAGCTATAACCACCCCATTTCCTGCTCGGATTTTCAATAGATACTGAACATGTCTATGGCACTTGGAGAAAACTAAGAATGCTCAGTCCACTTTGGGTTGTTTTGTGGATTTGTTTATTTAGTTTACACAGTTATATAGTTCTGCGTATCTAGGGAGAGTCCTGCTAGGTATGGCCCTATTTCACTTCCACACTGATCAACACTCATAATCAATTGCTTGCTTGTATGAGTAAGTCATTTCAGATCTACCACCATAGAAAGAGCTTACCAACCACTTCACATCATCACAAAACAGTGCCCGGATGTCCTCTCACAATCATAGAACTCATCAGATGGTCTATATCAGGAATAGGGAATGTGTGGCCTTCTAGATGTCACTGGATTGCAACTCCCATCATCCCTCAACATTTTTTATGCTGGCTAGGTCTGATGGGAGTTGCAGCCCAATATTTAGCGGACCACACATGCCCCACCAATGGTCCAGATGATCATCTGGTTTACATCAGCCTTCCCCAATCTGGTGCCCTCCAGATGTCTTGGATTGTAACTCCAGTAATTCTCACCCAGTGGCCATGATGGCTTGGAATTATGGGAGTTGCAGTCCAATGCATCTGGAGGGCGCCAGGTTGGAGAAGGCTTGTCTACATGACCATTTGGGGAAGGGACCATAGCTCAGTGGTTGAGCACATTCTTTGCATTCAGATGGTGCCAGCTTAAATTTCTGGCATCTTCCATAAAACAGATCAGGTAACTAGTGATACAGAAATACCAGGCTGGATGGATAAATAGTCTAAAGCAGCTCCCTATGTTCCTAGATATTATACTTGCAAAGCTGCCTGGCATTCTCATTATAAATTTCCCACTTTTCCCTAGCCACCCTTCCTGTACCTCATGGGAAAGATTAAATGGTGTCCTTTCACAGGGGGCCAGGTCTGCACATACAGCCAGCCCCAACCTATGTATGTGGCCCCTAGTGCTGGTAGCACTTCTGGGCACAAGCCCCCAAATGATCAGAAATGCTCATTTCTGGAAGGGGTGTGTCCTGTCCCTTCCAGAAATGAGTGTTTCTGCTTGTTTCGGGGCTTGCCCGCAGAAGTGCTACATCATGGCTACCAGTGGTAGGGTCCATGCACAAACAGGGTGCACTGCGCATACACTGAGACCAGCGAACCTGGCCACCTATGCAAGGAAACCATTGGATCCAGCCCTATGCCATAGGAAACCTCCAGCATGGATGGAATAAATATCTATTGGATTTATTTATTTATTTATTAAATTTATTAATTGCCCATCTGGATGGTCACCCAGCCACTCTGGGCGATGTACAAAGCATATAATAAAACAGTTTAAAACAATAACATTCTAAAATAAAAACATTTTCTAAAATACCCTAACCCACCCCAAATGCCTGCCTGAACAACCACGTTTTTAATGCACGGTGGAAGCTCATTCAAGAGGGTGCATGGCGGACTTCCCTAGGGAGGGAGTTCAACAGAGTGGGGGCCACCACAGAAAAGGCCCTCTCCCTTGTCCCCACCAGTCTAGCTGTCCTGGCTGATGGGACAGAGAGAAGGCCATCCGAGGCTGATCTTGTTAAGCGTCCTGTCTGGTGTTGCCGGAGGCACTCCTTAAGATAGGCTGGGCCGGAACCATATAGGGTTTTAAAGGTCAAAACCAACACCTTGAGTTTGGCCCGGAAAACAACTGGTAACCAGTGCAACTCCTTCAGCACTGGAGTGATGTGATCTCGCTGGCGGCTGCCTTTAATCAGGCGAGCTGCCGCATTCTGTACCAGCTGCAGCTTCTGAACTGTCTTCAAGGGTAACCCCATGTACAGCACATTACAGTAGTCTAAATGAGAGGAGACCAGGGCATGTACTACCAATGGGAGCAGATAGTCGGTAAGGAAGGGCCGCAGCTGCCATATCAGATGGAGTTGATGCAGTGCTGTCCGGCTCACAGCTGACACCTGAGCCTCCATGGACAGCTGGGAGTCTAAGATGACCCCCAAGCTGTGGACTTGGTCTTTCAATGGTAGCTGTACCCCATTCAACACCAGGTCAACATCCCCCAACCTCCTCTTGTCTCCCACCAAAAGTACCTCGGTCTTGTGACAGGGTTCAGCTTCAGCTTATTCCTCCCCATCCAGCCACTCACCGTCTCCAGACATTTGGACAGGGATTCTATGGCCAACCATGGTGAAGATTTGAAAGAATTAGGTGGAAAAAATAATCAGAAGGCACTTGCCATGGGGAAGGGCTATGGTATCAGTCCTTTCACTTCGCTGAGTATGCCAAGAGCCCATCCCTGTCCATGGAACACTATGAATTCCTAGTTTTGGGACATTTTTCTCAGTCTGAACAACTTGTCTCATCCAAAATGATATTGACTGGCTAAACTCCTCCTCCTTTCCCCTGCACTGATACGTTTTCATGATCCAATCCTTTGCATGCATGTCTGCCTGTGCTAACACTGTTTGTCATTGTCCTTTGGACGTTTGCTTGCTTGATTCCTCTGGAGCTAAAAATCCAGCTTGCTCTATCTTACCTGCCTCTGGACCTTTCAGTTATTCTAGATTATTATCTGTGTCTGCCCTGGCTCATGCAACTCATGCCTCAATCCTCAGAATGATATCCAGCACCCCGTGGGGACTCTGAAATGTGGGGGCAGGACCCCTGCTGGCACCTCACTCATGAGTGTAACATCTAAGCCATTTTGGAGGACACTCATGAGGAACAGAAGTGTTGCCCTACAGTTTGTAATCACTACTTGCCCATGCTATGTCATCCAAAGAAACGGAGAACCTAAAAAAGTATTACAATTTAAATGATTATTTCAAAGCACCAGAATTTCCACTGGTTGCAAATCAGAAGTAATCAGGTAATTTGAATTATTATTCAATATTGTGAGAGTGGGTTGTATGGGAGCCAATTTTGATCATCTTTAAATCTGTTAATCAAGTAAATGTTAATAATGATGATGATGCAATTTAGTTTTCACTTAGAGCTGGAAAAAAATTACAGTGCTCACTTGAATTATACCTGCTTTTGGTTTTGATTTTCTTTTGTATTAATGCTGTAGACTTTGTCACCCGCATTCTGTATTTTTCTTTCTTTCTGCTGATTGATTAGATTATTGAATTTGATACTCACAAGAGTAAATGCAATTTCCTTGTTAAAATAGTCTATGGAAAAAATATTCCCCCACTACACAATTTGATATAAATACATTTTTGCAGATGAGTTCAGATGTGTACACACACACACACACAGAGAGAGAGAGAGAGAGGGAGGGAGGGGGAGGGAGGGAGGGAGAGGCAGAGGCAGAGACACACACAGAGTGAGTATGAAACCAACATGAACATATTTTATTTTTATTTTTGTATTTTTGGGAAATCTGATAGGTATTATGATTTTTTCAGTCAAGAGTATAAAACTCCATGTAGCCACTGACAAGTAAGAAAATGTTCCTAAACCAAGAATGCTGCACCAAAACCCAACAAAGTAGGAGTTATCTAAAGATGTGCTGGAAAATTCATTTATATTTTTGAAGTTGATCCAAGCCACCACTCTTTATCAAGAGCATTTTCCCACTCTATGCATAAAAGACAGGGTAACTTATTATGTCTTGGCAGAACAACAAACCAATAAAACAAAGCAACTTTTGTTGCCCAGCTGAGAAATGTAATTGACTTAAGTTCCATTGCTGTGAGTATGACTGAGTCTGGATCTAACACTTAATTGAGTTGGGGTGCAATCCTAGGGATGTGTAGACGGAACAAAAGTCCTACAACTCCCAGCATTCTCCAGCCAGCTTCCATCTCATCTAGTAGGGCTGCTCTTATGTTATTTCTAGAGCTGTGCACAAATGACATCTCAAAAATCTTCACCTGATTTGTAGGTGGAGAAATTGGGGGAAGCATTTCACCCTAACTGTCCAGGGTACAGAGCAATTGTCCAACGGTTTTTTTGGGGTGGGGCTAACCATTAGCATTGGTAGTAGCATGGCTTCTTTTCTTTTTTCCTACATTTTTTTTATTTGTTGGCCCTACAAAGTGGCAGCACCAATAACTATTTTGGCACACTGGCCACCATTCCCTGGCCTTCATGATGCCTTGTAATAGGGATGTACAGATTGTATAAAATCCTTTCCGTCTGTGTTTCACAGGTTGTCAGGCATAGGAATGTTGGAGAAATCCTCCACAGACCCCAGGGAGGCCGGATTCTATTGAATCTGTCCCCTTGAAGTCCGTGGAGGATCATATCTCCTCTCCTACCTTTTCTTCTAGTGCAAAGTCCTCACCGGCGGATCCTCCCTGCCGCTGGCTCTGAAAACCCAGTGATACAGCCGCCATGACCGTATCGCTGGACTGCAGACGCAAATGGCGTCCACTATGCCATTTGCATCCCTGCTCTCTAACATCGTAGGATACATAAATATTTACATAGCCTATCACGGTAAAGTGCAGGGACGCAAATGGCACCCGCTACACCGGATGACATTTGTGGACACAGACCGGCTGCGGCCAGAAGTCCAGCAGTGGCCGGCCCTGGCCAGCAGCTCCGCAGACTCGCCATGGAGAGGAGCCGGCCGGGGAGGATTCCAAGGGGAGGACTGGATTGCCTCCCCCCCCCTGCAGACCCCCCAGTGGACCCAGGTAAGTGGCATTCGTACACCCCAAGTTGGGCACCTTTCGTTCCATCATCCACATATCAATGGAATTGGATTTTTAAAAAGTTTCTGAATTTGTGCAAATTCGCATGCGCAAACATGTGCAAATTCCCAGAAAATACACAACCCCCCCCCCCCCACACACACACACACACTTTAGCTTATGGGGAAACGTACATTTCCATCTGTTTATTTTTTTAACGCATATTTTTCTGAAATGGTTAAATTTGTGCAAATTCCCAATTGTTACAAAAATGGTCCTCAAGTCCGCAGAATCAGCCTGACAGGGGAAACGCCAGTCCACTGCAGAATCCATGGGTCGGATGCATGAAAATCCAAACTCGTTTGCTTCTGTGTGGATATCTCCGACATCCCTATCTAGTGTAATTCTGGGGCGTTGTGTGTGTGTTCGTGTAAGATGGGCATAGTGCCCCCCCCCTCCAAACTGGTGGAGAATATTAGGAAAACATCCTGGAATGAGACTTTTTTCTCAAAAAAAATCTGGGGTTTTGTTTTGTCAGAGAAAAAGTCTTATTTTTAAAAAATCTGCTATGTTCTAGTTTATGCAGACAACTAATGGCAGTCGTGACAAATGAAGATGAAAAGGACAGAGAAACAAGCTCGAAAATCAGCTATTTTTATGGAAACGAGTATCAACGATGCAAGCCAAATAAGGTCAACTATCAGCATAAAGGAGACTGATTTTCTGCCCTCATGATAAATATCCCATGTTCATGCTTTTGGCCCCTGTATTAGAAAGATTTGGCATTGTCACTCTCTGTTACCAATAGCATCATATCTAAAATGTGGCTTGACTGAATATGTGTTTAGCATATGTGCCCCATTAACGCCAGGTAACTATGGCTGCATGGAGTGAGCATACACAGGTATATATTGTGACAACTGCCATTCTCCAACCTGTCATGTCTTGGCATTTCACTTCATTCTATATTTTGCCCCTGACTTCCTTCTCATCACATTATCATCAAGTGCTCAGTATTTATCTTTATTAATACTTGAACTGGTGCCTTGGGGGAAAGAAAAATAAGAAGTTGTCTCATAAATTATAGGGCCACAGTTATACGTATGGATGACCAAGAATGAGCTGGACTTACAGATGGGAGAACCAGCATTTTTCAAGCTCACCAAACTTCTCCACAATTCATTTTCAATCTCATTTTGTCTCACTCCTTTTTTGTATTCAGTTGTTTCCCCTGTTTGAATGGGGAAAGTGCTCATTTTGAATGGGGAAAGTGCATATTTTGAATGGGGAAAATGCACATTTCTGTTCACATTTTTCAAAAGTGTGCACTTCCCCCCATTGACTAAAGCACAAACATGCAGATAGATATAGATAGATAGATAGATAGATAGATAGATAGATAGATTTAAAAAATCTGCATTGTTTGAGCACTATTGCACATTCATGCTCACATTCATGTTCAGGGTTGCAAACAGGACATGTCTGCATGATTTGTGGACAGAAACAAAATTCTCATAAATCCATAATTAAACAATTCACATGCTGCCAGTTTAACTCTAAATTAGGAGCTTTTACATCTAGGGATGTACGGACTGTGTAACAAAATCCACTCCGTCTGTGTTTCGAGGATTGTCAGGCACCTTTCGTTCTGTCATCCGCCCACAGACGGGTGTGATTTTTTCCCCCCCATCAAGTGGAAAAATACAGAAATAATTACATAAATATTTAAGTCAGTATTTACATAATTTACTTCAGTATGTAACATTTAGTGTATTGTCCCCTATTCCATTCAACGCTTCCTCAGCAGAAACTTACATATTTTTCTAGGGATTTATATGCATAAATTTTGGGAAAGTAAAAAATGCATCCAAAAGTCCATGGACTCCATGTGGCCTGGGGGGGGGGGGCACTCCACACCAGATATGCCCTACCCAACGCCAGCTTGTCTGGCTGAAAGGGGGGGCATTGCGGGCGGGTGGGGTGACAAGACATAGGGGCCTCTGATTGGTGCATCCCAGTGGCGCCACCATGCAAGGAGGGGCAGGCTGACTTACATTAAACTCAGCCCTCCTCCAAATCTCAGTTCTCTGGCTCGACGCAGCTAGAGAAAACTACAGCTCCGCCGAGAAACAACGAAGGACACCTGCCTGCTGGAGACGGGCTTCGTCGTCTTCCCAGCCACATGAACTCGGCATGCAATGTGTGCACCCAAAGCCTCGTGGCGGGGCGTACGTGCTCCGGTGCAGCTCTATCATGGCCAGCACCTCCACTGCTGGCAGAGACACTGGAGTTGGTGACGGAGCATGTTCAGGCGCTGTTCCTATGGGCCTCGGTGGGTGAGGCTGCAGCGCACCCGCCCCCCCCTCCTTCCTCGGCCGCCGCTTGCCGCCCTGGTCGGAGCGCTTGTGGCTCTGCCGGCGCGCGTCCAGGAGCAGCGCCGGTGTTCCCTCCCTCTCGCCGGTTGCCTCGTGCCTGGGCCGCCACGGCCCCAGGATTGCCGGCCCTCGCGGCGGGGCGCATGTGTGTGGGCGCTGCCCTCCGTCAACCGGCACTTGCCCTTGGTGGGCGCGCCGGTGGCTGAGCCCGTGCTCACCCAGGTGCCACGCCGTCATCGTTCCCTCCCCTGGTTGGGCGCCGGCGCTCGTGGAGGCCGAGCGCCCGCCCCTCCCTCTCCCCGGCTGCGGCATGTGTGCGCAGCCGCAGCCCCAGGATTGCTGGCTCTCGCGGTGGGGCGCTTGTGTGTGGGCGCCATCCCCCCAGCCGGCACTTGCCGCCCCAGCAGGAGCACCGGCAGCTGTACCGGTGCGCGCTCAGGTGCGGCGCCGGTTGGCCCGTTCCCCTGCGTGGTGCCGACGATTGTGGCGGCTGGGTGCCCCCCCCTTGCTGCAGTCCCGGGTACCCGGCACTCTCGGTGGGGCGTGCATCTTTGTGCGCTGCCCCTCCTGGCTGCAGTCGCTGGACCGGTGCGAATGCCGGCGTATGCTTGATAGCACGAGCGTGTGTGCGACGCTGGTGGCTGCCAGCACTTTCTGGCCTTGGGGGGGGGGTGCCGGCGCTTAGAGTGGCGGCATGCTCGCCCCGCTTCCTTTGTCAAGAGCAATCGTCTGCCCCCCCACCAAAAAAAAACCATGAGCCCCCCAACACACAATTAAAATAAAAAAATAATAATAAAAAATGAAAAGAAAAGAAAAGAAAAGAAGAATAAATAAATAAATAGTTATAATGATGATGATGATGATGATGATAATAATAATTAAAAAATAAATAATAATAATAATAATGAATAAAAAATAATAAAATAATGATAAGAAAACTCACACAGACACCCCTGGCAGCTGCTGCTCCCCGTTGCATGCCCACTGTGACTCCTGGGTCGCAGGCGCTTTTGGCAGGGGGTGCCTGTGCTCAGGCGCGGCTTCCGTGGCCATTGGCCCTGGCCGCGCCTCTTGGTTGCTGGGCTTGCAGTGGGCGGCAACCCTTTAAAGCCACTGTGGCCTAGTGGCTGCAGTGTTGAACCGCGGCTTGAGAGACCCTGGTTCTAGTCTCCTTTCCGGGGGTTTAGTTCAGTGCAAGTCCCCTGCTGGACATGCAGAAGGTGCCAGGTCCTGTCCCTGACATCTCCAGGTAGGGCTAGAAAAACCCCTCCCTGAACTCCTGGCAGAGTCATTGGGGGGGCCACAGATTCTTCACCCCTGCCCTATAAACGAATAAAAGTTAAGGGCTAGACACATGGTGTCTTAAATGTGAACACACAGAGACATACAGGAAGAGGATGAACGTTGTGCGCTCACCTATCTAACCGCTGCCGGACATGGAGGGTCCCCCTCCTGTCTAGCGATAATGGAGGCGCTGCTGCCTGTTGTCCTGGGTGCCCTGCGAGTAGCCCACTGGAACCAGGCCCTTCCTTTTTCTTGCCAATATCATGCCAACCTTATCTCACTTTCTACAGCATGCCCCCCAAGAATGGCCAAGGTTGAAAGAACGGGAAGGGTAGGGCTCTGCCTCCCCTCCCCAATAGATTGCGGCCTAGGCCGGAGTCCGAGTCTGATGATGAAGCAGACCCGGTAGTGGCGTCAATTCTTCTCATCTGGAAACTGCTGAGCATTCTCCAGGGATCCCTTCCCCCTCCCCTGGCCAGGCCTAAGAAACCCTCGGTGGTCCAGCTTAAGTGAACGCGACAGCCGACCCAACGCTCGCTACTTACTTCTATTTCAGCTCGTCTGGACCCTGGTGAAGCCTCCATCTCCTCTTCCTCGGCTTCCTGATGGCTCACCCCCTACGGTTGAGCTCCTCCATTCTTCGGCTTACTCTTCCCCGAGTGCACAAGCAACATCCGTTTTCCAGTTGGGGATCAGAGCACGGCCACAATGGATTCAGTCCCTCCTGCTCGGGTATCCACCTAAGTGGCATATCAGATCCCTATGCTAATCTGGCGAGTTGCAAGGCCACTGGTGCTACTCCTTCTTGTAATGGCTTTCAACTGAGGAGGTGTGCGGCTGGCTTATGTTGAGGCCTTCCACAGGAGGGCCACCATTGACCCTTCTCTGCGCAGGGACCTGATGGACCAGGACTTTTCGCTCCAATTTGACTCCTTCCCGGCCGTGTTTCGGTGACAGATCTGACAGTGGCCACATTCCCCAGGCTGTCTCCCGCACTGGCCCTCGGCCTATGGCAGGTCCACTGCTTCAGCACCACTGTCTGTAATGGGAATACAGCCCCTGGGCACATACTCCCAGAACCTGTGCCTTTCTGTCATGAGTGCTGCCTTGTTGCAGTCAGCACTCGTGCACCTCTTGTCCAATGTAGGGTCCCCCTTGGAAAGGCCGAGGCAGTAGAAAGCCAGGGGGGCAGACTACAGCTCCCTCCGGTGGGCCCAGGCCTGGTTAGGTTGGCCCCGCTACTCCGGCTTTAAGATGCTACCCCAACTAGGGGAACAGGTTTTAACTTGGAACACGATTTCATTCTAGGTTCTAGGACCCCTCCCCCCCTTTTTTTTCTAGGTCAACATAAGCCATCCTTACCTAGTAAGCAACATTTCTCCTCACCAGGCATCAACATGTTTGTGAGAAGTTTAACAAGGCAGTACTGGCAGAAGGGTTATAGCCCCCCCCATTTTTCCACACCCCGATATCTACGCTAGGGATTTCCCTTCTCCAAACGGTGCCCAGGAAATCCTCTAAGGGGTTTATCCTGATTTGTAACCTACCTTCCCTGAGGGCCAGTCTGTTAAGCACAAGATCCCGGATCATCTGTATTCAGTGCGATACACCTCGTCGATGTGGCAGTTGTCTTGGTTTGGGATCCCGGCCACAGGTTCCTGTTGGCATATGCTACATGGAGTCCAAAGATGGTGGTCAGTGTTCTGACCTAATGCAAACATTGCTTCCCTTTCCTTGTACCTCAGGGTCCCTTAGCTCACAAAAGGCTGAGGGCCTGTCTCCCACATCAACATTCAGTGAAGCCAATCTGATACCCTGAGGCATTATTCTCGCCTCCCTCAGGACAACTTTCAGGTCTTTTGGGCACAGCTCCAAGCAGTTATACATCTTCCTTGGGTTTCCCGTGGTGGACCATGAAAGATATGATTGAGCATCTTCTTTTCACAGTTAGAGTAGTGGCCCCTGGCTGTGCCTTCTCGCGCCGGCTCAGTTTGGGCAGTGCAGGGACTGCAGCTGCCGCATCATTGACCCAGGGTCACTTCTGCTGTGCACACGTATCCATGGGCAGGGATTCAACATAATAGGGCTTCAATGGCACCTCCTTCCGGAGGCGTGAGCTGCCCCTCAAAGCCGGACTGCAGATTCACGGGGTTCCACCGCTACCCCGGGGGGGGGGGTTCAGACTCATGGGGCAGGTCCGATCGTGCTGTGGGTATTGCCCTGTAGAGTGGAGGTTGCTGCCGCCAAGCACATTCTGATTTGACCTCATAGCCAAATCAGTGACCCCCTCCCTTTCGGTATGACAACGTGATGACATTATTCATTCCCTGTCCTCCTGAAATCAGAGGGTCATGTCAGTCGTCAGTGTGTTCGCGCTCCAGCGTCGGTGTTACAACATCTGGTTCTGGGTCCGCCATGTGCTGGGTTAGGCAAACCCAATTGTTGATACTTTGTCATGAAATTAGGTCAACGACTTCTAGGCCTAAGCCCCGCTGGTACGTACATTCCCAGATCCCATACTACAGTACTATGGGAGACTGGGATACCGAGGCCAAGCATGCCATCCTGCATTCCATGGCTCTCAGTACACAAGCCACCTGCAACAGAACAGGTATGGCATGCCGCGCAATAGGAAAAGCTTCAGCAACAGGAATCATGGCCCTTACCTATAGATCATTGGCCACAATTTCGCGCCTCCTTAAAGAACAACAGAATATCTGGGACCATAAGTCGCAAGATGGCCATTTAGCCTTCCGGCCCACAACACTGGGAATTACTGACTCCCATGTCAGATTTTAGGGTTCGGAGTACAATAGGGTTGGGCACAGTTGTCGCCTGTTTTAGTAAATTTAGCCACCCTATCTCCCCGGATACCTTCCTTTTGGGATCCGGGGGTAATGGCCCTCCATTTGTCCTTTTCAGTAAGACGTTTCCCTGTTCCATGCACCAACCTTAATGGCCGTCTGCAAGCCCCCCCCCTTAGGAATTCAGGGTTGGTCTGGGATCTCAAGTCCGATTTGTTCCGGAGGGCCTTGAGATACTTCACGGTACAGGTCTGGCCCAATGTAACCCACTTACATATTTGGTAGGGATGTACGAAAGGGACTTACCTTGTCCTGCAGCTTTTTTCGTGGTGGGGGGGAGGCGCTTCGCTTCTCTCCCCAAAGTTCATGTGAGGGGGGGAGGCTTCCCGCCTCGCCCGGCCGAAATTCAGGCCGGGTGGGAGGCGCCCCATCCCTCGCCGGCGAAAGTCAGGCCAGGTAGAAGCGCCCCATCTACCTGGCCGCGAAAAACAAACAAACCACCCCCATGATAGGTACGTAACGATTAACGTAGCCTATCACGGCTAGATTTGCAAAGTCAGCCGTGATAGGCTACATTAATCATCACGTAGCCTATCACGGGTGACTTTGAAAAAAAAAAAAAGCGCGTACGCAAATGGTGCCCCCCATAGGGAGCCGCCATTTGCATTCCTTATTTGGCCCCTGTAGTCTACGGAAAGATTTACGTAGACTACGGCGAAAATAAGGGCAACAAGACCAGCAGACTCGTCATACACCAGAATGGGTGCTCTTACATGGGCATGTTATGATGTCTTGAGCTGCACGAAGGGCTTGTAGGTCGTCCTCAGACTTCAGCTTCTGTCACCCTGACACATTGGGATCCAGTGGCTTCTCAGACGAGGCGTACGGTGGGAGTCCCCTCCTCACTCTGTTCCACCAAATTTTGTCAGTCTTCCTCCACAGGTACAGGTGCTGCACATGGAGAGGAATAACTTTGGCTGTAAGCCAGGCAAGGACCTGATCGAACAGGCCTTGGTTGAGATGCAGGTGGTCCGGCATACCTGGCTGGAAGTAGCCTATTGCAGTCCTCACTGCTCCCATGGATCAACGGGAAGGACTGGAATGACGTTGCCAGTGGCAGGGCACATTGGAAAGCGCACAGAGAAATGGCTTATGGCCTATGCGAATGTGGCGATGGACGCACCATCTGCCAGGAAATTCTGTGGACATGGAGGAAGCGTTACAGGTAGGACGGTGTCCACCTGTCTCATGTAGTAAATAATGTATTTCTGTCTGATCTGCAAAGGGGCCTGTGGGAAGTTCTTCTGCACAGGTGGGGGGAGTTTCACAACCTCTGGGCTTGTAACTCCTGTGGTGGCTAGGTCGGGCAAAACAGGAAAGTAGGGATGGTGTGCATGCAGAGGCACCTTATGGTGACAGGTGACGCCTGAGGCCCCCGAATGGGTTGTGCGGCTCAGCGTGGGGGATAAGGGTTGCCTGGGAGACCAACCCTACTCACTCACCAAGGTGTTGTGTGGCACCGGGTTGGGGGTGACACCGGAAGGTCTACCTCCCCCAGAAGGGGCAGTCCCGAGGGATGTCGAGATCACCGCCACCCCTCAGGCTGGGTGTGTTTTCACCCAAGAAGTGCCAGCTAGCTGCTGTCACAGTTAGATGCCCGTCCTAGTTACCCCTTTGCAGGTATTTCAATAAATGTGGCCCAATTTTCAACCCAAGCTTGTTGTCTGCGTCTTCTTTAACCCATCTCCGCTCGCAATCTGCAGGCCAGATTCTTAGAAATCTGAGCTCATTTTAATCCGTCTTTAATTTCTCCAGCATCCCTAATTACATCTATGCCTTAATCTCAGAAAATAGTTGAGGATTGATCTGTCAAGGTAAGAAAAAGTCTTTCAGCACACACGTGAGTCAAGCACCCCGGCAAGTATAAAAGCAGGGCAAGGAACCCAGGGCAGTTGTCTCTTCCCTTCATTCTCCTAATAAATAAGTACACATAAGTAACTATAAACACATACAAGGTTTATGTGTAGCACACATATAGACTAACTGTTTAAGTTGTTTAGATATTTTAATAAATTTGCATGTGCTTTTGTGGGTTACAACCCACTTCACCCAATGCTATAAGTGAAACTGCAGGCTTTGAGTCTGAATAGATGGTTAAGCATGTTAATCTGCAGCCTGGTGTTCCAGGGAGCTGTGAGAAATGAAACAAGACTAGATGATGGCTAGAGTGCAAATGGTGCATCATTCACTGCAAAGCTGACCAAACACATGTTATAGCACATACTTGTGACTATTACATGGTAGTGAGGGCAGCAAAAGGGGGTGGGGGGGAGGCATAGTTCACTGCTTCCATTACAACCTCAAATGACCTTCCAGTAGAGCTCTTCAGAGTAGTCTGGTGTTTATTAAAATGTACCCTGGTGAATGAAGGTCTGGATTAGTGCTGTGCTGAACATTTCAATTCTTCCATTTTCAGCATTTCATGGGGTGGGGGTCAAAATGAAAATTCTGGTGAAAGGTTGGGACAGGAGAGACTTTCTGAGAATTATCTCTTTGGGGTGTGGGGCAGAGTTTCCACATACCTTTTTAAGTATAGGTGATTCTTGAGGGGTCTTTCTTTTTTTCTTTCTAAACACCCCCTGCACTTGCAGGAGCCCAAGACTCTTCTCCAGACTGGCAGCCCTTTCTGACCTCCCAGGAGACCATGTGACCTCACCCTCCCCAATAGGCATTCAGGAAGAACTCCTGGCTGGAGAAGAGTCCTGGGCTCCTACAAGTGTGGGGGTGTTTAAAAACAATAGAAAGAAGACTCCTCAAGAATCACTGACATGTAAAAAAAGGTATGTGGAAACCCTGTCCCTTTACTCAAGGAGAAAATTCTCAGAAATTCTCCCCTTCCCTTCAAAACAGGCAGAGAAAACAATGTCTCTTCCACAGGGAGAGAGAAAAAATCTTGAAAATACGGGGCAGGACTCAGCACAGCACTAGTTTGGATTCTTCAGATGCTCACTGTTACTTTGAGGATAATATCCTTTGCCTCCACAGTAGCCTGTTATTGTGGCAGATTGAACTGAGGTGTCCAAAACTCTGTCTGGGAGACTGTTTCTCATCCCTTTGGCAATTGTGCTTAGGGATGTGAGAACACATCCCAGCTCGGGTTCTCTGGGTGCCCTCTGAGCTCTCCCCTTGCTCGCTGGCTGTCCAGGGTGCAGTCGAGCCCCCCCTCCCCCCATGCGCACTTGGTGAAGAGCCCGCAACTTACCCGGGTCTGTTCATCATTATCCCAATCGCCATGTTTTTAAAAAAACATGGTGATTGGCAGCGCTTGCCCATAGACGTATACACAAAATAGTGCTGTGAAATTAGAGTCTATGGGTGATTCACAGTGCTTTTCGCATATAAGTCTATGTGGGCACATAGACTTATACACAAAAAGCACAGTGGATCCAGACCATAACCCTATATCTATGTCATATGTGAAAAGAAGCACTACTTTTAGATGGAGATTGAATGAAATGATATTTCAAAATAAAAGTATTGTGGACGACACTAAAAAGAAATTGAGAGAATTTTTTGAATTTAATTTGGACAAGGGAACAAATATCCAAAAAGTATGGGATGCAAGTAAGGCCTATATGAGAGGTTATTTTATACAACAAAACACACAACTGAAAAAGAAAAGGGAAGAGAAGGTACAAAATATTTTAAAACAGATAAAGGAGGAAGAAGAATTCCTAAAGAAAAAACCAGGAAAGGCAAGTGTCCTCCAACAGATTAAATTACTCCAACAACAATTGTCAATGTTAACAGTTCAGGATATGCAAAAAACAAAAAAAAAAAAAAACTTTGTAAAACAAAGAAATTTTGAATGTGCTAATAAACCAGGAAGATTGTTGGCCTATAAACTTAAAAAGGAAAAAGGAAAGAAAACAATTGTGAAAATAAGTGAAAGTGGATTAGAATTAACCAATAATGTGGCAATTCAGAAAGTTTGTATCAATATTATTCACATTTCTATAAAGGACATGATATCTCCCCAGAATTAATGGATAAATATATTCATAAACAAAATTTACCAAAAATCACTACGGAATAAAAACAAATGGTGAATGGACCAATAACAGCAAATGAAATGGTGGAAGTAATAAAAAAATAAATAAAACTGGCAAAAACTCCAGGACCAGATGGAATATCAGTATTATATTATAAGGAGTGATATAAGAAGCAATTTTACAACCATTGAAAAATATGATGAACAGTATTTTAGAAAAGGGGGAGATACTGGAAACATGGAAAACAGCATATATAACATTAATACCTAAAGAAGGACAGGATTCAACCTCAACAGAAAACTATAGACCAATCTCATTATTAAACAATGACTATAAGATATTTGCAACAATTTCTGCAGAAAGGCTCAAGAAAATATTGCAGGAGTTTGTATATGAGGATCAAAGTGGTTTCCTACCAAGAAAACTGATGAGAGACAATGTAAGAACGGTCTTAAATGTGGTGGAATATTTGGAAAAACACCCAGAAAAATAAGCAGCTCTGATTTTTTTTAGATACAGAGAAAGCATTTGATAATCTCAACTATAAATTTTTAATTAAGACTTTAGAAGAATTGGACTTTGGGAAAAACTTTATAAAATGGGTGAAATCGATATATACCAATCAAAAGTCTCAAATAATTATAAATGGGGACTTGACTAAACCTTGTGAGATACAAAGAGGAACAAGACAAGGCTGCCCATTGTCACCGCTACTGTTTATATTGGTTCTAAAATTATTGAACAGAGATATAAGACAAGATGATCAAATTACAGGAATAAAGATTAAAAAGGAGAAATATAAACTACGGCTTTTTGCAGATTACTTGGTGTTCATGGTGGAAGAACCTTTAAAGGGAATTGAAATTTTAATGAAGAAAATTAAAAGAATTTGGAGCTGTGGCAGGGTTCAAAGTTAATAAACAGAAAACAAAAAATTTAACAAAGAATGTGAATGTTCAAGAAAAAAAAGTTGATGGATAAGACTGGCTTCCAAATTGAAAAGAAAGTAAAATATTTAGGAGTCCTTCTAACAAATATGAATTGTATGCTTTTTCAAAATAACTATGTTAAAGTGTGGAATGAAATTAAACAAGACCTATTAAAATGGGAAAAAATACAGCTATCACCTTTGGGAAGAATTGCAACGATTAAAATGAATGTACTACCTAGAATGTGGGTTTTTTTTGTTTCAAATGATACCCATTATTACATTGGATTTACATTTTAAGTAGTGGCAGAGAGATATAATGAAGTTTATATGGCAACCCCAAATCCCAAGAGTTAAAATAAAAATTTTACAAGATGCCAAGGAAAGAAGTGGCTTAGGATTACCAGATTTTAAAACTTGTTTTTCTGCCTGTTGCTTGATGTGGATGAAGGAATGGGTGATGTTAAAAAATAGAAGACTCTTAGAACTAGAAGGACATGAATTGAGATATGGGTGGCATGGTTATTTGTGGTATCATAAACAAAAGTGAATGTAGATTTTAATAATCACTATATAATACAGGCCGTATTAAGAATTTGGAATAAATACAAATTAAGGTTTTATCAAAAAATACCATGTTGGATATCCTCACAAGAAGCAATGCATAGAAGAGAATTTGATAGCATGCATAAATGGATAAGATATAATGATTTACTGGAATTGTCACAAGGGGAATATAAGTTAAAATCAAGGGAAAACTTATTGGAAGAAGGTCATGTCTGTCAATGGTTTTTATATCTGCAAATTAAAGGAAGGTTTAAAATAGATGATAGAATTGGTAGAGTTGAACAAACAAAATCTGAGTTTGAAACAGCACTGTGTACAAATGATGAACATATTGTTGCTAAACTGTATAAATTACTGTTAAGGTATGACACAGATGACGAGCAAGTAAAAGATCCTATGATAAAATGGGCACAAAATGTTGGTCGTAATATATTAATGGAAGAGTGGGAAAGTATGTGGGGAAAAGATCTAAAATTTACTTTATGTACAAATCTTAAAGAGAATTTTTACAAGATGATGTAGAGATGGTATATGTCACCATTTAAACTGTCCAAAATGTATAAGGGTGTTTCTGGAAAATGTTGGAAATGTGAAGATCAAGATGGAACATTTTATCATTTATGGTGGACTTGCAAAGAAGCTAAAATATTTTGGAAACAAATACAGTCTTTAACTCAAAGGATATTAAAAACTATTATCGAACTAAAGCCAGAAACCTTTTTATTAGGACTAATGGATAAACATGTAAAAGAGAAGGGGGGAACCCTCTTTCTCTACATGACAACAGCTGCAAGGTTATTGTATGCACAAAAGTGGAAGAATAAAACAATACCAACTGTGAGCGAGTGGATCATGAAAATGATGGAGCTGGCAGAGATGGCAAAACTTACTATTATAATTAAAGAAGGTTCAACAACTAAATTTATGTTAGATTGGAAACTTTTTATAGAATTTGTACAAGAAATAGAGAAAAATGATATCTATGTATGTGGACTTTGAACTTGAGAAATGAGATCATGTCTGTAAACTCAATGTATGATATACAACTAAGATAAGAAGTAGAGAATAATAATAAGCATTTGTTGTGTAAGGGGAGCCAAAGGTAGATACCTTACCATCTTAAGAGATATTTTAGTGTATGTGTATTGTGTGTTTATGTTGTTGTTGTTGTTTTCTTTTAAAAAAATAAAATTAGTATAAAAAGAAAGTGCAGTGGATCACACATATACCCTAGTTTCACAGTGCTTTTTGCATATAAGCCTATGAGGGCACATAGACTTATATGCAAAAAGCATTGTGGATCACCCATATACCCTAGTTTCACAGCACTATTTTGCTTATAAGTCTATGGGCAAGCGCTGCCGATTGCCATGTTTTTTAAAAACATGGTGATCAGGATAATGACGAACAGGCCTGGGTAAGTTGCAAGCAGCTTACCGAGTGTGGAGGGGGAGCTTGACTGCAGCCCGGAAGGCCAGAGAGCAGGGGAGAGCTCAGCAGGTGCAGCTTGGGGGCCCCTGGCACCAGTGGTCCAAAAGATTTGCAGACCGAAACAGATACCTGCACCATCCCTAATTGTGCTATGGGAGTCACAGGTTACCATCTTATCCCTACTCTTATCCCCAAAGCTGTTTAACACCTCTAGGAAACCATTGGGAGTGGTCATTAGGAGATTTGGAGAAAAGTCTCACCAGTATGCTGATGACACCCAGCTCTATTTCTCTGTTATATCTGAATCAGGTGTGGCCTTGCAGGACCTGGACCTGTGTCTGGATGCAGTAATGGGCTGGATGAGGTCCAGAAAATGGAGGCAGAATCCTGGCAAGACAGAGGCCTTGTGTGTGAGTTGTTCCCAGGTCCAGGACATAGGTAGGCTACCTGTTCTAGATGGGGTTGCACTCCCCCAGAAGGATCAAGTATGCAGTCTGGGGGTACTTCTGGATCCATCTTTGTTGCTAGAGGCCCAAGCAGTCTCGGTGACTTGGAGTGCCTTTTACTTTATTGGTATGCCATCTGTGACCATTGTTGGACTGGGATAGCTAGGCCGCAGTGGTTCAGTTATTGGTAACCTCCAAAGTGCTTTACATGGTTTTGGATTGTTGCAGTCTGCTTTACATGGGGCTGCCCTTAAGGATGGTCTGAGTGGGGTGACCTATCAGCAGCATATTGCACCTGTGTGAAGGAACTGCACTGGAAATCTAATTGCTACCAGGATGGATTTAATGTTTTGTTGCTAGTAGATAAAGTCCTAGAAAACTTGGGACCTGGTTACCTGAGGGATTGCCTTCTCCCCACAGAACCTTTCAGTTCTAGATGTCATCTCATACGGCCCGCCTGCTGCTGACACTTACTTCTGAGGTCTGCTCTACAGTTCTTTGGAGCAGGGCTTTTTTTGTAGTGGCAACCACTATACAGAATAACCTTCCCTCTGAGATGAGACATGTGACAGCACCTTTTTTTTTTTTTAACTTCAGGCACATGTTGAAGACATAAATGTTTATGCAAGTCTTCCCAGCATAATTTAGACTACCATCTTATCCATATATAGATACAATATATTGTATGTATTTTAAAATGGTTATGGTTTTATGATTTGTGTACTCTGCTTTGAGATCTGTAGATATACACTGTTTATAAATACTCATAAGTAAATAAATAAGTCTTATAAAAATCATTCTTTTTTCTAAAATGTGTCTAACAAGCTCTCATTGTTGTTTTTGGTTGTTTGTTTGGTTGGTTGGTTGTTTTATTGCCAGACTCTATCACTAATTACTATGAAGGACTCCAAAGTTTGCTTGTGATACATGCCTTTTCCTTTCTGAAGAGAAATTCTTGGTGGAGTGTGAAAAACAAGCTAGCAAATAATATAGTCCCTGGAAGAGAAATACAGCATGCTATCCAGCTTTTGTTTGATGGGTGAATATCATACATGTCTGCCAAATCACTGAGGCAAAGGAGCCTGAGTGAAAAGTCCCAGAGGGAAATTATTGTCATGCTTTCATGCTGAACCAAGTTGTACAAGTGCATTCTGAGAGCTTTTCGATGTTATAAGTGGGAAAGGAAGTGAAGGGTTTTATTTTTTTTTTAAGTAGTAAAGGAGCTCTATAAAACAGTATATCCTAGAGGGGAGGAGGGAAAAAAGCAAAACACATAATCAATAGTGCCAACATTACTTAGTCAACAATGGCACCTTTCAAATCAGGCCTTCCAGCCAGAATTGAGGCTCCTTTAAGTTTTAACTCTCTACAAACAAGGCCAGGAAGAGATCATATTAAATGTTATTTATTATTTACATAGACCTTAAAAATAAGTGCTGGACAAAAATCAGTAAAAAGACAGACTTTCCCTTCAGTGGTACAATCTAAAAAAAGGTCAGATGAGTAGTACTGAGAGGCTGGGGAGAGACACTGGAGGGCGGAGGAGGGGAGTCAAATTGGGATGGTCAAGCAAATATGAGTGTTCCAGTCTTGACTGAACACCAGGAAAGAAGGACATGAATGGATGCTAGACAGAAAAGAATTACAACTGGATGCAAGGAGAAAAAGATTAGGGGGTGAGTAATAGAAAATGAGACCTTTGGTTTAGAGAGTAGAAATTTATTAATATTTATTTATTTATTTATTTATTTATCATATGGCACATTCACATCGCGTTACAATAAAAACATAGAGCATAATAAAATAGGAAATATAAAATATAGACTATAGACAGGAAGATCACAAACTTATGTCTAGGTTACAGATATAATTTTTTGCTTCAGTTGTCACAGCCAGGAAATCAGCAAAGTCTCCATTGTAGGTATATACGAAAATCACTTACCTTTCGCGGATTATGCTGATGGGGGGGAGGCGCTCCATCCCTCCCCCCAGAATCTTGGACAGGGGGGGAGGCTCTCCGTTCCTCCCCCCCGGTATCCTGGCCGGCTGGCTGTGCTCCGCAGCGATTCTGTGGAGCCGCCGGCCGGCTCCGCCAGCAGCTAGACATCCGGCCGCTGGCTAGCAGGGATGCAAATGGCGGCGGCCGTAGCCGCCGCTGTTTGCGTCCCTGCAGTCAGCCGTGATAGGCTACATAAATGTTTACATAGCCTATCACAGCTGACTTAAAACAAAAACAAAAAACGCATGTACACAAATGGCGGCGGCCATGGCTGCTGCCATTTGCGTTCCTTATTTTGGCACATCTTAGTCTACGTAAACATTTACATAGACTAAGATGGCGAAAATAAGGGGAACGCAAATAGCGTAGCATCTACACTATTTGCATTCGCCTTATTTTCACTGTCTTAGTCTACGTAAATGTTTACATAGACTAAGACATGCCAAAATAAGGAACGCAAATGGCGGCGGCCATGGGCGCTGCCATTTGAGTATGCACTTTTTTTTTTTTAAAGTCAGCCGTGATAGTCTACGTAAACATTTACGTAGCCTATCACGTTTTTTTTTTAAACGTGGCCATGATAGGCTATGTAAATCTTTACGTAGCCTATCACGAGTTTTTTTTTTTAACTGGAAATGGCGGTGGCGGCAGCTGGTCGGAAGACCGGCCGCCGCAGCCGCCGCAGCTGCCGCAGCCGCTGCCAGGAAGATCCGCCCCAGGTAAGTCTCATCCCAGCGGGTGGCGGGGGGCAGGCTGTTCCGCCACCGATTTTGGGGGGCTGAATGTGCTGGCATTCGGCCTCCCCGAGATCCATGGCAGAACTTTCGTACATCCCTACCATTATAGGCTCGGTTTTGACTAGGGATGTCAGAGAATTCCACCATGGACTGAAATGGGATCGAATTCCCTTCAATCTGTGCCACGGAATCCTCTGCGGAACGGCGCCATGAGGTACTGCAGAGCCAGCAGTCATGTGGCTTTTTTTTTGGTCATCTGCACAAAGTTGGAAAATTTTCGTAAATAAAAACGCAAGGTAGTATATTCCGATAATAAATATGTAAGTTTTTTTTTTTTAAGGAATTGTGCTCACCACCTTGTTTGTGGGTGTTCTTTTTCAATTGAAATCCTCCATCTCCATTTACTTTCAGCCAAAACACTTCCTCCTCCTCGGGGCTTCCCAAAACAAGGTTGCCCTAGGTGTGCCTGAACGATGCACTCTTTGTTTAAAGCAACGCTGTTTGAAAGAAAGAAAGAAAGAAAGAAAGAAAGAAAGAAAGAAAGAAAGAAAGAACCTTTTAAAATGACCATACCTTTCTGGAGCCATGCATGAATATTATTCCCCCTGCTAGGCTTTCTACTTCCACATCCAGCCTTGTTGGTGACATGGTGAGGCTAAAATGGAGAGGAGAACCAACTCTGTGCATGTCTACTCAGAAGTAAGTCTTACTGAGTTGAATGCAACTTACTCCTACACATGTCAGCACCCCACTTGCCCCCAGCTCAGCTTTGCATTTCCACATCCAGCTCATTAGCAAACCTGCTGTTAGTTATATCAGAAGGCCCTTGGGTGAATGGGGGGGGTTCCAGGGAACAGCTGGATGGAGGGAGATTACACACACACACACACACACACACACACACACACGAAGAATACAGTTCTTCATATTCCCTGGTATATTTATTCCTCATTTTGTCCATTCCCTGAGCATGTGCAGACTGTGCTTTTTATTCAAACAAAGAGAAGGTTGCTGATCTTTCCCTTCATGCTGCATTTGTACAAGTGTGACTGCTTCAGAAAGAACTTTCCATTATACTGTCTCTTTTTCTTCATGAGTTTCATATAACGGAAGTGTGGTGTAGTGGTGAGAGGCCAGCCCAAAGTCACCCAGTGAGATAGCTAGCAGGAGTTTTGACAATGAGCCGGATGTGGAAATACAAAGCTGATTTGGGGGCAAGTGGGGTGCTGACATGTGTAGGAGTAAGTTGCATTGAACTCAATAAGACTTACTTCTGAGTAGACATGCACAGAGTTGGTTCTCCTCTCCATTTTAGCTTCACAACATCACCAACAAGGCTGGATGTGGAAATAGAAAGCCTAACAGGGGGAATAATACTCGTGCAGGGCTCCAGACCAGCATGGTCATTTTAAAAGGTTCTTTCTTTCTTTCTTTTTCTTTCTTTTAACAGCATTGCTTTAAACAAAGAGTGCATCGCTCAGGCACACTTAGGGCAGCCTTGTTTTGGGAAGCCCCGCAGAGGAGGAAGTGTTTTGGCTGAAAGTAATTCCTGCACATCTCAGGGCAGGGGGAAAAAATACCTAAACATCTACGAAAAATAGCCTTTCTTACAGAATTTATGCAGAATTACGGCTGTTGGTACGGATTTATGTTCATAATTCTTGGAGCGGAAAAAAAAGAGGAGAATTCCAGTGGCTTGAGAACAACGGTACGGAGCACTGGCCGCAAACTGCGGAAGTCAAGCGGCACGGAAGGTACACAATTCGCACATCCCTAGTTTTGACACTCTGTCACTATGTGTTAGGTAGTTTGTTTTTCAGCCCCACAATCACAATTTGATGATGTTATTTTGCCCCATTTATAAAGGGCATCTGCACATCTACCATGCCCTGTGCGAATTTGGTTTAAGTTGTCCATATTGCATGGGGCTGGTCAAATCCAGGTGGTTTTTCCAAGATGCAGGGCAAGCTTCGACATTGTGGAGGACAGTTTTCTAGCCATTGTTGTTTCCACATGTTGTGGATATTAAAATCATCTTCTGGAAGAGCTTTAGTGGTAGAAATGGCTGGATCTCTCGATCTTAGCCTGTTTTGCTCCAAGTATTTTACATCTAGGGATGTACGAACCACTTACCTGGTTTCGTCCAGGGACATCCGTTGTGGGGGGGATGTGCTCCATCCCTCCCCCTGAAATCCTCCCCAGCCAGCTCCGCTCCATGGTGACTCCAAGGAGCTGCCAGCCGGGGCCGCCCGCAGCCAGACATCCGGCCGCTGCTGGGCTGCGCAGGGACGCAAATGGCGGCCACCATAGCTGCCACCATTTGCATCCCTGTCTTTTGCCATGATAGGCTACATATATATTTATGTAGCCTATTACGGCAAAAGGCAGGAATGCAAATGGCAGCCGCTATGCCATTTGCGCCCCTGTCTTTTGCCATGATAGGCTACGTAAATATATACGTAGCCTATCACGGCAAAAGACAGGGATGCAAATGGCATAGCGGCTGCCATTTGCATTCCTGAACTTCCTGCCTATTGCCGTGATAGGCTATGTATATATTTACGTAGTCTATCACGGCCTCCTCAGGGATGCAAATGGCATCCCTGCATTAGCCGTGATAGGCTACGTAAATACTTACGTAGCCTATCACGGCCATTCGTGGGCAGGCAAATGGTGGCCGCAGACGCGGCAGCCATTCGCAGAGCACCAGACGGCTGCAAACAGGTAGGCTCTGTTCCGGGCCCATTTCAGGGGTGGCGGGGGGGTTGCTTCATTCCACCATGGATTCTGAGGGGCCGAATGCACTGAAATTTGGCCTCCCTGGAATCCATGGCAGAATTCTCCATCTTTCCCTAGTTATATCATTTAATGTTGGTAGTTGGAGACTGTCAATAATCTTCCAATATTCTTGAAGAAGGGCACTCTTTCATCTTGCATCTGGAGGCGGTATGTGGCTCAAAACAGGCAACCAGTATGCGGGAGTAGGTCGTATCATCCCACTAACAATGCACATTGACTTATGCAGTTGTGTAGAATGGAAGGAAGAAGAAAAGAGAAGGAAGAGAAGGACTTTTTGTTGTTGTTGTTCCCCTTACCTCAGTTTCACCCCGTTTTCTTTCCCAGCTGCAACATTTAATATGGATTCACTCAATCTCAGTCAGAATTCTAGAAGACCTTGATTGCAAGTTAATCCATCTAAGACCTTCAGCTGAATTACCAGAACAGAGGGTATTCCAGGAGGAAGAATTAAGGATAAAGGAGAATATTGTTTAGTCCCCATTTTTAAATGAAGTGACCAAATTTGCACATCCCAAATCAATATGCAAACTGGATCACAGTTGTCCTTTAGTATTCAAACTTCTCCAGATTTGGGGGTGAGTTATCTGAACAAAATGAGTAAAAAAAGAAGTGTAAATAAGGGAAAGTACACATAACAAGGTGTATATTAGTGAAAGCAATACAGAAATAATATTTTAAAGGGGGAACTGCTTGCCAAGAAAATGTGTATATATTAGACAAATATACGCAAGGTGTAGACAAAGGTGTATACAAAAATGTGTATATTAGGAGAAACACATACAAATATGCATATGAATTTCCATGTGGACTTCGTTTAATTTAAAACAAAAAAACAAAAAAACCCTGCAACTTGATGCTGGAACAGGATGGAATGCACTAAACCTTTGAAAAGTGAGAGAAACTAAAATGGGCAGATTTCCTCATGAAGGGCTAGGGTATTTATGCATGAAACCAGAGACATTAGGACTACTTAGCATGCGTTTTGTGCCCCCCCCCCACCCACCTCCCTGAGGATACCATGCAACTGGGTACAACATGAGTCTCCAAGCCAAGTTCTATGTACTTGCTGGAAGAGGCATGATGACTTACAAAATGAAGGATACATAGGATAAATACTCCTACACATTGCAATCTATGATAGCATGATCTACCAGAGTGACATTTTTTGATGACATCCCTGTACCAACTTTAACATGTTCCAACTTGACTCTAGTGCATGCATTTTTGAGGTGACAGCAAAAGTGCATTAATATAGTAAAGTTGAATCCAGATTTGCTACTTACAAAATGAGAAGGGGGGAAAAAATCTAGGAACTGTTTCCTGACAAACAGGTCAGCAAATGTCTATATTTGGCTTTTATTTAGGAAAGTCTACCCAATAAAGCTTCAGAATGGGAGTTTGAGAACCTTATCAATAATTTAGTTTCTACTTCTATAGATTCCTGCAGACCACCCCCCCGCCACCCCCCCCCCCCACACACACACACAAGTTCCAGTCAATGAGTTGGATCCAGGATCTTTCTTATGTGAGAGGGAGGGACCTTCCACGGGAGGGAAGTGGTCCACCCCAGGGATATACTGTCTCTTTTTCGCTTGGTTTTTATCTCAAATTTACCCTATTTCCACCTCTAAGTGCGAACACTAATGTGAACACTTTCAGGAAAAACTCATGTATGCACAAACTTGTGGTCACATCTTTTTTAAAAAATGCACTTTTCAAAAAATACACATTTTCACACTGTAGTTTATCTGTTGGAAGAGGGAGTGCACATTTGGGTGTGCCTTTTCCAAAATTTCTTGTGGATGAAAGGAAGAGGGGGAATAAAGATATGAGACACAAGTAGTTGGTATAAAACATCAGGCCGCATTTATTTAGGGATGTATGGATCCCTCACTGTCTGTTCTGGTGGGGAATCCATGGGGGGGTGATCCGTTCCTCCCCCCCGAATCCTCCAGAGTGGCTCTGCTCCATGAGAATTCTGGGGGGGGGGAAGCCTGTCTTGGGGGCCGCTTACCTTGCCGCCTGCCAACCAGAGCCATTTGCCTCCTCCCTGCCGATCGCCATTTCTTAAAAAAAAAAAAAAAAGTGATCGGCAGAATGTGCCCACAGACTTATATATGCAAATAGAGCCATGAATCTTGCGTATAAGTCTATATGTCCATAGGTTTATATGCAAGATTCATGGCTCTGATTTGCATATAGGTCTATGGGCAGATCCTGCCGATGGCCATTTTTTAAGACTTATACACAAGATTCACAGCTTTATTTTGCATATAAGTCTATGGGCACATCCTGCCTATCACCTTTCTTTTCTTTTTTTAAGAAATGGCGATAGGCAGGGAGGAGGCAAATGGCTCTGGCCAGCAAGAAGTAGCCGAGTGCTGTTCCACCTCCAATCCTCCTGGAGCAGAGGTAAATGGTGCCCATCTGCCATGGATTCCTGAGGCCGGATTCAAAAGAATCCAGCCTCATTTGAATCCACAGCAGATTTCTCCAACATCCCTAAATTTATTGAAAATTGGTTCAGTCTCTGAAGGGAAATCTAAGTGGGCACTTCTCTATGCTGGACTAGTCTGGGCTTGTATCGGGCAAGGCATTTGATGGACGCTATTTGCGTTCCCCTTATTTTCGCCGTCTTAGTCTACGTAATTATTTACATAGACTAAGACGGCCCAAAATAAGGAACGCAAATGGCAGTGGCCGTAGCCGCCACCATTTGTGTACGCCTTTTTTTTTTACCCAGTCATTTTAGGCTACGTAAGTTTTTACGTAGCCTAAAACGTCTGGGTAAAAAAAAAAAAAGCGTAGGCAAATGGCGGCAGCTGTAGCCACCGCCATTTGCATACGCCTTTTTTTTTTACCCAGTCTTTTTAGGCTACATAAAAACTTACGTAGCCTATCACGTGTGTATAAAACGCCCCCAAAAACGGTAAATGGCAGCAACAGCAGCCGATCGGAAGACCAGCTGCTGCAGCCGCCGCTGCTGAAGCCGCTGCCGGAGCCGCTGCCGCCCGGAAGATCCACCCCAGGTAAGTCTCGTCCCGGGGGGATCCATGGGGGGGCGGGGGGCAGGCCGTTCCGCCACAGATTTTGGGGGGGTGAATGTACTGGCATTCGGCCTCCCTGAGATCCGTGGCAGAATTCTCTGCCATCCCTAAACCAGACATTGCTGGAATAATGTGGGCACTCCCAACGCACGCTGCATCTGCCCAACCACTGAATGTTGGCATACCAGCTGATCCTAAGTTGGGGTCCACAGCTTGACCCGAAACTCCTCTGTCCAGCCCAGAAAACCATGCTGTGCCCACAAATAAGCACATGCACTGGCTCCCAAACACTCCAGCGATCTAGAAGAGCCAACATGTGAGAAAACAACAAAGAATAATAACTAGTGCCCTAGTAGAGGCCTCATATAGGCCCGATAAGCCTTAGGGCGCCAACTGCCCACCAGCTGTACTGTATCCATTGTGAAACCAATAGAGGCAGCAATAGAAGCAGCCCCAATGTAGAATGGATGTGTACAGAAACGGAACGTGCCTAGTCCTAGGCCCTTCAAGGCCAGCTTTGTGACAGTCCAGAATTGATATTTGGTCAAGGAGGAAGAGTTGCTATGACAAAACAAAGGGCCAGGCAATTTCCCACGAATATTGAGAAATGCCCTCACAGCCAGAACCAGGCATACCTCCTGCACCAGGGCAGGGAAAAGTGACACCCTAACCCCTCTACCAGTTGGATTGGTCTTAGCTTTCCTTAAGGAGGTGTGGATAACTTGATGACAGAATTGAATATCACTGAATTGTAAAGCTCACCTGAAATAATCACCCTTGGCTGCCACAACCACTTCAGAAATCCTGAATGGTCCAAAAACTGCTACCAAGGCAGCAGCATGGAACAAGGCAGCCTCGTACTGCAAGTTATACAAGAAAGGCCACTGTCCCCTCAGATCCTTTAGTATATTAGGTGTCAAAGGAAGCCTTGAGTTGGGAGTCACTGGGGACACCCTGGACCAACCCTGAAGATCATGCTGGACCGAAGTCAGCTGTGTTGTCATCCACACCCTTCATTTTAGTAGGGATGTCAGAGAATTTTGCCACGAATCTCGGGGAGGCCGAATGCCAGCGCATTCACCCCCTCGAAATCGGTGGTGAAATAGTCTGCCCCCCCGCCCCCCCGGGACGGGACTTACCTTTGGTGAATCTCCCTGGCGGCGGTGGCTCCGGCAGCGGTTTGGTGGTGGTTTGGCGGCGGCGGCGGCCGGTCTTCCGACCGGCTGCTGCCACCACCATTTCCAAGTTTAAAAAAAAAAAGTGATAGGCTACGTAAAGATTTACGTAGCCTATCACGGCTAGATTTTTAAAAAATACCGTGATAGGGGATGTAAATGTTTACATAGCCTATCATGGCTGACTTTGGAAATCTAGCCATGATAGGCTATGTAAATCATTTTGTAGCCTATCACAGGTGTTTTTGTTTTTCTTTACTTTAGGGTTTTTTTTTTGCAATGGCGGTGGCGGCAGCCGGTCGGGAGACAAACCGCCCATGACAAACCACCGCTGAACCGTCGCTGGGACCCGCTGCCAAGAGGGACATTCGCCAAAGGTAAGTCCCGTCCTGGGGGGGGGGCAGGGGGCCGGCGGAGAATTTCCCAAAAAAACTTCGGGGGGCCAAATGCATCGGCGCTCGGCCCCCCGAAGATTCGGGGAGAAATTCTCCGCCATCCCTACTGACCACTTCTTGGAGGGTGTGCAGTGTTACTTTCTTAGATCTCAACACACCTCACATCCTGCCCTTTAAAGCCAAAAGCTTATCACTTGGGAGCCTCCAATATTGTTTAACAGAGTCCAACGCAATTCCCAGAAACATGACGGATGAAAGGCCTTCTGTCTTCTGTTGCCAAAGGAACACCCAATTCCTCAGACAACCAGAAAACTCTCCCATTAAATATGAACACTGGGTAGAACCTCTGGGACTAGATGATGATGATGATAATGATGATAATACCATCAAGATAATGCACAGTACTCTGTAACACAGTCCTGTCTTGAGGTCCACTTGACCAGAGGCCCTCATAATTGTCACTGCAGAATCAAAAGATGCTTAATGTACCAAGCACAGGTGATCTCAGATGGCATCATTCACTGATACACCCTTTGGAAAAGACAGGTTGTGGATCAACCTGTATTCTTCAGCCACCTTCTTTGGCACTATACCAAAGGGAGATACTATCAGATTGGGAAGGGGTAGAGATGGGCGGAAGGCTTACCTCCAGGTCCAGGGGGGGTGTCCCCGGGGGGGGGAGGCGATCCATCCCTCCCCCCTGGAATCCTAGCCAACCAGCTCCGCTCCGCGGTGATTCCGTAAAGCTGCCGGCCAACTCTGGAGATCCAGTGATACAGCCACCACTGATTGCCATATTGTTGGCTGGGTGGATTAACTGCAGACAGCTGCATTTACAACAGCCATTTAGAGCTGCATTTAGCTTAAACTAAGATCTTTATGGCCGCAAATGGCACAGTGGATGCCATGTGCGTCCACAGTCAATCTGCCCAGCCAGGGATACGGCAACGGCGGCCGTATCACTGGTGCTCTGGAGCCAGCTGGTGGGGAGGATCCAGCCAGCGAGGATTCCTCCTACAGGTGGAGGTAAGTCTTCCAATCCTCCATGGACTCCGGGCGGCCAGATTCTTTTGAATACAGCCTCAATGGGTCCATGGAGGATTTCTTTCGCATCCCTAGGAAGGGGAGGGGTGGAAAATGGACCTATGACCCTGCCTGCAGCCACTTTTTTGTCAATCTTCTCCCTGACCAAATGTCCTAAACCAGCAATGGATTTCTGATTCCAGGAAAATTGAGCACAATGCTGGCCTTGAAAAGGAACCTGGAAACCTACAGAAACTCCTTCCACTAAGTAGGGATGTATGAAAGTCACTTATCTTTCATGGATTATGTTGATGGTGGGGGGGAGGCGTTCCGTCCCTCCCCCCGAAATCCTCGCTGGGGGGGAGGTGCTCCGTTCCACCCCCCTGGAATCCTCTGCAGCTGGCTGGGCTCTGCAGCAGCTCCACGGAGCAGCTGGCCAGGCCCAGCCAGGCCAGAGCCATCTGCAGCTGGATTTCTGGCCGCGGAGGGCTCTGGGTAAAAAAAACAAAAACAAAACCGCATACGCAAATGGCAGCGGCTCTGGCCACCGCCATTTGCATTCCTTATTTTTGCCATCTTAATCTACGTAGATATTTACGTAGACTATGACGGCGAAAATAAAGGGGAACACAAATAGCGTAGCTGGCGCTATTTGCGTCCCTTTTTGATTCACCATTTTAGCCTACGTAAATATTTATGTAGCCTAAAACGGCGAATCAAAAAGGGACGCAAATAGCACCCACTACGCTATTTGTGTTCCCCTTTATTTTCGCCGTCATGGTCTATGTAATAATTATGTAGAGTAAGATGGCAAAAATAAGAAACGCAAATGGCGGCAGCTGTAGCCGCTGCCATTTGCATATGCAGGTTTGTTTTTTTTAAAACCCACCCAACCATGATAGATTTACGTAGCCTACCACATCATTTTTTTTAACCTAGCCATGATAGGCTACGTAAATCTTTACGTAGCCTATCACGTCTTTTTTATTTTTACAAGCCTGGAAATGGCGGCGGCGGAGCTGCTGCTGCCCGGAAGATCCGCCACAGATAAGTCTTGTCCCGGGGGGATCCACGGGGGAGCGGGGGGGCAGGCTGTTCCGCCATGGAGTTCAGGGGGCCGAATGCACTGGCATTCGGCCTCACTGAGATCCGTGGCGAAATTCTCTGATATCCCTACCACTAAGTAAAGGGCACCATCGTCATCATAAAGGTACTGCCTCAGAAGGCGCTTCAGAGGTTCTAATGGAATTGGGCTGGGCCCATTTTGGAGGGGGCTGCTGGCCACTGCCAGGCTTCTTGCCACTTTGCCCTTCCCAATTGGGACCCTGCCAGCCTCTAGTCTCGGGGAAACTCATGAAAGCATGTTGTTCCCCTGCAAATGGAACACTCATGGCGGAACCTGCAAGGGGATTTAGAACAGGCACCCCGGGAACTGAACTCCCAACACAGCAAGCAGTGTTGGACCACTTCCCCCACACCAGCCTTAGGGACCGAAGTGGGGAGCTGTTTGGATATTATGTGGCCTATTTCTGACCTGTCTCCAAAAGCCGGCCTACCTGGGGTCATAAACTGGAGCCGCAGGTTCTGATCCTTGGCATCCCAGTGCAAGGCAGATCCAAGGAGGCCCACATATGAAATGATTCATTGTAAGCCAGCCAGGCCCTGCCCTCATATTCAGTAT
This sequence comes from Heloderma suspectum, assembly GCF_057233095.1. Lineage (NCBI taxonomy): Eukaryota > Metazoa > Chordata > Lepidosauria > Squamata > Helodermatidae > Heloderma > Heloderma suspectum. The sequence goes on from NC_139465.1 coordinate 31,758,692, forward strand.
AGTTCGTGTAAATGATAACCAGGTGTTTAGTTAGGACCCAACCCATCTCCAGATATTTTTTGTTGTTGTATGACACCCATATAAATAAGAAGACCAGGCAACCAATTGGCACATGTATGGGAGACCTTCTCATGCCTAACCCTGTCTTGGTCCCTGTCAAAGGATTTCTCCTTATGCTTCGCTTCAGACTCCCAGATTGCACCCTTATCAACCTTGGCATATGAATTATTATCAGCCCTGGCCAATTCAATCAAAGCTGAAGACACCAAACTTAGGGATGGGGGAGAATTTCTCCCCGAAACTTCGGGGGGGTGAGTGCCAACGCATTTGGTCCTCCGAAGGTTCGGGAAGAAATTCTCTGCCACCCCCCCACTGCCCCCCGCAACCCCTCCCCGGATGGGACTTACCTTTCATGAATGTCGCTCCCGGCGGCGGGTCCTGGCGGCGGTTCGGCAGGTCTTCGTCAGGGGTGGGGGGTGCCACCATTACAAGAAGTTGCCCTTATTATATATTACATAGCATTGCCCTTATTTTCGCCGTAGTCTACGTAAATCTTTACGTAGACTACAGGGACCAAATAAGGAACGCAAATGGTGGTTCCCTATGGGGGCCGACATTTGCGTACGTGCTTTTTTTTTTTTAAGTCACCCGTGATAGGCTACGTGACGATTAATGTAGCCTATCATGGCTGACTTTGCAGATCTAGCTGTGATAGGCTACGTAAATCATTACGTAGCCTATCACGGGACTTTTGTTTTTTACTTTTCTTTTGAAGTTCGCAGCCGGGGAGACGGGGCGCTTCTCTCCGGCCTGAATTTCGGCCGGGCGAGGCAGAAAGCCTCCCCCCCGGCCAGAATTTCAGCCGGACCCCACCGCGAAGCAAGCTGCGAGACCAGGTAAGTGACTTTCGTACATCCCTAACCAAACTGCAGCGCATGCTGCCACTGCAGACGAGACCTGCTGCAAAGCGAGGTCGGAAGTAGCCACAGGGAGTAAAGTGGCTGCAGAAAGTGGAGTGGATTGAACAGTCTCACCCACAGATGCGGTATCAAGCCCCAAAGTGACAGAGGCAAAACGGGGGTTGACCGACACAGGCACCTGTGTGAAATAAGCGGTGCCACTCATTGGGGCCAAGCTTGAAGCCACAGAAGTGATCCTTGGGCCAGACACACTGGCCAGTCCTCCTGGAAATGGCAATACTGTCCCCATGGAATGGGCAACAAGAGTACCCCCCACCATGCAGAAAAAGGCCATCCTGCTCCCGCCATCCAGGGAAACCACGCCCATGATGCAAATGGGCTCCCGCCATGCAAAGAGACTGATGGCCCTGGTCTCATTCCCTCACCTGGGCCTAGAGAAGCTGCTGCAGAATCCAGAATCTGACACAGGCCAGAGTCTGCTGGGGCAGAAATGTGGAAGCAAACTCGCAGGAGGCTGGAAGTACAGTGGGAACAGGTGCCTCCTCGGGGATAGGATTGCTGGAAGAAACACCTGTTGACAATGATGCTTGCACTGGAGCAGAAGTAGAAGAAGCCTCAAAAGCATCGAGCCTCACTGCAATAGAAAGCAATAGATTTTTCTGAGCCTGCCTTCTAGTCACCCGAGACCCAGGATTCTGAACACCCAGTTGCACTGGGATGACTGGTCTTGGGATCCCCCTGTCCTTCTCTACTGTCAGTAACCTGGATAGGATTAAGGCCATATCTGGGCCATCCTCCTCAGATGTAGATAAATTGGCCCTATGAAACTGGCACTTGGCTGGGGGATGGGGGGGTTCCTTTACCCTTCTCTCCCCCCCCTCGGCCCTTCTTAGGAGGCATTGTTAAGCCAGATATTTTTTTTTTCTTTAAAAAAACCCTCCCTGCCTACTCCTGTGTAGGGATGTATGAATCTCTTACCTGGCTCTGACCCGGGGCATCCACGGTTGGGGGGAGGCTATCCGTCCCTCCCCCTGGAATCCTCCTCAGCCGGCTCTGCTCTGCGGCAAGTCCGCAGAGCTGCTGGCCAGGGCCACCCACAGCTGGACCTCCGTCTGCTGCTGGGCTGCGGCAGCAAATGGCGGTGGCCGTAGTGGCCACCATTTGCATCCCTGCATTGCTGTGATAGGTTATGTATATATTTACGTAGCCTATCACAGCAAAGAGTAGGGATGCAAATGGCGGCCACTAAGGAATTTGCATCCCTATGCTTTTCATGATAGGCTACATATATATTTACGTAGTCTATCACGGCAAATAGCAGGGATGAAAATTGCGTAGCGGCTGCCATTTGTGTCCCTGTGTTAGCCATGATAGGCTACGTATATATTTACGTAGCCTATCACGAAAAGAGCAGGGATGCAAATGGCATAGCGGACGCTATTTACATCCCTGCTCTTTGCTGTGATAGGCTACGTAAATACTTACGTAGCCTATCACAGCTAAAGTAGCGAGGGCAATGGTGGCCGCACATCGGGGCAGCCATCTGCAACCACAGGCAAGGGCAGCAGATGGCCGACAAAAGGTAGGGTCCATCCTGGGGAGGTTTCACGGGGTGGCGGGGGGGGGATTGCTCCGTTCCACTTTCATTTCTAAAGAATCCGGCCTCACTGGAGTCCATGGCAGAATTCTCTAACATCTCTACTCCTGTGTTATGTCTCTGAAATATGGGGGGGTAAACATCCCCCTTCACCACACAAGAAAATTGAGATGAAAAACTTTATAAAACCCTAGGCCCACCTGGCAAAAGGAACTCCAAATTGCAGAGAAGGGGCAGGGGGTAGGAAAGCTAACAGGCCCTAGAAGCATCCTGAACAGGCCAAACACATGGGCCTGCTTGTTAGTGGCTCTGCCACTGATTCCCAAAGGGAGAGAGGGGTGGGAGTGAGGCCCACCTAACAAACCTTGGGCCTATAGCCCCCAGCAGACTAGGCCAGGAGACCACTTTCCCACTGAGAAGGCCGCACACACAGCAGCAACCCCAGGTCGTGTGGCCCAGGGTGTGGGAAAACCTCTGCCAAAACGAGGTAGAATGGAGCTGCCGCTGCCGCCTGATCTGTGCCCCACTCAGCAAAGCAAGCTGCAATGTGGCTGACACGAGCCGAGAGGAAGGAGCCACCCGATACACTCACCAAGGCCAAAAGACTCCCGCCCACGTGGCCGTCCCTTTGTCAGCGGCAGAAACATGTGTTCCTCGCTCTGCATTAGGGATGTCGTAGGCACCCGACTGAGCCCGGGAATTGGTCGGGCTCCCCCCGCCCATGGCCCCCGGACTGTGCCTGCCTGCCCTTGCTCGCCCCCCGCTTGTGCCCGTTCACGCGCTCTAGGGCTCACCGCGATCCCGTTCATTGAGTGCCCACCATTTTTGTGCCTTAAGTTTTTAAAAAGTGCATATTTAAATATGAACATTTTTTTTAACTTCCTGTTTTACGTAGCAATCAAAGGCGCAAAAATTGCGGCTGCTCACCTAACGGGATCATGGTAAGTCTGGGGAACTCGCCGAGCTTGTGGGCGGCCCAAGCATGGGTTCGGGGAGGGTGCGAGTGGGGGCACGGCTTCGGTGAGTGCCTGGAGAAATGAGCTAGGGTGAGTTCTTGCATCCCTACTCTGCACCTACACAACAAAGAGGAATGAGGATAACTTCCTCCCCTCCCTGGTGGTGCCACCTCAGAATGCCAATGGCATTCTCTTCCTCTCTGCCTCCCCCCACCCACAAAATCCCTCCCATGGCCAGGCAAGCCATATGTGGGGGGAGGGTACATCTGGAAATATGCACTTTCCCCATTTGAATGAAAAGAATAACAGATCCTAATTGAAAATGGGAGTGAAGCGAGCCAAGCTTTGAGGTAGAACTTGGAGGAGCTCCATGAGCTCAAGCCTCACTGATCTTCCTATCAGTACTCTGCTCAGGGAAGCTCCTCCCATCCAATTTTTGGAGTCCACCCTCCACACAGCTCACCCCATTCAGCAGAGACTCCTGGCTGCCTGTGTTGCATTTTCAGGAGGCTGGAGAGGCTGCCATGAGAAGATCAGGGTGGGAAAGTTCACTTCCATCAGTGCACTTGATCCAGCAAAATCAGGAACCAGCCCAATATGTGCCATTCCCTATCTCCTCTGGTTCCCTATCTCCTCTGCCCTTTTACTCAAGCTTCCTTTCTTTACCCTATACTTGGGGTGGGCAGAAATCAAGCTTTTTGTTTGTTTGTTTTTGGTTTTAATATGACCCCAAGATCCATCATCCAGAGCCAGGTGCAAAAACATTGTATGTATGTATGTATTGCATTTTATGCTCCCCAGTACCTGAAGGTCTCATTTAGAATGAAAGAAAATTGTGCCTCTAAGCATATTGTGAGCCCTGGGATTTTATTTAAGTACCAGAACTGAACTTATTGTCATGTCAGTTCACACAACAGTTAATTCCTCATTACTTCAAGCTTTCTTTATTTCAATAGCCTAATTCAGGTGGAAAAAATTGTTTTGTTCTTATTACTGTTGAACCATTGGGAGCCTGAAACCCTTGTCAATCTACTTCAGACCAACCAATACATCCTGGTCTACCTTCTACCCACCTCTGCCCTACACTCAGGTACCTGTTTCTCAATACATTGCCTATACCGCCGCCTCCTTTCAACCACCTTTCATCTGACTTCCTTGCCCCTTAGCTTCTCTACATCCTACAACTAGGGATGCTGGAGAAATTCGAAACTGATTAAAATGAGCTTGGATTTCTAAGAATTTGACCTGTGGAATCTGCTGCAGAGTGACGCCCTCAGGCCGTGTGGACTTTCGGGTGATTTTTCTTTTTTTTCCTTTCCCAAAATGTACACATATAAATCCATAGAATAATAATACATAAGTTTCTGCTGAGGAAACATTGAGTGTAATGGGGGACAATACACCAAATGTTATGTATTGAGGTGAATTATGTAAGCACTTACATAAATATTTACATAATTATTTGCGTATTTTTCAGCATAAAAAAATATTCACATCCGCCTGTGGGAGGACACGGAACACAGCCATGGTGGCCATATCACTGGGGCTTCGGAGCTGGCAGCAGGCAGCAGGCAGGATCCGGCCAGCAAGGGACTTCGTGGGGAGGCAGAGGTAGGAGATCCAATCCTCCATGGACTTTGGGGGGCCAGATTCAATAGAATCCGGCCTCATTGGGGTCCATGGAGGATTCCTCCAGCATCCCTAGTTGTTCCTTGTCCATTTGCCCTAAATTTCTATCCCTGAAGCCTTCCTCTGACTTTCAGTAGCTTACTGCAAAACCTCCTTAGTTTTCCTCTGTGCAGACTTCATGACTCCTAAAGCTTGTCGCCTTCTCTGACCATCTGTTGAAACTTCTGCCCAGTTCCTTCTTTCCTCTTTTTCATGGAGTTTTGGCTCCATGAGCCATCTGCAAGCTCTTGGCATCCTGACTCCAATAATATTTTACATATTTTTAATTATTATTTTATTAATTATTTAAAAGAATAACTATTAACTAAACTTTTGATCTTTTGGCTGTTAGTGACCAACACACATACAAAAAAAAATTAACCCCATAATATCCAAACAGCATCTATATATATTTTAAAAAGAGAGGGAGAGACAGTTGTATTCCTTCACACACACACCAAGGTTTCATGATGTACACATTTTTTTATTATTCACGGAACTCATTTCATAGCCATTAGTCAAAATAATAGCAAATGTTCTTGTAATAAGGGGAGATGAGAGTGCAGTAATGTGTATAAAATATCACACAAAGCAAAGACTACATGGAATGTATTTGTTTCTATCAAATGTAGGGATGTTGTTACAGACTGAGATAATATTCTAAATGATTAAGATAAATGGAATGTTGTTTGTAGAAATTAGAGATTGTTCCTTGAAAAAATGATGCAGAATTTGAATTCACAAATTTGACCTAAAATGGCAGGTATAAGTGGATATTTACAGTGAAAATAAGCACATAAGCCCTTGTTGCAATAACATAGTGATTGTAGTCTTGCAAAATTATTATATTATAATAATATAATATTAGTATATATTAGTATAATATATACTAATTAAATCCTAATTAGAATGTGCAACAGAGTGTTAATTCTTGCGAGTTGTTCCACAAAGCCATTTCTTTAGGGGTGTATGAAACTCAACTTACCTGGCTCTGCTGGGGTCTGCAGGTGGGGGGAGGCGATCCGTTCCTCCCCTCCCCCCGGAATCCTGCCTGGCTGACTCCACTCTGCAGCCAGTCCGCAGAGCTGCCGGCCGGGACAACCCGCAGCGGTGCCTCCAGCCACTGCTGGGCTGCTGCGGACGTAAATGGTGTCCTGCGTAGGGGACACCATTTCCGTCCCTACGCTAGCCTGTGATAGGCTATGTAAATATTTACGTAGCCTATCACGGCTAAATAGGGATGTACGGAAGTCACTTACTTTTTGATGGGGTGATTTGTGGAGGGGGGAGTTGTGCTCCGCACCTGCCCCCAAAATCCTGATCCGGCTGGCTCTGCTCCGTGGAGATTCCGCAGAGCCGCCAGCCGCTGGGCAGCCTTCCATAAAAAAAAAAAACGCATCCGCAAATTGTGGCGGCTACGGCGGCCACCATTTGCATTCGGTTTTTTTCACTGCTTTAGCCTACGTAAATATTTACATAAGCTATTACGGTGAAAAAAATGGGAATGCAAATAGTGTAGTGGGCGCTATTTGCGTTCATTTTTCCCCCCGCGGTTTTAGCCTACGTAAATATTTACGTAAGCTATTATGGTAAAAAAAAGGGGAATGCAAATAGCCCCCACTACACTATTGGCGTTCCCCTTTTTTTCGCCATAATAGCTTACGTAAATATTTACATAAGCTAAAACAGCAAACAAAGGGAATGCAAATGGTGGCCACCGTAGCCACCACCATTTGCAGATGCATTTTTTTGTTGTTTTTGTTGCCGTGATAGGCTACGGCAATATTTACGTAGCCTATCAACAGCAAAGGCAGCTACGCAAATGGCATGGTGGCTGCCATTTGCGTGGCTGCCTTTGCTGTGATAGGCTACGTAAATACTTACGTAACCTATCATGACAGCCTGGTTGGACGCAAATGGCAGCCACTACGGTGGCTGCCATTTGAGTCCGCAGCAGCTGGCCAAGAAGCCAGCTGCCGCTGCCGCCACCAGAGCCACCGCCGCTGGAACATCCGCCCCAGGTAAGCTTCGTCCTGTGGGAGATTCCACGGGGGGGCGGGGGGGGAGGCCGTTCCGCCATGGGTTTTGAGTGGCCAAATGCCAGTGCATTCGGCCTCACTGAAATCCGTGGTGGAATTCTCTGCCATCCCTACAGCTAAAGCGGGAACGCAAATGGCATAAGGGACACCATTTGCATCGCTGCTTTAGCCATGATAGGCTATGTAAATATATACATAGCCTATCACAGGCTAGCATAGGGATGCAAACGGCGGCCACTACAACAGCCACCATTTGCAGCCGCAGCAACCCGGCAGTGGCCAGAGATGCCAACGCCGCTTCATCCGCCGCCGGAGCTGCTGCTGGAGCTGCTGCCGCATCTGCCACCAGGTAGGTCCGTCCTGGGGGGATTCCGCGGGGTGGCGGGGCTGGGAGGCCGTTCTGCCATGGACTCCGGGTGGCCAGATTCTTTTGTTGTTATTCACTGAACTCATTTCATAGCCACTAGTCAAAATAACAGCAAATGTTCTTATAATAGGCTATGTAAATATTTATGTAGCCTATCATGGGCTAGCGTAGGGATGCAAATGGCATCCCCTATGCTGGAGTCCGTGGCAGAATTCTCTGCCATCCCTACATTTTTTACTATTTAAGGAACATAAACTTACTGAGATATGTAAGAGATAATTATCCATACATATGATCATCACTGAACAGTCTTAGGGTGCAATCTTATGGCTGCCAGTCAGTGGCTAGACAGCCATAGGATTGGTTGGTTCCCAGGAACCGACCTCGGAGACCACACTCTGAGGTTATTTCACTGAGAACTGACCTCCACCCCCACCCCCACCCCCACACTGCCTTGTAGGCAGCGCAGATCGGCCCTGTGCTCCACACTCATAAGAGGAGCGCAGAGCAGTGAAAATGGGGTGTTCCTGGGGGCAGGCCAGGGCGGGGAAGGTGGACGTGCCATTCTGACACTTCCTATGCATCGTGCAGCATCCCCCCTCCCCAGCTCTGACTAGGGATATCAGAGAATTCCATGATGGATCTTGGTGAGGCCGAATGCCAGTGCATTCGGCCTCCCGAAATCTGTGGCAGAACGGCCTGCCCCCCCACCCCTCTGTGGTTCCCCCCCATGACGAGACTTACCTGGGGTGGATCTTCCGGGCAGCGGCAGCTCCGGCGGCGGCTTCGGCAGCGGCGGCGGCAGAGGGCGGTCTTCTGACCAGCTGCCGCCACTGCCATTTCCAGGCTTGTGTGTAAAAAAAAGAAAGAAAGATGTGATAGGCTATGTAAAGATTTACGTAGCCTATCATGGCTAGGTCTTAAAAAAAAAGAAAAAAAGACGTGATAGGCTATGTAAATCTTTACGTAGCCTATCATGGTTGGGGGTGGATTAAAAAAAAAAATGCGTACGCAAATCGTGGCAGGTACAGTCGCCGCCATTTACATTCCTTCTTTTTACCATCTTAATCTACGTAAATATTTCCGTAGACTATGACGGCGAAAATCAAGGGGAACACAAACAGAGTAGCGGGCGTTATTTGTGTCCCCTTTTGATTCGCCATTTTAGCCTACATAAATATTTATGTAGGCTAAAAAGGTGAATGAAAAAGGGACAGAAATAGCGCCCGCTACGCTATTTGCATTACCCTTGATTTTTGCTGTCATAGTCTACGTAAATATTTAAATAGATTAAGATGGCCAAAAAGAAGGAAGGCAAATGGCCGCGGCCGTAGCCGCCGCCATTTGTGTACGTGGTTGTTTGTTTTACCCAGAGCCCTTGATGGCTCTGGCCTGGCCGGGCCGGGCCAGGCCGGCTGCTCCGTGGAGCTGCCACGGAGCACAGCCGGCCATTCGAGGATTCCAGGGGGAGGAATGGAGTGTCTCCCCCCCGGCCAGGATTCCGGGGGAAAGGATGGAATGCCTCCTCCCCACCATCAACATAATCTGTGCAAGGTAAGTCACTTTTGTACATCCCTAGCTCTGACTTCTGAAATCAGCTGTCTAGCTGTGAATGCAGGGTGGCTAAAGCATGGAGCGGAAGATCCCCTCCCTGCTTCTTCTGCCCAGCATTGGATAGGTGGTTGCCTCCGATTTCGGAGGTGGCCACCTATCCTAATAGGATTGCACCCTTAGTGAAGTGTTTGTTATGCAGGTAGGAATTTAGGAGCAAGTTACTGCTTCACATTAATAAGATATATTTATTTGTACTCCATTAGTTACAAGGTTTTCTACAATATTGTTTTGTGGCCTTCTCATCCCACCTCACCAACCACTCCTCTTCATTGATGATGATGATGATGATGATTTACTATTACTACTGTAACTAGTATTATCACAATTAATAACATTACTATTACTACTACTAGTATTGCTAATAGTATTATCAGTGGAGCATACTTTTTCTCTGATGCCCCCCGTGGGTAGAAATTGCACAGAAGCAGATTTCAGCTAAACTTTAAAAGAATGCCCTAATAAGAAGAGCTGTTAAACAGCATAGCAATCTGCTTCAGGTGATGGTGGGAGGCTCTCCTTTGCAGGAGATATTTAAGTAGAGGCTGGATGGCCATTTGACAGGGCGACTCTAGAGTTAATAAAAATAATACATATACATAAATAAATAATAATTGATACTTGCACTGTAGGTCCTACACCAAGTAGGGAATTGGAATAGATTACCTTCATAGTCCCTTCCAACTCTGCAGTTGTTTTATTAGTGCTCCTTTGATTATATACAACTTTATAAGAGTGCATGGCATCTCATATATGTATATAGGCAACATAGAGAGGTCTCTTCTCCTAAGAACCTTACAATCTAAACCAGACATTGAGGGAACAACTGGAAAGGACTAGGGTAGGAAAGCAGCAGCAGTGCACCAATCAGTGCTGGGTGATGAATCTGGGAGCCACTAATTAAATTTTCTATAATGTCCTTGATGTAACATCACTCTGAGATATTTTGAGGAGTTTAAATGATGAGTCCTAGATGCTGGTACTGATTTAAAAAAAAAGTATGGGAGGGTGGAGAGAAGGGACCAGGGCAGGTATCAGCAATGGGCCCTGCCCGGTTGCTGGGCCCTTGGTAGCTGTCCAAGGAATGCAGGTGCTGAAAGCAGGCCTAAACAGACAGATAGCATGTGGCTATTGAGCCAGCACACCTGAGACCTGGCCCAGAATTTCACATGACAGCTGTTTGAAACAGCTGTTGCTCCATGTGGGGTAGAGTGGGTTAAATATTTGATTCTGGTGAAATCCTAAGCACATTTTCCTGGAAATAATAACTTCTGAGTAGGCATACACACAGTTGTTCTGTGAATAAAGTAGGGGGAAATGTATGAAACAGATGTTCAAAATGTAGACAAGGTTTTAATTCAGTTCTCTAAATTTGGATGAAGTGTTTATACATCATTTCTATAGCAGAGAGTGCTAGAATGCTACATTGTTAAAGGCATGTTCTGGATGAAATATTTAATTTATTTGACTACTTTACAAAAGAAGGAGAAGAAAAAGAACTGAGATGAGGTTGTTTTATTCCATTCACTTCTCTAACCTGCTTGTCTTAGACTGGAGATGCTGTCACCTCATCTGATCATTTACAGTTCATTTTTTTCCCCTCTTGGATGTCAAAGGCATCATCCTCATCCTCTCTCTCTGTCATCTAAAGAGTTGTATTTAGAAAGCTCTTACCAAAGCTGAAAAAAACAACTTTGTTCGCATTTCCAACATGCAATTAACCCAAAAGTCATTTGAATGAACAGTTCAGCTGTTGTACAAAGTACAATCAATTGTCCTTGATGGTAATTAACCTCTGCTACAGCTAAGGTTTCCTCTTATTGGGTGGGTGGGGGATGATTATGTTGTAGCTTTTATAAATCAAATTTACATATGCCTTTGGGAACCACTATCTGATGACAAATATGACAAGCTTGGGATAAACATGACAACCGCAAGTTGAAAAAAAAAAGTGTGTCTCTGCAGGCATTACATTTATCACATTAAGATGCACATGCTATAGCAATGCTCTAGAACAGAGGTGGACAACCTATGGCCTGAGGGCTGCATGTGACCTCTGATGCTCCTTGCTGGCTACCACTGCACCACCAACGTTTGAATCCGTTGCAACCCCCACCCACCCATTTACCACTACAGTGTGGTAAATAGGTCAAATATAAGTTGAAAACAAACAAAATGGACATAATGATTACTCCATAGCAGTTTGCCACTGGGTATGGGGCGGGGGGGATTTTGTGTGGTGCTGGTAGGTTGTGGCCTACAGTGAGGGTCCAGGGGCCAAAATGGCCCCCAGGCCCCGAAGCCCCCTTCTGCATTTGCCCACCCGTGTCCTAAAAGAATGCAATTTCTGAGAAAAGCCACTGAACAAAGTGCTAATATCAATCTTATCGTATCTGTATGTGCCTTGAGTTATCAACAGCAGCTAGATTCAGAGCACATAAGATAAAACAAAGAAAATGCTCTTCTAAAGGGCTATTTGCAAAAACACAAAAGAAATCTGATGTACAGACTTGGCATTTGGTGTGCTCCGTTCCACACGACTTGACTGATCTCAGTAATGTTACAATCTCCTTTGCAATCCATCTGGGGCTAGGGATGTCAGAGAATTCCGCCACAGATCTTGGTGAGGCCAAATGCCAGTGCATTCGCCCCCCCCCGAAATCCATGGTGGAATGGCCTGCCCCCCCCCCCGCGGATCCCCCTGGGATGAGACTTACCTGGGGTGGATGTTCCGGACAGCGGCGGTCCGGCGGCGGCTTTGGTGGCGGCGGCTGGTCTTCTGACCAGCTGCCGCCACCACCATTTGCATTCTGGTCATTTCTGTGGGTTTTTTTTTTACATAGACATGTTAGGCTACGTAAAGACTTACGTAGCCTATCACATCTGAGTTAAAAAAAAATGCGTACGCAAATGGCGGCGGCTACGGCTGCCGCCATTTGCGTTCCTTATTTTTCACCGTCTTAGTCTACGTAAATATTTACGTAGGCTAAAATGACAAATCAAAAAGGAACGCAAATAGTGCCACTATGCTATTTGCGTTCTCCTTTATTTTCGCGGTAATAGTCTATGTAAATATTTACATAGACTAAGATGGCGAAAAATAAGGAATGCAAATGGCGGCTGTAGCCGCCACCATTTGCGTACCCATTTTTTTTTAACCCAGATGTGATAGGCTACGTAAGTCTTTACGTAGCCTATCATGGTTGAATACAGGGACACAAACAGCGGTGGCTATGGCAGCCGCCATTTTCATCCCTGCTACCCAGAGGCTGGATGTCCAGCTGCTGGTGGAGCCGGCTGGCGGCTCTGCGGAATCCCCGCAGAGCGGAGCTGGCCAGGCAGGACTCCAGGGGGAGGGACGGAGTGCCTCCCCCCCCATCGCAAAGCAGATCCATGAAATGGAAAGTAACTTTCGTACATCCCTATCTGGGGCCAAATTGAATACATTCTGAAGTGTACCTCAGTCTGTATTCAGGTTAAAGGAGAAAAAATAGAGTTTCATTTGGTTTATCTTGAGCCAGATCTGTAGAGCGTGGCACAAATGTTGTCTGACATATATGGTAGCCTACCAAGAGCTCACTGACACTCCTGATTTTGCTGCCTTCTTGGGCATTATTGACAGCAAAAAAAAAAAAAGGAGGGGGTAGGCACAATATACATCTGGTGGGCTGAATGTGGCTGGAGGGGAGTGTAATCATAAATTGTGTAACCTTTCCTTATGCCCGGGTTCTTTGCACCATTTATGAGCTGGACCATAAGGAAGGCTGAACGAAGGAAGATAGATGCATTTGAACTGTGGTGTTGGAGGAAAAGTCTGAGAGTGCCTTGGACTGCAAGAAGATCAAACCAGTCCATACTCCAGGAAATAAAGCCAGACTGCTCACTTGAGGGAAGGATATTAAAGGCAAAACTGAAGTACTTTGGCCACGTCATGAGAAGACAGGATACCCTGGAGAAGATGCTGATGCTAGGGAAAGTGTAAGGCAAAAGGAAGAGGGGCTGACCAAGGGCAAGATGGATGGATGATATTCTGGAGGTGACGCACTTGAGCTTGGGGGAACTGGGGGTGGCGACAGCTGACAGGAAGCTCTGGCATGGGCTGGTCCATGAAGTCATGAAGTGTCTGAAGCAACTGAACAAATACACAACAACATGTGATGTGCTCTAGTTAAACCCATGTGCAAACTCACTAGGGGTGCACAAAACCCACTTACCTGGTCTCGCAGCTTTTCGCGGTGGGGGGGAGGCGCTTCGCTGCTCTCCCCCAGAAGTTCAGGCTGGGGGGGGAGGCTTCCCGCCTCGCCTGGCCAAAATTCAGGCCGGGGAGGAGGCGCCTCGCCTCGCCCGGCCGCGAAATTAAAAGTTAAAAAAACAAAAACGCCCCCATGATAGGCTACGTGATGATTAACGTAGCCTATCATGGCTAGATCTGCAAAGTCAGCCATGATAGGCTACGTAAATCATCACGTAGCCTATCATGGGTGACTTAAAAAAAAAAGCGCGTACGCAAATGGCGGCCCCCATAGGGAGCCGCCATTCGCGTTCCTTATTTGGTCCCTGTAGTCTACGTAATCTTTACGTAGACTACAGCGACCAAATAAGGAACGGGACTGGCGGCTCCCTATGGGGGCCGCCATTATCCATACACGCTTTTTCTTTTAAGTCACCCATGATAGGCTACATGACGATTTACGTAGCCTATCACAGCTGACTTTGCAAATCTAGCCGTGATAGGCTACGTTAATCGTTACATAGTGTATCACGGGGGCGTTTTTTTTTTTTTTTAGTTTTATTGGAATGGCGGCGGCGGCAGCCGGTCGAAAGATCGGCTGCCGCCCCCGCCCCTGACGAAGACCCGATGAACCACCGCCGGGACCCGCCGCCGGGAGGAACATTCGGGAAAGATAAGTCCTATCCCGGGTGGGGGGCGGGGGGCAGGTGGGCGGAGAATTTCTCTCAGAAATGTGTTCGGGGGGCCGAACACGTTGGCGCTCGGCCCCCCGAAGTTTCAGGGAGAAATTCTCCGCCAACCCTAAAACTCACACATGTTCTAACAACGCCTACACACCTGCTTATAAGGAATCTTTAGACATTGGCAAATAGAAGGTCTATGGCTAAGAATGTGATTCCCACCCATAGAGACCCACATTCAGACACAGTTGGAGAGGATAACACCACATTGGCACATTTATTGGGGTTTACAAAGATTCATATACACAAGCTAGTTTGGGGGGAAGTAGCTGAGCAAATTGATTTAACACTTAAGACCAATTGGGGATGCTCCAGCCTTCACTAAGTTATACTTTGGTGGGGAAATTAGGTGCATTCTTGGTGAAACTTAGTTCCAGGCCTAAAAGCAGTTTTCAAGAGTGTGGGAAGGAGTCTTCCTGAGTCTTGAAGTGCGCACGTGCGCACATACAGACACACACACACACACACAGAAAGAGAGAGAAGGGAAAGAGAAGGTGGAGGCAACAGTTTGTAGTAAGATCTTCTAAAAACAATTATACCTTTCTTTGGGCTGAAGTCTTTCCTTGTGGACAGGAACTAGTGTGCATTGCAATTCCTGGTCTCAGGTGAAGAGGAAGGAAAGCAAAAACCCTTGACTAGGGGAGGCAAAGCACCCAGTGTTGGCACCTTGCTTTGACAAGCGAGGAGCTTAGTGATTTCAGTGATTTCAGCATGTAGCCTTTCTTCTGGTTGAGGAAACTCTGAGTGATTTCAGCAGCTTTGTGATGCCTTTTAGGGATGTGTGAACTCACTTCATCTGGGTTCTCCGGATGCCTGCCCAGCCCCTGCCCCTGCTCGCCAGTCCCTGGACCATACTTGAGCTCCACCCATGCTCAGTGAGCAGCCCGCAGTCACCTTTTAAAAAAAACAAAATAAAATGGTTATTGCAAAAAATGTGCATGTCTTTGTATGTGCAGAAATGCACATTTTGTGAGTGTGCATATTCTTGTGTGTGCAATGCTCATTGTTGTGAAGGTGCATATCTCTTTGTGCAAAAATGCATATTTTTGAAAAATGTGCATTTTCACGCATACGCGAATATGCACATTTGCAAAATGCTCAATTTCATGTGTGCGCAAATATGCACATTTTTGCCATTGCCACTTTATTTCTCAAAAAAATGGCAACCGCCAAGCTCGATGAGGCCACTGGGGTGAGTGCAGGTCAACCTTTTCTAAACATTGATTATGAGCAGGGGGAAGGAGAGTGCAGTTGAGTGATTGACACGTCCACCTTCTAATCCTACAGCACATTTTACCATGGGCACTGATCACTGTACTTTAGGGGAGTGCTTGAGCTCAATGGAGTATTTCATAAAAATTCTCACTGACCTCCATTTCTCTCAGTACACTGCAAAGTAGGGATGTACGAATCCCTTATCTGGCTCCACACAGGGGCATCCGCGGTGGGGGGGAGGCACTCCGTCCTTCCCCCCAGAATCCTCCCTGGCCGACTCCGCTCCATGGTGGCTCCATGGAGCCGCTGGCCGGGGCAGTCCGCAGCCGGAGTTCTGGCCGCGGCCGGGCTGCTGCGGCCGCAAATGGCGGCCATCGTAGCTGCCGCCATTTGCATCCATGCAAGCAGCCGTGATAGGCTACGTAAGTATTTACGTAGCCTATCACGGCAAAGAGTAGGGACACAAATGGTGGCCACTATGCCATTTGCGCCCCTGCTCTTTGCCGTGATATGCTATGTAAGTATTTACGTAGCCTATCATGGTAAAGGCAGCCACACAAATGGCATAGTGGCTGCCATTTGCATCCCTGCTCTTTGCCATGATAGGCTACGTAAATACTTCCATAGCCTATCACAGCTGCAAGGACGCAAATGGCAGCCACAGCAGCCCTGCCGCGGCCGGCCAGGAGACCAGCCGCCACTGCCACCACTGCTGCTGGAGCTGCCGCCGGAGCCGCTGCTGGAGCTGCTGCTGGAGCCGCTGCTGGAGCCCCCGCCAGAGCCCCTGCCAGAGCAGCCGCCACCACATCTGCCCCAGGTAAGTTCCATCGCGGGGGGATTTAGCGGGGGGTTGGGAGGGCATGGCAGAATTCTTTGACATCCCTACTGCAGAGTAGAAGGAAGTTAAGTGATACAGTGGTTCTCAAACTTTCTAATGCCGCGACCCTTTAATACGGTTCCTCATGTTGTGGTGACCCCCAACCATAAAATTATTTTCGTTGCTACTTCGTAACTGTAATTTTGCTACTGTTATGAATCGTAATGTAAATATCTGATATGCAGGATGTATTTTCATTGTTACAAATTGAACATAATTAAAGCATAGTGATTAATCGCAAAAACAATATGTAATTATATATTGTGAAATATTTATTTCTAATTACAAATAAATGAAATTTTGTCTTGAAGCATGGTGTAGCATGGGTAACAGTCTTAATATAACAACAGTAAACTACATTGCTACATTTTGCGACAGTATGCGTAAAAAGCCTGGTGAATTAACCCATAGCGGCTGTGACGTGCAAACTGACTCAGTGTCTGAGCAGCTTGCTTAAAAAGCCTTTGCCTGATTCTGCAGCCACTGGCTCTTATGACATGAGGGCAGTGAGGACTGCATGGGGGGGTAGTATCCTCCGAGTCCAGTAAAGCCATATTTTTTGGGCTGGAGGGTCTTTGAATGGAGGAGGATGGTTCCCCGAATTATGCATGGAGCAACCTCCAATTGGAGGTTGAGTATTCAAAATGGTGGCGGCATGTGACCCTGGCAAATCTTGGATTAATTAACCAATGATTTGCTGCTGGATCTCTGTCTCTCAGCTTAATCTACTATCCATTATTTTCATGAAGCTGAAACACCACTTCAACTTCCTCGAAGGAAGGGCTAGTTATAAATGCAAACAAGCGATCACACTTGCAAGAAAGTACAGATTCTTCAACTCAATGGTGCCTTAATTTCCCAGTAAATATGCTGGGAATATTCCCAGTAAATATCCCAGAATAGAGGTGAAAATCAAAGTCAATGAAATCCCTGCTAAGGGCCATTAGTTAGGACCAAGGCAAATCTCTGTGGTTCATGGAGCAATCCTATCCAGATAGGCTGCCACCTCTGAACTTAGCGGAGACCACCTATCCAAAGCAGGGCAGGAGAAGCACAGAGGGACTGTTCCCTCTGTGCTTCTCCTGCCCTTTTTTGGCTAGACAGCTGATTGAGGCTGTCTAGCTGTGGGAGCACGGAGTGGGGAAGAAGGCCGCTGTACAACAGAGTTCTGCCTTCCATGGAACACCCCCAGCCATGCCCCTTTTTGGCTGCTCCATCCTCCTCTTGCGAGCGCAGAGGATGGGGCTGTGCAGAAGTGGGGAGAGCTTGCTGAACCAACAGGTCAGTTCCCAGGAAGCAAAATATCCTATGGCCATCTAGCCCCGCTGTCTAGCAGCCATAGGATTGCTCCCTCATTATCATAATCATTATCATAATTTGCATGACATTTGAAAGTCCATAATGGAAATGCTGCATGAACTCTTATCTTGACACAATCCTTCAGAAATAGAGAATTCAGAAAAAGACATTTGCAAAATGGTTAACATGATATTCTCATGCATAATGTTCTTTCGTGAGCCTTCTGGTACTGTGGTTATTGTGTCTTGTTTTTATCCTCTGCATCCATAGAGGGCATGGTGGTAGCAGCCAACTATTAGTTCTTTTGGATCCAGTTGCTCTAAACCCGAAGGCTGGCCGTGAGGAGCGCAGAGCCGAAGCTATTTGGATTTTCCCTTCTCACCAGCATAAACATTTACGGTGCATCAACTGTGTGACTAAAGGCGCAATCCTAGGGCTATTTAGACAGGAAAAAAGTCCTACAGCTCCCAGGATCCCCCAGCCAGCCAGTGCCCAAGCAGCTCGTGCACTGGTCTGGAAAATAAATGCACCGTGGCTAAAAGTGGCCACTCAACCGGCCTGGGAACAATGGGCTACAAAGCTGCCGCATCGCCTAACCACATGCGCCATGGGACGCGCCCTCAGCCATGCAGGGATAAGGGAGGCCCCTTATGTCCTGTGGGATGCCGCACTTGTAGCGGCGGGCTCTGCTCCTAACACAGGAGGCGCCCGCTCTATCTGAAGCTTATTAGCCACTGCAGCAGCATCCCTCTAAAGCAGCAAACTGCTTTCCAAAAAAGTCAGGGCCAGGCACCCGCGCTCACCCAGCCCTCACCTGCAAGAGAGGGCTAACCACACGCTGCAGCCCTTCCACCTGGCCCCCTTCTCTTCCGCCACTGCCCCGCCCACCTCGGGGCTCTGGCGGGAGGATGCTCGCGCTCGCGCCGCCCCAACCCCCTCCCCTGTGCGACTGGAAGTGGCGTACGTGCAAAGTAGAGCCAGAGAGTGGCAGCACAAACTCCTCCCCTTCAGCTCAGGCATAGCCAGAGAGGAGGGAGATGAGCGAGGGCGAGATGAGCAGGGGCAGATGGCGACAGGCTTTGCCCCTCTTCGCGCTCAGGCTGAGGGGGAGAAAGAAAGCCTTGGCGGCGGTGGGAGGGGGCACTGCCAAGCCCCGGGGCAGCGGCCACCTCCAAGGCTGCCAGCAGCATGCCTCAGGTCCTAAGTAGGGGTGAACGAAAGTCACTTACCTTTTCTCGCAGCTTTTTCGCGGTGGGGGGGAGCGCTTCGCTGCTCCCCCCGTGAAGTTCAGGCCGGGGGGGGAGGCTTCCCGCCTCGCCCGGCCGAAATTCAGGCCGGGGGGGGAGGCTTCCCGCCTCGCCCGGCCGAAATTCAGGCCGGGGAGGAAGCTTCCCGCCTCGCCCGACTGCGAACACGAAAGTAAAAAAAAAAAAAAAAAAGTCCCCTGATAGGCTACGTGACGATTCACGTAGCCTATCACGGCTAGATCTGGAAAGTCAGCTGTGATAGGCTACGTGAATCGTCACGTAGCCTATCACGGGTGACTTTAAAAAAAAAAAAAAAAAAGCGCGGATGCGAATGGCGGCCCCCATAGGGAGCCGCCATTCGCGTTCCTTATTTAGTTGCTGTAGTCTACGTCAATGTTTACGTAGACTACGGCGAAAATAAGGGCAACGCAAATAGCGTTTTCTCCCCGAAACTTGTTCGGGGGGCCGAACACGTTGGCGCTCGGCCCCCCGAAGTTTCGGGGAGAAATTCTCCGCCATCCCTAGTCCTAAGGACCATTTTCCGATGGTCTTAGGCGACCCCTGTGAAAGGGTCGTTTGACCCTCAAAGGGGTCACAACCCACAGGTTGAGAACCGCTGTGATACGTTCTTTCTTACTAGTTGGGATGGAGTGGCTTGGCTTCAAGTATTGTTTGTTTAATTTCATTCAAAATCATCCTTTCCTTTCTTCTGTAACTCAATCCTTCTCTCAGACTTTATCCTGAAAAAAAAAAATTTTTTTTGAAATACCCTACTTTGATTTCTCAGTTGCTCATGTTGTGTTGTCTGTGCATGAGTGTCTTTGTGTAGAATTAGGTAGTGAATCCATTTTCCCCTCCCCTATTTGGTAAAAGAAAATAAATGATTTGAATTTAGTTTGGTTGTCCTTCAGTTGTGTGTGTGTGTGTATCTGTGTTTCATTCAGCATAACATTATAATAATATTATTCCTCTATTTTGAGAAAAAGAGAGAGCCTTAAACTTGTTTTTAACCATCATAACTCCCCAGTGGCCAGGCCCTGAACCTATCCTTCTGAAACTATGACGGTTCCTTGCCTGGAGGCACTGCTAAGTTGTATGGCATTTTCATAGAAATTGCCCCAAAAACTCAAGGTAAGAGAAAGTGAATTAACTTGCCCCCACCTATCCTTCAGAAATATTGAAGTTTCTATAATTAGGGCCCCTAATGGTCCACAAGGAACATAGGGGAATAAGTGTGTGCACCCCCTCAAAATGTCAAGGGTGCTCTTGCACAAAGTCACCTGCAGATATCATTCAGAAATTTGGTAGGCTTGATCCCCTTAGAAGGGGGAACTATCTATGGAATTTTCATCAAATTCTCTCAAGAAATAGAAAAAACAACAACAACTGCAGTTCACTTTTAAAAAATCAAAATATAAAGGCACATTGCACAAAAAATCCTGTGCACATTTCCCCCCCCTGAAATTTGGCAGGTGTAATCCCATCCTAAGGGACAACTATACATGCAGATACTTTTTTTTTTAAGTCATAGCATATAGTATATCTATATCTATATCTATATCTATATCTATATCTATATCTATATCTATATCTATATCTCCATCCATCCCATAGGAAGCACAAAAGAAAGCACAAAGCCCCAGACTTTTGGACCTCAAGTCAGGTTCAATACTAAGACAAAGTGGATGAACTCCAACTTGGTCTAAGCCAAATCAGGTCATTTTCCAAAGCACCAAATCAGGGTCCAAGTTTAAGCTGGGAGCAGGGATGGCGTAGGTGCCCAATTCCATCTGGGAATCTGGCAGAACCCCCCACTGCACCCCCGAGCCCTGCTCACTGAGCCTCTGCCCCCACTCACCCCCTGCCTGTGCTCAACGAGCAGCCTGCACTCACCCCAGCAGCCTCTTCAAACTCCATGGTCACCGTTTTTTGAAAAAAAACAAAACAGCGATTGCAAAAATGTGCATACTTGTGTATGCGCGAAAAGGCAATTTTCACAAATAGACAAATATGTGCATTTTTGCAATCACCAAAATGGTGACTGCAGAGCTCGACGAGGCCACTGGGGTGAGTGCAGGTCATTTTATGAGCACGGGCAAGGGGCAGGCAGGGGAAGGGGCTCGGCAAGCAGGGCTTGGGGGTGTGGACAGGGTGGTTCCACCGATTTCTGGACTGAATCAGGTGCCTGCACCATTCTTAGCCTTACCCCTAGAGGGGTGAGGCACCTAGCGATTTCAGCAGCATGGCCCCAAACCTCTGAGAAGAGGGGGATCGGGGACGGGGGCCTGCCCAAATCTGAAGCTTCGTATACAGTTAAGAGAAAGGCAGTGATTGATATAACATTTTGATGAGCCAGACACTGCTTGTAGGGACTGGAAATGGTGCTAATTGCTATGGGATAAAGACTGAGTTGGCCTTCCATCCCGTATAACAAAAGAGGGTGCTTGGGGATGATGCATACTTGTGTATGTATGAAAAGGCAATTTTCACAAATAGACAAATACGTGCATTTTTGCAGTCACCAAAATGGTGACTGCAGAGCTTGATGAGACCGCTGAGGTGAGTGCGGGCTGCTTGCTGGGCATGGGAGGGGCTCGAGCATGGTCCAAGGACCAGCGAGTGGGGGCAGGGGCTGGGTGGGCACCTGGAGAACCCAGGCAGGGTGGGTTTGCACATCCTTAGCTGGGTGTCATTCCATACCATTACCGTAAATACTTCCCCCACACACCTTTTTTCCCTTTTTTAAGACAGACCTTTTAATCACTGTGCCTTCAACTTGATTTTTAATGGACTGGTGTTTTTGCTCCTTCTTTCTTGTCACCTTGCTTGCAATATTAATTGCTGTACCCCAACTTGAGTCTCTTTGTACTGAAAGGCAGGTAATAAATCATGTAAACTAAGTAAATAATTAATCGGAGCACCATACTGTTTTTAGTGCTATTAGAACTTGCCTGTTTTTAATAATCTTTCCCTCTTCTTTTAAATATTGCTGTGTTTTATTTCATTGTTTTAACGTTACATTGTGTTAAATTACCTTGACATTTTCTATGATAGAGTGGGATAGCAAAATATTCAATACATAAAATAATTATATGAATTGTGAAATTGCAGTAGAAACAGCTGCCTACTTTACTTTGATTTTTAGCTTAAAACAAATCTGTCTTCTGTAATGTACTCCCCTCCCTCTCCTTAATTTCCAGTCGTTAAAGATTCAAGCAGTGACAGTTAACAATTGACTTGACTCCATTGTTTTTCAGGGCAAAAGCTACTTTCTCTCCCTACAGCATGTTATTCCTACCTGATGACTACTAGTTCTGCTCTACTCATTATATTTTCTGGTCTGTGGCCAAGTAGATTTCCTACATAGGTAAGATGACTTAGATACACATCATAGAACAAGACCTTGGGGAAAGGGGGACATTGAATATCTGTTGAAGCTTTTTACTTTAGTTTCTCTCTTTACTGCTTTGCTGCCCACTATTTCTCCTTTATTGCTTCTAGTTATAAGGAGCATCCCAGTTATTTTAATTGTACTTTCCCGTTTGCTGCTTACCTCAAGGATTTTTCTGTCCAAGCACTCCCTTGGATCTCCTTCTTTTGCCTCATGATTTGCATTTAGGACATAGATTTCGTCAATGATTCCCTAATACTCTCTACTGGGCATCTTTAAAGATGATCACGTCATGCATCACAATGCATGCATCAGGGTTCTATTAATTCTCATTTCTGTAATGGCACTGCGATAAACAAATGGTATGAACTTCTGTAAGGTCACTGCATCAGAATAAGGCCTGCCATATTGTAAGCCCTGAGCTGAATTCGGCAAGGATCTTGTGCAGCTAGGAATTTTTATTTTATTTATTATTATTATTATTATTATCTAGATCCTCACCACCATTGGATGAAGGAGATACTGAAGGATAGAACAAACATTATAAGTTACATATCGATAGGAGTTCTTTTTGGAACTGTATGATGGCTGATTGCTAATCCAATAAAATATATTCCTTCCTTCCACATTGACTGAAATCAATGGGAAAAGTGAGTCCTGGCTTAATTTAGGGCCCACTGATTTAAATGGGACTCAAGTGAACAAAATTACTTTGGATCCAACCCAATATCTTTACACCATTTTTTTAAAAAAAATTAAAAACAAAAACAAAGCACTTCACGACATTTAACTTGAAAATCTTTTTTTTTTTTTTAAAGAAAAAGATAATAATTCAGCACTGTTATGGCTCTTAGACAAACCTTCTTTATTAGGAAGATTGCTAGTTAATGCCCCAGGATGGTTGGCTGACATTTCTTCAATAGGAAGTAATGGCTGGCAGATATCTGGAGATCTCTCTTGACTGTTAGATATCAAAGCTTTGCAAAAGTGACTCCCTTTTCTAGATAAGGAAAGGAGCTGATGTAAGGAATGTGAGTGTGTGTGTCTTGGAAGAACAGCAAAATAAAAATGCTCAATATTGTCTGTTCTAATGGGCAGCAACTTTCCCAGGTCTCAGACAGTGGACTTGTTGCCCATAATCTCCTACCTGATCATCTTGGAAGGAGATGGCAGCATTGAACCTGAGATCCTCTGCATGGAAAGCAGGTGATCTACCACTCAGCTATGGCTGCACAGTGTATAGGTTAATACATACAACATTAATAGAACCTGAAATAAAACTGCGTATTTTCTAGAACTGCCACAGGATTTTTGCCTAAGGCAACATTTCAAGGCAAACTGGAGGGAAAACTTCAAAAAAATAGAGGAAAAAACCATTGTTAATACTAGATATCCCAAAATTGCAACTGAGTTTTGCCTGAAGTGAAATTATGTGCTAATTTTTGGATGCTTTTGAATAAGTGAAATATTAAAAAGTAGCAAAAACAATTTTGGTAGGACTTTGTAGGACTCAGAGGGCTTCTGTACATAATATTTCTGTAAATGAAAATTCTCTTGTAGACCTTGAGCGAATGAAAACATAACACATCTTGCATCAGCAAAATCTTTTAAAGGTAATAAGTAGGGATGCTGGTAGGGATGACAGAGAATTCCGCCATGGATCTCGGTGAGGCCAAATGCCAGTGCATTCGGCCCCCCAAAATCTGTGGCAGAACGGCCTGCCCTCCCACCCCCCCATGGATCCCCCCTGGGATGAGACTTACCTGGGGCGGATCTTCTGGGTGGCGGCAGCTCTGGCGGCTGCGGCGGCTGCGGCGGCTGCGGCGGCTGCGGCGGCTGGTCTACTGACCGGCTGCCACTGCCACCATTTCCAGTCTTGGTAAAAAAAAAAAAAGACATGTTGGCTATGTAAAGATTCACGTAGCCTATCATGGCTGGGTGGGTTTAAAAAAAAATATGTGATAGGCTACGTAAATCTTTACATAGCCTATCATGGCTGGGTGGGTTTAAAAACAACAACAACCCGCTTACGAAAATGGCGGTGGCTACGGCCGCCACCATTTGCATTCCTTCTTTTTGGTAGGGGTGCACGAAAGCCACTTACCTGGTCTCGCAGCTTTTCGCGGTGGGGGGGGAGGTGCTTCGCAGCTCTCCCCCCGAGGTTCAGGCTGGGGGGAGGCTTCCCGCCTCGCCCGGCCGAAATTCAGGCCAGGGGGGAGGCTTCCCGCCTCGCCCGGCCAAAATTCAGGCCGGGGAAGAGGCACCTCGCCTCGCCCGGCCGCAAAATAAAAAGTTTTTTTTAAAAAACGCCCCCGTGATAGTCTACGTGATGATTAACATAGCCTATCACGGCTAGATCTGCAAAGTCAGCCATGATAGGCTACGTCAATCGTCACGTAGCCTATCACGGGTGACTTAAAAAAAAAAAAAGCACGTACGCAAATGGCGGCCCCCATAGAGAGCCGCCATTCACGTTCCTTATTTGGTCGCTGTAGTCTACATAAATCTTTACGTAGACTACGGCGAAAATAAGGGCAACGCAAATAGCGTTGCCCTTATTTTCGCCGTAGTCTACGTAATCTTTACTGGGCCTGGCTGGCTGCTCCACAGAGCTGCCGCGGAGCACAGCCGGTAGGGATGGAGGAGAATTTCTCCACGAATCTCCGGGAGGCCGAATGCCAACGCATTCGGCCCCCCGAAATTGGTGGTGAAATTCTCCGCTGGCCCCCCGCCCCCCCGGGATGCGACTTACCTCGTTCGAATGTCCCTCTCAGCAGCGGGTCCCGGCAGCGGTTCGGCGGCATTTTGGCGGGGGTGGTGGCGGCGGCCGGTCTTCTGACCGGCTGCTGCCGCCGCCATTGCAAAATAAAAAAGGAAAGTAAAAAACCAACAAACACACACCCGTGATAGGCTACATAATGATTTACATAGCTTATCATGGCTAGATTTCCAAAGTCAGCCGTGATAGGCTACGTAAATCATCACGTAGCCTATCACGGGTGACTTTGGGGGGAAAAAAAGCGCATACGCAAATGGCGGCGCCCATGGGGCACCGCCATTTGCATTCCTTAGTTTGGCACATCTAGTCTACATAAAGATTTATGTAAACTACAGCGAAAATAAGGGCAACGCAAATAGCGTTCCCTTATTTTCGCCGTAGTTTACGTAAATCTTTACGTAGACTAGACGTGCCAAACTAAGGAATGCAAATGATGGCGCCCCATGGGCGCTGCCATTTGCGTAAGTGCTTTTTTTTTTCCAAAGTCACCCATGATAGGCTACATGATGATTTACGTAGCCTATCATGGCTGACCACCCCCTTTTCCCCATCTCCATGCTCAGGTTTCTGAGTGCAGAGAGAGAAAGTGCCATTCTGGTTCTCTCGGGGGGCGGGAGGTGGTGGGTAGCATGTTTCACTGGCTCCAACCTCAGAGCCCTGCCTCTGTCCTCAGAGCTAGTAAATGGAGCAATACTATCCCTCCATCCCCCAGAAGCTGTCCAGGGGACATAGGATTGCTCCTTCACAGATCTCAAGATGATACACAAACAGTTCCCAGGAGGACTCCCATTCAGGCACTGACCAAATCCAGACCTACTAAACTTCAGCACGTTTGCTATACCATGTGTCTTCAGACCATACCCTGTGACATATGGCCCTGTGAAATCTGCATGGCTCTTGTTTCTAAAATAGTGAATACAGCAGTATCCCAGAGAAATATGTTTCTGGCATTCTCTGTGGCATAGGCCACACACTGCATTTACAGCTGGGAGCATACATAGTTGCCATCGCATCATGGTCCTCTATCATCCCAGAATAACCACGGCTGAGGTTGTTGTGCAAAGCAGATTTATCCTCCTTCTTGCTCCTTCTTTCCTTCTATTTTGTCTCCCTTCTTTGCCTCTATTTTTCCATTACCCTAAATCTATTCAGAGATGCAAATTTGCAAATTTCAGCAAATATTAATTTTGCATCAAATATTCAGTTCCACCTGTGTGGACTTATGCATCTCTCCCCTCATCTCCCCCCACTTTTTTTCCCCCTTTCATTCATCACCACTCCAGAGAATCCCATCTCTAACCCTGGCAACAGATTTTCTGTTTGAATTCTGGTCTTTAAGCTATGGGACTTAAAGTAAAACAAAACTCCAAATGGCAAGACAAGCCTTGTTCAAACAGTATGAAGAGAAGGTCAACATGTTGGAAGTAGTGAAGGATGCTGTCTCTGCACAGTGTAAATCTAACAAAGAGGAAACTAAACACATTTGCTTCCACCTTTCCAAAAAATAAAATAGACCAGAATATTAATCTTTACCAATCACACCTGAAATATAATCCAGCAAACATTTCCCTTCAATTCTCTAAGCAAGGTAAAAACAACTTTCTAAACAGCAAAGCCAAATAAGAAAGAAGCAAATAGAAGATGAAACATGGCCAGTAAGTGCTCTTTTTCTCTGTGTGTCTCTCTCTGTCTTTTTTTACACACACACACACACACACACTCAGAGTATATATAGAGAGGGAAGGTGCAGTTTGCATTATCACTGCAGCCCATCGTGGCTTATTTCAGCCACGGTGGGTTGTGGTGCATGTCGGCAGCCATTTTGAATTTCCAGGCCAGAACCCATGGGCTGTTTTGGGGTTGTGTGTGGTTTATTAACCACACCAACAAACCACCTTTGCTAGGTTCAGAGATCACAATAAGCCACAACACCTGCCCGTCATGGCTTGAATATGCAAAATGGCTTCCAGTGTGGGGTGGCTGGGACCGCAGTCCTGTGGTGATGGTTTACACTGGGCCACTGAGTCTCCATTTCTGAACACAAGACTAGTTGTGAAAGATGCTCATAAGCTGCAACAGAATAATAATACTAATGCAAGGGGCTTTCTCTAACAAAGCTGTGCTGCCTTAGTGGCACTCTGTCATAGTAACAGAGGACACTATTTTATATGGAGCCAGAATGTTGGTCCATCTAGTCTGGTATTGTCGACACTGACTGCAGTGTCTATCCAGGGTTTCAGGCAGGATTCTTTCCTACCCCTACCTGGAGATGCCAGGGATTGAAACTGCAACTTTCTGCATGCAAAGCAGGTGACTTACCACTGAACTACAGCCTATCCTCAGGGCCATATGCCATTTTCATGGGTGTGAGCCAGTGGTTAAGCAGTGTTCAACTTGAATTGGGAAGGTCTGTGTTCAAATCCCTGCTGAGCCATACAGGTGCTGGGTTACCTTGTGCCTCTAAGTCTACCCTATCTCACAGGGTGTTGGGACAAAAATGGAATAGCTCTATGTATGCCATGTTGAGCTCATTGTAGGAAAAGTGGCTTAACAATTCATGAAGCTGGTATTCAACTTGTTCTGGATATGGTGGTACTGAAATAACAGCTGCATAGCTTGAGGATGATCCAGCATTGTCACTAGAGTTCCAAGTGGCCTCAGTGGCTCAGAGCACCTTTTACTAGCTTTGGCTGGTTCACTAACTGTGGCCTTTCCTGGGCAAGCATGCCCTTGCCATAGCGATCCATGTTGTGGTAACCTCTTAGTTGGATAACCCCATATACATGGGGCTGCCCTTGAACATAGTTCTGAATCTTCCGCTTGTGCAGAATTTGGCAGCTAGAATTCAAGCCAGTCTATATAGATAAAGTCATGCCATACTAATTACTAACTAATTTCATTGGTTCTCTATTCACTACTGAGCCTAATTCAAGGTGCAGGTTATCACTTTTGAAGGGCTAAAAATGTTGAGACCCAAATATCTCAAAAAGGGCCTCCTCTTCTATCATCCTGCCCATGAACAAATATCTTCTGAGGAAGCTTTTCTCTGAGTACCATCAGTGGGAGAAATGCATTATGCACTTACAAAGGAGAGGGGATAAAGGCTTATCATTAGTAGTAGCAATGGCACAGCTTCTGTATTTTTCTTTATAAGGTTTTGGTTGCTGTTTTTGCTCATGCTACTTCAAATGACATCATAAATAGGGATGATGTGGTTGCCCAATTCTGTCCGGGAATCTGGCAAAAAAACCCTGCACGCACCCCTAAGCCCTACTTGCTGAGCCCCTGCCCACTCGCCCACTGCCCGTGCGTGACGAGCAACCCACACTCACCTCAGCAGCCTCATCAAACTCTGTGGTTGCCATTTTGGGGGAAACAAAATGGCGATCGCAAAAATGGGCATATTTCCATATGCGCAAAAATGCGCATTTTGCGAATGTGCATTTTTCATATGTGTGAAAATGTGCATTTTCACAAATGTGTATATCCACACATACACAAATATGTGCATTTGCAAATGTGCATTTCGCACATATGAAAATATGCAAGTTTTGTGGTCACAATTTTGTTTTCCAAACAGCGGCAACTGTGGAGCTCACTGAGGCTGCCAGGGTGAGTACAGGCCACTCGCTGAGTGCAGGAGGGCTCGAACATGGTCTAGGGACCAGTGAGTGGGGCAAGGGGTGGGCGGGTGCTCAGAGAATCTGGACGAGTTTGGGTTCATACATCCCTAATCATAAGCACCCATGTTGACAGATTGGCCACCATTTTATATCCTCTAGATCTAGGGCAGCCTTCCCCAACCTAGATCCAACCAGATGTGTAGGACTAAAACTCTCATGATCCCCAGGCAGCATGTTCAATTATCATGTTGACTGGGGATTATGGGAGTTGCAGTCCATGACATATAAAGGGCACCAGATTGGGGAAGTCTGTTCTAGGGCATTGTGTGTGTGTGTGTGGAGGTGGGGTGGGTTTGGGAATGGTGACTGTCACATAAGAGGCAGAGAAAATTCATAGAAAATTCTGCACGTTAAATCATACTTTTCCTGGTTGGGGCAGGGGAGTGAAAACAAGAAAAATGTCAGATTTTTTCCTCAGAAAAAGTCTTCTATTAAAAAAAAAAGCTAAAAGATTCTTCGTTTTTAAATACAGAAATATTAATAACTCAAATTCAAGAGGAAAGTAAGGAGTTGCCCATCATATTTGGTATTTTTTCACATTAACTTGGAAGAAAAAGATACTATACCCTCTGGAGAGGCAGAAGCAGGGAAAAAGTAATCATGCTTCTGAAATTTGCCAAATCCAGATTTCTCCCCAGATTCCTGAGTTCTAAATCACCTAATCTAAAGTGGAGCAATACACTAGGAATCCTCCAATGTAGGG
The DNA here is from genome assembly GCF_057233095.1 of Heloderma suspectum. Taxonomy (NCBI): domain Eukaryota; kingdom Metazoa; phylum Chordata; class Lepidosauria; order Squamata; family Helodermatidae; genus Heloderma; species Heloderma suspectum. Next base: position 31,788,015 of record NC_139465.1, read on the forward strand.
ATGGTGGAGAATTCCGCCATGGATCTCGGTGAGGATGAATGCCAGTGCATCCCCGAAATCCATGGCGGAACGAAGCTGCTGCCCCCCCAACCCACAAAAGGTGTGTGGAATGGAGCCCCCAACCCACGAAAGGCACACTAAATGGAGCACTTACCTGCTGCCGTCCGCGCTGACTAGCGAATGGCGGCCGCCCTGCAGCCGCCATTCGTTTCCTTATCATAGCCATGATAAGCTACGTAAATACTTACATAGCCTATAACGGCTAATGCAGGGATGTCTTTTGCATCCCTGCGGAGGCCGTGATAGGCTACATAAGTATTTACGTAGCCTATCATGGCAAGCGGAAAAAAAAAACAATGCGCATGCAAATGGCGGTGGCTACGGTGGCCGCCATTTGCGTTCCCTATTTTTCGCCATTTTATGCTACATAAATGTTTACGTAGGCTATTACGGAGAAAAAAAAGGGGAACGTAAATAGCGTAGTGGGCACTATTTGCGTTCCCCCTTTTTTCCCGCCGTAATAGCCTACGTAAATATTTATGTAAGATAAAATGGCGAAAAATAGGGAACGCAAATCGCGGCCGCTGTAGCCACTGCCATTTGTGTATGCTGTTTTTTTTGGGGGGGGGGCTGCCGTGATAAGCTATGTAAATACTTATGTAGCCTATCATGGCAGCCTGGCTGGATGCAAATGGCGGCCGCTACGGCGGCTGCCATTTGCGTCCACAGCAGCCTGTCCGCGGCCGGAACTCCAGCTGCAGACAGCCCTGGCCGGCTGCTCCACAGAGCAGCCGCAAAGCCAGCCGGACATGATTCCGGGTGGGAGGACCGGGTTGCCTTCCCCCCTGTCAAGGATTCCGGGGTGAGGGACGGAGCGCTTCCCCCCCACCGCAAATCACATCCGCCAAAAGGTAAGTGACTTCCGTACATCCCTACTCCAGTGTTCCTGTGATGTCCCTAGGTTCATTTTCAGAGGTAAGCTGAATCAGATGTGTGTCTAGGTGTTCCAGCTTTACTACTGGAACTAGATCAACAAAATAATCAATTGCTGCCAGCTGCCAACTATTGAGTTAACAGACTATTTATTATATCTTTAATCTGCCCAATAACCAGAGATCTCTGGCAGAATTACAAATAGTTAAAAGAATAAAATACAATACAAATATTCAAAAAAGAAGATGCAGTACAACATAACACATCAAACAGCACAGGAATAGATAAAGATAAAGATATATATTGCATCCTTAAAGAACTGGGAGAAAGAAAGTACATCTTCTGGCCCTGAAAAGAAAGGTGCCTGGTTAGTAGAACTATTTATTTATTTTATGTAAGGAATGTTTATTTCTTCCTTAAACATGTTCTTACACTGGACAACACAGTTTCAAAATGAAATAATAAATAAAATTATACAATCTTAATATTTTGAATCATTTAAATCTGTACAATTTTTAAAGGTTTTATGTATTTATGTTTAAATATGTAGAGGGTTTCTTTAGGGTTTTTTTTAAAAAGATCACTTAAATTTTGACATGCTTTGATAGTAATATTTTTCAATATATAAATTAAACTCAATCTCACTTTATTGCAAAATGGCAAAGCAATCCCATAGGATGGGGAAAGCTGTGGTGGAGGAACTGCTATTTCCTAAGCCCTCCAGGCTCATGTCGGCCAGGCAATGGTGGGGAGTCCTTTCATCTCCATTCCAAGGGTGGGGGGTCCTTTCATCTCCATTTCATTTTTAGAATTAAACTTCTTTTCCCTTCCATTGACACCACTGGTGTCTCCCCCCCCCCCATTGTTGGGGACGGGGAGTGAATTGAAGAAACAAGAGCGTTTTGGATCCTGTATGAACACTGACACACCTCCAGAACACCCCTTCCCTGCCACTGAAAGTAAAACACTGCATTGTGCAGTGAGCAAGAAGGTCTGAAGGAGGAAAGTTAAGATGTTCAGCTGAACACCTAGACTCCTCCATGTGTACAGGAACCTCAAGTTCACAGGTTTCCTGATTGCATGGAAAAGGCTAAACATATTCAGCTGAGCCTACATAGAGTCTTCCTTCAGATCCTCACTCAACACGGGAAGTTCAGGAGTAGATCTGGCTAGGGATGGTGGAGAATTCTGCCATGGATTTCAGTGAGGCCGAATGCACTGGCATTCAGCCCCCCGAAACCCATGGCAGAACGGCCTCTGACCCCCACCACCCCAAATGAAGCTTACCTGGGGTGGATGTTCCGGCGGTGGCGGCTCTGGTGGTGGCTCCGCCAGCAGCAGTGGCAGCTGGCCTCTAGGCCAGCTGCTGCAGACTCAAATGGTGGCCGCCGTAGCGGCCGCCATTTGCGTCTAGCCAGGCTGCCGTGATAGGCTATGGAAGTATTTATGTAGCCTATCACGGCAAAGGCAGCCACGCAAATGGTGGCCACCATGCCATTTGTGTAGCTGCCTTTGCCGTGATAGGCTACGTAAGTATTTACTTACGTATTTATCACAGCAACAACAACAACAAAACTGCGTACGCAAATGGCGGCGGCTACAGCGGCCGCCATTTGCGTTCCCTTTTTTTCGCTGTTTTAGCCTATGTAAATATTTACGTAAGCTAATACGGCGAAAAAAAGGGGAACACAAATAGCGTCGGGACTCGTGTATGCTATTTGCGTTCTTTTTTTCCCCACCGTAATAGCTCAAGTAAATATTTACGTAGGCTAAAATGGCAGAAAAAAATGGAATGCAAATGGCGGCCGCCATAGCTGCTGCCATTTGCGTACATGGTTTTTTTTCCCCTGGAAGGCTGCCCAGAGGCCAGATGTCTCACTGCGGGTGGCCCTGGCCGGCGGCTCTGCAGAATCTCCGTGGAACAGAGCCGGCTGGATCAGGATTTTGGGGGGAGGTGAGGAGCACCTCCCCCCCACCGCAAATCACCCCGTTGAAAAGGTAAGTGACTTTTGTACATCCCTAGATCTGGCAGAGTCAGAGACATTGGGCTGTTAGCAGCTGAATACAGTTGGGTGAATCCAGAAAGTGATAATGAAGGGCTCGGCAAACTTTACTGAGTCATTATCAGATAGTCCCTGGGATAAGCAGCCAGAAATATAAAACAACAGAGCCACTCAGGACAGGCTTCTAACAGAAGGGAACCTTTACTACTACAGGACATAGTGAACATGCAAGTTTTCTTGTACACAAGAAACTCAGGCTACAAGGAAACTTATTTGGTTCCTCCTGATTGATAGAATCATAGAATAGTAGGGTTGGAAGGGGCCTACAAGACCATCAAGTCGAACCCCCTTCTCAATGCAAGAATCTACGTCAAAGCATCCCTGACAGATGGCTGTGTCCAGCTTCATCTCGAATGCCTCCAGTGTGGGAGAGCCCACCACCTCCCTAGGTCATTGGTTCCATTGTCGTATTGCTCTTTCAGTCAGGAATTTTTGCTGTCTTCCTGTAACTCTGGCCCATTATTCTGTGTCCTGCACTCTGGGATGATTGAGAAGAGATCCTGTCCTTCCAGACAGACAACACCCCTCCCTGCTTCTTTGCACCCAAGGTTCTCTACTAAACCCAGAGCTGCTAATTACCTTTGTACCCTGAGCAAGCCTTGTCACTGAGCCTACACTGTGCCAAAACTCCAAGGACAAATCAACCCTTCGCTTACACTCATGTTTGGTGTGATCCCTGCCATCAGGGGCCAGCACATGTGGCTTCTCTCCCCCTCCATGAGAAATAACATCTGAAGGACTCTAAGAAGACTGTATTAAACTTATGTCCATAAACAAAGACTCGAGAAGTAGCGACAAAATGCTGCAGCGAGGCATGTAGCGATAAGCATTCACTCTTTAACTACAGAATTTATCGGTTGAAAAGGAGGTTGGAGCTGCAGCCTATTACTTCACTTTACCACACTTTAGCACACATCTAAGAATTAGGCAAGCTTCCACACTTGCACATATTAATAGTAGGAATGTGCAAATCAGCAACACCCAAAGTCATCGAGGTTTTCTGATTTCTGTCTCAAAGGTCGTTCCAATTCAGATCCATCTCAGATTCTCACACAGAAATTTGTATCTATCTCTATGTGCATATCTCTAAATCTACACACTTTTGGTGTGCATTTTTGTAATGTACATATTTTCTCCCATTGACTGAAGTGTGTGTGTGTGTGTGTGTGCACATATTTTTCAAGTGTACATTTTTTTCCATACACATTTTTCAAACATATGCACTTTTCAAATGCATTTAGTGCACGAATCAGATCACAAGTCCATAATTATGTGGAATTCCAATTGTAAATGGCATTCAGTTCTGCATTCAGTTCAGGGGGATGCTTAGCACACTTACCTAAATTTACAAACCTAATTAATTTCTCCACTTTTGCTAGTGAGTAGCAGGCTCACGTGTGGGAGTTCAGACATCTGTATCCACCCACTCTCATTCAGACATGTTACTTCTAGAGCAATCATTCTCAAACTCTTGTTCTGGAGGGCTATCAAATCTCCCCTTAGTCTTCTCTTCTCAAGCCTAAACTTGGTCTGATTCGCTGGAGTGGTGAGTCTTTTTACCTACTTCACACTGTAAGTTGGGGCTGGGGTGTCCATTAGGGGAATTTGATTTCTGTTTTGCTGGTTAGCTTAATTTGGTGAGATAATCTGAAACATTTTTTTTTCTTCAGGTATGATGTCCACTAATTCCAGAAGGTAATATGTGTGTGCGGGGGAGGGATCATCCCTTGTATCAGGGAAAAACTCAACTATCCTGTGTGCTTTCTCATGGGGAATGTTGGCATATAAACAGTTGACATCCATAGTTACCAAAACAGCCTCTGAAGTAGGGATGTCAGAGAATTCCGCCACGGACCTCAGGGAGGCCGAATGCCAGTGCATTCAGCCCCCCGAAATCAGTGGCAGAATGGCCTGCCCCCCCGCTCCCCTGGGACGAGACTTACCTGGGGCGGATCTTCCGGGAGGCTCCGGCGGCAGCTCCGGCGGCGGGGCAGCAGCGGCGGTGGCAGTGGCCGGTCTTCCGACCAGCTGCCGCCGCCGCCATTTCCAGTTTTAAAAAAAAGAAGATGTGATAGGCTACGTAAAGATTTACGTGGCCTATCATGGCTAGGTTAAAAAAAAAACGTGTACGCAAATGGCAGCAGCTATGGCGGCTGCCATTTGCATTCCATTTTTTTTCACCATTTTAGCCTATGTAAATATTTACGTAAGCTATTACAGCAAAAAAAAAGGAACGCAAATAGCGCCCACGACGCTATTTGCGTTCCCCTTTTTTTCGCCGTATTAGCTTACGTAAATTTTTACGTAGGCTAAAACAGTGAAAAAAAGGGAATGCAAATGGCGGCTGCTGTAGCCGCCGCCATTTGCATAAACAGTTTTGTTGTGTTGTTGCTGTGATAGGCTACTTAAGTATTTATGTAGCCTATCACGGCAAAGGCAGCTACACAAATGGCGTGGTGGCCTCCATTTGCGTGGCTGCCTTTGCCGTGATACGCTACATAAATACTTCCATAGCCTATCATGGCAGTCTGGCCAGACGCAAATGGCAGCCACTACGGCGGCCACCATTTGAGTCTGCAGCAGCCGGCCAAGAGGCTGCTGGAGCCGCCACCGCCAGAACATTCGCCCCAGGTAAGCTTCATCCTTGGGGGGATTCCGCGGGGGGGTGGGGGTGGGAGGCCATTCCGTCACGGGTTTCGGGGGGCTGAATGCCAGTGCGTTTGGCCTCACTGAAATCCGTGGCAGAATTCTCTGCCATCCCTAGCCAGATCTACTCCTGAACTTCCCGTGTTGAGTGGGGATCTAAAGGAAGACTCTATGTAGGCTCAGCTGAATATGTTTAGCCTTCTCCATGCAGTCAGGAAACCTGTGAACTTGAGGTTCCTGTACACATGGAGGAGTCTAGGTGTTCAGCTGAACATCTGTACTTTCCTCCTTCAGATCTTCTTGCTCATTGCACAATGCCGCCGCCATTTGCATCCCTGCTAGCCAGCGGCCGGATGTCTGGCTGCTGGCAGAACTGGCCAGCGGCTCCACAGAATCCCTGTGGAGCAGAGCCGGCCAGCCAGGATTCCAGGGGGAGGGACGGAACGCCTCCCCCCCACCATCAACATAATCTGCGAACAGGTAAGTGACTTTCGTACATCCCTACTCTGAAGGAATTTTCATGCCCTCTGCCTTGTTAATGAAATCTCTGGTATCTTTCAAATAGGAAGGAATCATAGTGACACGAGGATTTATATACCATCCCAGTATTTCCCCTTTGCAGATTTTCAATAAATGTGGCCTGAATTTGATACCAAACACTTGTGTCTTGTCTCTTGACCCCCCCACACCTCCTTTCACTCACAATGGCTCTACACCTGTTTTTGTATTGTCAGCTGAGGATCTCCCCTGTGTATTCATGGATCTTTATAGTTCTGTGAGCATATGGCAAGGGATGCTGGAGAAATTTGAGACGGACTAAAATGAGCTCAAATTTCTAAGAATCCAACCTGCAGAATGGAGCCTGTGGCCTTTTGGATGATTTTTTTTTTTAACTTTCCCAAAATTTACACATATACATTTGTAGGAAAATACGTATGTTTCTGCTGAGGAAATGTTCAATGGAATGGGGGACAATACGCTAAATGTTATGTACTGAGGTAAATTGCGTAAATAATAATGTAAATACTTACATAATTATTTGCGTATTTTCCCACATGACTGGAAAAAAAAATTTTGCATCCGGCTGTGAGCAGATGATGGAACAAAAGGCACCTGATAATCCCTGAAACAGAGACGGAGTGGATTTTACACAGTCCATATATCCCTACACATGGCTTGGCTGGTGTGCAGGCAGGTACCCCATCTAGGCAGCCATAGGCAGATGTCCTGTACAGGTAGCTGTGTAGTTAGTTTGGTAAGGCCAGACAAAGGCAAACTTTTCCTATTGCATATATGTGTTAATTGGCTCTTTCTTTGAACTAATTTGGTTGGAGCCTCAGCTTGAAATGCATACTTCCCTGGTTTGCCAGTGGAAAGGATTGCAGCTGAAACCCTATTGTGCCTCCTCCTTGCTTATTCAATATTTGGGTATCATAATCATCTCACTCTTCTAGAGGAGATAGTCCACTATGGGCTTCTTCACACAGAGCATTTATCCTGCTATTGAGATTGGTTACTCATGGAAGTTTACAGGTCCTTTAGCTGATGGTGTCAACCTCCAGTAGGAATCTGTGGGCATGCCCCCGTTCAGGTTCTCTGAGCACCCACCCAGCCCCTGCCCCTGCTCGCCAGCCCCTGGGCTCCAAGTCAAGCCCTCCTGCACTTAGCAACTGGCTCTAGGCTTTCCCGGACCCGTTTGCCTCTACGCCGATTGCCATGTTTTTTAAAACATGGTCATTGGTGGTATGTTCCCATAGATTTATACACAAAATACAGCCATGAATCTTGCATATAAGTATATGTAATATATTTTTTATAATATAATAAGTATAATTTTTTTTTTTACTTTCGTGTTCGTGGCCGGGCAAGGCGAGGCGCCTCCTCCCCGGCTTGAATTTCGGCCGGGCGAGGCGGGAAGCCTCTCCCCCAGCCTGAACTTCGCGGGGGGAGCAGCGAAGCACTCCCCCCCCACCGTGAACAAGCTGTGAGAAAAGGTAAGTGTCTTTCGTTCACCCCTAGCTCCAAGTGAACTCCCACCTGTGGCATTGCTACTTAGATTATTGCATCTGGGTAGACAGTTTGATCACAACACCTGCCTTCTTCTCTCTCCCAATGCTCACTCCCAATCCCTTTTCTTTGCAAGAGTATTATTAGGGACTCCAGATCTCCCTATCCCCTCCTGTCAGGAGTGTTTCTGAGTGCAGGGAGTGGGATAGTAGTTCAGATTCTGAAGAAGAACCACCAAACATGGGGGAGGTATTTTCCCAGGCTAGTCCAGACGTGGCTAGGCAGGCTCCTCAGGTTTCAAAGGTCCAGCTGGAGGAGGAGGGACCCTCTCCCCCCCCCATGAGAGATAGTCAACAGGGAGATGCGGGGTTTGGGGATCCTGAATTAATAGATGCCAGGTACAGATGCAGAGCCAAGAGAGAGAAGGCCGTGGTGAAACTTAGATGGTTTACCTGACTGGCCCTGCATGAACAGAGGCACTTAGAAGCCGAGAGAGAGAGAGAGAGAGAGACCTTCCCACACCCCTTAAGTTAGGTTTGTGAGACTGCCTTTCTTTCAAATGGCGGGCAACTTTTGTAGCTACCTTTTTGAACCCCCTGAAGGCATTTCCTTGTAGACTGAAAGTCACAGAGAATTTGCATTTGTATGACCCTTCGAAGAAAGAGATTAAAAGATGCAGACTGAAGCCTCCTGTCTGTGTTTGATTCAGCGTTTGAAGTTCAGTGGGGGCAAAAGGAATCTTGACAGCTCCTTATAAGCTCTCACTCCAACAAATCCTTTCTACTGAACAGTCAGCACATGTCAGCCACTTAGTGCAGCCTCCAGAGCCAATCTCTGTGAGAACTCAGCTAATTTCCTCACAATATCAGTTCTCTTTGAAGGGTTTATTCATTCTTGTATTTAAATTGCAATTGCTCTAAAGAGTTAATTTCCCCAAATCAACATGTGCATTTTAAATGTGTGTACGTAATCAGTACATGTATTTATTTATTGGATTTTATTTACACTCCCTTTCTGCCAAGAAAAATGGCATTCAAGGTGGCTTTTGATCTCAGTAAAACTTGATTAAAACAATAATAAATGAAATCAATTAAAAGACAATTAAAACGTAACAGTAAAGGAAATAATCAATAAATACACCATTTGGTTTAATGAAGTATGTGTCTGTAACAGTTTGGATTGCTTTCCATACCACAGACACCCTATTGCCAATGTTTGAAGGTCTATTTTAGACAAATATGTTTGTTTTTTTTTAAGTTTGTACCCCCTACATGGATCACTGCCTTGTTGTGGCAAAGGGGCTTGTGTAACTCAGTGAAGCCATAAGCTATGCCGTGCTGGGCCACCCAAGACAGACAGGTCATGACGGAGAGTTCGGACAAAATGTGGTCCACTGGAGAAGGAAATGGCAACCCACGCCAGTATTCCTGCCAAGAAAACCCGATGGAACGTAACACAAGGCTAAAAGATATGATGCCAGAAGATGAGCCCCTCAGGTCGGAGTAGCACTCATAGTCAACAAAAGGGTGGGAAAAGCAGTACTGGGGTACGATCTCAAAAGTGATAGAATGATCTCAGTATGAATCCAAGCCAAACCATTCAACATCATAGTAATTCAAGTCTATGCCCCAACCACTGATGCCAAAGCTGAGGTTGATCGGTTCTATGAAGACCAACAACACCTAGACCAACACCTTCTACAACTAACACCAAAAAAAGATGTCCTCTTCATCATAGGGGATTGGAATGCTAAAGTAGGAAGTCAGGAAATAACTAGGATAACAGGCAAGCATGGCCTTGGTGTACAAAATGAAGCAGGACAAAGGCTAATAGCGTTTTGCCAAGAGAACACGCTGATCATAGCAAACAATCATTCCCAACAGCACAAGAGGCGACTCTACACATGGTCATCACCAGATGGTCAATATCGAAATCAGATTGATTATGTCCTTTGCAGTCAAAGATGGAGAAGCTCTATACAGTCAGTAAAAACAAGACCTGGACCTGACTGTGGCTCAGATCATGAGCTTCTTATTGCAAAATTTCTGCTTAAACTGAAGAACATAGGGAAAACCACTAAACCATTCAGGTATGACCTAAATCATATCCTTTATGAATATACAGTGGAGGTGAGGAATAGATTTAAGGGATTAGACCTGATAGACAGAGTGCTTGAGGAACTAAGGACAGAGGTCCGTAACATTGTTCAGGAGGCAGCAACTAAATCCATCCCAAAGAAAAAGAAATGCAAGGAAGCAAAGTGGCTGTCTGATGAGGCTTCACAAGTAGCTGAGGAAAGAAGGGAAGCGAAAAGCAAGGGAGAAAGGGGAAGATATATCCAACTGAATGCAGATTTCCAGACAATAGCAAGGAGAGACAAGAAGGCCTTCTTAAATGAACAATGCAAAGAAATCGAGGAAAAGAATAGAATGGGAAAGACTAGAGATCTCTTCAAGAAAATGGAGATATCAAGGGAACGTTTTGTGCAAAGATGGGCATGATGAAGGACAATGAAGGCAGGGACCTAACAGAAGCAGATGAGATTAAGAAGAAGTGGGAAGAATACACAGAAGAACTACACAGGAAAGATCTGAATGTCCCTGATAGCCATGATAGTGCGGTCCCTGAACTTGAGCTGGACATCCTAGAGAGTGAAGTCAAGTGGGCCTTAGGAAGAATTACTAATATGGATGGCGAAGAATTCTGCCACGGATCTCGGTGAGGCCGAATGCCAGTTCATTCAGCCCCCCGAACACCGTGGCGGAATGGCCTGCCCCCCCTCACCCCCCCATGGATCCCCCCTGGGACGAGACTTACCTGGGGCGGATCTTCCAGGAGGTGGCAGCTCCAGCGGCGGCTGCGGCTGTGGCGGTGATGGCTGCAGTGGCTGGTCATCCAACCGGCTGCCACCGCCACCATTTCCAGTCTTGTTAAAAAAAAAAAAAAAAAGACATGATAGGCTACGTAAAGATTTACGTAGCCTATCATGTCTGGGTTTAAAAAACACAGACGATGTGACAGGCTATGTAAATCTTTACGTAGCCTATCATGGCTGTGTGGGGTTAAAAAAAAAAAACGCGTATGCAAATGGTGGTGGCTGCAGCCGCCGCCATTTGCGTTCCTTATTTTTGGCCATTTTAGTCTACGTAAATATTTACGTAGACTATGACGGTGAAAATCAAGAGGAACGCAAATAGCGTAGTGGGCGCTATTTGCATCCCTTTTTGATTCGCCGTTTTAGCCTACGTAAAGATTTACGTAGGTTAAAACGGTGAATCAAAAAGGGACGCAAATAGCGCCCACTAGGCTATTTGCGTTCCCCTTTATTTTCACCATCATAGTCTACATAAATATTTACATAGATTCAGACGGTCAAAAATAACGAACGCAAATGGCGGCGGCCGTAGCTGCCGCCATTTGCGTACGCAGTTTTTTTTTCCTTTCCCAGAGCCCTCCGCGGCCGGAAATCCTGCTGCGGATGGCTCTGGGTTGGGCTGGGCCTGGCCAGCTGCTCCGCAGAGCTGCCGCGGAGCACAGCTGGCCATCGAGGATTCCGGGGGGGAGGAACGGATCGCCTCCCCCCTGTTGAGGATTCCGGGGGAAGGGACGGAATGCCTCCCCCCCCACCATCAACATAATCCATGAAAGGTAAGTCACTTTTGTACATCCCTAACTAACAACAAAACTAGTGGAGATGACAGTATTCCAGCTGAGCTATTTAAGATCCTAAAAGATGATGCTGTTAAAGTGCTGCACTCAATATGCCAACAAATTTGGAACATTCAACAGTGGCCACAAGACTGGAAAAGGTCAGTTTACATTCCAATTCCAAAGAAGGACAACACCAAAGAATGTTCAAACTACCCTACAATTGCGCTCATTTCACATGCCAGCAAGGTGATGCTCAAAATCCTACAAGCTAGGCTTCAGCAGCATGTGAACCGAGAACTACCAGAAGTACAAGCTGGGTTTCGAAGAGGCAGAGGAACTAGAGATCAAATCACCAACATTCGCTGGATCATGGAGAAAGCAAGAGAATTCCAGAAAAAACATATATTTCTGCTTCATTGACTACGCTAAAGCCTTTGATTGTGTGGATCACAACCAACTGTGGCAAATTCTGAAAGCGATGGGAGTACCAGACCACCTTACCTGTCTCCAAAGAAACCTGTATGAGGGTCAAGAAGCAACAGTAAGAACCAGAGATGGAACAACCGATTGGTTCAAAATTGGGAAAGGAGTACGACAAGGCTGTATATTGTCGCCCTGCTTATTTAATTTATATGCAGGGTACATCATGAGAAATGCTGGGTTGGATGAATCATAGGTCGGAATTAAGATTGCTGGGAGAATTATCAACAACCTCAGATACACAGACAATACTACCGTAATGGCAGAAAGTGAAGAGGATCTAAAGAGCCTCTTGTTGAGGGTGAAAGTGGAGAGTGCAAAAGCTGTTTGAAACTCAACATTAAAAATCTAAGATCATGGCATCTGGTCCCATCACTTCCTGGCATATAGAAGGGGAAGAAATGGAAGCAGTGACAGATTTTACATTCTTGGGCTCCAAGTAGGGATGTCAGAGAATTTCTCCATGAATCTCAGGGAGGCCAAATGCCAGCGCATTCGGCCCCCCGAAATTGGTGGAGAAACGGTCTGCCCCCCCAGCCCCCCCGGAATGGGACTTACGTTGCTCAAATGTCCCTGGCGGCGGCAGCTCTGGCGGCGGCTCAGTGGCGGCTCGGCGGCGGTGCAGCGGCAGCCGGTCTTCTGACCGGCTGCCGCCGCCACCATTTCCAAGTAAAAAAGCAAACAAACAAACAAACGTGATAGGCTATGTAAAGATTTACATAGCCTATCATGGCTAGATTTTTAAAAAACACTGTGATAGGCTACGTAAATGTTTACGTAGCCTATCACTGCTGACTTTGAGGGAAAAAAAAAAAGCATACGCAAATGGTGGTGCCCATAGGGTTGGCGGAGAATTTCTCCCCGAAACTTCGGGGGGCTGAGCACCAACGTGTGTATTTATTGCCGCCATTGCAATAAAAGAAAAAAAAACGCCCCCTGATAGGCTACGTAACGATTAACGTAGCCTATCACGGCTAGATTTGCAAAGTCAGCCGTGATAGGCTACGTCAATCGTCACGTAGCCCATCACGGGTGACTTTAAAAAAAAAAAAAAAAAAGTGCGTACGGATAATGGCGGCCCCCATAGGGAGCCGCCATTCCCGTTCCTTATTTGGTCACTGTAGTCTACGTAAAGATTTACGTAGACTACAGCGAAAATAAGGGCAACGCTATTTGCGTTGCCCTTATTTTCGCCGTAGTCTACATAAACATTTACGTAGACTACAGCGACTAAATAAGGAACGCGAATGGCGGCTCCCTATGGGGGCCGCCATTAGCGTACACGCATTTTTTTTTTTAAGTCACCCGTGATAGGCTACGTGACGATTGACGTAGCCTATCATGGCTGACTTTGCAGATCTAGCCGTGATAGGCTACGTGAATCATCACGTAGCCTATCAGGGGGCTTTAAAAAAAAAAAAAAAAACTTTCGCGTTCGCGGCCGGGCGAGGCGGGAAGCCTCCTCCCCAGCCTGAATTTCGGCCAGGGCGAGGCGGGAAGCCTCCCCCCCGGCCTGAATTTCGGCCGGGGTGAGGCGGGAAGCCTCCCCCCCCGGCCTGAACTTCGCGGGGGGAGCAGCGAAGCGCCTCCCCCCCACCGCGAACGTCCTTCGAGGACAGGTAAGGGACTTTCGTCCACCCCTAGGTGCCCATGGGCGCTGCCATTTGCGTTCCTTTTTTGGGCACGTGTAATCTATGTGAACATTCATGTAGACTATGGTGAAAATAAGGGGAATGCAAATAACGTTGCCCTTATTTTCGCCGTAGTCTACATAAATGTTTACATAGACTACACGTGCCAAAATAAGGAACGCAAATGGCGGCGACAATGGGCGCCGCCATTTGCGTACGCGCTTTTTTTTTTTTTTCAAAGTCAGCTGTGAAAGGCTACATAAACATTTATGTAGCTTATCACGGCTGACTGCAGGGACGCAAACGCCGGCTGCCAGGGCCGCCGCCATTTGTGTCCCAGCAGGAGAGGAGGTTTCGCGGCCGGAGGGACGGGGCGCCTCCCCCCCAGCCAGAATTTTGGGAGGAGGGACGGAGCGCCTCTTCCCCACCGTGAAGCAAGCTTCGGGATCAGGTAAGTGACTTTTGTCCATCCCTAGCTCCAAGATCACTGCAGATGGTGACTGTAGCCATGAAATTAAAAGACGCTTGCTCCTTGGGAGGAAGGCTATGGCAAACCTAGACAGCATAGTAAGAAGCAGAGAGACATCACCTTGCCGACAAAGGTTTGTATAATCAAAGCTATGGTTTTCCCAGTAGCAACGTATGGCTGTGAGAGCTGGACTATAAGGAAGGCTGTGCGCCGAAGAATCAATGGCTTCGAACTGTTCTGCTGGAGAAGACTCTTACGAGTCCCCTGGCCTGCAAGGAGGTCAGATCAGTCAATCCTAAAGGAAGTCAACCCTGACTGCTCATTGGAAGGACAGATACTGAACCTGAAGCTCAACTATTTTGGCCACCTAATGCGAAGAGTAAACTCCCTGGAAAAGACGCTGATGCTGGGAAAGATTGAAGGCAAAAGGAGAAGGTGACAACAGAGGATGAGATGGGTAGATAGCATCACTGATGCAATGAATATGGGCTTGAGCACACTCTGGGACACAGCGCAGGACAGGAAGGCCTGGCGGGCTATGGTCCATGGGTTATGAAGAGTCAGAGACGACTTAACGACTGAACAACAACTAACAAAGTTTGTACACGTATCTAAGAGGATACATTTGGTAAAAGTTCCATTGCAGATCTAACAGGGTTGTAAATTGTCCAGGAAGCCTACTTAAGTAGAAAAGGTGCTCTCTTGCAGCATGCAGCAAATAGGGTTGGATCCAGATTAACCATAGTTTAAGTAGACCCATTGAAATCAATGTGATTTACATTTGTCATGACTAATTTCCTATTGATTTCAGTCAAAATATGACTAAATCTGAATGCAACTTATAGAAGGCTGAAGGAAAGACAATGGGACATGAGTGAGGGGGTGGGGTGATGGTAATCATGTACGTAGGAAATAGGGATGCTAGAGAAATTCAAGATGAACTAAAATGAGCTTGGATTTCTAAGCATCTGACATGCAGAATCCACTGCAGGGCGATTGCCTCAGGCCATGTGGAGTCCATGGAATTCAGATGATGTTTCTTTACTTTCCCAAAATTTCTGCATATAAATTCATAGGAAAATACACAAGTTTCTGCTGAGTTGAATGGAATGGGGGACAACATGCTGAATGTTACGTACTAAGGTAATTATGTAAATACTTACGTAAATACTTATGTAATTATTTGTATATTTTTCTCCTATATATGTATTTATGTATATATGTTAGGGTAGGCGGAGAATTTCTCCCCGAAACTTTGGGGGGCCGAGCGCCAACGTGTTCGGCCCCCCGAACAAGTTTCGGGGAGAAATCCTCTGAACCCCCCCGCCCCCTGCACCCCCCCCGGGACGGGACTTAACTTCGCCGAATGTCCCTCCCAGTGGCGGGTCCGGACGGCAGTTTGGCGGGTGTTCGAGTGGGGCGGGAGCGGCAGCCGGTCTTTTGACCGGCTGCCGCCGCCGCCATTGCAATAAAAGAAAAAAAAAACACCCCCTCATAGGCTACGTAACGATTAACGTAGCCTATCACGGCTAGATTTGCAAAGTCAGCTGTGATAGGCTACGTCAATCGTCACGTAGCCTATCACGGGTGACTTTAAAAAAAAAAAAGCCCGTACGGATAAGGGCGGCTCCCATAGGGAGCCGCCATTCCCGTTCCTTATTTGGTCGCTGTAGTCTACGTAAATCTTAACGTAGACTACGGTGAAAATAAGGGCAACGCTATTTGCGTTGCCCTTATTTTTGCCGTAGTCTACGTAAACATTTACGTAGACTACAGCGACTAAATAAGGAACGCGAATGGCGGCTCCCTATGGGGGCCGCCATTAGCATACACGCTTTTTTTTTTTTAAAGTCACCCGTGATAGGCTACGTGACGATTGACGTAGTCTATCACAGCTGACTTTGCAGATCTAGCCATGATAGGCTACGTTAATCGTCACGTAGCCTATCAGGGGGCATTAAAAAAAAAAAAAAAAAAACTTTCGCGTTCGTGGCCGGGCGAGGCGGGAAGCCTCCCCCCCAGCCTGAATTTCAGCCGGGGCGAGGCGGGAAGCCTCCCCCCCGGCCTGAACTTCGCCGGGGGAGCAGCGAAGCGCCTCCCCCCCACTGCGAACGTCCTTCGAGGACAGGTAAGGGACTTTCGTCCACCCCTAAGTATGTATGTATGTATCTGTCTCTGGGCAGATGATGGAACAAAAGGGACCTGACAATCCACGAAATACTGGCGGAGTGGATTTTACCAGTTCGTACATCCCTAGTAGGAAAGAGGAATGACTGTATATATGCCTACACTCCTACCCTTAACTGGTATAACACCAATAATTCAGAAACAAATGCTGCTGTAAGATACTACAGGGTATATATACCATGGAGTGACTCATCTGTTCTTCTGATTTTTTTTTCTTTTTAAATACACAGTTTGCATGCTTCCGTCTATTTGGTCTTCTACAGAGTTGGAGTTATACCATCATCCAGCTTTCATATTCACCATCTAGGATTTATTCTAAGAAAGGCTTCCAACTGCCATACAAAGTCAATAAACAATACACAACAGGAGGTTGATATGATAGGCTAAAATGTGAGAAAAGGAAGATCCTTCTGGTGTACTGTTTATAGACCGAACTTTTCTGCAGCTGGAGACTCTCTTAGAATGGTCGATACTGTGGGCTAAAATAGGAGAAAAAACTAGATTTCTTCTCTCTCCAGGATGGTATTTTGTGTGAAGACCAATGCATATCTTTCTTGAGAGTGGAAACAAATTATGAGACATGAGAATAAATGGCAGTGATTTGTATGAGAAGTCTAGCAAAATATTCAATATTAGACTATTGCAACGCATTATACTTTGTGTTGCCTTGGAACACTGTTCAGATACTGCCGTTAGTTCACAATAAGACTGCCAGGCTGCTAGTAGGATTGGCCAATGAGAATGTATCTTGCCAGACTTCAAATAGCAGTATTGGGTTCTGGTCATTTGTACTGGCTGCTGATACAATTCCAGCCATATTGTACTGTGCTGGTGGATACCTTCAAAGCCCTGTCACTGGTGAATGAGAGACAGAGACAGAGAGAGAGAGAGAGAGAGAGAGAGACTCTGAATGCACTAATCTTTTAAGGTGCCACAATATTATTTTGTTGTTTTTCCGAAAAGCAAAGGAAGCTGTGTTGGCCATAAAGGGCTGGGATACAAAATCCATATTTGAGCAATACCTTCAAATATGGACTTCGGTACTTTGAAAATGGTCTCTTTCCATTTTCAAAGTCAAGCTTACCTTTATATCAGGTGCATGACAGGCAGAAATTCAGCAGGTGCATCTTTAACTAGCATATGAGGATGGATGCAGCACCTGTGAATATTCTGCCTGTACATCCTAGGGCTCCTAGGCAGGAGATGACAAGCTTTACCTTATTTAGTAGCTCTTTTGGTTTAGAGCAGCATTTCTCAAAATGTGGGCCTCTTTAAAAGGATAAATTAAAAATTAACGGATTCTGAAATCCAGCTTCCCCAGAGTTTTCCCTGACATAGTCAGTCTCTGGAACAGCATATGGAATGATATTTCTTTATTGAAACTCTAGGACTTCTTATTTGAGAGACCAGTATGAGATATGGTCCCTTAAGAACTAAACATCCCAGAGTTGCTTAGTTCATGCTGACATTTTCTGTGCATTTGAAGACATTAACAGTGACGTCAAGTGGTTATGGAAGAGGGTACAAACACAAGCAAGCAGATACATTGATTCCTGTAAGAATGGGAGGGAGCCATTTCTGCTATTAAATTTACAGGCCCCAGAAGACATGTGAGTAAAGAAGCTTTCCTTAATTTACAACATTATAAACCAATCAGAGATGTATACCAGTGGGATTCTGTAATTTAAAAAATCTGGATAGTTATAGGATAGTGTTAAATTTCCTGACATAAAATTATGCATGGTATGGAGAAAGTGGATAGGGAGACATTTTTCTCCCTCTCTCATAATAGAACCTGGGGTCTCCCATGAAGCTGATTGGTGGGAGATTCAGGACAGATAAAAGGAAGGATTTCTTCACACAGTGCATAAAGTATGGAATTTACTACCACAAGACCTAGTGAGGGCCACCAATTTGGGTGGCTTTAAAAGGGAGGTTACAGAAATTCCTGGACGAGTCTTGATGCCTATATGCTACCTGCTGTACCAGAGGCAGTATTGCTCATGTACACCACTTGCTGGGGAACATGGGCAGCAGGGTGCTGTTGTACTCATGCCCTGCTTATGGGATTCCCATGGGTAGCTGGTCAGGCCCTGTGTGAACAAAATGCTGGACTAGATTAACTGGATGGGCCCTTGGCCTGATCCAGCATGGCTCTTCTTACGTTCTTAATAATTACTAGTTCTTACTGAAATACATGCATCACAATATGTGTGATGCATGTGTGTATTTTTATAAAATGTGTTCTTAAAATATATGTGCCTCTCCATCAGCTTTCTCCAACCTGGAGTGCAACTCCAATCAGTAGGAATTATGGGAGTTGTAAATCCAGCACCTCTAGATGGCACTGGGTTGTGAAGGCTGGTCTATGTGAATTCTTACTGTTCTAAGAGTGCAATCCTATAGATGTCTACTCAGAAGTAAGTCCCACAGAGTTCAACTGGACTTAAAAAAATGTAAAGGTAAAGGTGTCCCCAACCAGTCGTGTCTGACTCTAGGGTGCGGTGCTCATCCCCATTTCTAAGCCGAAGAGCCAGTGCTGTCCGAAGACGCTTCCGTGGTCATGTGGCCGGCATGACTGAACACTGAGGTGCATGGAAAACTGTTACCTTTCCTGCTGAGGCGGTACCTATTTTTCTACTTGCAATTTCTTGCTTTCGAACTGCTAGGTTGGCAGAAGCTGGGACTGAAGACGGGAGCTCACTCCGTCACGTGGCACTCGGGTCTCGAACTCCCAGGTACTTGTGTATAGGATTTCAGACTGAATAGGCATGATTTTTTCCTAATTATATTTCTTCCTTTGTTTTTCCTCTGAGTTTCTCATTTTCAGTTTCATGTTTGCCTGATCAGAGAGTTTGAGGCATAGACTCATAAAACATAATCAAATCCAATTAGCAAAAACTCTTTTGGTTTAACAAGTTTTGTTAAGGGCTTTCCATGTTCACTCAAACTCCCAAATGCTGGGAAATTACAGCTGTTAAGAGCCATGCCCTTAGCAAAAACATTATTTGGGCAATATGAATATAGTTTAGTATCCATGCTATGGTTCGTTCCAGCTTCTAATTTGGAGCTAGGGGTGTTTGTGAAATCCACAATGGAATCAAATGTATCTGGATTTCTATTAATCCAACCTACAGATCCCACAGCAGACTGCCTTGTCCCAAGTCAAACTGATTCCATGGACATGCAGAGCATTTGTTTTTACTTTCCAGGATTTCACTCAAATTTAGTGGTAGAAAAATACATAAATAAAACACCAGCTGAAATTGTGCATTTCCTTCATAGGCTAAAGCATCAAAATGCACATGGGGGGTGTTGCACATTTTGGGGAGGATTTGCGCATTTGTGCAAGTGCAAATTTGTGCAAATTTTGGAGATTGGGAAAAAAAATCAATACCACCAATGAGTGGACAATGGAACAAAAGGCACCTGGCAATCCACGAAAGGCAGGCGAGACAGATTTTATTCCTTACATCCCTGTTTGGAGCTGCATGGCTGTTGGTGGCAGAGTGATGGACCTAAGTTCCAGATTTGCCAGCTCATTGGAACAGACAGTCTATGGAACTGAAGCTATCATGCAATTGAAGCATTTCACATTACAAGTACCCAACTGGCAACCAACACCCAGAGAGAATCATAGAGTTGTAAGGGATTGATTATTATTTTGCCTCCCTCCCTTCCTCACACAGGTACCATATTTTAAAGCATCTTTCGTTTTAGCTATTAATCCCATACATAATTACCAGAGAATAAACCCCATTGACATTAATGGGATTTAATTTCTGAGTAGACATGGATAGATTGCACTGTAAGTGAGAGAACAGACAGGGTGGAGACTAACATTATCCTAGGGCCAGTAGAGCATTGTACATGGAGGTAGCACAATGTAGTGCACTCCAGATCCAGAGCAGCCTTGTGGCAATCATTTTCTGTGCCAGAGCCCAGATTTCTGATATGCAGTCATGAACATTTTTTTGAACATGTGCAGAGTGGAATTTCTTCTTAAATGAGCCACCAGGACACTTAATGGAGTAGGGTTTTGGAACAGAGCTGTACCTTCCTTGCGAGGTTCTGAGCCCCCGCTCATTTCTTTTTCTAAGAGTAGACATGCCATTTAAGAATACAAAACCTATTGTAGTATACTGCTGTTTTTCCCCTCCAAGCTCTATAGTGCCTTACTCATTTATTTATTTCTTTACCTCACTGATGGTGATATTATGAGGGAGATCTGGATTACAGTGAGAGTTTATGAAAAGGCGAGTAAGGAGAGACATGCATTGTGTGGAGAAAGTGGATAGGGATACATTTTTTTGTCCCTCTGTCATAATACTAGAACCTGGGGTCATCCCATGAAGCTGATTGGTGGGAGTTTCAGGACAGATAAAAGGAAGAACTTCTTCACACAGCACACCACAAGACATAGTGATGGCTAGCAATTTGGAGAGTTTAAGGGGAGGAGGTTGACAAATTCATGGAGGAGAAGGCTATCAATGGCTATAGTCCTGATGCCTATATGCTACCTTGAATATCAGAGGCAGTATGTCTATGTACACCAGTTGCTGGGGAACATGGACAGGAAGATGCTGTTGCATTCATGTCCTGCTTGTGGATTTCCCATGGGCAGTTGGTTGGCCACTGTGTGAACAGAATGCTGGACTAGATGGACCCTTGGTCCAATCCAGCATGGCTCTTCTTATATTCTTAAATTCATACAGTCTCTTATGCCCTTTTCAGGCATTCAGCCAAGGGGACTTTACTGTTAACTGTGGAGGGAGCAGGGGACACAGGGTCCATCCCCAGCTCCTCCATTATCAACCTCACCATGCTGAAAGGTGCTTACATGTACAGTCAGGGCCAGAAATATTGGAACAAGGATAACTGTTTTGGCAGTTGGCCGCTGTACACCACCACATTGAATCTGAAAGGAAACACACCCAGATGGGAGCGAAGTCAGGACTTTCAGCTGTAATTCAAGGGGTTTGACAGAAGTGGGGCACTAACCATTCAGGAAGGACAGCCAGTGGCATACACACACACCCATCGTTGGTGGCTCATAAGTAGGGATGGCAGAGAATTCTGCAACGGATCTCGGTGAGGCTGAATGCCACTGCATTCGGCCCCCCGAACTCCGTGGCAGAATGGCCTGCCACCCCCCACCACCCCACGGATCCCCCCTGGGACGAGACTTACCTGGTCTGGATCTTCCGGGCGGCGGTGGCTGTGGTGGTGGCGGCAGCAGCTGCGGCGGCTGTGGTGGTGGCTGCGGCGGCTGGTCTTCCGACCAGCTGCCACCACCGCCATTTTCAGTCTTGTCTTGTAAAAAACAAACAAACACACAACGTGATAGGCTATGTAAAGTTTTACGTAGCCTATCTTGGCTGGGTTTTAAAAAAAAACACACGTACGCAAATGGCCGCGGCTATAGCCGCCACCATTTGCGTTCCTTATTTTTCGCCATCTTAGTCCACGTAAATATTTACGTAGACTATGACAGCGAAAATAAAGGGGAACGCAAATAGTGTAGCAGGCGCTATTTGCGTCCCTTTTTGATTTGCCGTTTTAGCCTACGTAAATATTTATGTAGGCTAAAATGGTGAATCAAAAAGGGACACAAATAGCGCCCAGTATGCTATTTGCGTTCCCCTTTATTTTCGCCGTCATAGTCTATGTAAATATTTATGTAGATTAAGATGGCCAAAAACAAGGAACGCAAATGGCGGCGGCCGTAGCTACTGCCATTTGTGTACATGGGTTTTTTCCCCAGAGCCCTCCGTGGCCTCCGTGGCTGCGGACGGCTCTGGCTTGGGCTGGGCCTGGCCGGCTGCTCTGCAAAGCTGCCGCGGAGCACAGCTGGTCATGGAGGATTCTGGGGGGGGAGGAATGGATCGCCTCCCCCCCCATCGAGGATTCCGGGGGGAGGGACGGAACACCTCCCCCCCACCATCAACATAATCCGTGGAAAGGTAAGTGACTTTCGTACATCCCTACTCATAAGTAATGGAACAAACCAACATCATTTCAAACTTAAGGGTCACCTTTAATACCTGGATGAAAATCCTTTGCAGTCAATGAGTGCCTGAAGTCTGGAACCCATGGACATGACCAAATGCTGAGTTTCCTCCCTCAAGATGCTTTGTCAGGCCTTTACTGCAGCTGCCTTCAGCTGCTGCTTGTTTGTGGGTCTTTCTGCCTTCAGACTTGTCTTCAGTTAGTGAAACGCATGCTCTATTAGGTTGCGATCAGGTGACTGACTTGGCCATTGAAGAACATCCCACTTCTTTGCCTTGAGAAACTCTTGGGTAGCTTTTTTTGTATGTTTTGGGTCATTACCATCTGCAATATGAAGCGGCGTCCTATCAGTTTGGTAGCATTTGGCTGAATCTGAGCAGAAAATATAGCCCTACACACTTCAGAATTCATCCTGCTGCTTTTATCAGCAGTCAGGTCATCAATAAACACCAGTGACCTGGTTCCATTGGCAGCCATACATGCCCATGCCATAACACTGCCTCCACTAGGGATGGACAAAAGGGACTTACCTGGTCCCGCAGCTTGCTTCGCGGTGGGGGGGAGGCACTTCGGTTCTCCCCCCGAAGTTCAGGTGAGGGGGGGGAGGCGCCCCGCCCAGCTGAAGTTCAGGCCGGGGGAGAGGCGCCCCATCCCTCGCCGCCGAAATTCAGGCCGGGGAGGAGCGCCCCGTCTACCCGGCCGCAAAAAAAAAGTAAAGTAAAGTAAAAAAAAAAAACCACACACCCATGATAGGCTACGTAACAATTTACGTAGCCTATCATGGCTAGATTTCCAAAGTCAGCCATGATAGGCTATGTAAATCGTCACGTAGCCTATAATGGGTGACTCTGGGGGAAAAAAAAAAGCGCGTATGCAAATGGCGGTGCCCATGGGGTGCCGCCATTTGCATTCCTTAGTTTGGCACATCTAGTCTACGTAAAGATTTACGTAGACTACGGCGAAAATAAGGGAACGCTATTTGCGTTGCCCTTATTTTCGTCGTAGTCTATGTAAATCTTTATGTAGACTAGATGTGCCAAACTAAGGAACGCAAATGGCGGCACCCCATGGGCGCCGCCATTTGCGTACGTGCTTTTTTTTTTTCAAAGTCAGCCATGATAGGCTACGTGACGATTTACGTAGCCTATCATGGCTGACTTTGGAAATCTGGCCGTGATACGCTACGTAAATCGTTACGTAGCCTATCGCGGGTGTGTGTTGTTGTTTTTTTTACTTTCCTTTTTTATTTTGCAATGGTGGCAGCGGCAGCCAGTCAGAAGACCGGCCACCGCCCCCGCCGAAACGCCGCCGGGACCCACCGCCGAGAGGGACATTCGCACGAGTTAAGTCCCATCCCGGGGGGTGCGGGGGGCCGGCGGAGAATTTCACCACCAATTTTGGGGGGCCGAATGCGTTGGCATTCGGCCTCCCGGAGATTCGTGGAGAAATTCTCTGCCATCCCTAGCCTCCACCATGTTGGACAGATGATGTGGTATGCTTTGGATCATGAGCTGTTCCTTTCCTTCTCCATACTTTTCTCTTCCCATCATTCTGGTACAAGTTAATCTTGGTTTCATCCGTCCAAAGAATCTTATTCCAGAACTAGGCAGGCTTTTTAGGTGTTTGCTGGCAATGGCTAATCTGGCCTTTCTGTTCTTGAGCACTACCAGTGGTTTGCACCTTGTTGTGAAGCCTCTGTATTTACATTCATAAAGCCGTCTCTTGACGGTAGATGTTGACAATGACACTCCTACCTCCTCAAGAGCATTCTTGGCCTGGCTAGATGTTGTGAAAGGTGTCCTTTTCATCATGAGCAGAATTCTGCGTTCATCCACTTTAGTTGTCTTCCGTGGTCTTCCAGGCCTTTTGCTGTTGCTGAGCTTGCCAGTTAATTCCTTCTTTTTCAGGATGTTCCAAACTGTTGTGTTGGTCACTCCCAATGCTTTTGCTATGTCTCTGATGGGTTTATTTTGTTTCCTCAGCCTAATGATGGCCTCCTTCACTCTCATGGACACCTCTTTGGACCTCATGTTGGGAGTTCCAGTGAACAGCTACCACATGTAAATATAACACTCAGAACCACCTCCAGGCCTTTTATCTGCTTGATTGGTCATGTGGTACCCAGGAAACAGGCCACACCTGGCCATGCAGCTGCTTGTCAGCCATTCGTTCCATTACTTATGAGCCACCAATGATGAGGGTGTGTCTTTGCCACTGGCTGTCCTTCCTGAATGGTTAGTGCCCCACTTTTGTCAAACCCCTTGAATTACAGCTGAAAGTCCTGACTTCACTCCCATCTGGGTGTGTTTCCTTTCAACTTCAGTGTGGTGGTGTACAGAGGCCAACTGCCAAAACAGTTATCCTTGTTCCAATATTTCTGGCCTTGACTAGAAATATTGGCTAAACATGGTTACAGAGCCCTACACAATCAGGAACTGATAAGCCAGGGTTCCTGGGAGCATGAAGTCATGGGAGCACATTCAGCTGAACCTGCCCTGGCAGCCCTTCCTCACCAATACAGGGTAGTCTGGAGTCGAGGGGGCAAGGGAAAACATCCATCTTTGGCTTTCTCCATGGTTACAGTACAGCCCTCTTCAGTGACCACCACAAGAGGCCTGTAGTGAAACTGGAGTCCAGGAGGAGTGGAGCCCAGGGCAGAGATGGAGAAATAAACAGAATGAGGAAATATATTAACCTCTACATTCAGATAATGGACATACAATCATTTTCTTTGTTGTCTGGTTGAGGTTTGGCACAGCTGTACCCAGATAGCAGCCCCATAAAGCTTGAGAAGTAAGAACCTTGTGAATGTCAGGCCGACAAATGAATTGGAAATGCCATTATCTTACAATTCATATAAAATGCCCAATGCTATTATGAGCCTTTCTAATCTATTTGTCTTAGCAGCATCTTGTGGTTTCAGAGGTTAATTATAGGTCACTTTAAAAGAATGGGTTTTAAATTTGCTTCCTTTTAACCATATTGAGTTTTCTCTTACTCTATTAATTTGGGGCAAGAGTAAATAGGAGCTCCCAATTGTCTTTAACCGGATCATCCATTTTATATTTCTATCAATAGGCCAGGCTGCCACATGAGAGGTTCATTACCACTCAACAACATCGACAACATTACCAAGTTCAAAAGACAATGAAAAATTCAACCAAGAAAACAGATATATAAACCACATATATTTACACAGTAAAGGCAGGAGGATTTAGGCCCCACCAAGGATTTTATTCTCTTTATCATGTTGATAGCCTTCATGCTGACAGCCACAGCTTTGTTGTCTGGTCTTTAGCTAAACTTCTGTTGTCTTTTTCAAAACACCCCCATTTATACTGGTTTGCATGCCACACTTGGGCAGGGACCATAGCTCAATGTTAGAAGAAAATATGATTTGGCAACAGACTGACTTGGCAACAGTTACCCATGCCTTGGTAACATCACATCTGGAATACTGCAATGTGTTTTATATGGGGCTATCTTTGAAGAACGTTCATGATCTGGTGCAGAACACAGCAGCTAAGCTGCTAACCGTTGTATGGTATTGAAACCATATTCCACTTCCACCTGTGTTGAAAGAACTGCAATGGTTCCAATTTCTTTCTAGGATCAATTCAACTTGTTGGATTTAAGGTGTAAAGGACTAAATGGCTTAGGATCTTGGCATCTAAGGGACTGTCTGTCTCATTATGAACCTGCCCAGATATTAAGATCTGCTGTAGAGGCCCTTTGGGGGTCACTATTCCTACAGAGGCCCGTTGGTTGAACAGATGTGAAAAGGCTTTCTCCTGTGTCACTCCCAATCTGTGGGATGCACTCTGTCAAGAACTATGATTGGCTGCCCCTGTCTAGACTTTTAGAAATTGTGTGAAGCCACATCTTTTAAAATTAGCCTTTTAAATTATATAGTTGTTTTAATATTCCAATGTTTTACTGTTTTTAGTGTTCTCATTTTTATTGTTTTATGATTTTATCATTTCCTATTGCTGTGCTCTGCCTTGATGGCTTTTTAGCAAATAAGGAGGTATATAAATGTTAAAATAATAGATAGATAGATAGATAGATAGATAGATAGATAGATAGATAGATGATGATAGATAGATAGATAGATAGATAGATAGATAGATAGATAGATAGATGATAGATAGATAGATAGATGGATGAAGGTTCCAGGTCCCATCCTTAGTATCTCCAGTTAAATGAACATGAAGCAGATGATGGGAAAGAACCTTCTTGAGAACCTGCAGAACTGTCAGTCAGAGCTGAAAATACAGGGCTAGCAGAGTGTAGTAGGGATGTATGCATTATTGCCCTTCGCAAGGATTCCCCACGTAGCTCCAGGATAGGGGTGAGGTTACTATGAGCATAATAGTATATATCAATCCCTGAGACACTCCCATAGGCCAGTCCAGAAAGGTGCTGTGTATCAGGCCATTAGTGGAGTTGCATCCATTGCCATTTGATGGGATCCGCTGGCAACTGTAAGGACATAAGCTTATGATCTTGCTTTGAACTTACCTGCTGCAATTGTTGTGTTTGCTTTTCTTCTGTGTTAGTTTATTCTTGTTTAATAAATTTTCTAGCCTTCACCCATCAGTGTGTTCATTGTATTCTGATTCCTAAAAAGAACTGTTGCCACTTGGCAACACAGAGTCTTACATTACCTTTATATCCAGCTCTTCCTTCAAAAACTCAAAGCAGTGAACAGGGGTCTCCCAATACCCCCTTTACTGTCACAGTAACCCTGTGAGATAGGCTAGGCTGACAGAATGACTGACCCAAGATCACTCAGTGATATTCATGGTTGACTGAAGATCTGAAACTGTCTCCGCGGTCTTATTCTAACACTGTAAACACTACACCACACTGGCTTTTCCATTTCATTTCTTCCCAGCTTTACAAAAAGACCCAGAATATAATAGATTTACGTCTGTCATCTAATTATCTTGCTTCAAAAGAGAAAAAAAGGTGGGGAACATATTGGGGAAGCTGAAATAATCTACCATGTTCAGTTTCTGATATGGATTTTTGTGTGCAAGACAATTATCTTGCATCTTCCTTATATCAGATTCTATCCAATCAAGAAAAGAAAATGTTCACTGGACATGCACACACTAGGGATGTATGAAAGTCACTTACCGTTTTGACGGGGTGATTCATGGTGGGGGGAGGTGCTCCGCACCTCCCCCCAAAATCCTAACCCAGCTGGCTCCACTCCGTGGAGATTCCGCGGAGCTACCGGCCAGGAACGCCTGCAGCCAGACATTCATCCGCTGGGCAGCCTGCAAGCAAAACCCCCCGAAAAAAACCGCGTACGCAAATGGTGGCAGCTGTGGCGGCCACCATTTGCATTCCCTTTTTTCTGCTGTTTTAGCCTACGTAAATATTTACGTAAGCTATTACGGCGGGGAAAAAAAGCAATGCAAATAGCGCCCACTACGCTATTTGTGTTCCTCTTTTTTTCACCATAATAGCTTACGTAAATATTTATGTAGGCTGAAACAGTGAAAAAAAGGGAACGCAAATGGCGGCCGCCGTAGACGCCGCCATTTACGTACGTGGGTTTTTGTTTAGCTTGCCGTGATGGACTATGTAAATACTTACGTAGCCTTTCATAGCCTCTGCAGGGGTGCAAATGGAGTCCCTGCGTTAGCCATGATAGGCTATGTAATTATTTATGTAGCCTATCACAGCTATGATGATGAAGCGAATGGTGGCTGCAGCGCGGCCACCATTCGCAAGTCAGTGCGGACGGCAGCAAGTAAGTGCTTTGTTTTGCTGCCTTTCATGGGGGGGTGGGGGCTTCGTTCCACCACGGATTTCGGGGGGCCAAATGCACTGGCATTCAGCCTCACCGAGATCCGTGGCGGAATTCTCTGACATCCCTAGCACACACGGTTGCTCAAGCTGGGCCACAAAGTGGGCAATCCAAGTCTCTGTGTGCATCAGAATGTTCATCTTAATGTGCGGCTGAGTACAGGTGTCTGTCAGCACTGCATTGCTCTCAACGGCATGTATGTCCCAATGCACATTTCTCATCCACAGTTAGTGCAGCTACTTAGACTGCAACCCTATTCATGCTTGCCTGGGAGTAAGTCACACAAACTCAGTGGGGCTTCCTTCTGAGTAGACATGTATACAATTGTGCTGTTAGTCATGTAGAACTACATGACAAGCCAGAACTTTGTCAGAGCAAAGAGACATGTAAAACAATGTTCTTCGAGTCAATAGCTGGCACTTGCCAGTATAGGAAATGTAGATATGCCTGCAGCTCCAAGTTTACTGTTTTCTCCTTATCAGATTACCAGTGCAACTTTTTAAGAACTGATCACTGTAGCAAGCCCCAGTCAATAATGTAGCCATTTTGAATTTTCCAAACACGTGTCAAAGGCTACCACCTGATGTTACAATTCATAACACCCTGGATTTTACCACAGGGTTTCACCACATGGGTCAGATACTTAGTAACAGGTAAAGCTCTCAAATTCTAAGATGAAACTAGCAGCATCAATGGTGAAGAGAAGGAGAACACAAAGAGAAGTGGGAACTGCAATCAAACATTGCAACGTGGAGTGCTTCAATTGAGGATCTCAGCCAATCTGCCAGCCATACCCTCTTCCAGGTTTCTCCATTCCCCTTCCACCCTGTCTTTCTGCTTCCCCCCTTTCCAATAGCATTCTGTTGCCACTGAGCATGTTCACTGGGGGGATTTTTCCCCATAAGGCCTTTTTATTCAAGGTATTTTGTTATCTCAAGCCTTCTGATATCTCTTTCTTGTACATACAGTAGGGATGTGCAAATCCTCAAAACTCAAGCTTGCTGAACTTCTCTGAATTCCATCTCATCTCTAAGTTTGTTCTGACTTGGCTCCATATCACATTGTGAGCTTTGCATTTGTTGTTGTTGTTGTTGTTTTTCCGCATGAAAATCCATACATATTTCCGTGTATATTTTTCAAAATGCATGCATCAATTATGCATATTTTTGAAATGTACACATTCTTCTCCCATTGATTAAAGTGTATTTGTGTGCATCTTTCAAAGCACATTTTTTTCATGTGCATTTTTTAAATGTAGACATGCTGTTGAACACACTTTGGGGGTCTGTGTTCAGGCTGGAAGGTGTGAACTTGGTGAATCCTGATCAAAAATGAACTGAAAATAATTTATCATACATCCCTGTTGTATATGGATGGCGCCAATTTGGCTACATAAAGACCCACATCTGGATTAAAAGATTGCAATGTATATATAGGATACATTATGCATTCAGCTTCAAATCTGAATTTTAAATTTCCTGATACCACCAAATATATATATATATATATATATATATATATATATATTTGTTATACATATTTATGATGGCTGACCTCCTGGCTGACCTTAGAATTTTTGCTTTTGTAAATCTTGAGACCCACTTGAACTCATAGTTTGATTTTTTGCTTGCCTGTGCTGCATTTCACAGTTGACCCATAATTTCCTTCTCCTCCATTTCAGACTCCCCTTGTTCCTATCAATTACCTTTCAAAACTGAAGAGCCTCCAGCTATGTTTTCCCCTGCAAGAAATTCACTTTCCTTTGAAGTACTTCTGGAAAAAAAAAATGCGTTGCAGTTCCAAGGAAACTTTATTTTGCAATATGTTAAATGAAAACAATCAAATTGCCCATGTATACCAGGCTTAGCAAGACTAAATTTAAATTTTAAAATGGTTTTAAAAATCACCTGAAACTAAAAGTCTTAGCTCATTCTTTTGGAAAGTTCTGTGCTTAACTTTTTTTTTCATCAATATTAGGCATGACGCTGGCTATTGCTGTTATTGTTGTGTGACATAATACTGTGTTCCTTGACAGATGGAATCATGGGAGCTGGGCAATAAATCATTCATTGCCCTGAGTGGTAATATGATCCTTTCTCTCCATAAAAAAGGGGTGGAGGAAATAGCTAAACCCACTAATAGGAGCTGTTTCCATCACTCTAACTGAAGCCAAATCCTGTTTCTGTTTTGCCCTTCAAATCCTACAAATCACAAAGGACCACCTGAGGTTTTATAATCTCCCAAAACTGCAGACTGGGAGATAACTCCACTTATCTCCGGCAAATATTTCTTCCCACTAAAATGATTCATTGTGGCATTTGACTGAAGCTTTTCTCTACAGAGGTTTTCAATGAACCATCATATCTTTACCTAGAATTATTTTTAAATCCTGTCCTGATGTGCTGGGGGGTGGGGGGGAGAAAAACTGCACCCTGTTAGAAAAGAACAAAATCTCAGTTCTCTCTTTGTCTCTCTTACACACACACACGTACGTGTGTGTGTGTGTGTGTGTGTGTGCGTTTGTGTGTGTGATGTTGAATTTCAATGATACAGAAAATGTGACAGACTTATGATGTTTCAGATATTTCAGCTTGGCTCACTTTGTAAAGTATTTTTTTGTAAATATTTTTTGTACACATTAACTCTCTGGTATGTGATTATATTCTTTATACACTGCAGGAAATATAGTATCAAGCCTTTCTATTCTTTGGCCTTGGCTATTGCCAACTCATGTAAAGCTTACGGAAATCCTTTTGATGTAAGTAAATGATAACCCCTTTTTTCAGTGATGGACTAACATATATATTTTTGGGTTATGTAAAAAAAAATATGATTTTTTTGTTATATATATTATAGGACTTCTGTGATTAAATGCCATCCAGGCAATCTGTATGAACATTGTTGGACAATGCAGTATGCAAGAATAAATGTTTTATATAATATTTATTATTCCATACACGTTGTGTTATATGCAATTTGTTTTGTGCTGAGTCCTGTTGACTACTCTTGTTTTGACAGTGTTTTCTTACTGAGGAAGATTTCAAAAATGAGATAACAGCTGGCAATCTGTCTACTGTACTTTGGATATTGTATATGTACATGCTTATTGTTGTAGTACATTTTTCTATGTCTTGTTGTATTTGTGTAGTCTTGTAATATGCTTTATGGAGATACTGTATTTTTCTGTTGTTGCTTGAATTGGGGAATGCTTGTTTGCTTGGCATCCTCCCTAAATCTGCCAGCATGATTCCTGCACTGGATCAAAAGCTTTCCACAGGTGGAAGGAACCCTTCAATTTTCAGGAGGCAAAGTTGGATCCAAGCTATAGTTTTAAACATATCTCTTTGATTTCAATATGATAACAGATCACAGCAATCACATGGATGCCTTTGTATCTAAAAGATGTTGCCCGTGATGCAGCCAAAGTAAGAAGCTCATCTTTGTGTAAAACCTCTTTTTTAAAAACCTCTTATAAGCAACAAGCAGGTTTCTCAGTAGTGGCTGTCAAAACCTTCTCAAAAGAAAGAAAAAGAAAGAAAGAAAGAAAGAAAGAAAGAAAGAAAGAAAGAAAAGAGCAACTGTACCACTTAAAAGAATAAAAGAAATTTGCAGCTGCTGCCCTGAGATAGTGAATGGCACCCTTTGGAATCCACTACAGACATAGAAAGCATAGGTTCTTTTACATTGACCCTAAGCCTTAGCCTCAGAGAAATGTACACAGAGAAGAATCACACTAAAGCTTTACAAATGCCTTCCCAAAGTATGCTATTTGAAATAACAGAAGATACTCTAAGGACATCACTGCTTACATCTAAAATGATCAGAAGAAAAAAGAAGACATGTTATTTATTTCATTTGTATCCTGCTTTTTATCATCTTGCAAGAAACTCAAGGCAGCTTACCATGTCCTCCTCCTCTCCATTTTATCCTAACAACAACCCTAGAATAAAGTCAAAGAATAGTAGGGTTGGAAGGGGCCTACAAGGCCATAGAGTCCAACCCCCTGCTCAGTGCAGGAATCCAAGTCAGAGCATCCCTGACGAATGGCTGTCCAGCCTCGTCTTGAAGGCCTCCAGTGTGGGAGAGCCCACCACCTCCCGAGGTAATTGGTTCCATTGTCGTATTGCTCTTACAGTCAGGAAGTTTTTCCTGATGTTCAGCCGGAATCTGGCTTCCTGTAACTTGAGCCCATTCTTCCGTGTCCTGCACTCTGGGATAATCAAGAAGAGATCCTGGCCTTCTTCTCTGTGACAACCTTTCAAGTACTTGAAGAGTGCTATCATATCTCCCCTCAGTCTTCTCTTCTCAAGGCTAAACATGCCCAGTTCTTTCAGTCTCTCTTCATAGGGCTTTGTTTCCAGTCCCCTGATCATCTTTGTTGCTCTCCTCTGAACCCTCTCCAGTTTGTCTGCATCCTTCTTCAAGTGTGGTGCCCAGAACTGGACACAGTACTCCAGATGAGGCCTAAGTAGTGCTGAGTAGAGGGGAACTAGTACTGCCTGGGATTTGGAAGCTGTGCTTCTATTAATGCAGCCCAAAATAGCATTTGCCTTTTTTGCAGCCACATCACATTGTTGGCTCATATTCAGCTTGTGATCGATAACAATTCCAAGATCCTTCTCGCTCGTAGTGTTGTTGAGCCACGTATCCCCCATCTTGTAACTGTGCATTTGGTTTCTTTTTCCTAGGTGCAGAACTTGGCATTTATCCCTATGAAATGTCATTCTGTTCTTTTCAGCCCAGTGCTCCAGTCTATCCAGATCACTTTGAATTTTGTTTCTGTCTTCCAAAGTATTAGCTATCTCACCCAATTTTGTGCCATCTGCAAATTGGATCAGCATTCCCTGCACCTCCTCCTCCAAGTCATTAACAAAAACATTCAAGAGCACTGGGCCCAGGACTGAGCCCTGCGGTAGGGATGTCGGAGAGTTTCTCCACGAACCTCCGAGAGGCTGAATGCCAATGCATACGGACCCCCGAAATTGGTGGAGAAATGGTCCGCCACCCCCCCGCCACCCCCTGGGATGGGACTTACCTTCGGCGAACGTCCCTGGCGGCGGCGGCTCCCGGCGGTCGCTCGGCAGCGGTTCGGCGGCGACAGCGGCGGCTGGTCTTCCGACCGGCTGCCACCGCCGCCATTTCCAAGTAAAAACAACAACAACAACAACAACAACAAACGTGATAGGCTACGTAAAGATTTTAGGGATGGACAAAAGTCCCTTACCTGTTCTCGAAGCTTGCTTCACGGTGGGGGGGAGGCGCTTCGGTTCTGCCCCCGAAGTTCAGGCGAGGGGGGGGGAGGCACCCCGCCTCGCCTGGCCGAAATTCAGGCTGGAGGGGAGGCGCCCCATCCCTCGCTGGCAAAATTCAGGCCGGGGAGGAGCGCCCCGTCTATCCGGCTGTGAAAAAAAAGTAAAACACACACACACACACACCCGTGATAGGCTACATAACGATTTACGTAGCCTATCATGGCTAGATTTCCAAAGTCAGCTGTGATAGGCTATGTAAATTGTCACGTAGCCTATCATGGGTGACTTTGAAAAAAAAAAGCGCGTACGCAAATGGTGGCTCCTTTGGGGACCGCCATTTGCATTCCTTATTTTGGCACGTCTAGTCTATGTAAAGATTTACGTAGACTATGGCAAAAATGAGGGCAACGCAAATAGCGTTCCCTTATTTTCGCCGTAGTCTACGTAAATGTTTACGTAGACTAGACGTTCCAAACTAAGGAATGTAAATGGCGGCGCCCATGGGCCGCCGCCATTTGCGTACGCGCTTTTTTTTTTCCAAAGTCACCCGTGATAGGCTACGTGACGATTTACATAGCCTATCATGGCTGACTTTGGAAATCTAGCCGTGATAGGCTACGTAAATCATTACGTAGCCTATCACGGGTGTGTGTGTGTGTGTTTTACTTTACTTTTTTTTTTGCAATGGCGGTGGCGGCAGCCGGTCGGGAGACCGGCCGCCACCCCACCCCCGCCGCACCACCGCCAAACTGCCACCGGGACCTGCCACCGAGAGGGACATTTAGCCACGGTAAGTCCCATCCCAGGGGGGGCGGGGGCCGGCTGAGAATTTCCCCACCAATTTTGGGGGGCCGAATGCATTGGCATTTGGCCTCCTGAAGATTTGTGGAGAAATTCTCTGCCATCCCTAAAATCTTTACGTGGCCTATCACAGCTGACATTGAAGAAAAAAGAAAAGTGTGTACACAAATAGCGTTGCCCTTATTTTCGCCGTAGTCTACGTAAATATTTCTGTAGACTACCCATGCCAAAATAAGGAATGCAAATGGCGGCGCCCATGGGCACCTCCATTTGCGTACGCGCGGGTTTTTTTTTCAAAGTCAGTCTTGATAGGCTACGTAAAGATTTACGTAGCCTATCACGGCTTACTGCAGGCCAGGGATGCAAACGGTGGTGGCTACGGACGCCACCATTTGCATCCCGGCAGGAGAAGAACTTTCACGGCCAGAGAGGCGGGGTGCTCCCCCCCGTCCAGAATTTCGGCGGGGAGGGATGGGGCGCCTCCCCCCCCAGAATTTTGGGGGGAGGGACAGAGCACCTCCTCCCCACCTCGAAGCAAGCTTCAGGATCAGGTAAGTGACTTTTGTCCATCCCTAGCTGTACCCCACTCGTTACCTGTCCCCGGTTTGAGAAGGTCCCATTGATAAGCACTCTTTGAGTCCGATTCTGTAGCCAACTGTGGATCCACCAGATCGATGTTTCATCTAGCCCACTTTGAGCTAGTTTGCTCATCAGGATATCATGGGGCACTTTGTCGAAAGCTTTGCTGAAGTCGAGGTATATGATGTCTACAGCATTCCCACGGTCTACAAGGGAGGTTACTTGATCAAAAATTGAGATCAGATTTGTCTGGCAGGACTTGTTTTTGACAAATCCATGTTGGCTTCGAGTAATCATGGCATTGGTGCTTCCAAATGGATTCCTTTATCATCTGCTCCAGAATTTTCCCAGGGATTGATGTCAGACTGACTGGTCTGTAGTTCCCAGGTTCCTCCTTTTTACCCTTTTTGAAGATAGGGACAACGTTAGCCCTCCTCCAGACATCTGGCACTTCCCCCATCCTCCATGATTTCTCAAAGAGAATAGACAGCGGTTCTGAGAGTTCTTCTGCCATTCTCCTTTATGACTCTAGGATGCAGTTCATCTGGCCCTGGAGATTTGAACTTGTTCAAAGGAATTAGGTGTTCCTTGACCATATGCCTATCGATCTCAAGCTGCAAGCCTGCCCCTTCAGCATGTACTTCGCCTTTGCCAGAGGCATCATAGACCCTCTTTTGGGAGAAGACTGAGCCAAAGTAGGAATTGAGCACCTCTGCCTTTTCTTTGTCATCTGTTATCGTTTTGCCATCCTTATTTAATAGCTGAACCACCATTTATTTCCTCTGCCTTTTACTATGCACGTGTCTGAAGAAAGCCTTTTTGTTGTTTTTAGCATCCCTTGCTAACCTCAGCTCATTCTCAGCTTTAGCCTTCCTGTCGCCATCCCTACAATTCTGTGCTATCTGCCTGTACTCTTCCTTTGTTACTTGGCCTTCTTTCCACTTCCTATATGTGTCCTTTTTTGTTTTCAGGTCATCCCTAGGCTTTTTTTGAAGCCACATTGGCTTCTTCTGTTGTCTTCCACCTTTTCTTCTTGTTGGAATTGTTTGTGATTGTGCCTTGAGAATTTCCTTTTTTAAAAGCTCCCACCCATCTTGGACTCCTTTTCTCGTTAGCGTCGCTTGCCATGGGACCTTACTGATCATTGTTCTGAGTTTATTAAAATCAGCTTTCCTAAAATCTAGGGTACGCATTTGACTACACTCAGCTTTTGCTTCCCTTAGAACCAAGAACTCAAGTACAACATGGTCGCTTTCCCACAGAGTTCCTGTAACTGCTACTTTATCCACTAAGTCATCTCTGTTGGTTAGGATCAAGTCAAGGAAAGCCGATCCTCTAGTTCCTTCCTCTACTTTCTGTAGGAGGAAGTTATCCGCCACACAAGTCAGGAATGTCCTGGAGGGGCCATGTTTTGCAGAATTTGTCTCCCAACAAATATCGGGGAAATTGAAGTCCCCCATTACTACTACATCATGCTTCCTTAAAACATTGGCTATTTGCTTTTCAAAAGTTTCATCCTTGTCTTCTCCTTGATTGGGTGGCTGGTAGTAGACTCCGACCACCAGGTACCTTTTATTCTTTGCTCCATTTATTTCAACCCAGATGCTCTCGATGGGGCTACCAAGCTCCTCCTCCTGTATTTCTGTGCAGAGATATGTATTTTTCACATGCAGTGCAACCCCACCTCCCTTTCTGTTCCTCCTGTTCTTTTTGAACAAGTTATATACTTCAATTGCTGTATTCCAGTCATAAGAGTCATCCCACCAAGTCTCAGTTATACCTATCAGGTCATAATTTCCCTCCTGTATTAAGAGTTCAAGTTCGTTCTGCTTGTTTCCCATACTCTGGGCATTAGTATATAGACATCGAAGACCATGTGCTTCATAGTCTGGCTTTCTTCCTACATGTGTCTGAAGACTATTATTGGGCACTATCAGAGCTGTTCTCTCTAGTGCAGTGCATGCGCCTACGTCCATTGTTACCCCCAACATTACATCTCCCTTCCCCGTAGGATTCAGTTTAAAGCCCTACCCAGTCAGGTAGGTTAGGCTGACAGTCAGTGATGGGCCCAGAGCCACCCAGTGAGCGTCATGACCAAGTAGGGACTAGAACCCAGGTCTCCCAAGTCCCAGTCCAGCACTCTACCACTACAGCACACTGGCTCATGTTGTGTACAAGAACTAGAATGGGAAAGAGAGAGTGCAACAGGTATCTAATTCTTAAAAGAATCATGTTGTTTTCTCCTCTCTCTAAAAGATGACATGAATCCTGAATCACATTATATAATTTCATGTAGGGATGTCAGAGAATTTCTCCACAAATCTCGGGGAGGCCGAATGCCAGCGCATTCGGCCCCCAGAAATTGGTGGAGAAACGGTCTGCCACCCCCCCGCCACCCCCCGGGATGGGACTTACCTTGTGCGAATGTCCCTGGCGGCGGCGGCTCCTGCAGTGGTGCGGTGGCGGTGCGGTGGCGGCAGCTGCGGCGGCCAGTCTTCCGACCGGCTGCTGCCGCCGCCATTTCCAAGGTAAAAAAACACAAAAAACAAAGACGTGATAGGCTACGTAAAGATTTACCTAGCCTATCACGGCTAGATTTTTAAAAAAACACCATGATAGGCTACGTAAATGTTTTTTTACGTAAAACATTTTTACGTAAAATGTTTACATAGCCTATCACGGCTGAGTGAAGAAAAAAAAAAGCGCTACACAAATGACGGCGCCCATGGGCGCTGCTATTTGCGTTCCTTATTTTGGCATGTGTAGTCTATGTAAACATTTACGTAGACTACGGCGAAAATAAGGGGAACGCAAATAGCATTGACCTTATTTTCGCTGTAGTCTACGTAAATGTTTACGTAGACTACACGTGCCAAAATAACGAATGCAAATGGCGGCCATTTGCGTACGTGCGGTTTTTTTTTTTCACTCAGCCGTGATAGGCTACGTAAACATTTACGTAGCCTATCACGGCTGACTGCAGGGATGCAAACGGCAGTGGCTACGGCTGCCGCCATTTGCATCCCGGCAGGACAGGATTTGTGGCGGGAGGGACAGGGCGCCTCCCCCCCAGCCAGAATTTTTGGGGGGAGGGACGGGGCACCTCCCCCCCCACTATGCATTAAGCTTCGGGTTTAGGTAAGGGACTTTCATACATCCCTAAATTTCAGTTCAAAAGATAGTGGGGAAGACATAAGACTTTTGAGTGTTTACGTCAGGGGTGAGGAACCAATTTTGGGTTGGGTGCTTGGTGATTCCCCACCCACTCCTTTACAGATCGGATGACAAAAGGGAGTGTGACCACACACCCTGGTATCGTTTGTTCCCTGGCCAACGTGCCAGGTGAGCCTGGCTTTGCTGCGTGCATGCCTCTCCCATTGGATGGTCCACCCAATGAATTAGCCAAGGTGGCTTTGCCTGCCCTGCACCTTCTCTCACTGGGTGATGACACCAGGCAGGTGTGTCTTTCATGCACAACTCACTGTACCAATTGGGACATGCAAAGGCAAGGGACTTGGGCCTGTAGGAGCTCTGTAAGCAGAATGAGAAGCAGGAACAAAGTCAGCTGACTGTGCTTTGCATGTCCTTCACCTATGTCCTTCACCTTCCCTGCGAAGAATGAGGAGAGCCAGCTGTGTACTCAGCTGGTGCTTGCAGGTACACAGGCTGGATGTGCTTCCTCACACAGGAAATGAGAAGCAGGAGCAGAATTTGCTGCACACTCAGCTAGTGCTTTCAGGAGATCCTGCAAGTGCTGGTGGAGTGTGCAAAGGGCTTTGTTGGTCCTTCACCTGACTGTGATTGAGCAAGTTGGAGGAAAAAAGGTTATATGTAACAGAAGAAAAAGCACCCTGAGTAGTGGGCTACAATTTGAGCATCAGGACATGATGATGATGATGATACATATTTCTGTTTTTGTGCCAGTAAACCTGCCAAAGGCTATCCTGGCTTATTTGCATCCCTGTTCCCTTGCGCGATAGGCTATGTAAAGATTTACGTCACCTATCACGGCAAAGAGCAGGGGCACAAATGGCATCCGCTACAGTGTGGCAGAAGAGCGGCAGGTAGGATCTGGCCAGTGAGAACTTCACTGGGTGGCAGAGGTGAGTGGTCCATTCTGCCACGGACCCTCTTGGGGGGGACGGATTCTAAGAATCCGGTCTCATTGGAGTCCGTGGCGGAATTCTCTGCCATCCCTAGTTTTTAGTAGGGATGTACGAAAATCACTTACTTGTTCGCGGATTATGTTGATGGTGGGGGGGAGGCATTCTGCATTCAGGATGCAGCTTTGGGATTTCTCCTTACAAATGAAAACTGAAACCCTATCCTCCAATGTAACAGTGGTGGGGAAAGGGGCTAGCATCTGGGGATTCTCCATTGATCACAATGGGTATCCATTTCATATAGAAGAAAGGATATTGGTTGAACCGTGATGCCAGCCACACCTGTGTTGTACAGATTCATACATGCAATTTTAATCCATGATTTCATACAGTTTAACCTGTCAACGAAACCCCCTCTTCCACCATTAGATACGATTAGGTTGTGATCCTATGCACACTTACCTGGGAGTAAGTCCTATTGAATATAATGGGACTTACTGCTGAGTAATCATGCATCAGAGTGTGCTGTAAATTACCAAATGGCAACAATGTACCCAAAGTTATCTCCCTAGTGAGATCTGCTTTTATTGATGCCAAAGGTATGAACACAGTATGATATGCTCAGAGTTATATAAACTTACCTAATTGTACTGTTGCTAGTGGGGATTCCATTTCCTTCAAAACATGCAGTAACAGAAAATCCGAGCTTCTTATCTGTGTTTGATTCATATTTCTGGAAACTTATTTTGGATGCTTTCTTTTCTCTCTCTCCGTCCCCCTTCCTGTATCTCTCTTTTATTCTAAATATTTTCACTTTTTTCTGAAGCCAGTATGAGTTCCTGAGGAAAAGGTCTACAGCTTTCATCTTGATTTTTAGAGATGATGATAAAAGTTTAGTCTCACAGCTTGTTGTCCATTTCTCTGTAGATTGCAGCCTACAGCATATGTTCAAAGACAGGTTGCCTATAGCTGAATGCAGTTTTATTTCAGTAAAACATGGCCCTGAGTAGAAAGATGCCCAGAGTGGCTGGGTGACTGGCCAGATGGTCGATTAATAAATTTAATAAATAAAATAAAAGACATTAGATTTGGGCTAAAAGTTCTGCCAAGAATGGAGGGGGAGGAAACACAATAGTGCAATTAACTAAATGCTAGACTTTTACAAACATGCCTAACTTTGCTTTACTGAAGCAAGTAAACAAACAGGGATACACAAGGATACAGACCGTCTACTACAACATCAGCTTGGGAACCAAGCGTGTTTTCTTTTCTTTGGACACTGGACTGTGTCTAACCCTAAATACTATTGTTGTAACAGCCTGCCTGCCTTATTGCAGATACATTTGTCTCTACATCAGTTTCCTATAAATCCCACTTGCCTCTGGAGAATGTCACAGAAAAGACAATGTTGTTGGTATTTGGAAGCCGCTCAGATCTAAAACTACTCACTTTATCAGGAGAATATTTTCTATTTTGTGCAAGCATGGAACAGTACACCTCCAATGTGATCTTTTTACAAAGCTTGCACAAAGGTTTGCCCTCTCTATTGATTAACTTTGTTTGCTTTCATAAGAATCTCATAGCCAGATCTGTTTGCCTGTATGGCACTGCAGTGTCATCCCAGTCACTGTGTGATCCCTGCCTGGCCATGTCACTAATCTAGGAGGGAAAAGAAAACAGTAACTAGAAGAAAAGTGTTGATGAAAAGCAGCAGATAATATAAACAAGAGCAGTGAACAGATCTTCTAATAGTTTAGGGTGCAACCCTAGTGATTGCACCCTTGATAATCAGAAGCCATCGAACTCAAGGACTTCATGTCATCCAGTGCAGGGCGAGGAGAGTGCGTAGGGATGGCGGAGAATTTCTGAAAATTTCTCCACAAATCTTGGGGAGGCCAAATGCCAATGCATTCGGCCCCCCGAAATTGGCGGTGAAATTCTCCGCCACCCCCCCGCCACCCCCGGGATGGGACTTACCTCCTGCGAATGTCTCTCTCAGTGGCGGGTCCCAGCGGCGGTTCGGCGGGGGCAGGGGCGGCAGCCGGTCTTCCGACTGGCTGCCGCCGCCGCCATTACAAAATAAAGTAAAAAAAAAAAACCCGTGACAGGCTACGTAACGATTAACGTAGCCTATCACGGCTAGATTTCCAAAGTTAGCCATGATAGGCTACCTTAATCGTCATGTAGCCTATCACGGGTGACTTTGGGGAAAAAAAAGCGCGTACTCAAATGGCGGCAGCCCATGGGCGCCGCCATTTGTGTTCCTTA
Source organism: Heloderma suspectum (assembly GCF_057233095.1). NCBI lineage: Eukaryota > Metazoa > Chordata > Lepidosauria > Squamata > Helodermatidae > Heloderma > Heloderma suspectum. The sequence continues at coordinate 31,828,915 of NC_139465.1, forward strand.
TTTGGGCCCGGGTAGTCTACGTAAAGATTTATGTAGACTACGGCGAAAATAAGGGCAATGCAAATAGCATTCCCTTATTTTCACCGTAGTCTACGTAAATCTTTACGTAGACTACCCGGGCCCAAATAAGGAATGCAAATGGCGGCGCCCATGGGCCGCCTCCATTTGCGTACGTGCTTTTTTTTCCCCCAAAATCACCCGTGATAGGCTACGTGATGATTAACATAGCCTATCATGGCTGACTTTGGAAATCTAGCCATGATAGGCTACAATAATCATTACGTAGCCTATCACGGGGGGTTGGGTTTTTTTTCACTTTTTCTTTCGTGGCCGGGGAGATGAGGCGCTTCTCCCCAGCCTGAATTTTGGCTGGGCGAGGCGGGGCACCTCCCCCCCGGCCTGAATTTTGGCCGGGCGAGGCAGGGCGCCTCCCCCCCCTCACCTGAACTTCGGGGGGAGAAGCGAAGCGCCTCCCCCCCACCGCGAAAAAAGCTGCGGGACAAGGTAAGTCCCTTTCATACATCCCTAGAGAGTAGGAGAGGTGACTTTCACCCCCTTGTCATTCTGCACTGAATTTTTCACTAGATGGGCTTTTTTGCCCATCTAGGTGGGGCTTTTTTGCCCATCTAGGTGGGGCAGGTTTAGGGGGAGAGAAGAAGGTTGGAGAGGTTTCAGGATAGCTGGAATCCTGGCCTCTCCAGTCTCCTCCTTTCCTCACCCACCAAAACTCCTGCTTCATCCCCCCTCTCCAAGGTAGCTTTTCTGACCTCTAAGACCAACAGCATGGTTCTTTTCATACAGGTTGTATGGGGGTGGGGGAGGTGGAGGATCTCTGACTCCCACTTCCAAGGCTGGAGCACTGTCTTTGACCTTAGAAGGGGGAAAGTGAACAATCCTATGATTGTTCCTCAGATGATGTCTACAGGCCATAGGATTGCTCCATTAAGGATTTTGCAAAATTTTCCTACCCCCACAGAAGTTTTATTAGGGATGGGTGAGAAATCCATGCCACCAAAGGTGTGTGTGTGTGTATGTGTGTGTGTGTGTGAATGGATGTATCCAATTCACACCTAGGGATGCATGGATTGTGTAAAATCTGTTCCATCTGTGTTCTGCAGGCTGTCAGACGCCCTTTGTTCTGTTGTCCACCCATCAATGGAATTGATTTATTTATTTATTTTAGTTTCCAAATTTACATGAATTCGCATTTGCCCAAATGTGAATTTGCACAAATCGGCACATGCAGAAATGTGTACATTCCCACAAAATGCACAAATCCCCCCCCCCCAAATGCACATGTTCATGCATAACCTATGGGTGAAATGCAAATTTTTGGCTGTTTTTTTTTAATGAATATTTTTCTATGATGTAATCTGTGCGAAATATGCAAAGTTTAAAAAAATGGTCCAGAAGTCTGTAGAATCCATGCAATGGGGGCAGGGGGGGAAGCTGGGCTGCTGCAGAATCCACAGGTTGTATTCATGAAAATCTGAAGTCATTTGGTTCAGTTGCAGATTTATCCGACATCCCTATTCACACCTACTGAGGCTTTCAGGAAGCTGAAATTTTTGTTAAGTTCTTACCCCCGCCTCCCCCAAATGAACAATGTTCTCACCCATTTGCACTGGCCAAATCCAATAAATTCAGAGATTCCCAGCATGGAAAGGACCATGTTACATCTGCCTGTGATGTGTGGTGGAGATGTGGAAGAACATTGTAATATCAAAGAGTTAGTGGTGCACCAGTTCTCTTGCCCATGTCTAGAGTGCCATTGGATCGGCGTGTTGAGCTGATGTGGAGGTAGATATCCTAGGCCCCAGGGCTAAGGCTCTTGATGCTGTCCTCAGGGCTGATAGATAAATGCCCTGCTTGTTGATTTCCGGTTGACAGCTGGTTGGCCACTGTGTGAACAGAATGCTGGACTAGATGGACTCTTGGTCTGATCCAGCAGTGCTCTTCTGATGTTCTTAAAGCCTCTGGCAAGGTCTCAAAGTTAGTTGCTTGTGGTTTAGAGTGGCTGGGATGAAAGCTGTCTGTGCTGGACAGGCTGTCTGCCAATTACTGAGGCTGTTTTCCAGTCTACAAGAATGTACTGCTGTCTGCTGTATGAAACAATCTAGAAGTGATTGGAAGATGTTCAGAATGGGTGGGATCAAGGGAATAATATATGATTCCCTTGGATCCTCCAAGGAGCAGAACCTTACCACAGGCTGACCCAGAACAGGTTCCATGGGGCCAAGCCATTATGGTGCCATGTTATCTTGATAAGATGTCGGCATTCCCAGTAGCTGAAATAATGTCTGTTTTCTGTTGCGTTGTAGTGGGTTTTCTTTAAAATAGTGTGCTTTGCTTCATTTTACTTTAAGAATTCTGTTCATTAGCTTGCTCTTGCTAATAAATGCTTTCCTTTACTCATTGGTGTGCTTATTGCCTCTGAATATCCAAGAAGAGCCATTGCTTATTGGCAGCACACCATACAGCTTTTAACGATGAGGATCATCTCACAAAAAAAGAAATGGCAAACCTACTTCAGCACTACCGACATGGCTGAATACACCAGGATTCAAACTTGGGGATGGTGGAGAATTCCGCCATGGATTTCAGTGACCCCCAAATCCATGGCGGAATGGCCTCCCACCCCCGCCCCCCCACGGAATCCCCCCCGGGACGAAGCTTACCTAGGGAGGATGTTCCGGTGGCGGTTGCTCAGGCGGTGACTCTGGCAGTGGCGGCGGCAGCGGCAGCGCCAGCTAGTCTCTCGGCCGGCTGCTGAGGACTCAAATGGCAGCCACCACGCCATTTGCGTAGCTGCCTTTGCTGTGATAGGCTATGTAAATACTTACGTAGACTATCACGGCAAGCAAAAAAAAACCAAAACAGCCGCGTATGCAAATGGCAGTGGCTACGGAGGACGCCATTTGCTTTCCTTTTTTTCGCTGTTTTAGCCTACGTAAATATTTATGTAAGCTATTACAGCAAAAAAAGGGGAACGCAAATAGCATAGTGGGCGCTATTTGCATTCCTTTTTTTTTCTTCGTAATAGCATACGTAAATATTTACGTAGGCTAAAATAGCGAAAAAAAGGAATGCAAATGGCAGCTGCCATTTGGTTGGTTTTTTTCCAGAAGACTGCCCAGAGGCTGGATGTCTGGCTGCGGGCGGCCCCAGCCAGCAGCTCTGTGGAATCTCCACGGAGCGGAGCTGGCTGGATTAGGCTTTTGGGGGGAGGTGAGGAGCGCCTCCCCCCCACCTCAAATCACCCCGTCAAAAAGGTAAGTGACTTTCGTACATTCCTATTCAAACTCAGACTTTTACGAGCTACGCAAAGCTCTCTTCCTGGATGGATGTATCTGTCCATTTCACTTTCTCCCATGCTCAATAAACAGATCCTGCTTATGCATCCTCTTTATGAAGCAATGTTTCAATTTTAGTATGTTTTTTCTGATCAAAACGCAAACCAAATAAATTAAACTGTGTTCTATACCTAGAGATGTCAGGTAAAATCTGCAATCAGCAACAGGATCAAATGAGTTTGGATTTCCGTGAATCTCACCAGATTCCACAGGAGATCAGTTTTTCCTGAGCTGCACAGATTCCACAGACTTGCGGATTCAGTTTTTTACTTTCTGGAATTGTTAGGGATGTACAAAAGTCACTTACCTTTCGCAGATTATGTTTATGGGGGGGGGAGGCGTTCCGTCCCTCCCCCTGGAATCCTCTGTGGCCAGCTGTGCTCTGCAGCAGCTCTGCGGAGCAGCCAGTCAGGCCCAGCCAGCCCAGAGCCATCCGCAGCCGGATTTCTGGCCACAGAGGGCTCAGGGGGGGGAACCGCATACGGAAATGGTGGCAGCTACGGCTATAGATTCCCTATATTTAGTCATCTTAGTCTATATAAATATTTACATAGACTAAGACGGCGAAAATAAGGGGGAACGCAAATAGCGTAGCTGACACTATTTGCATTCCCCTTATTTTCGCCGTCTTAGTCTACATAAATATTTACGTAGACTAAGATGGCCCAAACTAAGGAATGCAAATGGCGGCGGCCGTAGCCGCCGCCATTTGTGTATGCTTTTGGTTTTTTTTACCCAGTTGTTTTAGGCTACATAAAAACCTACGTAGCCTATCACGTCTCTGTAAAAAAAAAAAAGAACTGCAAATGGCGGCAGTGGCAGCCGGTCGGAAGACCAGCTGTCGCTACCGGAGCCGCCACCGGAGCGGAAGATCCGCCCCAGGTAAGTCTCATCCCGGGGGGGATCCGTGGGGGGGAGGGGGTGGCAGACCGTTCCGCCACAGATTTCGGGTGGCCGAATGCACTGGCATTCGGCCCCACCGTGATCCGTGGCAAAATTCTCTGCCATCCCTAGGAATTGTATGCAAAGTTCGTGATTAAAAAATCTTTGTTTTTAACCCACTGGCCAAAATTCTCCTGTAGCATAAAAGCATAAAAATGAGAAGGGGGGATTTGCATATTTTGCAGGGGGATTTGCACATCTTTGTAAGTGCAAATTTGCACACATTCAGGAAACTGGGAAATAATCTGATTTCACCAATGAATTGGTGATGGGATATTGTGGATTGTCAGACACATGATAATCCACAAAATGCAGATGGAATGGCATTTACAAAATCTGTTCATCCTAGGGTTGGCAGAGAATTTCTCCACGAATCTTCAGGAGGCCGAGTGCCGACGCATTCAGCCCCCCGAAAGTGTTGGGGAAATTCTCCACCGGCCCCCCGCCCCCCCCAGGATGGGACTTATCTTCAGCGAATGTCCCTCTCGGCGGCGGGTCCTGGCGTCGTTTCGGCGTCGTTCCGGCGGGGGCGGTGGCCTTTCTCCTGACCAGTGGGGGCAGGGGCAGCGCCTTTCTCCCGACCGGCTGCCGCCGCCACCATTGCAAAAAAAAAAAGTAATGTAAAAAGAAAACCCCACACCTGTGATAGGCTACGTAATGATTTACGTAGCCTATCACGGTTAGATTTCCAAAGTCAGCCATGATAGGCTATGTAAATCATCACGTAGCCTATCATGGGTGACTTTGAAAAAAAAAAGCATGTAAGCAAAAAAAAAAAGCGTGTACACTATTTGCGTTGCCCTTATTTTCGCCGTAGTCTACGTAAATCTTTACGTAGACTAGACGTGCCAAAATAAGGAATGCAAATGGCGGTCCCCATGGGAGCCGCCATTTGCGTACGTGCTTTTTTTTTTTTTTTTCAAAGTCACCCGTGATTGGCTACGTGACAATTTACATAGCCTATCACGGCTGACTTTGGAAATCTAGCCATGATAGGCATTGGCTACATAAATCGTTACGTAGCCTATCACGGGTGTGTGTGTTTTTATTTTTATTTTACTTTTTTTTCGCGGCTGGGTAGACGGGGCGCTCCTACCCAGCCTGAATTTCACCGGCGAGGGATGGGGCGCCTCCCCCTGGCCTGAATTTCGGTCGGGCAAGGCGGGGCACCTCCCCCCCCTCACCTGAACTTCGGGGGGAGAAGCAAAGCGCCTCCCCCCCACCGCGAAGCAAGCTGCGGGATGAGGTAAGTCCTTTTCGTCCATCCCTAGTTCATCCCTGTCTGCACTATATCTTTAAGGAAGTCCATTTCCCTTTAAAATTAACTTGTCTTCATTTAGGTTGAATCACAATTCATGAGGCTTAATTGCTATGGCACAGCTGAAAATCTGTGAGTTGCCACCAAAATGACTTGGGCTCAACTGTCAATGTTCCTGTTGTAGTTCAAAAAAATACATGGCTAGGGATGTCAGAGAATTCCACCACAGACTCCTGTGAGGCGGAATCCATGGTGGAATGGCCTCCCCCTGCCACCCCGTGGAATCCACCTGGGATGGAGCTTACCTGATGGCAGATGTGATGGCAGCTCCAGCTGGTCCCCCGGCCGACCGCTGCCAGGCTGCTGCGGCTGCAAATGGTGGCCATTGTAGCGGCCACCATTTGTGTCCTTGCAGTCAGCAGTGATAGGCTATGTAAGTACGTATGTAGCCTATCATGGCAAAGAGCAGGGACACTAATGGCGGCGGCTATGCCATTTGCACCCCTGCTCTTTGCCGTGATAGGCTATGTAAGTATTTACATAGTATTTACATTTGCGCACTTAAATGTAAATTTAAGTACGCAATACTTAAATGTAAATACGTATTTACATTTAAGTACGCAATACTTAAATGTAAATACGTATTTACATTTGCGTATGCCTTTTTTTTTACGCATAGTATTTACATTAGTATTTACATAGCCTATCATGGTAAAGGCAGAAACAGAAATGGCATAGCGGTTGCCATTTGTGTGGTTGCCTTTTGCCACGATAGGCCACGTAAATACTTATGTAGCCTATCACAGCTGACGGCAAGGACGCAAATGGCAGCTGCTACGATGGCCTCCATTTGCGGCTGCAGCAGCCTGGCCATGGCCAGAACTCCAGCTGTGGCCAGCCCCGGCCGGTGGCTCTGCAGAGCCGCTGCGGAGCGGAGCTGGCTGGGGAGGATTCTTGGGGGAGGGATGAAGCACCTCCCCCCCATCGCGGATTGCCCGGCATGGAGCCAGGTAACACTATCCACAGTTGGGATGGCAGAGAATTCCGCCACGGATTCGGCCCCCCAAAATCTGTGGCGGAACGGCCTGCCACCCCCCCGCAGATCCCCCTCGGGATGAGACTTACCTGGGGCGGATCCTCCAAGCGGCGGCGGCTCTGGCAGCGGCAGCTCCGGCAGCAGCTCCGGCGGCTGGTCTTCTGACCAGCTGCCGCCGCCATTTGCAGTCTTGTCGTTTTTTGTTTTTTTTTTACAAGACGTGATAGGCTACGTAAAGACTTACGTAGCCTATCACGTCTGGCTTTTGTCTGTGTTCGTCTACATCAATATTCATGTAGACTAAGACAGTGAAAATAAGGGGATCCCCCCGCCGCCGCCATTTGCAGTCTGGTCATTGTTTTTTTCTTTTTCTTTACAGAGATGTGAAAGGCTACGTAAAGACTTACGTAGCCTATCACGTCTGGGTTTTAAAAAATGAAAACACGTATGCAAATGGCGGCGGCTTTGGCCGCCACCATTTGCGTTCCTTATTTTTTGCCATCTTAGTCTATGGTAATATTTATGTAGAATATTACGGCAAATCGAAAAGGGTGCCCACTACGCTATTTGCGTTCCCCTTTATTTTTGCTGTAATAGTCTATGTAAATATTTATGTAGACTAAGATGGCAAAAAATAAGGAACGCAAATGGTGGCGGCCTTAGCCACCGCCATTTGCGTATGCCTTTTTTTTTTTTTACCCAGCAGCCACCACAGCCAGAAATCCGGCTGTCAATGGCCCTGGCCTGGCCAGCTGCTCCGCAGAGCCGCCGCAGAGCAAAGCCAGCCGTCGAGGACTCCGGGGGGAGGAATGGATCGCCTCCCCCCTGTCGAGGATTCTGGGGGGAGGGACGGAATGCCTCCCCCCCCATAGACAGAATCCGCAAAAAGGTAAGTCACTTTCATACATCCCTAGCTGTGACTCACTTGCAAACCCCCTCTGAATACATACTTGTGGCTATCGGTCTTCCTCCCATTCCCACAATGCACAGGGATTCTGTAAGCCCATGACCCAATGTGTGTGCAGGGGAATGTAGCTTGCAACATTCTCTTACATGCAAGAGAATGTAGCTTGGAAATCGGAGTGTGTGATGCTCCTGTTTCAGATTAAGCATCTATTTTTGGTGTCTAATTTTTAAATTAGTGCTTTCCATCGAAGCATGTTTACTGCTGTCACAGAAGAACAAGCTGGGATGTGCACAGGCTCATTGAGTGACATATAATTACAGAAATCTGAGGATGTGCAGTTATGCTTGCTAAATGAGATGATGGCATCTCCCTCCTTTCCTGCTCCAAAGATGTTGATGATCCCCCCTGTTTTGTATAGCTTAATTGACATATTCCTTAATGTTTGAAGCATGGTCTTCATTTCACTACTGACTAATCATCAATCAAAGAAAATGCCTTCAAATATACATTTGTCTTATCAATCATACATCATTATCTTTCCATATACTTACAGCAAGGGCCTGCTCCAATAAAATAAATGGATGTGCTCACACATGACAAAATTGCCACTGGCGTAGCGTTAGGGTTGGCGGAGAATTTCTCCACGAATCTTCGGGAGGCCGAGTGCCGACGCATTCAACCCCCCAAAAGTGTTGGGGAAATTCTCCGCCAGCCCCCCGCCCCCCCGGGATGGGACTTACCTTCGGCGAATGTCCCTCTCGGCGGCGGGTCCCAGCGGCGGTTCAGCGGGGGGGCGGCGGCCAGTCTCCTGACCGGCTGCTGCCGCCGCCATTGCAAAAAAAAAAAAAAGTGAAGTAAAAAAAAACAACAACACACCCGTGATAGGCTACGTAACGATTTACATAGCCTATCACGGCTAGATTTTCAAAGTCAGCCGTGATAGGCTACGTAAATCATCACGTAGCCTATCACGGGTGACTTTGAAAAAAAAAACGTATTTACGTAGACTACGGTGAATATAAGGGAACACTATTTGCGTTGCCCTTATTTTTGCCATAGTCTACGTAAATCTTTACGTAGACTAGACGTGCCAAAATAAGGAACGCAAATGGCAGTCCCCATGGGAGCTGCCATTTGTGTCCGCGCTTTTTTTTTTAATTTCAAAGTCACCCGTGATAGGCTACGTGACGATTTACATAGCCTATCATGGCTGACTTTGGAAATCTAGCCATGATAGGCTACGTAAATCGTTACGTAGCCTATCACGGTTGTCTGTGTGTGGGTTTTTTTTTTACTTTTTTTTTGCGGCCAGGTAGACGGGGCAATCCTCCCAGGCCTGAATTTCGGCCAAGCGAGGCGAGGCGGGGCGCCTCCCCCCCCTCGCCTGAACTTCAGGGGGAGAACCGAAGTGCCTCCCCCCCACCGCGAAGCAAGCTGCAGGACGAGGTAAGTCCCTTTCGTCCATCCCTACGTAGTGCAAGCATTACAACAGAAGAAGAAAGAATGGGTTATTTCTCTGGTTTGTTGGGAGAGAGACAAGGTAGAGGTGATCACTGCAGCCCACCATGGCTTATTTAAGTCATAGTGGGTTACAGTGTGTGCTGGTGGCCATTTTGAATATTCAGCCCTTGATGAGGGATTTTGCCATGGTTTCCTGAGTTGTCCAAACCTGGGTGACATGGTTTGTTAGAGGGGGAAACAGCCCTCCGATAACAAATGGGCTGTTGTAGGGTTATTGGAGGGTTGTTTCCCCCTCCAACAATCCCTGCTGCCTGGGTTCAGATGACATGGCAAACCATGACACCCCCCCATTGGAAGATGAATATTCAAAATGGCCACTGGCACATGCCATAACCTACCATATCTTAAATAAGCCATGGTGGTCTGTGGTGATTGTGCAAATGGGCCAATGCCAAATAACCCAGGAATGGGGTGACCCTGGGTTGTTTGTTTATTTATTTAATTTAAAATATTTGTATCTTGCCCTATACCATCAAGATCTCAAGGATAAATGCCAAGTTCTGCACCTAGGAAAAAGAAACCAAATGCACAGTTACAAGATGGGGGATACTTGGCTCAACAATACTACAAACAAGAAGTATCTTAGAATTGTTGTAGATCACAAGCTGAATATGAGCCAACAATGTGATGTGGCTGCAAAAACGGCAAATGCTATTTTCAGCTGCACTAATAGAAGTATAGCTTCCAAATCCCATGAAGTACTAGTGCTCCTCTACTCAGCCCTGGTTAGGCCTCATCTTGAGTATTGTGTCCAGTCCTGTACACCAGACTTTACAAAGGATGCAGACAAACTGGAGAGGGTTCAGAGGAAGGCAACGAAGATGATCAGGGGACTGGAAACAAAGCCCTATGAGGAGAGACTGAAAGAACTGGGCGGGCATGTTTAGCCTTGAGAAGAGAAGACTGAGGGGAGAGGTGATAGCACTCTTCAAGTACTTGAAAGGTTATCACAGAGAGGACAACTTTTATCCAGGCCAGGAACTTTTATCAATCATCCCAGAGTGCAGGACATGGAATAATGGGCTCAAGTTACAGGAAGCCAGATTCCAGCTGAACATCAGGGGGAAAAAAAAAACACTTCTTGACTGTTAGAGCAATACAACAATGGAACCAATTCCCTAGGGAGGTGGTGGGCTTTCCCACACTGGAGGCATTCAAGATGAAGCAGGACAGCCATGTGTCAGGGATGCTTTGACCTGGATTGCTCCACTGAGCAGGGGGTTGGACTCAGTGGTCTTATAGGCCCGTTCCAATCCTACTATTCTAGTAGAGCAGTGAACAGATAAAATAAATTCAAACAGTATAAAACAGTAAATAATTTAATCACCTAAAAACATATTAAACCATTGAACAAGCTAATACCAATTAAAATCTAAAACAATAAAACAGTTAAAACAGTGTGCGACTTTGGGGAATGCATTTAGCCCTCAAAGGCCTTCGTAAAAAGCCATGTTTTTACTTGGCACAGAAATGAAACCAATGTCTGCGCCAATCAGACCTCCAATCATTCCACAACCGGGGTGCCACAGTAGAGAAGGACTTCTCCCACATCCCACCATAGTGTATGTCTCTATGGATGTACGAAAGTCACTTACCTTTCCGCAGATTATGTTGATGGTGGGGGGAGGTGTTCCGTCCCTCCCCCCAGAATCCTCGACGGGGGGGAGGCGATCCATTCCTCCCCCCCAGAATCCTCCATGGCCGGCTGTGCTCCGCGGCAGCTCAGCGGAGCAGCTGGCCAGGCCCAGCCAGGCCAGAGCTGTCCGCAGCCGGATTTGCGGCCACGGAGGGCTCTGGGGAAAAAAAACAACAACCGCGTACACAAATGGCGGCGGCTACAGCTGCCGCCATTTTCGTTCCTTATTTTTGGCCATCTTAATCTACGTAAATATTTACATAGACTACGATGGCGAAAATAAAGGGGAACGCAAATAGCGTAGCGGGTAGGGATGGCGGAGAATTTCTCCCCGAAACTTCGGGGGGCTGAGCGCCAACGTGTTCGGCCCCCCGAACAAGGTTCGGGGAGAAATCCTCCGCACCCCCCCGCCCCCCGCACCCCCCGGGACGGGACTTACCTTCCCTGAATGTCCCTCCCGGCAGCGGGTCCGGCTGGTGGTTCGTTCGGTGTTCAAGCGGGGCGGGAGAGGCAGCCGGTCTTTCGATCGGCTGCCACCCCCGCCATTGCAATGAAAGAAAAAAAAAAACAACGTCCCCTGATAGGCTACGTGACGATTAACGTAGCCTATCACGGCTAGATTTGCAAAGTCAGCCGTGATAGGCTACGTGAATCGTCACGTAGCCTATCACGGGTGACTTTAAAAAAAAAAAAAGTGTGTACGGATAATGGCGGCCCCCATAGGGAGCCGCCATTCCCGTTCCTTATTTGGTCGCTGTAGTCTACGTAAATGTTTACGTAGACTACGGCAAAAATAAGGGCAACGCTATTTGCGTTGCCCTTATTTTCGCCGTAGTCTACGTAAACATTTACGTAGACTACAGCAACTAAATAAGGAACGCGAATGGCGGCTCCCTATGGGGGCCGCCATTCGCGTACGCGCTTTTTTTTTTTAAGTCACCCATGATAGGCTACGTGACGATTCACGTAGCCTATCACGGCTGACTTTCCAGATCTAGCCGTGATAGGCTACGTGAATCGTCACGTAGCCTATCAGGGGACTTTTTTTGTTTTTTGTTTTACTTCCGTGTTCGCGGCCGGGCGAGGCGGGAAGCCTCCTCCCCGGCCTGATTTTCGGCTGGGCGAGGCGGGAAGCCTCCCCCCCCAGCCTGAATTTTGGCCGGGCGAGGCGGGAAGCCTCCCCCCCCGGCCTGAACTTCGCAGGGGGAGCAGCGAAGCGCTCCCCCCCACCGCGAACAAGCTGCGAGAAAAGGTAAGTGACTTTCGTCCACCCCTAGTAGCGGGAGCTATTTGCGTCCTTTTTGATTCGCCGTTTTAGCCTACATAAATATTTACGTAGACTAAGATGGCCCAAACTAAGGAACGCAAATGGCAGCAGCTACCAGCCATGATAGGCTATGTAAATCTTTACATAGCCTATCACGTCGTGTTTTTTTTTTTTTTAACCCAGCCATGATAGGCTATGTAAATCTTTACGCAGCCTATCACATCGTGGTTTTTTTGTTGTTTTTTTACAAGACTGCAAATGGCGGCAGCGGCAGCCGGCCAGAAGACCAGCTGCCGCAGCCGCAGCCACCGCAGCCGCCACCGCCCAGAAGATCTGCCCCAGGTAAGTCTCGTCCCAGGGGGGATCCAGGGGGGCGGGGGGTGGCAGGCCGTTCCGCCACGGAGTTCGGGGGGCCGAATGCACTGGCATTCGGTCTCACCGAGATCTATGGTGGAATTCTCTGACATCCCTATATGTCTCACACCAGTGGGACACAGAGGACAACCCCTCCAACAGATCTCAGTCCTTGGTCAGGCATATATAGGGAGGGGCGCTCCCTCACGTATCAAGGTCCCAAGCCACTTTAGCCACTTGGTTTAGCCAACCGGTAACTCTTTTCATAAACTAAAGCAGCTCTTTGCCTACCACTGGTTTTATTTCATATCCTATTTGTTCAAGTGGTTAATATTAAAAATTTTCTTTGTGAAACCATGCAAAATTGAATACAGGAGTCAGGCTTTTAATTAATGTGTACATATATTTGATTAACACCTTTTTCATGTAAAGTCACTATCTCCAGTTGAATTGAAACATCTTTTTCAACCTCTTTTATTCATTACTCATTATTATCATGTAATGAATGATGGAGGGTCTTCTAGGACAAGCATCTGACTTCTAATTTCACTGTAAATGTATTATTTTTTCCCCTGAAGAAAAGGCTGAGACACTCTGAAAAGGAGTGTCACTTCTTTGTATTTGTTGAGATGTGTTTTCTCTATTCCACAGGGAGCCTTTCAAATCCTGATACAATCTTTTGTGCTATGTATTTGCATATTGTTTGGTCATAAAGACTATTGTGTTTATTTCTTTATTTTTCACCCTCCAATTATACCTTGAAATTCCATTGGCACCCAGATATTTGGGGTAGGGGGCAACCCAAAGGGATCAGGAAAATATTTAAGAGTAATGCTGTGCCAAAAATGTATCCTACATTTTTTTCCCCTGACCATTCTTATTCAATTTGATGGAAGAGAAATTGATTTCAAAAAGAAATTCAGTGGTGAAGGCACTTTGGAGAAATTCTCAAGAGTTTGGTTTCTTGGGCTTATTTTACTTAGGAGAAGTGAGCACAAGAAGTGAGCACAAGTGTCCTATCTTTCATTGTACAAACATCTCTTTGGCAGCTTGTAGCCTCCTCAGCTCCCTACACGTCAATTGAAGTCTAGTAGAAGTAGGGATGTAAAAACTCACCCTAGTTTGGTTTCTCCAGGCACTCACCGAAGCAGTTTGGTGAGTTCCCCAGGCTCACCGCGAACCTGTTTGGTGAGTGCCACCATTTTTTGTACCTTTGATTTCTGCATAAAACAGGAAGTTAAAAAATTGTGCATATTCAAATATGTACAGTTTGGAGCTGGGAAAGCTAAATTGGTGCAATATTAGAGGTATAATCCCTCTAATATTGTGCTTATTTAGCTTTCCCAGCTCCAGACTGCACATATTTGAATATGCACATTTTTTTTTACTTCCTGTTTTGTGCAGAAATCAAAGGCACGAAAATGGCGGTGCTCACCGAATGGGATCGCTGTGAATACTGGGGAGCATGAGTGGGCATGAGCAGGGGGTGAACAAGGACAGCATCTCGGCAGGTGCAGTTTGGGGGTTGCAGGAAGGGGTTGCCCGATGAATTCCTGAATCCAGTTGGGTGCCTGCAACATCCCTAAGTAGAAGGTTTTGTGAGCTAATTTGTGTGTGTGTGTGTGTGTGTGTTTAAGATCAGGAAGTACAGGCAACCGGGAAGGCTGGCTGAGATTAGGTAAGCTCAAAAACACCACAAAAAGAAATTCAACATAAATTCTAGACTGTCCAGAGAACAAGGCACAACAATGGAAGCCCATTTCATGGGGGAAGAAAACTTTCTGGAAATTAGAGGACAGATTTTGGCAAAGCACTAACCTCATCTCTGTATCTTGACACAATGCTGCCCCCCGACACACACACACACACACACCCCTGCATGGGTGTTGATGTTATTTGCTATTATGGAGAGGTTGATATATTAAGATATGAAAAGAGTTTGACTGAGAGATGCTATGTTCTCCAAATAAGAAGAAAAACATGAGTTGGAAAAACAAAGAGACAATGATGGGGAATTTCCTGTTCAAGGCTAGAGCCTGTGGAGATATCCTTTAAAGCTATTCTGTCCAGAAACAACTAGGTTCTAGTCAGGCAACAGAGAGCCAGGGACATGGAGAATTCTCTGTGGAACTCACTTCAGGATTAGGCCAGATATAAGACCCACAGAGAAGCTGGGAGTATTGCTTCAGCACTGGAATTGAACTGACTGATGGAGTTTCCAACCTTTGGGGGCCTGTGGGCAGATTTGGAATTTTGAGCATGTATCATGGTCTCAACCACAAAATGGCTGCCACAGGGGGGATGGCAGGTAGGAATGCTGGAGAAATTTGAGACAGACCAAGATGAGATGAATTTCTAAGAATCTGACCTGTGGAATCCACTGTGGAGTGACCCCCTAAGGCCATGCGGCGTCCATGGGCCTTTGCTGTTGTTGTTTTAGTTTCTTGAAATATTTATTCATAGGAAAATACACAAGCTTCTGCTGTGGAAAAATTGAATTGCATGGGGGACAATACATGAAATGTTACATACTCGGGTAAATTATATAAATTGTTACAAAACAGGTAATTATTTGCATATTTTCCCCATGATGGGGGTGGGGGGATCGCATCTGTCTGTCGCATCTGTCTGTGGGTGGGTGATGGAACAAAAGGCACCTGACAGTCCCTGAAACACAGATGGAGCAGATTTTATACAGACCATATATCCCTAATGGCAGGTTAGCAATGGCTACTGTGATGAGTAGCAAAGGAAAAGCCTGTAATGCCTGACCTAGGCCCATACCAGGAAGTCTACTGATATATATTCCACAGCCAAAGACCCCATGAGAACCTCAGCACACCCATATCCCTCACACCTCCAATGTGGTTACACTAGGCTGTTCAGCAACCTGGCCTTGAGGTACCCACAGACAGGGC
The DNA here is from genome assembly GCF_057233095.1 of Heloderma suspectum. Lineage (NCBI taxonomy): Eukaryota > Metazoa > Chordata > Lepidosauria > Squamata > Helodermatidae > Heloderma > Heloderma suspectum. Next base: position 31,844,107 of record NC_139465.1, read on the forward strand.
TTGTAATCAACCTATCTTGCCTGTGGATTCAAAGGAGAGGTCAAATGACCACACAGGCCTACAGTGTGTTGACACCAAAAGGTGCAGGTGGCCTCCTGTCAGTGAAGCACACACCTGAAGACTGAAAGAAAGAAACCAGACTCCTCGGGCATAAGAGAGCTCCTCAGAAGTAGCAGGGTTCCTCAAAAGTGGGAGACTCCTCAGAAGCAGGAAGCTTGATGGACTGGGCTGTTTGCAGATTGGGCTGGTCAGTGCTATGAAGGCCAGGCTACATATGCAATCAGTTCTGGTCTATCCACTATTGGAATAGCACAGGTCCTATGCTCTGTGTAAGCCAGCTGTCTGCTGAATTTTCCATGTTTCTGACTCCTAGCTATCAGCTTTACCTCCTTCCTGAGACTGTGCTTGACCCTTACTCGTCCTCCACCCTTGACCTTGGCTTTGCTCAGTGACCTCCAGTACCAGAGGCAATGCACCTATGTACACCAGTTGCTGGGGAACATGGGTGGGACAGTGCTGTTGCACTCATGTCCTGCTTGTGGGTTCCTGGTCAACAGCTGGTTGGCCACTGTGTGAACAGCATACTGGACTAGATGGACCCTTGGTGTGATCCAGCATGGCTGTTCTTATGTCCTTATGTTTTTGCTAACAGATCACACTCTCTGTTGGATTGTCCTTCCAGGTCTGATGTCAGACTGTGATAACCAAGGCTGCATGTGATCTTAAGTGCCTGACCAGCCCACACTGTACTCTGACTTAATTATTTATTTATTGCATTTCTATACCACCTTTCTGGGAATAACCAAGGTGGTTTAACTTAGCTTCCCTACTGCATTTTAATTAGGGGCTATGCTGGGCCAAGTTCAAACAGGACAAAGCCCAGCAGCAGAAGACAAGTGCATAGAGTTGGAAAACAAAAGCTCCTGGAAGGAAAGAAGGAAGAAATGCTGGAGGAAAAACTTCTGTAAAGCATAAATAGCCATTCTTGAACTTTACATCTGTATATTAATTGATGCAGGACAGGAAGGCCTGGGGTGCTATGGTCTATGGGGTCATGAAGAGTCGGACACAACTTAATGACTGAACAACAACAAATTAATTGATGCATATGTTTTATACTGAGGTCTGTTGACTTGATCAATAAATTCATTGATTGATATACCCATCCATCAAGTAGAGAAATATTAAAGGAGAAGACTAAAAATACAGATTTCCCCTGTTTTAATAAGGCTAGGGCAGGTGTTTTTGATTTTGTTTTCTGAGAGCGAAAGAAAGAAATGGCTGATTATCTCTCCCTTCACCACTCACCCCCCCCCACACACACACACACTTACTTCTTCTCTAAGGAAGACACCAATTCATCAGATGACTGTGGCTACAAAGAGCTTTCAAACAATAAATCTTTAATCAAAAATAATTTGGCACATAAACATGACAGTATTTGAATGTGCACTAGGTGAACAGAAGCAGAGGAATAATTACCAAATGAACCTTGTTAATATATTGTTTAAACTACTTTGAGTTAAATCAAAGCTTCCAGTACATTGGGGTTTACATGGGTTAAAGTGCCTCTATTACTGAAATGATCACATAGCTTCTGTCTGCTTCAAACTGCTGCTTTCTGATTACTCCAGACATTTGCAGTTCACCACAAATGTGAATTTTGGACTGGAATTACTACTATCCAGTAGAAATTGTCATCTTGAGAATCCCAACTTAAAAGATCTGTAGGATTGGCGAGGGACAGAACCCATGCTTTGGAAGCTCAGTGACCGAATTCATGCTTTGCATGCAGGAAGTCCCGGTTTCAGTCCCTAAGATACCCACTGAAAAGGCTCAGGTAATGTGAAAAAAAACTCTTCCTGAGGCCCTGGACATCTCCTTCCAGACAGATAATACAATACTGAGCTAAATGGATAAACAGTTTGAGCTGGTATAAGCTAGCAGAAAAGAGCAATTAAGAGCACTATCCTATGCATGCTTAGACAGTCCTACAACTCCCAGCAACCCCTTAGCCAGCTATGCATTGGAAAGGGTCAATGTTGTGCGTAGCTCCAGGAAAGAGATGGAGCTAATGATGTGCCAAAATCTGCCCTCCAACATCCTGAAAGTTTTCTTTCCCCATGAAAGGTTTTCATTGTTCTGCTTCATTCTCAGGGTGCTATATAATTTATTTTTGTAGTGTTTCTGATATTACATAATTACTGTGAGGTGGTCAAGGGTGCTCTGTGTGCGTGTGTTTTCTTTCTGTTACATATCTCCCCAGTAAAGAATAGGTAGGTGAGTTGAGTCATTGGCTATTTCTGTTATGGAAATTTCTGATGGAGATTATTCTTCTCTTGATACTCTAGGGTCTTATGAAAGTAACCCCATGTGATGATTTCACATTTGTCTTCTAATGCTTTTCAGAATTCGGTAACTTTGAAGTTACTATGTCAGTACTCTCCACAAGAGCACTTGTGGATAATATCACTTTGTTGTAACTTTTCCATCTTAAATATACTGCATGATTGAATAGGCCCTGGCTCGCACACCTCCCTCTGCTTCTTTGACAGTATCTTTGGGTTGGTGACTATCTTCTGGATATAGATAGAGACAGAGAGAGAGGTAGAAACAGAGACAAGTGGGGCTGCAACAAAATATCACAATGTGGCATGTTCGTATTTACTGTTCCAGTCATTCAATCATACCATCTTCCATGATACTCCATTCCATGATACTCCCTCCTACCCAGTTTTCTGTTCCCACTGCCAACAGTCAGTCAGTGTGATAGTCACTGAGCATGCACAGTTCTCATTGGGTTGTGTTGCAGGTTTTCTCCCACAGGATTTTTTTTTTGGGGGGGGTACAGTTTTGGACATTACAAAAAAAAGGGGGGGAACAAAACAACAACTCATCAACCAGTGAAAACCATAACACAATGTTAGAAATCTACTAAAAGGACATGGAAATGGTCCAGAAGCTAGTGCGGCTGTTTAAGGACTGCAGTTAAAGCTGAAAGAAGGGAGGTGACTCACATAAAATCACCAGATGGCATCCAGTATTTATACAACTGAAATAAATGGAATGTTCTCAGCAGAAATTCAATTGAATCCAATGCTCACTGGAAGTCTGCAGCCAAATAATTGGGATAAAATGAATACATTAATTTATCTCCACCACCACCATCTCCTATTCCTTGGTCTGTCTTTGACCCCTTATGGTTGCCAGGTCACAATGCTGCATTGACACCAGAAGGCACAACTGGCAGATCTCCTTTGACATGGTCTAGGCTTTAGACCTAGCATGCCTATCCATCTTTGGGTCCCTGTCCTATAGTTCCCATCTCTCTACACCTCCCTTGCCTGTCCTCTCCCTTCCTGCTGTAAGTGGAAGGTCTTCCCATCCCTAAGTCACCCATTCCTAAGCCTCCAGGTTTAATGTTCCTTAGTTCTTCCATTCTTCAGCTACACAGTCCCAGCACCCATTAGGTTCTCAGGTTGTTAGTTCTCAGTCCAGTACCTATTTTATCCCAGTTCCTTCATCCAGTTCCCTGGTTTCCCTAGCACTCCAGTTTCACCCTGAAGTATATGCTGCTTCTATTGTTTTTGTGATGATTCACAGGAGGCTTATCCCTAAGTAGCCCTTTCTTGCCTGAGTTCTATGTTTATTCCCCTTTCCCCAAACCTCATTTTTCCACCTACCCAGTTTTTTCTTTTGCATAAGTTATTATTTAGTACATTTATATCCTACCTTCTGTTTTCTTCTGTTGTGGGACTCAAGGAAGCATGCATGGTGTTCCCAAGTCATCTCCCAACCAAACCCAGAACTGCCTAACCTCAGCAAGTTTGGTGCATCATGTACCCTCAGCCATTTTTGGTGCATCATGTATCCTGGGGCCTTTCCCCCCAGCTTTGTTCCCTGGGCATTTGGAATGTTCATGAACATTCTATAGTAGCCTTCCTCAACCTGTTCTCCTCCAGAAGTTTTGGACTTCAACTCCCATTAGCCCCAACTACCATGGCCAATGTTTAAGAATGCTAGGAGCTGCAGTCCAAAACATCTGGAGGGCATCAGGTTGAGGAAGGCTGTTCCATACTGTCATGTGAATTCAGTCAATCAGCACCAAAGGTTTCACCAACGTAAGTGCAATGCAATATAGATAGCCAATGGAAGACACAGAGCCAGGGTGGTGTAGTGGCTAGAGTGTTGGACCGGGAGTTGGGACATCTGGGTTCTAATCACCACTCATCCATGGAAGCTGACTGGGTGACTTTGGGCCAGTCACAGACTCACGGCCCAACTACCTCTTGTTGTGAGGATAAAATGGAGAGAAGATTATGTACACGGCCTTGGATTCCTTAAGGAGAGGAAAAGGCAGGATATAAATGTAATAAATAAATAAAATTTCAAAGACCATGCTTGTACCACCAAGTACAACTGCAGGAGGTACCTGCTGTCTCTACCATCATGAAATCTCTGCTCTGCTAACATCTGAGAGACTCAATTACCATTTTGAGCAGCTCTCTCACAATACACCAAGGGGCTATTGAGAATGGAATTCTGGAGATGAAACTTGAGTTGATGATATATAATTGTGATGCATAATCAACTATATTCAGTAAATATAAAAGGCAATAGGAAATGCAAGATTGTACCAGCTCAAAAGACAGCAATTATAGTATATTGTTCAGTATGGCCTAATTCATACATGTTAAACTCTGGAGGTGTTTAAACTTGTTCCCTTATTTCGTATTATTATTGTTATTGTTATTATTATTTTATGTTAGATATTTGTGGAATATCTTGATTAACTATACTTTTATGAACCATGAACATAAATCTGTTGCACATTTAGTGTGCATCTGAATGCACATCCAAATAAGGATGCTGTCTAACTGTTCTGTTGCTTTTATTGAGATGTGTATTCAGATATGCATTTAAATGAATGTGTGAAGGCAGATGATCTCTGTCTATTAAATTGCTTTCAGTGGGATGCATATTTAGATGCACATTTCAATGCATGTGCATTTCACAGTGATTCTTAGATCTTTAATTAGCTTGTGCAAGAATTTCCATGCTCAACCACATTTCTTCTCCTCCAACTATCTTAATCATAGTCATAGAATCATAGGGTTGGAAGGGGCCTACAAGACCATCGGGTCCAACCCCCTGCTCAATGCCGGAAGCCTGATTCCTAGGCGGTCTCCCATTCAAGTACTAACCAGGGCTGACTCTTAGCTTCTGAGATCAGATGAGATCATGCACATCCAGCCCTTGACCTTGTTTAGCAATTTGTGCATGCCATTCAGATGCACAGTACTAGCCAGCCCAAGGCATTTTGCTGCCTGGAGTGAAGTCCAAATGGCCCTCCACACTGTTAAGTCCTAAACTTTACAAAATCTTGCTGCACTATTCCTCCTGAAGCATATTTCTTCACCCTGCTGCATGGCAGGGCTGTCCCTGCAAATGCAGATTTATTTATTTATTTTTCCTCCTGCCTTTCCAGTGGAGCCATGAGGGCAAGATTTGGGGGCATTCATCCCAGAATGAGCAGGGAGGGGACCCAAAACAACAGAATTGGATTAACAAATTTAGACATAAGTGACAGAGTACACATTGCCATTTAAACTGATTTATTTATTTACAATATTTCTAGGCTGCCTTTCAGGGCAGGAGCCCTCCCAAGTCAGCTTACAACAATAACATAGACTGATCCTGTAATAAAACAGAGACTTTTTAAAAAAAGAATAACAAACACCAGCAATAAAAAATAGAGCTGTGCACAAATGGCCTCTCAAAATCTCCAGCCTATTTGTGGGCAGAAAAAATGGGGGTGGGATTTCACCAAATTTCTCCTAGGGGAGGAGAAATTCTCCAACAGTTTCTCACAGCTAGGGCTCACAGTTAGCAGGGGTTGTAGCACAGGTTATTTCTCTTTTTCCTAAGAGCCTTTGGTTTACTGCACTGCTTCTGTAGGTGGCAACAGCATAAACTGTGTTGAGCATGAATTTTTCTGAGGCAGAGTTTTGGATTTCTTTTGGTAGGATTCTTGAGATTACCTAATCACTGCGAGGTGGCCGAGGGTGTTGTGTGTGTTTTCTCTCTCTATTATCCCTCTTCCCATTGCTCTCTCTATTACACCTCTTCCCCAGGCCACCTGCACTTCCTGAACTGAAAAAGCCCCATTGAAGGAATTGCCTCATGATGTCTTCCTCATGATGGCTTTAACTGAAGTGAAGAAAGCCAAGAGATTACTGTACAATGACAGACAGGACACTCATGCACATTCCTCAGCCACCTCATAAGTAAGGTAAGCCCAAGAACCCCAAACCCAACCCATGGGAAATTCTCTGAAATTTCTCCTCCTTTGAATTTATTTTTGAAAGCAATTTATGTTCTATTAAATTGAATGAGAATGTTAAAAAAAGAAGGTGGGAGAACTTTTCAGCTGAGGACTAGGGATGGCGGAGAATTTCTCCCCGAATCTTCAGGAGGCCGAGTGCCGAGGCATTCAGCCCCCTGAAAGTGTTGGGGAAATTCTCCACCGGCCCCCGCCCCCCCCGGGATGGGACTTACCTTAAGCGAATGTCCCTCTCGGCGGCGGGTCCCGGCAGCAGGTCCCGGCGGCGGTTCAGCGATGTTTCATGGGGTGCGGGGGCAGCGGCTGGTCTCCCGACCAGCTGCCGCCGCTGCCATTACAAAATAAAAAAGTAAGTAAAAAAACAACAACACACACCCGTGATAGGCTACGTGACGATTTACGTAGCCTATCACGGCTAGATTTCCAAAGTCAGCCATGATAGGCTACGTAAATCGTCACGTAGCCTATCACGAGTGACTTTGGGAAAAAAAAACGCATACGCAAATGGCTGCGGCCCATGGGCGCTGCCATTTGCGTTCCTTATTTTGGCACGTCTAGTCTACGTAAAGATTTACGTAGACTACGGCGAAAATAAGGGAACGCTATTTGCAACTTGCCATTGTAACTTGCAACTTGCCATTGGCTCGCACATGAATCTGAAGTCATGTTTTGTGTGGGAGATATCAGCACTTATGAACTAACGCACACTTTTAATTAACATTATTTTCATTACCAGCACTTCTCCAGCATACTAAAATATGATCATCTCATCATCCTTTCATCGCCTTGCAACCAGATAGTCTTCTGCATCATTAGCATTGTGAGACATTCAGCTTTTCAACCACCTACAGCAATAGCTATCATATATGGTGCATTTAATTACTGTGACACACACACACACACACAGAATGAGAGAGAGAGAGGATAGATAAATAATAGATAAGATGAGATATTTGGGGAGACTTCTAATTTATATCAGTTTTGTCAGTTTCATTTTTTGGTTTGCTTATCCTCACTTCTGCAGTATCGGTGGAGATAACTGTCTAAAGTCTAATACAATCCAACTTCTCCTGGGAAAGAAACTCATTCACAGAGTAAAAATGCTGGGATGCGATGCTGACAATTATGAGCAAAATCATTCCAGAAGAAGTAAATGGCATGACTCATGGATCATCATCAGCCAAAATAATTGTGGCATAACCCCTTTCATAGTTTAAAATTAAATGTCTTCAGAATGTTATTAATCCATTGTGTTCAGCAGGATCACATAACTGAATACATTTTCTCTTTCTGTTTACTTTTCTTTCACATTAATATTGTTGACTTCTTTGTAATGCAAACTGATTAGCTATATTTCCATAAATAGCATTAATGGGGCAGATGTTGTATAGTATAAATATCTCTTTTTGTCAGTCAAATTAATTTTAATTTGTGAATTTGCACTACAATGATTCAATAATTAAAGCAAATAGTGTCACTGAGCAGGACCAGACTTCTCATATGCTAAAACAAATTTATTCTGATCATTTGTACTAAGGAAGGTTATTCAGGGCCTACCATAGGCAGGAGACATGGGCAATTGTTAGCAGTACAAATGTTACATGATTCTTGAAAAATTCTCTTTAAAACAACAACAGAAACACTTTTGTATATGCAATTATGTTGTTCCCTATTTTGATCTTTCAGACTGCCATCTTGTATGCTCTTAATTACACACACACACACACACAACCCAAATCTCACTCTCACACTCTCTCACACACATACCCCATGATATGAACTCTTCATTTCTTGTAATACGAGATTTATTTATTTTTTTAGACACTGGGATTCTTTGTCAGAGGAAGGAATTGCAAGGTGTTCCAGCCAAGATATATTGCCTATGAATCCTACTGGTCTGGGAATCAGGTGATCCTGAAGAACCAATCCTGTACAACTAGTTGTGTCTCTATCCTCTGTAATTACCAGGTTCAGAATACAAATTCGTCCAGTTCTGAATGCTCAGCTGTATTACGAGCTGAACAGCGTTTTCCCAAAACATATCTCCTTTAGTTTGGAAAGTAAAATGAAATCATTTGTATGCATATTATTAGTCAGCATTCAATGAACAAGGTGCTCAAAGTCAGTTTCTTTGTAGGTGCATGCCCCAAAGTTCTTGAATGTTAAACTCCTTACACCTGCTGAAATCCTAATTGATTGTTTTTAAATTACATGAATTGCAAAGACCAATACTTTCTAGCTGCATGAATTTCTTTATTCTTAAGCTCAATAACTGAAAATCCTATTGATTGCAGTGAATTAAACTACCAGCCCACATGGCAAAGCAGCCTTTTGGTTTGTGAGTATCTTGTTTCTAGTCAGGTCAATTGTCATTATTGTTTCTTGCAAACATGTTGTGATTGCTGTCCTCCATTCAGATGTAAAACTCGTTCTTATTGCCAGGTGGGGGGTTTGTGTGTGTTGGTGTGTGTTTGGTGAGGTGAGGTATGGAGTTCCAAGTGGCTCTCCCCAATGACTGGTGCTGAAGATAATGATGACTGGGGACAATTTATATGTTGACATTATGCCTGCATTGCAACGCAGGGGAAAAATCAAGGGAAACTCTCTCTCTCTCTCTCTCTCTCTCTCTGAAGAATGGTCATAATTATTGAGCCAATTCTAAACTGAACAGAGGGGATTGTGCCCATCACCAATTAAAGCCTATTGCACTCTGACCATCAGGTCAATTTGTCACTTAAGGAAGACAATAGTGCTATCCATCTGTGCTTCTGGATGGATTGCCTAAGAGCCAGGTTGTGTCTGTTGTTCTTGCCTGATGCTTCTCTGCAAATCTGTTGCTCCCTGAGCTGAAAAGTTACCTGTAGAAAATCTGTGGCTCAAACTTAACAGAAAGAAGAAAACTGGGATCCCCTTATCATTTTGCTAAGTGTCCAGGAGTGTGGAATTATTTGAAAGTTCCAGAAGGGGCTCACTGTTAGTAATGCTGACATGATCTTGCTTTATAACAATATTATTTTATAATATTATAAAATAATAGCATTGCCCTTATTTTCGCCGTAGTCTACGTAAATGTCTACGTAGACTACACGTGCCCAAATAAGGAACGCAAATGGTGGCGCCCATGGGCGCCGCCATTTGTGTACGCACTTTTTTTTTTCCCCGACGTCAGCCGAGATAGGCTACGTAAACGTTTACGTAGCCTATCACGGTGTTTTTTGAAAATCTAGCCGTGATAGGCTACGTAAACCTTTACGTAGCCTATCACGTTTGTTGTTGTTGTTTTTTACACTTGGAAATGGCGGCGGCGGCCGCCAGTCGGAAGACCGGCCGCCGCCGCTGCTGCCGAACCGCCGCCAAACCGCCGCCGGGAGCTGCCGCCGCCAGGAACATTCGACCAAGGTAAGTCCCATCCCGGGGGGGGGCGGGGGGGCGGACCGTTTCTCCACCAATTTTGGAGATTCGTGGAGAAATTCTCTGACATCCCTAGTTATAGTAATCCAGCTTGGCTGACACAAGAGCATGTAAAACTGATGCAAAGTCCATTCTGTACAGATGGGATCACAGATGGCCTACCAGCCCTAAGCTGGGAAAAAGTGCTCCTGGCTACTGTAGGGATGGGAGAGATTTTCTCCCCGAAACTTTGGGGGGCTGAGCACCAACACATTCGACCCCCCCGAAATCGGTGCTGAAATTCTCCGCCCCCCCGCCCCCCCCCCAGGATGGGACTTACCTTTCACGAATGTCCCTCCTGGCGGCGGGTCCTGGCGGCAGTCCGTCGGGACTTCGTCAGGGGTGGGGGTGGCAGCCGGTCTTTCGACCGGCTGCTGCCGCCACCATTACAAGGAAAGTAAAAAACAAAAACAAAACCCCGTGATAGGCTACGTAACGATTAACGTAGCCTACCACGGCTAGATCTCCAAAGTCAGCCGTGATAGGCTACGTTAATCGTCACGTAGCCTATCACGGGTGACTTTGAAAAAAAAAAAGTGCGTACGTAAACAGCGGCCCCCATAGGGCGCCGCCATTTGCGTTCCTTATTTTGGCACGTCTAGTCTACGTAAATCTTTACGTAGACCACAGGGACCAAATAAGGAACGCAAATGGTGGTGCCCTATGGGGACCGCCATTTGCGTACGCGCTTTTTTTTTTTTCCAAAGTCACCCGTGATAGGCTACGTGACGATTTACGTAGCCTATCATGGCTGACTTTGGAAATCTAGCCATGATAGGCTATGTAAATCGTTACGTAGCCTATCACAGGGGTGCTTTTTGTTTTTGTTTTTTACTTTTTTTTTTGCGGCCGGGTAGACGGGGCGCTTCTACCCGGCCTGAATTTTGCAGCGAGGGATGGGGTGCCTCCCCCCCGGCCTGAATTTCGGCTGGGCAAGGCGGGGCTCCTCACCCCCCTCGCATGAACTTTGGGGGGAGAACCGAAGCACCTCCCCCCCACCGCGAAGCAAGCTTCGAGGACAGGTAAGGGACTTTCATCCATCCCTAGGCTACTGTCACCACCTGAGTTTCCCCAGTTAGCATCAAGTCCAGGAGAACTCCCCAGTTATGCCTCAGGGGTAGTGCAATTCCATCCAGGACCAGTTGCAAGCCTCCATCCAGAGTAGCCAGTTTCCTAAACATAGTACTTCCTTCTTCTTTAGATTTATTTTGTCCACCTATTTCCATCCCAAAGCATGTTTCCTTAGGCTCAAATTATGCATTATGCAGAATTCCACGATTCTTCCTTCCATGTTTCTCTCTTGAAAATAGCCTGGGGGCAGGCAGTATTGGAGCTGAAAAAAATGCATAAAGGGAGAGACTGCTTCATCCTTTCCTCCTGGTCTTTCTTGCAGCTTAAAATTACTCTTCCCAAGTTGCTTTTTCATCTGCTGGGGTGGGGTGGGGTGGGGTGGAGCTACAGGGAAGAAATGGGTATGCAGGGAAGTAAGCAATTAATTTTGTTTACCAATTTTGAGAGGGTGTTGGAATGGAAATCAAATTGGAAAAGGACCATAGGGGAAAGAATTAAATAGACCCTGACCCTGCCCCAAGACATACCCTCTCCCCCACCCCAACTCCTTTGGATTAAAAACAGAACATGGAGGAAGAACCTTGGAATGTGCAGTTTCAGACATTACTATCTACACCCTGGAAGATAATCCCTGGAAATTATTTCCTCCTATCTAAGTTGGAACTTTCAACAATCCATACAAATGACAAGGATTAATAGAAAGCGGCATTTTAGACTCTGCAGTGCAGAGTGGTGGGGAGAAATGTCTGTTTGGGAAAAATTAGTTGTATGCAGAGGGACCTATTAAAACTGCCTCACTAGTCAAGCCTTTGTTCTGAGCATGTGTGACTTGAAATGCAATGCAGGCCTGTCAGCATTTGTTTAGCTAATGATTTTAACTTGTTAAAATTTTAACCATGGCTCCTTTTGTTGTGCTTCAAAGTGTTCGTCATCATGCTCTTTTTATTAATTTGTCTCCTGCTCTTGGAAAATGGCTGTTATTTATTTAGTTGGGTTGTTTGGACAGTGATTTGACTACACTGAGGCAGATGCTCTTTACAGGGGTGGATATTCTCTCCTCTACCCTATCAAGATTGGTTGTTCATTTAATTACTACCACCTCAGCCACCAACATGAAATTGCACTTTGTTTATGATGCAGACAGCAAGCAAAAGTTCCCCAAACTACCTTGGAAACAATGTTTTTTTTTTAAAGGTGCAATGCTAAACATGTCTACTCAGAAGTATGTCACACTGAGTTCAATGTCACATTGAGTTCAGTGGGTCTTACTCCCAGATAAATGGGTATAGGATTGCAGCCTTTGTTCTCTCATATAGATACATACATACATACATACATATATGGATTACTGCAGATGGCTCCTTCACTTTCTGTTAGGGATGTACGAAAGTCACTTACCTTTTCGAAGGGTGACATTCGCGGTGGGGTAGAGGAACTCCGTCCCTCCCCCCCCCCCGAATCCTGGCCAGCTGGCTCTGCTCCGCAGGGATTCTGCAGGGATTCTGTGCAGCTGCAGGGATTCTGCAGAGCCGCCGGCTGGCTCCGCCAGCGGCCGGACATCCAGCCACTGGCTAGCAGGGATGCAAATGGTGGCGGCCATAGCGCCTCCCCCCCAAGCGCCTCCCCCCCAGCAAGAATTCCGGGGGGAGGGACGGAATGCCTCCCCCCCACCAACATAATCCACGAACAGGTAAGTCACTTTTGTACATCCCTAAATAAAAGGTACAGCAAGCAAAAAATCAAGGTTTCATTTTGGCCCACCTGTAAAACTCATACCACCTCATAGTCTGGGATATATGTACTAAAGCCTTCTCCCACATGCTTATCATTCCTTTAAAGTTTATTTTATTAAAAGGTACAACTTAATACGAAGAACACCAGTTTTGAGGTATACAGAATTTAAGCATAGAAACAGACCAGAACACATCTTTCATTTATGTTACATTTTTGATGGGCTGCATGTAAATATTTACATAGGTTAGAACAGCGAAAAATAGGGAATGCAAATGGCAGTGGCCATAGCCGCCACCATTTGCATACGCTGGGGTTTTTTTTTGGGGGGGGGGTTAGCCATGATAGGCTATGTAAATTCTTATGTAGCCTATCACAGCTGCAAGGACGACAATGGTGGCCGCAGCAGCCCGGCCGCGTCTAGCCAGGAGACCAGCCGCTGCCAGAGCCGCCGCCGCCGCCGGAACCACCGCTGCCGAATCCGCCGCATCCACCCCAGGTAAGTTCCATCCGGGAGGATTCCGTGGGGGGCCGGGGGGCAGGGGGCCGTTCCACCACGGATGTAGGATAGGATAAATTTTCACCGTTCTAGCCTAATTTTTGCCATTCTAGCCTACGTAAATATTTACGTAGGCGATTACAGCAAAAAAAAAAGGGGACTGCAAATAGCGTAGTGGGCGCTATTTGCGTTGTTTTTTTGCCATTTTATCCTACGTAAATATTTACGTAGGCTTTTACGGCGAAAAAAAAGAAACGCAAATAACGCCCAATGCGCTATTTGTGGTTCCCTTTTTTTTTTTCCGCTGCAATTGCCTACATAAATATTTATGTAGGCTAGAACGGCGAAAAATAGGGAATGCAAATGGTGGCCACCGTAGCCGCCACCATTTACGTATGCACCAGCCAGTCTGCAGCCGGAAATCCAGCTGCCGACGGCCCTGGACGGCTGCTCCGCAGAGCGGCCGCAGAGCAGAGCCGGCCGGGCAGGATTCTGGGGGGGGGAGGACCGGATCGCCTCCCCCCCCATCGAGGATTCCGGGGGGAGGGACGGAGCGCCTCCCCCCCATGAACACAATTCGCAGAAAGGTAAGTGACTTTCATACATCCCTACTCCTCATTTCAGTTAGAACACAGAGCACATTCCACCAAATATCTGTAACCACCAGGCAAGAGAGCCACATGTGTGACAGCATATTCAGGGATCCGCACCCTCCTCAGGACCAAGGAGCTTCATGGATTCTTCTAGTATTATGTGAGAGGGACAAAAAGTCTCCCTATCCACATTCTCCACACCATGCATGGTGTGGATTTCACTAATGAGCATTAGCATATGTAGCCATACTTGTTGCCCAGTTGGCTCGAGACAAGGGGATGATTCTTGGGTGTAGAAGCAACATCCTAACAAGGTGGCTGATAGTTCATCATACTTTCTATTTCCAATGTTCAGGCATGTGAGTGTTGCTGCTTAGGTTACGGATGGAGCGGGTGCCCGATTCAGTCTGGAAATCTGGTGGAACTGCCCCTGCCCACACCCCCGAGCCCCGCTGGCCGAGCCCCTGCCCCTGCTCTCCCCTTGCCCATCCTCGGCTAATGGCCTGCACTCACCCCAGTGGCCTCATTGAGCTTCACAGTTGCCATTTTTGGAGAAATAAAATGGCAATTACAAAAATGTGCGTATTTGTGCATACATGAAAATGTGTATTTTTGTGAATGCATATACACGTGTATGTGAAAATGCACGTTTTTTAAAAATGCGCATTTGTGCACACACACAGATATGAACCTTCATAAAAATGCAGATTTCATACATGAGAATATGCGCATTTGCAAAATGCACATTTTTGCATATACAAAGACATTCACATTTTTGCGATTGCTGTTTCATTTTCCAAAACAATGGTGACCACTGAGCTCCATGAGGCTGCTGGGGTGAGTGCTAGGGATGTCAGAGAATTCCGTGACGGATCTTGGTGAGGCCGAATGCCAGTGCATTCGGCCCCCCAAAATCAATCGCGGAATGGCCTGCCACCCCCCGCCCCCTGCGGATCCTCCCCGGGACGACACTTACCTGGGGCGTATCTTCCGGATGGCAGCGGCTCCAGCGGCAGCTTCGATGGTGGTGGCGGCGGCGGCTGGTGTTTGGAACGGCTGCAGCCTCCGCCATTTGCAGTCTGTGTCTTCTTTTTTTCCATAGATGTGATAGGCTACGTAAAGATTTATGTAGCCTATCACGTCTAGGTTTTTTAAAAAAAGTGTACGCAAATGGCGGCAGCAACAGCCGCCGCCATTTGCGTTCCTTATTTTTTGCCGTCTTAGTCTACGTCAATATTGATGTAGACTAAGATGAAGAAAAGAAAGGGGAATGCAAATAGCGCCCACTACGCTATTTGCGTTCCCCTTTCTTTTCTTCGTCTTAGTCTACGTAAATATTGATGTAGACTAAGATGGCAAAAAATAAGGAATGCAAATGGCGGCGGCTGTAGCCGCCGCCATTTGCATACGTGTTTGTTTGTTTTTTACCCAGAGCCCTCTGTGGCCGGAAATCCGGCTGCAGACGGCCCTGGCCTGGGCCTGGCCGGCTGCTCTGCAGAGCTGCCGTGGAGCACAGCCGGCCATCGAGGATTCCGGGGGGAGGGACAGAACGCCTCCCCCCCTACCGTGAAAAGGTAAGTCACTTTCGTACATCCGTAGTGAGTGCAGGCTGCTTACTGAGCATGGGAAGAGCTAAAGTGTGGTCCGGGGACTGGTGAGGAGGTACAAGGACTGGGTGGGCATGCAGAGAACCTGGACAGGGGTGAGTTCACACATACGTAGCTTAGGTAGCCAAAACTAGGGGTGTACGAAACCCCGCTTACCTGGCTCCACTGGAGTCCACAGGTGGGGGGAGGCGATCCATTCCTCCCCATCGAAATCCTGCCTGGCCGGTTCCACTCTGCGGCCAGTCCACGGAGCCGCTGGCAGGGCCAACCTGCAGCAGGGCCTCCAGCCTCTGCCAGGCTGCTGCGGACGCAAATGGTGACCTGCGTATATATTTACGTAGCATATCACGGCTAAAGCAGGGACACAAATGGCATAGGGGACTCTGGATGCCCACCATAATTTGGTGGGACTCTCATGATAGGACTCTGGATGCCCACCAGGTTCTCTGGATGCCCACCATAAATATATATGTAGGCTATCATGCACCGGCGTAGGGACACAAATGGTGGCTGCTACGACGGCTGCCATTTGTGGCTGCAGCAGCCCGGCAGTGGCCGGAGCTGCCGCCATTGCTGCCACTGCCACTTCATCTGCCACCAGAGCTGCGACTGGAGCCGCAGCCAGGTAGGCACCATTTCACGGGGCTTTTTACGGGGTGGTGGGGAGGGTTGCTCCATTCCGCCACGGATTGGGGGCCCAAATTCAATGGAATTTGGCCTCCCCAGGAGCCATGGTGGAATTCTCTAACATCCCTAGCCAAAACAGCACCATCCACACACAAGAGAGAGGTTGGTGATCCATTAGGAAGTGGCAACTACTGCTCCTCCTTCTCACCACCACTGTTGTCTGGGCAAGAGCGTGAGGCAGATGAACAAGCAGATTACAATGGTGAAGAGGAGGAGCAACTTCATGGCCTGTGCTGGGATGTTGGCTCTTGGCAGGAACCCAACCATTCCTACCCTTGATACCAGTCCTGGCTCCAGTGCAGTAACATGACTCTGACTGATTCAGAAACTGTTTGTGGATTTCCCAAGATATTCAAATGGAGGCTTAGACCTTCAGCTTTCTGAATCTCACTTCAGATTCAGGACTCAAGTAGAATTGGGCAGCTTCTGAATGGGTCCAACTTGAATTGGATTCTTTTCTGAATCACTCAGTTGGGAACTGAACTGAAACTTGTGGTCAGTACACAGCCCTAATGTATAGATAATGGTTATCTGCTTACAATATTTCCAATGTGCTTTACAATTTATCTGTAAACAGGCTTGTAAATTAACAAAGATATCCGATGGTTTAATTCATATGGCAGCTTTTAAAATATTATATAATCATTCATCTATCCATTGTATGTGTTATCATTTATTTATTTATTACATGTATATACCACCCAATAGCCCAAGCTGTTAGATGGGATAAGAATATAATTTAATGTTTGGCGTTCCTAAACTTTTCTTACTTTTTATCATCCTGCAGACTAATCTTAGGTCTTTACTTTGTACTGTAGTCCCTTGTAATTGTTCTTGCATGGGTCTTATGTAGTTCTTTCCCATTTGTTTTAAATAACCCTAAAACCCCTTTAATTGAGGTGACAACTCCATGTGCAATGATGAGGCATTTCATCTTCACAGTTTTGTCTTCTACCTTAGAATAAACGGAGAAAATCATTATGGGCCCATCATAGGTACAAATTAATCAAGTTGAGGCTCTAGTTCAGAGTATTTATGGATGGAAACAGGGTTACATGTGGACCATTCACAGTCAGATTTATTTTATTTTATTTTAATTCAATTCAATTCATGTGTACTCAACATGCATGCACCACCATGACTTTAAAAAGTCATGTCAGAAGTCACTTTGAGTATTACCAAAGTCCAGGGAGGGGTGTCTGTCCAACAAGTACAGATTACAGATACTCTTCTCTGCTAACGAAACCTCAAATCATGCTCTTTTCTCAAGTGTTTCAAATTTTGTCATTGCAACTTTAGTCAAGCATAAAGAGTCAACATATTTTTGCACCATCTGTAGCATCATTATAGCATGTTGTATTAGCACAGTAGATTGCAAATAATGTTCTAGGGAATCTTGGGAATTCTTGCATATTGCAGATTCTTCAGTGTGACAACCGTTAATGATAAGAAAATGCTTATCGCAGAATCATAGTGTTGAAAGGGAACTTGGAGGTCATCTAGTCCAACCCCCTACTCAAAACAAGATCTGCAATGTAGGATGTAACTACAGCCTTCATGAGAGATGGTTGTTAAGCCTCTGATTAAATTAGGGGTGCACGAAAGCCACTTACCTGGTCTCGCAGCTTTTTGCGGTGGGGGGGAGGCGCTTCGCTGCTCTCCCCCCGAAGTTCAGGCCGGGGGGGGAGGCTTCCCGCCTCGCCCAGCCGAAATTCAGCCCAGGGGGGAGGCTTCCCGCCTCGCCCGGCCGAAATTCAGGCCGGGGAGGAGGTGCCTCGCCTCGCTCGGCCGAGAAATAAAAATTAAAACAAAAAACGCCCCCATGATAGGCTACGTGACAATTAACGTAGCCTATCACGGCTAGATCTGCAAAGTCAGCCATGATAGGCTACGTAAATCGTCACGTAGCCTATCACGGGTGACTTTAAAAGAAAAAGGAAAAGCGCGTACGCAAATGGTGGCCCCCATAGGGAGCCGCCATTCACATTCCTTATTTGGTCGCTATAGTCTATGTAAATCTTTACGTAGACTACGGCGAAAATAAGGGCAACGCAAATAGCGTTGCCCTTATTTTCGCTGTAGTCTACGTAAACTTTACGTAGACTACAGCGACCAAATAAGGAACGTGAATGGCAGCTCCCTATGGGGGCCGCCATTAGCCGTACGCACTTTTTTTTTTTTTAAGTCACCCGTGATAGGCTACGTGACGATTGACGTAGCCTATCACGGCTGACTTTGCAAATCTAGCCGTGATAGGCTACGTTAATCGTCACGTAGCCTATCACGGGGGCGTGTGGTTTTTTTTTAGTTTTATTGGAATGGCGGCGGCGGCAGCCGGTCGAAAGATCGGCTGCCGCTCCCGCCCCTGACGAAGACCCAACGAATCGCCGCCGGGACCCGCCGCCGGGGGGGACATTCAGGAAAGTTAAGTCCCGTCCTGGGGCGGGTGTGGGGGGCAGGGAGGGTGCGGAGAATTTCTCCCTGAAACTTCTTCGGGGGGCCGAACACGTTGGCGCTCGGCCCCCCGAAGTTTCGGGGAGAAATTCTCCGCCAACCCTAGATTAAATACCTCCAGCAAAGAAGAACACACCAGCTCCCAAGGGACTCTGTTCCACTGTCCAAAAGCTTGTACTATTAGGAAGTTTGTCCTAATGTTTAGATGAAATCTGATCCTGGAGTTTCTACTGAATGATTCTAGTCCTGCCTTGCTGGAACAGTATACATAATGTCTCCTCCATCTTCTGTGTGGCAGCACTTCAGATATTTGGAGACAGCTATCATATTTCCCTTTAATCTTATCTTTGCCAGGCTAAATGTATTAAGCTCTTTTCAGTGTTCCTTGTGGGTTTGGTTGCCCTCCAGTTTGCCAATGCCCTTCTTAAAATGTGGCATCCAGAACGGGATACAGACAGTAGCTGCTTCATTGTAATTAGCGTAAAAGCCTTGACAAACAATGGGAATTGGAAACGAGGGAAAGCAGACAACCTTCCTTGAGGGACTGCAGAAGGCCCCAGATTTTGATCCCCAGCATCTCTAAGTAGGGCTGGAAAAACCCCTGTGTGTAACCCTGGAGAACCACTGTCAGTGTCAACAAAACTGGGCTAGATGGACCTATGGTCTGACTCAGTATAAGGCAGCTTCCTACGTTCCTATGACAATTTGCTCAACATAACTGCAGTCTTGACTTATATGGGAGTCATGAATGTGTTGTAATGCACACTATGAGTGGAAGTGAGCATCCTAGAACACATCGCAGAATCCGCTGTCATTTGTTTACAGGTTGTTCAACAGGAAAGGCAATGTGAAAAGGATTTCCTGAACATAGAAAGTCTGCAAACCTCAAATTAAAGAAAGGTTTAAAATAGATGAGAAAAACTGTGGTTTTGTAGGGATGTACGAAACTCACTTACCTTTGCTCCGTCCCTCCCCATGGAATCCTCGACGGGGGGGGAGGTGATCCGGTCCCCCCCGGAATCCTCGACGGCTGGCTCCGCTCCACGGCCAGGCCACGGAGCAGCTGGCCAGGGCCGTCCACAGATGGATTTCTGGCCACGGATGGCCTGGTGCGGACGCAAATGGCAGCCACTGTAGCGGCCATCATTTGCATTCAGCTAGACAGCCGTGATAGGCTACGTAAGAATTTACGTAGCCTATCATGGCTAACATAAAAAAAAACACGCAGCGTACGCAAATGGCGGTGGCTACGGCGGCCGCCATTTGCGTTCCCTATTTTTTGTTGACTTATCTTACGTAAATATTTACGTAGGCTAGAACGGTGAAAAATAAAGGAATGCAAATAGCATCCACTACACTATTTGCGTTCCCCTTTTTTTCCGCCTTTTTATTTTACGTAAATCTTCACGTAAGTCTGCGAAAAATAGGGATTTTTTTTTTTTTTTACGTTAGCCGTGACAGACTACATAAATTCTTATGTAGCCTAACATGGTCCAAGGACAGCAATGGCAGTGGCAGCAGCCCTGCCGCAGCCGGCCAGGAGACCAGCTGCAGCCGCTACTGCCGGCGGAGCTGCCACCGCCGCCACTGAATCCACCGGCAGTGCCAAATCCACCCCAGGTAAGTGCCATCCCGGGGGGATTCTGCAGGGGGCAGGAGGCCATTCTGCCAGGGATTCCAGGGGGCCAGATTCTAAAGAATCCAGCCTCACTGGAATCCATGGTGGAATTCTCCGCCATCCCTATGGTTTTGAACAAACAGAATCTGAGTTTGAAACAGCACTGTGTACAAATGATGAACATGTTATTGCTAAATTGTATAAATTACTGTTAAGGTATGAGACATAGGATGAACAAGTAAAAGATTGTATGATAAAATGGGCACAAAATGTTGGTCATAATATATCAATGGAAGAGTGGGAAAGTATGTGGGGAAAAGATCTAAAATTTACTTTATGTACAAGTCTTAAAGAGAATTTTTAAAAGATGATGTATAGATGGTATATGTCACCATTTAAGCTGTCTAAAATGTGTAAGGGTGTTTCTGGAAAATGTTGGAAATGTGAAGATCAAGATGGAACATTTTATCATTTATGGTGGACTTGTAAAAAAGCTAAAATATTTTGGAAATGAATACAGCCTTTAGCTCAAAGAATATTAAAGATTACTATAGAATTAAAGCCATGAATGTTTTTATTGGGACTAACAGATAAACACTTAAAAGAGAAGGGGGGTATCCTCTTTCTCTACATGACAATGGCTGCAAGGTTACTGTATGCACAAAAGTGGAAGAATGAAACATTACCAACTGTGAGCGAATGTATCATGAAAATGATGGAGCTGGCAGAGATGGCAAAACTTACTGTTATAATTAAAGAAGGTTCAGCAACTAAATGTATGTTAGATTGGAAACTTTTTATAGAATTTGTACAAGAAATAGAGAAAAAATGATATCTATGTATGTGGATTTTGAACTTTGAGACGGTTGGTTCTCTTTTTTGTAGAGGTGTATGAAACCCCTTTACCTTTGGTCCGCAGGAGTCCATGAGGGGGGAGGCAATCCGTTCCTCCCCCCCGGAATCCTTGCTGGCCCCGGACGGCTCCGCTCCGCAGTGAGTCCGCAGAGCTGCTGGCCAGCTCCGGCCACTGGGATGCAAATGGCATCCACCTAGCAGATGCCATTTCCATCCCTGTTCTTTGCAGTAATAGGCTATGTAAAGATTTATGTAGCCTATTACTGAAAAGAACAGGGATGCAAATGGCGTAGCAGCCACCATTTGAGTCCCTGCTCTATGCCATGATAGGCTACATAAATATTTATGTAGCCAATCATGGGCAGGGACGCAAATGGCGGCCACTACGATGGCTGCCATTTCATTCCACAGCCCAGCTGTGGAAAGAAGATGATGACCCGACCCAGAGTAGCTGCTGCTGCCAGGTAAGGTCCATCCCGGGAGGATTTTGGGTGGTGTTGGTGGTGGGGTAGTCCGTTCTGCCACGGACTCTGGTGGGTTGGATTATTCACTGGAGTCCGTGGCAGATTTCTCCGCCATCCCTACTTTGTTGTTGTTGCTGTTAAAAATTAGGAGAGAAATGAGATAATGTCTGTGAACTCAATGTATGATATACAAGTAAGATAAGAAGTAGAGAATAATAATAAGCATTTGTTGTGTAAGGGGAGCCAAAGGTAGGGATGTTGGAGAATTTCTCCACGAATCTCCAGGAGGCCGAATGCCAACGCATTCGGCCCCCCGAAATTGGTGGGGAAATTCTCCGACACCCCCCGCCCCCCCGGGATGGGACTTACCTTGTGCGAATGTCCCTCGCGGCGGCGGGTCCCAGCGGCAGTTCGGTGGTGGTTCGGCGGCGGTGGCCGGTCTTCCGACCGGCTGCCGCCACCGCCATTTGAAAGTAAAAAAAAAAAAAAAGTGATAGGCTACGTAAATCTTTACATAGCCTATCACTTTTTTTTTTTTACTTTACTTTTTTCTTTCGTGGCCGGAGAGGCGGGGCACTCCCCCCTGGCCAGAATTTCGGCGGGGAGGGACGGGGTGCCTCCCCACCCGCCAAGAATTTTGGGGGGAGAAACGGAGTGCCTCCCCCCCTCTGAAAAAAGCTGCGGGACCAGGTAAGGGACTTTTGTCCATCCCTAGCCAAAGGTAGATGTCTTACAATCTTAACAGATATTTTAGTGTATATGTATTGTGTGTTTATGTTGCTGTTTGTTTTTTTCTTTAAAAAAATAAAAATATTATATCAAAAAAAGAAGAAAGTTTGCAAACCAGTGCCTACATTCAAGATGCAATCCTATGCATGTTTAGATGGACAAAGGTCCTACAACTCCCAGCATTCCCCAGCCATCCAGACTGGCTGGGGAATGCTGGGAATTGTAGGACTTTTATCCGTCTAAACATGCATAGGATTGTGCCCTAAATAGATATTTATTTTTGCTAATACAGTGCATCAAAGTTGTCTTGCCATGTCAGACTGCATATTATGATCAAGCCAATAGCAAGAGGATTCTTAACTCTCAGACCATATTGGGAATGTACACTCAGGTATGTGTTCAGCCCAGGATTCCGATATGTTCCTGCCTACTTCTGAAGCTCTTTTTTTATTATTAATATCATGCTTCAGTGAACCCATCTGTTTGTATGCTAAACACCAGTTTCAAAAGATGCTACTATGTGATGTGAAGCTTGAAATATTCTCTATTTCTGAAGATCTTAGAAATCGCCTCGCCAAACTGAATCAATGGAGGACAATAATGTAACCACAAAGAGAATGGCCATAAGGCAATAGATTCTTTTTTTCTCCTTTGTTAATTCAATGAAAGTATTCCACTTCTGAAGAACATCTCTACCTCTTCCTGTTTCAAGTGCTCCAAAAAGAAAAATGTGCCTCATTATTATGTGTTGGGTTTTTTTTCTAGATGACAGGAATAATGGTTCACTGACTAATGAAATCATTTTATCCGAGTTGGACCATCTCTCGTTCACAGAGTTATCTGTTATTACTCTTAGTTATTCATCTGGTAAGATACTCAAGACATTTCAGGGGCACCATGACATTAAACGCTCCATTCCTATACATCCCACACTGTGATGGTCCCTTTCAAATAGCCTGAACTGGAAAGTGAAACACTAGAAATGGCTTAGAAAAATAACCCTTCTTCTCCAGTTAAAGTAGTACAGTCTGTGAAAAAATGTCATTTATATAACTGCTGTTGTTTTGTAATGTTTATTTTGTGTGGCCTCTGTGAGGCTATAATGTAACTGAATAGCTCTGAGGCCTTGTTTTGTTACTGCCAAAGGCCTGTGTAGTTGCTTAGTGATGTTCTGAGGGGGAAGAGAGAGAGAGAGAGAGAGAGAGAGAGTCAAGAGGTGGCTGTGTTATGCCAGGAACCTGCCCTAAGATCCTGCTAGAAGAAGGCTAACAAACAGGGAGTAAAAATTCAGAGAAATGGCCCAAGCAGCCAGAAATACAAGAAAAGAAGCTTTGGGAGTCAGAGAAAGACTATATCCAAAAACTGGACCTGTTTGTGAATGTATTTTGCTGGGGTGGAGGTTTAGGAAATTTGACCTTAAGTAAAAGAAGTCATTAAGAGCTGTGTAGCAGCAACAGTCTTGAGTCCTTAAGGATTGTCACCAAGCAGTCTTTTGAAAATATGGTTGTTGTTCAGTCGTTCAGTCGTGTCCAACTCTTCGTGACCCCATGGACCATAGCTAGGGATGGCGGATAATTTCTCCCCGAAACTTCGAGGGGGCGAGCACCAACGTGTTCGGCCCCCCGAAGTAGTTTCGGGGAGAAATTCTCTGCACCCCCCCGCACCCCGCACCCCCCCCAGGACAGGACTTACCTTTCCCGAATGTTCCTCCCGGCAGCGGGTCCTGGCGGCGTTTCGTCAGGTCTTCGTCAGGGGCGGGAGCAGCAGCAGGTCTTTCGACCGGCTGCCGCCACCGCCATTCCAATAAAAGTTAAAAAAAAAAAACGACCCCGTGATAGGCTACGTGACGATTAACGTAGCCTATTACGGCTAGATTTGCAAAGTCAGCCGTGATAGGCTACGTAAATGGTCACGTAGCCTATCACGGATGACTTTAAAAAAAAAAAAAAGCGCGTACGGCTAATGGTGGCCCCCATAGGGAGCCGCCATTCGCGTTCCTTATTTGGTCACTGTAGTCTACGTAAAGATTACGTAGACTACGGCGAAAATAAGGGCAACGCTATTTGCGTTCCTTATTTGGACGCTGTAGTCTACGTAAAGATTACGTGGACTACAGTGACCAAATAAGGAACGCGAATGGCGGCTCCCTATGGGGGCCGCCATTTGCGTACGTGCTTTTTTTTTTTTTTTTTTAAGTCACCCGTGCAGATTAATTGTCACGTAGCCTATCACGGGGGCGTTTTTTGTTTTTGTTTTTACTTTTTATTTCGTGGCCGGGCGAGGCGAGGTGCCTCCTCCCTGGCCTGAATTTCGGCTGGGCGGGAGGCGAGGCGCCTCCCCCCCGGCCTGAATTTCGGCCGGGCGAGGCGGGAAGCCTCCCCCCCAGCCTGAACGTCATGGGGAGAGCAGCAAAGCACCTCCCCCCCACCGCAAAAAGCTGCGAGACCAGGTAGGTGGCTTTTGTGCACTCCTAACCATAGCACGCCAGGCCTTCCTGTCCTGAGCTCTCTCCCGGAGCGTGCTCAAGTCCATATTCATTGCATCAGCGAAGCTATCTAGCCATCTCATCCTCTGCCATCCCCTTCTCCTTTTGCCTTCAGTTTTTCCCAGCATCAGAGTCTTTTCCAGGGAGTTTTCTCTTCGCATTAGGTGGCCAAAATATTTGCGCTTCAGCTTCAGTATCTGTCCTTCCAATGAGCACACAGGGTTGATTTCCTGTAGGATTGACTGATTTGACCTCCTTGCAGTCCAGGGGACTCGTAAGAGTCTTCTCCAACAGCACAGTTCGAAAGCATCAATGCTTCGGCGCTCAGCTTTCCTTATAGTCCAGCTCTCACAGCCATACATTACTACTGGGAAAACCATAGCTTTGATTAGACGGACCTTTGTCGGCAAGGTGATGTCCCTGCTTCTTACTATGCTGTCTAGGTTCACCATAGCTTTCCTCCCAAGGAGCAAGCGTCTTTTAATTTCATGGCTACAGTCACCATCTGCAGTGATCTTGGAGCCCAAGAAAATAAAATCTGTCACTGCTTCCAGTTCTTCCCCTTCCATATGCCAGGAAGTGATGGGGCCAGATGACATGATCTTAGTTTTTTTAATGTTGAGTTTCAAACCAGCTTTTGCACTCTCCACTTTCACCCTCAACAAGAGGCTCTTTAGATCTTCTTCACTTTCTGCCATTAGGGTGGACCGTCTGTGTATCTGAGGTTGTTGATAATTCTCCTGGCAATCTTAATTCCGACCTGTGATTCATCCAACCCAGCGTTTCTCATGATGTACTCTGCATATAAGTTAAATAAGCAGGGCGACAATATGCAGCCTTGTCGTACTCCTTTACCTGTTTGACCAGGACGTTTCACTCCAATTTTGACTCCTTCCCAGCTGGGGTCGGCAACAGATCTGGCAGTGGCCACATTCACCAGGCGGTCTCCCGCACTGGCCCTCGGCCTATGGTGGGCCCGCTGCTTCAGCACTGCTATCTGTGCTGGGAGTAAAGCCCCAATGGGCACATGCTCCCAGGACACGTGCAGTTTTCATCGTGAAGGCTCCCTTGTAGCAGTCAGCACTCATGCACCTCTTGTCCAATGCTCGGGGAGGGTAGGGTCCCCTTGGAAAAGCTGAGGCAGTAGGAAGCTCTGGATGGCCAATGCCTAATAAGGTTGGCGCCGATACTCCGGCTTTAAGACACTACCCAACTGGGGGAACACGTCTTAACTTGGAACACAGTTTATGCTAGGTTCTAGGGCCCCCTAGCATTTTTTCTTTAGGTCAACATAGACCATCCCTACCTCGTAAGCAACATTTCTCCTTGCTAGGCGTCGACAGGTTCAGGAGAGGTTAACAATGCAGTACTAGCAGAAGGGTTTTAGCCCCCCCTTTTTTCCACACCCCGTTAGCTATTCTAGGGATCTCCCTTCTCGAAATGGTGCCCAGGAAATCCTCTAGGGAGTTTATCCTGATTCGTAACCTCTCTTTCCTGAGGGCCAGTCAATTATCACGAGATCCCTGATCATCTCTGCTCAGTGTGTCATACCTCTTCGATGAGGCAGCTGTCTTTGTCTGGGATCCCGGCCACGGGTCCCTGATGGGCATGTGCTACATGGAGTCCAAAGATGGTGGTCATTGTTCTGACCTAACGCAAGTATTGCTTCCCCTTTTCTGTTACTTCGGTGCCCCTTAGCTCACAAAGGCTGAGGGCCTGTCTCCCACAGCAACGTTCAGTGAAGCCAATCCGATACCCTTAGGTGTTATTCTCACCTCCCTCAGGACAATGTTCAGGTCCGTTAGGCACAGCTCCAAGTAGTTATAGATCAGGCATGGCTTCAACTTAGTAGGGCTTTAATGGCACCTCCTTTCGGAAGCGTGAGCCTCTCCTCAAAGCCGGACTGCGGACTCACATGGTTCCGCCCTTACCCCAAGGGGTTTCAGATTCTTAGGGCAGGTCCAATTGTGCAGTGGGTAAAGGCCTGTAGAGTGGAGGCTGCCGCCCCCGCGAAGCACATTGAGGGATAACCTTATAGCCAAGTCAGTAACCCCCCCTTCGCTATGACAACATGACCACGTTATTCATTCTCCGTCCTCCCGAAATTGGAGGGTCATGTCATGTGTCAGTGTGTTCGCGCTCCAGAGTCAGTATTACAACATCTGGTTCTGGGTCCACCATTTGCCCGGTTAGGCAAACCCAATTGTCGATGCCTTGTCATGAAATTGGGTCTAGGGATGGCGGAGAATTTCTCCCCAAAACTTCGGGGGGCCGAGCGCCAACGTGTTCGGCCCCCCAAACATGTTTTGGGGAGAAATTCTCCGCACCCCCCCACACCCCAGACCCCCCCCCCCGGGACGGGACTTACCTTTGCCGAATGTCCCTCCCAGCGGCGGGTCCGGCCGGCGGTTCGGCGGGTGTTCGTGCGGGGCGGGAGCGGCAGCCGGTCTTTTGACCAGCTGCCGCTGCCTCCATTGCAATCAAAGAAAAAAAAACAAAAATGCCCCCGTGATAGGCTACGTGACGATTAACGTAGCCTATCACGGCTAGATCTGCAAAGTCAGCCGTGATAGGCTACATTAATCGTCACGTAGCCTATCACGGGTGACTTAAAAAAAAAAAGCGCGTACACAAATGGCGGCCCCCATAGGGAGCCGCCATTCCCGTTCCTTATTTGGTCGCTGTAGTCTACGTAAAGATTTACGTAGACTACAGCGACCAAATAAGGAACGCGAATGGCGGCTCCCTATGGGGGCCGCCATTTGCGTACGCGCTTTTTTTTTTTAAAGTCACCCGTGATAGGCTACATGATGATTAACGTAGCCTATCACGGCTGACTTTGCAGATCTAGCTGTGATAGGCTACGTTAATCGTCACGTAGCCTATCACAGGGGCGTGTATTTTTTTTTTTAAACTTTGGAGTTCGCGGCCGGGCGAGGCGGGAAGCCTCCTCCCTGGCCTGAATTTCGGCCGGGCGAGGCGGGAAGTCTCCCCCCCGGCCTGAATTTTGGCCGGGCGAGGCGGGAAGCCTCCCCCCCCGGCCTGAACTTCGCGGGGGGAGCAGCGAAGCGCCTCCCCCCCACCGTGAACAAGCTTCGAGGACAGGTAAGTGACTGTCGTCCACCCCTAATTGGGTCAACATCTTCCGGGCCTTAGCCCCGTGGGTGCTCCATTCCTAGATCCCATCCTTGCACTACTATGGGAGATCGGGATACTGAAGCCAGGCATGCCAGCCTGCATTCCATGGCTTTCCATACAGGAGCCGCCTGCGACAGAGCAGGGTGTGTGTGCCGCGCATTAGGCAAAACCTCAGCGATAGGATTCATGGCCCTTATCTATAGATCATTGGCCACAATTTCACGCCTCCGTAAGGAACAACAGACTATTTGGGACCATAAGTCGCAAGCTGGCCATTTAGCCTTCCAGCCCACAAAGGTGGGTTTCACTGACTCCATGTCAGAATTTAGGTTTCGGCGTGCAAGATAGTGTTGGGCACAGATGTTCACCTGCATTAGTAAATTAACCACCCTCTCTCTCCGGATACCCCTTTCGGGCTCCGGGGGTAATGGCCCTCCATTTGAGCTTTCCAATAAGATGTTTCCCTGTTCCACGTAGCAGCCCTAACAGAATGCAGGGTTGGTCTGGGCTCACAAGGCCGACTTGTCCCGGAGGGCCTTGATTTGCTGCAAGGTACAGGTCTGGCCCAAAGTAATCCATTTATATATTTGGTGATCAAATTGATCGGCATGGCAAGGGCACGGCAGTGGCCCACGGCCAAACGCAAGTCAACGGATTATGCTCTGGCGGCACCTTATGGGTTTTATGGCATGCCACGGGTCTGAGGGGGGGCCTCCATTTTTATCACTTCAACGGTTTGCTGTTGACTTAAGGGCAATTGTGTAGTTTCCCTTAATGTGCTTCTTCATTAGGCCAGCAGACTCGTTGTACGCCGGTACGGGTGCTCTTACATGGGCACGTTTTGATGTCTGGAGCTGCATGAAGAGCTTGTATGTCTTCTTCAGAATTCAGCTTCTGTCACCCTGTCACATTAAGATCCAGTGGCTCCATAGACGTGGCATACGGTGGGAGTCCCCTCCTCACTCTGTCCTACCAAGTTTGTCAGTCTTCCTCCGCAGGTCCAGGTGCTGCACATTGGAGGGAATGACTTTGGCTGTAAGCCAGGCGAGGACCTGATGGAACAGGCCTTGATTGAGATACAGGTGGTCCGGCTTACCTGGCTGGAAGTAGCCTATTGCAGCCCTCACTGCTCCCATGGATCAACGGGAAGGAATGGAATGACGTTGCCAGTGGCAGGGCAGGTTGGAAAGTACACAGAGAAATGGCTTATTATTGCCTGGTGAATGAGGTGATGGATGCACCACCCGCCAGGGAATTCTGTGGACATGGAGGGAGCATTACAGGTAGGACGGTGTCCGCCTGTCTCATTTAGTGAATATCATATGTCTGTCTGATCTGCAAAGGGGCCTGCGGGAAGTTCTTCTGCGCAGGTGGGGGGAGTTTCACAAGCTCTAGGCTTGTGTCTCCTGTGGCAGCTAGGATGGGCAAAACAGGAAAGTAGGGATGGTGTGCATGCAGAGGCACCTTATGGTGACAGGTGACGCCTGAGGGCCCCCCAAACAGGTTGTGTGGCTCGGCGGGGGGATAAGGGTTGCCTGGGAGACCAACCCTACTCACTCACCCAGGTGTTTCGCGGCACTGGGTTGGGGGTGACACCAGAAGGTCTACCTCCCCCAGAAGGGGCAGTCCGAAGGGATGGCGAGATCACCGCCACCCCTCAGGCTGGGTATGTTTTCGCCCAAGAAGTGCCAGCTAGCCGCTGACACAGTTAGATGCCCATCCTAGTTACCCCTTTGCAGCTATTTCAATAAATGTGGCCCAGTTTTCAACCCAAGCTTGTTGTCTGCATCTTCTTTAACCCATCTCCGCTCGCAAATGCCCTCACCCAGCGCCAGCTTGTCTGGCTAAAAGGGGGGGGCATTGCGGGCGGGTGGGGTGACATGACGCAGGGGCCTTTGATTGGTGCACCCCAGTGGCACCACCATGCAAGGAGGGGCAGGCTGAGTTGCCTTAAACTCAGCCCCCTTCTCAAACTCAGCTCTCTGGCTCAACGCAGCTCCCTCCCACCCTCCCCTAAGCAGTGTGGGTTTATTACCAGTTGCCCTTTGGGAATCATGTAGGAATTTTTTGGCTCACAGTTCGATTGGCCTATTACTGTGCGTCTTTTTTGCCTACGTCACACTGTTTTGTGGGTCAAGTGCGTCCTGTAAGGGAATATGGTCTTTATCATCGGTCACATTCCAGTTGGCGGCTAGGATGGGCAAAACAGGAAAGTAGGGATGGTGTGCATGCAGAGGCACCTTATGGTGACAGGTGACACCTGAGGGCCCCCCGAATGGGTTGTGCGGCTTGGCAGGGGGATAAGGGTTGCCTGGGAGACCAACCCTACTCACTCACCCAGGTGTTTCGCGGCACTGGGTTGGGGGTGACACCAGAAGGTCTACCTCCCCCAGAAGGGGCAGTCCGGAGGGATGGCGAGATCACCGCCACCCCTCAGGCTGGGTATGTTTTCGCCCAAGAAGTGCCAGCTAGCCGCTGACACAGTTAGATGCCCGTCCTAGTTACCCCTTTGCAGGTATTTCAATAAATGTGGCCCAATTTTCAACCCAAGCTTGTTGTCTGCGTCTTCTTTAACCCATCTCCGCTCGCAAATGCTTCTCTGGTATTTTCTTGTTCTTCTGGTATGTTGTATTTTGTCCACAACCATATAGTCACTCAGTCACTCAGTCTCCTTCTTTCTCCCTCTCTTTCGTTCCTCTCCTGTGCTTCCCACTTTATCTCATACTCTCCCTTTCCAAACCCAAAAGGCATGTTGATTTGCTATGGATAAGAATTTGCTGTGTACTTCTGAGTAGATATGCATAGACTCATTGGGCCGTTCAGATATGCAGGGGGAGAAGGTGGTTAGGGTAACTGTGGAAGGGAAGGTAGTGAAACCACAATGTGCAGGCCCACCAGATGATCATGAAACCACGTAGTGCCACGTGGTTCCACTAACAACCCCCCTCCATAGTTACCTGGCAATCGTCACAGCATTGTTACTGAGCATCCCATCCTCCTCCACAGTGTGAACAGGCTCCTGGTGGCTGCTCCGGTGGCCAAGATGGCCAGGCAACCATAGAGAAAGTCTGTGGTGGCTAGAGTGTCACTGACAGTGGCAGACGCTCTAGCCTGTGGAGTCTATGGTCACAGCCTGGAAGTCCTCTGGATCCTGTTTTAACCACCAGGGAGCCTGCCAGACTCCCCAGTAAGTCACCCTGGGGCCCCTTAACCCTCTTGCAGGAGGGGTGGTTACCTGGGGTGGCTTACTAACCCTAAGGAACATTGTTTTCTCCCCATGACATGCTAAGCCACCATGGTTAGTGGCAGTTCCTTAACCATTATGGCTTAGCATGATGTCTGAACAGGGCCATTTTCTGTACTATGCTGCTTCTCACTGCTACCTCTGAGTAGACATCCAGAAGGATATTTGGGAAATGCTTTGTAGTGGTCAATGAAAAGGAGCAGATTTTTAATGCTCTCAGAACTGAATTCTGGGTTCCAAAGAATGCTTTGCTTTTCTGTGTGGTGATGGTGGTGGTGGTGATGTTGATAATGTTTTTATCCCACCTGAACACACTCAGTTTTGCAGACATGCTCTCAGTGTCCCCTGTTGCAATGGAGGATGATAATGAAGATGATGTGTGGCTGTGTGGATTTCCCCCCCCACACACACACACACAAACACTGTTTGGCACTCATGATCTTATTTTATTTATTCATTTATTTATTCATTAGTATTTATAAACTGGTCACATCTACAGATTTCAAAGCAGTGTACATAACTCACAGAAACAGAAACAAATATAAAAACCCATACCTAGAATATAGTGTACCTACATATCCATAAGATGGTAGGCTAAACTACACAGGGGAGGCTTGCATAAACAGAGGTGTCTTCAGCATGACCAAAACAAAAACAAAAAAACAGTGTTGGTGCATGTCTAATCTCAGAGAGAAGATTATTCCACATAGTGGGTACCACTGCGTTAAATGCCATGTTTCAAACAACTGTGGAGCAGACCTCAGGAGTATGAGGCACCACCAATAGACTCCCCAGATGACCTCAAGGCTTGAATGGGTCTATAGGGAGAAAGTGGTTTCTCAGGTAGCCAGGTCCCATACTTTCTAGAACTTTATATTCTAGCAACAAACCTGTAGTTCCTTCAGCTCAGGTTTAATGTGCTGCTGATAGGTTGCCCCACTCAGCAACCTAGCTGAAGCATTCTGCATCAGCTGCAGCTTTCAGATCAGCCTTAAGGGCAACCCACATAAAGCACACTGCAGTAATTCAGCTTCATGTCTAGTAATGTCTGAACCACTGTGGCCAAGCTATCGTGGCACAAGAACAGTTACAGCTGGCATACCAGCCAAAGCTGGTAAAAGGCACTCTGAGACACTGAGGCTACTTGGGCCTCTAGTGACATTAGATCCAGATGAACCGCTAAACTGCACACTTGATCCTTCAGGAGAGATCAACCCCATCTAGAACAAGTAGCCTTCCTATCTCCCAGTCCTGGGAACCATTCACCCACAAGGCCTCCATCTTGCCAGGATTCAGCCTCCATTTTTTGGACCTTAACCAGCCCACTGCTGCATACAGGCATGGGTCTAGGTCCTGCATGGCCACAGCTGATTCAGACGTAACAAAGTAAGGTGACCAACAACCCCAAACCCAACCCATGAGAATTTCTCTGAAATTTCTTCTCATTTGAATGTCTTTTCAAAAACAATTCCTTTTCTATCAAATTGAATGAGAATGGTAAAAAAAAATGTGGGATAAATTTTTGGCACAGCATTAGAACCTGGTCTTTTTAAAGGGAGTGCAATCCCATCCAGAACAGGCAATGAGCCTGTCTCCCAGACTTTGGAACCACTCACCCACAGGGCTTCCATCTTCCCAGGATCCAGCTTCAGTTTATTGGCCCTCATCCAGCCCATCACTGAATCTACGCACTGATCCAGGGCTTGCACAGCCTCACCCGATTCAGGTGTCACAAGGAGATAGAGCTGTGTGTCTTCAGCATACTGATGGTACTTGGCTCCAAATCCCGCAGTGAACACTCCCACCAGCTTCATATAGATGTTGAACAATGTTTGGCACAAGGTGGTACCCTGAAGAACCCCATAGTTCAATTGCCAAGGGGCTGAGGAATGGTCACCCAATGTTACTCTCTAAAATTGGCCCCACTGGTAAGCCTGGAACCACTGTAACACAGTATCTCCAATGGCCATCCCACGTAGTTGATCCAGGAGGATACCATGGCTGATGGTATCAAAAGCTGATGAGAGATTGAGCAGAATTAATAGGGTTGTACTCCCCCTGTCCCTCTCTCAATAAGAGTCATCCATCAGGGTGACCAAGGCTGAATCATCCTCTAACCAGGTCGAAACCCATATTGGAATGGGTCTAGACAATCAATATCCTCTAGGAGTGCCTGCAGTTGTTCCACCATGACCCTCTCAAGTACCTTCCCTGTGAAAGGGGTACTTGTGAATGGGCAGTAGTTGTATAATACCATTGGGACCAGAGTGGGCTTATTCAGGAGTGGTCACAATGTTGTTCAGTCATTTAGTCGTGTCCGACTCTTCGTGACCCCATGGACCATAGCACGCCAGGCCTTCCTGTCCTCCGCTCTCTCCCAGAGTGTGCTCAAGTTCATATTCATTGCATCGGTGATGCTATCTAGCCATCTCATCCTCTGTCGTCCCCTTCTCCTTTTGCCTTCAGTCTTTCCCAGCATCAGGGTCTTTTCCAGAGAGTTTTCTCTTCGCATTAGGTGGCCAAAATATTTGAGCTTCAGCTTCAGTATCTGTCCTTCCAATGAGCACTCAGTGATGATTTCCTTTAGTATGGACTGATTTCACCTCCTTGCAGTCCAGGGGAGTCGTAAGAGTCTTCTCCAGCACCACAGTTCGAAAGCATCAATTCTTCAGTGCTCAGCCTTCCTTATAGTCCAGCTCTCACAGCCATACATTACTACTGGGAAAACCATAGCTTTGATTAGACGGACCTTTGTCAACAAGGTGATGTCTCTGCTTCTTACTATGCTGTGTAGGTTTGCCATAGCTTTCCTCCCAAGGAGCAAGTAGGAGTGCACGAAAGCCACTTACCTGGTCTCGCAGCTTTTCGTAGTGGGGGGGAGGTGCTTCGCTGCTCTCCCCCTGAAGTTCAGGCCGGGGGGAAGGCTTCCCGCCTCGCCCGGCCAAAATTCAGGCCGGGGGGGAGGCGCCTCGCCTCGCCCGGCCGCGAAATAAAAAGTTTTTTTTTTTAAAAAAATGCCCCCATGATAGGCTACGTGACGATTAACGTAGCCTATCACAGCTAAAAAAAAAAAAAGCACGTACGCAAATGGCGGCCCCCATAGGGAGCCACCATTCGCGTTCCTTATTTGGTCGCTGTAGTCTACGTAAAGCTTTACGTAGACTACAGCGACCAAATAAGGAACGTGAATGGCGGCTCCCTATGGGGGCCGCCATTAGCCGTACGCGCTTTTTGTTTTTTTTAAAGTCACCCGTGATAGGCTACGTGACGATTTACGTAGCCTATCACGGCTGACTTTGCAAATCTAGCCATGATAGGCTACGTTAATTGTCACGTAGTCTATCATGGGGGCGTTTGTTTGTTTTTTACTTTTATTGGAATGGCGGCGGCGGCCGGGCAAAAGACCGGCTGCCGCCCCCACCCCTGACGAAGACCCGACGAACCGCCGCCGGGACCCGTCGCCGGGAGGGACATTCGGGAAAGGAAAGTCCCGTCCCGGGGGGGGGGTGCGGGGGTGGGGGGGTGCGGAGAATTTCTCCCCGAAACTTCTTCGGGGGGCCGAACACATTGGCGCTCGGCCCCTCGAAGTTTCGGGGAGAAATTCTCCGCCATTCCTAGGAGCAAGTGTCTTTTAATTTCATGGCTGCAGTCACCGTCTGCGGTGATCTTGGAGCCCAAGTAAGTAACATCTGTCACTGCTTCCATTTCTTCCCCTTCTATATGCCAGGAAGTGATGGGGCCAGATGCCATGATCTTCGTTTTTTTAATGTTGAGTTTCAAACCAGCTTTTGCACTCTCCTCTTTCCCCCTCAACAACAGGCTCTTGAGATCCTCTTCGCTTTCTGCCATTAGGGTGGTCTGCGTATCTGAGATTGTTGATAATTCTCCCGGCAGTCTTAATTCCGACCTGTGATTCATCCAACCCGGCGTTTCTCATGATGTACTCTGCATATAAGTTAAATAAACAGGGTGACAATATGCAGCCTTGTCGTACTCCTTTCCCAATTTTGAACCAATCGGTTGTTCCATGTCTGGTTCTTACTGTTGCTTCTTGACCCTTGTACAGGTTTCTCAGGTGACAGGTAAGGTGGTCTGGTACTCCCATCACTTTAAGAATTTGCCACAGTTTGTTGTGATCCACACAATCAAAGGCTTTAGCATAGTCAATGAAGCAGAAATAGACATTTTTCTGGAATTCTCTTGCTTTCCTGGTCGGTCCTGTGGCTCCGGAACCACTGGAGCATTCTAAGGCCTCCTGTGAGGCTTTGGCAAGGCACTTTGCAGATAAAATTGATCAGATTAGGTGTGTTACTCTGCACACTGTGGATACAGTTAGTGAGCAAGAGGCGGCCTGTGGCAAACCAGTTTTGTGGGATCGGTTCCAGCTTCTTCCTCCTGATGAAGTGGACAAGGTGCTTTCATCTGTAAGGCCGACCACCTGCTTACTTGATCCTTGCCCATCTTGGCTCATTATGAGCTGCAGAGAGAGAATGGGTGAGGGGATCAAGGCGGTGGTGAACACCTCCCTTGAGGAGGGAGTGATGCCATCAGCCCTCAAGGAGGCAGTGATAAGACCACTCTTAAAGAAGCCCTCCTTGGATCCTCAAGTTCTGAACAACTTTCGCCCAGTCTCAAATCTGCCATTTTTGGGCAAGATGCTTGAGCGGGTGGTGGCGGTGCAGTTGAAGGCACACTTGGAAGAAACTGATTATCTAGACCCATTTCAGTCGGGCTTCAGGCCTGGGCATGGGACAGAAACGGCCTTGGTCACCTTGGTGGATGATATGAGGAGGGCTCTGGATAGGGGTGAATGCTCCTTCCTTGTTCTCCTCGACATCTCAGCGGCTTTTGATACCGTTGACCACGGTATCCTCCTGGACCACCTGGAGGGGTTGGGCATTGGAGACACTGTATTGTGGTGGTTCCGGTCCTTCCTCTCCGGCAGGTACCAGAGGGTAGCACTGGGAGAGGAGGTTTCGGACCCGTGGCCACTTACTTGTGGGGTGCCACAGGGTTCCATCCTCTCCCCGATGCTATTTAACATCTATGTGAAGCCGCTGGGGGCTATCATCAGGAGGTTTGGGGTGCAGTGACATCAATATGCAGATGACACGCAGCTCTACCTCTCATTCAAATCTTCACCAAGGTTAGCCGTAGAATCCCTGTCCAAATGTCTGGAGATGGTGAGTGGCTGGATGGGGATGAATAAGCTGAAGCTGAACCCTGACAAGACCGAGATACTTTTGGTGGGAGACAAGAGGAGGCTGGGGGATGTTGACCTGGTGTTGAATGGGGTACGGCTACCCTTGAAAGACCAGGTCCGCAGCCTGGGGGTCATTTTGGACTCCCAGCTGTCCATGGAGGCTCAGGTGTCAGCTGTGAGCCGGACAGCACTGCATCAACTCCATCTGATACGGCGGCTGCGCCCCTTCCTTCCTGACCATCTGCTCCCATCGGTAGTACATGCCCTGGTCTCCTCTCGTTTAGACTACTGTAATGCACTCTACGTGGGGTTACCCTTGAAGACGGTTCGGAAGCTGCAGCTGGTACAGAACGCGGCAGCTCGCCTGATTAAAGGCAGCCGCCGGCGAGATCACATCACTCCAGTGCTGAAGGAGTTGCACTGGTTACCAGTTGTTTTCTGGGCCAAATTGAAGGTGTTGGTTTTGACCTTTAAAACCCTATATGGTTCCGGCCCAGCCTATCTTAAGAAGCGCCTCCAGCAACACCAGACAGGCCGCTTAAAAAGATCAGCCTTGGATGGCCTTCTCTCTGTCCCATCAGCCAGAACAGCTAGACTGGTGGGGACGAGGGAGAGGGCCTTTTCTGTGGTGGCCCCCACTCTGTGGAACTCCCTCCCTAGGGAACTCCGTCATGCCCCCTCTTTAATGAGCTTCCGTCGGGCATTAAAAACGTGGTTGTTCAGGCAGGCATTTGGGGTGGGTTAGGGTATTTTAAAAAAAAATGTTTATGGTAAAATTTTATTGTTTTAAATTGTTTTATGGTGGGTTGTACATCGCCCAGAGTGGCTGGGTGACCAGTCAGATGGGCGATTAATAAATTTAATAAATAAAAATAAATAACATAAATTTCTCCATGATCCAAAGAACATTGGCGATTTGATCTCTAGTTCCTCTGCCTCTTCGAAACCCAGCTTGTACTTCCAGTAGTTCTCGGTTCGCATACTGCTGAAGCCTAGCTTGTAGGATTTTGAGCATCACCTTGCTGGCATGTGAAATGAGTGCAATTGTGCAGTAGTTTGAACACTCTTTGGCGTTGCCCTTCTTTGGAATTGGAATGTAAACTGACCTTTTCCAGTCTTGTGGCCACTGTTGAGTGTTCCAGATTTGTTGGCATATTGAATGCAGCACTTTAACAGCATCATCTTTTAGGATTTTAAATAGCTCAGCTGGAATGCTGTCATCTCCGCTAGCTTTGTTGTTACTAATGCTTCCTAAGGCCCCCTTGACTTCACTCTCGAGGATGTCCGGCTCAAGTTCAGTGACCGCACTATCATGGCTATCAGGGACATTCAGATTTTTCCTGTATAGTTCTTCTGTGTATTCTTGCCACCTCTTCTTAATCTCATCTGCTTCTGTTAGGTCCCTGCCTTCTTGGTCCTTTATCATGCCCATCTTTGCACAAAACGTTCCCTTGAGATCTCCAATTTTCTTGAAGAGATCTCTAGTCTTTCCCATTCTGTTGTTTTCCTCTATTTCTTTACATTGTTCATTTAAAAAGGCCTTCTTGTCTCTCCTTGCTATTCTCTGGAACTCTGCATTCAGTTGGATAAATCTTCCCCTTTCTCCCTTGCTTTTCGCTTCCCTTCTTTCTTCAGCTACTTGTAAAGCCTCATCAGACAGCCACTTGGCTTTCTTGCATTTCTTTTTCTTTGGGATGGATTGAGTTGCTGCCTCCTGAACAATGTTACGGACCTCCGTCCATAGCTCCTCAGGCACTCTGTCTATCAGGTCTAATCCCTGAAATCTATTCCTCACCTCCACTGTATATTCATAAGGGATATGATTTAGGTCATACCTGAATGGTTTAGTGGTTTTCCCTACGTTCTTCAATTTAAGCCGAAATGTTGCAACAAGAAGCTCATGATCTGAGCCACAGTCAGCTCTAGGTCTTGTTTTTACTGACTGTATGGAGCTTCTCCATCTTTGACTGCAAAGGACATAATCAATCTGATTTTGATATTGACCACCTGGTGATGTCCATGTGTAGAGTCGTCTCTTGTGCTGTTGGAAAAGAGTGTTTGCTATGATCAGCGTGTTCTCTTGGCAAAACTCTATTAGCTTTTGTCCTGCTTTGTTTTGTACACCCAGGCCATGCCTGCCTGTTATCCCGGTGATTTCTTGATTTCCTACTTTAGCATTCCAATCCCCTATGATGAAGAGCACATCTTTTTGTGGTGTTAGTTCTAGAAGGTGTTGTAGGTCTTCATAGAACCCATCAACCTCAGCTTCTTCGGCATCAGTGGTTGGGGCACAGACTTGAATTACTGTGATGTTGAATGGTTTGCCTTGGATTCGTACTGAGATCATTCTATCATTTTTAAGATTGTACCCCAGTACTGCTTTTCCCACCCTTCTGTTGACTATGAGTGCTACTCCATTTCTTCTAAGGGATTCTCGCCCACAGTAGTAGATATGATGGTCACCTGAATTAAATTCACCCATGCCTGTCCATTTTAGTTCGCTGATTCCCAAGATGTCAATGTTCAATCTTGCCATCTCATGTTTGACCACCTCCAGCTTACCTTGATTCATTGATCTGACATTCCGGGTTCCTAAACAATATTGTTCTTTACAGCATCAGATTTTCTTTTCACCACCAGACACATCCACAGCTGAGTGTCCTTTTGGCTTTGGCCCACCTGCTTCACTCTTTCTGGCACTACTTGGAAATTCCCTCTGCTCTTCCCAAGTAGTATATTGGACACCTTCCGACCTGAGGGTCTCATCTTCCGGCGTCATCTCTTTTAGCCTTGTGACACGTTCCATGGGGTTTCTTGGCAAGAATACTGGAGTGGATTGCCATTTCCTTCTCCAGTGGACCACATTTTGTCAGAACTCTCTGCCATGACCTGTCTGTCTTGGGTGGCCCTGCACAGCATAGCTTATGGCTTCACTGAGTTACGCAAGCCCCTTCACCACAACAAGGCAGTGATCCTTGAGATGAGAGATCACAATACCACCTCCTTAAAGACAGTAGGGATCCCCCCTTCCCATAGGGAAACATTTATCACTCCCTGGACCCATCTGGTCATACCCCCTCAGCTAGCATTTTTTAGCCATGACAGACGAGGATTGAGAGGGCATGAGGTTGGTCTCATTGATGCAAGCACCTTGTCCACATCAGAACTCTGCAGCAACTGAAACTGATCCTACAAAATTGGGCAGGTGGTAGCATCAGACACCTCAACTGGAACTGTGCTAACCACAGCTCCAATTTTGCTTTGGAGATAAGCAATTTTCTCCTCAAAGTTTGATGAAAAAAGGTCACAGCAGGTCCTTGAGGGGACCAGGACCCTATTCGCTGGGGAGAGTGTTAACAGCCCCTGGACCACCCAAAAGAGCTCTGTTGGACAGCTACTCAAGGACATAATGGAGGCAGCAAAATAAGCTGCCCACATTGCAACTTAGCCTTTATTTGTGTTTATGTTATTACCCTATTATTCATATGATTTATGTGTGCATTATGTTTGTATCCATTGTTATTTGAACCTTTATGGTCTTGGGAGGGGGGTGGTGTTACCCACTCCACATCTTATAGCCAATCCCCACACTACCTAAAGTAGATACATGAGACCTAGAGAGTTTAAGGCTGATTTGGAGGAGGCAGCTGGGGGGGGGGGATTCCCACATGGTGGCAGTGAAAAAGGCCACTGGAATGGAAGAGCAAGAAGATGTATGGCCACACTATTTTGTCTGTTTTCTCTTCCACTCACAGAATGTTGTCCATTCCAATGGTTCTATCAGTCTGTACTCCAGAGCTCGCACATCAACTGATAAGGCTTTGTGGAGATAAGCCATTGTTTCAGCACTGATTAAGTTTAACATATAGAAGGAATTTTATCTTGGAAATAAATCAGGCTTCTTCAAGAGTTCAATGCTATCTGTAAAGAAGAGACTTTTTGTCTTTTATCAGCCTAAGAAATGCAACCAATTAGACTTGGAGTCAACCAGCTAGAAAACAATAACAAGTGTCCCTAGTCAGCATGAAGTGTTCCTTTTAACCATCCTTATTCCCAGTTTGTAATAATAAAAGCGAGTTCAACTGCATCCCAACTCCAGAATTGTCAGTGAGAGGTTAAAAACAGAGAGAGGGGAGGGGGTGATAGTCTATT
The DNA here is from genome assembly GCF_057233095.1 of Heloderma suspectum. Lineage (NCBI taxonomy): Eukaryota > Metazoa > Chordata > Lepidosauria > Squamata > Helodermatidae > Heloderma > Heloderma suspectum. Next base: position 31,884,430 of record NC_139465.1, read on the forward strand.
TACAGATTTAAAGGTTGGAGAAAGCAGTGAATTTATAAGCTCAAGCTTCATTGCACTTGTCTTTCATGCTACCAAATGTGTCCTTTTAAGATATTATACCGTTTCACACCTGATTGACTAAAGAATTTAAAAAGATATCTCTTCCCACAGTTATATCTATCCTTAAGTCTCTTATCATTGCTTAATGCTGAAATATATATATGTTTTTAATATCCATCATACAGTGCGGAAAACATTAACAAAAAGTGGTCACAGCTGATATTTTGAAAAACTTGGGGAGTTTTGCATTTCTAAACAAATAGTCAGTATTCAAAGGGGATTGGAGAGAGCTCCCTTTGTGTACTCTCATTAGAAGGTTTTATATCTAGTATCTAAAAGACTGTATTTCTACACACACAATAGGAAAGGAGGCTTTCAGTGTTTTACCTTTCTGGCAGCAGCTCCTCATACCTCTTTGACGTTCAGGTTTGGGGGGGGGAGGAGGGGTGATGGTGGAGAGAGTAGGGATGAGTGTAGATTTTGTTCTGTTTATTTTATGACAGGAATTTAACAAAATCCACAAATTACTTCTGAAATGGGATGGAAGTGATTTTTTTTTTAATTGAATGTTGGAGAAAGTGAAACTAAGAGGTGCATCCATCCATCCAAAGTGTGGCTTTGAGGGCTTAGCTTGTATAAGTCTGGGTTTGAACCCCTGTGTATCCTACTATGTTGGCAGTGCTGAGTTAAGATTGCCACCTCTCTCTCTCCCCCTCTCCCTCTCCCTCTCTCTCTCAGAGTCTCTTTCTCTTTCGCTCTCTCTCTCTCTCCTGACAGTCTCCTCATCTTTAACAGCTATATAGCAGGCAGGTAAACCATGGTCCTCACCATGCTGGGAATAGCTGTACCTATTGAATTTGGCTTGTGTTGTATAAATTTTGGTGTGATCATTTTTTCACAAAATCCACAAATTTCTTCATAAAGAGGATGGGAAGAAAACCAAAACAAAACACCTTCCAATAAAAAGGTGAAATGTGGGAGAAAATGAAAAGATTTGTCCAACAACTCTAGATAGAAAATGGGGCTGAAACTCCACCACATATGCTTGGTAGACTTTGTTCAGACCTTTGGATTCTTGCCTGAAATTATAATTGTACACTGCAATGTATTCCTTTAAGAGAAATTTTCAGCATCATGATATATGATCAGAAAATTTCAGGTTCTGATTTTTTTTTTTAAGTCAGCTAACTATAAAGATAATTTGGTCCAATGAATCAGCTTGTATTTCAGAATGAGGCTTACAACCACCCATTCATTTCAAAGAATAATTTAATAGGGTTGCTGTGTGTGTGTGTGTGTGTGTAGAGATGTTGATTTCATTCTAGGGTGTATAGTGTGTCCTCCAGGAAATTAATAGGCTATGATTCTACTATGATCTGAAACATTTCTGGAAGAGAAAGAAATGATTTTGTGGGTCATTGTGTAAATCCTGTAGACTGGAATATATGGTTTGTGGATTACAGCCATCTTCTCTCTCTCTCTCTCTCTCTCTCTCTCTCTCTCACACACACACACACACACACACACACAATGTTCATCAATGAAGCAGAAAAAGTTAACACACTGTGACTTTTACCTGCCTTTTTTTTCAGTAAGGTAAAAAGAAGCAGTGAAGAGGCAGTCTTTTTCTTACTTTTCATCCACAATTGGCTCCCAAAGCAACTTACAGTTTTAATTCACACAAAGCAAAGGTACAATATATAATGGAGGATATATTGGATTGTGCTGGGAAGTCTCTTCTGTCCCCTGATAGTTAATACATACAAGGTTCTAGGCTCTTCTCTCAAGAATGATGGGCTGAAAGAGCAAATGGACCCAGAAGCTGCTGATTGTAAAGATGCCAAAGCAATCATTCCATTCTTCTTTTTTCTCCAAATAACATTATGGTGGAGTTCTCAGGCATTATGGACAAGTCATGATTCCACTTCCAGAAGGGAAGCCCAATCCATACTTGCAAATTCATTTTGCCCACTGGAACTGTGTCACATTTGCTTGCATATATACAAATTCCCCTCTCAGCATCGCCAACATGGCCCAATCAAAATAATTCCTCAAAGATATATTGAATGGCAGACGTTTTCAGTGTGCAGAATTATATTTGATCAGACTCATTGATCATGGGCATTCTGTCTTATCTGAGCTCATCAGTGTGGTGCTGCTGCTTCAGGACAGCCCTAATAAGAAATATGCTAATGTGACTTTAGCTTTAACTATTTTTTTTCTTTTAAAAATGCACTAGAAATCTTGTGAACCCTCTGACAGACGTTTACTTAGACTAACAGCTATCCTTGTCAAAGGATCACTGAGGAATTATAAGTGCAATTGGCAACCTGAATAAATCAATGCATTGATCCACACTGTGCTCAGATCAACAATGTCCAGCTCAAGACCTTAGTGGGCTCTTTCCCACTTTTTTTTTTTTTAAAAAAAAACAGGCATCTACAGGAGACTGACCTTTTTGTGAATAGGTCAGCCCCCTATTGAGCCAAGGGACCTTTAGCTTTGCTGGTGCAATTCCAAAAGTATACTGATATCAACCCAGCTCTTATTCTTGAGCTGAACTTCACCTACATCCTCAGCTTCAAGACTGAATGTGTAGGTATTAGTTGAGTTCCAGATCTTGTCAGACTCCCTTGTATCGTTTACCCCAAGGGGAGATATCCATGTATATTTTACCCTAGACTGAGATAAGCAGCTGGTGGGAGAAGCACACATTTTTTAGTGTACAAATGGGAAAAGGGAAAGGGCTTAAATACCCCCTGCCCATCCACTGCTCCTCCAATTCTGACTGCATTCCTTCTAGGACAGCTTTTCATTTAAATAAAAGGAAAAGAGATCTGACTCCACTTCATATGTAGTTTGATCCAAAGAAACCTTTCATGTTTAAACCATTATGGAACACTTATGTGCACTTCTGTTTCTTTGGGGCAAATGGATTAAAGCAATGTCTGGAGGGGCCATAGCTCAGTGGCAGAGCACATGTTTTGCATGCTGAAGGTTCGATCCCTGGCATCTGCATATAGGGCAGGAAAAACTCCTGCCTAAAACCCTGGAGGGCCACTGCCAGACCATGTCAATACTGGGCTAGATGGACCAACCGTCTGATAAGGCAGCTTCATATGTTCCGATCTCTGTAAACACAATATTTCATCACAGTGAATGAAAGGCATCACTCTTCATTTTTTGAAAGCTGATGGAGAAGGTCATACCCATACATTTGCTGCCTGAGCGAGAAAAGTCAAATGTCACCTCCTCCTCATTCCTATTATGTAATGTCAAGCATATGATGGTAGATTGGACAGGAGAACTTCCCAGTAGATTGTGCCCAATGGGTCAGAAACATCTTGTCTCCTACTCTGCTATCCTTAAACACTCTCCAAAGCTATTGCTGGCATGGTTACCTTTATAGATGCCATGCATATCTGTGATTTCCCACTTCCAATTCAAAAACCATCTATTTGTTACTGAAGATGTGTCCCAAATGAGCTACAGATTTGAGAATATCATTGCCACAGTTGCAGAAAGAAAGAGAAATCCAAAACGAGGCAACTGAATCTAAAAGCTGGATTTGCCAATGGCAAGTAATACCTACTTTTAATATGGAACAATGTTTCAGATCTGCAGAGTGATCTCTTTGTTAATGGGGAACATGATGCACAATTATTTGCAGACTCTAATCCAGATGTGATGCATGACCATCTTTTGTATCTGTGTCACTCACACTACACACTACTGCCTGGATTCTCTGTGTTGCAGCAGGCAAGACCCAGGAGTAGGGGGAAGGAAGAGTGGTCTATCTATTGTGGTCTATCTATTGTAAATCTATATCACAATAGATAGACCACTGTAACTCTTCCTTCTCCCCTTGTGTTCAGGTGCACCATCCCACAGTCTTCCAGTTTTGAGTGTGTGTAGAACAGGTGGGTATTTCAGACAGAATAAGGATTCTGTTGGTATACCACCTGCCCCACTGCTCAACAATCCCCCTTCCCAGGCTAGCTGACATGGTCTGAGGGTAAGTGCTGGAATCTCTATTGCTTCTCATTCTGGAGGACTTCAACACAAATACTGAAACCACTTTGTTGGGAGTGGCTCAGGAATTCATGGCCTCCAGGGCACCCATGGGAATGTCCCAATTAGTATCTGGCCCCACTCATTCGGCAGGACAGACTTTGGATCTGGTTTTCTGTGTAGGATGGAATGATAGTGATCGGGGGGGTGGAAAGACTTTCTTTAGTTCTGTTGTCAAGGACAGATCACTGCTTGGTGGGGTTTAGACTTGCTGGGTCTTGGAGCATCTGCAAGGGCAGGAGCCAATTAAAATTATCCACCCAGGAGACTGACGGATCTGGATGGTTTTCTGATTGGCTCCACTCAATCTTGGGGATTTTCACCTTGGCAGGCAATTCTGTTGAAGCCCTGGTTGATCTCTGGAATGGAGAAATGGCCCAGGTGGTAGACAGGATAGCTCCTGAGCATCCTCTCCCACGAGTGGAGCCAAACAAGACCCCTAGTTTTCCAGGGTGCTTCAGGCAATGAAACAAGTCAGACGTCAACTAGGTGATGTTGGCTGAAAACACAGAATGAGTCCAATAGAACAAGGGCTAGAGCTCCTTTGAAAGCTCACTCCATGGCAATGAGGGTAGCAAGGAAATTGTATTTCTCCACCTCCACTGCATCCACAGTGGAGCTTTTTTTTGGGGGGGCGGGGGGTGGGGTTGGAGGCCTGTTATGTTCTGGCCCACAAGAAGAAGAAGTGGACCACCCAGTGGCATGCTGTGACCAACTTGAGTGACTCTTTGCAGATAAAATGGCTCCTGTTTCTCCAGTTACAATGGATACCTTTCCAATTGTACAGCCCGAGGATGTGGTCAAGATCCTTGGGGAAGTGAGGCCTACCACTTGTATGCTGGACCCTTTCCCATCCTGGCTTATAAAAGCTGAGTCAGTAAGTATAGTGGTGGGCACCTCTTTATGGCAAGGTGTGATTCTGTCTAGTCTAAAGGAGATGGCTGTAAGGCATTCATTCATTAAAACAAAATAAACAAAAGAAAACCGTCCCCGAACCCCATTGTATTGGATAATTTCTGGCCAGTTTCCAATATTCCATTCTTGGGCAAGGTGCTGGAGTGTGTGGTGATGTCTCATATCCAGGGATCGCTGGATGAGACAGATTATCTCGATCCATTTCAATTTGGCTTCAAGCCTGGTTATGGATCAGACTGCTTTGGTCACCTTGGTGGATGATCTACCCTGGGAACTGGACAGGGGGAATGTGTCCCTCTTAGTTCAGCTGGGCCTTTTGGCAACGTTTCATACATTCGACCATGGTATCCTTCTGACGCATGTAACTTGGAGGTATTGTTATATGGTAGATCTGGTTCTTCTTGCAGTGATGATCTCAGAAGGTGGTGCTGGGGGATTCCTATTTGAGGCTGCGGACATTGACCTGTGGTGTCCCTTAGGATTCCATTTTATCTTCCATGCTATTTAACATATAAATGTTATGTTTTAACAATTGTGCAGAGGCCCAATGCAGTGGGGGTGACCACCATGGGAATTCAGTGATGACATGCACTGCAGATGTTGGCATGTAGTCAGATCTGGAAAGGGAGGAGCATGGGACCCATAACACAGACACCCTTCCCAAAGTTTCAGCTGCAATACAGTACCCATACAGGGTCTTCCATGTGGCAAAGAAGCCTTGCCACTGGAAGACAACCTACTCCCAGCAACCCTCCCCCCCATTTTGGGGGTGGGGAAAGGAAGCATCTGGATGTGTTCTCCTTGTTGTTTAGGGAGCTGGGAGAAGAAGGACAAGGAAAAGGGCCAAGGGAGGATGCAGAAATACCAAGAGGACTGCACATGGGCAATTGGCTTCCAGGATCCCTCACGTATATCATGGGATTAGTTATGCATGCACAGACAGGAAGAGGCCCAGCCCTGCCCTGGTCCAGTATCCCAACCTAATTTACAAAAAGAAAAAGAAAAGAAAAAGACTTTGCTAGGCCTAACTGTTTTGTTATGATGAAAACATCAGGCAGGCAGTGTCAGGGTTTGCTATAAGATCCAATACAGCCATGGGAAGTTAGCAGCCACGGAAACCTTCTCTGCCCACCTTCTCACCTAATTACCACAGAACAGAGGGCTGAACTTCAGAAGAGTGAGATTACACACACACACACACTCAAGTGTGTGTGTGTGTGTTGTGCTGAAAATTTCTCCCACATTTTTTTCAACCATTTTCATTCAATTTGAAAGAAGAGAAATTGTATCCAAAAAGAAATTCAATGGTGAAGAAATTTCGTTAAAAATACCATGGAATGGGTTTGGGGTTTGGGGGTGTTAGATAAAAAGTCCTTGCTTTCGGTTTAGAAGAAAAGAATGCCAGGCAGGCAGCAGTGGATCCAACACTATTTTATTGAACGTTTTGCAAAACGGGTGCAGAGCAGTCTGGACCCCGAGACACGTGTGCAAAAGCCTTTTATATCATATCGCTTCTATTGTTCTCACCAGTAACCAATGAAACAGTTAGTACATCGGCTCACTAAGTTAATATCCAATAAACAGTCACTATCAGCTTACCAAGCCGTTAGTCATGAGTGCGTCAGTATGATTCCCTTTTTGCTCCGCCTATATTTTCCCGCCACTCGGGCTCTTACGTAACTTGAGACGCCAATGGTTATGGAGTCTCCTTTTTCTAACAATTCCCTCCTTTAAGTCTTTATTCACGTCTTAAAGCATTTAAAACGGAGTTTCTTTATCAGCACAATAAAGCAAGAGCATCTGTTTTGACAGAGCGGTTTCAATTAACCGCTGGGATAAGCCTCTAGCGCAGGGGATAATGCAACAACCAAATAACACTAAAACTCCTATCATCACTACAAGCGAAATAAGGATTGAGGCTGCTAGGTGTTTCCATTTTCCAAACCATCTCTCCAACCAGTCAGTCACGGGGTTGTTAATCCCTGAATTCTCGGCTAATTCTTCAGACAAGGCGGTGAGACCCTGCAAAGCCCTTGTTACCGTGCCATCTGGGGCAGTGTTGTTAGGGATGAAGGTGCAACACCGTCCACCTAGCATGACACAAACCCCTCCTTTTTCTGCTAACATCATATCAAGAACACGCCGATTTTCCCAAGCCATTTGGCTGGTGGCATCTAGCTGCTCAGCCAATCCTTTTACAGCATCTCGAGTATAGTTTATAAACCTCTGCTGATTATAATAAACGTAATTGATCCAATCTACATTTTTGTTAATGGTCACCCACCAAAACAGGGTAGATTCAAATCCTGCAGAAATTTGATTTCTTCCTTTGAACTCATCTGGCACTCCCCTTGGTACTCCTATGGAGTCAATATATATTTGATCATCAAAAGGGGTTACTGATCATTTCTGCCGGGGTTGGCCAGTCTTCTCTGCTGGATGGTATGCAATTGAAAAGGGGACTGCCAACTGAACTAACCCACAAGCTCCGGACCAATTGGAGGGCAATACCTCATACAACTCTAGGCCACCACAATACCACCAGAGATCAGCTCGTGGGATTGAAAGGGAATTATTCCTAAAGCGAGTAGAATTAACACATCTTACTTTACTCGTCAGGTTCCCTATACGCCCCTCTGTGTCTGCAAGGTTTCGGTGTATGCATCCGGTATGGTTTCTTCTTTGCAGGAAGACTGTGGAAGGTCTGACACGATCCTTTGATTTGAGTGGGGGGTATAATTTATTGAGGGTTTGGCATTCCTCCTCTCCCCATGCATCAGGGTGTTGGAACAAACGGATCACGCAGGTGAGGAGGGAAGGAGTGTCCCATCCCAGTGGAAAGGGCAGCACCTTTGCCACAGATCTCCCTGTGGCACAAACAAAACAGTCAGACTTATTTAAAGACTTGGCTGTATACTTTATCCACTCTAACCACACATTATCAGTTTCCTCTGTTATTGGGATCCCTAACCTGGTTCTCCAGGGACGCCTCTCTTTCTCAGGGATCTGTACCAGAAGTGGTCTGAGGGGTGTTGGTGTGACATTTCGGGGTTTTATCTTAAAGCTGTCAAGCCCAAGTCCTTGAGGTATCACCATCCACGTTAATATTTCTTTAACCAACATTACCAACACCACCCACAATACTTGCTTCATATTACAAGTTTTTTGTAATTCGAACCCGAGCTTTTCCCAGATGTTGTGACTTGTATATTACAGGCGATTGTGGCTCCTGGATGGCTTCTTCGCCTGTGTCCTTGGCAGCTTCCAGAGGGGTGCCAGGGAGCAAAGGACCGTTGCCTGTGTCCTCCTGTTCTTTCCAAGTGACAGAAGGAAGCGAGGGTCGCTTAAATGGCTTTATCCGGCTGCAATGTGTCCATTTACTAGAACCCACAAGCTTTACACACGAGTGGCTGGTTGGTCCCACCAAATAAGGCCCCTCCCACCCTTCCTTTAAAGCTTCTTTATTCCACTTTTTCAGCAACACCTCGTCTCCCGTCTGGAAGAAATGGATAGGTGCATCTAACGGCAGTCTCTGAAACGGAACGGAATAAGCTCATAGCTGTGAAAGAACAGACTGTAGAGAAGTCAACTGATCCCTTAGCATCTGATCACCCACCTCCCACTTGACTTCCTCCCTCCTTCCGCAGTGTACCCGAGGCGGGAACCCAAACATCAGTTCAAAGGGGGACAATTTTATGTCCTTTCTTGGCATCCTTCGAAGCTTCGTTAAAGCTATTGGCAGAGCCTCAACCCAAGTGAGCTTCACCCCTCGTTGGAGTTTGGTTAAAGTCTCCTTGAGGCTCCGATTGATTCTTTCAACCTGCCCACTTGCCTGGGGCCTCCAGGGGCAATGTAAATGCCACTCTATTCCCAGAGCTTGTGCCAGCCCCCGTGTAATAACTGAGGTGAAATGTGAGCCCTGATCGGACTCTATAACTTCGGGCAGGGAGAACCGGGGCACCACCTCCTGTAACAATTTAGCAACAACAGTTTTAGCTTGGCAGTTCCTACATGGAAACGCCTCTACCCACCCTGTCATTTGACATACTATTACAAGCAAATACCTGTAACCCCTACATGGTGGCATCTCAGCAAAATCAATCTGCACCCTCTGGAAAGGATAGTAGGCCCATGGTCGCCCTCCTTTTGGAGGAGGGGGTGCCCTGGGAGGGTTGGTTTTCTGGCAAACTTCACAGGTTGCGGCTAGTCGGTGGGCGCATACAGTTAAGCCAGGGGAGACAAACAGCCTCTTGCAATAGTCGATCATGGCTGATGCTCCAGGGTGTCCAAGAGAATGGTGAACTTGCTCTAGAACAACCCTCTGCAGGGTCTGTGGAAGAAGCAGTCTTCCATCTGTCATCTGGATCCATCCGTCATCACAGGGACTTATTCCGTGTTCTTGTGCCATTCGTAACTCAGCAGGGGAGTATGTGGGGCGCTCTTTTCTTTTGGGTAGAATGAGGAATGTTCCTTGGATTCCCTCTCTGGCTGCTCTTTTTGCGGCCTCATCTGCCTTCTGATTTCCCTGTCTCCATTTTTCCTCTTTTTCTTTCCCATGGGCTCGGACGTGGACAACAGCTACTTGTGAGGGTAGCTGGAGGGCATCCAGAAGATCCACTATTAGGCCGCCATTAGCCACTGGAGATCCGTTTGCTGTAAGGAATCCCCTCTCTTTCCACAGTTGCCCATGAGCATGCACAACGGCGAAGGCATTTTTGCTATCGGTATAAATATTTACTCGCTTTCCCTTGCTGGCTTGCAGGGCTCTTGTCAGGGCTACCAGTTCAGCGGATTGGGCGGAGAAATGAGGAGGCAGCCTTTCCTCACGCACACTCTCCTCTAGAGTAACGACAGCCGCGCCTGTGTAGCGCCTTCCATCCAGCATATAGTTAGATCCATCTACAAACAGATCTCTGGCTCCCTCTATTGGTTCATCCTCAAGGTCCGGTCGGCCTTTGGTGTCCAGGTCTAATACTTCAAGGCAGTCATGATCTGGGAGTCCTGATCCGTTTGTGCCCAGTAATGTTGGCAGCAGTGTGGCGATATTAAAGCTGGAGCAAGCCTTAAAAGTGAGGTTTTCATTTGTTAGTAAACCTATTTCATATCGGGAATGCCGGGCTGGGTTGAGAAATTTGCTTCCTCCTCCTGATCCCAAAATTTGTGGCACTCCATGCGGCACCCAAATTTCAATGGGTCCTCCCATTGTCAATTTCTCCGCTTCAGCGCAAACCAGAGCCGTTGCCGCTACTGCCCTCAGGCAACTTGGCCATCCTCGCGCTACGACATCTAGGACCTTGGAGTAATATCCCACTGGTCTCCAAGAGGGCCCTTTTCGCTGGCAAAGCACTCCCGAAGCTATGCCCTTATTTTCATGCACATAAAGTCTAAATGGCCGGCTGGGATTTGGTATGGCTAGAGCAGGTGGTGACACAAGAGCAGCTTTAAGGCTGAGAAAAGACTTATTCATTTCCTTAGTCCATTTCCATTTATCCAGTCTATCTTTCTGCAGCGCCTCATACAGCGGCCGTGCTGTCTCCCCATAGTTTGCTATCCATAGTCGGCAGAATCCGGTCAGCCCCAGGTAGGCCCTCAATTCGCGGGGGGACTTAGGGACAGGAGTGTCACGGATGACTTCAACTCTTTCTTGCCCTAGGCTCCGAGTCCCCTTAGTTATGTGGTAGCCTAGGAATTTTACAGTTGGTTGGGCCAACTGTACTTTTTCTTTTGACACTTTATACCCCCCCCCTGCTAGATAGTTGAGGAGGGAAACCGTCCCACTCAGGCACGCATTCTTGGCCTTGGCTGAAATCAAGAGGTCGTCACAGTACTGGAGGAGATGCACCTCTGAGTGCTGCTGGACCCAGGGTTCGAGATCCTTTTGGAGCTGCTGGCCAAAGACCACCGGTGAGAGATTCAGCCCCTGAGGGATGACTGTCCATGCTAATTGAACTTTTGACCCCCCCCCCTGGGCTTTCCCATTCAAAGGCGAACAAAGGCCTTGAATCAGGGTGGAGGGGGATGCTGAAAAAGGCGTCTTTTAGGTCTATGACAGTGAACCAGGCGTGCTCTTCCGGAATTCCTACAAGGAGGGTGTGTGGGTTGGGGACCACAGGATGGGGGGCCTCGATCTGCTGATTAATGAGCCGGAGGTCTTGCACTAAGCGGTAGCCCTGGCCCCCCCCTCCCCTTTTTGGCACAGCGATGATGGGCGTGTTATAGGGAGACATTATCTCAATGAGCCGGCCTTCTTCTCGGAGCTTTGTTATTACTGGTTGTAGGCCCTCCTTTCCTTGGCGGGAAAGGGGATACTGTTTCACATGAACAGGCCTTGCTCCCTCCTTGAGGGGAATTTTGTATGGTGCTGCCGACTTGGCACGAGAGGCCCCTCCAATCCCGGCCCAAGCTAGAGGGTTGACTCTGTTTTCTATTAAGCTCCAGTCCTCGGTGGCCTCTGGGGTGGATTCTTCTGCAACCTTCAAAAGGGCCATTTGGTAGTTACTACTCTGCTGTTTAGGGAGCCGTATCTCCATCCTTCCGTCAGGAGTAAAAGCAATCTCAATTTGGAGTTTAGTCAATAAGTCCCTCCCTAGCAATGCCACCGGACAGGAGGGGGTACAGACAAATGCATGTTCTAGGTGTGTTTTCCCAACCTTGGTGAACAGGGGACGAGAGAGGGGCACTTGGGTTGCCCTTCCCTCGACCCCCATTATGGTGGTGAACCCCCCACCTCCCGTTGGGGGCTCACTGAGGGGGAGGACGGACAGGGCGGCCCCTGTGTCCACAAGGGCTTTGTAGGAGCGGCCCCCAACCTTTATTTTGACCATGGGGTCCCGTCTTGCCTCAGAGACGGCTAAGAGGGGGCCGGGCCCCGGTCTGTCCTAATCTCTTTCCTGTTCATACAGAACTCTCTGCGCTTCTCCCGTATTTTCCCCTCTCTCTTTCTGCTTCAAAGCCTCACAGTCACGCTTCCAGTGCCCCATTTTCTTACAAAAGGCACATTGATCTTTCCCCAGGGGAGATCCTTTCCTTCCCCCTTTCCTCCCCTTCCTAGCTCCCTCCTTGTCAGGTTTAAGAACCGCAGCAAGGAGCTTGGCCTGCCTCTTGTCTTTTTCTTTTCCTTCTTCTTCTTCTCGCCTCTCATAAACCTTTTGAGCTACTTCAACTAAAACTCCTAAGTCAGCTGCCAACCCTCCTTCAACTTTTTGCAACTTCTTTCTGATGTCCTGGCAGCTATTTCCCACGAACTGAGTCGTGAGGATCCTTAAATTATTTGGATCATTCAAGTCAATGTCAGTATATTTAGCGAAGGCTTCCCTCAGCCTTTGGAGGAACACAGCAGGAGGTTCGTTTTTGTCTTGCTTTAGAGTCAGGACTTTTTGCAAATTGGGGGCCCTTCTCGCGGCTTGCTTCATGCCTGCTAAAATGAGTCGAAAATAGTCAGCATGTAAGCGTCTATGTGCCGCTGTGGCCACCCCCCAATTGGGTCGCCCTGTGGGCAGAACCTCCACCGTCTCCTCCTCAGTTGCTTGGGGATTTTCCTCCCTATACTTGGCTCGTGCCCCTGCAAGGATGGTTGGCTTTTGGCTGAGAAAACAGGTGTTCAATAGCATTTGTGTATCGTCCCATGTGGGGTTGTGAGTAAGCCTCACATTCTCCATCAGAGACAGGAGTGGCCCGGGATCCTCTTCAAAGGAGGGGTTAAATTGTTTCCAATTATACAAATCAGATGTTGTGAATGGGACATAAACAAACATCGTCCCTTGAGGATGTTGGGCGGTAGGGTCGGGGACTTCTCTGATGGGGAAGGTGAACTTCACTGGTGGTTGGGGGTCCTTTCGCAGGTTGTAGTTAGGTCCCCCTTTTGCCTCTCTCTGTAGGACCTCCAATTTTTCCTCTAGGGAATATAGACGATCTTGGAGAGTGTCCTGGCGTTCAACTAGAGGGGTGGGGTCCTCCGGTACTGTTTCATGAGAGGGGTCCTTCTCGGGGGCATCTAACCGCTGGGCGGGCCCCTCAGGAGAGGGTGGTGGTTGCAACGAGCGCCCTGCGACGGCTGTCCCGTAGGGAGGAGGAAGCAGTAGGTCCTCCGGTGCCGTGGCCACGACCCTGGGTGGTCCTTCTTTTGGTGGTTTCCTTTTGACCACCATGGGAAGGGCAAGGGACATGCATTTAACAACCCACGGAGCAGGCCTGCCGCCAAGGGGCACACAAGTTGCCCACGAATCAATATAAGGGAACTGGTCCCAACTTCCCCTCTGTGCTACTATTGTTCGCACATCAGATACCAAGGTTGGGTCAAAAGACCCCTCGGGTGGCCATTTGGGTTCTAATATTGGCCATTCCCGGGTGCAAAAAAAGACAAGACGATCCTTTGTCATCTTAGTTCCATAATCCTGCTTAAAATGTGACCAATTGCGCAAACAACACTCCAAGGGCGTATGGGACTTCTTCGCAGACTTAGATTGGGACCCGCCCATGACGGTGGGAATTTCAGTCAGCAATTCTTGCGCTTCGCCCTCCTCTGACCTAGCCCGTCTCCAGGGTAAGGAAATGCAGATCGGGGCTCCTCACTCGCTTCGCCCATAGGCGTCTCACACAATCACAAACACACCACCGTCCCGCGTTTATCCCCTGATGTAAGCTGTTTCAGTTACCCCAAAAGCCTCTTCTGTCCCGCCCGCAGCTGCGTCCAGCTGCTTTATTGATCCACTGCCGGTGCCTAAAAGGAGTGATCACGTCTCCCTCTTCCTCTGGCGTTGGTCCCCAGGCACTTCTGCCGCCACCGTCGTGAGGAGAAGGCAGTATAAAACAACCGCCTGTGGCCACTTCTCCTCCGCGGCCCCTCGGCTCAGCGCGAAGGGGACGCGCCCCGAAGCAGGATCCGAGTCACGGCACCAAATTGTTAGATAAAAAGTCCTTGCTTTCGGTTTAGAAGAAAAGAATGCCAGGCAGGCAGCAGTGGATCCAACACTATTTTATTGAACGTTTTGCAAAACGGGGGCAGAGCAGTCTGGACCCCGAGACACGTGTGCAAAAGCCTTTTATATCATATCGCTTCTATTGTTCTCACCAGTAACCAATGAAACAGTTAGTACATCGGCTCACTAAGTTAATATCCAATAAACAGTCACTATCAGCTTACCAAGCCGTTAGTCATGAGTGCGTCAGTATGATTCCCTTTTTGCTCCGCCTATATTTTCCCGCCACTCGGGCTCTTACGTAACTTGAGACGCCAATGGTTATGGAGTCTCCTTTTTCTAACAGGGGCTTACCTTACCTAGGAGGTCACCAAGGAGTAAGCCCAAGTGCCCTGTTTTTCATTGTACAATTATCTCTCTGGTTGCCTGTAACCTCCTCAGCTTCTTACATTTCCAATAAAGCACAGTTTAAGGCACCATGAGATAATTCCTCCCATAGAGCTTTTTCAGATCACGATGTGCAGGCAGCCTGGGAGCCTAGCTGTGATTAGCTAAGCTCAAAAAACACCACAAAATACATTAGAAAACATTCGGAATTAGGGATGTATGAAAGGTTTATACCTTTCCACGGATTATGCTGATGCTGGGGGGGGAGGCGTTCCGTCCCTCCCCCCAGAATCCTGGCCAGGGGGGAGGCACTCCGTTCCTACCCCCCCCCCCGGAATCCTGGCCGGCCGGCTCCGCTCCGCAGGGATTCTGTGGAGCCGCCGGCCGGCACCGCCAGCAGACGGACATCCGGCCGCTGGCTAGCAGGGACGCAAATGGCGGCGGCCGTAGTTTGCGTCCCTGCAGTCAGCCGTGATAGGCTACGTAAATGTTTACATAGCCTATCATGGCTGAGTAAAAAAAAAAACACACCCGCGTACACAAATGGCGGTGCCCATGGGCACCGCCATTTGCGTTCCTTATTTTGGCACGTCTTAGTCTATGTACACATTTACGTAGACTAAGACGGCAAAAATAAGGGGAAAGCAAATAGCGTAGACGCTACGCTATTTGGGTTCCCCTTATTTTCGCCTTAGTCTACGTAAATGTTTACGTAGACTAAGACATGCCAAAATAAGGAACGCAAATGGCGGCGCCCATGGGCGCCGCCATTTGCGTATGTGCATTTTGTTTTGCTTTTAATCAGCCATGATAGGCTGATTAAACATTTACATAGCCTATGACGGTGTTTTTATTAAAATCTAGCTGTGATAGGCTATTTGCGTTGCCCTTATTTTCGCCGTAGTCTATGTAAATCTTTACGTAGACTACAGGGACCAAATAAGGAACGCGAATGGCAGCTCCCTATGGGTGCCGCCATTAGCGTACGCGCTTTTTTTTTTTTTTAAGTCACCCGTGATAGGCTACATGACGATTAACGTAGCCTATCATGGCTGACTTTGCAAATCTAGCCGTGATAGGCTACGTTAATCGTTATGTAGCCTATCACAGGGGTGTTGTTGTTTTTTTTTACTTTTCTTGTAATGGCGGTGGCGGGGGCGGCAGCCGGTCGAAAGACCGGCTGCCGCCCCAGCCCCTGATGAAGACCTGCCGAACCGCCACCGGGACCCGCCGCCAGGAGCGACATTCGTGAAAGGTAAGTCCCACCCCGGGGGGGCGGAGAATTTCTCCCCGAACCTTCAGAGGACCGAATGCATTGGCACTCGGCCCCCCGAAGTTTCAGGGAGAAATTCTCCCCCATCCCTAGGCAGGACAATGGAAGCCTCTTTCATGGAGGGAGAAAACGTTCAGGAAATTGGAGGACAGATCTTGGCAAAGCACTAACTCCACCTCATTCCTGGAGCTTGGCACAATACTCCCCACCACCACCACACACACACACACACACACCTGCATTGTAGTGGATGCAAATTGGGGGTCCAGCCTGCCAACACAGTTGATGCTTTTGCAGCACAAAAAAACCCAAAAGGCAAAAAGAAAGAAGACAAAAAGAAAGAAGCTGTGTGCTACAAGCCCTGCCAATGGAGAGCCCTACCTGGGAGAAACTGCTGAGAATTTCTCCTCCCCCTGGAGAAATTCAGTGAAATTGTCTCCCAAATGTCTCTGCCCACAAGTAAGGTGGAGAATGACAAGAGGCCATTTGCTCACAGCTCAAATATGTACATGTAGAACACACAGCTTGCCTCATCACATCTCCACACAGTTGAGCTGCATGGAGATACCTCACTGCAGATCTTGCTGCAAACATTTAAAGCTGTGACCCAAGTTCCCCCAATTCTTTTGTCTTGCCTCTTTCTTCCGGGTGGGCGTGAAACATTTTTTTTAAGGGACTTGTTTCAATAATGGTGCAGGAAATGCTGGCATTTTATAAAGTGATTCATTTTGAATCAAAACACATTCCATTTAGGGCTTTTTACAAGTTTAATTAGCATTTATTAAATCTTTATATCGAAAAGGACACCATATGAAAAGTTTGGCAAATACGTGTCATGCTTATTCACTTCAGGAGTTAGCATAATATGTTTAATGAAATTTCGATTATAGAGCCCCTGATATTTTGTAGGCATTTGGTTTCCAAAACACACAAACACAGAAATGCATCCCATCAAAGTATGAGATACAGGTTGTCACTTCTCATCTGCCTAATTCTTCTTACTGGAAATCTTTTCAGTGATACAGTCAATATGAAGCTCATTTGAATTTTACCAGCTCAGAACATAAAATGGTCAGTCCGCTGAGGAAAGATTAATGTGTCAAAATGACTTTTGAAGGGCTACATGAGCTAAGGGATTACACAGGAGGAAGAGCAAACATAGCCAAATACAATGTTTAAGTAGAGGATCTGTGGATTGCCTTCACTGAATTCATTTCCAGCTGTTGAACTGAAGCCAAAGATTACACTGCTTATTTCAAATCTATATGTTAAATTAATTTCCCTTCTCCTTCCAATATGTACATCTTCTTCATCTCCCTGTTTAAATCGTCCTGAATTTAAACACATGGTGCTACAATTTTCTTTTCTTTTTTAAAAAAGAATTATTATAGGGCCATGTAGCAGCCCAATGTTATAAGGTGTTGGCTGAATCTCATTCTACCATTATAAACCAAAACTGGGCAGGGACTATATGTTCAATTGGTTATAATGAGAAAATGGCTTGACAGACTGGTCTGAAACTTGGTAGTGTAAGAGAGGTGAGTCTGAGGATGGACAGGGCCAATACCGAATCAAGAAGAACAAGAAAGGGCTTATTTATAGGACTTTAACTTTGACAAGTTCCCACTAATGGTTTGATAGTTACTGTTTTGTTGTTGTTGTTGTTGTTGTTGTTGTTGTTGTTGTTGTTTTTCCCCATAGACTTACATGGGGGTTACTTAGGAGTAAAAATGTCTCCAAGTGGTGGTAAAGCAATGATCTGCTCAAGGGAGGAAAAAGACTGCAAACTTTTCCTTTTCCCAGTGACCTCAAAGCAAGCTGGTTTGATGTTTCACTGTCACATTTGTGGTTGCAGTATTCAGTCACCCCACCAGGGGTCCCACCATGTACCAGCCATAGTTCAGTTTTAACAGTTAGAGGTATATTTGTGTGGTTGTGGAATTTTTCATCCCATGTTCACATGCTGTTATCTTGTGTTGCTGTGTACGCTCTTAAGCACACAGAAATGCCCTACCTGGCGCCAGCTTGTCTGGCTGAAAGGGGGGGGGGCATTGCAGGTGGGTGGGGTGACAAGACGTAAGGGCCTCTGATTGGTGCACTCCAGTCGCACCACCAGTCGGGGAGGAGCAGGCCGAGTTGTCTTAAACTCGACCCCCTCCCTATCTCAGCTCTCTGGCTCGATGCAGCTCCGTCCCACCCTCCCTTAGGCAGTGTGGGTTCTTGCCAGTTGCCCCTTCGGGAGCCATGTAGGAATTTTTTGGCTCACAGTTTGATTGGCCTAGGACTGTGGGTCTTTTTTGCCTATATCACACTGATATGCAGGGTGGGTGTGTCCTATAGGGGAATACGGTCTATATCATCGGTCACATTCCACTTGGCGGCTAGGACGGGCAAAACAGGAAAGGGAGTAGGGATGGTGTGCATGCAGAGGCACCTTATGGTGACAGGTGATGCCTGAGGCCCCCCAAACGGGTTGTGTGGCTCGGCGGGGGGATAAGGGTTGCCTGGGAGACCAACCCTACTCACTCACCCAGGTGTTTCACGGCACTGGGTTGGGGGTGACACCGGAAGGTCTACCTCCCCCAGAAGGGGCAGTCCGGAGGGATGGGGAGATCACTGCCACCCCTCAGGCTGGGTGTGTTTTCGCCCAAGAAGTGTCAGCTAGTCGCTGACACAGTTACATGCCCGTCCTAGTTACCCCTTTGCAAATATTTCAATAAATGTGGCCCAATTTTCAACCCAAGCTTGTTGTCTGTGTCTTCTTTGACCCATCTCCACTCTCAATACCACACCAGTTTATGTAAAGGAGTGGGGGAGTTTGACATGAATTGGAAGATAAGAAAGGAGAAGGAAAGGAAGTAGGAAGTATAGGCAGGGATGTGCAAATCAGCAAAATTCAAGCCCACCAAAGTTCTCCAAATTCCATCTCTAAGCTCCTTCCTATTCGAGTACATTATCAGTTTGCAAGCTTTGCTATTTTCTTTTCACATGAAAATCTGTGCATATTTTCATGCATATTTTTTCAAAATGTATGCATCAATTGCACAGATCTTTAAAATGTATGCATTCTTCTCCCAGTGATTAAAGTGTATTTGTGCACACTTTTGAAAAGTATGCATTTGTTTCATGCATATTTTTCAAATATACACATGCTGTCAAATAGGGCTGCGCAGGGACTCCCTGATCTGAGGCGACCCAATTCAGCTCAGGCAGATTTGGGGAGCCCTTGACCTGACTCGGCCCTGAACCCGAAGTGGGATTCGGATGTCAAACCGTGCTTCGGGTTCCTCCCTGAGGCCCCTGTGCAAACCCCCTTACCTTGCTGCCACCGCCTCCTCCGTCGTCGTCCCCACCGCCTCCTCTGCTGCCTTCCCCACTGCCATTGTCATCCTCACTGCTGCCTCTGTCACCACTGCCACCATCACCATCCCCGCTGCCACCACCACCCTCACTGCTGCCACTGCTCTCAGCACTGCTGCCTCTGCCCTTGCTGCTGCCATCATCACCTCCTTCTCCACCACCATCAACTCCTGAGGCCTGGATGCGTATGGTGACTCTTACTGCAGGGAGTCACCATTTTTTAAATAGCAACCTTCTGGAACTTCCTGGAGGTTGCCATTTTAAAAATGGTGACTCCCTGCAATAAGAGTCGCTGCACGCATCCAGGCCTCAGCAGCTGGCAGCGAGGGGACAGCAGTGGCAGCGGTGAGGGTGGCGGCAGCGAGGACGCTGGCGGTGGCAGAGAAGGTGTTGAGGAGAAAGCAGCAGTGGCAAGGAGAAAGTGGTAGGGGCAGCAGAGAAGGTGGCTCAGGTAAGGACCTGGAGGTGCCAGGGGGGCTGGGCTGGGCTGGGGGGGGGAGCTCCAAAGTGCACCAAGTGCTTCGGAAAGCCCCTGACCTGCTCCGGGTCACTTCGTGCCCCCTCCACTTCACCTCAGAAGTGGCACAAAGTGATCCAAAGCTGCCCGCTTAACCTCAGGGTTTGGGCCTTGGGCCGAAGTGGTGCACAGCCCTACTGTCATTTTTTTTTTTTTTGGTCCACAAATCACATTGCGAGCTTGGAAATGTACAGAGCTCAACCAGAGATTGTGCCTGAGTCTGTATTCAGTCCGGAAGGTGCAAACTAGGTAAATTCTGAGAAAAAAACAAACTCAAAAGAATCTTTCCTACATCCCTAAGCACAGATTCCTTAGATTCCTACAATGAGCAGGGGGTTGGACTTGATGGTCTTATAGGCCCCTTCCAACCCTACTATTCTATGATTCTATGACTCTGTGATTCTAAGACAGTAAAGAGCACATTTCATATCTTTGCTCAACATTCTCTGATAATCCCTCCCTCATCCCAGTGCCCCTTCTCTCTGCCTCCTTTGACCTGTCCCCATAGTCTGACACATCGCAACCTTCCAGAAAGGCCAGTGAGGCTGCAGTTCTTCTCGCTGTCCACCACCTTTTTCTGAGGTAAATCTTTATAATGATCTGTAGTTGGCTTGTTCAAAACTGTGTTTAATACAGTAATATGGAACTTAAGTAAGCTGATTCTAGTTAGATACTTTGAACTATAGTTCCTTAGTCCTTGTACCCCAAGTGTGCTAAATGCTCTAATATGGAGTGGTATAGGATGTTAGAAGGCCTCAGCTTTAGGCTGTAATGTAAGAATTCTCCACTCCATAATCCTTTGACTCTCTTCACCTTCTGGGGGTGTGGGGGTAGAGAGTCTGGAGCAGCAGGTTTTTGGTTTGTTTTCTCTTTCTACTCTCTCAGGCTCCTGAGCAGGGTCGCTTAGTTTGCATGCTATTTATCATCTATCTATCTAATATATTCTGGTGAGCAGACGCTTGTGGTGAGCCCATTCCTTGATCTGGGCCAGGATTCCAAGGTGTTCTGGGCTGGTCATGATGTAGTCTGTCCCAGGGTTGATGTAAAGCTGGCTGTGGAAGGGAGTGGTTTGGAAGAAGAAGTAAATATAAGCCTGCACATAACAGCTTGTTTGAGGCTTTGTACTGGCCAGGACTTTTAAAGTTGAATCCAACCTGTATTTGGCTTAGTCTGGGTCTAAAGTCTTATTTTCAAGAGTCTGGCTACAGCACTGCTGCACAAGGGGGGTGGGTATTTGTTTGGGCTGCCTTTCCCAGTGGCTAGATGTCTCTGATTGTGGAAGGACCTCTTTCATTGTGTAATGTAGTTTTTGAAAATTAGGGTGCACTTGGGGGCATCATGGGCTGATGGAGATCCCAGGAATCTGTGAGCCCTTTCATTCTTCAGCACATAGTCCTCAGTTAGATCCAGTACATTTTTGAGTAAAGCTGTTTCTAATTCTATCGTGTTTCATCCTTCAATGCACTTCTCTACTCCTGCTAATCTCAGGTTATTCCATCAGCTGCATCCTTCCATATCAATGACTTTCTCTTGCAGGGCTGCCAGATTTATTTGGTAGGATTGCATATTTGCATCAGAGTTCCTCCTATTGTGGTCCTCTGTGTCTGATATGCACCTACTCATGAAGTGACCTTTTCTACTGAACTTTTCTGCTTCCCCATCTCTTGTCTTCTGACATCTACTCCCACCTGTAGGGTTTTTTTTTTATTTTTTTCTTCCTCCTGTATGGTGTGTGTGTGTGCGTGTGTGTGTGAAACCCCTTTTGAGAGAGAGAACTTTAAGTGTAAATCGACTTAATCTTCTGTCTTCTGAGTTGCCATTTTTTGCTGCTCTTGTAGTCAGAGTGGTGGGCCCATGGTTTCTTTTGGTTCTGCCCCCCAGGATAGGTAAGGAGGGGTCAGTTTCTTGCTTTGGCTGGTGTCTGGGGCTGGAGTGTATGGCCAAGTGGCTCAGAACTTGGACTTTAGCTATGTTGTGCCTCTTGCTTCTGGCATCTCGGACAGGATGGGGCTCAATATCTCATGGGGACCAGAATTTGTTTTGCTCTCCGTTTATGCTCCTCTTGTCCTGCCTATGGCCCAGATGCTATAGGATTGCTCAGTTCAGGGCTTCAGGCACAGGAGTTCAGCACAGCAATCTACACATGGGACTATTTAAAGTCCTTAATTACAAGAGTTTTCTACTAGCTAGGTTTTCACGGTAACCTTTACCAGCATAAAAGTATGTATTACTTTTATAGCCCTTTCCCAAACTTGAGTTTAGTGAACTTTAGTCTAAACATCTGATTGAGGTTCTCTGCAATCACTCAGGCTTCTCTGTTAGAACAGGGCTGCAAGAACTCTTAGGTTTCTGCTGGATTTCTTCTCTCATCTTTACCTCCTGAACTGTAAGTTTCTGCAGGGTGTTCCTCCTGGGGTTTAGCTCTTTTTGCTGTGTCCCTGTTCTGCCTTCAGCTGATGATTTATGAGTTTAAATGAAGACCTGAATGGATTAAATAAATAAATGGGTAGCACTTAGTTTCTCCTTGAACATATGTTTAACATGTGTATGTGCTTCACTTCTTTTTGTCTTAGCACTTCATCACCGGGGCCGACAACTTTTGTCACTGGAGCCTGGTGAGCTCAATTAGTTTGGGAAGTTTGAATTAGGCCAGCTCATCTTAAAATGCAAACCAAATAAGCTTTCCCCCCATCCCTATCAAAGACCTTTTGATCTAGCCTTAAGGTAGAATTTAACCCTACATTAAACTTTTATCAACAACCCTCCATAATCCATTGATCACAGCTGTACAACTTGTGACCCATCAAGAAGACCACCACCCACTAAATATGCATGGCAGCCCACCATGAGCTCACTAATAAACCTCCAGGTGTTCACGCCTACCTGGGGAAAGCAAAACCAAATAAATGGTTGAACATCTGGCAGTCCATAACATGACTGACAGGCTATATTCTTTGATGGTCCCATGTCATTCAGCTCTGCTGTAAATTACAAATACCCAAATGTGACTATGTATACAACTGTTTTTAAACAAATGTTGCAATTATTAATAGACTGTTGTATGTGATGCATGGAATATCATAAATGTAAATTTATACAAGACACTTTTGATTATTCATTACACCGACTTGTGGTTTTTTAATGAAGGTTGTGGGTGGACAATGATGTTGATTGGCACCTGTCCAGTTGTTAGAGTGAGGAAACTCCAGGCTTTCACCAACAGGGCTGTGGTACAATATTTCTTTGAGAGGAGCGAACAAATAACTGAGGCAAATTGTAATTGGAGAACATGAAGAACATGGAAATTGATGTAGCTGATGGCATTACTCAGTACTGCTAGGTGTTGCATTTGAAGAATGCTTGTCATGAAGAACATGAGCATTACGGCAATTGGTGAGCTTATTCAGTGTCATAAGCTGCAGCATGTCAAGAAGGATGAATATGAAATGGGCGACAACTAGGGGTGTCAGAGAATTTCTCGCCAAAACTTCGGGGGGCCGAGTGCCAACTTATTTGGCCCCCCGAAGTAGTTTCGGGGAGAAATTCTCCGCACCCCCCCGCCCCCTGCACCCCCCCCCCGGGATGGGACTTACCTTTCCCGAATGTCGCTCCTGGTGGCGGGTCGCAGCGGCGGTTCGGCAGGGCTTCGACAGGGGCGGGGGCGGCAGCCGGTCTTTCGACCGGCTGCCGCAGCCGCCATTCTTTTTTTTTTTTTTACTTTTTATTTCGCGGCCGGGCGAGGCGAGGCGCCTCCTCCCCGGCCTGAATTTCGGCCAGGCAAGGCGAGGCGCCTCCCCCCCCAGCCTGAATTTCGGCTGGGCGAGGCGAGGCGCCTCCCCCCCCTGGCCTGAATTTCGGGGGGAGAAGCGAAGCGCCTCCCCCCACCGTGAAGCAAGCTGCGAGATGAGGTAAGTGACTTTCAAGCACTCCTAGCGACAACCAGATATGTTCAGATATGTTCTACACAAACCTGCCTCTTTTTCTACAGGAGTGCTGTTCCTATCTGGCTGGCAGTGAATTGCTCTAGTTAAGTATCTTCCCGCTTTGCCAGTGTATGTTGTTAATGCGTATGTGCAAATGTGTGTGTTTGTCTTTCCTCCTTTTTATCATGTTTGTCACTTATATTGATATAACACTGTTTACAAATGGAAAATGGAAAAGTCTCTGCTTTATAAATTTGTAT
Source organism: Heloderma suspectum (assembly GCF_057233095.1). Classification (NCBI taxonomy): domain Eukaryota; kingdom Metazoa; phylum Chordata; class Lepidosauria; order Squamata; family Helodermatidae; genus Heloderma; species Heloderma suspectum. The sequence continues at coordinate 31,908,093 of NC_139465.1, forward strand.
TCATGTCATTCTTTGCACCACCTACAGCAATATGTTAGTAATTATAGCCATTATTTTTAAACAGCTGTTATATGCATAGTAGTATTTTGGGGTTGGCCATTATCACAGCCATTGGCCTTGTTCTGTTTGCTTGTCTGCTGTAGATTGCCCACAACATCCTGATGACAGTGCATCACAAAGGGTAGGACTGCACAACTACTGAGTTCCTTTCCCCCAGACAAGATTGGCCTACCAGCCATGTAATGTGGCAAGCCAAGCCCAGGCTGGTAGCAAACCAAGAAAGTTTACTGAGCCTGGTGGGCTTGCATCTGACAAAGTGGGTGCTGCTCCATGAAAGCCTGTGCCATAATAAATGTGTTTGGCTTTAAGGTGCCACAAGACGGTTCCCTGTTTTTGAGGCAGCCAACTTACATGGTTACCCCTCTGGAAATTACATTCAACATGGCGGGTCGTACGTTCTGCATAGTTGACAAAGAAACACCCCAAAGGCACCCAGTGATATTTGCAAAATCAAAAGATAGCCTAACTCCAGAGGACTATAGTTGCTGAGATGTGACCTGGAACTCCTGGAATGGGTTCACATATTGGCTCGAGGGGAAGCTCTGTGTGCATATATCTTTGTATGCAAGGAATTGCTGTCTTCACTAAAGAAGAAAATGTTAAAGCTCTTGCTGGTGAAGAGTTCCATATGTGAGTCAGAGATCTGCTCAGTGGGTTATAAGTTGCTTGGGCCTGTTTTTTTTAAAAAAATCAATATATTAGCATGTGCTTTCTTGGACTGGACCCAAGAAGGTGTTTTTCCCAACAGTAATGGCTCTTTCTGAGACCCTCTTGTCTACCACCAAGTTAGTTGTTTAACAGCATGATATGCAGTGACTTGTTAGAAACATGCTGCTAGAGTACAAAGAATCAATCCTGTGTCAATACAAAGCTACAACAAGCACTTGGCCTCCAGAAACAGCAGAAGCTTTAAAACTGGGATGAAGAGCAGAAAACTATGATGTCTTTCCCCATTTCAGGGCTATAGTAAGGCTGGAGTAGGCAACTTTTTGGGGTTTGTGTTCGTGGACACATTTGGCAGTTTAGGGCACAATCCTATGCATGTTTAGACAGAGGAAAGGCCTACAACTCCCAGCGTGCCCCAGTCAGCTGGCTGGCGCATGCTGGGAGTTGTATGCCTTTTCTCTGTCTAAACATGCATAGGATTGCACCCTTAAGAAACGATTATGGGCACCACCACAAAATGGATGTGGGAGGTATTGGTAATCACAAAAAACAAATAACCTGCCCCAAAGACTAAGCACAAGTGGAGGCGGTGTTTGTCCCTCAACACATCAAACAACTCCTTTGAACCCACAGTTTTCAGTGCCAACAGAAGCCTCCACCCGCCCGCCTCTACTCCACTGTCAGGCAACTCATTCCCCCCTTATCTTTTTCTCTCTCACAGGATTCCCTTATTTTTCTTGGGGATTGGGTGCATTGCAGAGGAAAGCATTGGCCTGGGGCCATTTGCCATCTTCATTTCCAAAGAATGTCTCTGAACCCCATGTGTGACCCAGAGGCATTCATGGGAAATGAAGATGGCAGCAGCTGCAGGCCCTCACTTTGCTTTGAAGAGCCCCCAGTTGCTGGTAAGAAATTGTGTTAATTAATACAACAACAACAACAACAACTGGGTAGCATAGGGCATCACAATGGGAACCAAGAAAGGTGTCTGTAGAAATGGTGGTGCATCATGTTGCCTTCCCCTGTAGTAAGGTCTTCCTCTTTTCTTTTTCAGTAAAGCCTTCCCCCCCACCTTATACATATTCGCATAATATTTCTCCCATATTTCTCCATGGAAATAATCCCTTCATGGGAAGATGGTAAAGTTAGCTGCCAGCAAACTTACCTCTTATTCCACCTTCAGAGGTAATGGATAAACAGTTGTTCATAATATATTAGCTGCTGTATTCCCCACAGCCACAGAGTTTTCAGATGTATGCACTATTTCAGCATGTGGTTCTCAGCAGAGTAACTATCTTGAGGAAATTCAAAACATAACAAAGCACTAATTTTGCATATAAATGGCAAGGCTATGTTAGAAAATATATGAGCCTTGTAAATTTTTAGGCAATTTTTAACCAAGCTTGAGTGTGGAGAACAGGTGCTGCTCACCAAAGGGTGCTTTTCTCCCCTTATCCTACTATGCCTTAACATCATCTCATGTAGAATAAAGGGAGGGGGAAAGCAAAGTTACCTGAAAAACATTCTCCTGTTCAAGGAAGGATAGTTTGTAATCTTTTTTATAGGAGTGTGCAGACTTTGCATTCAAGGGAAATATAGTTTCATAATCTCTTCTCTGCAAACAGCTCTGAGCAATCAACTCAATAAAAAGGGGCCCATAGACCCACACGCCATTTTAAAAAACAACAACAACCACCATGCCAGAGCTGGCTGAAGAACAAACACTCTGAAACTTACTTTATTTCAATAGTTTATGCCACATGTAACACAAAGTAGTTATCTATAATATCAAACTGAGTGCCTGAGGGTAGCATCTTTACTAGTATAGCTGACAGCACCGGTGGTGATAAGCATTTATCACCATTTAGGTAGCAGATGTTTGTGTTATAAATGTGGTTATAAAAAAAAAAGGAAGGACCCCACTGTATTTAACTTGCTAAACTAAGTTTATCTAGATAACTCAAAACTCCGTTTTGAATATATTTCAGGCCTGCACAGCTTGTGACCTTCCACGCCAAATGCACCCAACCAACCACATAATGGTGTCACAAGAGATGTTGAATAGTAGTATATAGGAACAGAATAGTATCCTGTTTTTTGCAGAACTGGTCACACAGTAAAACCAGGAAGTACATGGAGGCCTAGTGATTTTCAGGGTCCATGACACACGGGAAGTTGGCAGATGAGTGGTTCAACTAGAATTTCCCCACAGATGTCTGCCAGAGAAGAAAGCATCCTGGGTTCACCAAATTGGGGTTCAAACACAATATTGGGGACTGTACACACCCTTAACTTTTACCATTCCTTGCACCAACACATATCTTTGCAACCACATCTAGGATTGTACTTATGTGAGAAGACATAAAAACCAAAGATCCAAGATGAGTATGGCTGTGCAACTCTATGTCATAATGCCAGATTCAGTCAGTGTGAATCTGGGCTGGTTCACTGATATTAATATTGCTACATCCTTTCCCTACTTGGGGTCGGGTCCCGATTTATGCTAGATCAACTGCACTAACAGAAGCAGACTTCCCACCCCCTTCTTCCCATGGCAGTTCCTCTAGCTCCCTGAAAATGTTGCACAGAGTCAGGAGACTCTGCTGAAGGGGGCGCACTGTGGTGGAGGTGATCTCTAAAATATGAGAGGAGGGATCTTCCATAATCAGAGCACTTTCTCTCAGGGAAGATCATAGAATCATAGAATAGTAGGGTTGGGAGGGGCCTACAAGACCATCGAGATCTCTTCCTCTTGAAGAAAACAGATCATGGATCCAACCCAAAGGCTTTTGTGCTGCAACAGTTGCACACCATGAAGAAATTCAGGCTCCGCAACTCTTCCCACTATGGAGCTGCAGTGACAAGCATTTGTCCAATGCATTTGTCCAAGACTTGCACTTGTTAAAGGCAAGGTAGCTTTTCTTACGAAAGGAGTTGGCATCTGTAAACTTAACTGTCCTTATGCAGCCAGTTCTGATCCTAACTATATATATATATATATATATTCCAAATATCTAATGGGAGATTGAGTATCAAATTAACTTTGCCATCACAGATAAAACTGTAACCAGATCTACACTTTGGGTCATATTGTTTTGTTACAATCCCATCATGGTAATGCTATATCTCTCTTGTGCATATATACCTCTTAGGACACACAATGACATTTGTTGTGGTGCATTGGATAATGTGGAATAAAAAGCAGGAAATAACACCACAAAAGTGGCATATCATAGAATCATAGAATCATAGAATCATAGAATCATAGAATAGTAGGCTTGGAAGGGGCCTACAAGGCCATCGAGTCCAACCCCCTGCTCAATGCAGGAATCCAAGTCAGAGCATCCTTGACATATCGAATGTGTAATGTGCCCCAACAGTTATCAGTGCACTTCAATACTGCTATAAAGCAGTACTAGCCTGTGTGTGCTATATAGAATCCAATTTTAAATAAATGTTTTCTTTATAAATAGTTCATCAGTAATTAATTGAATATACAAACATTAATAAATTAGCATGCATTGTGATTTGTAAGTGCTTTGCGATAATATATAACATCATATATTTAGCAGCAACTGTTATTTATTGATATCTCTCTGAGATATCATACAGTCTAAGCAGGATTAATGTTTGTTTGTTTGAAGTGTTGTTTTTATCAGTTCAATTCAGTTTTATTGTTCATAACCCTAGGTCAACCCAATATAACAGAAAGAAAATATCCAGAATGTTACAAAAATAAAAATGGACAAATTAACCATAGATCAAGAAAATGATGAAAAATTCAGAACTAAAAAACTGAAACTAATGATAACATACTCTGATACTAATTTGCAACTTCTATATAAGTTTCTTTTAACAAAACCAAAAATAAAATATACACGGCTAAAAAAAATAAAAATAAACCATCATTATTCTCCAATGCAACCTGTTTTATCTGCCTTATTAAATCTGGTGCAGACTTTAGCTAATGCCATTAGGAAAGTGGTGACTCTTCTCTAGTTGTTATTATCATGTCAGTTTAATTTAGGACACTGCTATAGTTTTACTATAGACATTCTTGACTTGGATTGCAACAGCAGGGACAGTTATGCACCCACATCCTCAAGAGAAAGCTGCTCCAGCTTTCCAGATTAAACATACAGACCTTATCCCAGTGTTTAGCCCACTGGTAATGTTGTTTTGTGTGGTAGGACCAGGAGTGAGCCTTTGGAGCATCCACATTAGGGATGTCAGAGAATTCCACCACGGATCTTGGGGATGCCAAATGCCAGTGCATTCGGCCCCCCAAAATCCATGGTGGAATGAAGCCCCTGCCCCCCCCACAAAAGGCGCGCGAAACGGAGCGCTTACCTGCTGCCGTCTGCGCTGACTTGTGAATGGCGGCCGCGCTGCGGCCGCCATTCACTTCCTCATCATAGCTGTGATAGGCTACATAAATAATTACGTAGCCTATCACAGCTAACGCAGGGATGCCATTTGCGTCCCTGCGGAAGCCGTGATAAGCTACGTAAGTATTTATGTAGCCTATCACGGCAAGCTAAAAAAAAAACAGCATACGCGAAAAACATGGGTACGCAAATAGCGTAGTGGGCACTATTTGCGTTCCCCTTTTTTTTGCCGTAATAGCTTACGTAAATATTGACTTAGGCTGAAACAGCGAAAAAAAGGGAACGCAAATGACGGCCGCCGTAGCCGCCGCCATTTACCTACGCTGTTTTTTGTGGGTTTTTTGGCTGCAGGCTGCCCAGCGGCCAGATGTCCGGCTGCGGGCGGCCCTGGCCAGCAGCTCTGCAGAATCTCCGCGGAGTGGAGCTGGCTGGGTTAGGTTTTCGGGGGAAGGTGGGGAGCACCTCCCCCCCCACTGTGAATCACCCTATCGAAAAGGTAAGTGACTTTTGTACATCCCTAATCCATATACTTATAATCATCCAGTTGATGTCATACGACGTTTAATCCAGACAAGCCAGAAGTAGTCCTGGTCCGTAAGAATTCTAGGGATGTACGAGAATTCCGCCACAGACCCCAATGAGCCCCACGGACTAAGACGGCAAAAATAAGGGGAACGCAAATAGCGTAGATGCTACGCTATTTGCGTTCCCCTTATTCACACCGCCTTAGTCTACGTAAATGTTTACATAGATTAAGATGTGCCAAAATAAAGAACGCAAATGGCGGTGGCCATGGCTGCCCTCATTTGCATACGCGCGTTTTTGTTTTTTGTTTTTAAATCAGCCGTGATAGGCTGACTATCATGGCTGACTGCAGGGACGCAAACGGCGGCAGCTACAGCCGCCATCCTTTGTGTCCCTGCTAGCCAGAGGCTGGATGTCTGGCTGCTGGCAGAGCCGGCCAGCGGCTCCGCAGAATCCATGTGGAGCGGAGCCAGCCGGGCAGGATTCCGAGGGGGAGGAACGGAGCGCCTCCCCCCCAGCCAGGATTCCGGGGGGAGGGACGGAACGCCTCCTCCCCAGCATCAGCATAATCCGCAGAAAGGTAAGTCACTTTCGTACATCCCTATGGATGCCAGTCCATGACTTCCTGCCCTTGCCTGACTTGTGCATGCCGAGTTGGGCCAGTGCAGCAACTCCTGATCCTTGCCCAAGAAGCGAGAGCAGGATGGGAAGCCTTCCCATAGTCCCACCAAGAGCAACTTCCACCGTCTCTGCCAGTGCTCAGCAGAGAGAGGCGCAGTTGCTCTGGGCAGTGGCAGCGGCGGGAGAGGCCCTCTCCCATCCCCATGAAGAACTACTGCTCCCCACTCTGTCAGCGCTCAGCAGAGAGAGGCGCAGTTTCTTTGGGTGGCGGCAGCGGCGGGAGAGGCCCTCTCCCATCCCCACGAAGAGCTAGCGCTCCCCACTCTGTCAGTGCTCAATAGTACTCTGAAATAGTACTTCGGGAACTCTACCAAAACTTTCCGTTGAGCAAGTGGTTGCACAGTATGTTTGTGCAAATGGTCGTGCAACCACTTGCACAACCCTGCTTGTATAAATGTGACTTTAGTTGGATTCTTCTCTTGTTCATTGTTAGAAGCTAGTTTCCACTTCGCAATTAGGGATTTCAGAGAATTCCGCCACAGATCCCAGGGAGGCTGAATTCCTGTGAATTCAGCCCCCCGGAATCCGTGGCGGAACGGAGCAACCCGCCCCACCACCCTGCAGAAGCCCCCCAGAACGGAGCCTATCTGGCTGCGGCTCTGGCAGCAGTGGCTCTCGCGGTGGCTCCAGCGGTGGCTCCAGCGGCGGCGGCTCCGGCTCTGGCCACCGCCAGGCTGCGGCCACAAATGGTGGCTGCTACACTGGCCGCCATTTGCATCCCTTCGCTGAGCCTGTAAATCTTGATACACTTGGTTCCTATTGTAGGGATGGTACGAGCACCTGATTGGGTCCAGGTGTCATAGATCATAGAATCATATGGTTGGAAGGGGCCTACAAGACCATCAATCCTCCCCTGCTGGCTTCGCTCCACAGCGACTCTGTGGAGCTTGTGCTGTGCTGTGTGTATGTGTGTGTGTGTGTGTATTAAAGGTTCTCACCTGGATGTATTTCATTTCATTTTATTTTACTTTATTGAACCATACAATACGTTCCCATGGGGAGAACCAATTTTCTGTAGAGAGATAAAAAGACAAACAACAAAGAATATATTATAACATATAATTTATTTCTCTTTGGAAATAAGATCAAGAAACAGAAATAGGATTAACAACTGATGTAGTATTTGTAGGCACCAGGCACTTTACCAAGGTATTGCCATTAATCTGACTTTTCTGAGTCCTGAGATTTCTCCCTCTGTCATATCTATATCTCAAATATAACAAGATTTCTCTTATTTAACTTGCTATAGTTTATTTAATATGAAAAAGGCAGAAAGTGAGCCATCTCCAACATAAGAGCCACCTAAATGCATTAATGGTGAGTGGCCTGCAAAGTCAAGCGCAATGAAATGTGATTTTTACAGAAATTTGGTAATCCATCTACAGACGTTATAAGATGGGTACTTTTTTCTATATTATTTTTTTTTCATCAATGTCTGCAGTGATCTGTGCATATAGATGGCAGCTTCTTTTTCATGGGTTTAAAGGATGTTTGTTTGCCTTTCTTTTTCTTGTTTTTTGAGTCTCAATTTCACTCAAATTAGTGGTGCAAATGGTCTAGAGGTTCCAGTCACTGTCATGTTGGTCTAGAGGTTCCAGTCACTGTCATGTTGGTCTAGAGGTTCCAGTCACTGTCATGTTCTGACAATTCTGTTTCCTGTGGAACTGGTACGTTGAGTGCTTCACAAACCACCATTTTTTGGTGACTATCATTGTTGATCCCTGGGGGAATCTCAGGAGTCTGAAGGGAAAGCTCCAAGCATTCCAGATCTCAGTTTGTCTCAGCTTCTCTGAAAGGGCAAAAAAGTCTTCTGTTTGCATTGCATTTCCAGTCCACACATAAATCTTGATACACTTGGTTCCTCTTGTCCTTATAGTCCAGGTAGGGATGGCACGAGCACCTGATTGGGTCCAGGAGTCATAGAACATAGAATCATACAGTTGGAAGGGACCTACAAGACTATCAAGTCCAACCCCCTGCTCAGTGCAGGAAGCCTGATTCTCAGGCGGTCTCCCATCCAAGTACTAACCAGGGCTAACCCTGCTTAGCTTCTGAGATCAGATGAGATCAGGTGCACCCAGCCCTTCCGGTGGACTTCCTCCCCCACCTGCTGCCCAGAGTCATATCTATTGAGACCCCTGCCCTGCCTGAGCTCCCCCTGCACACGCTGAGCCACCCACACTCACCCCAGGAGTGTCTGGCAAGCGCTGCTATAGCCATTTTCCAAAAGTAAATGGAGATTGTGAAAATGCACACATCTGATCTTACACCATGAATGGCTGATATACGTAAGATTATAAGCATAATGGCCCATTTACACCTGTAATCTTGCATATATCAGCCATTTGCAGCATCATTTTGTATAAGATCAGATGTGCAGATTTTCGCGATCGCCATTTTCTTTCACAAAATGGTGATCGCAGAGCTTGCCAAATGGGCCTGGGGCAAATGTGGATGCCTTGGCAAGCAGGGGGGATCATGGGCACAGGTCCAGGGGTATTTGAGCTGGGGCTGAGCAGGCACCCAGAGGACCCAAGCTGGGGGCTATCCGGCCATCCCTAATTCCATGTCTTTATGCTATTAAGGGTGCACATCATTTGGGTTTTTCTTGGAACTTATTTATCATTATTTATTAACAATAGTTATGTACTGCTTCTCATTTGAAGCAAATACTGAAGCAGTTTACAAAAGAATAAAATGAAACAAAAACAAAAGAAACAACACGCACACACACCAGTGTCATGAGGCTGGTAGAAAGACAGCTCACAGCTGGGGAAAAAGCTAAAGCAAACAGATATGATTTCAATAAATGCCTAAAACATGCCAGCACTGAGGCCTGATAATAGGGATGGCAGAGAATTCCACCACGGATTCCAGTGAGGCTGGATTGTGGAACGGCCTCCTGCCCCCCCCCCCTGCAGAATCCCCCTGGGACAGCACTTACCTGGGGAGGATACGGTGGATGCCACGGCGGTGGCGGCGGTTCCGGTGGTGGCGGCTCCAGCAGCAGCTGGTCTCCTGGCCAGCTACGGCCTGGCTGCTGCCACTGCCATTGCCATCCTTGCAGCCGTGATAGGCTACATAAGAATTTACATATTCTTACTTAATATTTGCATAGGCTAGAACGGCAAAAAATAAAGGAACGCAAATAGCGCCCACTACGCTATTTGCGTTCCCCTATTTTTCGCTGTTAATAGCCTACGTAAATATTTACATAGGTTAGAATGGTGAAAATTAGGGAACGCAAATGGCAGCTGCCGTAGCTGCCGCCATTTGCATATGCTGGTTTTTTGGGGGGGGGATTAGCCATGATAGGCTACGTAAATTCTTACATAGCCTATCACGGCTGCCTAGCTGGATGCAAATGGCGGCCGCTATGGCAGCAGCCCATCCATGGCCAGAAATCTGGCTGCGGATGGCCTGGAGCCGGCCGTCGAGGATTCTGGGAAGGAGGACCGGATCGCCCCCCCCGTCGAGGATTCCGGGGGGAGGGACAGAGTGCCTCCCCCCCACACCATGAAAGATTCTGTGAAAAGGTAAGTGACTTTTGTACATCCCTACCTGATATACTTCAGAGGGGAGATAATTTTATATTCTAATGTCCCTTGAGTGTTCCATTATTCTAATAGTAGTACTCCAGGGCAGATTTTTGAAATTCCCACTTCAAAGCAGTCTGTGCCCATGTAAAGCAGAAGTCCCTGAAACTCTGACACATGTACTTTTATACTGTAATTTTTACTCTGATTTGAGATGCCATAAAGTTTAACTTATTCTGACTACCTTCCCAAGGCATCCAGATAAAAGACTGGTAATCAGTTGTCTTTTGCATAAGATCTCACATATTACTGAACAGGTGACTAATTTCTTTCTAATCATGATACGAACAAGACCTCAGCTGATTGTATTAGCTAAATTGAAAAATGGTAGTCTGTGTCCTGATATTTGTGTATTTGTTTGTCCTTGTATTTTAACTGGAATGGGTCTAAATGACCATAATAAAGAATGTGTAAGATCTTGAGCCTAGGACTCTGTGTGCCCACTCTGTGTCATTGCTAGTCACCCACAGGTCTGGGCAAATGTTCTTTAGCCATGTGACTAAGAAAGTGACCATGTTGCTTCCTGCTTCCTATTCTGCCAGGCCACAGATCCACAGGTTTAACTTGCAATGTTGGTTTTCAAGGTCCTCAACCTTCCCCTGCAAGTCAACCATCATGGCTTTCAGGGTTTTAAGCCGATGCCGAGATCTAGGACTATGTTAGCAATTTGCTCTGTGATGGTCAGTTTCCCTGACAGGGTACTCAGTTTACAATCAAGGGGGTTGTAGAACTGTTTGCCATTCCTCTTGCAGTTCATTTCAGAGCTGCTGCAGAACTTATCACAAACAACCCATCGTTGTCTTGTGAGTCCTTTTATTTTTGGCGCCTTTCACAGCTTTTGAGTGGCCTGGTACCATTTTCAGTGCATCTGAGAAGTCCAGGGAAGAACAAAGTTGGGGACTCTTAGGCAAAAAGCAGTTGATGTTCTATGATCCAATCCAGCCCCAATTAATTGTGCATGGAGTGACACCAGGATGAGTGTAAGATCTCTTTTTACTTCACAGTTTAAGTTGGTTACAACAGAGGTGAGTGGGGGAGCAATCGTCTCAGGCAGCCATGGTGCTTGCGTACAAGCAACAGAAAGATTGGTATTTATTGTACATTGTATTTACTGAGTGTTTTGTTATATCCCAGACTTTAAGTCATTTGTCTTTAGAACACTGCCCATGGTTAGTGAGCTGCATAAATGGGTCACAGGTTGTGCAGGCTTCTGCAAGATTCAGCTTTGTATCTCTTGCTAGGTTTGTCAACTTTTAAAACATGTGTTGTTCCTACGTCTTCAAGAATGGACTAACATGAATAAATTAGAGCTGAACCAACATTTCTCAGTGAGATTCTCTTATATTCTTATTTTTTTGAATATCACCACCACCACCACCCCACCAACATCTCAGTTAGAAGGTCATTCTGGTGAATATTCACCAAATATTACCTGCCTTTTTTTTAAATGCCAGCTGCATTTTCCCCCCATGGTGCTCCAAAATGATGTTATGTCCAGGACTTTGGGGGAGGGGGTTACAAAATGGCTGTTTGGCTGCCAACACAAATGCTTTGCTGATGCCAAAACATTTGAGGTACAGCAGCAGCAGCAGCAAAGGAAGAGAAGGAAGTTATGACTCTCCCCTAAAGGAACTGTTGAAGAATTTTTCCTCTCCTCGAGAATATTGGGTAAAATGCTACCCTTCTGCACCCACCCACTCATCCCTTCACTGTCATTTAATATGGTGGAAAATTTAAGAGAGCTATTTTTGCTTAGGTCTATCAGGGTGCAATCCTGTGCATATTTAGACAGGGGAAAAAATCCACAACTCCCAGCATGCCCCAGTCGGCCATGTTGTTGGACTTTTTCCTGTCTAAACATGCACAGGATTGCACTCAAAGAAATGTAGAAGGTGAAGCTTTCCCCATGCCAGAAGAATCTTCGCATGCTGAATTTCTCCATGCCCGTCTGCTTTAAAAGGAGCAGGGCCAGTCAACAACAACTTGGCAAGCTTACTTACAGTGCTTTTGTAACAACTTCCATTCATTCCAGTGTGGGATTTGCAAAGGATGACATTGCAGTGCTCATTCCTGGAGGGAAAAATTACAATTCCAAGAAATCTTTTTGAAATGTCTTAATGGGCTGACACAGTGAGAAACCTAATTACATTTCCATGATATCCCATTTGAAGGCTATGAATTACTTAACGATCTCAAAGAATAGTACTAAATTTCCTGGCAGTTGAGTGTTCCTTTCAACAAAGTTGAAATTGCTATGTTTAATCTGTTTTTATGAACTAAAATACTAAAATGAAAATAAACTGCAATACTAGGTGAGATATTCCTATGATTTTACAGGACATGTCATGTACATCCCCAATTGTAGCTCTTTTGATAAATGTGGAGATAGATTATATGAAGTTTATTCTTTTCTTTCTTTCTTTTAAAGAAGGGAACAAAGAAAAGTGCATATTTTAATCAACATATTCCCAGTACATCATTTATTGATATCTTTTAAATCCTACATATGGAAAGATCTGAAAATTATTTTGTATTTCATATAAATGTGTTGTGACACATGCCAGTTCTTTGCCCCCTCATCAGTTTGATGTAGACAGAATCTCTTGTACTATGCAGAACTCTCTTAAAATAGCTGGGGAGGTGGGGACACCAGCATTCCTATGAATAATACTCAGTGAAATCTTGTAACAGTGTTGATAAGTGAGACCTGTTCTTCTGCTGTTCCTACAGTGAAAGTAGACATAGTAATTTTTACTACACAGGAAAATTGTGCGATGATAAGGATGAATCTTTATGATCAGTTCACACAGTGATTTAAAGTGTTGGTCAAACTAACCCTGGTACGATTTTGAATCGAGCCGTTGATTTATGAGTTTTGTAAAATAAACTCATATGAAAGCTGTCCTATGAAACATGGCAACATTTTAGCACATGCACATCACAGAAGCACATCTTAGAAATATAGCACGCTTAATGTGACATTTGTTTTCTACCCCTGTCCATCATGATGCCATATGGTATGGTACATTCTTCATAAATTGGCTGTTGGTATGTATTTTGGTTACAAATTGAGTAGATCAATTTGGAGTCATGGAAGCAGCAGCTATGTAGGAACAAACGGCAGAAGCAGCAACAATAATATAGGGGTGCACGAAAGTCACTTACCTGGTCTCGCAGCTTTTCGCGGTGGGGGAGAGGTGCTTCGCTGCTCTCCCCCCGAAGTTCAGGCCGGGGGGGGAGGCTTCCCGCCTTGCCCGGCCGAAATTCAGGCCGGGGAGGAGGCGCCTCGCCTCGCCCGGCCGCGAAATAAAAAGTTTTTTAAAAAAATGCCCCCATGATAGGCTACGTGATGATTAACGTAGCCTATCATGGCTAGATCTGCAAAGTCAGCTGTGATAGGCTACGTAAATCGTCACGTAGCCTATCACGGGTGACTTTAAAAAAAAAAAAGTGCGTACGCAAATGGCGGCCCCCATAGGGAGCCGCCATTCGCGTTCCTTATTTGGTTGCTGTAGTCTACGTAAATCTTTACGTAGACTACGGCGAAAATAAGGGCAACGCAAATAGCGTTGCCCTTATTTTCGCCGTAGTCTACGTAATCTTTTTTTTTTTTTAACTTTTATTGGAATGGTGGCGGCGGCAGCCGGTCGAAAGACCGGCTGCTGCCCCAGCCCCTGACGAAGACCCGACGAACCACCGCCGGGACCTGCTGCCGGGAGGGACATTCGGGAAAGGTAAATCCCGTCCCGTGGGGGGTGGGGGGGGCGCGGAGAATTTCTCCCTGAAACTTCTTCGTGGGGCCGAACACATTGGCGCTCAGCCCCCCGAAGTTTCGGGGAGAAATTCTCTGCCATCCCTACAATAATATCACCTGACTGGCAGAGGATTCAGCGTGTTGCTCCCGCTGATCACTAGTTAACACCACTTGAACTCTTTGGGCTGGTTTGCAAGACACAGCAGCCCATCATGGCTTAATGTACCATGGGAGCTGTCACATGTGCTGGGCATCCTCAGGCACCATTTTCTCATGAAGACTCAGGCACCTGGCTTTCCATGGCTTGTCATGTCATGTGAACCCAAGCGGCAGGAATTCTTTGAGGATTATACCCATGGTTTGCTTTAGGGTTATTTTAGCGTTGTCTAATGAGGTCATATTATTCCATATCCCATAAAACCTCACAGACAAAGTCAAGGCCAACTGATTCCTAACTAAAATAAGACATGGAGGAGATTATTTTTTTTTTCGATCCAGGCGCAGGCAGTATCTTCCCATCTTCTGCCTAGACACGGCCAGCCATACCATTAAGAAGAGTGAGACAGCTGCCTCAGCTGGCAGATGCTGGGACTTGGCAGCAAGGTTTTGGAAGAAATGCAGTATGCCAAGCAGCCTTCCCTGTGTCCCCTAAGCTAGTCTGCAGCCTTCAGGGGCAGTAGAGGATGCTATCCCATTGCTAGTGTTGAAGAAAGATACAACTACCAGTCCAGTCAACTTTTATACCTGGAATGAGAAGGGGGTGCCATCTTGTTCTTCGCCTCAGGCAGCAAAATGCCTTGGGCCAGCCCTGCTCCTAGAAGTAGACAAATCCCATAAGTCTGTCTACTTAGCAGACTCAATGGGTCTCATATGCAGTTTAGATACCATCTCTTTTAATTCATGGATATCCCTATATAAAGACTGGATAGTTTCAGAAATTTAAAAATTGACACTATTTAACCAACCCCCCTCAATTATCTATATTGTGACCTATATTATTTTCTTGAGAAGGGACTTGATCAAGGTTCCCCTCTACAGCACCAGAAGAAAGATCCTAGGAAATGTGGAAACCTCCTCCTCAAGAAAAGGAACCTTAAAATTAGGAGAACAATCTGGGGCTAAACAGCATGTCTATTAGAAAGAAGAAACAAGGGGGCCGTGTGGTACTAAGAGGAGGGAAATGGAACCAAATCTCCCTTGTTTGGAGCATGAATATTCCACAAGACTACCACTCCATGGCATGGTCTCTTCCTATTTCTGATATTAAGATAAACAATTAAAATTATTTTAAACAAAACAAAAGAAGTCCAGGTGCCAGGTTTAATACAGTTTAGACAGTGACTGTCTATTTGCTGCTGGCTGAGAGGCTCACTCTTCCAGGAGTAAGTGAGGCTAAATAATTATGTTGGGAGGGATGGACCAAACACAAGGTCAGGTTTACCAGCTGCACAGGGCTCTCAGTCAGACCTGTTCTGCTCAGTTATGTAGTTTTTAAACACTTTTTAGACCTGCAGATCTTGCCCACAGGCAAAAAGCAACAGGAGAAGAGCCCTTTGGCTCTTTCCCTTTGGCTCATGCCTTGGGCAAGGCCCTGAGCTTTCTTAACTGAAGGAGACAGGAAATACACAGTCTTCCCCAAAACAGCCCACGTGTCTCAAACTTGGCTTGCTCTTGCTCAGCTTTACCTAGGGATGTGCAAATCAGCAAAACCTGAGCTCACCAAAGTTGTCTGAATTCTACCTCGAAGCTTGTTCTGATTCAAGTCCATATCAGATTGTGAGCTTTGTTTCCCTGCCACACACACACACTTTTTGTATGAAAATCATATTTTCATGCATATTTTTTTCCAGATGCATGCATCACTTGTGTGCATCTTTGAAATGTGGGCATTCTTCTCCCATTGAGGTGTATTCAGGTGTAATTTCAAAAGTACACATTTTTTCAGGTTCATTTTTCAAATATACACATGTTGTCAAACACTTTTATTTTGGTCCATGAATCATGTTGCAAGCTCAGAAATGTACAGACGCCAACCACAGATCAAATCCGAGTTCTTGTTCAGTCCAGAAAATGAAAACTGGGTAAATCCTAGGGATGTACGAAAATCACTTACCTGTTCGCAGATTATGCTGATGGTGGGGGGGCAGGTGCTCCGTCCCTCCCCCCGGAATCCTGGAAGGGGGGGAGGTGTTCCATCCCTCCCCCTGGTATCCTGGATGGGGGGGAGGCGCTCCATTCCTCCCCCCCAGAATCCTCCTTGGCCAGCTCAGCAGCTGGCCAGGCCCAGCCAGGCCAGAGCAGTCTGCAGCCGGATTTCCGGCCTTGTAGGGCTCTGGGGAAAAAAACAAAACAAAACGCCTACGCAAATGGTGGTGGCTATGGCTGCCGCCATTTGCATTCCTTATTTTTGACGTCTTAATCTACGTAAATATTTACGTAGACTAAGACGGAGAAAATAAAGGGAACGCAAATAGCGTAGTGGACGCTATTTGCGTTCCCCTTATTTTCGCCGTCTTAGTCTACATAATTATTTACGTAGACTAAGATGGCCCAAAATAAGGAACACAAATGGCAGTGGCCATAGCCGCCGCCATTTCCGTACGCCTTTTTTTTTTTTAACCCAGTCATTTTAGGCTACATAAGTTTTTACGTAGCCTAAAACGTCTGGGTTAAAAAAAAAAAAGGCATATGCAATGGCGGCGGCTGTAGCCGCCGCCATTTGCATATGCCTTTTTTTTTTTTACCCAGACGTTTTAGGCTACGTAAAAACTTACGTAGCCTATCACGTGGGTGTAAACAAAAAACAAAAAACCTGCAAATGGCAGCGGCGGCAGCCGGTCGGAAGACCAGCCGCCTCTGCCGCCGCCTCTTCCGCTGCTGGAGCCGCCACCACCCGGAAGATCCACCCCAGGTAAGTCTTGTCCCGGGGGGATCCGTGGGGGGGGTGGGGGGGCAGGCTGTTCTGCCACAGATTTCGGGAGGCCAAATGCACTGGCATTCGGCCTCCCCGAGATCCGGGGTGGAATTCTCTGCCATCCCTAGTAAATCCTGATCAAAAATTATCTGAAACCAATTTATCATACATCCGTGGCATCACTCCAACAACTACCAAAGAGTGGAGAAAGCTGTCATGGACATCCTTTTACATTCACAATGTAGTCACAAGGCAATCCCTTCCCCTATGGACAGTGAGTGAAGCCCCAGGTAAAACATGCCTTAGGCGGACCTGTCAATGAGTGAATCACATTTCACCCCTTCACCATCTCCCTGCTCCTAATCTGCAGCTAGACAAATGAAACCAAAAGATGCCATTTCTATATATGCACATCTGCACATCTCCGAAACATGAATCACAGTGAAGCTTCATTCTGGAGTGGCTTCAGTTCTGTTGATTTCAGAGGGAAGTCCGCTTCACCCTGGGAAGCAAACGGACTAAATCATCTTGAGACTGCTTAGGTTTCAGGGTTCATCTGAATCTGATGCACATCCCTACTGCTCACCTTTTGGTGGGCAGTGAAAAACAAAACAAAACACCAGTATTTCAGAATGTTTTGGAGGTACCTTTTAACTGATTTACCTGTGTTGTTGTTGAGGGGCATTGTAAAGAAGAGTATTGCATGAGATTGATTTATATTGGATTTTATGAATTTTCTTCACTGCTCTTGGCATTTTTTTGAAATGGAAAAGCTGAACAAATACCTGAAAATCAGTCAAGCTGTCAGTAAGATGATATATGACAGATCCCATAAAGATCCCATCAGTACTACTTGCCATCCATTTTCTGGGATCTGTTATTATGGCCAATGGTTGGAACCTATTTTGTGAAATAAATTATCATAACTTGTTCTTTCTCCTCCAGTCAATTTGACTTACACTATATTTATTTAAAAAGGATACATATCTAACATTTCACAATAGTTTGGAATCTATTTATCCCATGCACTTCTTCATATAATAATTATCTTTTTACTCCATTGCTCATGTAATCCAAAAATCTATGTTGGACAGCTTGTGCTACATATATTGTATTCAATGCTAAACAAAGCTTTGCAAAAGATAACTGTTCTTACCTAAAAATGTTATATTCATGTTTATCCACAGTGGGTGCAAGCAGCATACAAAATAAATGAAGAATGATACCACACATTTCTTTAGAGAGGTATTAGAAGAGATTCAGCAGAGAGGAATTATGAAAATTTCATGAGCTGTATATTATATATGCATATGCTTCAAGAACTACATTAAGCATCTTCAGTCCTATAGCAGCAGAAATGTAATGTTGGGAATGTAATGAAGACTTGACTTTGGAAACAAAAATGTTTTTATTCAACAAGATGCTTACAAAAATAATGCTCTGATCTATGCGTAATTACTCTTTGAGGCACACCTGAAGGTCACAGTTAATTTGATGGTAATTATCTTACCACTTCATCAAATCTTTGCAAATATCAGAAAGAACTGGTTTCATTTTTTTTCCTTGCACAAGAACATATTCCTCAGCTGTGGTTAATGCTCCTTTCTTTCTTTCTTTCTTTCTTTCTTTCTTTCTTTCTTTCTTTCTTTCATAACAATCATTGATTCCCTTTTTGGAACCTGAAAGCAAAGTATTGAAGAAGATGTCCAACACAAGGTAAAAGCACTAACATTATTAACAGTGAACATAAAAAAAAAACCCCAGGAACATGTAAACAGGAATCATTAGCATTGGTTTGTAAGAAGCTTATGAGGTTTTCCATTACAAAATGAATTCCTCCATTTAAAAGCTTTTGGGTTCAGTGCAAAAAGGCCTTTGGCAGAGTCTTATGACTGTTCAATAAATCTGGACCATTTTATAAAAGCAAGTCAAACTTGTACATATACTGTCAGGAGCAGCCATAATATACTTATTATGTATAATAAGTATATTATGCTTTAGTGACAATGGGCTCCTTCACAACATGAGGAACTCCCTTTACTTATTTGCTTAATTATTAGTAGAGACATGCAGCACATTCAGACCTTTTAACGTCTTTCTGGTGCTTCCCAGGGTGAAGGGTCTGCCATAACTGAAGCCAGGCCAGAACTAGGGATGGCAGAGAATTCTACCACGGATCTCGGGGAGGCTGAATGCCAGTTCATTCGGCCCCCCGAAATCTGTGGCGGAATGGCCTGCCACCCCCCCCGCCCCCCTGCAGATCCCCCCGGAATGAGACTTACCTGGGGCGGATCTTCTGGGCGGCGGCAGCTCCAGCGGTGGCTTTGGCGCCAGCAGCTGGTCTTCCAACTGGCTGCCGCCACCACCATTTGCAGTTTTGTTTTGTTTTTTTTACACAGACGTGGTAGGCTACGTAAGTTTTTATGTAGCCTAAAACGTCTGGGTAAAAAAAAAAAAAAAAAAAGGCGTACGCAAATGGCGGCAGCTACGGCCGGCCGCCGCCATTTGCGTATGCCTTCCCCCCCCCCCCCGACGTTTTAGGCTATGTAAAAACTTACGTAGCCTAAAATGACTGGGGAAAAAAAAAAAAACGGCGTACGCAAATGGCGGCAGCTATGACCGCTGCCATTTGCGTTCCTTATTTTGGGCCGTCTTCTCTACGTAAATAATTACATAGACTAAGACGGCGAAAATAAGGGGAACGCAAATACGCTACGCTATTTGCGTTCCCCTTATTTTCGCTGTCATAGTCTACGTAAATATTTACGTAAATTAAGACGGCCAAAAAGAAGGAATGCAAATGGCAGCGGCCATAGCCACCGCCATTTGCATATGCAGGGTTTTGTCGTTGTTGTTGTTTTTTACCCAGAGCCCTCCGCGGCCGGAAATCCAGCTGCGGACGGCTCTGGTCTGGCTGGGCCTGGCCGGCTGCTCTGCGGAGCTGCCGCGGAGCACAGCCGGCCGCGGAGGATTCCGGGGGGGGAGGAACAGAGCGCCTTCCCCCCGGCCAGGATTCTGGGGGGAGGGACGGAACGCCTCCCCCCCCACCATCAGCATAATCCGCCAAAGGTAAGTGATTTTCATACATCCCTAGCCAGAACTTCATTCTGTGCTCAGAGAAGCAGGCATTCTGTCTCCACTCCAAATAGTGCCTTTTGGTTTCATTTCTCCAAAACACTGATGAGCAGTGGGAGGGAGGCAGGGAGGGAGTGCAGTTGAGTGACTGACAGGTTTGCCTTAATCCTAGGGCACATTTTACCAGGGGCTCCAATCATTGTGCTTTGTGGGAGGGACTGATTTGTGACAAGTTGTGATTTTAAAACAATGTGCCTCCAAGGTTTCAACACTCTTTGCTGGTTTTTAATGTGCAGTGATAGGAAGTAGGGTGTTTTTCTGGTGCCTTCTTTTATTCTCATTCTTGATTTTGATTCCACCTTTGAGATCCTTTTCCCCAAATCATTCCACCTCTACAATACTCCTGCACTGCAGTCTTGGTTTCTTCTGTTGTTTTCTTCACTGATCCTTGCTGCTACTTCTTTCTAATATTTCTCCAGCTACTTGTGTGTTTCTTTTAAAATGTAGGATAGATTACCCCCATCCCACCTCTTCCCTATGGGGGTGGAGGGAGACAAACCTGATTTTTCAATTCAATTTGTTCAAATTTGGCCTTTTGTTCTTTAATGTGTAAGTTCATTCCATTTGGGCTAGATGGACACTACTGTTTTATAACGGTATTGAAGTATACTGATAACTGTTGGAGCACATTACACATTATACCACTACTGTAGTGTTGTTTCCTGCTTTTTATTTCACATCATCCAAAATACCACAAGAAATGTCACTGTGTGTCCTACAAGGTATAAAAGTGCAAGAGGGATATAGTGCTACTATGAGGGGATCATATGACTCAAGGTGTAGATCTGGCCCCTGTTGCTACATCAGTTAGTACCTTTTTTAAAGTGTTATAAGGTGGTGTTATAAGCCATTACACACTGAAAAACTACCAAAATGTGATTAGCAAAGTTGAAAGGCTCTATATGTTGTATGTAGAGGAGCACTAAGGATGAGAACACATATACAATGCCCCTCAATTTATATCTATAGAGAAATATGTGACAAAAATGTATTTCTAACTGGTAGGAAATAGCTTGGCTTGAGTGTAGATTCTGCATGCATGCGCAGGCACGCACACAAAACACACACGCACACACTCAGCATTGGCAGCTATGATCATGAGGCCTTTCAGAAATGCAGCAGTTACTACAAGAAAGCTTGACCTTCAACAATGGAAGATATTAGGAGCCCTAGGCCATTTATGGAAGAAAAGACATGGCATTATCCCCTCTATCAAAGCTTCATAACATTTTGAAAGCCTAGAGCGAAAATGTAATATTAGTAAGGTATACAAAGAATCAGCTTGCCGTGATCTCCCCCTATGAATAGGCAAGAACACACCCGTCAGGTCTAGACATGAAACTGAATGGGCTGAAAGAAATTTCTCGAGTGGGGTTATTACGAAACCCTTCCATTGTATGGAGTACTCATTCACACTTAAAACCGCCCTTTTCTAATCAGGATGGCTTTGACAAGGGTCGTACTCCAATCTTTTTTTCAGGGAACTCTTGGTTTCAGTCGACTATGAAGTTCCACAATGAAAGGAGTGAGGATTGGATGGTATTGAGTAAACAGGAGTCAAGGGCACAAAGAACTGGTTGAACTAGAAGCTGCAAGCCAGCTCCCACCTGTGACTAGCAGTCAGTGTAACTATGTTTTGGTATTAGCCTGAACTAGGGATGGAAGAGAAATCTGCCACGGACTCCAATGAGGCCGGATTCTAAAGAATTCTAAAGAATCTGGCCCCCCGGAGTCCATGGCAGAATGGACTGCTCCCCCCTGCCACCCCGAAAACTAAGGTTGGGAAGGACCCTACCTGGCGCTGGCCAATCCAGGTCCATCCTCTTCGTTGTGTAGCTGCCCACTGCTGGGCTGCGGATGCAAATGGCGTCTGGCGTAGCAGACGCCATTTGCGTCCCTGCCCTTTGCCATGATTGGCTACATAAATATTTACGTAGCCAATCACAAAAACAGCAGGGATGCAAATGGCGTCCGCTACACCATTTGTGTCCCTGCTCTTTGCCATGATAGGCTACGTAAATATTTACATGATAGGCTGCGTAAATCTCCCCTACACCAGATGCCATTTGCGGCTGCAGCCCGGCAGCGGATGGAAGTCCAGCTGCAGATGGCCCTGGCTGGCAGCTCTGCAGACTCGCCATGGAGCAGAACTGGCTGGGGAGGATTCCAGGGGAAGAGACAGACCTTCCCCCCCCCCAGTGGACCCCGGAGCAGACTGGTAAGTGGGGTTCATACACCACTAGCCTGAACATAAGCTCTTCTCAGCCTAAACCTGCTCCTTAGCACTCTCTTTCTAGTTGCTCTTAACATTCCCCCCCAAACTTGTTCTTCTTCTTTCTCACTAGCATTGGGGACTCCTAAATTACTTATTCTCTCCTTGCAACCTCTCACCCCAACAGACCCTTCCTGCTGAACAGTCAGAGCATATCAGCTGCCTAGTGTAGCCTTTGGAGCCAGTCTCTGTGAGAACTCAGTGAATTTCTCCACAGCAGTTCTGACTGAAGGCTTAAGCATTTATTATTCTTGTATTTCAACTGTGATTGTTCTACCAAGCCAACCTGAACATTTTAAATTTATGCTTGTAATCAATGATCATTGCATTTGGTTTTCTGAAGCTTGTGTGTGTGATCATGTTGGGTTGCCTTCCTTGTCACAGATGGCATATTACCAATCTTTAAAGGTCTATTTTGGGATGAATATGGGTTTCCTAGAAAATGCACACATTTGCACAAAGGTAGCACATTCTGTAACATGACCCTGGGATACTGGTGTTGTATTTTTTATCGCAACCACTACCAGGCATTGACAATGGCCAAGTCTAGACAAATTGCTTAGATAGACAATAAAACTGTTCTTGGATTGTACTGTGTAGATATGAGATGGCATGTTTGCTCTCCGGAAACATTGTCTAAATTGACTTAGATATCATCATCCCCATCATCATCCCCATCACCACCATCATCATTTCTATACCACCCCATAGCTGAAGCTCTATGTGCAGTTTACAAAGGTTAAAAATGTTAAAAATACAATATGCAAAATTTTTAAAAAAACATAAAAAACCACACAGACAGTATACACAGAGACAACATATATCTAAAAACAACTTTGAATGATCTGTAGGGGTGTACAAATTCCCCACCATCTGTTGAGGTGGGGAATCCATGGGGGGAGAGGCGATCCATTCCTCTCCCCCGGAATCCTCCTGAGTGGTTCTGCTCCGCTCAGATTCTGGGGGGGGGGGCGACTGGCTTGGGGGCGCTTACCTTCCCTCCTGCCAGCTAGAGCTGTTTGCCTCCTCCCTGTCCCTGCCAATTGCCATGTCTTAAAAAAAAAAAAGCGATCGGGAGGATGTACCCATAGACTTATACGCAAATAGAGTCATGAATCTTGTGTCCATAGGCTTATATGCAAGATTCACAGCTCTATTTTGCGTATAAGTCTATGGGCGTATCCTGCTGATCTCATGCGCCCATAGACTTATACGCAGAATAGAGCCGTGAATCTTATGTATAAGCCTATGGACACGTAGACTTATACGCAAGATTTATGACTCTATTTGCATATAAGTCTATGGGCACATCCTCCCGAATGCCTTTAAAAAAAAAAAAAGACATGGAAATTGGCAGGGACAGGAAGGAGGTGAACGGCTCTGGCTGGCAAGAAGAAGACGAGTGCCGTTCCGCCTCCAGTCCTCCTGGAGCAGAGTTAAGTGGTCCTGATCCGCTGCGGATTCCTGATTCTTTGGAATCTGGCCTCATTTGAATCCGCAGCAGATTTCTCTGACATCCCTATTAACCTGCCAAACCATAAAACAAACCCAGGATGAAATAAAACTCATCAGATGCTTGGGGAAAGAGAAAAGTCTTGACTTGGTGCCGAAAAGTAGGGATGTCAGCGAAATCCAAGCCTTCCAAGGTATATGTTTGTTTTTCTCTCTCTCTATGTTATATGTGTATATGGTTTTTATGTAAATGCTTTTTTCTACTTTGTATACTGTGTTTTAATTAGGGATGTCAGAGAATTCCACCACGGATCTCGGTGAGGCCGAATATCAGTGCATTCGGCCCCCCAAAATCTTTGGCGGAACGGCCTGCCACCCTCCCGACCCCCCGTGGATCCCCCCCAGGATGAGACTTACCTGGGGCGGATCTTCCAGGTGGCAGCAGCTCTGGTGGTTGCTCTGGTGGTGGCGGCAGCAGCGGCGGCGGTGGGCGGTCTTCCGACCGGCTGCCGCCACTGCCATTTCCAGGCTTGTGAAAAAAAAAAAAAAAGACGTGATAGGCTACATAAAGATTTACATAGCCTATCATGGCTAGGTTTAAAAAAAAAGACGTGATAGGCTACATAAATCTTTACATAACCTATCATGGTTGGGGGTGGGTTTAAAAAAAGAAGAAGACACGTACGCAAATGGCGGCGGCTATGGCCGCCACCATTTGCTTTCCTTCTTTTTACAGTCTTAATCTACGTAAATATTTATGTAGACTATGACGGCGAAAATCAAGGGGAATGCAAATAATGTAGCGGGCGCTATTTGTGTCCACTTTTGATTCGCCGTTTTAGCCTACGTAAAGATTTACGTAGGCTAAAACAGTGAATGAAAAAGGGACGCAAATAGCGCCCGCTAAGCTATTTGCGTTCCCCTTGATTTTCGCTGTCATAGTCTATGTAAATATTTACGTAGACTAAGATGGCCCAAAAGAAGGAACGTAAATGGCGGCAGCCATAGCCGCCGCCATTTGCGTATGCGGTTGTTGTTGTTTTTTACCCAGAGCCCTCCGCGGCTAGAAATCCGGCTGTGGACAGCTCTGGCCTGGCCGGGTCTGGCCTGGCCGGGTGCTCCGCAGAGCTGCCACGGAGCACAGCTGTTCATTCAAGGATTCCGGGGGGAGGAACGGAGTGCCTCCCCCCCTGGCCAGGATTCTGGGGGGAGGGACGGAACGCTTCCCCCCTCATCAACATAATCGCGAAAGGTAAGTCACTTTTGTACATCCCTAGTTTTAATGAGTTTTTTAAAAAAATAAATTATGAACTGCCCAGAGAGCTTTGGCTATGAGGTGGTTTAGAAATGTAATAAATGAAATAAATGAAGTGAAATTGTCCAAACTAACTTTATGCATGAAAAACTGGTATGTCAGGACTAAGCTAGAAAACTACTGTTTACAACCTAGAGCTGATCACATGTTATGTTAAATATACATAACACAGGGGAGCAGGATTGTGTCTGTATCCGGCACCAATCTTGGTCCTGACCTCATGCATATTTGGTATAGTGTGTGAGCAGCCAGGGCCTCTGTTTATTCACATCCTTTGAGTGCTGACTAAGGCAGTCACCACTCTCATTCACCACTGTTGTCACCATTACATATTATATGATGCTGCCGATTTGTTTCTTGGCACAGTTCGAGGCAGTGGTGCTTATTAATAAAACCCTTGGGGCCAGCATATCTGAAAGACTGCCTCCTTCCACATGACCCCTAAGATTGTCTTTGGAGGCCGTTCTGTATGTCCCAACACCAGGAGACTCTAGATTGGATTGGCAAGAACATGGGGTGGGGTGTAGCACCCTAAGGCAGCACACAAAAGGCTTTTTAAAATGTATTAGCTCTGCATTGTTTTTAGGACTTTCTCCTGCTCTCAGTTTTCCTATTGTGATCAGTTGTTTTAAAGTTAAGTGGACTCTGTTTTTGCCCCAAACATGATTCATACCTTTTTATAAATAAACAGAAATAAAATAAAATGTAGGCTGAAAAGATTTGGAGAAAATGCTGCAAACAGGTTTGGGGGGGGGGAAGGGGGAGATCTCACCATTGCGAGCAGAGATGGGGAAACCAAGAGACTGACACAGGTTCTTGGGTTCAAACTGGGCCACATTTATTGATAAAATCTGCAAAGGGGAAAACCAGGATGGGCAACTAAACTGGGGCAGCCCCTCGCTGTCCCTGAAATGGGTGAAAACATTCAAAGCCTGTGTGGTGGCGTGTCATCTCACCACCCCACAGGGCTACCCGTTTGGGGGGAGGTAGGTCTTCCCCTGTCATCCCTGCCTGTGCTGCACAACACCAGGTGGGTGAGGTGAGCTTGCCTCCCAGGTAACCCTTATCCCCCTGATGGGCCGCAAAACCCAGAGCGGGAGGCCTCAGGCATCACCTGTCACAATAACTGTCCCTCTGAATGCTCACCATCCCTATTCTTATCCACAATGCCTGTCCTAATAGCACCAAAATGTGACCATAAATTAGACCTGAAACCACAGATTTGCCTAAGGGCGTACCAACCCCAAGTAGGTAAAAAGGCATACAGCCCAGGCCAATAAGATTGTGAGCCAAAAATTCCTACTTGGCCCCCGAAAGGATGACCAGACTAATCCCACACTGCAAAAGGGAGGGTGGGGAGTAGGGATGGCTGAGAATTCCGCCATGGATTTCAGTGAGGCAGAATGCACTGGCATTCGGCCCCCCGAAACTCGTGGCGGAACGGCCTCCCACCCCCCACCCCATGGAATCCCCCCAGGACGAAGCTTACCTGGGGTGGATGCAGAGGTGGCGGCAGCTCCAGAGGTGGCAGCGGCGGCTGGTGTCTCGGCTGGCTACTGCAGCCGCTGCCATTTGCGTCCTTCCAGGCTGCCGTGACAGGCTACGTAAGTATTTACGTAGCCTATCACGGTAAAGGCAGCCATGCGAATGGTGGCCACTACGTCGCTATGTAAATACTTACGTAGCCTATCACGGAAAGAGCAGTGGTGCAAACGGCGTAGCAGCTGCCGTTTGTGCCACTGTTCTTTGCCATGATAGGCTACGTAAATACCTACATAGCCTATCACGGCAGCCTGGAAGGACGCAAATGGCGGCCGCTACGACGGCCACTATTTGCGGCTTGAGCAGCCCGGCCGCAGCTGGAAGTCCAGTTGCAGATGGCCCTGGCTGGCAGCTCCGCGGAGCCAGCGCGGAGCAGAGCTGGCCAGGGAGGATTCCAGGGGGAGGGACAGAGCACCTCCCCCCCACTGTGGATCCCCCACTGCGGAGCCAAGTAAGGGATTCGTACATCCCTAGTGGGGAGGAGCCGCGAGTGAGAGAGGCACTGGGGAGCAGCGCGGAGAGCTTAAGATGGCTCTCTCCACCCCCTCCCACCTCTGGTGGCACCACCACAGGCCGCCAATTGTGGCCGAGCATGACGTCTCACCCCACCCACCCGCAACAGCCCACGTCAAGGCCAAGAAAGCTGGACTGGGGGGTGTGGCATTTGTGAGCGGAGATGGGGAAATAAAGAGGCTGACACAGGTTCTTGGGTTCAAATTGGGCCACATTTATTGTTAAAATCTGCAAAGGGGAAAACAGGATGGGCAACTAAACTGGGGCAGCCCCTCGCCATCCCTGAAATGGGTGAAAACATTCAAAGCCTGTGTGATGGCGTGTCATCCCACCACCCCACAGGGTTATCCCTTTTGGGAGAGGCAGGCCTCCCCTTGTACATTTTCATAGGGATGTACGAAAGTCACTTACCTTTTCGTACCTTGGCTTCGCGGTGGGGGGGAGGCACTTCGCTTTTCCCCCCGAAGTTCAGGCGAAGGGGGGGAGGCTTCCCGCCTCGCCTGGCCAAAATTCAGGCCGGGGGGAGGCTTCCCGCCTCGCCCGGCCAAAATTCAGGCCGGGGAGAAGCGCCTCGTCGTCTCCCCGGCCGCGAAACAAAGAGTAAAAAAAAAAAAAAAGACCCCGTGATAGGCTACATGACGATTTACGTAGCCTATCACGGCTAGATTTCCAAAGTCAGCCATGATAGGCTACGTAAATCATCATGTGGCCTATCACGGGTGACTTTGGAAAAAAAAATGCGTGTACGCAAATGGCGGCAGCCCAAGGGCGCCACCATTTGCGTTCCTTATTTTGGCACGTCTAGTCTACGTAAAGATTTACGTAGACTACGGCGAAAATAAGGGCAACGCAAATAGCGTGCCCTTATTTTCGCCGTAGTCTACGTAAATCTTTACGTAGACTAGACGTGCCAAAATAAGGAACGCAAATGGCGGCACCCATGGGCCGCCGCCATTTGCGTACGCGCTTTTTTTTTTTTCAAAGTCACCCGTGATAGGCTACGTGACGATTTACGTAGCCTATCACGGCTGGCTTTGGAAATCTAGCCGTGATAGGCTACGTAAATCGTTACGTAGCCTATCTAGGGATGGCGGAGAATTTCTCCCCAAAACTTCGGGGGGCCGAGCGCCAACGTGTTTGGCCCCCCGAACAAGTTTCGGGGAGAAATCCTCCGAACCCCACCCGCCGCCCTCACCCCCCCCGGGACGGGACTTACCTTCACCGAATGTCCCTCCCGGTGGCAGGTCCGGCTGGCGGTTCGGCGGGTGTTCGAGCGGGGCGGGAGCGGCAGCCGGTCTTTCGACCGGCTGCCGCCGCCGCCATTGCAATCAAAGAAAAAAACAAAAACGCCCCCGTGATAGGCTACGTGATGATTAACGTAGCCTATCACGGCTAGATCTGCAAAGTCAGCCGTGATAGGCTACGTAAATCGTCACGTAGCCTATCACGGGTGACTTTAAAAAAAAAAAGCGCGTACGGATAATGGTGGCCCCCATAGGGAGCCGCCATTCCCATTCCTTATTTGGTCGCTATAGTCTACGTAAATCTTTACGTAGACTACGGCGAAAATAAGGGCAACGCTGCGTTGCCCTTATTTTCGCCGTAGTCTGCGTAAAGATTTACGTAGACTACAGCGACCAAATAAGGAACGCGAATGGTGGCTCCCTATGGGGGCCGCCATTTGCGTACCCGCTTTTTTTTTTTTAAGTCACCCGTGATAGGCTACGTGACGATTAATGTAGCCTATCATGGCTGACTTTGCAGATCTAGCCGTGATAGGCTACGTTAATCGTCACGTAGCCTATCACGGGGGTGTTTTTTTTAAAAAAAACCAAAACTTTGGAGTTCGCGGCCGGGTGAGGCAGGAAGCCTCCCCCCCTGGCCTGAACTTCGCGGGGGGAGCAGCGAAGTGCCTCACCCCCACCGTGAACAAGCTTCGAGGACAGGTAAGTGACTTTCGTCCACCCCTAACTAGAAGGCCCATTCAGACACAAGGTCCATGCCTGCCACCATTAGATCGTAGGGATGTCAGAGAATTTTGCCACGAATCTTGAGGAGGCCGAATGCCAGCGCATTCGGCCCCCTGAAATTGGTGGCGAAACGGTCTGCCACCCCCCGCCACCCCCCCCCGGAACGGGACTTACCTTGGGCGAATCCTCCTGGCGGTGGCGGCTCCGGCGGCAGTTCGGCAGCGGTGCGGCAGTGGTGTGGCGGCGGCAGCGGCGGCGGCAGCGGAGGCCGGTCTTCCGACCGACTGCTGCCACCGCCATTTCCAGGAAAAAAAAAACAAAACCAAAAAAACGTGATAGGCAGGCTACGTAAAGATTTACGTAGCCTATCACGGCTAGATTTTTAAAAAATACCATGGTAAACTACGTAAATGTTTACATAGCCTATCACGGCTGAGTAAAAAACAAACAAACAAACCTGCGCATACACAAATGACAGCGCCCATGGGCGCTGCCATTTGCGTTCCTTATTTTGGCATGTCTAGTCTACGTAAACATTTATGTAGACTATGGCGAAAATAAGGGGAACGCAAATAGCGTAGCAGCTACGCTATTTGCGTTCCCCTTATTTTCGCTGTAGTCTACGTAAATGTTTATGTAGATTAGACATGCCAAAATAAGGAACGCAAATGGCGGCGCCCATGGGCGCTGTCATTTGTGTATGCGCAGGTTTGTTTGTTTTTTACTCAGCCGTGATAGGCTATGTAAATATTTACGTAGCCTATCACGGCTAACTGCAGGGACGCAAACGGCGGCGGCTATGGACGCCGCCACATGCAGCCCGGCCGGTCAGGATTCGGGGGTGGAGGGACGGAGCACCTCCCCCTGCCAGAATTTTGGGGGGAGGGATGGAGCGCCTCCCCCCCACCGTGAATGAAATTTCGTTCAAGGTAAGTGACTTTCATACATCCCTACTAGACTGCCCCAAAGAAAACTGTCAATAATGCTGCAGGGGATAATTGAATCAAAAGGGGGTTGCACTGAAGGCTTCCGGCCCCACAGATGTGGAGAAAGAATGGGGTGGGGGGCATGGGTACCCTCAATAAAATAATCAGGCCAGATACCGTCCAAACTCCGTAGGGTGCCCTGGACCCTAAACTCTGTGGTGTCTGTCAAGCTGCTCTCAGACTTGACCATAAGACAAATGCAGCCAGCTCACTGCAGATAATCCGGGCTGGGAATCCTACACTCCAGGAATGGGCAAGGAACCATAATGGTGAACTACCAAGATGGCAATGAATGTCAGAGCCAAAGGCTCCATTTACCCGGGTATAGAAGGCCCTTGTACTGTGTTCTTTGGGGTGCACCATGGCTTGCCCACCTTAAATTCACCACTCCCCATAAGAACCTCTGACATGGTCTCTGGAAGTTCCAGCACTAGGGATGGTGGACAATTCCGCCACAGATTTCAGTGAGGCCAAATGCACTGGCATTCAGTCCCCTGAAATCCATGGTGGAATGGCCTGCCGCCCCCCCGCGGATCCCCCCTGGGATGAGACTTACCTGGGGCAGATGTTCCGGACAGCGGCAGCTTCAGAGGCGGCAGCGGCGGCTGGTCTTCCGACTGGCTGCCGCCGCCGCCATTTGCAGTCTGGTCTTTTTTTTTTTTTTTACCCAGACGTGATAGGCTACGTAAAGACTTACGTGGCCTATCACGTCTGGGTAAAAAAAACAAAAAAAAAACACACATACGTATACGGCGGCCGCCATTTGCGTTCCTTATTTTTTGCCTTTTTAGTCTACGTAAATATTTACGTAGACTATTACAATGAAAATAAAGGGGAACGCAAATAGTGTAGTGGACGCTATTTGCGTTCCTTTTTTATTTGCTGTTTTAGCCTATGTAAATATTTACGTAGGCTAAAACAGCGAAAAATAAGGAACGCAAATGGCAGCTGCCGTAGACACTGCCATTTGCGTACACATTTTTTTTACTTTGCCATGATAGGCTGCGTAAATATTTACGTAGCCTATCTCGGTTAAATACGGTTAAATACAGGGACGCAAACAGCGGCAGCTACAGCAGCTGCCATTTGCGTCCCTGCTGCCCAGTCGCCGGATGTCCGTGGTATCCTGGCGGAGCAGAGCCGGCCGGGCAGGACTCTGGGGCGAGGGATGGAGCGCCTCCCCCCATCGAGGATTCCAGGGGGAGGGACGGAGCACCTCCCACCCCACCGTGAAGCAGATCTGCAAAACGTTAAGTGACTTTCGTACATCCCTATGCAGCACCCAGGGAGCCCCTCGTACCATAACATTTTCCTCCAGCCATGCCACAACAATGCCGGCACCAGCATAGCTCCGGCTGTTACATGCTGCATGAAAAACCAGATATTATGCAGGAGGTGCTGCAACTAAAAGCCACAACCAGAGCCCAAATTTCCGGATTGGGGGAGGACTGTTATATGGACAGGAATAAAGGCCTTCTCATCACACACAAAAGAATCCAGGATTGAGGCATTAAATTGGCCCATATAAGTGCTGCCACGTATAGCAGAAGGTCTAGTGAATGGGATTCCGAAAGATAAGAAGGCCAAACCTTGGGCCTGCCGCTCCACACACAACGAACCTGTTAATTGACCCTAAGACTTAGCCCCCTAGTGTCATCAGAGTATATCTGCAGCTCCACCTTGATGAGGAACTCATGTTTCCAGAAAGAAAATGCTGGCAAGCTCTGGAAAATTGAGGCCCAAACAGAAACCCTTTCTCAAAGTGGGAAAAAATCCCTAACTCAATGGTGCAGGAGCCAAAGCCCTGGTGTGGGTGGCACAGCACAGAAAGGCCAGCATGGGGCAACAGCCCTGCAGGCAAAATAAGGAGTCTGCCACCTCCCAAAGGGCACGCAGTGAGACATTATAAGAGTGCCTGGTCACCGAGATCTTCTCTTTCAATGCCTGGACCTCATCCCATGGGATTTTATGGCACAGGGTCCAGCACAATCACAGGGACATTAAGATGATTGATGGGCCTTTGGTCATCTGATCAGGAAGGATATTCCAGTTCCTAGGTCACTGTTCTGAACATTTAGATTAAATGAGAGGACTGGGCAGCAACCTCGCAGGCCTATAGCAGGAGAACTCACCTGAATTGTGAACCATACTCTGAAAGTCGATCCTGTCGCTCACCCCCATTCATAGGGATGTTGGAGAATTCCGCCATTGATCTCAGTGAGGCCAAATGCCAGTACATTCAACCCCCAGAAATCTGTGGCGGAACGAAGCCCCCCACCCCACGAAAGGTGCACAAAATGGAGCACCTACCTGGTGCCGTTCGCGCTTTTTTGCGAATGGTGGCCGCGTCTGCGTCTGCCATTCGCTTCATCATTATTGCCAGGATAGGCTACGTAAATACTTACGTAGCCTATCACGGTTAATGCAGGGACGCCATTTGTGTCCCTGCAGAGGCTGTGATAGGCTACGTAAATATTTACACAGCCTATCACAGCAAAAAAGAGAATGTAAATGGCGGCCGCCGTAGCCACCACCATATGCATTCCTGTTTTTTTGCAGTGATAGGCTACGTAAATATTTATGTAGCCTATCATGGCAAAAGACAGGGGCACAAATGGCAGCCGCTACACCATTTGTGCCCCTGTCTTTTGCCGTGATAGGCTATGTAAATATTTATGTAGCCTATCACGGCAAAAAAACAGGAATGCAAATGACAGCCGCCGTAGCCGCTGCCATTTGCATTCCTTTTTTTTTTTTTTTTTTTGCCGTGATAGGCTACATAAATATATATGTAGCCTATCAGGGCAAAAGACAGGGATGCAAATGGTGGTGGCTACAGTGGCTGCCATTTGCGTCCCTGTGCAGCCCAGCGGCCATATGTCCGGCTGCAGGTAGCCCCGGCTGGCAGCTCCATGGTGTTGCTGCGGAGCGGAGCGGGCCAGGGAGAATTTTGGGGGAAGGTCAGAGCTCCTCCCCCCTACCGCAGATGTCCCTGCATGAAACCAGGTAAGTGTTTCGTACATCCCTACCCATTCAAGAAGGCACCCCCTGCTGAGTCAAAAGGATCATAGGTGAATCAGCGTCCCCATGGGTGCCCTCTAGGCACTATCACATAGGAAGATGCTCTAGGATTCAGAGCAGCCAAGGCCACAAACAGGTATAGAATCCTGCATGCTGCACCTCCTTATAAATATTAATTCAACCAAATGTACTTGCCGAAGGAAAATTTCTGAATCAGAGGAAAGGCAGCCTAGGAAGAATCCAAGAATCCTACTAAAACGCCCGTTTCAAGCTGGCTGCATTCTCCTGCAACAGGACCACCACAACAATTGGGGGGGGCAGTTCAAACTGGGGAAGGCCCCTTTTGGGTAGCCCTGTTGGCCCGTGCTGGCCTTCCTGCCCCTTCTTATCAATCCTAAGGCCCTGAAACCCTTAAATCTTTGGGGCCACTGGGGGAAGAATATAATCCACTGCCTATTGAGGCTTCCTAGTATAATAAGCATGCCTGGATGCGGGAAACCCGTAAACAAAGCCCCCAGCAGAGGTGGGATATCCTTGAATGACCGAGTCAAAGGCCAATCCAATCCCTCAACAGAAAATGTGTTGGAGAATGCAAAGTAGCCCGTGTAAGACACACTCTTGTGTCTCATCCTGTCCTGACCACCAACCACTGGCCAGGGTTATCCTTAGGGATGGCGGAGAATTTCTCCCCGAAACTTCAGGGGGCCAAGCGCCAACATGTTCGGCCCCCCGAACAAGTTTCGGGGAGAAATCCTCCGCACCCCCCCGCACCCCGCACCCCACCCGGGACAGGACTTACCTTCACCGAATGTCCCTCCCGGCGGTGGGTCCGGCTGGTGGTTCGGTGGGTGTTCGTGCGGGGTGGGAGCGGCAGCCGGTCTTTCGACCAGCTGCCGCCGCTGCCATTCCAATAAAAGAAAAAAAAATGCCCCTGTGATAGGCTACGTGACGATTAACGTAGCCTATCACGGCTAGATTTGCAAAGTCAGCCATGATAGGCTACGTAAATCATCACGTAGCCTATCACGGGTGACTTAAAAAAAAAAAAAAAGCGCATACGGATAATGGCGGCCCCCATAGGGAGCCACCATTCCTGTTCCTTATTTGGTTTCTGTAGTCTACGTAAAGATTTACGTAGACTACAGCGACCAAATAAGGAACGCGAATGGCGGCTCCCTATGGGGGCCGCCATTACTGTACGCGCTTTTTTTTTTTTTAAGTCACCCGTGATAGGCTACGTGACGATTCACGTAGCCTATCACGGCTGACTTTGCAGATCTAGCCGTGATAGGCTACGTTAATCGTCACGTAGCCTATCACGGGGGCGTTTTTTTTTTTTTTTAAACTTTCGAGTTCGCGGCCGGGCGAGGTGGGAAGCCTCCCCCCCGGCCTGAATTTCGGCCGGGGCAAGGCGGGAAGCCTCCCCCCTGGCCTGAACTTTGCAGGGGGATCAGCAAAGCGCCTCCCCCCCACCGCTAACAAGCTTCAACGAAAGGTAAGTGACTTTCATCCACCCCTAGTTATCCTGCAACATCTCTTCCCAGAAAGGGGGGGAATACATCTACCCCTACACACACACACACGCAACTTCTCAGGTAACAGGCGGTATATTAGCATCGCGTAGGTGGTAGACATGACCATTGAAATCGCACTTTTATAAACCTTAACATACAGAACATCCCTCCTTAAAGTTGAGTGGGAGTGTGCCATTGGGCTAGGGCACACCCGCCCTCCCCAGCTATACCACTGCCCCATGATTTGCACCCCAGTGGAGCACAGGCTGCCTCAGTCCCAGGTCAATTAAGCATATGATCCTTCTCACCTCAATCCCAATTTACTGTGGCAGTGGCATAAAATTGCCTGGCCTGGGTCTACCACTGCAGACACCTGGGAGATGGCTGGTGTGTGTGTGGGGGAGTTATATCCTGCAGATATAAACACTGAAGTTGACACTGAAGTAAGCATAAAACCAATGCATAGGACGACTCAATCCTTCAAGAGCTGCAGAAGGAATTGGGCCAAGATCCACAGCAGAGCCGTACTGGAAGAAGTTTCAAATGTGTCTAGGGATATACAAATCCCTTACCTTGTTCTGTTTCAGGGATCTGCGGTGGGGGGAGGTGATCCCTCCCTCCCGCCGGAATCCTCCCCAGCCAACTCCGCTCTGCATCAAGGCCGCGTAGCCGCCGGCCAGGGCCAGCCACAGCCGGACTTCCAGCCGCTGCTGGGCTACTGCGGCCGCCATTTGCATGGCTGCATTAGGCCATGATAGGCTACGTAACTATTACTTACCCATTATGCTATTTGCGGTTCCCTTTTTTTTGCCATAATTGCCTACGTAAGTATTTATTTCACCCTAATTGCCTACGTAGCCGCCGCCATTTGCGTACACCATATTTTTTTTTAGCTTGCCATGATAGGCTACGTAAGTACTTACGTAGCCTATCATGGCAGCCTGGCTGGACACAAATGGCGGCTGCTACGGCGGACGCCATTTGCATCTGCAGCAGCCCGTCCGCGGCCGGAAGTCCGGCTGCCGCCGGCCCTGGCCAGCTGCTCCGCGAAGCTGCCGCAGAGCAGAGCTGGCCGTCGTGGATTCCGGGGGGGTGAGGACCAGATCGCCTCCCCCCTGTCAAGGATTCCAGGGGGAGGGATGGAGTGCCTCCCCCCCCCAGCAGATGCCCCGACTGGAACCAGGTAAGTGATTTGTACATCCCTAATTTTAGTGCTTTTTTAAAAAAAAGTCTGCACCTGCCTACGGTTTTGTTCCTTCTTGTAATCTAATGTGTAAGCTACTGTTCCTTGAGCAAAAGATAGTCTTCCTATTTATTAGTTGAAGTATCATACATCTTTCAATGCTAGGGGGAAAAAAACCTTATATTGACAGATCTGGAGTTTTCATTGAAGTTATATTACTGCTATCTATCAGGTATATGCTAGAAAATCTATAACTTCCACCCAAATGTAGCCCATGTGAGCAATCCAGTTTATGAATCTTCTAAAGCTGGCCTGGTGCTTCTTGGTTCATTTTTCAAGCAATGGGATGTTTAATGATTTTGTCAAAATAAAAACTAATTCATCGTTTCATATCTATCATCACATTATACCTTTCACTTGATAGCCCAGAATATGAAAAAAGGCACAGACTCCAAGGCCTGCAAAAGGAAAATATTGCAGGTCCTCCATTTCATTTCATTTCATTGTGTCTCCTCTGTTTCACTTCTTACCAGCCTAAGGCATCATTTATTTTTGTTACTCTTACAATGAGAGTTTCTCAAGATAAAGTACTGTCAGTGTTTCGCTATGAGGAGCATGTAGATAGTCTGTTGAGAGTGCTGGAGCACTCAATACATTTACAAGGGAAATAAATAATAAAAAAGAGATCTTGGAAGGTCTTCATGACCTTGTTTAAAGCAAACTCAAATACCATTTTCTTAACTGCTAAATAGAGAATACCCAGTTTGTTCATTTCCCCTTCATATTCTTCCAAAATTATAACAGTGAGTAGAAGATGAGCTACTCGTCATTTTTAAAGCTGTTTGGCTTTTTTTGCCTACGATAGAATCATACATTTCTCTTTGGGAATGTACATTTTCTGCAGTATGAATAAAAAAAAGAAAATACTTAAGCGATGAATGCCTGATTGCATATGGATGTGAAACCTGGTTTCAGAGAGAAGTTTGTTTTGTGTTGTATTGTTGTTGTTCAGTCGCTAAGTCATGTCCGACTCTTCGTGACCCCATGGACCATAGCACACCAGGCCTTCCTGTCCTGCGCTCTCTCCCGGAGCGTGCTCAGTTTCATATTCATTGCATCGGTGATGCTATCTAGCCATCTCATCCTCTGCTGTCCCCTTCTCCTTTTGCCTTCAATTTTGTGTTGTATTAGGAGACACCAATGGTTTTGACAGTGCTGTACCCTCCAGTTGGCCAAACATGAGCTGGTTCTCAATATCAGTTGTTGTTGTTGTTCAGTCGTTCAGTCGTGTCCGACTCTTCGTGACCCCATGGACCATAGCACGCCAGGCCTTCCTCAATATCAGTGCTAGCTCTTAGTTTGCATGCTGGGAGATCATCTTGAGCTCTAGTCCTCTGCACAAAGCATGATGTGTGAAGCAGGTCCTCCATGTGAAGGACGCAGTGTACATTGGCCACAGGTGGGACATCTCCATTTTATGTGATATTATATGTTATATGCATGGTCAAGCAAAGAGCCTTGTGCCACTCTCCACCATAATCACAAGAGAATTATCATGAGGGAGGGCCCAGTGGCCCAGTGGCAGAGCACATGCTTTGCATGGAGAAGGTTGCAGGTTCGCTCTCTGGAATTCCAGGTAGGGCTGGAAAAAGTCCTGCCTGAAACCCTGGAGCCACAGCCAGTCAGTGTCAACAGTACTGGGCTAGATGGACCAATGGTCAGACTCCATGTAAAGCAGCTTCCTGCATTCCCATGAGGATCGGGGGGGGTGAGTGGCTTCTGTGGTAGAGGCAACACTTTGCATAGAAAAGGTCCTAGTTTTCCTGGCTTACCTTAAAAAAAGAGAGAAGCCTCAGTTAGCAGATGATGGTAAAGGTTCTTCTTTACTGAGTTTTTTAAAGAAATCATATTCTGTTTCTTAATTGATTAAAACTTATACAATTAACCAAGTAAGATGTATTTAATTGAAGGGCATCCTAAATTTGGAGAGGGACCACAGCTCTGTGGTGGAGTACATGCATGCAGAAGATCCCAGGTTACATCCGAAGTGTCTCAAGTTAAAAAGGATTAGACGGCAGGGATAGGAAAGGTCCTGTCTGAAACCCTGGAGAGCTGCTGCTAGTCAACAAGAGCAACAGATGGACAAATGGTTTGACTTAATTGAATGGCATCCTAAATTTGGAGAGGGACCACAGCTCTGTGGTGGAGTACATGCATGCAGAAGATCCCAGGTTACATCCGAAGTGTCTCAAGTTAAAAAGGATTAGACGGCAGGGATAGGAAAGGTCCTGTCTGAAACCCTGGAGAGCTGCTGCTAGTCAACAAGAGCAACAGATGGGCAAATGGTTTGACTTAATTGAATGGCATCCTAAATTTGGAGAGGGACCACAGCTCTGTGGTGGAGTACATGCATGCAGAAGATCCCAGGTTACATCCGAAGTGTCTCAAGTTAAAAAGGATTAGACGACAGGGATAGGAAAGGTCCTGTCTGAAACCCTGGAGAGCTGCTGCTAGTCAACAAGAGCAACAGATGGACAAATGGTTTGACTTAATTGAATGGCATCCTAAATTTGGAGAGGGACCACAGCTCTGTGGTGGAGTACATGCATGCAGAAGATCCCAGGTTACATCCGAAGTGTCTCAAGTTAAAAAGGATTAGACGGCAGGGATAGGAAAGGTCCTGTCTGAAACCCTGGATTGCTGCTGCTAGTCAACAAGAGCAACAGATGGACAAATGGTTTGACTTAATTGAATGGCATCCTAAATTTGGAGAGGGACCACAGCTCTGTGGTGGAGTACATGCATGCAGAAGATCCCAGGTTACATCCGAAGTGTCTCAAGTTAAAAAGGATTAGACGGCAGGGATAGGAAAGGTCCTGTCTGAAACCCTGGAGAGCTGCTGCTAGTCAACAAGAGCAACAGATGGACAAATGGTTTGACTTAATTGAATGGCATCCTAAATTTGGAGAGGGACCACAGCTCTGTGGTGGAGTACATGCATGCAGAAGATCCCAGGTTACATCCGAAGTGTCTCAAGTTAAAAAGGATTAGACGGCAGGGATAGGAAAGGTCCTGTCTGAAACCCTGGAGAGCTGCTGCTAGTCAACAAGAGCAACAGATGGGCAAATGGTTTGACTTATATTTTAGTACAAAACATTGTTAGGGTGTGGCTTGCCTGCAAGCAAGATCATTGCCTGCAAGCCTGACATCCTTGCTGTCTTGCCCATGTAACAATGAAATAATTAAAGAGCCAGTTTGGAAGTCGTACTACTTAGATCATAATGTACTGTTCCCAAGGAAAGCTCTGGGCCTGCGAGATTCCCTAACTGCTAAGTTTCCTGCTCATGGGAGTAGGAAAAGAGAGGGGATGAAAGGGCAGGGCAAGCATTTGAGAGTGGGTTGGAAGGACTTGGTTGAAGGGAAATTAAGCCAATGGGAAGGGGTTGTGATCCAGCTATAGCCAGCATTCATTCACTATACTTTGCAAAGCTATGGGCAGGTGTCTACCCATAGCTTGTAACACACACACAGATACACCCATGCCATTTTGCCAACTGTTGTGGTATCTCTTCCCCATGATGACCTCGGAACCAGCCCATGGGGCAGGACAACCATTTTGGAAAGTTTGTCTTGAACATGGAGACAGGAGCTCTAGGAAGGGGACACCAGAGATGCATTTAACCAAACAAGGGCCTCAGCTGCAATCCTTGCCAAAAGGGCAGGCTGCACAAAAGTGGCTGGGTCTCTGGCCACGTGCAAGTTAAAGATGAGAGCCAAATTACTACACATACACACACTTCTTCAGAAAGTGAAGACAGAAGAAGTAAAGAATAGATTTGTACAAGAACCTCCAAGAGCTATATACTTTTCCTTGGATCTGAGTGATCCGATCCTGTAGACTGGAAACTGGGGAGTAATATAAAGATGAAGTGGCACTAGAAAAATGTGTTCATTTCTTGAAATGTGGCTTGTGTTCTCTTGCAGGAGACATAGACTTGTCTACCAAAGCTACTCCTAGCCTGGTTGGTAAAGCTTAAGCGAGGGTATCCTGTACCCTGTTTGGGTCCCCAGAGCAGTTATGAGTGGCATACTGGAGTTTCCAGGGGATGATCCAACTAAAACCTGAGGAGTGGATCTGAAAAAGCCTTGTTCAATCGTTAAGTCATGTCCGACTCTTCGTGACCCCATGGACCATAGCACGCCAGGCCTTCCTGTCCTCCGCTGTCTCCCGGAGCATGCTCAAGTTCATATTCATTGCATCGGTGATGCTATCTAGCCATCTCATCCTCTGCCATCCCCTTCTCCTTTTGCCTTCAGTCTTTCCCAGCATCAGAGTCTTTTCCAGAGAGTTTTCTCTTCGCATTAGGTGGCCAAAATATTTGAGCTTCAGCTTCAGTATCTGTCCTTCCAATGAGCACTCAGGGTTGATTTCCTTTAGGATGGACTGATTTGACCTCCTTGCAGTCCAGGGGACTCGTAGGAGTCTTCTCCAGCACCACAGTTTGAAAGCATCAATTCTTCGGCGCTCAGCCTTCCTTATAGTCCAGCTCTTGCAGCCATGCATTACTACTGGGATAACCATAGCTTTGATTATACAATCTTTCTCAGCAAGGTGATGTCTCTGCACCTTACTAGGTGTGCCATAGCTTTCCTCCCCAGGAGCAAGCGTCTTTTAATTTCATGGCTACACAGTCACCGTCTGCGGTAATCTTGGACTGAAAAAGCCTAGGGATGTGTGAATCAGCAAAATGTGAGTTCATCTGGATTCCATCTCAAAGAAAAGCTCATTCTGATTCCATATCAGAGCTTTGCTTTTTCTCTTTTCACAGAAAAATCCATGCACATTTCTGTGCTTATTTTTCCAAATGTACACAGCAATTGTGTGCATTTTTGAAAGGTACACATTCTTCTCCCATGATTAATCATATTTGTACATCTTTTTGAAATGTACTCATTTTGAAATGTATGCATTTTTTAAATGTACGCATGCTGTCACACACTTTTGGGGGGCGGGGTTCACAAAACAAATTGCAAGCTCAGAAATGTACAGATTTCAAACACAGATTGTGTCCAAGTCCATGTTCAGCCTGGAAGTTGTGAATTGGGTAAAATCCTGATCAAAAACAAACTGAAACAAATTTCTCATACATCCCTACAAAAGATGCCAGCACGCAAAGAATGGTGGTAAGAGCAGATGGAATCTGCTCATCAAACCATGGATAGTACCGATCAGGAAGACGGAACCCCTAGTGATTTCAGTAGCATAAAAAACTTGCCTCTGGAAGGCAGGGCGCCTTTACTTTCTTGGGCTCCAAGATCACCACAGACGGTGACTGTAGCCATGAAATTAAAAGATGCTTGCTCCTTGGGAGGAAAGCTATGGCAAACCTAGACAGCCTAGTAAGAAGCAGAGACATCACCTTGCCGACAAAGGTCCGTCTAATCAAAGCTACGGTTTTCCCAGTAGTAATGGATGGCTGTGAGAGCTGGACTCTAAGGAAGGCTGAGCGCCGAAGAATTGATGCTTTCGAACTGTGGTGCTGGAGAAGACTCTTACGAGTGCCCTGGACTGCAAGGAGGTCAAATCAGTCCATCCTAAAGGAAATCAACCCTGAGTGCTCATTGGAAGGACAGATAATGAAGCTGAAGCTCCAATATTTTGGCCACCTAATGCGAAGAGAAAACTCCCTGGAAAAGACCCTGATGCTGGGAAAGACTGAAGGCAAAAGGAGAAGGGGACGGCAGAGGATGAGATGGCTAGATAGCATCACCGATGCAATGAATATGAACTTGAGCACACTCCAGGAGAGAGCAGAGGACAGGAAGGCCTGGCGTGCTATGGTCCATGGGGTCACGAAGAGTTGGACACGACTGAACGAATGAAAAACAACAGAGGCTCTCACTTTGCTATGAAATGATCCCAGCTGCCATTAAAAATGTTGTTAGATGACCCTGATGCTGATGCTGGGAGGAGGAGGAGAAGGAGGGGGGAGGAGGACACAGCAGGCACCAAGAAAGGTTTCTGAGGGTGCCCTGGTGTCTACAGGAGCCACATTGCCTATTCAGGTACCAGAGGAATATTACGTGTGAATGTGGGGTTTTTTGCATCATGATGACAGGTTTCTCAGTTGTCCTACTTGTGAAACCCTTTTCAACCTGTTCAGGTTAATATTTCCACCTGGCAGGTATGTCCTCACCTATTTAGAGAACTGCAGAACTGACTATTCACATAACGTACCAATTTTGCAACTTGCCAAGCTTGAGGCCATCAGAATTTCATGCAGGTTTGATTGAGAGGATAATGCCATGTCTTGCTTTGCATACATGACCTAGGGCTCCTTAAGTATCCTCTTTTGTTGAAGATCAAGCTTTCCATAGTAACTAGACAGGTTCTGGAAAGACCTGTACACATGGCAGCCACTGTTCGCTCACTTGCTCGCTCTCTCTCTCTCTCTCTGTGCATGTGTGTGTGCATGCACAGTAATTACACAGTACCTGAGCTATTCCACAACAGTATTTTTTTAAAAAAAATTCAGATAAACACAATAAAATAAACTAGAGAGAGTGCATTCTCTAAGAGAATTTTTTATTCCTTTATCGTTATTAAAATAAATGAACATGAAATAAAACAGAAATTCCACAGCTATCAAGTTCATTTATCTTTGACAATAACTAACGGCTCAATTGGCATTCTAATGTCCTGTTTTTCAGCTTACTTGGAATCTGCAACATGCATGCCGGGTAGCTGAATATGAGACTTTACTACCTAGAACATTAAAAATTCAATGTGAAAGGGGAAAGAAAGAAAAAAAGGAAAAATGAAATCATTCAGAGGTTATTTCTGTCTGTTCTTGCTTTACTGTAAATCCCATGCTGCTTTCATTATATCATTTATCTCTCATTATAGCTTAATATGGAGTCTGTCCAAATTAAGGGAGACAAAGTCATTGTTTGGTTGTTTTCAAAATAGATGCTGAATGAACCAAGCAATGTTATGCATACTAAATAACAGAGTTTTCTTTCTGCCAGCTGTGTTGGAAATGAAATCAAAAGATGTTCTTTTCAACAGTAAACCTACAGTTCTGTAGGTATCCCCCCCCACCCCATGCACACACACACACACACACACACACTATTTTTTTCTTTAATACTAGTGTCACAACCAGTATAGATGTCACCTACATTTGTCCTACAAGAAATTGATTGGTGGTGGTTATATTTTTTATACCTCTGAAAGAGTGTGATAGTTTTATGTGTGATATGAAACACATTCCTTTGAGCATGTGCTGCTTATGTTGTGTACTGTATGAGAGGGAGGAAAGGTAAAATAAATTACTGTAACATAAACATCATCAACTTACATCTGCCTGTGAAGTTTTGATCTCTACTCCATTGGTTTCCCGCTCAAAATCTTTCGCTTAAAAATCCTTGGCACTGAGTGGTTAAGGGGATAATTATTCAACTTTGTACTCGGCTGATTCATGGTGGGTTCAATCCAGACTTAATAATACTTAGAAAACCCAATAAAATCAAAAGGACAAGTACATCATAATTAATTAAGTTTTGATCATACTAGGTAAGATCAAAAGGTGACTGGCTTTTGGCTAGGGATGTGCGAAAGTCACTTACCTTTTCGAAGGGGGTGATTCGTCATGGGGGGGAGGCTATCCGCACCTCCCCCTGAAATCCTAACCTGGCCGGCTCCGCTCTACGGCAACTCTGGGTGCATTCGCAGGTGTGTGGAGCCTGCGGATGCAAATGGCAGCGGCTATGGCGGCCGCCATTTGCGTTCTCTTTTTTTGACATGATAGGCTACGTAAATATTTACGTAGCCTATCACGGCCTCTGCAGGGATACAAATGGCGTCCCTGCGTTAGCCGTGATAGGCTATGTAAGTATTTACGTAGCCTATCACAGCAAAAATGGGGAAGCGAATGGCGGCTGCAGACGTGGCCGCCATTCACAAAGCAGCACAAACAGCACCAGGTAAGTGCTCCGTTTCATGCGTCTTTCGCGGGGTGGTGGGGTGAGAGGGCTTCGTTCTGCCATGGATTTGGGAGGGCCAAATGCACTGGCATTGTGCTTCACTGAGATCCGTGGTGGAATTCTCTGGCATCCCTACTTTTGGCATTTGGTTTTGTTTTTTAACAAAACTGAAGAAAAACAGAAGCAAGAAAGTGTAATCTAAAGAAATCACCATATGATGAGGTTGGCAATTTTCACCCTCATTTAGAATATTGCTCCTAAATTTTCAGGTGGACTTGTCATTTATCAGAAAGGTCCCCTGCACAACAAATTTACCAGGATCCTTTTCTAGTAGGAGGACCATTTTCAAGCTGTCTCTAATTAGGGGTGCACGAAAGCCACTTACCTGGTCTTGCAGCTTGCTTCGCGGTGGGGGGGAGGCGCTTTGCTGCTCCCCCCGAAGTTCAGGCTGGGGGGGGAGGATTCCCGCCTCGCCCGGCCGAAATTCAGGCCGGGGAGGAGGCGCCTCGCCTCGCCCGGCCGCGAAATTAAAAGTTAAAAAAAAAAAAATGCCCCCGTGATAGGCTACATGACGATTAACATAGCCTATCATGGCTAGATCTCCAAAGTCAGCCGTGATAGGCTACGTTAATCGTCACGTAGCCTATCACGGGTGACTTAA
This sequence comes from Heloderma suspectum, assembly GCF_057233095.1. Lineage (NCBI taxonomy): Eukaryota > Metazoa > Chordata > Lepidosauria > Squamata > Helodermatidae > Heloderma > Heloderma suspectum. Next base: position 31,952,227 of record NC_139465.1, read on the forward strand.
AAAAAAAAAGCGCGTACGCAAATGGCGACCCCCATAGGGAGCCGCCATTCACGTTCCTTATTTGGTGACTTTAAAAAAAAAAAAGCGCGTACGGATAATGGCGGCCCCCATAGGGAGCCGCCATTCCCGTTCCTTATTTGGTCGCTGTAGTCTACGTAAAGATTACGTAGACTACAGCGAAAATAAGGGCAACACTATTTGCATTGCCCTTATTTTCACCGTAGTCTACGTAAAGATTTACGTAGACTACAGGGACCAAATAAGGAATGCGAATGGCGGCTCCCTATGGGGGCCGCCATTTGCGTACGCGCTTTTTTTTTTTTAAGTCACCCGTGATAGGCTATGTGATGATTTACGTAGCCTATCATGGCTGACTTTGCAGATCTAGCCATGATAGGCTACGTAAATCGTCACGTAGCCTATCACGGGGGCGTGTTTTTTTTTAACTTTTAATTTCGCGGCCAGGCGAGGCGAGGCGCCTCCTCCCCTGCCTGAATTTCAGCCGGGCGAGGCGGGAAGCCTTCCCCCCGGCCTGAATTTTGGCTGGGCAAGGCGGGAAGCCTCCCCCCCCGGCCTGAACTTCAGTGGGAGAGCAGCGAAGCGCCTCGCCCCCACCGCGAAAAGCTGCTAGACCAGGTAAGTGGGTTTCGTGCACCCCTAACTGATAGATCCCTGTTGTGCAAGTGGTGGGTCCTGCTTGCACAACAGATTGAACACAAACACAGTGGCAGTATTGGATACTGCCCCCAGGTTTTTTTTTTTGCCAGCACACAGAAGTGTGACAATAAGACTCTGTTATGCAAGTTCAGTGATGTTTTGTGAACAAGCCAAGGCTCGTTCCACTGATCCACAGATTGAAAATCTGAGGCATGGAATGGCCTCGACAACAACCCAGAAACATGTGTGAAAATGCAGCAACATTTTTCTCCATTGGTATTGCAAAATGAAAAAGAAAAAGAATGAGAGAAGCCTCCAAACCATATTTATCTAGGAGGCATAGGTGTTTTTGTTTTTGTTTTGCAATCAGTTGACTGTATTTTATTTCATGTCCACAAGTGATTTCTCCTTTCCTTCATTTTCAAGAAAGTGAGAATTTTTCTGGCAGAGAAAGAGAGTGAGGGGATTAACAGCCTGTAAACTGTGGGATATGTTCATGAAAACTCTAAAAACAACAGCATAGCAGCCAATATATCTCAAATGAAAACAGAGACATTTTAGTCTACTTCTAACACTGTTATTCTTACACCAAGGCTTAGTGTCTGAAAATCCAACCTCATTATTATACATTGCTAAACCAGAGCCAGTACCTGTAGGAGAAGTAGGGATGGCAGAGAATTCCGCCACAGATCTCGGTGAGGCTGAATGCCAGTGCAGTCAGCCCCCCGAAATCTGTGGCGGAATGGCCTGCCACCCTCCCGCCCACCCGCGGATCCCCCCCGGGATGAGAATTACCTGGGGTGGATCTTTCGGGAGGTGGCAGCTCCAGCGGCGGCTGCGGCGGTGGCTGGTCTTCCGACCGGCTGCCTCTGCCGCCATTTGCGCCATTGTGTTGTTGCTTTGTTTTTTGTTTCTTTACAAGACATGATAGGCTATGTAAAGACTTACATAGCCTATTACATCTGGTTTAAAAAAAACCCAACACATACGCAAATGGTGGTGGCTATGGCCACTGCCATTTGCATTCCTTATTTTTGGCCGTCTTAGTCTACATAAATATTTACGTAGACTAAGACGGCGAAAATAAGGGGAACGCAAATAGCGTAGCGGACGCTATTTACTGATCCAGTAAGATATCGTGATCATAACTGCTATCATCAACACTGTTCTGTTCCCATGGATTTCTGCCTCAACAGAGCTAGAGTGGACTTCTGCCTGGCAGACCACAATTCCCTGCAGGACCAGACTTCCCGGGTACTGAACCAGCTGTTGCTGACAACCCCCACCTATCCCCTTCTTGGAAGGAGATATATAAGCTGGCTGGCTGGCTGAGGTGGGGGTGGAGTCACTGCCCAAGGTTGGAGTCACCCCTTCAGGGAGTGGTGAGAGCCCCTCCTTGAGCAACTCTGTGTGTGTTTGTGTGTGCACGCATGTGCCTATGTGTGTGCCTATGCATGTGCCTACACACACATGTGCATGTCTTGGGTGAGTGGGCTCTCCCAGGGTGGGATAGCTGAGGAGGCTGAGGTCCAACCATCCCTTAGGTGAGAGTTGAGGGGTGGGGGCAATTGGCTGGGGTGAGAGGCTAGCCATAGCCTGGATAACAGCCTTATTGGTAGGGATGGCAGAGAATTTTTCCACGAAACTTCGGGGGGCCGAGCACCAACGTGTTCGGCCCCCCGAACAAGTTTCAGGGAGAAATCCTCTGCACCCCCCCGCACCCCGCACCCCCCCCCGGGATGGGACTTACCTTGTGCGAATGTCCCTCCCGGTGGCTGGTCCGGCCAGCGGTTCGGCGGATTTTCGAGTGAGGCGGGAGCGGCAGCTGGTCTTTCGACCGGCTGCCGCCGCCGCCATTGTAATGTAAGAAAAAAAAAAAAAAAAACTTCCCCTGATAGGCTACGTGACGATTCACGTAGCCTATCACGGCTAGATCTGCAAAGTCAGCCGTGATAGGCTACGTGAATTGTCACGTAGCCTATCATGGGTGACTTTAAAAAAAAAAAAGCGCGTACGCTAATGGCGGCCCCCATAGGGAGCCGCCATTCCCGTTCCTTATTTGGTGGCTGTAGTCTACGTAAATGTTTACGTAGACTACGGCCACCAAATAAGGAACGGGAATGGCGGCTCCCTATGGGGGCCGCCATTAGCGTACGCGCTTTTTTTTTTTTTTAAAGTCACCCGTGATAGGCTACGTGACGATTCACGTAGCCTATCATGGCTGACTTTGCAGATCTAGCCGTGATAGGCTACGTGAATCGTCACGTAGCCTATCAGGGGAAGTTTTTTGTTTTTTGTTTTTTTACTTTCGCGTTCGTGGCCGGGCGAGGCGAGGCGCCTCCTCCCCGGCCTGAATTTCGGCCGGGTGAGGCGGGATGCCTCCCCCCCCCAGCCTGAACTTCACGGGGGGAGCAGCGAAGCTCTCCCCCCCACCGCGAACGGCCTTCGACGACAGGTAAGTGACTTTCGTCCACCCCTACTTATGGGAAAGTAGAAATGTAGAGTGGTGGAGCAGGGAGGTAGAACAGGCCTATTTTAGGGTGTTGCTACAGCCTTTTACCGGCCTGGTTTATTTGCCTGGCTGTACTGGCCTTTTGTTATTACTTTTATAGTAATTTAAAGTTGTACATGTGCTGAGGTGAATCCCAGGGGAGGGGAGAGGAACGGGGTGCCCCTATTGGAGTAATCTCAGGCAGAGGAAGGTATGGCATTGGGGGGTGGACATGTCAGGGAAAGGAAAGGTTGGACAGATATTTGAAATCTATCCCATCTTTTGGTCCTTCCTCCATACCTCAAAAACCAGGTTGCCCTATCAGCCCTCCCTCTGATCTATTGGTGCTGATTTTGAATGACATGTCAGTCCATAACAAAACAATTACTATCCATGGCTTGATTGCAGATGAAGGGGCTGACCTAGTATGTGTTACTGAGACCTGGGTGGATGAGTTGGGCAGGGTGGATCTGTCTTAGTAACCATGTGGTTACTCAGTACAGCACCAATCTAGATTGGAGGGTCGGGGGGAGGGGAGGAGTTGCCATCATCCATAAAGATTCCATCTCCCTCACAAGGAAACCCATCCATCCTAGCACCAGTTTTGAGGGTCTGTACCTTATGTTGGGCCAAAGAGACAGAACAGGTATGTTGCTGGTGTACTGCCCACCCCGCTGCCAGCAGTCTTCCTGCCTGAGCTGTCTGAGGTGGTCTCAGAGGTTGTGCTGGAGAACCCTAGGACTGTGGTTCTGGGGGATTTCAACATTCACCCTGACACTATCCTGACAGGGCCCACTCGGGACTTCATGGCAACCATGACAACCATGGGGCTGTCTCAGTACATCACTAGGCCAACACATGTGGCAGGACATACGCTAGACCTGTTTTTTTGCTGTTGGGTGGATGAGGGATGATCTGGTGGGGGGGAGGGGTTTCAACTATGACCTGCTGCCATAGTTAGATCATCTCCTTTTGAAGTTTGGTTTGGCAGTGGAAGATCCTCCTGCAGGGGTGGAGGGGAGATTAAGATGGTCCACCCCTGGAGATTTATGGAATCTGATGTATTCCTGAATACTCTGGGTGATTTTCCAGCTGAAAGGGCTGGTGATTCAGTCGTATTGATCAAAAAGGCCATCAATACAATCGCTCCCAAGCTAGGGATGTACAGATTCCCCACCATCCGTTCCAGTGGGGAATCCGCGGGGAGGGGGAGGCAATCCATTCTTTCCCCCCAGAATCCTCACAGAGCGGTTCCGCTCCATGAGGATTCTGCAGAGCCAAGGGCCACCCCGTTCCTCAGTCTGCATGCCCCGGATTCCCCCGGGGTTTTTTGGATCCCCGAACTTATGTAAATAATTCCGAAAGTACCACCGAAAAATCCTTTCCATGTGCCTGCCGTTGGTCTCCATAAGCCTATTTATTTTCGTAAAAAGGGTAAAGCCCTTTGCAGGGATTCCCCACGTAACTTGCAGTCACCTCACCTCACCTCCACAGACAATAAACAGAAAAGATGGAGGATTTCCATGGACTTCAAGACTCAGCCCCAGTGAAAGAAAGCCTTGGGTCACAGGGAAAATGACTCATAAAAAAGGTAAAGCTGTTTGCGTTCTTCTTCCTCCGTTTCTGATTTATGGATTTCTTTTCATAATTATTTTTGTAAAATCTGCCATTTGGTGGACAAAAAAAAAAGGGTCCGCATGACCTCCAGTCTGGGTAGACCAGGCCATTCTGTTCCGAGGAGGATTCCATGGACCAGATTTGTCAGAATTCGATCCCAACTAAAATTCATGCGGAATTCTCTGGCATCCCTACCAAGCACCTACTCTGCTGCTATGGAGCCTGTAATTCACCTTGGTTTACAGAAGAGCTATGGACAATGAAACAGTCCAGACTCCAGACAACGGCTAGAGTGCAGGTGGCACAGGTCTCAGAGTGAGTACAACTGGAGATTAGCAAAGTCTCTTTGTTGTGCCTACTTTGCGACAGTGAGGGTGGCAAACAAAAATCTTATTATACCTCTATTATTTCATCCTTGAAATGTCGCCCAGCAGAATTGTTCTGAGTGGTGAAGAGCCTGTTGGGATCTGGCTCAGGCTCAGAGAAACTGGGATTGGAACCCGTGGTCATTTGCTATAATAAATTTGCAAGGCACTTCGAGGAGAAATTTGCTTCTATTCACTCAGAACTTGGCACCACAGTTATCACAGAATCTGGGGAGGTGTCCGGTGCTCCATCTGGTTGTGTTTCCTGAGATGAGTTTCAGTTGTTGCAGCACGATGATGTGGACAACACATGTGAATCGGTCCGTCCCACCTAGGGAGAGTAGAGAATTCTGCCACTGACTCCAATGAGGCCGGATTCTAGGGATGTCAGAGAATTTCGCCACGAATCTTGGGGAGGCCGAATGCCAGCGCATTCGGTCCCCCAAAATTGGTGGCAAAACGGTCTGCCCCCCCGCCCCCCCGGGACAGGACTTACCTTGGGCAAATCCTCCTGGCGGTGGCGGCGGTGGCGGCGGTGCAGCGGCGGTGCAGCAGCGGCGGCTGCGGCGGCGGCCAGTCTTCCGACAGGCTGCCACCGCCGCCATTTCCAGTAAAAAAAAAAAAAACCATGATAGGCTACGTAGAGATTTACGTAGCCTATCACGGCTGAGTAAATAAAAAAAGTGCGTATGCAAATGGCGGCGCCCATGGGCGCCGCCATTTGCATTCCTTGTTTTGACACGTCTTAGTCTACATAAACATTTACGTAGACTACGGCAAAAATAAGGGGAACGCAAATAGCGTAGCGTCTACGCTATTTGCGTTCCCCTTATTTTCGCTGTCTTAGTCTACGTAAATGTTTACGTGGACTAAGACGTGTCAAAATAAGGAATGCAAATGGCGGCGCCCATGGGCGCCGCCATTTACATACGCGCTTTTTTTATTTACTCAGCCGTGATAGGCTACGTAAAGATTTACGTAGCCTATCACGGTGTTTTGCGTAGCCTATCATTTGCGTACGTGCTTTTTTTTCTTTTTAACTCAGTTGTGATAGGCTACATAAACATTTACGTAGCCTATCACAGCTGATTGCAGGGACGCAAACGGCGGTGGCTATGGCCGCCGCCATTTGCGGGCCCAGCCAGCCAGGATTCGGGGGTGGAGGGACGGAGTGCTTCCCCCCCAACCAGAATTTCGGGGGGGAGGGACGGAGTGCATCCTCCCCAACCAGAATTTTTTGGGGGAGGGACAGAGCGCCTCCTCCCCACCGTGAATCAATTTCGTCAAAAGGTAAGTGACTTTCGTACATCCCTACCGGATTCTTAAGAATCTGCCCCCCCCCCCGGAGTCCATGGTGGAACGGAAGGATTACGCCCACCTCCACGCGGAATCCTCTTTGGACGGATCCTCCAGCTCTGGATTGCCAGTGATATGGCCGCCATGCCATATTGCTAGCTGAAGGGGACTGACTGCGGACACAAATGGCATCTGGGATGCTATTTGCGGCCGTAAAGGCCTTAGTTTAAGGTAAATGCAGCCATTTACATCTGCATTTACCTTAAACGAAGGCCTTTACAGCTGCAAATGGCATCTCGGACGCCATTTCCATCCGCAGTCGGTAGTCCCCTTCAGCCAGCAATACAGCATGGCAGCCATATCACTGACACTATGGAGCCAGCCGGTGGCTCCACGGAATTGCCATGGAGCAGAGCCAGCGGAACAGGATTCCAGGGGGAGGAACGGATCGCCTCCCTCCCTGCAGACCCCCCCTCCCCCGGACTGGCAGGGAGGGGATTCGTACATCCCTAGTCCCACCGTGTGTTAGCTTGACCCTTGCCCATCTTGGCTAATACGATCTAGCAGGGGTGGATTGGCTGGCTGGGTCCAGGGAGTGGTAAATGCTTTGCTCTGTCGGGGGTGGTTCCTGCCGCCTTGAAAGAGGTCGTACTGTGCCCTCCCCTGAAGAGGACCTCCCTGGACCAAGAGGTGTGTGAGAACTATCACCCCATTGCTAATACCCCCTTTGGGGCTAAAGTGCTTGAGCATGTGGTGGCTGGGCAGGTTCAGACACTCTTGGAGGAAACTGGTTCTCTGGACCCATTTCAATCTGGATTCAGGCTAGGGTATGGCACTGAAACGGCCTTGGTTGTTCTGACTGACAACCTACTCTGGGTGAAAAACAGGGGGAGTGCTACCCTGTTGATCTTCCTGGATCTCTTAGCACTTTTGATGCCATTGATCACAATATCTTACTGGATCAGCTCTGTGGGATTGGGGTTGGGGGCACTGTGCTACAGTGGTTCTGCTCCTACCTGCAGGGCTGATTCCAGAAAGTAGTATTGGGGGATTCCTGTTCTGTTGTTGTTCAGTCGTTCAGTCGTGTCCGACTCTTCGAGACCCCATGGACCATAGCACGCCAGGCCTTCCTGTCCTGCGCTCTCTCCCGGAGCGTGCTCAAGTTCATATTCATTGCATCGGTGATGCTATCTAGCCATCTCATCCTCTGCCGTCCCCTTCTCCTTTTGCCTTCAGTCTTTCCCAGCATCAGGGTCTTTTCCAGGGAGTTTTCTCTTCGCATTCCTGTTCTACCCCATGACTATTAAGCTGTGCAGTGCCACAGGGTTCTATTCTATCCCCCATGCTCTTCAACATCTATATGAAGCCATTGGGTGAGGACATTAGGTGTTTGGGGGTGGGGTGTCACTAGTATGCTGATGATGCTCGGGTCTACTTAGGGATGTCAGAGAATTCTGCCACGGATCCCAGGGAGGCCAAATTCCAGTGAATTCCCCCCCCCCCGGAATCCGTGGTGGAACAGAGCAACCAGCCCCACCACCCCGCAGAAGACCCCCAGAACACAGCCTACCTGGCTGTGGCTCTGGTGGCGGCAGTGGCAGCAGCTCCGGCGGCAGCTCCAGCCACTACACTGGTTGCCATTTGCGTCCCTTCACTGAGCCATGATAGGCTATGTAAATACTTACGTAGCCTATCACGGCCTAGCAAAGGGACACAAATGGTGTCCACTACGCTGGCCGCCATTTGCGTCCACAGACCTGCCGCAGCTGGATGTCTGGCTGCGGATGCACCCGGCCAGTGGCTCTGCGGAGTCGCCGTGGAGCGGAGCCGGCCGGGGAGGATTCCAGGGGGAGGGATGGAGAGCCTCCCCCTCCCACCATGGATGCCACTTACAAAACAGATAAATGGTTTCGTACATCCCTAGCTCTACTTCTCCTTGTTGTTGGAGTCAGCTGGGACACTGAAGGTGCTGGACCAGTGCCTGGAGGCTGTAATGGGCTGGATGAGGGCCAATACATTGAAGCTGAATCCTGACAAGATGGAAGCTTTGTGGATTGGTGGTTCCCAAGTCCAGGTAAGTGACCTGTCCTGGATGGGGTTGCACTCCCCCTGAAGGACCAGGTACATAGTGTGGGAGGACTCCTAGATCCATCCCTGTCACTGGAGCCCCAGGTGGACTCCTTGGCCTGGAGTACTTGGGGCCAGCTTTGGCTGATCCACCACCTATGGCCTTCCTTGGACAGGCATAACGTAGCGACAGTAGTGCACATGCTGGTAACTTCCTGATTAGACTATTGCAATGGACTTTACATGGGGCTGCCCTTGAAGATGACTCAGAAGTTGCAGCTAGTTCAAAATGCAGCAGCTAGAGTGTTGACTGGAATATCATGTAATGATCACATAACACCGGTCTTAAAGGAATTGCACTGGCTGTCAATACATTTCTGGTTGGAATTCAAGGTGCTAGTGAAGGTGTTTAAAGCCCTAAGTGGCTTGGGCCATTTATATTTGAGGGAGAGCCTCCCCCTATACAGTATATGCCTGCCCAAGGATTGAGATCTGTTGGAGGAGCCCTCCTCTGTGTCCCGCCAGAGCAAGACATACAGTATGGTGGGATATGAGAGAGGGCTTTCTCTACTGTGGCACCCCTGTTGTGGAATGCCCTCCCCTTGGAGGCCCAATTGGTGCAGATACCGGTTCCATTTCAGCGACAAGTTAAAACATGGCTTTTTACCAAAACCTTTGAGGGATAATTGGATTCCCTGAGTTTGTACTCTGTTTTAACTGTTTTAGTGTTTTAGATTTTAAATCGGCATTAGCTAGCTTAATGATTTAATATGTTTTAGCTATTTACACTATTTATTGTTTTACACTGTTTAAATTGATTTTATCTGTATGCCACCCTGAGATCCTAAGGTGGGTGGGATACAAATGTTTTAAATAAATAAACAAAATAATAAACATGTTTTTCTCTCTCTCTACTTGCTTTATTTATTTATCCAGTTAATAAAGGTTGGATTTATTTACTCTGCCTCTCCTATACAGGGTTCAGAAGCTTGTAGCTTGATCCTTTGAGTTCTCACTCAGAGCACTCACTCAGAGATAAAAGGGCAAAAGTTTTGCTTCACCAAAAAGCATTGGTAAAACAAACAAAAAAACAGGAGATGGTACATTCCATCTTGGAATGTTATGATTGCTGCAAACAATTACATGAAATGAACGGAGGAAAGTGGGTCCACAACCCCAAATTATGACAAATCTACTGACCATGTAGCCACATGCATACTGTATATCATTAATGAGAATGATGTACACATACATCTCATGGTCCCCAATCGTGATGAACAACCCTATGGATGCACAATGGATTTGATCTGTTCTTCTGACCTTGCTGGGCATTGGCTGGCCACTTCCCAGCCTCACAACATGGTTATAGGCAACAGGACAGGAATGGTTCATGTCAGCCCGAATGGACTCCTCTTGCTTGCTTCCACAGGTCATCTTGGATATTATGAGATTCTCTGTGGCCAGCAGTGTATACTCATGGGAAAGCAGTGTATCAGGGCAGGACAGTGCTGCATATTCTGAATCACAGTAGAACTAAATTCCAGCAGTGCTTGAGCAACATGGAATCCATCTGCCAGGCCTGCTGAACTAGGTGGCCTGCCTACAGTGGACTCTCAACAGAAGGGTTCCTGACATACTGGAAGTGACCCAACTGGCCATCTTGGATCCACTTGCTATGGAGGACTCATCACCCTGATCCTGCTGCTTTCCTCCCTGCTGCCTTTCTGTTAGTGTGTGTGTGTGTGTGTGTCTGTCCCTTCCTCTTCTCACCTGACATCTTTACTCTTCTACTCTTCCTTTAATATCATTTTCTGTAGTTCAAAACATAATTAACCAATAGCATTATGCTATGGCCTGATGTATAAATTTTCCAATTCTTACACTGGCAGAAACAACAATAAAACGTTCACTTTTTTACTGGATACGAGAACGATTGAATCAATGACTGAATGAATAATGGCAACTCCTCCCCATAAGTGAGTAAGCATTATACACACATAGTACCAAAAACTAGGAATAGCTAAGTGAAATTGGTAGCTGTGGTCTTTTGGCCTAATATTAATAATGGAAAGGATGGCCCTTGATTGACCACCTGGTGTATAATCGTTCTGTAAATAACCATTGCCTGCTGTCCTGCTGCACCGAGCCAGTTGGTGAAATACCCCTGAATGCTTTGCATTATTATCAGGCTACTGCAGCTTCTTAAGCATAGCACTTAAAATGAATGGTTTTCTCCACTGCATAGGGTTTACCTATCAGCAGTAATTTGTATTTAGGCATTGAGCCAGAGAACTGACAGTGTTTGCTGGTGGGATACTGCTACTTCTGTAATTCATTATCTTCCACACTTCTGTGTTTAAAGACCCCCAGCTGTTTTAAAACTATATTTGATGGCACATCAAGGGGCATCCAGAAGAGACTCTCATAAGACATCAACCTCTCAAAGTTCACAGAGCATTCCTATATACATATTTTGTGCAGTTCGCTATGCGGCAGGCCTTTGAAAAATTTGTCCCCAGGTACCTAATTTTCTCCACTCTTCTTGTTCCATTCAATGTCTAATTTGCATCTACACCTGCCCAATTAGAAAGGAATGATTTTGCCCATAGCTTGTAGGCATTCACTGATGTTGATGCAACAGGCAGAACAGCGAATGAGTGCCTTTGTGGTGGGATTTTAGCTCAGAGGTTGTCCAGTTTAGCACAATCAGCGACTCATTTCTAGCTGAGGGTGATGTTGACAATTAGGATCATAGTTCTACTATGCAGCAAATGCTCCACTCCACTACTTTTCCAGGACAGTATTTGCCCTGATTTTCTGGTCACTAACCCTAATAAATTACTCTCTCTGTTTGATCCCTAATTTTGCCTTTTGGGGATGATGACTTCCTGCTGGAGTGCCAGGGTAATTGGTGGACATGCCGCACTGTGGCAAATGAATGAAGTGATGAGGCTTTCTAACTTTTACAATTGTTTGTCACTAATGAACAGAAAGGAAGTCAGAGAATGAGGAAGTCAAGCAAAGGCTGGATAGCTATATCTTTTTCTTTGGGGCATCCTACTTCATATGTGCAGTGAGAAACATTGCAGCCACGCCCTGTAAACTTAATTATGAGAATTTTGGTGGGTTGTTTGTTTGCTTGTGTCAAATATCTGTGTTTTATGATGGAGCAGGACTGTGACTATGGATACGCAGAGCAGAGCTGGCCTGGATGGATTCTGGAGGGAGGGCCGGATCACCTCCCCCCCCGCAGACCCCCCCCCCAGCAGGAACAAGGCAAGTGATCCGCCCACCCCTAGCAACAAGTGCAAGTTGATTACACTGCTGGAAGAAAAAGTAAGAGGACTGGAGCAGCGAGTGGCGCCCCTCCAGGGAATAAGAGAAAACTAACAGGTCTTAGGATGGTGGAACTACAGCAGCAAAATGAAGTGCAGAACCCAGAAGAGCAATAGCAGAAGAGGAAAACATTGAGGCAAGGGAAAATGAAGCAGCGGATACTCCTTGGAAAAGGGTGACAGATAGGAGAAGAAAAACTAGAAGTCACTCTGCACCAGTGGAAGCAGTGGAACTATGGAAACATTTCCAGGTACTTGAGGATGAGACTAGAGGACAGTCTGCAGAATAAGAATTACAGGGGACCCCGCATGAGAGCAAGCACGAGGCTGAAGGTCAGTCAAGCAGAGGCAATGAAACCAGGGCCTATAAGAAGAGAAGAGGAGTAGTAGTGGGAGACTCCTTGTTACATGGGATTGAAACCCAAGGATGTAGCAAAGACCCATGGACTCAGCAGGTATGCTGTCTCCCAGGAGAACAGATTAGAGACATGACTGAAGGGTTGCCTGCACTCATAAAGCCCACTGACAGGTATACCTTTCTTCTCATCCATGTGGGAACATATGATACCACCAAGCTGAGCTACAAAGAAATCACGTCAGACTTTGAAGCTTTGGAAAAGAAACTCAAGAACTTTGGGGCACAGATAGTTTTTGCATCCATACTTCCAATAGTTAGAAGAGGGGTAGAAAGGGAAAGGAAAATACTCTGGGTGAATGACTGGCTATGAAGGTGCTGCCAACATGAGAGATTTGGATTCTGGGACCACAGGCTATACTTTCTGGAAGATGGACTGTTGGCAAGGGATGGGTTGCACTTCACAAGGGCTGGAAAGAATGTGTATGGCCACAGCATGAAGAACTTCATCAGGAGGTCTTTAAACTGAAACCTACAGGGGAGGGAGACATAAAGTTGGGGATAACAACAGACGAAGACTCATGCACCGCAACAAAAAGAACAGCACTAATAGCACCCAATAATAGTATTCAAAAACATGTAGGAAGAATCCAGACTATAAAGCACATGGTCTTTGGTGTCTATGTACTAATGCCTAGAGTAAAGGGATGTACGAAAGTCACTTACCTTTTTGAAGGGTGACATTCACGGTGGGGGGGAGGCACTCTGTCCCTCCCCCCGAAATTCTCTCTGGCCGAAATTCTCTCCTATGTAAATATTTACGTAGGCTATTACGGCAATAACAACAAAAAGGGAATGCAAATGGCGTAGTGGCCACCATTTCCGTTCCTTTTTTTTAGTTTTGCCGTGATAGGTTATGTAAATATTTACATAGTCTATCACAGCAAAACAACAACAACAGCGAACGCAAATGGTGGTGGCTATGGCGGCCGCCATTTGCGTTCCCCCCCCTTTTCTTTTTTGTTGCCGTAATAGCCTACATAAATATTTACATAGGCTATCATGGCAAAAAAAAAAAAAAAGGGGAACGCAAATGGTGGCCGCTGTAGCCGCCATTTGCATTGCCTTTTTTTTTTTGCTGTAATAGGCTACGTAAATACTTACGCAGCCTATCACGGCTTCCACAGGGATGCAAATGGCGTCCCTGCCTTAGCCGTGATAGGCTGCATAAGTATTTATGTAGCCTATCACGGCTATAGTGATAAAGGGAATGGCGGCCACAGATGTGGCCACCATTTGCAGAGCAGCACGAATGGCACCCGGTAAGTGTACTGTTTTGCGCACCTTTCGCGGGGCGGGGGGGGTGGGGGGCTTCGTTCCGCCATGGATTTCGGGGGGCTGAATGTAGGGATGTACGAAAGGGACTTACCTTGTCCCGCAGCTTGCTTCATGGTGGGGGGGAGGCGCTTCGCTTCTCCCCCCGAAGTTCAGGCGAGGGGGGGAGGCACCCCGCCTCGCCCAGCCAAAATTCAGGCCAGGGAGAGGCGCCCCGCCTTGCCCGGCCAAAATTCAGGCCGGGGAGAAGTGCCCTGTCTCCCCGGCTGCGAAAGAAAAAGTGAAAAAAAAAAAAACCCATGATAGGCTACGTAACAATTAATTAAGCCTATCACAGCTAGATTTCCAAAGTCAGCCGTGATAGGCTACATTAATCGTCACGTAGCCTATCACGGGTGACTTTGGAAAAAAAAAATGCACGTACGCAAATGGCGGCAGCCCATGGGCACCGCCATTTGCGTTCTTTATTTTGGCACGTCTAGTCTACGTAAAGATTTACGTAGACTACGGCGAAAATAAGGGAACGCTATTTGCGTTGCCCTTATTTTCGCCGTAGTCTACGTAAAACTTTACGTGGACTAGACGTGCCAAAATAAGGAATGCAAATGGTGGCACCCATGGGCCGCCGCCATTTGCGTACGCGTTTTTTTCCCCCCAAAGTCACCCATGATAGGCTACGTGACGATTTACGTAGCCTATCATGGCTGACTTTGGAAATCTAGCCATGATAGGCTACGTAAATCGTCACGTAGCCTGTCACGGGTGTGTGTTTGTTTGTTTTTACTTTTTTATTTTGTAATGGTGGCGGCGGCAGCCGGTCAGGAGACCGGCCGCCGCCCCCGCCCCTGACGAAATGCCACCGAAACACCACCAGGACCTGCCACCGAGAGGGACATTCGGCCATGGTAAGTCCCATCCCGGGGGGGGGCAGCGGGCTGGCAGAGAATTTCCCCAACACTTTCGGGGGGCCGAATGCCTCGGCGCTCGGCCTCCCGAAGATTCGTGGAGAAATTCTTCGCCATCCCTAGCTGAATGCACTGGCATTCAGCCTCACTGAGATCCATGGCGGAATTCTCTGACATCCCTACGTAGAGTATGGGAAACAAACAGAACAAACTTGAACAAACTATGGGAGAGAAATAATGACTATAGGTATAACTGAAACTTGGTAGGATGATTCCCATGACTGGAATACAGCAATTGAAGGATATAAATTGTTTAAAAAGAACAAAGGGAACAGAAAACACTATATGTTAAAAAAATACATATCTCTGCACAGAAACACAGGAGGATGAGCTTGGTAGCCCCACTGAGAGCATCTGGGTTAAAATAAATGGAGCAAAGAATAAAAGGAACATGGTGATCAGAGTCTACTACCAGCCCCCAAATCAAGGAGGAGATGAGGATGAAACTTTTCAAAAGTAAATTGCCATTGTTTCAAGGAAGAATGATGTAGTAGTAATGAGGGACTTCCATTTCCCCAGTATCTCTTGGGAGACAAATTCTGCAAAGCATGGCCCCTCCAAGAGATTCCTGACTTGTGTTGCTGATAACTTCCTCCTACAGAAAGTGGAGGAAGGAAATAAAGGATTGGCTATCCTTGACTTGATCCTAACAAACAGAGATGACTTAGTGGATAAAGTAGCAGTTATGGGACCTCTGGGGGAAAGTGTGGTGTAGCGGCTAGAGTGTTGGACTGGGAGTCAGGAGATCTGGGTTCTAGTGCCCACTCAGCCATCACTGAGTCACAGACTCTCAGCCCAACCCACCTCACAGGGTTTTTGTTGTGAGGATAAAATGAAGGAGGAGGAGGATTATGTATGCCACCTTGGGTTCCTTAAGGAGAAAAAAAGGCGGGATATAAATGAAATGAATGAATGAATGAATGAATGAAAATGACCATGTTATACTTGAGTTCTTGGTTCTAAAGGAAGCAAAAGCTGAGTGTAGCCAGATGTGTAGCCTGGAATTTAGGAAAGCCAATTTTAATAAACTCAGAACAATGATAAGTAAGGTCCCACGGCAAGCAACTCTAATGAGAAAAGGAGACCAAGATGGGTAGGAGTTTTTTGTTTTTTTTTTAAGGATTTTCCAAAGGCACAATTACAAACAATTTCAACAAGAAAAGAAGGTAGAAGTCAACAGAAGAAGCTGAAGTGGCTTC
Source organism: Heloderma suspectum (assembly GCF_057233095.1). NCBI lineage: Eukaryota > Metazoa > Chordata > Lepidosauria > Squamata > Helodermatidae > Heloderma > Heloderma suspectum. The sequence continues at coordinate 31,967,909 of NC_139465.1, forward strand.
ACAAAAAGCTTAGAGATGACCTGAAAACCCAAAAAGGTCACACATAGAAAGCAGAAGGAAGGCCAAGCTACAAAGGAAGAGTACAGGCAGGTAGCACAAAATTGTAGGGATGGTGTCAGGAAGGCTATAGCTGAGAACAAAGGTTACCAAGGGATGCTAAAAGCAATAAAAAGGCTTTCTTCCAATATGTGCATGGAAAAAGACAGAGGAAAGAAATGGTGGTTCAGCTATTAAATAAGGATGGCAAAATGATAACAGATGACAAAGAAAAGGCAGAAGTGCTCAATTCCTACTTTGGCTCAGTCTCCTCCCAAAAGAGGGTGTATGACCCCCCTGGCAAAGGTGAAATACAGGCTGAAGGGGCAGGATTGCAGCTTGAGATTGATAGGCATATGGTCAAGGAACAACTAATTACTTTGAATGAGTTCAAATCTCCAGGGCCAGATGAACTACATCCTAGAGTAATAAAGGAACTGGCAGAAGAACTCTCAGAACCACTGTCTATTATCTTTGAGAAATCATGGAGGATGGGTGAAGTGCCAGATGACTGGAGGAGGGCTAATGTTGTCCCTATCTTCAAAAAGGTCAAAGAGGAGGAACCTGGGAACTACAGACCAGTCAGTCTGACATCAATCCTTGGGAAAATTCTGGAGCAATTTATAAAGCAATAATCTGTAAGCACCTTGAAAGCAATGCAGTGATTACCCAACACTGACATGGATTTGTGAAGAACAAATCCTGCCAGACTAATCTGATCTCAATTTTTGATCATGTAATCTCCTTTGTGGACTGTGGGAATGCTGTGGACATAATATACCTCGACTTCAGCAAAGCTTTCAACAAAGTGCCCCATGATATCCTGACGAGCAAACTAGCTAAAAGGGGACTAGATGAAACAGCTATCAGGTAGATCCACAGTTGGCTACAGAATCGGACTCCAAGAGTGCTTATCAATGGGATCTTCTCAAACTGGGGAGAGGTAATGAGCGGGGTACCACAGGCCTCGATCCTGGGCCCAGTGCTCTTCAACATTTGTATTAATGATTTGGAGGAGGAGGTGCAGGGGGATGCTGATCAAATTTGCAGATGACACAAAATTGGGCGGGATAGCTAATACCCTGGAAGACAGAAACAATATTCGAAGTGATCTTGATAGGCTGGAGCGCTGGGCAGAAAACAACAGAATGAAATTTAACAGGGATAAATGCCAAGTTTTGTACCTAGGAAAAAGAAACTAAATGCACAGTTACAAGATGGGAGATACTTGGCTCAACAATTCTACAAGTGAGAAGTATCTTAGAATTGTTGTAGATCACAAGCTGAATATGAGCCAATGACGTGATGTGGCTGCAAAAAAGGCAAGTGCTATTTTGGGCTGCACTAATAGAAGTATAGCTTCCAAATCACGTGAAATACTAGTTCTCTCTACTCAGCACCGGTTAGGCCTCATCTTGAGTACTGTGTCCAGTTCTGGGCACCACACTTTACGAAGGATGCAGACAAGCTGGAGAGGGTTCAGAGGAGGTCAACGAAGATGATGGTGGACTGGAAACAAAGCCCTATGAGGAGAGACTGAAAGAACTGGTCATGTTTAGCCTTGAGAAGAGAAGACTGAGTGGAGCTTTGATAGTGCTCTTCAAGTACTTGAAAGGCTGTCACAGAGAGGAAGGCCAGGATCTCTTCTCGATCATCCCAGAGTGCACGACACAGAATATTGGGCTCAAATTGCAGGAAGCCAGATTCTGGCTGAACATCAGGAAAAAAACTTCCTGACTGTCAGAGCAATGCGACAATGGACCCAGTTACCTAGGGAGGTTTTGGCTCTCCCACACTGTAGGCATTCAAGACGAGGCTGGACAGCCATCTGTCAGTGATGCTTTGACTTAGATTCTTGCACTGAGCAGGGGGTTGGACTCAGTGGTCTTATAGGCCCCTTCCAACCCCACTATTCAATGATTCTATGATATCTTCAGGGAGTCCTTAAAGGCATCAAGACCTGTAGGGCCTGATTTCTTCAATTTGTATAAATTGGCATAGAGCTCCTGGAAGGCTTCATTAATAGCTTTAGGGTACGAAGTTATTATGCTGGCATTAGGTTTTATGGCTGTGATGGCTAACTTGGAATTTTTCTATTTTAATTCCCTGGTGAGGAGTTTTGAGCCTTTGTTGTCAAATGCATGAAAAAAAAATTGTGCTGACGATACACTAAGTTTGAAGGAATTTTGCAAGGACTAAATCTTCAGTTTCTTCTTGCAATCTGTTGAGTGGAAACTTTTTTGTTACCTGTTCAGTTGTGATGATCCCCAAATAGTTTATGTTAATTCAGGTCTTGACCTCTCCCTTTGATTATTTGTTTGTTTGTTTTAGGGGGAAGCCTCCTCCTAGATAAACAAGCAATGTAGGACTCCCTTCAGGGTATACATCCTTACAGAATGCTCCATCCCCTGCCCAGACTTTTTGATGTTTAACATCATTGAGTTTTAACCTGGAGCTGTGCAAGGCAAGATCATCCCATAGTACAGAAAAGGATCATCAGATGCATAGATAGCAGATGTGAGGAAGATCAAGGTACATCTAGGAAGTGGCCACCATCTTATTGAGAGTAATAATTGTTCCTCAGGCTAATCTTTTTCCTAGGCTTCCTGGTCCAGGATTTTCAGTGATCAGGTAGCTTCACATCACTGCCACTCTCTGATATTTTATCTAGCGTTGATACTATATTGCTTAGTGCTTCACAATAGTTGTGGCTTGCAATTTGGTCATTGCTAAAGGAGTTTTGCCTCTGTGGAAGGCTAATAATTTTAAAAGGGAAGCCCCACGTATAGTGAATTCCAGCCTCTTTCAAACTGTCTGTGCAATGACAGTGTTTTCCACTTGTGGAGCATTTCGTGAGCAAAGTCCTGATATATCTGGATTTTGGTGCTCTTGTATTTGTTGGTGGCCCACACAGTTTGACGTTGCAGGATATCTTGCAAGTCATATCATTATGTCTTTAGGCTGGTCTGATTCTTGGGACCTGGAGCCTGATGTGCTCTTTCTTTATCATGGCTTATTTGCTAGAGGTTGTACATTCCTCCAGGCCTCTTACATGCAAATTAATGGTAAAATCATTTCTAAAATCTATTTTTTTCAATTATTTTTATTTCATTTTCAGATCATCTGAGTTAAAGAAAACATATGTAACATTATAACAAAGTGTCATGAGTGAAAACAAGAAAATATTACAGAAATGTAGGGAAAGACAAGCAAATCCCACAGCATCAAAATGGATGTCAGAATTTAAGTTGTAGGGTTGAAGGTCTTTACTGGGATGACTCTGTGTTTGCATAGACAATAAATGGATTACAGACATCAACAAAGGTGTCTCATTTTATGAGATATTAACCACATTTAGAGTGCAGTCTTCTGCAGATAGTCAGGAATTTCCCAACTCATAGGCTGCCAAGTATCCAATGCAGAACAAGAGGAGAGTGGTGGCTACACACTCCAATAGCCCAGCATTTCTGCTAGATGGACGATTTTGCCCATCTAACAGAGGCACCTCAGAGGGGGAGGGAAGGAGGTTGGGTCTTCCATAGCAAATGTTGTATGGCTGCTGCCCTGGTCTCCTCCCCTCCCTGCCCCCAGGAACCCACCTGTCCCTGTGCTCCATTTTCTGAGTGCAGAGAGATAGCTGGTGCATTTCTCTCCATACCAGCTATATGGGGATGGGGATAGGGCAGGGAGCATGGTTTTCTTGCTTCAAGCTTGGAGTCCTGGCTCTGAGGAGGAGCCAAGAAACCAAACTATCTTACTTACTTACTTATAGGGATGGCAGAGAATTCTGCCACGGATCTCGGGGAGGCTGAATGCCAGTGCATTTGGCCCCCCGAAATCTGTGGTGGAACAGCCTGCCCCCCCCATGGATCCCCCTGGGATGAGACTTACCTGGGGCAGATCTTCCGGGCAGTGGCGGCTCCGGTGGCGGCGGCGGCTGCAGTGGCTGGTCTTCTGACCGGCTGCCGCCACCGCCATTTGCAGTTTTTTGGGGGTTTTTTACACACACGTGATAGGCTACGTAAGTTTTTACATAGCCCAAAACGTCTGGGTAAAAAAACAACAACAAGGCGTACGCAAATGGCAGCAGCTATGGCCACTGCCATTTGCGTTCCTTATTTTGGGCCATCTTAGTCTACATAAATAATTACGTAGATTAAGATGGCAAAAATAAGGGGAACGCAAATAGCATCCGCTACGCTATTTGCGTTCCCCTTATTTTTGTCATCTTAGTCTACGTAAATATCTATGTAGATTAAGATGTCAAAAATAAGGAATGCAAATGGCGGTGGCCATAGCCGCCGCCATTTGCATACGCATTTTTTTTTTCCCCCAGTATCCACTGCGGCCGAAAATCCGGCTGCGGACGGCTCTGGCCTGGCTGGGCCTGGCCAGCTGCTCTGCGGAGCTGCCGCAGAGCACAGCTGGCCACGGAGGATTCCGGGGGGGAGGAACGGAGCACCTCCCCCCCGTCCAGGATTCTGGAGGGAGGGACGGAATGCCTCCCCCCCACCATCAACATAATCCGCGAACAGGTAAGTGATTTTCGTACATCCCTACTTACATACTTATTTATTACATTTATATCCCACCATTTTTCCTCTTTAAGAAACTCAAAAGAAACCTTATTCCCCCTCCCCCAATGCTGTCTGTTGGGCATCAGATTGCTCTCCCAACTTATGAATTAACTTTTGATGCAGTACAACACCTGGTCCGTCCATCCTCTTACGGTTACCTCACTCCAGATACTTCATCATTGAATGTTGCAGGCTTACACTGAACTGGTTCTCTAATGTAGGGATGTCAGAGAATTCCCGAAATCCATTGCAGAATGAAGCCCCCACCCCCCCAACCCACAAAAGGCATGCAGGACGAAGTCCCCACCACCCTCAACTCATGAAAGGCGCGCAAAACTGAGCACTTACCTGCTCTCGTCCGTGCTGCTTTGCGAATGGCAGCTGCCCTGCGGCCGCCATTCACTTCCTCTTCATAGCCATGATAGGCTATGTAAATACTTACGTAGCCTATCATGGCTAATGCAGGGATGCCATTTGCGTCCCTGAGGAGGCCGTGATAAGCTACCTAAGTATTTACATAGCCTATCATGGCAGAGGGAAAAAAAACCAGCATATGCAAATGGCGGTGTCTATGGTGGCCCCCATTTGCGTTCCCTTTTTTTCACCGTTTTTAGCCTACATAAATATTTACATAAGCAATTACGGCAAAAAAAGGGGAACGCAAATAGCATAGTGGACGCTATTCACGTTCCCCTTTTTTTTGCCATAATTGCTTATGTAAATATTTACATAGGCTAAAAACAGTGAAAAAAAGGGAATGCAAATGGCGGCCGCTGTAGCCGCCGCCATTTGTGTACACTGGGTTTTTCGCCCCTGCTGTGATAGGCTACGCAGATATTTATGTAGCCTATCACGGCTAAATACAGGGACGCAAATGGTGGCAGCTACAACAGATGCCATTTGCATCCCTTCAGGGCTGCCCAGCGGCTGGATGTCCTGCTGTGGGTGGCCGGAGCCGGCCAGCGGCTCCGCAGCTTGGCCACGGAGTGGAGTTGGCCGGGCAGGATTCCAGGGAGGAGGACTGGATCGCCTCCCCCCCCATTGAGGATTCCGGGGGGAGGGATGGAGTGCCTCCCCCCAGCAGAAACAGAATGGAATGGAAGGTAAATGTTCTGTCCATCCCTACTCTCATGCCTGTTGTGTTACTTGGGCAACATTCATGCAGAACAACAAAGACTGGTCCTAATTAGTACATAGTCCAGAACATTGTCCAAGTCCTGGTGGTGGCCAGAAGTGCATTTCCACAGCTCAGGCACCAACTGCACCTGTTCCTAGAAATGTCTGATCTAGCCATGGCCACCCATGCCTTAGTTCCATCCCATTTGGACTACCATAATATGTTCTACATGAGGCTGCCTTTGAAAACTGTTCAGAAATTTCAGCTGGTCCAGAATGCTGCAGCCAGATTCTTGGCCGGGACTAGTTACAGGGAGCATGGGACTCCCTTGTTACAGGAGTTTCAATGGATACCAGTCTGTTTCCGTGTAGAAATCAAAGTGCTGATTATGATCGATAAAACCCTATATATGGCTTGCGACCAGGCTACCTGAAAGACCATCTTCTCTCACAGGAGCCTGTCCAGCTTTTAGGATCTTTTGGAGAGGCCCTTCCTTCAAGACTGCCACCTTCAATGGTAACACAGGAGAGGACCATTTGGGGGGCCGCTCCCAGGCTGTGGAACTTCCTCCCAGGGGAGGCTAGGTTTGCTCCCTCTCTACTGCCCTTTGGCTGGCAGACAAATACCATTTGTATTCAAGAACACATTTGGCCTTTGAGTGGATCTGTTGGGTAGGGTAAGTGTTATATTTTTATTGTATTTTTATGTATTATATTAACCAATTTAATTGTTTCTGTAAGCCACCTCAAGTGCCATTTTTGGTAGAAAGGCAGGGCACAAATAAATAAATAAATAAATTTCACAAATGTAGACAAAACGTATTGGCGAAACCATGTGGGTCCAATATAAACAATATCATCTCCAAATATGTTTAGTAGATGCTCCTCCTGACCCTTGATATGAACCACTTTGATTGTGGCATTGAATCTGATCATGTGAGCTAGCAGCTCAATTGCTCAACTAAATAATACAGGTGACAAGAGGAGAACTTTATGCAGGCCTTTGTGTCTTCTGCCTTTCTGCAGCATTATTTACTGCATTTGGATGAGTGCCTCTGTTGCCCTATATAACTGATCCATTCCCTTTAGGAACCATTCCCCAAGCTGACTCTGCAACTGAAGCACATAGGACCATTCTGGACAACCAAAGCCTTTAAAGCTCTTGAGCAAGAGGGAAGTGACTGGATTTTTTATCTGGGTGCTATGATACAATAACTTGAATATCCTGAACTCAGGCGTTCCCATCTGCCTATCAAGCACATAACTTGCTTGGTCTTCATGAATGTAGGGGGTAGTAAAAATGTTCAGATGAACTGCTAACATGATAGATAGATAGATAGATAGATAGATAGATAGATAGATAGATAGATAGATAGATAGATAGATAGAGATAGATGTGGCTTTACATCCTTGTTTAGAAGAAAGATAGGTTCATACGTTGGGCAAGAAACAAGATGTATCCAAGCACACCTCCATGATTCTGGCATTTTCCTCACCCACTAAAATGCCATTCATTTCTAAGATGAGGGAATAGGTCTTCACAAAATGTTGTAAAGAATGTACTGGTGTAGTCTTCTATTCCTGGGGATTTCCCAGCCTTGAGATTTGTAATAGTTTAATAGGTTTTTGATCTCCGTTTCCACAATAGGTTGATCTAAAGACTCTTTGTCTGCCTGTGAGAGCTGCTTGAAGTCCAGTGTGTTCAATTCTTCATTTATCTCACTCTGCTTAGTGTTATCAGACTAACAGAGTTCTGAGTAGAAAGGCTGAAAAGTCCTATTAATAGCCTTTTGTTGCGGCTCTACCACTCCAGTCTCGTTTTTGATAGCCAGAATAGTATTCATCATATGTTTCTTTCCAAAGATCCTGGCTAGTAGCTGGGAGATTTTATTTCCAGATGCATAGGATTGGTAGTTAAGGCAGTGTAGAGAGGTTTGAATATCCTCAAGATGAGGCCCATGTATCTCTGCCCTCTTGGCCATCGGTATTCTGCATATTTTAACCCTACCTGTTCATTTACATTCAATTGACAGGCTCTCAGGATCCCTCAAAAATCACTCTCTAGCCTGGGTCTTCTGGTTTGTTTAGATGGGGTGCCTCCTGGAATACATAGCCCTTTGTGGACTGCCTTCATGGTATCCCATAACAAGGCAGGGGACATTCCAGGCTTGATTTTTTTTTCTTACCATAATTTTTGATTCTGTCTTTGTCCCTGGCCCCTCCCCACCCACACACACAGAGCTAGTGTGTTAGAGTAGAGTTCAATCTCCTCCAACTCCTAGTACTCTCTTGGGAGTTGCCAAATTACAGTGTCAAAGTAATTGGGCACAATACTGTGATTGGACTGATATTCATATCCCAGACAGCGAGGAACAGGGGATTCAATATAAAAAATAAAATTTTAAAAATCAACACATGAATAAGCTCTCTGCCTGGGGTAGGAAAAAAAAATGTGTAATCGCACGCCATCTCATTCCTTTCCCTCCAGGCATTAATCAAGACCCTATATTGAAAGCTAGCCCTAATAACGTCAGAGATCTTTGTGGACCATAGGGTGTGAGAGATGGAGTCCAAATTTCTAATTAAAATAGTGTTCATGTCTCCTCCAAGTATTACCTCCTCAACAGCAAAGGCAGTCCAGGTGCCAAAGAAGGCACACGCAAATCCAACATGTGCTTAATTCAGGACATAAAAGGATCTTAGAGTAAACTCTTTACCTCCCACTGAGCCTTTCACTAAAAGAAACCAGCCTGCAGGTTATCTTTAATAATGATGATTATGATGATGACAAAAACCTCCAGTGTTTTTGTATGACTGCATATACAAGGGGCCAATAGCAACAGTTTTTTGTTTGGTTCCCCGCCCCCCGAAAGTAGGTACAAGTCATGAATATTAACAGGATGCAGCAAACTGAACATGCAAACATCAGAACAACAATTCCCAGCAAGGAGGTGGGAGATCTTGTTATGAGATCTCCACAGCTAACAAACGGATATCTGCTATGCCCAGAGGGTCCCTTGGCTGGGGCAGAGGGGATCACAGAGTGTGGTGTTGCCTAGTGTAATCCACTCCCAATCCACCAGCAAGTTGAGAAGGCATGTCTCAAGGAAGCTCCTTTTCTAAGGCGGTTCTGCCATGCTTGGTCATGTTGATTGCTGCTGTTTTGATCTCTGGGTGAATGTTGGCTCACAGGAGCCTCTGCAGACAAAATGTTTGACAGTTTGCACAGTCATGACAATTTCCAAAGTGTGGGCACCCCATTATCCTTTTCCTGGGTTTCCTTGGTGGTTTGTTCTTCTTTCCCTCACTTCAGGACCCATTTGGATCTGGAATCTCATTGATTCTGTCAGTTTGGGTCTTCACTGTCTTCTGATAGCTCTGCATCCTTGAGGACCAGGATATCTAGAACTTTGCAGATGGCTGCTGCCTGGGGCTTTGTGGTAGTGACCATGGTTTTACTTGAATGAGCTGCCAGCAGCTTAAAGGAGAAGCCCCAGTGGTACAAAATAATCCCAGTGTTTCTAAGGGCCTGAAATCCTCTTCTGTGGTAAAGCTTGTCTGGGGCAAGATCTTGGAACACTTGCATCTTGGATCCTCTGTACTAATTATCATGGCTATAGTTTGGAATCCTTGTACTTCATGTGGCTATCTTGCAAACCATACAATGATATCATGGGGCTTGTTAAAGTCGAGTCTTAGCACTGGATTAGGGATGTGCAGATCAGCAAAGCTCAAGCTTGCCAAAATTCTCCAGATTCCATCTTGAAGCTCGTTCTGACTCAAGTCTTTATCAGACTGAGAGCTTTGGGATTGTTTTTTCCTTATTGCATGAAAATCTGTGCATGTATTCTGTGCATATTTTTTAAAATGTATGCATCAAGTGTGTACATATTTGAGGAGTATTCGTTTTTCTCCCATTGATTTAAATGTATTGGTGCAAATTAAGTACTCATTTTTTCATGAATATTTTTTTTGAAATGTATGCACCATGTCAAACACATTTTTAGGGGATCTGCAAATCACATGGCACGGAAATGTACAGACTTTGACTGCAGATTGCATCTGTGTCTATGTTTGCTGGGTAAATCTAGGGGTGTACGAAACCCCCTTACCTTGCATCCACTGGGGGGGAGGTTTGGGGGTAGTGATCCAGTCCTCCCCCCCCCCCGTAATCCTTCCTGGCTGGCTCCGCTCTGCAGCAAGTCTGTGGAGCCACCAGCCGGGGCCGGCCGCTGCCGGACTTCCGGCCATGGCTGGTCTCCGGACGCGAATGGCATCTGGCTTAGTAGATGCTATTTGCGTCCCTTCCCCTTCCATGATAGGCTATGTAAAGCTTTATGTAGCCTATCACAGAAGGGGAAGGGACGCAAATGGTGTCCGCTAGGCCAGATGCCATTCGCGTCTGAAGACCGGCCGCAGATGGACCTGGCTGGATCCAGAGCTGGCAGTGCCAGCCTGCCAAGTAGGATCTGGCTGGGTCGGAGTGGTCTGTTCCTCCATGGACTCCAGGGGTGGCGAATTCTTAGAATCCGGGCTCCCTGGAATCCTTGGCGGAATTCTCCACCATCCCTAGGTAAATCCTGATCAAAAATGAACTCAAACAAATTTCTCATACATCCCTACACAAGATGTGTTCATTCAATGTCCTTATGGGAAACTTGTTGATCAGAGCAACTTTCAGCAAGCCAGGTCGTTAGGATGGTTAGCATGCCAACTCGTCCCTCGTACTCTGTGAATGCATAAATTTAAACATCTACTCCTGTTTTCAAGCTCCTCCACCTTGTTCTGTTGATCATGAGAACCATGAGAGGTTTTAGTTTATGACCCTGGGCATAGCTTACATGCATAGTTTTATCTCCCATCTTTTTGATGCTAGTGAATTTAGATGAAAGTGTGGTCTGTTTTGCATCCAACAGTTTTAATGCTTCCATCCAGTCTTCCTGAAGTTCATTTCTAAGTTGTTATAATAGCTTTTCCAATGTACCATCAGACTGCGAGTGTCCCTTATTGTTGGTGTCCTTGGGCTTTGAGAAGATTGGTGCTATGATGGAAGGCCCTCCCTTTGCAGAGGATCACAGTAATCTTGATGCAAAGTTTGTTTTGAGATCCTGTTTGTTTGAGCTCCATTTCATTAACTCTAACACAATATGTTTGCAATAGGTGAGAAGGGTTCCAGACTGCTTTTAAAGTTACTAAAATGTGGGTCAGTGAAGGAGAGAAACAGCTCTAGGCTTCCATTTTGCCTGCATGCAGGCCACATGCCCCCAACTCATTTCTTCAGTTTCTTTCAGCATAATTCTGGAATGGCATCCTCACCTAAAAGAGTACAGAAAACAAGGCACTATTAAGGGGGAAAGAGAGTGATGACCTTTCATGCAAGATGTTTATAAAATACATAATTATTATACATGTAGTGAAAATCTTGTGTGAAATCAGTTTGCTAAATTTTGTAACTGTGAATATTACACAAAATAAAATTTAAAAAACACACAAACAAAACCAGCCCGAGACATGCAGCTAGAAGGTGAAGCTTTCCCCCCTGACATAGAGATAAATTTATAGAAAAAACTGAAACTGTTTAATTTCTGTATGCCAGCCTGCTCTTAAAGGAACAGAAATAGGGTTAATAAAAACAAATAACTATCAACTATCAACTCCTAATATCATACTGTGTAGATGAACAAGATCAATTTTCCACAGATCTTTGGGGCAGTCACAGATCTATCCTACACCACTGCCTCTTTTAAGTGGCAGTAATTCTTGAAGGAGAAGAATAAAGTGGGCTGTAGTCCATGGAAGCTTATGCCATAATAAACATATTAGACTTTAAGGTGCTACAAGACTTCTCATTCTTTTAGATGCATCATAAGACATCTTCTATAAATGTTCAGAGCCAGGATTCTAATCTAAAAACAAACTGACCAGAATTTGCAGCAAAAGAACATGCAAGGTTTTTGGATTAGGGGGCGGCAGGGTTTAGTTGCTATGACAACATTGCCCATCCAAGTCTAAAGATGAAGGCCTGGGAGAAAATCCTCCTGACAGGCCCTATAAAGAAATGTCAGAAAGTTTAAAAAGAGGGTGATGATGGGGGAAATTAAAGGAAGAAAGACCAGTGTCTTATCTGAATGTAGGAAAAGAGAATGCTAAGAACACGAAACAGTGACTGCATTTTACTATGGTTCATTCCCATAATCCCCCTTTTTCTTTTTCCCTTTTCATTGTATGTATCTTACATCTTTGAAGTGTGGGTTCCCCTGAGCTGCATTCCATCAAGAGCAATTACACTGTACCTCTGAAATACTGACAAATATTGATGCCTAACAGGCATCTTGTGAGGCAGTAACATAACCCGCTTAATTCTCATTGTTTTCCTCTGCAAGCTTCCTCTCCGTGAGAATTCTGCAAGCGTCTTTATCTTATTTGTGAGCAGTATTTCTGTGTGTGTGTGTGTGGGGGATCTTGCAGCTCAGACCTACTTATGTTTATTCAGGAGTAAAACAGTCTGCTCAATGAGGCTTACTTACTTATGTAAGTGTGCAAAGGGCTACAGCTTTGCATGTCAAGCCTATGTAAGTCTGTTCAGATGTACATTCCTCTTAGTGAACACATAGGAGAAGTTTCCTTCTGAGTAAGTGTGTGAAGGATCAGGAAGCACATATCTTTATCAAAGTGCATCCCGTGCACAAGATAACACCAGCAACATCATGGATGTAATGCCCTAGCACGATGCTCATACTTTATTTAGGCTCGGTATATAAACTTCATTATCATGCCAATTTGGAGCAAGAACATTTTTCTTGACTTAAATTGATTTCAGCAAGGCATGCATTGATTTCACTTGATTTACTAAGGAACCTACTTATGCAAAATCTAAGCAAGCCTTCTATAAAATGCTCAAAGGATTTCTACAGGGGCACTTTATTCCAGTTGCACTGAACAGGATTTAAAATAATTTATACTGCAATTCCATGCTCTCTTTTGTTGTTCAGTCGTTCAGTCGTGTCCGACTCTTCGAGACCCCATGGACCATAGCATGCCAGGCCTTCCTGTCCTGTGCTCTCTCCCGGAGTGTGCTCAAGTTCATATTCATTGCATCGGTGATGCTATCTAGCCATCTCATCCTCTGCCGTCCCCTTCTCCTTTTGCCTTCAGTCTTTCCCAGCATCAGGGTCTTTTCCAGAGAGTTTTCTCTTCGCATTAGGTGGCCAAAATATTTGAGCTTCAGCTTCAGTATCTGTCCTTCCAATGAGCACTCAGGGTTGATTTCCTTTAGGATTGACTGATTTGACCTCCTTGCAGTCCAGGGAACTCGTAAGAGTCTTCTCCAGCACCACAGTTCGAAAGCATCAATCCTTCAGTGCTTAGCCTTCCTTATAGTCCAGCTCTCACAGCCATACATTACTACTGGGAAAACCATAGCTTTGATTAGACGGACTTTTGTCGGCAAGGTGATGTCTCTGCTTCTTACTATGCTGTCTAGGTTTGCCATAGCTTTCCTCCCAAGGAGCAAGCGTCTTTTAATTTCATGGCTACAGTCACCATCTGCGGTGATCTTGGAGCCCAAGAAAGTTAAATCTGTCACTCCTTCCATTTCTTCCCCTTCTATATGTGAGGAAGTGATAGGGCCAGATGCCATGATCTTAGTTTTCTTAATTTTTGCACTCTCCTCTTTCACCCTCAACAAGAGGCTCTTGAGATCCTCTTCGCTTTTTGTCATTAGGGTGGTATCGTCTGCATATCGGAGGTTGTTGATAATTCTCCCAGCAATCTTAATTCCGACCTCTGATTCATCCAACCCGGTATTTCTCATGATGTACTCTGCATATAAGTTAAATAAGCAGGGTGACAATATGCAGCCTTGTCGTACTCCTTTCCCAATTTTGAACCACTCAGTTGTTCCATGTCTGGTTCTTATTGTTGCTTCTTGACCCTAGTACAGGTTTCTCAGGAGACAGGTAAGGTGGTCTGGTACTCTCATCACTTTAAGAATTTGCCACAGTTTGTTGTGATCCACACAATCAAAGGCTTTAGCATAGACAATGAAGCAGAAATAGACATTTTTCTGGAATTCTCTTGCTTTCTCCATGATCCAGCAAACGTTGGCAATTTGATCTCTAGTTCCTCTGCCTCTTCGAAACCCAGCTTGTACTTCCGGTAGTTCTCGGTTTGCATACTGCTGAAGCCTAGCTTGTAGGATTTTGAGCATCACCTTGCTGGCATGTGAAATGAGCGCAATTGTGCGGTAGTTTGAACACACTTTGGCATTGCCCTTCTTTGAAATTGGAATGTAAACTGACCTTTTCCAGTCTTGCGGCCATTGTTGAGTGTTCCAAATTTGTTGGCATATTGAATGCAGAACTTTAACAGCATCATCTTTTAGGATTTTAAATAGCTCAGCTGGAATACTGTCATCTCCACTAGCTTTGTTGTTACTAATGCTTCCTAAGGCCCCCTTGACTTCACTCTCGAGGATGTCTGGCTCAAGTTCAGTGACCGCACTATCATGGCTATCAGGGACATTCAGATCTTTCCTGTATAGTTCTTCTGTGTATTCTTGCCACCTCTTCTTAATCTCATCTGCTTCTGTTAGGTCCCTGCCTTCTTTGTCCTTTATCATGCCCGTCTTTGCACAAAACATTCCCTTGAGACCTCCAATTTTCTTGAAGAGATCTCTAATCTTTCCCATTCTGTTGTTTTCCTCGATTTCTTTGCATTGTTCATTTAAGAAGGCCTTCTTGTCTCTCCTTGCTATTCTCCTGAACTCTGCATTCAGTTGGATATATCTTCCCCTTTCTCCCTTGCTTTTCACTTCCCTTCTTTCTTCAGCTACTTGTAAAGCCTCATCAGACAGCCACTTGGCTTCTTGCATTTCTTTTTCTTTGGGATGGATTGAGTTGCTGCCTCCTGAACAATGTTACGGACCTCCATCCATAGTTCCTCAGGCACTCTGTCTATCAGGTCTAATCCCTGAAATCTATTCCTCACCTCCACTGTATATTCATAAGGGATACGATTGAGGTCATACCTGAATGGTTTAGTGGTTTTCCCTACGTTCTTCAATTTAAGCAGAAATTTTGCAAGAAGCAGCTCATGATCTGAGCCACCGTCAGCTCCAGGTCTTGTTTTTACTTACTGTATGGAGCTTCTCCATCTTTGGCTGCAAAGGACATAATCAATCTGATTTCGATATTGACCATCTGGTGATGTCCATGTGTAGAGTCGTCTCTTGTGCTGTTGGAAAAGAGTGTTTGCTATGATCAGCGTGTTCTCTTGGCAAAACTCTATTAGCTTTTGTCCTGCTTCATTTTGTACACCAAGGCCATGCCTGCCTGTTATCCCAGTTATTTCTTGACTTCCTACTTTAGCATTCCAATCCCCCATGATGAAGAGGACATCTTTTTTTGGTGTTAGTTCTAG
The DNA here is from genome assembly GCF_057233095.1 of Heloderma suspectum. Classification (NCBI taxonomy): domain Eukaryota; kingdom Metazoa; phylum Chordata; class Lepidosauria; order Squamata; family Helodermatidae; genus Heloderma; species Heloderma suspectum. The sequence continues at coordinate 31,983,058 of NC_139465.1, forward strand.
AAGGTGTTGTAGGTCTTCATAGAATCGATCAACCTCAGCTTCTTCGGCATCAGTGGTTGGGGCAGAGACTTGAATTACTGTGATGTTGAATGGTTTGCCTTGGATTCGTACTGAGATCATTCTATCGTTTTTGAGATCGTACCCCAGTACTGCTTTTCCCACCCTTTTGTTGACTATGAGTGCTACTCCATTTCTTCTAAGGGATTCTGGCCCACAATAGTAGATATGATGGTCACCTGAATTAAATTTGCCCATGCCTGTCCATTTTAGTTCACTGATTCCCAAGATGTCGATGTTCAATCTTGCCATCTCATGTTTGACCACCTCCAGCTTACCTTGATTCATTGATCTGACATTCCAGGTTTCTAAACAATATTGTTCTTTACAGCATCGGATTTTCTTTTCACCGCCAGACACATCCACAGCTGAGTGTCCTTTCGGCTTTGGCCCAGCCGCTTCATTCTTTCTGGCGCTACTTGGAAATACCCTCTGCTCTTCCCCAGTAGTATATTGGACACCCTCCGACCTGAGGGTCTCATCTTCCGGCGTCATCTCTTTTAGCCTTGTGATACGTTCCATGGGGTTTTCTTGGCAAGAATACTGGAGTGGGTTGCCATTTCTTTCTCCAGTGGACCACATTTTGTCAGAACTCTCTGCCATGACCTGTCCATCTTGGGTGGCCCTGCACGGCATAGCTTATGGCTTCACTGAGTTACGCAAGCCCCTTCGCCACAACAAGGCAGTGATCCATAAAGGGGATCACCTTTTACTTGCTCTCTTACTTGGGAATAATCCCCATTGAACTCAGGAGGCCTTTCTTCTGTTCTGAGTAAATATGCATAGGATCAGACTGCTTGACCAACATAACATAAACTCCTACCAGTTCCTAAACCAGTCAGTTTGGAACACTGAATTATGTTAAGGGCACAGCTATGCCATTGTTTTGACATGGTGATTTTCCCTTTTTTCCTACAATGGTGGACACATTTCACTATAGTCCTATCATAGTTATGGATGGATACATGGAAGGGGAGAGCAGCATCACCTTCTCTGGTCATACCAAGCAATACTGTCCATGAAAAGAGCCTATACACATACATGTCGGCCCAGGATGTGACATCAGGGAAGCTCCAAAAGTTAGGGTTTCCAATCATCTGATGACATATGTTCTGGGATATCTTCAGAATTTCTGCTGTCCAAGCCTCTATGTACTATGTATGTATGTATATAAACTACTTATACACCACTTCCTATCATAAGGACTTTTTGTGGCTTTAAGAAAAAATCATTCATGTCCCAAAACTGGTTGCACTTGCAGGGGGATCAGAAACTAGTCAGTTCCATAAGGAGCATCCCAGTTAGTAATCTAGCTGCCATATTTTCTATTAGCTGCATTTTCCAAACAGTTTTAAGGGCAGGTCTAGGTCCAACACATTGTGATAGTTCAATTCATGCTTATCCCACTAGGGATGGGTAAAGGAGCAGTGTTCGAGATCATGAAGATTCTTCAAATATCATATTGCTGCTCATCTTGTGCCTAATTCCCATTCATGTGCGTGATCATTGCTTGGTTTGCACAAATGGGAAACATGAGCAAATTGGGGAATGTTTGAACAGTAGATTTGCTCTAGTTTCTTCAAATTTGTGCAACTTTCCTAACTTGTGCAACTTTTCTCTATAGAATAAAGTGGGGCTGATTTCAGTCTACAGAGGAAATTTGCACAACTTGGGTAATTTGAACAAACTGGACTGGGAATTGGGAATGAGACAAACACGAGCACATTCAGCATCTTATGAATAGTTTTGGTGGACATGTACTCATGCTCATGTTTGAAGCTTTGAGTGGGGCATTACATGTATTACATTTATATCCCACGTTTTTTCCTCTTTGAGGAACCCAAGGTGGCGTACATAATCCTCCTCCTCTCCATTATATCCTCACAACAACAACCCTGTGAGGTAGGCTGGGCTGAGAGACCGGGACTGGCCCAAAGTCACCCAGTGAGCTTCCATGGCCAAGTGGGGATGAGAACCCAGATCTCCTGGCTCCCAGTCCAATACTCTAGCCACTATACCACCTTGGCATAGGATTGCACCCTTAATGGCTTTTCCTTCTGCAACCCCATTATAATAAAATATATTTGCCCTTTCTAAGAAATTCACACAGAGTCTGAGAATTATAAAAGGAATAGTACAATGAGACATGTTTGCAAACATGTGTTATCTATTTATTTCATATGCAAATGAGCATTCTACATAATCCCCCGGCTGTATATATTTTGATGCAATTGATTTTCTTATCTTAACTGTATTTGCCCCACACAGTATTTTTTGTTATTTGTGTTTCAGTGAAAATGTTTTTTTAAAAAAACAAATAGACAACCAAATGGCATGAACATGGATAACTGTAGCTAGGCTTTTTCCCCAAAAAGGGTAGCCATATTTTCTTTCATTTGTCTCATCCTCTTTAAAGCCATCTAATGCAGAGGTTGCCACCACATCCCATGACAACAAATTTCAGAAGATAATGATCTGTCACATAAAGAAGTACTTTCTTCAGTATTTATTGGTACTTGAATGCTAGGTAGTGATCCAAGAGTCAAATAGTTATTAAATGTATTCATATTTAAAAAGAGAGAGCAATAGCCTTATTGGTAATTAAACCTCATATTATGATTTGTTGTTGTTGTTGTTCAGTCATTCAGTCGTGTCCGACTCTTCGTGACCCCATGGATCACAGCACGACAGGCCCTCCTGTCCTGCGCACTCTCCCAGAGTGTGCTCAGGTTCATATTCATTGCATCGGTGATGCTATCTAGCCATCTCATCCTCTGCCGTCCCCTTCTCCTTTTGCCTTCAGTCTTTCCCAGCATCAGGGTCTTTTCCAGAGAGTTTTCTCTTCGCATTAGGTGGCCAAAATATTTGAGCTTCAGCTTCAGTATCTGTCCTTCCAATGAGCACTCAGGGTTGATTTCCTTTAGGATGGACTGATTTGACCTCCTTGCAGTCCAGGGGACTCGTAAGAGTCTTCTCCAGCACCACAGTTCGAAAGCATCAATTCTTCGGCGCTCAGCCTTCTTTATAGTCCAACTCTCACAGCCAGAGGACCAAATTGCACATCGTGTTTAATGTGCTCTTGCATTTTAATTTTGTTTATAGCCACTATTGTGGTAGTGGGCGGGGGGGGGGGAGATAATCAGGATTGGATACTAAAGAGACCTAACTTTTCCATAGTTGCTCTAGTTTTGCTGAAAACGGTCCCTCTCAAAGCTGTTATTCACACTGGGAGGGAAACATCTTTTCCAAGGGAAGCTTCTCCCCCAATGTAAATAGCAGCAGGGTGGAGGAGGATTTCTATCATGTAATTTGGCCCTGAATGCTGTTCAATGCACTTGAAGTGGGATGTGGTAATGTGTCAGTGAGTCTGCGGGATGTAGCCAAGTTTACAAATGGGAGACTAGTGCAGATGGATGAAACTAAAAACCATGATACAACTCTCTGAGCATCTGTACTTCAAAACAGGAGAGTTGCTGTTCCTCTCTGCTGCCATGGAGTTCCTCCCAAATCTGGTCCTCCTTGATGCGAGCATTTAACGTTAAAGTTCCACTTTGCTCAGCTTCTTTTTCAAGCAATGTCTCTTCATTTCACATGAGAATGAAACCTTCCCAGTTCAGCCAGAGGCCCATGATGCATTTCTTCAATTTAATTTCACAAGTTAATAGTACAGTTACATCTCAGACTCTTAAATGTAAGCAATAGGGGAACTGTACTTTCTCCCCTTCATCCATGCCATTTCCTTTAAACATTCTAACCGCCACCTAGTTTAATCTAAAACAAAGCTGTTCCAGGCTACGATGCTTTTAAAACTATCTGACAAAAGAAGAAGTTGAAAGGCAGTTAATTTGGTATAGAAAGCCACAGTTCCAGCCAAAGCAGTGTATGCCAGAGATCCTGCTGCCTGTCAGGGAAGACCACCAAAGGGAATAAAAGAAGATAAAAGACAGTGACCCAGAGGGCAGTTACAGAAATAGTGGTTTACACAGAGTCTTGAAGAAAGCTGAAGAAAACAGAACAGACCCAAGTGCTGCCTCGGGGTGACACCATTAGCAAACCCTTGGAGAGCTGATCAGTAGGCAGATTTAGTAGTCCTGTCATTTCCTTTCTGCTCACAAGTCTGGAAGTCCTCAGAGGAAAATTATTTTCTGTTGTGTTGGCTTATGGGTAATGCTCAAACAGAAAAGGACAGAATCTATAGTTAGACTTGCTGTCATGTATAATGTTCAATAGGATTGCATCTAAAGGAGGAAGGGGCAAAGCCCACAATATCCATTAAAATTGCCATGTTTAACTTTAGGAAGAGAACAGGTGAGTTGGGAAGATAGATAGATAGATAGATAGATAGATAGATAGATGGATGGATGATAGGTATGCTGCATCAAGTGGCTTACAAGTTAAAACAAGAACAATATCATTTTAAAACACTGGAAATAAAACTAAAAAGCCAACAACTCAGCACTATAATACACAGTGGTTCAGACTCAAACACTGTCTGTAATGAAACTGCAGTATTCCTGGAGAACGAACTCCACAAACTCAGTGCTATCTCAGAGTTAGCTGTTTCAGAGGTGTGCAATTTAAATAAGGGAATTGACACAATGGGAAAAGGGTGAACATATGCCCATCCCCCAACAGTTACTTTGAAGCAAGGAAAAAGACATTGGGGGATGCATGATCCACAAGCACAAAAGATTCAAGCACAAAACAAGTCCTATCTCACTTTAAATAACTACAGATATATCCAGTGCAAGGAGTATTATGGAGAAGTTCAGGTCCCCCCCCCACAGTACATATAGTGGGGGTGGGGTGGGTGGAAGGATTGTAAACAGTGAGGTCAGAAGAAAACTCAATGCAGAACAGACTAGGTATGGTTGAGAAGCACCTGAAATTGGATCAGGACCTCTTGAAGTTGTTCAGTGTTTTCTCAGGCTGATGAAGGATGCTCGAATTCCCCCATTGACCCTATCTGAAGGAGCTGTCAGATAGCCTCGATGAGTCAGATAAATCTCGGGGTGAGAAATGGTCAAATATCTTTCTGGGGCCAAATCAATACTCCACTTAATACCGAAAGTCCAGCAAGATGAATTAGCTCTGCACAGCCAGCAGCTGAGGGAGTTTAAATGGCAGGGGAATGCAGGAGTAAATATTAGGGATGGGCCAGTTTCTCATTATTCCAATCATAAATCCAGTTTGTAGAAAACTTTGAATTTTTTTTCCCATCTTGGGTTTGGTTTGTCCCAAACATTGAGGATTTTTTAAAATTATTATTATTGCTAAACATTTGCATGAAAATGTGTATTCGTTTCTCCTAATAGATGCATTTTATATGCAATTTTGCCTAATATACACACTTTTGCAAGCAATTTTCCTAGTATGATACATTTTTAAAAAAAATATATATTATTTTCACTAATATATGCATTTTTGATTGGAGAACTCATCGCAAAAATCAGATGAGTGCAAATTTTGAAGAATAGCGGAGATTGTTTGCATATTGGTTTGAAAGTGCAAAATTGGGTACATTCACATTAAAATGTGAACTGAACAAATTTCTTCCCCATCCCTAGTAAAGATCTCACACACCCATCTTGGACTGATCATGGGCCTCAGTCCTCCTACATCCTGCACATAGGAAAATATCCTATGGCTACATTAGAATGGCATCAATGATTATAATGTGATTGTACCAGTGAGTGACAATATGCCTTCTATGTCTTAGTGAAATACAACTAGAGCTGAGCCAATTTCTCAGAAAACATTTTTCCAGAGAAAATATCTGATGTTCACCACCACCAGTTTACTTGGGTGGTGGTCACCAATTTCAGCTACAATGGTTTGGAACAATACTCAGTCTGGGGAATTATGGGTGATGCAAAAGTTGCTTTGTAACCTCCACACACAGACACACAGACACTTCTGAAAAAAATAACATAAGAAAAGCAGTGCTCAATCCAACCAGAGGGATATGTAGTCCAGTATTCTGTGCCCACAATGGCCAACCAGATGCCTTTGGGAATCCCACAAGCAGAACCTGAGTGCAATGGCACCATCCTGCTCATGTTCCCCAGCATCGGATTGAGAGAGATTCTGTTTCTGATAATGAAGGTAATATATATAACCATCATAATATATATAACCATATATAACCTTGTCCTCCATGAATTTGCTTAATCCCCTTTTTGAAGCTGTTCAGATTAGTGATGATCACTACATCTTCTGGTAGAAATTCCTATAGTACAAACTATGCACTGTATGAAGAAGTAGTTATTTTTATCTGTCCTAAATCTCCCACCATTCAGCTTCATTGGATGACCCAGGCTTTTAGTATTATGAAGGCACAATCCTATGGAGATAAATGTCAGCCTCCAAACTCAAGAGGGTAATGCCTATCTAATGCAAGGCGGCTGGATCACAGATGCAATCCTTGCCCTACATTTTTGACTAGATGCACGATTTTGCACGTCTAGCCAGGGAGTTCGGAGTAGGAGAGGGGAGGCCAGCAGTGCATAGGAAGGCTCATAAAGCAGCTTCCATGGTCTCATCCCCTCCTCACTCCTGGGACTGTCAATTTTCACCCTCTCTACACTCCATTTCCGAGCACAGAGAAGAAGCTGGCATGGAAAGAACCATGCCAGCAATGGGACGGGGGGAGAGACAGCTTCTGGGAACTGCATTTGGTTCCAACCTCAGGTCCCAGAAACTGAAAAATCCCATGGCCCTCTCAACAGTGTCTAGCAGCCATGGGATTACTCCCCGAGAGAGCCTTCCTTATCCAAAGAAAGAAGCGGTACTACTGCTACTGGTAATGGTGAGCCCCACTCCTAAGAAATGGCTGGAGAATCTTCCGCCTGGAGAAATTCAGTAAAATTGTCCCCCATTCCAATTTCTACACCCATAACTAGGGTGGAGAATTTCAAGACATTTGTGCACAGCTGTAGCAATCCTTTAACTCACTTTGGAAGGAGAGGACATAATTTCTGAATTGCGTATTGAAATCAAATTCCTCTTAATGCCAAATAAAATCCTTCACTCCCATCACGCTTTTCCTATTCCCACAACAATTCATTTGATGGGATTCTTGAGCCATTTTATTGCATGAACTGAACACTGTCTGCCGTGTCTGGAATTATATGTTGCACTTCCTTTGCATGGAAACTCTACAGAATTAGAATTTCCATACCCAGGATCACTGGCCTGAAATCCCATTGCTAGAAGATACTTTGCATTTGTGACTCCCCAAGGATCTACCAAAAGAAAAAGAAAACAAAAGTATATAAATCAGAAAAGAATATTTATTTTCCAGCAAAATGAAATGAGGAATTATTTTCTGAGCAGTTTGAGTGAACTCTGGAAAAGCTTATAAAGCCTTTGACTTCTTGTTGATGCAGCCAAAGTCTTGATAATACTCTACATTGAACTTTTCTAATTATACCATAGTTGAATTACAATTAATATGCAAATGGAGACATAAAGTCAGACTTATCACACATAGCTATCAGTGCTAGCAATCAGGCACCACTAATCTAGCCCCTTTGAAAGTCTCTTGAGGACCTGCCTCTCATTCTGTTCCCCATCTTGTTTTAGCTTCCTAAGCCATGAGGAACATTTTTAAGCAGCTCAAAATGCTGAGGGAGGGGAAGGGAAAAGCAGTCCCGATTGCTAAAGTTCCATTGCCATACAGCAATGACTCATGTAATTTAATTTAATTTAATTTAATTTAATGTATATGATTTATGACCCACATTTTAGGGACAAGCCCTCACAAAGCAGTTTCCATCCTATATATTCAACATCATAGTATTTCATAAAAGAAAATCCCTGCAAAACATCAAAAACTCAATGGAGCTGTTCACACAACACGTGGACCCACACTCAGTGGCTAAATATGGGTTGTTTTGAACCGTGGGTTGTTTGTTGAATCGTGGGTCTATCATGTTGTCCGAATGCTGCCAGGGTGGCTTGTTAACCATGCAGCATGGATTATTTTTCTCAGACAAGCCACCTTGAGAACCCATAGGTTGTTGTTGGGTTGTTCAAGTTGGAAGCCACACCACATGGTTAATAAGCCACTCTGGCTGTATTCAGACAACACCAAATGTGGTCCAAATAAGCCACCCTGTGGAAAATGTGCTGCATTCAGACAACACACTCACCTACAGTTCATCAAACAACCCAAGGTTCAAAATAACCCACATTCAACCACTGAGTGTGGGTTAGCATGTTGTGAACAGCAATGTCAGAGACAGAATAAAAACAGCAGTAAAAATAAATGATTAAAAAAGCAGCAGAACTACAGCAAGTAAAAGCATCCAGCTCTGCCATCTTGTGGCCCCATATTTGCCCCAACCCATCTCCTCAGTAGTGGCCTGAGAGGAGGAAGCCTCACACTTTGGGAGCTGTTTTAAGTGTCAAACTGGGATCCTAGTCAAAACACACACACACACACACACACATGAGCTTTGTTTCAGGTTCTTATATTCTTATATATCCTAGAAAAAACACTTGCCATTTTGGAGAGACAGCATTCGTTTAGCATAATCCACTAAAGAATTTGTCTAATTTTGTTCTGTTTAGCATGTCTACTCTCAATTAATTGAGGCCTGTCTGATAAGCCTTAGGGGGGAGATGCATTCATATGTATCACAGAGGTGTGAATAAATATCCTCACATTAGTTAGTGGGTGTAATTATCTCTTAAAATTAATAGTTATGATTTTTTTTAATTACTCTTCCAGTTCCATAGGCATTTGAAACTCAGCAAACATCACAACTATCCACATCACATTCAGACCCACAGTACTCTACGTTTGTGTCTTGTCCCAAAAATTTTAGTCTTGTATATGTAATGAATGGAAGACTGGGATACTGATACAGGGAGGCATTGACTAAGATTCTGTATTGTCCACATTTGCCTTTCTATTTGTGGGCAGAACAGTTGGGGCAGCCAATTCACCAAATTTCTCCAGGAGGAAGAGCAATTATCCAACAGTTTCTCAAGGAAAGGGCTCACCATTCTCAGAGGTAATAGCACAGTTTCCTTCTTTTCTCCTAGGTTGCTTTTGTTTGTGTTTGTTTCCACTGCAAATGCCGAAAAGTGTGCCATCCCCAAACTTGTTGTTTGCCCATTATGGAAAAGTAATATGTGTTCATACATTTCCCCTAATGAAGCCGATAGCTTTTTGGCAGGGGGGTCATGAAAGAAATGAAATTAATGGGGAGGTTTAACCTTTCCCTTTCAGTACCATGGTCCCAATACCATCTCATAAATTAGATCAAAGTGAAAACCATATTGGGGGGGGTACTGAAATGGTAGTGCATTTAGGGCAGAATCCAATGGAGCGATTCCACCCCTGCCAGTTCTCTTCTGCCCCACTGATTGTGTTGTGGAAGCAGTAGGGGCTGCTTGCACAATGGAGATTTAGCACTTCTGGGAGAAGCCAAAATGAATGGAAATGCTCATTTCTGGAAAGAGGCGGGTCAGCGGAGATCTCATAACAGAGTGCTGTCAATTGCCTCCTGCCAAAAATGAGCATTTCCACTCATTTGGGACTTCTCCTAGGAAGTGCTAAATCTCTCTTGAATAAGGAATGGGCCCCACTTGCGGATTGCAGTCGGGATGACCCACTGCTTGCAGAGGGGAATAGGAGCGGTGGAAAAGAATCAGTGGGGCATAAGTGTCCCATTGGATTCTGCCCTTAATGCCTCAAAATGTGATGGTAGGGCACGGTGATATGAGAACATTGTCCCCATAGAGTAGGTGATCATAATATGAACATAACCATGTGCTAACATCCATCATAACAATAGTTTTAATTGTAGGGATAGGGGATCACGGTTCCCTACCCATTCTATCAGTGTCAGCTTCAGATTTGGGGGTGGCCGGGGTGCACAAGATTCCCTCAGTGATGCCCCCTCTTCAAAAGGGCCTTTGCTCCTTGTCAACATCATCACCATCCATCCACTTGCCAGTACCCTCGGGGTGCAATCTGCACCACTGCCTAGAAGAAGAAGGCAAAGCAAATGGTATCTGCTGCTGCTTCTTGCTCTTGCTTGGAGACAGCAGGTGAACAGGCAGGAACAGCAGGGCAGAGAGCAGACCTAGCTGCTCTGGGAGTTGGCAGTAGGCCTCAGCATGTGCCCAACATTGCTGAACCCTGTCACTGGCTCCGAATTCAAGTTGATCCCTGACACCAGCTCTGAATTTAATTATACAGCACAAGTGCATGGAAATGCAGTTTTCAGGTCAGGGGTTTCTAGCTGGGGGGATATTGTTCGCACACTCATGACCACTGGCTAACAGCCATTCCATGAATAAAAGATCACCTTGAGAGACTGAATGTCTTCCAGGTTCAGGTCAAAGAGGTTTTTTTCACTGTTGGGTTTGTTCGTGGTAGGGAAAGAAGTGGTTTTCAAAGTGGAATGATATTGCATCAATCAGACTGGAGGCTGCAAGGGTTTAAAGCTTCCAACTGCATATCTCTTGAACCCATTTAACTTACAACATTTTTTTTTTAACCCAATACTTCAACAGATCTACAAAGAGAAGCTTTGTAGAGCTGGGAGGATTCAGCAAGCTTGAAGCAATAAGTTCAGAGCAATTATGTACGTAGGTTTTTACTACGCCTCCTTTCTTAAATGTCATACACAGGTTATTAGGCTACAGCATATGGCTCTTTTGAGTCTGCAGTGTGAAGCAATTCCAAGATGCCCATACAAAAATAAGATGGAATAGAAACTACCCACCCATTGTAAGGAACATAAGAAGTCCCCTGCTGGATCATCAGACTAAAGTTCTATCTGGCCAACTACGTACTTTTGGAAAATGTAATCCCCCTTTAAATCTAGTGGTCATTACCATATCTTGTGGCAGTGAATCCCATAAATTAATAGCATGCAGTTTGAAGATGTTACATTATTTTGCCTGTCCTGCACTGATCTTTTTATAGTGTGTGTGTGTGTGTGTGTGTGTGTGTGAGAGAGAGAGAGAGAGAGAGAACATCTGTCTCCATTTTCTCTAAACCTAAGGATCCTCGACTTCTTTCACAGGTGTTCACTCGTATGTCTATTCCAAGCTGTTTTTCGACATCAATCTGCAATGATGATGATGACGATAATAAATAATAATAATAATAATAATAACCCTGCAAAAATGTGAATTAAAATTGAACCTATTTCCCCTAAAATACACATTCTCTGTGCATTTCCCTAAAATATGCATCTTGTGCACATCTCCCCTAAAATACTCATTTTTGTATGCATTTTTTTTATTTTAGTTGAGTACTCTACTGCACAATTTGGAGAAGTGTACAATCTAATGGATGACTGCATTGTGATTCACATATTAGTCCAGGAAATGCAAATTAGGTCAATTTGCTTAAAAAATGGACCAAAGGAATAGTTGAAAATCACTACTCTATACTATTCATTGTTTCATCAACCTCTATCATTCTCCTGTAGCTTATTTTTGTCTAAACTAAAAAGCACTGAACACTTTAGCCTTTCGTGCTCCAAAACATAATCAATTTCATTGCCTTTTTTGTATCTTTTTTTTCCAGCTCTATGATATCAGACAGAGAGAGAGAGAAAGAGAGAGGCAACTGATACCCATTTTGTGGTTATCATTTCCAGTGTTCCCTTATTCTCTGTCTTGGCTCTCTACACATGTCTGCAATGTGGCTAGATGTACGTTCTCTGTTGGAGCAGAATCCTTTTTTTTTCTTACAGGACAGGAGTTCTAACATGTGCTGTCTTATTGGAGTTAGTTTGAGGGAAATGAGAGGGAACCTAATGAGGGCAATGAGAAGCTCTAAGGCATTACTTACCTATTACTCTGGCTTCTGCCCTTCTGCCTGAATGTTCAGGAGTACTAGGGGAAAGAAAAACAAAATATGGATCTCAAAAAGGTGCTGGTTGCCTCCATGATCTAGGCAAGGAAAATGGCTCCCTCTATCTGGCTGTCCTGATTGGCTGGTGAAAGGGCCTCTCAACTCCACCTGTTAGCCTGCAGGATGAGGCATGAACATGCAGGATCATGTGCCCTTGCTGGATCAACCTGGGGAGAGGTTAGAAATGGCCCCACACGTCTCAGAATCTCATTCTATTAGTTCACTGTGGTCTCTTCCCTGAGGTGGGACATCTGGGAGGGGGTGGGATTTCTGGTGAAATTAGGACCATAGTTCATCTTTGAAAATGCTTAGTAATTTGATAGGAGCCACCCTTCTTTGCTACTGCAACACTCTTGTTGTCTTCTTTCCTTATTCTTCATTTAATTGTTTTCTAATGCACACTTGAAACCCTAAAAACCATTATGTCGTATCATCTTAATTTTACAAAATAATTCCAACAATTAAATTAGCTCTTAGTTAATTTAATTTAACAGAAGACTATCAGTGGCATGCAAAAATTTACTGACATGTGGTAAAGTGGTTCAATTTGTTAACTTCCAGCCAGCTTGACTAGAGATATTTCATCATGGAAAATGGCAGGATCTCACACTTTGTGAGCTGCATCGGAAGTGCATATTAGTGGGGCATCATTGAGCGTTGTAATGCAAATTTGCTTCAGCTCTGCATTGTACATTTGGTGTTAATGCCCTTAACTGCATGACAAAGCACTCTGGGAAATATGTCTATATCTATACATGCACAGTTTGTTACACAAAACATGGAAATGTTTGCTTAGACTTGGAATACCATCTGGAAGATGAGTGTTTCATTTTGCAATGCAACAGATTGCATAATTTTCTTGTGAAATCTGGAAAAAAAAAGCTCTAAGTGAAGAGCTGATTTAGTTGCTTTTAATCTTTGCTTTCTGTTGTCTTACAGGCTGTGCATATGTTTTTAATGACAGAAGAAGTTGTTAACTTATTAGAGCACCCATTTTATGGCACAGTTTGCCTCCCTTAAAAAACAACAATGTGATTGTGCTTGCAATATCAAAAGCTAGTTTTCATGGCTCAGAGTAATTAATCTTAGTAAAAGTCAGGGATCTATTGCATATGTATGCCATTTGATTTATTAGATTAGAAATCTGATGTTACACTACATACGTTATCAATATCTCAATATAACATGTACCAAAGACAGTGCTATCAATAATAAGATTATGCTTCAAGAATCATGAATTAGTCTCTGAACCATAAGAAAGGATTGCATTTGAAACTGAACAATTTTCTCTGAATGATATATTAGAACAGAATACTGCTTTCATGTGCTAGGCACGGCTCTGTGACACTTCGTTTTGGGTTAAGATTTATGCTGGATCAACTGTGCTGATGGAAGTTGGCTTCCCTATTCCTTCCTTCCCATGACAGCTCCTCCAGGCCCCTGAAAATGCTACACGGAAAGCCAGGAGACCCTGCTGAATGGGATGGTCTAGGGATCTGATGGGGGAATGAAGGGTCCTCGGACCCCTGAACTGCCCCTGACATCCCCCCCCCCCAAGCCATGCCATTTTTGACCAAACTGCAGGTAGAACTCTGCTGGTTGAACTCTGCCTAGAGAGATAGCCATGACAGAAGGAAGGCCAACTGTGATCCAAGGACCTCCATGGGAGGACCTCCTCTCAGGCAGTGAAGGGTGGGTCTGCAGCACCCAATAGACCCTGGATTCCTTTCCAGGGACCATAACATTGCAACTTCTATGAATTCACTGATTGAATTAATTGGTTACAATTATTATGGTTGGACATTTTGCCCCCTGAGGTGGACCACCAAATTGCACCACCACCACCGTCCCAGTCTAAGGGCAACATTTTTAAAAAGTCTTGTATGATTCAGACATCAGTTCCTGTCTGAAAGGCACCTAAAGGCTGATGCTTTATTTACTTTAATGCCTGGTAGGTCAGATTCTATGCCAGATTTTAATGGCAGATTTTAATTGGTGCACCCAATCAACTGGGCACCATTCTTTTTCTCTCTCTTTTTTTCAAAACAATGTTTTCCATCTTTTTAATTCAGGTACTTATGAAGACTGCAAATGACAAGCATCCTTTTAGAAGATGCATTCCCTCCTAGGAGAAAGGAGAATGCCTCTTCCAATATGATGTCTCCTGTGCATGGATTACCTTTAAAAAATGTGTGTGTGTGTGTGTGTTTCTTTAAAACATTAGTTCCCACCCCATATGCAAATTTATGCAGGTTTAATTAATGACCTATTAATAATGTAATGAATTGATTAAGATGTCGTTAATCAGGTGAAAACTCAAGTGAGGAAATTATTATTATTGCATTTTTGCATTGATGTCCTCCCCTTTCCTCCAAGGAGCCCGTGGTGTCATACATGATCTTCCTCCTCACCATTTTATCCTCACAACAACCCTGTAGGTTAGGCTGAGAGTCAGTGACTGCCCCAAAATCATCCTGCTTCATGTCCAAGAGAGGACTAGAACATGGATCCTAGGGATGTATTGTCTGTGTAAAATCTGCTCCCTCTGTGTTTTGCGGGTTGTCAGGTGCCTTTTGTTCTGTCATCCACCCATCAACAGAATTGGATTTTTTTTTGCTTCCAAATTTGTGCAAATCCCCCAAAAGGTACATTTTCAAGCCTTGGCCTATGGAAGAAATGCACATTTTTGACTGGTTTTTTTTTAATATTTTTCAAGAATGAAATTTGCACAAAATTGGGGAAAGTTAGAAAAAGGGTCTGCAGAATCTGCCCAACAGAGAAAAAGCCGGCCTGCTGCAGAAGCTGTGGGTTGGACTCATGAAAATCCTAACTCATTTGGTTCCATTGCAGATTTCTCCAACATCCTTACTGGATCCCCCATGTCCCAGTTCAACACTCTAACCACTATGCCACACTGGCTCACTACAGTTGAAGCTAGTGAGTGGGGTAAGTCATCCATTCCCAAATTCAACCCAGAAGTCAAAAGAGTGGTATGGAGAAGCAGCATCTATGGCAATGGGATTTGTCATTATGCCATTTTGTGGGCGGGATCCCACCAATAAACCAAACTGTAACAAAAGAGAGAAATAAACACATTAGACACACAGTTATAAAAGATGCTTTTAAGTGGGCAGAGCAAATGACAGACAGCTGTTCTAAAATGTTTTAGAAATCTAAACGCCCTGAGTAGAGGTTTGATATCTCCATTTGTTTTGTTTTGTTTTTCTCCCTTTAAAATAATAATAAAAATAACACATTAAGTTGAATAGCTAACTTCTTTTGTAACTGATATGGTGGCAGTTCTATAGAAACCTCACATGGGTATGGAAGTGAGCAATCCTTTTTTCCACTCCACATCACCTTTGTGTATGTTTTCCTTTCTATGTGTCTCAGCAATAACGCTTTGGATCTGCATATATAACTTTAGCAGCCATCCTTCTCCAGCAGGACGTCAATCTTCTGTACCCAGAGCATGACAGTGACACTCCAGGTCTATGATCTGCAGATCCCATCATATTATTCAAAGACCAATATCAAACTAAAATAGAAATTGTAGATGTAGATATTGAGAATGATTTCTATTAAGAATGATTTCTAAAGATGAGAAAGCAATCCTCCCAGTGACTGATTGTGGGTTTGTGAAGAAGGGTCTCTTTCTTTCTTTCTTTCTTTCTTTCTTTCTTTCCTTCTTTCTTTCTTTCTTTCTTTCTTTAAGTAAGCTCTAAGTTGAAAGATTTTCCTAGTTGAAGTAAATTTCATGGGAAATCTAAAAATAATAACAACAGCAAGATGCATGAAAGTGTATTTTGCCTTTTGTTATAAAAAACAGATCAAGGGTCTGTTCTCTCTTCTGGCTGGCTTCGACCATTGAATACACATACACACAGACTCACACACCAGACATAATTATGAATGAACCCCCAGTTTACTTCCTTCCGAAGACCTAGTAACAGGTACTTATAATAAATACGAAGTAAAAGGAAATTAAATATTGGCAAAATTAATGCTCTGTTGAAATCTGTCCTCCAATTGCCTGATCTTTCCCCCAATTTCCCCCCCCCCCAGTGATGGAGGCTACCATTTTCCTGGCTCATTCTAAGGGTGGATCATTTTAAAATAATGCTTTGGTGGTGTTTTTGGGCTTACTTTAATGATTGTGAGGTGGCCAAGAGTGCTTTGTTTTTCTTCTTCTTTCTACTGCACATCTCTCAATTCACAACTCTGCAACCTCCCCAGCTGCCTGTGCTTCCAGTTCCAAAAACAGGCAAACAAACAAACAAAAACATTGGAGGAGTTACTTCATGGTGCCTTTCCCTTGGCTTTACTTGACGTGTGGGAAGCCAGGGAGGCAGCACACTGCCAGAGGGATGATGGTGCAATGAAAGACAGCACACTCTCACACATACCCCTGAGTGCACCTTGTGCACAAGAAACCTGCATCCCATCCAGGAGAATTTAGGTAAGTTGGAGGAATCCATTTGGAGGTGGAGCTCAATGAGCTTTCATTGGTTCAGTCCAATTTCTGTGAACTGGCCCAACTCCGTCTGCAGTTAGCAGATTTTCCATGTTCTTTAATTTGTGCAAATTATGGCTGAATTTTCTGCAACTTTGTGTAATTTGTGCAAAGTTTAGCTGGAATTTCCACAAATCTGTATTTGTGCAAATTCTAGCTCGAGGCACACACAAAACAAAATACACAAAAAGTCCCTGGAGTTTGGGGGAAAGCTGTGGCTCTCGGCTCACATGGGACATCCCTATGAGAATTTCACCACAATGTTATTGTCTTTTGAACTTTTAAAAAGCAATAGCTTGTCCATCCAACTGAATGATAATTGTAGAAAAAAGAATGCAAAATAACATTTTGGCACAGCACTTGGTGAAATGGACATAATGGCTGTCTCCAGAGTGTAAAAACATAGGAAGAGCCCTGCTGGATTGGACTGAATGTTCACTCTAGTCAAAAATCCCATAGGTGCCAACCATATACCTCTGGGAAGATGAGCTGTACACCATTCTGTCCTCTAGCAACTGGTATTCAGTTTAGGGATGTACGGGCTGTGTAAAATCCACCCCGTCTGTGTTTTGTGGATTGTCAGGCGCCTTTTGTTCCATCATCCGCCCACAGAAGGATGCGAATATATATTTTTTCGTCATGCAGAAAAATACAGAAATAATTACATAAACATTTACATCAGTATTTACGTAAGTATTTACACAATTTACCTCAGTATGTAACATTTAGTGTATTGTCACCGTATTCCATTCAACGTTTCCTCAGCAGAAACTTGCGTATTTTTCTTCGGATTTATAAGTGTAAATTTGGGGAAAGTAAAAAAAAAAAAAAAATCATCCGAAAGTCCATGGACTCTGCATGGCCTGAGGGGGGTGCTCCACAGTGGAGTCTGCAGGTCAGATTCTTAGAAATACAAGCTCATTTTAATCCATCTCGAATTTCTCCGGCATCCCTAATTCAGTGGCATATGCCTCAGACTATGGAAGTTCTCTATAATCAACATGACTAATGGTCACTGATGGCCTTATCTTCAATGAATTTGCCTGATCCCTTTTTAAAGCCCAGCTTTCCACTGTCTCCACAACATACATATTTATTTCACAAGCCTCTATCATGTCTCCCCTTAGTTGTCTGTCCCACCCACTAAGCCAACAGGTAAACCTTTCCTCTAAAAGAAGTGTCTGCAGTATCTGGTCATGTCAGTTAGCCTTTGCTTCCCTTTCTCCAGCTCTGAAACAACCTTTTTTCTTTTTTTTGAAACGGAGTGACCAGAATTGTATTCCAAATGAGGAATACAGAACTGTATTCCTCATTTTCCCAGCCTTTGGTATTGGCTAGGTGGGGGACAGGAGTCAGGATATTTGCCCCTCCAGTCCTCACTCAATTGTTTTACTGGCATTCCAGGAAATCCAGTTGCTGACCAGGCATGTATAGACTAGGAACCCATTGTCTGGGGACTTTGTATACAGTAGAAGATGGCAGTGTGATTTTGAATCTTTAACTGTGCCTGTCTGGACCTTAAGATCATCCTCAGGGTTCTTCTCTGGGAGCCCCCACCAAAGGAATTGGGGTGGGTGGCTACCAGGATGAGGGCATTTTCTGCTGTGGCATCCTGGCTATGGAATGAGCTCCCTAGAGAGGCTCTCTTTGCACCTTGGAACATGAGAAGCTGCCTTATACTGAGTCAGATCTTTGGTCCATCTCCATCTAGCCCAGTATTGTCAATGCTGACTGGCAGTGGCTCTCCAGGGTTTCAGGCAGAATTCTGTTCTCATTCTACCTGGAGAAGCTGGGAATCGAACCTGGGATCTTCTGCATGCAAAGTGAAGACCTTTTTTATTCTCCCAGTATTTCAGTATTTTAGCTTCCTAATCTTTTAGCTCTGGTGTTTCAAATCTGTATTATAAATCTCTGCATTGCTGCTAGGTTTTATTCTGGTTGTACTGTTATATTGTGGTTTTAAGCTTTCATATTTTGTTTTATGCTGCACTCTGTGGCTTTAATTTTTGTGAATTGCCCGGAGACCTTCGGCTCTTGGATGGTATAGAAATAAATACATATATACATACATGCATACATAAATAGTCATTGACTGGCTGTTCCAAGAATTTTGCTGAGAAAAATCACAAAGTGACTGTTCTAGAGCTTCAGTGCTCCCTGGCACTTTCCCTCTCCTTTCTGGACTCTTTGAGACATATGAAAACAAACATACATCTCTGTAAAAATGAAGGGAGAGATTTGTCTCATAATAATCAATATTTTGATCAGATATTTTGATGAAATACCTGTCATTCCCTAGCTCCCTCAATGGCCTCTGCTTCCCTTTCTCTTCTTCCTTTTTTTCTCCCACATGATCTCAGGCTTTCCTTAAAAGTTCAGACAAATACAGACTGATATGCTGTGTATTTTCCCAGTCACTCATAGATCGGTTTGCTGCATGGTGTCTCTCGGGTGAAATTCAAATGTAGACCATTTTTTGGTAGCAGATCAAGCCCCCCCCCCCTCCTCTGGGCTGCAAAGTTATCAAATTTCACAAGTGAAGCAAAGTTAGGACCAGTGAGTAATAATCCTAGTTTCAGAACAAAGTTGTTTGGGCAATCTAATTGAAAGGAGTACCATCTTTTAAATCAGTCCAGAAACAGTTCCCCAGCAAGCTGTCAGCATTATGTAGCTGCTGAATGTGAAATGCTTCCTTTTCAAATCAGGTAGCAGAAACATGTTATGTACGGACAAAGACACTTGAAAGTTTCTCTCTCTCTCTCTCTCTCTCTCTCTGTGTGTGTGTGTGTGTGTGTGTGTGAATGCTTGTATAAATTGGGACCCTGACTAATAGAGCATAAAAAGATACACAATATGGTCAGTTCATCCATATTTATGTGACATGGAAAAAAGAACTCTACCAAATCTTTCACTTCCATTCATCCCAAACAAATGTGGCTATTTACTGCAGTTCATTCCTAAATTACATCAATAGCTCAGCATCTCCCCAATGTCTCAATACTTCTGCCCAGAGTTTTTCCCTAGAATGAATGACCACATTTTAATGCCAGATTTGGGAGAGGGGGTCTGTGTTTATGCTAATATTTCAGGCATCTAATTGATGTCTCTGCACATCCAAAGTGGAACGAAAGGAGGGGGGGGGGTTGTTGTTGTTTAGTGAACAAAAGCAAAACCCTCTAGGCATAACCAGTAACACACTGAATGAGCAGCACTGCCGCTAAGCTTTGGTGCTTGCTAAATCCCTCCCTCCCACCAAAATGATGCCCCAGCCCCACATACATTTCAGGTAGGGATCCTTTAGACATTTATGTATTTATTTATTTGCAATATTTATATACTGCTCCACATCAAAGATTTCAGAGTGGTGAACAGCGAGATAAAAGATAAAAGAATAAAATCCCATAATTAAAACAATTAAAACATTTTAAAAGAACAGTTCTATTGAACTTGTACCCAAATTTCCCAAATTTGCACCTGCTGAAACAATGAGAGAACAGGAACAGAATTGTGCACCAAAGTTAGCGCTTTCTCATATTTGGTGCCACAGTTGTCCATGCAAAAAAAGTGTGTATAAAAATGTACACATCAGAGGACAGTGCGCACAAAAATTCATACTATATGGGAAAAGTACACACAAAAATGCACACAATAGCAAAAATAGCATGCAGAAACACATTAGTATAGGGAAAATAGCTTTTAAAATGTAGTAATGTACACATTTCTGTCTGCATTTCTTGCTAATGTATACAATTGGGGAAGGTGCACACACCACCATGCCAACATCAAGAGACGTGTGCATGAAAAAGCATTTGAATTTTTTTAGCAGACTTTCAAAAATAAAATGTGTACATTGATGCAGAACTGGACTGAACCAAATTTAAAGACAGAAAAGGGAGAACCTGATAGGAAAATTGACAGTTCATGCATACCAGGAGGAGTGCAGCAGATTCAGAGCTCTCTCAATACGTGCTCAAAAAGGTACCTAACCAGTTTATTTGGAATATCTGGATTGAATGCCAGAAAATGGTTGGGTTTCTAAAGGAGAAAGTTGGTATCATCCTCTGACCTGGTTCCCCTCGATTAGTTAAATGCTTAAAAAAAAAAAAAACAACTTAGAGTTTTATTTTGTGTGTGTATATGCATTCTGCTACCACCATCTAGCTGCCCTTCCCGAACTGCCACCAGAAGGGTGTCTAGTGAAACATCTTGTCCTGAGCGAATCCAAGACAAAACAAATGAAGCTTGAACTCAAAAGCAGTGGAGGCTGGCAGCTCCTATGTCAATACAGTGGTGAATTCACTCTGGGTTTCAATCAGAACAGTAAAGGAGCTCTCCAAGGCACTTAACTAGGGATGGTGGAGAATTCCGCCACAGATCTCGGTGAGGCTGAATGCCAGTGCATTCAGCCCCCTGAAATCCATGGCAGAACAAAGCCCCCCCACCCCCCACCCTGCGAAATGGGCCCGGAACGGAGACCCCAACCCACTACATGCGCGCGAAAAGGAGCACTTACCTGCTGCTGTCCGCGCCGAATAGCGAATGGCGGCCGCCTCCGTGGCCGCCATTTGCTTCCTCTTCATAGACGTGATAGGCTACATAAATACGTAGCCTATCGCGGCTAACGCAGGGACACCTTTTGCGTCCCTGCGGAGGCCGTGATAGGGTACGTAAGTATTTACGTAGCCTATCATGGCAAGGTAAAAAAAAAAACCACATACACAAATGGCGGCGGCTATGGCGGCCGCCATTTGCGTTCCCTTTTTTCTGCTGTTTTAGCCTATGTAAATATTTAAGTAAGCTATTACGGCGAAAAAGAGGGGAACACAAATAGTGTCCACTACGCTATTTGCGTTCCCCTTTTTTTTGCCATAATAGCTTACGTAAATATTTACGTAGGCTAAAACAGTGAAAAAAAGGAACGCAAATGGCGGCCACCATAGCCACCGCCATTTGCGTATTTTTTTTTTGGCATTACTTTGCCATGATAGGCTATGTAAATATTTAGTTACGGCAGCCGCCATTTGCGTCCCTGCTGCCCAGCGGCTGGATGTCCAGCTGCGGGCGGAGCTGGCCGGCGGCTCCGCGGAATCTCCGCAGAGCGGAGCCAGCCAGGCATGACTCCGGGGGGAGGGACAGAGCACCTCCCCCCCCATCGAGGATTCTGGGGGGAGGGATGGAGCACCTCCCCCCCCACTGTGAAGCAGATCCGCAAAACGGTAAGTGGCTTTCGTACATCCCTACACTTAACCCATTTTGAGGATCAAGACTTTGGATAGCTCCTCCTTTAGAGTTCTGTCTGGTTCTGATCCCAGAGCAGATTCACTGCCTCAGCCTCACTGACATAGAAGCCACCAGCCTCCGCTGCTCGAAAGGCTGGCAATAGCATACCTCATCATCCATTTTAGGCTGAGGTCATTGCGTACCTCATGCAGTGTGCCTGTCTGAAGTTGCTTCCAGTGTCTCAGGCATGGAGGGGAATTGAAGAGAATGAGCTGGCAAACCTTGGGGAAGAAGGATGCAATGAACTAAGAGTTAGTATCCCGCTCTGTAGGAGATGTAGAATTGTTGGGGGAGGAATATTCATATATATATATATATATATATATATATATATATATATATATATATATAATGGTTCCTACTAGTACTGTGCCAAAAATTTTGCTTGTTCCATTTTCAGCATTTGGGGGTGGGGGATGAAAACTCTGGAGAGTCTGGGGAGGTGAGAATTTTGAGTAACGTTCTCCTTGGGGAAGAGGACAGGATTTCCACTTACCTTGTTAAGTGTAGGTGGTGGCTGAGGATCTTTCTTTCTTTCTTTCTTTCTTTCTTTCTTTCTTTCTTTCTTCCTCTCTCTCTCTCTTTTAACTTTTTTAACTTGAAAGATGTGTCCCCCTTCACTTACAGTTGCCCAGGTATCTTTATAATCATCTCCAGACTGGCAGCTCTTTCTGAACTCCCAGGAGACCATGTGACTGCACCCTCTCTGATAGGCATTCAGGAAGGGCTCCTGGGCTGCGGAAGCTCTGCAAAGCGAGAACAAATGGGGCTTTTAGAGCTTTAGAAAAATTATCTTCTTCCTTGCAGCAGCATAGACCAAGAAAGATAAAGAGTTTTTCTAAAGATCCAAAAGTCCCATTTATTCTTGTTTGCAACAGCCTGAGACTCTTTGGAAAGCATCTCCAGTGCAGGAGCTATGCCTATTGGAGAGGGCAAGGCCACGTGGCCTCCTGGGAGTTAAAGAAGTGCTGCTGTACTATAGAAGACTCTTTGTAAAGTATCTTGTGCTGGGGCCATCATTTTTCAAGTTAAAAAATGAAATAAAATAGAAAGAAGACCCTTCAGTCACCTCCCAAACTTAAAAGGGTATGTGGGAAAGATGTCCCCCTCCCCAAGGAGAAAATTCTCCAAAATTCTCCCCCTCCCTGCAAAAAGAGGCAGAAAAGAAATGCCTCTTTTTTGCAGGGTGAGAGAAAAATCCCCAGAATAAGGGGCAGGATCCAGCACAGCACTAGTTCCTACATAAAGGCTGTGTTTAGTCTGCGTGTGGAGTCTTTCTTGTAACATATGACCAGTTTTCAGGAACTGTCCAACCCACCAAAGGATGTCAGGAGTGTCCGGCTGGGGCTTAAAGCCCAGCGAGAAGCTGCTGGTTTGGCCTCCCGGACGCCAGTTCGCGGACCTCAGCTCTTGCCTGACTCGTGGTGCGCTGAGTCGGGCAAGAGCTTGGGTGCCCGCTCCCTCAGCAAGGAGGAGAGAAGTGTCTCTCCTCCTTCCCCCATCCTTGCTACGGCAGCAGTGGCATGGGAAAGGCTGGTCATTTTCCATAAGTTTTCCTGGACTTAGGAAAATGACCAGCTTGTCCCTCGCTGCTGCCACTATAGCAGGGGGGGGGGATAGAAGAAGGAGGCACCTATCCTCTTCTCTCCCCCATCACCTGCTGGAGGCCAGAGCAAGAGGCTGGGGGTGGCTGCGCCGAGGCCCCTCTTCCCTGCGCTGGCCTTTGACAGCTGGCACGGGGAAGAGGGGAAGCCCGCACAGCTCGCAGGCAGGTGGGGCGAGCAGGGAAGCTTGGCGAGCAGGCCCGGGCTGCACGAGCTGTAAGGTGGCAATTCGTCAAGCTCCTCGATCCCGGATGGAGATGGGCTCACCTAAACCCACCAGTGTAGTGGTGGCAGGTTGCGCTGGGGCTTCACTCTGGCACTTTTTTTGAAGCCAGTTCCCAGACAGGTTGCAGTCTGCTAGGGTCTAGGGAAGGAGGATGGAGCAGAGGCAGCACGGGCAGCTTTCTCTTGGCTGCCTCTCAACTACTATGCAGAGCCAGCCAGCCAAAGGGAGCGAGTGAGAGAGGGAGCCTGAGGGAGCTCTGCAGCCTCCTCTCGCCCCCCACCCATTCTCCTCCTCAGCTTTTGGCTTCTCCGCCCGAACCTGCTCCTTGCACACCTGGCACTGCCCTCGTCTCCTGCAACACTGGCTACCCGTTCAGGGCTGCTGCTGATGGCCACAGCAGCAGCAGGAGAGTGGGGAGTGGGGTGCCACCATTATTTACTTATGGGGCAGGGCAGGTAGCTGGTTTGTACCAGTTTTTTAGGATTTGTCACACAATCCTTTGCATGTTTCCTCAGAAGTCAGTCCCACTATGTTCCATTGCCAGTTGGGCTTTCTCCCAGGTAAGTGTGCATAGGACTGCAGCCTTAGCTGCCTTCCCAAGATCTCAGTAAATTTAATTAAACAAAAACATTGGATTGCACTGTTAATACTTGAACATTAATTTCGTCCATAAGCAGAATTGCCAAATGCAACCTGCTCTGTCAGCTACACTGTTTGGTACAAGGTTGGCATGTTCTGGGCAAACAAACCTTGGTGGAGGGGAGGGAAACAGAACAAAATAAGTGGGGGCAGGGGAGAGGAGAAAGAAGGTAGGTGTGTGTGTGTGGTTCAATCCAGCTGGGTGTGTGGACATTTCTGTTGTGGGATGGGAGAAATGAAGGAGCTTAGGAAAGGAGAATTGGTAATGTTGGGGTGCTAAGGGAGTGTGCAAAGGGGGTGTTTAAATGAGAAGGGATCTGTCCCTAAGGGCTGAGTTGAGAGGGTGAAGCTTCCATAGAGTATCATATTTTGAAAACCTAAAATGTTTGTGTTTGAGTGAGTGAGTGAGTGAGTGAAAAAGATTAGCACCCCTGCATTTTTTTCCCTCAGACATCCAATTGAAATACCCCTGCCTTACTCTCAGATGCACTGCTTTTGGATCCCAGTTGAAGGCTGTATATCTTACAAAGTTGTACAATCTTAGAAGAGGGCATGGCTGTGACTGTTGTGAAGGGAACCTGCACTTCTGAATTTGCCACTACATGACTGGTCCAACCCACTGATGCTTTTAAAATTCTACTGCGTTGATTAACAGCAGGCAGAGGACTCAGTTAAACAATGCTAACCCCCAGCAATCTAGGGATGGCAGAGAATTCCGCCACGGACTCCAGTGAGGCTGAATTCCAGTGAATTCGGGCCCCCAGAGTCCATGGAGGAATGGAGCAATCTCTGCCCTGCCACCCCACAAAGTCTTGGCTGACCAGCTCCAGGTCCGGATCTGGCCGCTGCTGTCTGCCATCCGGTCTACGGCTGCAAATGGTGTCCTGCGTAGTGGATGCCATTTGTGTCCACGCTTTAGCCATGATAGGCTACGTAAATATTTACGTAGCCTATCACAGCAAAGAGCAGGGACGCAAATGACGTCCGCTAAGCCATTTGCATCACTACTCTTTTTGTGATAAGCTACATAAATACTTACATAGCCTATCACGGCAAAGCAGGGACGCAAATGGCGTCCCCTACATGGGATGCCATTTGCGTCCGCCGCCCGGCAGCGGACGGAAGTCCAGCTGCAGGTGGCCCCAGCTGGCAGCTCCATGGACTCGCCATGGAGCAGAGCCTGTCAGGGAGGATTCCGGGGGGGAGGAATGGATTGCCTCTTCCCCCGGTGGACCCCCAGCGGACACAGGTAAGTGGGGTTTCGTACACCCCTACAGCAACCTGAGCTACTCTATCCAGTTTTAGCTGTGTGGCTCTACCGCCACATGCAATTCTTTTCTAATGCACAATTATTGCTCAAAGGGTGAAGAATGGGGAACAGTCACAATGCCTCAGATGGGGAAGGACATGAAAAAAAACTTCATAGCAGAAACAATTTTTGTGCTAAAGTCAGGAGAAGGGATGGGCAAACTCCCCCACACCCAGTTTGGGCACCACTTGCCAGACTCCCACTGCTTGTCCAACCATGGTGGGCATGTGGAATAAACCACCAGATGGTGCACAGACTCTGGCAGGAGTTTGTGACTTCCCACTTTTTCATGAGCCACTCTTTTGCGCAAAATCACAGGTATAGCTATTTATGGAAATTGTGATTGTGCAAAACCGTGGCCGTAAATAGCACAATTTGTGCAAAATTGCAGGTGTAAATGGTCTAAATAGAAGATTAATTTATTAGACCACTCTTGCCTAAAAAAAACAATGAATTAGACCATTCACGCCTGCAATTTTGCACACATTACACTACTTATGACCACAATTTTGTGCAAATTGTGATTTCCATAAAAGGCTATACCCATGATTTTGAGTAAAATGGAGGCTCATGAAAAAACAGGAAAGCACGAGCTTAGCCGACTTGGTGTGCCCCGAGTTGTGCAAGCTCAGGGATCCTTAAGCTGGCATTTGGGGGCCGAACTGGCAAAAATCCACTGAGTTCTACTACCCATAAACCAGATCCCTCCAACATCCTTAGTCAAAAGATTAATATATAGCTACTCTGCATAACCATTACTCACAGGTAAAGTTGAGGTTTCATGGAGGGAGCAATCCTATTCCTCTCAGACAGCATTGGGGGGTGGGGGGATAGGATAGTTTGGTTTCCTGGCTCCAAGGATAGATATAGGGATCCAATCTCATAGCCAGGTAACCACACTCCCTGCCCCTCTCTGTCTTCACTGGCAGAGAGAGAACCATGCTGGCTACCTCTCCATGCTCAGAAAATGGAGAACAGAGACAGGAGAAAGGGGGCATTCCCTGGGGTGGGGAGGGGAGGAGACCAGGGCGACTGCACTACAACCTATCCTATACCTGTCCCAACCTCCTTCCCTCCACTCTAAGGTGCTGCTGCTAGATGTGCAAAATCACCTGTCTAGCAGAAATATAGGGTGTCTGGAGCATGGAGACCAAATTGCCTCTACTGTCCTCCCACCCTGCATTAAATAGTTGACAGCCTCTGTGTTCAGAGGCCGCCAAGTATCCACATAGGATTGTGCCCTAAAAAGATCAAATTTGGAAACCAAAGGATGCAAAAAAGTGAACGCTCACATTTCTGTTCATGGCATCTGAATATCAGCACCAAATTAACAAGTCAAGTTGTGCTGGAATCCCTGTGCAATCCTTGCCACTACATGGTAAATGCCTTCTGTTATCAGGAAGAAATGTGACATTTAAAGCATGCCACTTTTCCTCCTTATACACTTTGGCAGGATATTTCCAGGAAGAAAATAAATGATTTAGAAGCTACTTAAACATAACACCTCCATATCAGCATTTTAATGTGTTTGACCTTAACAAAGTGTTAGATCTTCTGATGCATGCAGTTTCTCCCTACGCGAAATTTATGAAGCTGGAGTTCAGTCTTTGTTGGTGATGGGCTGGTTTGGAATAATATTAGGGATGGGCAGGCCAGACATGTCATCTTGGTCTCGCTGAGACTGTCAGTTATTTCAGGTCAAGCTTGTTCCATCCAATTTCTGCATGAGCTTGCAATTCTGTTTAAAAAAAATATCTTTATGGAAATTGGTTTACATTTTTTTTTTGTAATGTGCACATTACCACACACATTTTATAGGCATTTTGAAATATACACATTTTTGGATGCATGCACACATGCATTTGTGTGCAATTTGGACATGCATGCTTTGTGTGTGTGTTTTGCATTTTTCAGATGTGTATGTATGTATGCATGCATGTATTTTGTACCCCACCTCTCTACCACAAAAATGGCACTCAAGGCATCTTGCAATTATAGGAACTTAAAAAAGAAAAGAAAAGAAAAAGACGCTATTAAAACAAATGCATTAAAACACAACTAAAATCATGACAACAGAATAAAAACAGCACACGACCCAACAGAGCAGCTTACACAACAAAAGCCTGCTTGAATACAAATGTTTTACCTGTCTGCAGAAGGACAGTAAAAAGGACAGCAAACTTAGCCTCCTTCGGCAGGGAGTTCCAAAGCCTGGGAGAAGCCATCGAGAAGGCCGTCCTGTGTCACCACCAGGGATGGCACAGATGCCCATCTCAGCCCGGGATTCTGGTGGACCGCCACACCCATGCCCCCTGAACTGCTCCTGCCAAGCCCCTGAACTCACTCAACCACCTCCCATGCTTGCCAAACTGCTCACTATTTACCTTGGATTTAGATGAAAAGGAGAGATATGCCATTAGAATACTAGTGGCACCAAACGCCTGAACTCCAGACAATTTGTCCCAGCAGGTTCATTTATATGTTAAATAGCATGGGGAATAAGATGGGACCCTGAGGAACACCACAGACCAGTGGACAAGGTGTCAAACAGGACACCTCCAGCATCACCTTATGAAGTTGTCCCTCCAAGAAGTACTAGAACTACCATACAGCAGTACCTTCCAGTCCCATCCCAGTCAGACACCCCAGAAGGATACCATGGTCAAACCAACAGGGACACACTATCCTTGTCCAGTTATCAGCATACACCATCCATCAAGGTGACCAAAGCCATCTCTGCCCTATGACCAGGCCTGAAGTTAGAGTGAAATCTCCATTACACAGAAATCCCTGGCACCACACACTCCATGCTCAAGAATGGAACATTGGAGAGAAGCCAGAAATTCTCCAATATAGTGGGGTTCTGGGAGATTTTATTTAGCAAAGGTCTTACTACCACACTTCTTTTAGGCAAGACATAATCACACCTTGCCGTAAAGAGGTGTTCACTACTACCCTTACCCACTCAGCCAGAACACCCCCCACACACACACACACTGTAATTATAAGCCAGACAATGCAAGTGTCCAGCACTCAAGTGGTAGGCTTCACTTCTGGATCCTGTCCACATCCTTGGGCTGTACAAATTGAAAAGGATTCATGGTAACTGGATAAGCAGGGGGCAAAGTTATATCCACTGGACATGTATCAACTTAGGCCTCCAAGTCAGCATGAATTTGATCTATTTGATCTGCAAAGATTCAAGCACGTGGTCACAACAGGCTATTGAGTGGTGTACATCTTATTCTTGTGGTCCAGAGCAGAGTGGGCTTTGACCACTCAAAAAAGGTCAGTTCAACAACTCTGTGCAGACAAAATGAAGGCAGAGATGTGCAACTTCTTCACCACCCTCACTGCCACTGGGTAAGCTTTGAAATGGTCCCATGTGTGATCAAACTCATTCTGAGTTTTCTTCTGCCAATGTTGCTCTAGTCGACATCCCACTCATCTCATCTCCCACAGCTTGTTTAGCCCACTCCATGGAAGAGGACACTCAGGAGCAATCACGTCAACCACTCGGACCAGATCTCCCTTTCAGGAAAAGATTTTGATAGAATTGCCTATAGAAATGTACTCGACCCTCTGATTATCATCATCCCACCCTATGGAGAAAACCAGATCCAAAGGGTGCCCTGCAGAATTATACTAATTCTGTTAATAACTAACAGTCCCATAGTTGCCATGGAGGCCATTTGGGTTTAAGAAAATGTATGACTTGCAAGAATAAGATGGAGCTACTGTTAAATTGTTGTTGTTCAGTCGTTAAGTCGTGCCCGACTCTTCATGACCCCAAGGACCATAGCACGCCAGGCCTTCCTGTCCTCCGCTCTTTCCCGGAGTGTGCTCAAGTTCATATTCATGGCATCGGTGATGCTATCTAGCCATCTCATCCTCTGCCGTCCCCTTCTCCTTTTGCCTTCAGTCTTTCCCAGCATTAGGGTCTTTTCCAGTGACTTTTCTCTTCGCGTTAGGTGGCCAAAATATTTGAGCTTCAACTTCAGTATCTGTCCTTCCAATGAGCACTCAGGGTTGATTTCCTTTAAGATTGACTGATTTGACCTCCTTGCAGTCCAGGGGACTCGTAAGAGTCTTCTCCAGCACCACAGTTCGAAAGCATCAATTCTTCAGCGGTCAGCCTTCCTTATAGTCCAGCTCTCACAGCCATACATTACTAATGGGATAACCATAGCTTTGATTACACAAACCTTTGTCGGCAAGGTGATGTCTCTGCTTCTTACTATGCTGTCTAGGTTTGCCATAGCTTTCCTCCCAAGGAGCAAGCATCTTTTAATTTCATGGCTACAGTCACCGTCTGCAGTGATCCTGGAGCCCAAGAAAGGAAAATCTGTCACTCCTTCCATTTCTTCCCCTTCTATATGCCAGGAAGTGATGGGGCCAGATGCCATGATCTTCGTTTTTTGAATGTTGAGTTTCAAACCAGCTTTTGCACTCTCTACTTTCACCCTCAACAAGAGGCTCTTTAGATCCTCTTCGCTTTCTGTCATTAGGGTGGTATCATCTGCGTATCTGAGGTTGTTGATAATTCTCCCGGCGGCAATCTAAATTCCGACCTGTGATTCATCCAACCTGGCATTACTCATGATGTACTCTGCATATAAGTTAAATAAGCAGGGCGACAATATACAGCCTTGTGGTACTCCTTTCCCAATTTTGAACCAATCGGTTGTTCCATGTCCGGTTCCTACTGTTTCTTCTTGACCCTCGTATAGGTTTCTCAGGAGACAGGTAAGGTGGTCTGGTACTCCCATCACTTTAAGAATTTGCCACAGTTGGTTGTGATCCACACAATCAAAGGCTTTAGCATAGTCAATGAAGCAGAAATAGGCTTTTTTCTGGAATTCTCTTGCTTTCTCCATGATCCAGCAAATGTTGGCGATTTGATCTCTAGTTCCTCTGCCTCTTCGAAACCCAGCTTGTACTTCTGGTAGTTCTCAGTTCACATACTGCTGAAGCCTAGCTTGTAGGATTTTGAGCATCACCTTGCTGGCATGTGAAATGAGCGCAATTGTGCGGTAGTTTGAACACTCTTTGGCGTTGCCCTTCGTTGGAATTGGAATGTAAACTGACCTTTTCCAGTCTTGTGGCCACTGTTGAATATTCCAAATTTGTTGGGATATTGAGTGCAGCACTTTAACAGCATCATCTTTTAGGATCTTAAAAAGCTCAGCTGGAATACTGTCATCTCCGCTAGCTTTATTGTTAGTAATGCTTCCTAAGGCCCACTTGACTTCACTCTCGAGGATGTCCAGCTCAAGTGCAGTGACTGCACTATCATGGCTATCAGGGACATTAAGATCTTTCCTGTGTAGTTCTTCTGTGTATTCTTTCCACCACTTCTTAATCTCATCTGCTTCTGTTAGGTCCCTGCCTTCTTTGTCCTTTATCATGCCCGTCTTTGCACAAAACGTTCCCTTGATATCTCCGATTTTCTTGAAAAGATCTCTAGTCTTTCCCATTCTGTTGTTTTCCTCTATTTCTTTGCATTGTTCATTTAGAAAGGCCTTCTTGTCTCTCCTTGCTATTCTCTGGAACTCTGCATTCAGTTGGATATATCTTCCCCTTTCTCCCTTGCTTTTCGCTTCCCTTCTTTCCTCAGCTGCTTGCAAAGCCTCATCAGACAGCCACTTTGCTTTCTTGCATTTCTTTTTCTTTGGGATGGATTTAGTTGCTGCCCCTGAACAATGTTACGGACCTCCATCCATAGTTCCTCAGGCACTCTGTCTATCAGGTCTAATCCCTTAAATCTATTTGTCACCTCCACTGTATATTCATAAGGGATATGATTTAGGTCATACCTGACTGGTTTAGTGGTTTTCCCTACGTTCTTCAATTT
This sequence comes from Heloderma suspectum, assembly GCF_057233095.1. Classification (NCBI taxonomy): domain Eukaryota; kingdom Metazoa; phylum Chordata; class Lepidosauria; order Squamata; family Helodermatidae; genus Heloderma; species Heloderma suspectum. Next base: position 32,014,424 of record NC_139465.1, read on the forward strand.
CAGCCGAAATTTTGCAAGAAGCAGCTCATGATCTGAGCCTCAGTCAGCTCCAGGTCTTGTTTTTACTGACTGTATGGAGCTTCTCCATCTTTGGCTGCAAAGGACATAATCAATCTGATTTCGATATTGACCATCTGGTGATGTCCATGTATAGAGTCGCCTCTTGTGCTGTTGGAAAAGAGTGTTTGCTATGATCAGTGTGTTCTCTTGGCAAAACTCTATTAGCTTTTGTCCTGCTTCATTTTGTACACCAAGGCCATGCCTGCCTGTTATCCCGGTGATTTCTTGACTTCCTACTTTAGCATTCCAATCCCCTATGATGAAGAGGACATCTTTTTGTGGTGTTAGTTCTAGAAGGTGTTGTAGGTCTTCATAGAACCAATCAACCTCAGCTTCTTCGGCCTCAGTGGTTGGGGCATAGACTTGAATTACTGTGATGTTGAATTTTTTGCCTTGGATTCTTACTGAGATTCGTTTTTAAGATTGTACCCCAGTACTGCTTTTCCCACCCTTTTGTTGACTATGAATGCTACTCCATTTCTTCTAAGGGATTCTTGCCCACAGTAGTAGATATAATGGTCACCTGAATTAAATTTGCCCATGCTTGTCCATTTTAGTTCACTGATTCCCAACATGTCGATGTTCAATCTTGCCATCTCATGTTTGACCACCTCCAGCTTACCTTGATTCATTGATCTGACATTCCAGGTTCCTAAACAATATTGTTCTTTACAGCATTGGATTTTCTTTTCACCACCAGACACATCCACAGCTGAGTGTCCTTTCGGCTTTGGCCCAGCTGCTTCACTCTTTCTGGCACTACTTGGAAATTCCCTCTGCTCTTCCCCAGTAGTATATTGGACACCTTCCGACCTGAGGGGCTCATCTTCTGGCATCATATCTTTTAGCCTTGTGATACGTTCCATCATGGGTTTTTCTTGACAAGAATACTGGAGAGGATTGCCATTTCCTTCTCCAGTGGACCACATTTTGTCAGAACTCATGACCTGTCCATCTTTGGGTGGCCCTGCACAGCATAGCTTATGGCTTCAATGAGTTATGCAAGCCCCTTTGCCACAACAAGGCAGTGATCTTAATAAAATAACAAATCTGTAATAGAACGTGTAAAAAGTAGTTATAAAAATTTAATTATCTGGCAAACCATATAAAATCATACCAAAATGGAAAATTGACAGTCCTAAAGCTTATTTAACATTCAGAATTCGAAATAATCATATAGTAGGTTATACTAATACATATCTACCTGTCCCATATGTGTTTCAACCCCAAGGGACTTCGTCAATGGGATTAAAAGTGTTACCATAACTATAACCTGCAAACATTCAGTTTTGTTAAATTAATTTTCAAAATTGGATCAGAAAATCACTCTTGTAGAGCTTGTCTATTTCATCCATTCCCTTCCATCTCATAACCAATGGCTTGCATACACTGACCAGAAGCACACTTCAAATTTTAGATAAAACCTTACATATGAAAAGTCTATGCTCTGCAGGTTTGGGTGCTGTAAGTATTTGGGTATCGCAGTACTGTTATGTACGTACTTCCCACTTCCATGAGTGGTAAGGAGTTCCAGGAGGAGGAGAAATGAGTTAAGTTTCCTTTGGATGAGAGAGCATCTAAGTATGTAAGATCTTTTGTGATATTTGCTTTATTCACAAGTATGCAAACAGAGCATAAGTGGGGGCAAGGAGGCACTCCTACTGGATAGCAGCTCCACTACCCCACATCAGCTCCTCAGAGAGAGATTCTGCACTCTAAAGGGATCTTCACAAATTTCACATCTCTCCCTCCCTTGCTCCATGTCTTCAGTACTTCCAGCTGCTGCTTCTTACATCACAGATCTGCTCCTTCCAATCAGCTCAAAAGGTGTCAGTATTTCAAAGACTTCATTCAAAAATGCAGGTAGATTGCCAAGAGATTGTCTGCTAACATTAATTGACTATCCTGAACTACTTTCCAGCAATCTGCCTCTCAAAGAATGATGTAACAATATTTATAGTATCTTCCATGTCTCCAAAATGAATGTCTATGAAGCATGGCACATTGCCCTGCATGCAAGAGATCTGGGTTCAAGTCCATGCATTTCCAGTGAAACAGTCATGGCAGAAACAGTCGTGGCAGAGACCACTCCTCAATATCCTGGAGAGCTACTGCCAATACTTGACTAGATGGTAAACAATACTTGACTAGTTACACAAATGGTCTGACCATAAGGCAGTTTCCTATGGGTCCAGAATAAATGCCATTGGCACCTATCAATTCATTCTTGGTAGCAGCTTCATATATTTGTGTTTCCTTTTCTCCAGAATACTCATGTGGAGGGACTAGCTGATTCGACCATGTGATGCCAGTGCTTTGTCAGCTGCACTGGCTTCCAGTCCATTTCCATGCCCAGATCAAAATATTGGTTAGGGATGGATGAACTTACCTGCATCCACGATTACCAGGTGCGCGCCAAGCCCTTGCCACCACCCGCTGCACCGTGCGAGCCACTGCATGGCCTGACGGTTCCCTGGCAACTGCCATGGGCTGCCTGATCCCTTAGTGAGCTGCCATTTTGTGTAAAAATGGCAGCTCGTTATTCACACCTCTAATCTTGGACCATTCACACCTCTGATATTGCATTAAGGATGGCTTTATGGCTGCCATTTTTGTAAGAGGCCTTTCATGCAGAATAACATGCCATGATTTTTATGCAAAATGGTGGCTCACTAAAGGACCAGGCAGCTGCACAATGGTCACTGGGTACTTGTCGGGGCATCTAGCAGTTGGTGCAGTGAGTGGGGGTGGGCGGCTGGCGGGGTCTGTGGACCCCGGTCCAGCGGGCTGAGTGGGCTGGAGCCCATCCAACTACACCCACATGTCAGATGCCCATGACATCCCTCATTGGTGTTGACCTTTAAAGCCCTAAACAGCCTGGGACCTGAGTATCTAAAAGAATGTCTCCTCTCACATGTATGTGCTTGGACCCTTCCATCATCTTCAAAGGCCCTGCCCCAGGTACCTCTACCAAAGTAGGGATGTACGAAAGTCACTTACCTTTTCGCAGCTTGGCTCCGTGGTGGGGGGGAGGTGCTTCGCTTTTCCCCCCAAAGTTCAGGAGAGGGGGGGAGGCGTCCCACCTCGCCCGGCCGAAATTCAGGCCGGGGGGGAGGCGCCCCGCCTCGCCCGGCCGAAATTCAGGCCGGGGAGAAGCGTCTCGTCTCCCCGGCTGCGAAACAAAAAGTAAACAACAACAACAACAACAACCGTGATAGGCTACGTGACGATTTACGTAGCCTATCACGGGTGACTTTGAAAAAAAAAAAGCGCGTACGCAAATGGCGGCGCCTATGGGCACGGGTGTTCCTTATTTGGGCACGTGTAGTCTACGTAAAGATTTACGTAGACTACGGCGAAAATAAGGGCAACGCTATTTGCCCTTATATGATACCCTTAGGCATTATTCTCGACTCCCTCAGGACAACTTTCAGGTCCTTTGGGCACAGCTCCAAGCAGTTATACATCTTCCTAGGGTTTTCCTTAGGGGGCCATGAAAGATATTGTTGGGCATCTTCTTTTCACAGTTAGGGTAGCAGCCCCTGGCTGTGCCTTCTCGCGCCAGCTCAGTTTGGGCAGTGCTGGGACTGCGGCTGCTGCACCATCGACCCAGGGTCACTTCTGCTGTGCGCACGTATCCATGGGCATGGCTTCAACTTAGTAGGCTTTAATGGCACCTCCTTCCGGAGTCGTGAGCCGCTCCTCAAAGCCGGACTGCGGATTCACAGGGTTCCGCCGCTACCCCGGGGGGGGGGGGTTCAGACTCATAGGGCAGGTCCAATCGTGCTGTGGGTATTGGCCTGTAGAGTGGAGGCTGCCGCTGCCAAGCACATTTTGGATGACCTCATAGCCAAGTCAGTAACCCCTCCCCTTCGGTATGACAATGTGATGACGTTATTCATTCCCCGTCCTCCTCAAATCAGAGGGTCATGTCATGTGTCAGTGTGTTCGCGCTCCAGTGTCGGTGTTACAACATCTGGTTCTGGGTCCGCCATGTGCCGGGTTAGGCAAACCCAATTGTCAATGCTTTGTCACAAAATTAGGTCAACAACTTCCGGGCCTTAGCCCCACTGGTGCGTCCATTCCCAGATCCCATCCTTGCAGTACTATGGGAGACTGGAGACAGAAGCCAGGCTTGCCATCCTGCATTCCATAGCTCTCAGTACAGGAGCCGCCTGTGACAGAGCAGGTAGGGTGTGCGGCACAATAGGCAAAGCTTCAGTGATAGGAATCATGGCCCTTACCTATAGACCATTGGCCACAATTTCGCGCCTCCTTAAGGAACAGACTATCTGGGACCATAAGTCGCAAGCTGGCCATTTAGCCTTCCGGCCCACAACGCTGGGATTCACTGACTCCATGTCAGATTTTAGGGTTTGGCGTGCAATATAGGGTTGGGCACAGATGTCGCCTACTTTAGTAAATTTAGCCACCCTCTCTCCCCGGATACCCCCTTTGGGCTCCGGGGGTAATGGCCCTCCATTTGCGCTTTTCAGTAAGGCGTTTCCCTGTTCCATAAAGCAGCATTAACGGCCTTCTGCAAGCCCCCCCCTTAGGAATTTAGGGTTGGTCTGGGCTTCCAAGTCCGACTTGTTCCGGAGGGCCTTGATATATTTCAAGGTACAGGTCTGGCCCAATGTAACCCACTTACGTATTTGGTGATCAAACTGATCGGTATGGCAAGGGCACGGCAGGGGCCCACACGACCAAACAGAAGTCAATGGGTTATGCCCCGTCAGGACCTTATGGGTTTTATGGAATGCCGTGGGTCTGAGGAGGGGCCTCCGTTTTATCACTTCAACGGCTTACTGTTGACATGTGTGCAATTTGGGCAGTTTCTACATTAGCTCTACCCTGCTAGGCCTAGGTAATTTGCAGCTCGGAACCCACTGTTGTTACATTGAAGTGGTCTCCATGGTAGCCACTGAAGGTTTCTCTCACAGACACGTTATGGCAGTTTGAAAATGGGGCTTCACAGCATTCCGGCCTGCGTTCGCGGGTTGTCTCCTTCTTCCTGACACAATTCTTGCTTTGCTTGCCCTAATGTGCTTACTCCTTAGACCAGCAGACTCGTCGTACACCGGAACGGGTGCTCTTACATGGGCACGTTATGATGTCTTGAGCTGCACGATAGGCTTGTATTTCATCTTCAGACTTCAGCTTCTGTCACCCTGTCACATTAAGATCCAGTGGATTCACAGATGAGGCATACGGTGGGAGTCCCCTCCTCACTCTGTTCCACCAAAGTTTGTCATTCTTCCTCTGCAGGTCCAGGTGCTGCACATTCAGAGGAATGACTTCGGCTATAAGCCAGGCAAGGACCTGATCGAACAGGCCTTGGTTGAGATGCAGGTGGCCTACGAAAGTCACTTACCTGGTCTCGCAGCTTGCTTCGCGGTGGGGGGGAGGCGCTTTGCTTCTCCCCCCGAAGTTCAGGCCAGGGGGGGAGGCTTCCCGCCTTGCCCGGCCAAAATTCAGGCCGGGGGGGAGGCTTCCCGCCTTGCCCGGCTGAAATTCAGGCCGGGGAGAAGCGCCCCGTCTCCCCGGCCGCGAACTTCAGAAGAAAACAAAAACAAAAACCCCGTGATAGGCTACGTAACGATTTACGTAGCCTATCATGGCTAGATCTGCAAAGTCAGCCATGATAGGCTACGGTAATCATCACTTAGCCTATCACGGGTGACTTAAAAAAAAAAAAAAGCGCGTACGCAAATGGCGGCCCCCATAGGGAGCCGCCATTCGCGTTCCTTATTTGGTCCCTTTAGTCTACGTAAAGATTTACATAGACTACGGCGAAAATAAGGGGAACGCTATAGGTGGGGGGAGTTTCACAAGCTCTGGGCTTGTGACTCCTGTGGCGGCTAGGACGAGCAAATCAGGAAAGTAGGGATGGTGTGCATGCAGAGGCACCTTATGGTGACAGGTGACGCCTGAGGCCCCCCAAATGGGTTGTGAGGCTCGGCGGGGGGATAAGGGTTGCCTGGGAGACCAACCCTACTCACTCACCCAGGTGTTGTGTGGCACCGGGAGGGGGCGATAGGGGAAGGTCTACCTCCCCCAGAAGGGGCAGTCCCGAGGGATGGGGAGATCACCGCCACCCCTCGGGCTGGGTGTGTTTTTGCCCAAGAAGTGCCAGCTAGCTGCTGTCACAGTTAGATGCCCGTCCTAGTTACCCCTTTGCAGGTATTTCAATAAATGTGGCCCAATTTTCAACCCAAGCTTGTTGTCTGGGTCTTCTTTAACCCATCTCTGCTCGCAAGAGCCCTAACCCCGTCGCCAGCTTGTCTGGCTCGCAATCTACAAACCAAGCTTTTTTGTTAAGGCATAATTTTAATGTTTGATGCGAGATGTTTGTACTGCAGGGAAAATGGGGAGAATATGCCACTTTACAATGTCTAGCTACAGACCTGACAGTCTCTCCTGACATATACTGTACTATGAGGCTAGCTATCAGCAATCAGCAGTTCTCAGACTCCAAAGAGATACCTTTATATTGTTGCATTCTGTTTGTGCTTTTTTCCCCTTGTTTCAATCTGGCAATTGAAAGAGGCTGGGGGAATAAGGGCAAGAAGAAACAACAGTCATTTCCCCTTTACTGACAGGAATCAAGCTTTCAAGTGTCTAACCTGGCTCTATTTTATGGCCTGGGGCCTGGAAACTAAAGGCTGCAGTCCTATACCCACTTACTTGAGAGGAAGCCTCATTGTACTCAGTGGGGCTGACTTCAGAATAGACATGCATAGGTTTGCACTGACAGGCACCCAGAGGTATCCAACAACTAACAACATTTTTAAGATCAAGAGATAGAATTTATGTTGCAGCTTTCATCCCCCCCCCCTTTTATCATAGCTTCCGGTCCAAGGTGACTTCTTTTGTATTTCCCTCCCTCTTTGGGTGTTCCTAGAACACACTTTGGGTGTTCCTAGAAGCATCTTGTATTTGTTTTGTTTGTTGTTGTCATTGTTGTTGTTGTTTTCCCAATGGACAAGGCAAGTCTTGCAACTGTAGTCTTCTATTAATTGCCTCAATGAAACACTCTTCCCACACAAGGGTATGAAAACACACTTCCCACATGAGGGTATGACCTTTAAAGCCCTAAACTCCTTGAGACCAGAGTTTCTAAAAGAACATCCCCTCTCACTTTCTCAAGAGGTGACATACTGAAATTCTTAGAATTGTTGTAAGGCAAGTGCGGACAACATTTTTAGGCCATGGGCTAGGGGTGTACGAAACCCCGCTTACCTGGCTCCGCCGGGTTCCGCAGGTGGGGGGAGGCACTCCTTCCCTCCCCCCAGAATTCTCACCAGCGGGGAGGAGCTCTGTGCCTCCCCCCAGAATCCTGGCTGGCCAGCTCCGCTCCGCAGCCAAGCCATGGAGCCGCTGGCCAGCTCTGGCTGCCTGCAGCCAGACATCCGGCCGCTGGGCAGCCCTGCAGGGGCGCAAATGGCGGCTGTCATAGCTGCTGTCATTTGCGTCCCTGTAGTGAGCCGTGATAGGCTACATAAATATTTACATAACCTATCACGGCGGGGGGGGGAAACCCCAGCGTACGCAAATGGCAGCGGCTACCGCCATTTGCGTACGCTGGGTTCCCCCCCCCCCGCCGTGATAGGCTACGTAAATACTTACGTAGCCTATCACAGCCTCCACAGGGATGCAAATGGCGTCCCTGGGTTAGCCGTGATAGGCTACATAAGTGTTTACGTAGCCTATCATGGCTGAAGAAGGAGGAAGCGAATGGCGGCCGCAGGATGGCTGCCATTTGCACAGAAACGTGGACGGAAGCAAGTAAGTGCTCCGTTTCACGCACTTTTCGTGGGGTGGGGGCAGCGGGCACTTCATCCCATGTGCCTTTCGTGGGTTGGGGGGGCGGGGACTTCATTCCACGATGGTTTTCAGGGGGCCAAATGCACTGGCATTCAATATTTCAGTTGTGGAATTCTCTGACATCCCTACCATGGGCACATTTGGCCATCTGAGAAACTGTCCTGGACACCACCACAAATGGCTGCAATGGGAATAATGTGCCCCAAAGAGCCGTAACACACTAAACTATACCTCTGAACCCACAGTTTTCAGCACCAGCAGAAACTTACACAATTATGCATGGTGTGGAGAATGTGGATAGGGAGACATTTTTCTCCTTCCCTCAAAATACTAGAAGCCAATGGGGTCATGTCATCCCATGAAGGTGAATGGTGAGAGATTCAGGAGAGATAAAAGGAAGTCCTTCTTCACACAGTGTGTAGTTATACTATGGAACTCGTTACCACAGGATGTAGTGACGGCCACCAATTTAGATGGCTTTAAAAATGGGATAGACAAATTCATGACAGAGAAGATTATCGATGGCTACTAGTCCTGATGGCGATGTGCTACCTCCAGAACCAGAAGCAGTGAGCCTATGTACACCAGTTGCTGAGAACATGGGTGGGAGGGTGCTGTTGCGCTTGTGCCCTGCTTGTGGGTTCCTGGTGAACAGCTGGTTGGCCGCTGTGTGAACAGAATGCTGGACAAGATGGACCCTTGGTCTGATCCAGCAGGACTTTTTGTATGTTCTTATTTCACAGCAATCCCAGCTGCTGGTAAGAATAAATAAATACATACACACACACACACACACACACACACTTTTAAAGTGAGAGTGGCAGATGCCAAGAAAAGTCTCCAAGTCCATTGTGGCCTGCGGGCACTAGGGATGTACGCCGGGAATCCTCGCTGGGGGGGGAGGCGCTCCATTCCTCCCCACCTGGAATCCTGGCCGGCCGGCTGTGATCCGCAGTGATTCTGTGGAGCCGCCGGCAGGCTCCGCCAAGAGCTGGACATCCGGCCGCTTGCTAGCAGGGATGCAAATGGCGGCAGCCGTAGCCGCCGCCGTTTGCGTCCCTGCAGTCAGCCATGATAGGCTACGTAAATGTTAATGTAGGCTATCATGGCTGATTTAAAAAAACAAACGCGCATACGCAAATGGCGGCGGCCATGGCCGCCGCCATTTGCGTTCCTTATTTTGTTACATCTTAGTTTACGTAAACATTTACATACACTAAGACGGCGAAAATAAGGGGAACGCAAATAGCGTAGTGTCGATGCTATTTGCGTTCCCCTTATTTTCGCCATCTTAGTCTACGTAAATGTTTACGTAGACTAAGACGTGCTAAAATAATGAACGGAAATGGCGGTGGCCATGGCCGCCGCCATTTGCGTACGCACATTTTGTTTTGTTTTTAAAGTCCGCTGTGATAAACATTTACGTAGCCTATCACGTTTTTTTTTAAAACCTAGCCATGATAGGCTACGTAAATCTTTACGTAGCCTATCACTTTTTTTAAAAAAAGCTGGAAATGGAGGCGGCGGCAGCCGGTCGGAAGACTGGCCGCCGCAGCGTCCACCGCTGAACCGCTGCCAGAGCCACCGCCGCCAGGAAGATCCGCCCAAGGTAAGTCTCGTCCCAGGGGGGTGGCGGGGGGGTGGCGGGCCGTTCCGCCACCCATTTCGGGGGGCCAAATGCGCTGGCATTCGGCCTCCCCAAGATTCGTGGCGGAATTTTCGTACATCCCTAGCAGGCACCACCCCTGATCTAGGGTGACTGGCAAAATTTTTAAAATGCAGGTAGCATATCTCTCCGTCATTTTATATAAAACAATTAAGTAAGAAGCATTGCTTTTTTAAAAAATGCTCTATTGAACATTTATGGACACTGCTCAAAAATTCTGCTCATATTTTAGAAGTCTTCTGGCTCTTGTCTTTAATTGCTTTACAAAGTAGACAACTGATAATTTTCATGTTCTGTTTTGTTTGTTTTTTTCCCTTGCACACACACTTCTTGATTCTTAGCCCAATTTTTATTGACTTAAAAAAAAAAAGTATATCTGCTGATCTTTTGTAAAACTCCCTGGAGCTTTCTATAACAAACCAAATAATGAACACACACGCACACACACACGCACACACACACATGCACACCTCTAACAGGAAATGGTACCACTATTCAGTTAAACAGTTATAAATTATGAAACCACTGAAAATTTAGTTTGGCTGCAAATTGCATGCAGAATTAAGCTGTAGCTGTATTGACCCACAATTCATGTATAAAAACTTGTCAGTAAACAAATATGATACTCAGACTCTAAGACAGGAATCGGACAGAGAATTGGAGCACTCCATTTTATCTAATCAATGGATCATTGTTTTAGCATCTGTATCTGAAATTTCTATGGATCTCAGGCTACATCTAGCAAAAAGCATTTGGATATGCTATGCTATGCTATGCTGTGCTCTCTCTCTCTCTCTCTCTCTCTCTCTCTCTCTCTCTCATCTGATGTAGAAGCAGCAGTCTTGGGTTGTTGGTATAGTGGTGGTGGTATAGCGGTGAGAGTGTTGGCCTGGGAGCTGGGAGATCTGGGTTCTAGTCCCCACTCAGCCATGGAAGCTCACTGGGTGACTTTGGGCCAGTCACAGACTCTCAGCCCAACCTACCTCACAGGGCTGTTGTTGTGAGAATAAAATGGAGAGGAGGAGAATAGTGTAAGCCACCTTGGGTTCCTTGCAAGAGGAAAATAAAAGTGGGACACAAACAAACTGTGTTTCTCCACCTATGCTCACCTTGTGTATTTTTAAATAAATAAAATTATTATTATTTTTTAAAAACCACTGTAAGTTTACACGAGGGGTGGGCAAAAGGTAGATCTCCAGCTGTTTTGGACTTCAGCTCCCAGAAGCTCCTGCCAACTTGGCCAATGGTCAGGAATGCTGGGAGTTGAAGTCCAGAACATCTGGAGATCTACTTTCTGCCTACCCCTGATTTACACTACACTGATTCTTCCTTACCCCATAAGTAACCACTGCTCCTGGCATTTTACTGCTTGGGGAAGTGGGAGGTGCATAACAATATTTTAAGTTTATGAAGATGTTCTGAGTGTACACTCTAAATGTAAGGTGTGAATGTAGCATAACACTTGTGTCATATAGGGACACTCTGGTTGGCTGCAGTTGAACATACCTTTGGTGGCAAAGCCAAGCTTACCCCTGGATAATATACAAATGGTTCTAACACCACTGCCTCTAGGCTGGGGGAGATGTAAATGGATAAGTCACTGCTGCCAGCATTCATTCCCAGCTTTGTAAATCGACCAACTTTTCATTAGTACTAAGCTAACTACCTTTAAAAAAAATAAAAATGGCATTTTTATGGTCATAATAAAATGTTGCTTTCTTGTTCCTTCACATTCTTTACTCCAGGGTGTAAATGAAACCAAACACTAAGTCTTTTTCCTTGTACTTATATGATCCATTCATGGAAAATCAAATAGTTTACAATGTCAACTTAAGAGTAAATACATTTTATGGGTTGAGTAAGATGTTCACCAGGGTCTTATAAACTTTAATCTTCTTTTCCAAACTAGGAGAAATAAAAGAGTCGATAAGCAGAGGCAGACAGAGAACCGCAAAGTGACTCACTCAACCTAAGGGAGTCATCTGCTTATCTGACAGCTGTGGCAATTGGTTAAATGACATGTTTGCCCTATGACAATGGTGCAAACATTCCATTCAGTAATGGCTTTCTGTGGGGCATTACAAGAAACTAGTAGCTCTATTTGCATTTTCAGCTGATCTGGTGCGCAGAGTTGGTTTGTAGGTAGCCACTGAGCAAGAAAGTAGTCATCAACCATGAACCAGGAGTCAAAGGGAAATTTCTCCCCCCCCCCAAAAAAAAAAACACACCACAGCCTGAACAGGGACCCTGTATAGTTCTTTCTGGTAAGGGGAGATCATGGCCAGCCTGGGCAGGCCAGAATCACTGAAGATCCCAGGAACTCTGTACTGGCCAGGGAATGTCTGGCCTATAGCCCCACACAAAGGAGAAGTTCAGAAGCTCCCAACAGGACATTCCTGGACCTCAACATCTGGATGAATATAATGCACCATGTTCTTTTCTACACACTATTGCATGCACACTTAAATATCTAGAACAAAGAAAGCAGTGTTAGTCCATAAGAAAGAAAGATCCAAAATCCATGACCAGCCTCTTATTAAGACTGCCACCACCAACAACAACAAAATATGAACAGAATTATGAGTAAGCTTTTGAGATCTCCAGATCTCTTCCTCAGGGGAGGGTGGTAATTAGGGATGGGCAGATTCCCTACCTTCCAGTCCATGGGGAATCCGCCTGTGGGGGGGAGTTGATCCATTCCTCCTCCCAGAATCCTCTTTGGCCAGCTCTGCTCTGCGGCGATTCTGTGGAGCCACTGGCCAGCTCCAAAGAGCCAGCGATACAGCCGCCATGCCATATCCCTGGCTGAAGGGGACTTGATGGACTGAGGATGAAAATGGCATCCAGGATGCCATTTGCAGCCATAAAGGCCTTAGTTTAAGGTAAATGCAGCCATTTACTACTGCATTTACTTTAAACAAAGGCCTTTACAGCTGCAAATGGCATCCTGGACACCATTTGCATCTGCAGTTGGTCCCCTTCAGCCAGCGATATGGCATGGTGGCCATATTGCTGGCAATCTGGAGCTGGAGTTTCCAGCTGAAGAAGATTTCACAGGGAAGCGGAGGTAAGTGTTTCATTCCACCACGGACTCTGGGGGGCCGGATTCTTTAGAATCCGGCCTCATTGGAGTCCATGGCAGAATTCTCTGCCATCCCTCATGGTAGTGGTGGTGAAGGAATGTGCATAACAAACCTGAATACCTTCTTTCACTGCTGACCCACTCCCCTCAAATTCAGACTGAACCTTTGGCCAGCAGAGACAAACCTTCAGCAATGTGTTAAGTGGTAGGGGTATATGGCAGTGGTTCTTAGAGTTCTATGCAATTGGCCTCTTGGCATTATCCATGCTATTTGTGGAGCACAGCTTCATAATTGTTCTTATCTGTTTTGCTCTCACTCTAGGTGGTGGCAGCAGCAACAGCAAAAGCAGCAACCCTGTGGGTACCCTAGCCACCATTTTGCACCCTCCACAATGTTCTGAACCTAGCATCATTCTGGGGCATGCATGGGGAGATGTGTTGCAGCTGTCACAGAAATACATGGGAAAGAATATTCTTCAGAGCAGCCTTCTTTTGGGGAAGGGTATTATTTATTTATTTATTTATTTATTTAATTTAATTTCTATACCACCCAACAGCCGAAGCTCTCTGGGCGGTTCACAAAAATTAAAACCAAACAACACACAATAAAACAATTTAAAATATATAGAACATTAAAACCACAATATAACAATACAACCACAATAAAACCTAGCAGCAGTACAGGAGTTTAAAATACAGATTTAAAACAGCAAAGATAAAAATTTAGAAAGCTAAAATGCCTGGGAAAATAAAGAGGTCTTCACCTGGCGCCGAAAGGAGTACAATGTAGGCGCCAGGCGAACCTCACTAGGGAGCTCATTCCAGAGCCGGGGTGCCACAACAGAAAAAGCCCTCCTCCTAGTAGCCACCTGCCTCACTTCCTTTGGCAGGGGCTCACGGAGAAGGGTATGTGAAAAAAAGAAATTGTCTTCTGAGAAAATTTAATCCAGCTTTAGTGTAAGTAGACCAAATGTGGCAGGTGAAACTGTCCTTCGATTCCTTACAGTGGCCCATGAAATAAGGCAGTTGGTAACCTAAGCTTGAGGTGCAAGGTTCCTTACAAATCAGGCCACAATCCACAGTGATTCATTCTAGGAAGGTGACTTGCTTCACTATGCAGAGAGAGACAGAGTGCAATCCTATGGTTTTGCCAGGAGAGCGTCTCAAGGATGGGATTCTTCCTCTGAGGCCATAGATGCTGCTGTGACCTCAGAAGGGGGACTCCCGGATCTGATCCATCCCCCTCTCCTCTTGCAGCCATCTAAACTATGGACCACAGCTTCCCGAGGTTGCAAATTCAGCCTTGGAGGGAGGGAAAAGGTGGCATTCTGGTGGTTGGGGAGAGGACAGGCTCTGATATGAGAAATCCTATGGTCTCTCCAGCCCTGGCCCAGCCCCCACCAGTGTGCCTCCTCTTTTTCCTCCAGGAAGAAATGTAAAAAGGAGGATGGAGAGGCAAACGTCATCTCTGTCCTCCTCCTGCCCTGCTCGCAACAGCCCAGCAGGGCACTGGATACTCGGAACCCTCCAAGTTCAGAGGCTTCCATCCAGTGTGGATATAATCCTATGGATTGACTGAGTGGTGGCTGAGCCTGGTTATCTAGGGAATAGGCAAAGCTCAGTAACGGCAATTTCAACTAGCTGACAACTGGGAGAAGATCAGCATTGGACACATCTTCTAGTGTGGATATTGTCCAACTGCAGTCCAATCCATTGGCTGCCTGGCTTTGAGTCAGCTGCTTAATCAGAATAATGTAGGTCATGTCCAAACATCCTCCTAAGAACAAACCAAAGATACGTTAATAGGAAACCAACAATGGCATGGGGTCTGGGGAAAGGAAGGACACAAATCAAAAAGCAATTAATAGAAATTGCTGAGCTCATGGTTTCAGCTGTAGTTAAATGGCGGAACAAAGGTATTAGTTATACACAAGCAGGAAGAAAATAACTCTATATGAGATTTAACAAGATAATTCCAACTAAAGATAACAAATATGAGCTCATGAACAGCTTGCTTCCATTACTTTGCAAGGGATTGGGGAAATGCCAATAGCCATTTCAAGCTTAAGATCCAGTTGGCCAATCTGGGTGTCAGATGTTTCTTCTAAATATGTGCATATGTGTCTGTGCATGTGTAGAAGCTTTTACTTTTAAGGGAAAACCCTTAGAGTTCAGCTCTCACTTTTTCATGCAGAGAAAGGGTATACAGGTTAGGGATGTCAGATGCAGGAAATCTAGGCTCGCCAGAATTTCGCAGTGCCACTGACTTGGCTTGCATTTGCAAGCAGAGCTGTGGGTCTCTTTGCAAGCACAGCTGAGGAAATCCATGCAGGAAATCTGGGAACCTTTCTTAAAAAAAAAATAGCAATTTGTGCAAATTTCAGCTGAAATCTCTGCAAATTACAGCTAGAATTTGCACAAATTGCTATTTATACATTTAAAAACAACAACACACACCTGAAAATCCATGAACTGGCCTGACTCGATGGCAATAAAGTCAGGCCAGCCAACTTGTGAGAAAGCAAGCCAAAGCCTGTGTGCCTGATTGGATGAATGATCAGTGAGCCCCAACCCCCAGACGGATTCCTCCGCTATCCTGAGTGCAGGTTTTTCTCACCCTTCTAGCAGGATTAAGAAGCCCGGTTCATCAACGAGACTTTCTTGCAGCAGTTTTAACTAACTCTAACACCTAGATATAGCCCCTTCCCCTTCAACTGGTTCTGATATCCCTCTTTTCTGATCCCTTCCAAAGGATGCTGACTTAACTCTTTTCTCACTTTTCACTCTTGGCTTTCCATTGGTACCCTGAATCCAGAAACTCTCAACAACTTTCCCCTCTTTCAGCACACATGAACAATGGCCAGTCACCTCACCAACTCCTTGACAAAATCACTTGGAAGCTCCCTCTACCTCACTGCTTTTTCTGACCACCATTAAAGTGGCTGCTTCTGCTTCTATTACCCCTGTTGTTGCTGCTGCTGCTGCTGCTGCTTACTTTACTTGGCATTTAAATCCCAGTGGACAGGATGGAGGAGTGTCAGATGCCTAGGCACCATCACAAGCTTCATCTGCCTCAGCTGCACTCACTTCCAGCTGGCCCAGCCTCAGCATGGAATGGAGGCAAATGTACACCACACCCAAACCGTCACGCTGGGATTCCAAAAGTTCTACCATGATCACTAAAATGGTCATGGGGGACTCTGTAGAGTTCTGTACAGGGGCTAAAGTGAGCATTCAGACAGCCAAACCAGCAAAGAAACTCCTAATTAAATAACTGCCACCACACAACTTCTTAAAAAAAACATAAAATCAATGGAGGCACTTTTCATAAAAGAGGGAAATGAGACACCCTAATAACTATGCAGTGTCCCAAACCATCATAAAATAAGCTTTAATTGGGCGAGGTCCAGATCAGTCATGTGGACCCAGTATGGCATCAATAGGGATGAGTTTGAATCTGCAGATTACAAAGTTGGACTACTAAGAAGTACAGTAGTATTCAAGGAAATTCCAGCATCATAGAGTTGAAAGGAGCCATTTGGGCCATTAAGTGCTCAGTGCAGAAATCTAGTTAAAAGCATCCTTGACAGATGGCTGTAAAGTCTCTGCTTGTATACCTCCAGCAATGGAGAGCCCGAGGTAGTTGTTTCCATTATCTGACTGTTCTGACAGTTTGAAAGTTCAACTGAAATCTGCCTTCCTGTAATTTAAGTCTGTTATTTCATGTCCTATAGTCTTGGATGATAGAGAACAGGTTGCAGCCCTCTTGATAATCCCTAGGTACTTGAAAAGTGCTATCGTATCTCCCACTCACTTTTCTCTTCTCCAGGCTAAACATATCCAGTTCCTTCAACCTTTTCTCATCGAATTTTGTTCCTAGTTCCCTGATCATCTTTGTTGCCCTTCTCTCCAATTTATCTGTATCCTTCTCAAAGAGTAATGTTCAGAACTGGACAGAGTATTGGAAGTGAGGTCTGAGCAGGGCAGAGCAGGGTGAACGTATTACTTCCCATGATTTGAAACTATACTTCCATTGATACAACTTAAAATTTCATTTGCCTTTTTTGCAGCCACATCACACTGCTGACTCATACTCAGAGTTTATGGGCATTCAAAAGACAAAAAGATGGAAAAGGTTGATAAAGAAATGGCATTTCCAGGTTCTTGATACCTGGCTCCAAGATGCTCATTGGGCCCAGAAGCCTTGAGATCATATTTGCAGGGAAAGTGTTCAAAGTTTAAGCCATCTTTAAATGAAAACAGCTCCAGGCATTTCTCATCCCTCTGAGAATAGGGACCCACAGAGAATAATGGGTAACTCCACCCCTGCCTTCCTGGGAATTCACCCTTCTAACTTGTGAAGACAGATAGACTGCCCCTGCATAATTTAGGTTACACTAAGCTTCATCCTCCACATCTCCTATATTATGACCATCCTACCTTCTTTTTAGTAACCAGGGGTGGGGGTGGGGAGATGGGACAAAAATATTTTAACTGAAATTGGGGAGAGGTCAGCCCATTCTGAGCTAATTAGATATGACTAGCTCAAACTCAGAAGGCCAAGTTCTGCACCTAGGAAAAAGAAACCAAATTCACAGTTACGTAATGGGGGATACTTGGCTCAATAATACTACAAGCGAGAAGGATCTTGGAATTGTGGTAGATCACAAGCTGAATTATGAGCCAACAATGTGAAGTGGCTGCAAAAATGGCAAATGCTATTTTGGGCAGCATTAATAGAAGTGTAGCTTCCAAATCACATGAAGTACTAGTTCCCCACTTCTCAGCACTGTTTAGGCCTCATATTGAGTACTGTGTCCTGTTCTAGGCACCACACTTTAAGAAGGATGCAGACAAACTGGAGAGGGTTCAGATGAGGGCAATGAAGATGATCAGGGGACTGGAAACAAAGCCCTACAAGGAGATATTGAAAGAATTCAGCATGTTTAGCCTTGAGAAAAGAGATATGATAGTGCTCTTCAAGTGCTTGAAAGGTTGTCACAGAGAGGAAGGCCAGAATCTCTTCTCGATCATCCCAGAGTACAGGACATAGAATAATGTGAGCCCAGTTACAGGAAGCCAGATTCTGTCTGAACATCGGGGGGAACGGGGACATCCTGACAGTTAGAGCAATACAACAATGGAACCAATTACCTAGCGAGGTAGTGGGCTCTCCCACACTGGAGGCATTCAAGATGAACTTGGACAGCCATCTGTCAGGGACTTAAATCCATAGGACTTAAATTCCTACATTGACACCGGGGTTGGATTTGATGGTCTCATAGGCCCCTTCCAACCCTATTATTCTATGATGCTATGACTTTGATGATATTCTAGGCTTGATAATATTACAGGGAACCTGGACTCAATACTGTGAAGAATTCACACCAGGGGTTGACGGGAAGCCAGACATCTTGTAACCATTCACACTGGGCTTATATAGGAAACAAGGAATGCATCTCAGGCATCCCCAAACCTAAATTAATTAGGCCTTCCAAAATGGAGTCAGTTGACCAAACTATCAAAGATACAGTTTATTTCCATCACACAGTGGTCAACATTAATGTGCCTCCACTTGGCCCCTTTCCTGGTCACTAGTTTCTGGTAGTGCTGGCCGCAAATATCTCTCACATTTTTTTCAACCATTCTCATTCAATTTGATAGAAAAGAAATGGCTTTTGAAAAGAAATTCAAAGGAGGAGGAATTTTGGAGAAAGTCTCATGGGTTGGGTTTGGGGTTCTTGTGCTTACCTTACTTATGAGGTGGCTGAGGAGTATGCATGAGTGTCCTGTCTGTCATCAATCATACAATAATCTGTGTGGCATCCTGTAGCCTCCTTGGCTTCCTCAACTTCCATTAAAGCCATCTTGAGGAAGACATCATGAGTAGGGTTGGCGGAGTATTTCTCCCCGAAACTTCGGGGGGCTGAGCGCCAACCTGTTCGGCCCCCCGAAGAAGTTTCGGGGAGAAATTCTCCACACTCCCCCCGCCCCCTGCACCTCCCCCGGGACGGGACTTACCTTTCCCGAATGGCCCTCCTGGCGGTGGGTCCCGGCGGCGGTTCGTCGGGTCTTCGTCAGGGGCAGGGGCGGCAGCCGATCTTTCGACCGGCTGCCGCCGCCGCCATTCCAATAAAACTAAAAAAAAAAAAAAAATGCCCCCATGATAGTAGGGGTGCACGAAAGTCACTTACCTGGTCTCACAGCTTTTTGCGGTGGGGGGGAGGTGCTTCGCTGCTCTCCCCGCGAAGTTCAGGCCGGGGGGGAGGCTTCCCGCCTCGCCCGGCCGAAATTCAGGCTGGGGGGGAGGCTTCCCGCCTCGCCCGGCTGAAATTCAGGCCGGGGAGGAGGCGCCTCGCCTCTCCCGGCCGCGAAATTAAAAGTTAAAAAACAAAAAACGCCCCCGTGATAGGCTACGTGACGATTAACGTAGCCTATCATGGCTGGATTTGCAAAGTCAGCCGTGATAGGCTACGTAAATCGTCACGTAGCCTATCACGGGTGACTTAAAAAAAAAAAAAGCACGTACGGGTAATGGCGGCCCCCATAGGGAGCCGCCATTCACGTTCCTTATTTGGTCGCAGTAGTCTACGTAAATCTTTACGTAGACTATGGCGAAAATAAGGGCAACGCAAATAGCGTTGCCCTTATTTTCGCCGTAGTCTACGTAATCTTTACGTAGACTACAGCGACTTTGCAGATCTAGCCATGATAGGCTACGTTAATCATCAAGTAGCCTATCATGGGGGGGGGGGTTTGTTGTTTTTTAACTTTTGATTTCGCGGCCGGGTGAGGCGAGGCGCCTCTTCCCCGGCCTGAATTTCGGCCGGGCGAGGCGGGAAGCCTCCCCCCCCGGCCTGAACTTCGGGGGGAGAGCAGCGAAGCGCCTCCCCCCCACCGCAAAAAGCTGCGAGACCAGGTAAGTGGCTTTCGTGCACCCCTAGTCCTCAGCTGTTCCATCCTGTCTCATTACAAGCCTCAGAAAGAAACTGAAAGACCACTGATTCTGCCATACATCAGTCCCTCATATACTTAAGATATGTACAATCCATATTGAATGCAATGGGTATTGAACTCAAGAAGGGTTACTACTAGTAAATATTCTCAGCAACTGTCCAAAGCTAGGGGTGTACAAGAATTTTGTTTATGTCTGCATGATCTGTTTTCAAAGCTGACTATGAATGTGAGCAGGAGCACTTTTTTTTTTTTTTTACAAATGTTCACAAACTCCCAAATTTGAGATCCCATCGAAAAATGAGTATTCCTTTTTAATGTTTGCAAATTCCAAAACTTGCATTCATGTTCAAAAAAGCACATTTAAAAACAAAACAAAACAAACAAACAAAACTGCACTTTAAAAAGTGAAACTTGTTGCCAAATATGTACATTGTCATGCTTTACTCTAAGGCACGGGGATGGGGGGTGCGCATTTGGATGCACCGTTGTTGTTGTTTTTAAAATGTAAATTTTTCCTATTCGAAATGTGTACTTTTTCCACTCAAAAGTGAAAAAAAAGAGTGCAGTTGAACCCGAGAAACAATGAGCTTCAAGGTGGTGTTTGGAGAATCTCAGTGATTGCCACATCGCTTGTTCACCCATCCCTAGCTGAAGCTATTTCAATAGTTGATTCCATAGGAGAAAGATGTCTTATAAATTCCTATGAGGGTATTTGATTGATTCTGTGGTGTACTTGGCAGAGGAGGCCAGGGTAAGGAGTGGAATGAAAAACAAAACCAGGAGGCAGTGCCTAGCTCTGACACAGAGATGTTGTTCAGTCGTTCAGTCGTGACTCTTCGTGACCCCATGGACCATAGCATGCCAGGCCTTCCTGTCCTCCGCTCTCTCCCCGAGTGTGTTCAAGTTCATATTCATGGCATCGGTGATGCTATCTAGCCATCTCATCCTCTGCCGTCCCCTTCTCCTGTTGCCTTCAATCTTTCCCAGCATCAGGGTCTTTTCCAGTGAGTTTTCTCTTCGCATTAGGTGGCCAAAATATTTGAGCTTCAGCTTCAGTATCTGTCCTTCCAATGAGCAGTCAGCGTTGATTTCCTTTAGGATGGAATGATTTGACCTCCTTGCAGTCCAGGGGACTCGTAAGAGTCTTCTCCAGCACCACAGTTTGAAAGCATCAATTCTTCGGCGCTCAGCCTTCCTTATAGTCCAGCTCTCACATCCATACGTTGCTACTGGGAAAACCATAGCTTTGATTAGACGGACCTTTGTCGGCAAGGTGATGTCTCTGCTTCTTACTATGCTGTCTAGGTGTGCCATAGCTTTCCTCCCAAGGAGCAAGCGTCTCTTAATTTTATGGCTACTGTCACCGTCTGCAGTGATCTTGAAGCCCAAGAAAGTAAAATCTGACACAGAGATAGCTCAGCTATTTATAAATAAAATGCTGGCAAACATCTATGGACAAATCATTTCCCAAACTACTAGAAACCTATTCAAACTCTTCAAGCTGAATTATCTCAGGTTTATTCTTATCAGATGCTGCATTGGCTGCCTTTCTTTCTTTCTTTCTTTCTTTCTTTCTTTCTCTCTCTCTCTCTCTCTCTCTCTCTCTCTTTCTTTCTTTCTTTCTTTCTTTCTTTCAAAGGTGAGTTTGTATGCTTTCCAAATTATCCTACTACTACAAATGAGGCGCTTACTATACACCTTTTTCCCTGCTGCTTTTCAGCTTAAATGTAATTTTCACATACATTTATTTAAAACAATTCTCCATGTGGCTCATCCAAATGATGAATTTATGGAGAGCTTAGCCAATATATAATGGAGCTGGAGTTGAAAATGACTCTTTTGTATTACTGTGCGGAAATGAAATTATCCACTGTAGCCAACCCTTACATCTCTATTGCAACCCTCTTTCTTGTACCATATAGTCATAAAAAAAAAAAAAACTGAGAGAAAATGTAAAGGAAACACATTCATTAATGGAGGAAAAATGTAATAAGGGCATTAATATTTTAGGGATGTTTTAATGTTTTACTATGCACTATATCTGTGTATGCATACACGGAAAGAGATTATGCTGTGTATATTTCTGATATATAAAGTTGTACTACAAGCTATAGCAAAAAAGAAATACATCTTTGTCCCCTCTCTCTCAATACAAACTGCATTTGAGTTTTGTTTTGTTTTTAATGCTAAATCAAAGTAAAGTTTGGGAGAATAATATTTGTAATGAAAAGAATCCTTGGAAAATAAGGGACTGATAATAGAAAAACGTAAGGTGAAAACTACCTATAGCAAAAAATCTTCCTGCTTTGAGGAAGTCCAGCAGGTCCTATTCAGCTAAGCAAGGATGGAGAATAGAACTGGGGTGAAATTACTCGGAATACATTTTCTTTTTCTCTCACTGCCCCAGAAAAAGAAGCCCACCTTGCAGAACGTAAATATTATCCATCATTTTGGGGTGGCAGCTGCCATTTCTGTCCCCTTCACACAATGCCCTGATGAAGTTAGGTCTGGCCCTGGGGCATTGTGGAGAAAGAAAAATGGTAGCCAGGTAGCCAACACAGTTGCTGGTGCTATCCCTTGCAACAACTGGAAAGGGGGGGAAGAGAAAGCCCCTAGGAAAAAAAAGGAGGGGAGGGAGACTGTGCTAATGCCACTGCTAGTGGTGAAAGAAAAAGGAAAGGAAAGGTTCCTCCTGTGCAAGCACCGGGTCATTACTGACCCCTAGAGGGACGCCTGCTTATGCTGGCGTTTTCATGGCAGACTATAGAGGGGTGGTTTGCCATTGCCTTCCCCAGTCGTGACTACCTTTCCCCCAGCATGCTGGGTACTCATTTTACCAACCTTGGAAGGATGGAGGGCTGAGTCGACCTGAGCCGGCTACCCGAGACCCGGCTTCCACTGGGATCGAACTCAGGTCGTGGGGAGAGTTTCGGTTGCAATACTGCTGCCTACCACTCTGCGCCAAATCACACCTCTAAGAAACTGTCAGTGAATTTCTCTTCTCCCAGGAGCAATTTGGTAAAATGGTCCCCTCAATTTATTTGTTCATAAATAAGGAGGAGAATGTCTAGAGGCCAGTTTTTCACAGCCCTGGGCATCCAGATCCAAGGCAGGGGATCTGGATTTTTATATGTTTTTATCAGTATACATTAAGCCCACACACATACTGTGTCTTCATTCCCTATGTAGCGGCAGCAGCATCAGATCCCCCCCCCCCTGCAAAAAAAATGAAGGGGACACAGATATTGAAGGGGCAGTGTGAACTTCTTGGGGAGGGACAATCTTTACTCCACATGTTCAATTTCTGCAAGAGAAATAATTAATGGCATATGCTATGGGGCAGTATAGAAATGCAAAGGAGGAGAAGGAGAAGCAGCAGCAGCTAAACATTTGGGGTTTGATCAGAGGTCCCACAGCCCAGCAGGGGCTCATTGGCAAGAGCCCCTGCTTGAACTTGCTCTTCCTTTTCATCATTGAAGCCTCCTTGTTCTGCTGCCTCTTGTACAAAGTTGTTATGTGAATTCCCCCCCCTGGAGGGGTGGAGGGTGGAATATCCATTAACTCCAAATCAGTCTGAAGCAAATCAGGCCACTTCCTGAAACACTGAAGGTTCATATCAGTCATTGGCCCCAAAATGGGAAGGAGGAAGTGCAGTTGACTTCTTCCTGTGCAAACTGGACAGAATGCTAACTGAACCTCTTTGCTTATATCCCCACAAGAAAAGACAGCTTAAGACATAGTCTTTTGAAACAGTGAAAACTGAACATTCAGGCAGAGGGCCTGAATCTCTCTGAGGTAGCCAGGCCTTCACTCCCTGTAACAACAGCCCTGCCTACTGGTGATTGCTGGTGAAACATACTGGCGAGTGCAGCAGGTTCCAGCCATTTCCAGGAGGGACTGCGGAGTGCAGAGATCTCACCATGCCTAAACAGAAGGTTCTAGGCAGGCACCAGTGTAAATGATGTCGTCATCATAAATGTGTCCCAGTGCTTAGAGATGTTTGCATAGGATGCAGTATATCTACCATGGATCTTGCTCTCCTTGCTGCCACGTGTGGCAGGAAAAACCCAGTCTGCATATGCTAGTAACAGGCTTTGTAGTGGTTCTGAATGCTATCCGTACATTTGCAGCACTTTCAAAATTTCATTGGCCCTGGAAACAAGACAGAAATTCATTGGGGGTCATTGGATAAAGGAAAAGATGTTCTGGCTAAATAACACACTAAAATGCTTATAACCAGCAGTGTTGTCAACAGCCATCCAGCAGGAGCAAATGTTTAATTGCACAGCTGGTCTTTTCAAACAAATTCATGAGGGTGTGACTAGCTTTTATAAGGTCAGTTAGTTGCTGTCAAAAATAGTTTATATTTCTCGGTTTTTGTCTATAAATGTAACAGCCAATTCCCAACATTCTGTCACCATCTAGAGTGACCAAGAAAGAGAAGACAGGATGGACTGAGTTTGCAGATGAGAAAGCAGCAGCAATGGCTGGAGTCAAAACGTAGGAAACAGCTTTATACCAAGCCAGTATATTGGCCTTACTTGGAGTTTCAAAACTCTTGCCTGAAATTCTTTAGCTGTAGATGGTGACTTGAAACTGGGATCTTCAGTATTTTCTACACTGGCCAGGTCAAGTTCTTCTTCTTGATTTTTACCTGATTTGGGAATGAGAATTATGTATGAGATCCTACAAAAATTCACTATACGATTATTTCCAAGTATTGAATCAAAAAATGTAAGCAACATCAGCAAGAGTTGTTGTGAGTGGAGATGGGGAAATAAAGAGACTGACACAAGTCCTTGGGTTCAAATTTAGCCACATTTATTGATAAAACTGCAAAGGGGAAACCCAGGATGGGCAACTGAACTGGGCCAGCCATGGGAGAAAACATTCAAAGCCTGTGCAGTGGCATGTCATCTTACCACCTCACAGGGCTATCCTTTTTGGGGAGGTAGGCCTTCCCCTGTCACCCCCCCCCCCCAGGTTGCAAAACACCAGGTGGGTGAGGTGAGTTGGCCTCACAGGTAACCCTTATGCCCCCGATGAGCTGCAAAACCCAGAGTGGGAGGCCTCAGGCATCACCTGTCACCATAACCATGCCTCTGAATGCTCACCATCCCTATTTTCATCCTCAATGCCCATCCCAACAGCCACAGGAAGGGACAAGCCTAATGTTTAGTCAAACTCCCCCCACCTGCACTGAATTACTTCCCGCAGTCCCCTTTGTAGATCCCCATAAAATATATTGTTACCTGAACTGGACAGGTTCACCCTGTCCTGTCTATAAAGCTCCCCCTGCGTCCATATAATTTCTAGATGAGAAATGATCCCATCTCCATGCTGGTATATAGCCCCAAAGCTATTTCCCTGTTAACTTTCTGCCAAGCCCTTTCCATGGCCTGCTGTTTCCAAACATTCCTCCATAAAAGTCTGGGGAGCAAGCATGAGCAAATAATAGTTATCCCCAGCCAACAGTGCCTGATAACCTGAAAATCCTCCAATGCTTGCAAAATAAGGCCCTTGCCTTTTAAACAACCCCGGTCATTCCCCCCAAGATGCAACACCAAAACCTGGGGAGGGACACACTCCAAACCTTGATGGAATAGAGTAGGTAGGAGGTGCTCCCACCACATGCCATGTCTGTCAAGCCATTGTATGCAAGCATGCCAGAACAGTCTGAGCTGAGGTCTTCAGCCTGACCTGGAAGCCCTCCAACCAGCCCAGGACACCATGCTGTGCCCACATATGAGCACACACATGGGTTCACATCGATTCCATCAATCTAAAGGAAACAAGAAAACAGTAAGAACAGGGATTTAAAAAGGGGGGGTGGCTTGCCACCATTATCAAGGTAAAGTCCTCACATAAACCCTGAAGGACTTGGAGTGCTATCTGCCCACTGCCTGCACCTGGTCGGTTGGAATGACTCAGCTGTCGAAGTGGCCCTGATTTAGAAGGAATGTGTCCCAAAGCAAAATTTCCTTAGGCCAAGGGCATCCAATGACAACTTAGTAACAGCCCCAAATTGATATTTAATTTATGGAGAACCATCAGAATGGCAAAACAGTGGAACTTCCAAGGGCCCTCTTAAGTCCAGAAAAACAGCCATCGTCCTGATGGGTCATAGTTCCTCAGCCTGTGCTGGCAGTAGCGACACCATGGCACCCCTACCTGGCTCCATCTGATCAGTCTTGGACCACCGAAGCAAAATCCTGACAACATTGGGATGGACCTGGATGTCAGAATGTCACAGAGCTCTTCCAGTTACATCACCTTTTGATTTCACAACCTGTTTGGAAATCCTGAAGGCCCCAAAGAAAGCTGTTAAGGCAGCTGTGCGAAACAGTGATTCTTCAAAATGTGAAGCACATATGGATGGCCACAATCCCCAGAGTCCTAAAAAGATGTCCAGAGAATGGGGGCACCTGGAGTCCATGTCTGCGGACGACATTCTGGCCCAACCCTGAATGGTGCACCGCACCCTAAAATCTGCAGTATTATCTGCCACGTCCCTGAATTTGGACCAAAAAGCCAGTGCAGCCAGCTTACCGCTTATAGTCTTTGCCAAAAGCACCCTATTCCTGGAAGACATGCAGAATTGTAAAAGATGGTCTGCAGGGATAGGCCATGACTGCTGTAACTGCCGATTGCATCAGAAATAATGAAGCTCCCTACCTGCCTTGTCGTCAGCAGCTCTGGTGCTTGGAACTATGGAGTTCATCATGGCAAGCTCTGCCTCAGTCTGCCAATTTCCCATAGTGCTGCTGGCCTGGGGTCTTGCAATGGATGTGCCCAAGGGGCCAACTCCCAGAACCGTTTGACCTGGTTATGTGACAAAGCGTTGGCAATTGGATTGGTCAAGCCAGGTATGTGTCAGGCGCGGAACCAGATATTATGTTGCAGACAATGAAGCATGAATGCCCTTACCAACGACATAACTCTGGCATTGCTGGAAGACAGGGTGTTGATGACATGAACAGTATCCTGATTGTCACACCAACAGGGAACTACCGAATTGGCCAGTTGGTCAGCCCATATGTGTACTGCTGAAAAAAAACTCTAAAAACATTACATCCTTAGCAATTTGGTCTGCTAACCAACCCTCAGGCCATAGATCCATGCACCATCAATCTCCCCAGATAACCCCCAAACCCAGCAACCTGGCAGCATCAGAATGAACCTACAGGTGGGCCTCCAGGAGCAACTCATGCCTCTAAAAGGAGACGCCATTGAACCCCTGTCAAAATTTAAGCCAAACCTCGAGTTCTTGTCACATGGCCTAAGTAGCTCTGGTTCGGTGATGTGGCCACTGTAGTCCTCGCATGGCCCAGCAGAGCCATTTCAAGAAGGCCTGGCCTGGGGCAACTACCCTACATGCAAAATTTAAATGACCCACCACCTCCTGCAATGCGTGTAGGGTGACATTACAGGAACACATTATTGTGCATCTCTTTTCCCCAAGGACAGAGAGTTTGTCCTTTGGGAGCCTGCAACACTGGTTGATATTGTCTAACTCTATCCCCAACATTAAAACTGAAGATGGACCCTCTGTTTTTTTGTTAGCCTGGGGGACACCAAGCTCCTCCACCTAGGGATGTACGAAAGTCACCTTTTCGACAGGGTGATTCGCAGTCGGGGGGAGGTGCTCCGCACCTCCCTCCGAAATCCTAATCCGGCCAGCTCCGCTCCGCGGAGATTCCAGGGAGCCGCCAGCCGGGGCCACCCACAGCCGGACATCCGGCCGCTGGGCAGCCTTCCGGGGGAAAAAAAAAAACCGCGTACGCAAATGGTGGCAGCTACAGCTGCCGCCATTTGTGTTCCCTTTTTTTCACTCTTTTATCCTACGTAAATATTTACGTAAGCTATTACGGCGAAAAAAAGGGGAACGCAAATAGCGTAGTGGGTGCCATTTGCGTTCCTTTTTTTTCTCACCATTTTAGCCTACGTAAATATTTACATAGGCTAAAACAGCAAAAAAAAGGGAATGCAACTGGCGGCCGCCATAGCCGATGCCATTTACGTATGCTGGTTGTTGTTTTTTTGGCTTGCCGTGATAGGCTATGTAAATACTGATGTAGTCTATCATGGCCTACGCAGGGACGCAAAAAGCATCCCTGCGTTAGCCGTGATAGGCTATGTAAGTATTTATGTAAAGTATTTACGTAGCCTATCACGGCAAAAAAACCCAAAACAGCGAATGCAAATGGCGGTGGCTATGGCCGCCGCCATTTGCGTTCCCTTTTTTTTTGCCGTTTTAGGCTATTATGGCAAAAGAAAAAAGGGAACGCAAATGGCGTAGTGGCCTATCACGGCTATGATGAAGAAGTGAATGGTGGCCGCAGGGCGGCCACCATTCGCAAGTCAGCACGGACGGCAGCAGGTAAGTGTTCCGTTTTGCATGCCTTTCATGGGTTGGGGGGGCGGGGGCTTCGTTCCGCCATGGATTTCTGGGGGCTGAATGCACTGGCATTCGGCCTCAGTGAGATCCATGGTGGAATTCTCTGACATCCCTACCTCTTTGCCGTGATAGGCTATGTAAATACTTACGTAGCCTATCACAGCAGCCCAGCAGGACGCAAATGGTGGCCGCTACGGTGGCTGCCATTTGCGGCCGCAGCAGCCGGCCGTGGCAGGAACTCCGGCTGCAGATGGCCCTAGCTGGTGGCTCGGCGGAGCCACTGTGGAGAGGAAACGGCCAGGGAGGATTCTGGGGGGAGGGATGGAGTGCCTCCCCCGCACCTCCCACCCATTTGCTGCCGCAGCTGCCGGCCAAGAGACCAGCTGCCGCCGCCACCGCCAGAGCCGCCGCCGGAGCTGCCGCAGCCGGAACATCCGCTCCAGGTAAGCTTCGTACTGGGGCGATTCCGCGAGGTGGCGGGGGGTGGGAGGCCATTCTGCCATGGGTTTGTGGGGGGTGAATCCCAGTGCATTTGGCCTCACTGAAATCCGTGGCGGAATTCTCCGCCATCCCTAATGATAGGCCAGCAAGCCTTGCCCTCATCTTTGGTGTATGCTCCATAAATCATATGTATATATTATTTAGTAAGGATCCACCCTCGCTCTGGGAATTTTTGTATACGTACACCCATATAGATCAGGAAGCCTGGCAGCAAATTGGCCCAGGTGTGAGCGATGTTCTTCCGCCTGCCTGTGTTTTGTTTCTTATCTCCAGATTTCTCCTTTTCTTTAAATTCTGATTCACGGAATAACAAGTAGAAAACATCAATGAACTCTCCACATAAAATCTTATCCCTCGTGGTGGGCAAGAGGTGAAAACCTAGTGGTGTAGAGGTACTACCAGTGGGTATAGCATCCTTCCCAACATTGGCGTATGGATCTGTGTGTAGAGGAGGATTGAGACTGGACTCCCTTGGCGCGGTCCAGAGGGCTCTGTGAAACTGATGCACAGTCCTCAGTCTCTGGAGAGGACTGAAGTGAACTGCCTCTGGTAGCACGGCGGATTCCCCCACCAAAGGTCCTGAAAGGGGGGCGGCATCACCTCCAGGCACTGTCGGGGGACATATGGAAGTTTCCTGCATGCTTGCAGCTGTAGAGGCCTGAGGGCTGGGATGTGCAATGGCTGCCCCCCTCCCCCCACAGGCATTGCCAGGACACCTCAGGGCTGCATAGCTACCTGAGGCAAAGTCTCAGTCCTGACCGCATTTGGGTCAACTTGTTCCCTGGAAGGAAAAAGACCATCTAGGGGCAGTCATCCATGGAAACCATGCCCATGGCCCCACCAGGCCCCACCCCAGCCGGTGGAAAGTATTTGTAGATGTTGCCTCACCTGCAACTGGGACAGTCGGGGCTGGGTCCCCCGAGGGTGCAGTAGGTAAAACTGCTCCCAACACTGATGCCTCTGTCGGAGCAGGCATTAGTCCTTCCTCTGCTGGGGGAGCTGGTGTAGGATTCTGCGTGGAGACAGAGCTGGAAGATGCCTCATTGGCATCCAAATACTCTGTAAGAGAAAGTAACAATGCAAGCTGGGTCTGCCGCCTAGTCAGTTAGGCTGCGATCCTGCAGACGTGCTTGGTCTAGGTATTGGTGGAGGTGTAATCTTTCTCCATGGCCTCTGCATGTGCAATAATCAGTGCCAAATCAGGTTCCTCCTCCCCTTCTGATGAGGAGTCATCCCTCCTTCAAGGGCTTTTAGCTGGTGGGCGAGGGGCTTTGCCCTTTCCCTTCTTCCTCCCTTGTCCTTTTTTAGGGGGCATACTGCCACAAAATGCTATGGACCCAAACAGTTGGCTCTGAGGGGAGCTCTGGAATACCCCTGAGTAGGAAGTCAGATGTTGTAAGCACTAAAGACACCACCCTCCCCAAACAAGTCAAAGGGGATGAAATATATATGGGATTATAAGGTGGTCACCCTTCCAAATACTGACCGAACCCAAGCCTGCTTAGCTTCAACAAGGCAACAACCTCATGCACCCTGAGACCATGCACTTGGGCCCTAGGCTGGGCCTGCAAAATATTACCACACGGGGGGGGGGGGGCTGGCACAGACACCCAGAGGATACTCCCTCAGACTGGGAGAAAGAACCCCCAACAGAGAAGTCACCTCCCAGTAAGCAACCTCCAAGCCTTGGGCCAGCTGGCCCCAGAAGATCAGGCCTCCAGGCCTCAGTGACTCAATTGCAACACAGATCCCACATCCCCTCCACTGCCCCTTGAAGAAAGGGCTGGGAGTGGATGCACAGCCTGGCCAGGCCAAGAGGCCTGTGATCGGAAGGGGCATGACTGCTGTCACCCCTGAAGACAGCAGTCTGTGTCCCGGGAGGGGGAAGCTGCCACTGCCACACACCAGGAATAGCTGCCGCTGTGGCAAGCACCCCAGCCTGTCTGTGGCCAGAAGGAGACGCTTCGTCAAAGAGATGTCGCCACCGCCCACGCTCCATCAGCTGCATAAATGCATGGCGCCCTGCAGCCACACATCAAAGAGGCATTGGGGAGGGGCATGGAGAGCTTAAGGCACTTCTCTGCCCCCTCCCACCTCTGGTGGGACCACCACAGTCTGCCAATCATGGCCCTCGATGTCTCCTCACCCCACCCACCCTCAATGGCCCACCCTGAGGCCAGGCAAGCTGAACCTGGGGTGTGGCATTTTTTCAAAACATTAATAAAACTGCCCATTAAATCCAACGGTTACTAGGGCTAATAATAAACTACATAAAATGCAGAAAACAGACTGACAAATAAGGGTTCATGTTCACAAGAAACTACAGCAAAACCTATGCCAGCACATCATAATATTATTGAGTGAAATGAAACACACACATTAAAGAAAGAACTGAAGAACAATGGGACTGAATTCAAAATCTAAAACAAAAACAAAACATGAAGACGTACACAACACAGACTGGGAGGAAAGTAAGGATAAGAAACAATATCAAGGATCAGGGAATACGAATGAGAAAATACAGAAATATTCGCAGAACAAAGATTGATTTGGGAAGTAGAAAGGAACCAGGAAGGATAACAGGAAAAACAACAACAACAACAACAACAACAACAACAACAACATGCCATCAGAAACATCTTAAGAGGCCACCACAGCTAAGCTATTCAGATGTAGAGACCAACTAGCAAAGAACACAGGAAGCTGAAATGAAATAGCTTTATTGAACTCACAATCCCTCCTGCAAAGCACAGTGATTGGAGACCCCTGATAAAACATGTCCTATGACTGGAAGGTGGAACTGTCAGTCACTGAACCCATTCCTTCCCCTCCCACCCCCCACCCTGGATATTAGAGAAACAAAATCTAAAGGGTTTACAGACAGACTGTCTACATTTATAAAGTGATGGAACATTCACAAAGCTTTGTGTGGGTTCAGATTCAGTTCTAGTTACTTCACCTTAGGAAGCACCAGAATCAGTCCAAAGTAACTCAGTTGTCATTTCAGGATTCAGCCTCACCTCATCCAGGAACATTAGCAGTTGAGGCCAAATGTAGGTGAATATAGCTAAAGTTAACCCCAAATGAGAAGGGTTGCTTTATACTGAGATTCTTATCATTTTAGTCTTGAAAGATATGTTACTGGTGGTCTGTGTAGTGGGCTAACAGTAATTTTTGGAGAGGTGCCATGAGGATTAGCAGTGGGGGAGGGGGGCAAGTGTTGACTTGACACTCATTCATTCTGGATGTAGGTTTTCTGGCAAACTCATGTTGGAAGCCAACTCTCTATCGCAGAATCTTCTCATTTTCCTCTGGGAAGGCAGTGGCTGTAGAAATTTCCTTCTGAGCTGTGAATTAAGCATTCCACACTGTCTCTACACAAGTCAGCAGAAGCAATGGGACTGCCAAATATAATTTATTATCTCTTAAAATGGGTTGTGTTCTTTGGGTTTTTGTTTGGAACTCTGTGATTGAAAGTCAAGTAGAGGACATGGTCTACTGCGTAGTCTCTGGGGACTTGTGCAGGTCTCTGGGGTTAATCATTATTTCCTAACTAAAGGATTATTGTTTTGTTTTGTTTTTAAATATGCTTAAGAATTCCCATAGTATATTAGTTAAAATATTTTAATTGTTTCAAAATATTCTGAATTGTTGGAATGCTGACTGATAGTAGGGATGTACGAAAGTCACTTACCTTTTCGAAGGGTGACATTCGCGGTGGGGGGGGAGGCGCTCCATCCCTCCTCCCGAAATTCTCTCCAGCCAGCTCCACTCCAATGAGATTCTGTGGAGCCACCAGCCGGGGCCGCCCGCAGCTGGACTTCCAGCCGCTGGGCAGCCTGCAGGGACGCAAATGGCGGCGGCCATAGCCGCCGCCATTTGCATCCCTGTATTTTGCCATTTTAGCCTACATAAATATTTACGTAGGCTATTAAGGCAAAAAAAAAAGGGGGGGGAACGCAAATGGTGGCTGCCATAGCCACCGCCATTTGCATTTGCTGTTTTGGGGTTTTTTGCCATGATAGGCTACGTAAATACTTAAGTAGCCTATCACGGCCCCAGCAGGGATGCAAATGGTGTCCCTGCATTAGCCGTGATAGGCTACATAAGTATTTACATAGCCTATCACGGCTATAATGAGGAAGTGAATGGCGGACACAGACGCCATTTGCAAAGCAGTGCAAACGGCAGCAGGTAAGTGCTCTGTTTCACGCGCCTTTCACGGGGTGGGGGGTGGGGGGCTTTGTTCCGCTACAGATTTCGGGAAGCCAAATGCACTGGCATTCGGCCTCAGCGAGATCTGTGGCAGAATTCTCTGATATCCCTGTAGTCATTTGCAGAAGAGTCACTGGTGGTTGTGATAGTGGATGGACAGTATGGTGTAAAGAGATGCAGTCCACGTGAAGGGCATTGCCATATTGTATTTAATTGTGATCCATGCAAGAAGCAAGCTTCAGCATAAAAACCCAGCATGCATCTGGATATACATCTGCATTGCAATGCTCATCTGGATCACACTGAACTGGCTGGATCTGCCTTTTGATGATGCTGAGAATGCACATTTCTGCATCCAGGCACATTAGCTGTTGCTCATAATTAAACACAGAATTGGATGGCTATGAGTTTTGCTTTGTTTTCAAAAGCAATTGACAGGAAGACAGAATGTATGGAAAACTGCTGATGAGCAGTTTTCAAGCTGAATGTCTGGGTCAGATATTCATTGTGCAGCTTCAATCATATCTAGATAACAAAAGTTTCTTATTGTTTGTGGTGATCCATGACCAGGAAATCCAGTCCGGGATGTCCATTGCCAGGAAATCTAGCCCTTTGTGGGTTCTCTGGAGTTCTGTGGTGTGACTGACTCAGCCTGGATTTGAGAGTCAAGCTGTGGCTTCTCCCTGAACTCCAGGGGCTTTTTGTTTATTTTGTTTTTGTGTTGGCCTAAATTTGTGCAAATACAGATTTGCACAAATTGCAACTGCAATTCACACACATTATGCAAACTTGCACAAATTTTGGCAGCAATTTCTGCAAATTTGCATACTGTGTGCAAATTTGAGCCGGGAATTGTACAAATGTGTATCATTCGCACAAATTGCAGCCGTTATCTGCGCAAATTAAAATACACCAAAAATCTGCTAGCAGACATGACTTGCTGCAGGCAGAGTTAAGTCACCTACTGGAAAATGGACCGAGGTCCAGGAGGCAGAGCCAACGAAAGTGCATCATGCTCCACCACCCAACTGGATTCCTCCAACATCCTTATATTATCCCTTCCTAGACATCATATTAGATATTTCCATAGCCTTCAGTACCATTTGCCCTGAGGCAGTAGCAACACATCCTTGGGACTTGATAGTTGTAATGCTGAGGGCAACTCTTCCCCCCATCCTATTCCCCCCATTCATTTGTGGTGAAATTGGGGGAGGATATTTTGACCATTTGGCATTTGGGAGGGCAACGTAGGAGTTGGGAGTCAAATGACTTCATGGTAGGGATGGGCAAATGAGTGTTGTCCGAGTTCACCAAGGTTGACATTTGTGTTTGTGATCATTGCTTGTGTTGTGCAAATTTTCAAAGTTGCACAAATGTCCTCCAAAGACTAAAGTGGGGCTGATTTGGAAATTTACACAAATTGAATGGGCAAAGTTTTGCAAATGAATGTGAGCATGTTTGCTAATTTGAGAACATTTTCGGCAGACATGTTCTTGCACTCGTGCTCACCTTTAGGGTCGCAAACAGGGCAGGCTTGCATGGTTTGCAAGCAGAAGTGAAATTATCATACATCCCTAATTCATGGTGGTGGCACTGGAAACAGTGATCAGTGTCTTGGCTAGCATTCCCCTCCAGAATGCTCCATCTGTGTGACACTAGTGATTATCAGCAAAGCATCATTCCAGGGCATTTTGTACCCATTTGTTACTCTTGGCATTTGTTTTATTTGTCAAATGGGCCCCATTTGGTTCCTTTAAAACAAATCAATATGAAATGAATGGACAATCCTAGTCATTGTGAAGGTGTTCAAGATTGAGGTTGCTCTCTACTCTGAACTGATTAGACGGTAAGTATGTTTCATTCACAGCATCACTGAACATAACAGAAAGACTGTAAAAAATGGTTCAGCCTTCATCAGTGTGATAACACTAGTAAAATAATATATAATATTTAACAAAAATCCATATCTCTTTGTTTCTGAAGTTTGTGTGCATGGGGAATAGAGAGAGAAAGCTGTGAATTTCAATCACATTTACTTCAAATGCATTGGAATCCTCACACCTTTTAACAGAACAATAATTAAAAAAAAGCCACTGGTTCTTTTTTACAATAATCTGTTCCATTTCAAGGAGGATCTCATTATCTGAAGACAATTATGTTTACTGCACAACACTCTGCAAATGGCCAGATACACCTGTGGTATTGTGAACTGTTCAAAGTTCAGGGCAGGCTGTTAAAACCTTCCAAATCTGTTTCAGTTATCATTAGTACATACAAGAATGATTGTTCCAATGAAAAAAGGCAAACAAAAGAACTTATAAAAAGGGGGGGGGGACTCGGATCCTGGTCAGTTATGTAGATATTGCCATACA
The DNA here is from genome assembly GCF_057233095.1 of Heloderma suspectum. Classification (NCBI taxonomy): domain Eukaryota; kingdom Metazoa; phylum Chordata; class Lepidosauria; order Squamata; family Helodermatidae; genus Heloderma; species Heloderma suspectum. The sequence continues at coordinate 32,049,502 of NC_139465.1, forward strand.
TATTTCTCCCAGAGCTCTCTGTCTGGAAGGAACAAAGTATCAAGCAAATAGACAGACATACTGAAAGACAGATAGTCAGATCATCAAGCCTGTAAATTGGGAGTCTGAGAACTCCTCAGTCTGTACTTGAGCAATCTGTTATTCAGAATAAGGACCCAGACAAGCATCAGAAGTTTTATAGGACCGAGATGGAGGCCTGTCAGCCACTTGCAGCACCCAACTCCTGCTGAGAAGATAGCTGCAATAGCCATTTGCAGTGGTTGCGCTAACATGCAACAGAGAACAGACCAGCAGCTCTTTCCCCTGGCAAGTTACCACAGTGGTACCTGGTGCCTTACTGTTCCCCTTGACATCAAAATGTCTTGCACCACCTTAACATCTAACACATTTCTTCTTATGTGAGAGCCAGTGTGGTGTTGTGGTTAGAGTGTTAGACTGGGACTTGGGAGATCCAGGTTCTAGTCCCCACTAAGCCATGAAGGTAGGGATGCTGGAGAAATTCGAGATGGATTAAGATGAGCTCTGATTTCTAAGAATCCGACCTGCAGAATCCGCTGCAGAGTGACCCCCTCAGGCCCTGCGGAGCCTGTGGACTTTTGGATGATTTTTTTGCTTTCACAAAATTTACGCATATAAATCTGTAGAAAAATACATAAGTTTCTGCTGAGGAAACGTAGAATGGAATAGGCGACAGTACACTAAATGTTATATACTGGGGTAAATTATGTAAATACTTACGTAAATACTTACATAAATGTTTACGTAATTATTTCTGTATTTTTCCACATGACGGGAAAAAAAATCACATCCATGACAGAACGAAAGGCACCTGACAATCTGCAAAACACAGATGGAGCGAATTTTACACAGTCTGTACATCCCTACATGAAGGTCACTAGGGGACCTTGGGCCAGTCACTGACTCTCAGCCTAATCTACCTCACAGGGTTGTTGTGAGGATAAAATGGAGAGAAGAAGGATAATGTAAGCCACCTTGGGTTCCTTACAGGAGGGGGAAAAGGCATGATATAAATGTAATGTAATTATGGAATAAGCTTTCAGATGCATGTAACTTCAGGGATTGGTGCATATACCACAAGAACAGAAAGAAGAGGGTGGAGGGGTTGTTTAAAGGAGCATTTTGGAACAACATCTCCTTTAAAGAATCTGAGAAACTCATGATCTTCCAAAAAAACCAAAACAAATTTCACAGAAAAATGTGCTATTATGAGTTCACCTGATAACATTCACTGCCAGGAAGCCCAACCTAAACTATGGCTAGGATTGCAGTTCTCCCAGAATGGAAGAGAGCACTTCTCTGTTCTGTTTTATTTTGTTAAAAAACAGAACTATTATGTCATCATCCAGACAGCCCCGCCTCCATGGCCCCTCTCTCAATGCCTCCCATGTCTCCAGCTTCATCGTGGCTTTTTTGAGGGGTGGAGTGCCCAGACAGTAACTTATGCTGCTCTAGCAGCTGCAAGGCAAGGTGGCTTTATTATTGGCTGCTGCAGCTGCTGCTACATGCTGATACATGTAAGGGAGAGGGAGATGAGCAAGCAAGCATTTGAACCTCTTGGCATAAGAAGATGGCAGCAAAGAGAAGGAAAAGGGACTGTCTCATCAGATCCACAGTCACAAGAGCTGCTGATACTCCATGCCGTAACCAAGCTGCCTCTCAGTCTCTGGCATAGTCAGCAACTGCATTGCTTGCTTCTACTCCAGTGAAGATAACAGCAGTGGTGGTGGTGGATACTTATTTATTCCCTTTCTTTCTTTCTTTCTTTCTTTCTTACTTATTTACTGACTGACTGACTTATTTATGCATTTTTACTTACTTACTTAGTTACTTACTTACTTATTTATTTAAAAACCCTTCCAAACTTATTGAAAATAGTTGGGGTAGAGGAGAAACTCCCTTGCATACTTATTAAAAATATGAGCATTAGGCTTTACAATAATTCTGTAAGATAGGTTAGGCTGAAAGAGAGTGCCTGTCCCCTCTCTGCCTACTCACGTCTTTACCCTGAATTCCACTGCCTGCATAGCACTACAGTGAAGCCAAAGCCCTTTGTTACAGAATCCATCCTTGACTTCATAGAAGAGTCTCAGGTTGTGGTATATGATTGGTGGCCAAGTGAAATTCAGCTATGATTTGAAGAAGATTAAGTCCAACAACTCTGCAAATGTTTCAAGTGTGTCCTACAATTCCATCCTATAGAGGCTGCTTGGATACCAACAGGTGACAGACACCACTTAATGAAAATCATTTGATGCAAATAGGATCATTCAGCAGGAACGTGATTGTTTCTGAAGCAAATCTAGACTAACAATTGGTCAAAATAAGTGGGTGCCCTTTGACAATGTGAAACCAGAAAAATATGTTGGGCTGTAGTTATGAACTCATGGTTCTGCTGATGTCTCCAAAATCAGAATGGCTGATATTTCACTTTGGGAAATAATTCAAACATAACATAAATTAAATAAGTTAATGTTGATGTTATACCAATGTTCAGTAAGTTTCAATTAAAGAAAATAATCCCCGTTGCAGGTGGGGCAGGCAGGGGTGGTATGGGATGACCCAGTTTTGTTGCAGACAAAATGAATTTTGAGAGAATTTGCATTTCCGACTTGGTATGTATATTTTAAGGTCCCACATGTTGCCTTGGAGAACATGAAGAGAGGGTGGTGACCCTAGGGGATTAAATAGGGTCAGAAAAAAAGATTAATAGGGAGATCTGATTGGTACTACAGCACTGGGAGGGCAGAAGGTTGTTGCATTCTGAGATTAAATACTCAAGGGTGGAATTTTATAGGGCCAATAGTTTTCACCTGTCGGATGCAGGTAATTACCTCTTTCTGGAGGATCTCCATGTGGACCTGTGGGATGTCATCCTAAACAGGTGGGAGTAAGGGGCCAAAACAGAGGTCTGGCCGTTTTCTGTGGCAGGGTGGGAGGGGGTTTAGCAGGTAAGCAAGCTTTGGTGAGCACCCAAAGTTACTGTTATGGCGATGAGTAAGTCTGAAGGCCTGCCACTCATGACGGTGGGACTGGTGAGAAGAATGAGCATTGCCTTTGGGGTTGACCTGCCTTACCTACCAAGAGTTGTGGGGCACCAGGAGTGGGGGGACTCAGGAGGGCTGCCCTTAGGCACCTCTAAGGTGTGATTTAAGAGAAAGGAAAGGTACCATACCTGCCTTGCTCCCTGAGCAAGGCTGGCTCCCCCAAACAAGCTGTGCCAGTTGTCTGCAGGAGCTTTGGGGTTAGTTTCTCACACTTACATTTTGTAGATCCTGTAGTTGGTTATTGATTGATTGATTGATTGATATAGCACCACCAATGCACATGGAACTGCACAGAATAAAACAATAAAACAACAAATTCCTGCCACAGATGTGTGCATTCTAGTGAAATCTCAATATAAAACCAAAAGGAAGGGAAGGGAATGCACCAGATGGGAACAGGAAACACTACAAAAATAAATAATCAACATGAGCAAGCAGTGACTACAATCTACATTAAAGTTCCAAAAGCTTTGGAAGTTTTTAACTGAGATTTAAGTCAGAAGGGGAATATTATACTAGGGATGGCAGAGAATTTCTCCCCGAAACTTCGGGGGGCCGAGCACCAACGTGTTCGGCCCCCCGAACAAATTTCAGGGAGAAATTCTCCGTACCCCCCCACACCCCCCCCCCGGGACGGGACTTACCTTTCCCGAATGTCCCTCCCGGCAGCAGGTCTGGCCAGCGGTTCGGCGGCTGTTCGTGAGGGGCGGGAGCGGCAGCCGGTCTTTCGACCGGCTGCCACTGCCGCCATTCCAATCAAAGAAAGAAAAAAAAAACACCCCCATGATAGGCTACATGACGATTAAAGTAGCCTATCATGGCTAGATTTGCAAAGTCAGCCATGATAGGCTACGTAAATCGTCACGTAGCCTATCACGGGTGACTTAAAAAAAAAAAAAGCGCGTACGGATAATGGCAGCCCCCATAGGGAGCCGCCATTCCCGTTCCTTATTTGGTCGCTGTAGTCTACGTAAAGATTTATGTAGACTACAGCGACCAAATAAGGAACGCGAATGGCGGCTCCCTATGGGGGCCGCCATTAGCGTACGCGCTTTTTTTTTTTAAGTCACCCGTGATAGGCTACGTGACGATTTACGTAGCCTATCACGGCTGACTTTGCAAATCTAGCCGTGATAGGCTACGTTAATTGTCACGTAGCCTATCACGGGGGCGTTTTTTGTTTTTTTTTAAACTTTGGAGTTCGCGGCCGGGCGAGGCAGGAAGCCTCCTCCCCAGCCTGAATTACGGCCGGGCGAGGCGGGAAGCCTCCCCCCCGGCCTGAATTTCGGCCGGGCGAGGCGGGAAGCCTCCCCCCCCCGGCCTGAACTTCGTGGGGGGAGCAGCGAAGCGCCTCCCCCCCACCGCGAACAAGCTTCGAAGACAGGTGACTTTCGTCCACCCCTAGATTATACTGATTCCTAGCAGAAATAGGAAGCCAGTGAAGAGATTTCAAAAGTGGAGTAACATGATCAAAGTGACGGGCCAAGAAAATGATCTTCTCAGTTGAGTAGAAACGAAAGAACTAATGCAAGATAAGGGAAGTCAGGAGAAGACTGCAGTAGTCAAGATGAGAAATGATTAGAGCATGAACAAGAGACTTAGGAGAGGACTCTTGTTCTCATTAGAGTCCCATGGCGAGCAACAATAATAAGAAAAGGAGTCCAAGATGGGTGGGAGTTTTAAAAAAAGGAAATTCTAAAGGCACAATTACAAACAATTCCAACAAGAAAAAGGGTGAAAGACAATAGAAGAAAATTCAAGATTACCTGAAAACCAAAACCCAAAAGGACACATATAGGAAGTGGAAGGAAGGCCAAGCTTGAAAGGAAGAGTACATCTAGGTAGCACAGAATTGCAGGGATGGTGTCAGGAAGGCTAAAGATGAGAATGAGCTGAGGTTAGCGAGGAATGATGCTAAAAGCAACAAAAAGGCTTTCTTCTGATACGTGCATAGGAAAAGACAGAGGAAAGAAATGGTGGTTCAACTATTAAATAAGGATGGCAAAATGATAACAGATAACAAAGAAAAGGCAGAAGTGCTCAATACAGGAAGCCAGATTCCGGCTGAACACCAAGAAAAACTTCCTGTCTGTTAGAGCAATATGACAATGGAACCAATTACCTAGGGAGGTGGTTGGTTTTCCCACACTGGAGGCATTCAAGACGAGACTGGACAGCCATCTGTCAGGGATGCTTTGACTTGGATTCCTGCATTGAGCAGGGGGTTGGACTCAGTGGTCTTATAGGCCCCTCCCAACCCTACTATTCTATGACTATGATTCTATGAGACAGATAAGAATGGTCAAATCCCGGTGAGGTTATGTAGGAAGAAACTAGAGGACTTCGCTAAAGCCTCAATATGAAGAACAAAAGAGAGAGAATAAAAAATTAAGCCAAAACTACTTGCTTCCTCAACCGGATAAAGAAGAACATTATTAACAGTAATAGGAAAGTATATTGGGAAGAAGACTTGGGGGGGGGGCATGGAACTAGAAGTTCTGTCTTTGCCATATTAAGTTTCAGACAACAATAAAGCATCCAAGATGAAATATCCAAGAGACATGCCTGTGAGGACCTGAGGCCTTTTTGACCACCTCAAGATCCTACTTTGAGTCACCAGGTCAGGTGCTTTGGTCAGTGTCTCTCCTCACTCTGTCACTGTTAGGATCCCACCCACAACCCTCTGCTTGTGTATTCTGATGCTTCACCACTCTCACAATGCTGCCACCAATAACCCTTTTAGAGCTGCTTTCTTCTAAGGATGGACGAAAGTCCCTTACCTGGTCCCGCAGCTTGCTTCGCAGTGGGAGGGAGGCGCTCCATTTCTCCCCCCAAAATTCTTGGCGGGGGGGAGGCACCCCACCCCTCCCGGCTGAAATTCAGGCTGGGGGGGAGTGCCCCGTCTCCCTGGCCAGGAAATAAAAAAAGTTTATTAAAAAAAAGTGATAGGCTACGTAAAGATTTACGTACCCTATCACGGCTAGATTTTCAAAGTCAGCCATGATTGGCTACGTATATCGTTATGTAGCCTATCATGGCTGACTTTGAAAAAAAAACCACGTACGCAAATGGCGGCGCCCATGGGCGCCGCCATTTGTATTCCTTATTTGGGCACGGGTAGTCTACGTAAAGATTTACGTAGACTATAGCGAAAATAAGGGCAATGCTATTGCGTTGCCCTTATTTTTGCCGTAGTCTATGTAAATCTGTACGTAGACTACCTGTGCCCAAATAAGGAACGCAAATGGCGGCGCCCATGGGCGCCGCCATTTGCGTACATGCTTTTTTTTTTTTCAAAGTCAGCCGTGATAGGCTACGTAAAGATATACGCCTATCTACGTTACATAGCCTATCACGTTGGTTTTTTTTTTACTTTTCTTCGTAATGGCGGCGGTGGCAGCCGGTCGGAAGACCGGCCGCTGCCCCCGCCCCCGCCGAAACGCCGCCGTAACGCCGCCAGGAGCCGCCGCCGAGAGGGACATTTGAAGGAGGTAAGTCCCATCCTGGGGGGAGCGGGGGGGCGGAGAATTTCCCCAAAAATTTCAGGAGCCCGAATGCATTGGCATTTGTCCTCCCAGCGATTCGTGGAGAAATTCTATGCCATTCCTACTTTCCTCCTTTTTGGTAGCACAGACCAAGCAGCCGGCACTTGGGGGTTATTCCACGAAACCCTTCCTAATCACAAAAAAGGAATCTGTCTTTTAAAACTGAAAACAAAGGAGGTTTATTTGGTACAACGGGATTGGAAATAGGAACTGGGTTGGGATGAGGAAAGGATATCAGGGATGATAAATTAAAATAAGTCAACACTTTAAACTACACAATATAATTCTTGCTTTCAGCTCTATCTCTATGTTCAAAAACCTCTCACACTCTCTCACACACTATCTGACACACTCTCTGTCCCACAGACTGTCTCTCTAGATGTTCTTACTCTTATCTCCCAATCTCAACTCAGACTTCTCTAGCTATACCCAATCTACCTTCCTCCCAGACTGATCTGACTCTCTAGAAACAATTACCCCTCCTTTTTTTCTGCACCTCTCATCCAATCGCACTGCATTCCATTTTCACTCAGCTACTCCCCCTTTCTTCCACTTGCCAAACTGTCATTCCTACCCACACTCTGATAAACCCCCATGTCACACTCACCTGTCAATCATTCCAGACACATACCAGCCACCATAAACATATACAAACCTTTACTATATACTTTATGTGCATGTGGAATTGCCACAATGCCAAGATACAATCATGAACATCAGAAGAAAATTCTGGGGATGAAATATATAATTGTGTATCATTGGTGTACAAATGATATTGGAGGCTATTAGATTGACTAAGGTTATCCAAACACAGTATATATTGAGAAAAGAACAGTGGGCCCAAACTGAACCCTGGGGAACTTCAGCTGAGAGGGGAAAAGAAGACAAAGTGCAGCCATTAGCCAGCAATTTAAATGACTGACCCAACAAGTAAGAAACAAACCACTGAAAGACAGAGTTGCAGAACCCCAGGTCATGAAGGGAATCCAGCAAAAGATCATGATCAATGGTGTCAAAGGCTGCAGAAAGATCTCAAGAAGGATAAGAACAGAATAGAGACCTTTGGACTTCCCAGTAAGAAGGTAATCAGTAATGTTATTAAGAGCTGTCTCAGTGGAATGCAAGGGATGGAGTCCAGATTTAAAAGGATCCAAGATAGAATTACTAGAAAGTCAAGGCAGCATGAATAAATGACTCATTCCAGGACTTTTGGGACAAAAGGCAACAGAGAAACGGTATGGTGATTAGAAAGAGAAAGTACATCAAGACAAGGCTTTTTGAGAATGGGAGACACCATAGCATGCTTAAAAGCAGAAGGAAACAAACCGGAAGGACAAGGACAGATTAATAATATGAAGTAAAGAAGGGAAGGATAATAGGAATAATATTGACTAAGAGATTAGAAGGAATAGGATCAAGAGAACAAGTAGAAGGGTTGAGGAGAACAATATTTTAGATAATTCATCAAACAAAACCAGAGAGAACATAAAAAAGTAACAGAGAGGACATGCTTTTGAGGGGCTAGTAACAGAAGAGGGGCAGCAGAAGCAGCAATATCACAGTGAATAGTTTCAATTTTGGAATTAAAAGAAAGGAAGTAAAGTCATTAGCAGAAAAGCAGAAAAGGGGGGATGAAGGAACAGGCTTTAAGAGAGAGTTAAAAGTGGTGAAATGCTACTGAGGGTGCTTCACATTCATCTGAATTAACAAGGAATAGATCTGCTGTTTGGCCAAAGAAACAGCGGAAGAAAAAGAGGAAAGAATAAATTTATCATGAATATAGTCCACCCATTCCCTAGTCCATTACCAGGGGTGTACAGCCACCCAGGTCACAGGCACTCAGCCACCCGGGCCAGAGGCACTCAGCTGCCTGGTTAATGTTTAAATAAATGTCCCCATAGTTCACCCAGGCCTCTTTTTTCCTCTTTTGGGTGCAAAACTGGCAAGACATGAGAGTTTTATCAGTATAACCTCTCCAATGATCAATGCAATGGTTACATAAAGATAGATAGACATAAAAGAGGACACCTCTTGGAGGAAATGAATTTGCAGGAATGGGGAATCTCAAGCATTTTCTTTTTCCTTATCCCCCCCCCCACATTCTCATTTTCCAAATAAATAATGCTAATATCTATCAGCTTAATCAAACTGAGAGAATGGAATAAGTGATTTGGATGTTCCTTGGTGCAGTGTACTATTGAAATGTTCTGGACCACGCACACAAATTCTGGCACAATTTCAGAATTCAAATTTGGCTTTATGAACTGAATATGTGAATAACTATGATATATAAACAATGATGATGAAGTTTAAGGCATTAATAACAGGTATTGTTTCTATAGTTAATACTTCTACATATTTCTCCAACATCATCCATAATTGAGAATTCTGACAATGGAATACAATGTTAGAAGAATATCCATTTGACTTGTTCTTCTTTCCTGAAGGAACTCAATGATGAAACAATGTTCTTGGGGAAATGCTCTTTTCAATTCACCACTCTCGTGCAGAGACATTAAAATTAAGGAGTCACGATAGGAAAGGGACCAGCAGGATTGATGCCACAGTTGAATAGCTAGCTGCTTAGGAGGTAGCACGACACGAGGTGGAAAACTAGGGGAAAACTCAGGAATTCTTACAGCTCTGGAGCTGCAGTAACTCCTTGCCTTCCTTCACTCCAGTATTTATGTGTTGCTGTAACCAAGGCCAGCAGAACCTGGGGCCCACCAACCTGAGCAAAGTCCTCTAGCCATGTACAGAGGCTCTCCAGGGTTTTGGATAAACCATATTTTGCTTTCTTGTTTGGGGTAACATGGTTGTCAAACATGAGGCAGGCCACAACAAATACCTATTCATCATGCATTCATCATGGCAGGTACAGGCCACATGATCTACAGCTTTATGTAACCCTAATTAAATAGATGGTCTGCAGCAGCAACTGTATTTCCCTGCTTATGCAATGCATGAATGTTGGAACACAAGAAGCTGCCTTATACTAAGGCAGACAGTTGGTCCATCTAACCTCAGTACTAATTGCACTGACTACTCCGGTTAGATGCAGTTCTCCAGGGTTTCAGAAAGGAGTCTTCACTGTAGGGATGTCATGAGCACTTGATATGAGGGTGGAGTCCAATGGACTCCCCCACACACACACTCAGGGCCATGGACCCCCATTCTCAGACTGCACAGCACCCATCGGACCCATCCAGGAGCACCACATAGAATCATAGAATCATAGAATCATAGAATCATAGAATCATAGAATCATAGAATCATAGAATCATAGAATAGTAGGGTTGGAAGGGGCCTAAAAGGCCATCAAGTCCAACCCCCTGCTCAATGCAGGAATCCAAGTCAGAGTAGGGATGTCAGAGAATTTCTCCACAAATCTCGGGGAGGCCGAATGCCAGCGCATTCAGCCCCCCGAAATTTGTGGAGAAATGGTCTGCCCCCCCACCCTCCCCTGGACGGAACTCACCTTGGCCGAATGTCCCTGGAGGCGGCGGCTCCGGCGGTGGTTCGGCAGCGGTTTGGCGGCAGTTTGGCGGCGGTTCGGCGGCGGCTAGTCTTCCAACCGGCTGCCACCACCGCCATTTCAAAGTAAACAAACAAACAAACAAACAAAACAAATGTGATAGGCTACGTAAAGATTTACGTAGCCTATCACGGCTAGATTTTCAAAAAACACCGTGATAGGCTACATAAATGTTTACGTAGCCTATCACGGCTGACTTTGGAAAAAAAAAAAGTGCATACACAAATGGCGGCACCCATGGGCACCACCATTTGTGTTCCTTATCTTGGCACGTGTAGTCTACGTAAACAGTTACGTGGATTATGGTGAAAATAAGGGGAACGCAAATAGCGTTGCCCTCATTTTCGCCGTAGTCTACGTAAATGTTTACGCAGACTACACATGCCAAAATAAGGAATGCAAATGGCGGTGCCCATGGGTGCCGCCATTTGCGTACGCACTTTTTTTTTTTTCCAAAGTCAGCCGTGGTAGGCTACGTAAACATTTACGTAGCCTATCACGGCTGACTGCAGGGATGCAAACGGCGGCGGCTACAGCCGCCGCCATTTGCGTCCTGGCAGGAGACGAGGTTTCATGGCTGGAGGGACCGGGCGCCTCCCCCTGGCCAGAATTTCAGCGGGGAGGGATGGGGCGCCTCCCCCTCTGGCCAGAATTTTGGGGGGAGAGACAGAGCGCCTCCCTCCCACCGCGAAGCAAGCGTCGGGATCAGGTAAGGGTCTTTCGTCCATCCCTAAGTCAGATGGCTGTCCAGCCTCATCTTGAATTCCTCCAGTGTGGGAGAGCCAACCACCTCCCTGGGTAATTGGTTCCATTGTTGTATTGCTCTAACAGTCAGGAAGTTTTTCCTGATGTTCAGTTGGAATCTAGCTTCCTGTAACTTGAGCCCATTATTCCGTGTCCTGCACTCTGTGATGATGGAGAAGAGATCCAGACCTTCCTCTCAGTGACAGCCTTTCAAGTACTTGAAGAGCGCTATCCTATCCCCTCAGTCTTCTCTTCTCGAGGCTAACCATGCCCAGTTCTTTCAGTCTCTCTTCCTAGGGCTTTGTTTCCAGTCCCCTGATCATCTTTGTTGCCCTCCTCTGAACCCTCTCCAGTTTGTCTGCATCCTTCTTAAAGTGTGGTGCCCAGAACTGGACACAGTACTCCAGATGAGACTTAACCAGTGCTGAGTAGAGGGGAACTAGTACTTCCCGGGATTTGGAAGCTATGCTTCTATTAATGCAGCCCAAAAGAGCATTTGCCTTTTTTGCAGCCACATCACGTTGTTGGCTCATATTCAGCTTGTGATGAACAACAATTCCAATATCCTTCTCGCTCGTAGTGTTGTTGAGCCACGTATCCCCCATCTTGTAGCTGTGCATTTGGTTTCTTTTTCCTAGGTGCAGAACTTGGCATTTATCCCTATTAAATGTCATTCTGTTGTTTTCTGCCCAGCGCTCCAGTCTATCCAGATCACTTTGAATTTTGTTTCTGTCTTCCAAAGTATTAGCTATCCCGCCCAATTTTGTGTCATCTGTAAATTTGATCAGCATTCCCTGCACCTCCTCCTCCAAGTCATTAATACAAATGTTGAAGAGCACTGGGCCCAGGACTGAGCCCTGCGGTACCCCACTCGTTACCTCTCCCCAGTTTGAGAATGTCCCATTGATAAGCACTCTTTGAGTCCGATTCTGTAGCCCATGTTGCCACATGGTTGGTGACCATCTGGCAACATCCCTGCTCCTTCCCTGAGCTAACATTTGCACAGCAATGGTGGCTTGGGCATTTCTGGGAAGGGAATGTTGCACAGATCACCCTTTATGGCCGCAATCTACACATCATTCCCTTCCCAGATATGCCCAAGCTGCCACTGTTGCACAAAATGGCAGCTTGGGGAAGAAGCAGGTAGATCTGTGGTGCTTGTTAGTCACTCACGGAGCCATTGAGGGGTTCGTGTGGTGCGACAAGCAGGCACGGGTGCTGGAAGCAGCTCAGTTGTGTGACTGTCCATCCCTATTTCATAGTCCCATTTTGGAGATAGCAGGGATTGAACCTAGAACCATTTCTGTGCCAAGCATGTCTCCTTCACTTGAGGTACAGACCTTTCTCAAGTCTCGATGTAAGTATACTCCCTGAAACTAGTGTGTGTGTGTGTGTATGTGTGTGTGTATGTGTGTGTGTGTATAATCATACTCTATATGATTATATGTATTTTAGATATAAACTGCACAGTGATTTTATGATATCAATCAGTACTGAAATGGTGTAAATAAATGAAAACAGAAATCTGTTATTTTAATGTTCATACAGAGCAAGACGAAAGCCCACTGTGTAAGAAATCACTAGAGATCTTTTGAATGCCACTGAAATCAGTCTGAAACAGCCAGAGGAAGATTGTGTCCTAGATAATCAGACAGATAAAAATGTATCAAATAAATTCATTGACTTCAACTAGACTAACTGATCCCAGTACATCCATTCTTCCTGAGTGAAAATTTCCTTGAGCTCCTGGATATACAACTTGCTTTTCAAACAGAGACGGAAGATAATGGAATCCCTATGATGTTAATGGGATATTAACCAACAATCAACTAGAGATATACAGATGAAGAAACTGTGCAATGGTTGTCCTTTCTAAGAGGACACTCCAGCAGGGACCTGAGGATTGTCCAACCCCAAGACAATGTTCATAAGTATAATCAACTTCAAGTTGTCTGTCCCATTCCTCAAGAGAGAGATTTGACTCATCATTGTTACAGAATGAAAAATTTAAGAAAGCCCCAAGAGGAGAATTTCTTATTTTATTCAAATGAAGCTTCCATCTGAAGGCACATATGCTACCATATGGGATCCATTTCAAGCATTCATTAGCAGAAGAATAATTAGGCCTGCATCATATAAAGCAGAAAAGAACAGGCCCAGAGGATAATTGCTTTAGAAACAGAAAGAAAAGACCTTGAAACCAAATTTGCTAGGGACAAGCCTGTGAAAAACAACGTAAAAAGATGTGTTTGTTGAATTTTTTAGTTCAGCTTTTTGCTTGTAAAGTGTGCCCAGCCAGTTCTGTGAAAGATGCCAAGACATTTGAACAGGGAAACATTTGTGTTTGTTTGTTTTTACAGTTGGATAAAAAGACCCCACGCTTGCTGTTTTTGTGATCCAACGCGCTAAGGAATCTAATTTCCCAGTGCGGATAAAATTAATCACTTTCAAATTGTGTGATTTGCGATATTATGCAAATTCTCACATAGCTTAATAGAGAAAACTGATCTCACCCTGTGCACATACAAGATTATCTCTGGTTTCTAGAATTAGGTGATGCATTTAGAGCTCCAGCTAGGCAGAACTTTCCATGAGATTCACAGAGGACATTGTATTCCATAGGAAGTTCCATCTTGGACAAGGTCCTTTTCATGGCAGGTGCACTAAGCCTGCCCAGAGGTCTATAGGTAGGGATGTGTGAAAAATAAGTGTTTGCTTTTTAATGCAACCTCATCAAATCTATACATCCTAAACCTGCACACAAACCGGAATGCAGCTATATGGCAATATTCACTCTTTTCAGAATTTTGCAATTTATTTGCAAATCAAAAGACATAGCCCCCCAAATGTGTGTAATAGGGAAAACAGCATGCACAATGCATATATTAGGGAAAAGATCACACAGTGCATTATATTAGGGGAAATCACTTGGGGTAAATGTGTAGATTTGTAAAAGTGCATACAAAATGTGTATATTTCGAGAAATGCACATGGAAATACATGTTTTTTTGTCCAGACTTATAAGGAATAAAATCACAAACTGATGTAAAGATAGACCAAAGCAAACATAATGTTGGAAAAGTGAGAACGTGAGTGGAATTGAACTTGGCAGATTTGTCCATCCTTATATATAGACCCTGGTGCATAGCAATGGCATAAAATCTGCCTAAATTATTACAAAACCAGAATCAATGTAGTTCCCCCATCCTCAATGGCACCCATTGTTTGTTGTGCATCTGTGGCTGGTTTGAGGCAGTTTAGTAACTGCAGCATAGTCCATAACCATATGGGCAAGCAAAAAAGCAAGGTTCCCGATGAAATGGACAGCCCTTTGCATGTAAAACATGTATGCATGTAGATTGTGGTTTGTTCATATGGTGTTTTGAACTCAAGATAGGTGAACTTGGATCTGCTCCCCCTCAATTCCTCTATGTATTCAGAAGAGATGGGTAAATCTGTCAATGTTAGTCTCTCCTGGGTTCCAATTTTTCAAGGCTTCTGTTCATTGTTTCCTGCTTCTGCGTCTGTTCATGACTTTTTTAAAAACTCTGCATGGAAATTTGCATGAGTCTTGTATTCATTTAATGTACACATTTTTTAAAAAAATACATGCTTGACTAGCATGTATTTTCATATGCACATTTGCCTAATATACAAATGTTGGGAAGCAGGTTTCCCATATTAAAGGTTTGCAGTTGGAGGAGCCCTGTGTTAAGGGTGAGTCAGATGATAGATGTGCTGCCATTATAACCAGAAACGGGGGAATACAACAGTAGGTGCTACAGCTTACAAACAGAAAATGGATCAACAGATTGATCTGAAAGTTAGCAGGGTAGGAGGGGTATGTTTGAGGATGGCCTACGCAGATTATGAGGTAGAAAGAACAAGAAATTACTTATTTTTAAAGCTTGAAGTTTGATGAGCAACTTCCAGCATTTTGACAGGTTTTGCCAGATTTTTCCCCATAGACTTTGCTGGAGGTAGATGTGCCAGATGATTCCTCCATTTGTACTGCATCCTTTGTGAAATGGGTTCTGTGTTACATCAAGGGGAACTTCTACTTTGTGTTGTGCACTAGTAGTAGTGCAAGGTATTTGTATTTTTAAACAAATTAATCTGTCATTTCGTGGGCCCATTTTATCCTACTGGAGTCCATACACTGTCCCAGTAGGAATCTGTGCCCATTGCCTGGAATCTTCAGAATGGAGGGTCCAGGCCCAGCTTAATTTAGTAACTCAATTGGTCTCACCCAACCTTCAGGTGGGCCACTTTCAAGTGGGCTCCAGGTACTGGGTGGTAGGGATGGGGGAGAATTTCTCCCCGAAACTTCGGGGGGCCGAATGCCAACGCATTTGGCCCCCCGAAATCGGCGGTGAAATTCTCCGCCCCCCCCAGGATGGGACTTACCTTTGACGAATGTCCCTCCCGGCGGCGGGTCCCGGCGGCGGTTCGGCGGGTTTTCGTCAGGGGCAGGGGCGGCAGCCGGTCTTTCGACCGACTGCCGCCGCCGCCATTACAAGGGAAGTAAAAAAACAAACAAAACCGTGATAGGCTATGTAACGATTAACGTAGCCTATCACGGCTAGATCTCCAAAGTCAGCCATGATAGGCTACGTTAATCATTACGTAGCCTATCACGGGTGACTTTGGAAAAAAAAAGCGCATACGCAAATGGCGGCCCCCATGGGGCGCTGCCATTTGTGTTCCTTATTTGGTCTCTGTAGTCTACGTAAAGATTTACGTAGACAACGGCGAAAATAAGGGCAACGCAAACAGCGTTGCCCTTATTTTCACCGTAGTCTACGTAAATCTTTACG
The DNA here is from genome assembly GCF_057233095.1 of Heloderma suspectum. Taxonomy (NCBI): domain Eukaryota; kingdom Metazoa; phylum Chordata; class Lepidosauria; order Squamata; family Helodermatidae; genus Heloderma; species Heloderma suspectum. The sequence continues at coordinate 32,065,208 of NC_139465.1, forward strand.
TAGACTACAGGGACCAAATAAGGAATGCAAATGGCGGTGCCCTATGGGGGCCGCCATTTGCGTACGTGCTTTTTTTTTTTCAAAGTCACCCGTGATAGGCTACGTGACGATTTACATAGCCTATCATGGCTGACTTTGGAAATCTAGCCGTGATAGGCTACGTAAATCGTTACGTAGCCTATCACAGGGGTGTTTTTTTGTTTTTGTTTTTTTTACTTTTTTTTCGTGGCTGGGTAGATGGGGCACTTCTACCTGGCCTGAATTTCGCTGGCAAGGGATGGGGTGCCTCCACCCCGGCCTGAATTTTGGCCGGGCGAGGCGGGGCACCTCCCCCCCTCGCCTGAACTTCAGGGGGAGAACCGAAGCGCCTCCCCCCCACCGCGAAGCAAGCTTCGAGAACAGGTAAGGGACTTTCGTCCATCCCTACTGGGTGGACTGCAGCAGGTGGGAAGGACAAAGAAACTGCTAGTGTGGGAGGATGGGTTATACAAGTTAATATTCAAGATTTGTTAATATTCAAAATCCCTCCTCATTTGTTTTAAGATGGTTTATTTAAAATGCTGCACCTGTTTTGGAGTTCCTTGGTGAGTTGTGCACTTTCTATCCCAATTCAGAAAAAGATGATCCCAATGGCCATGATGCATAGCAACGATGCTTGTTGGTTGTGGGCTGTGCTTCTCGGTTTCCCATGGGGAGCTGGTTGGCTGCTGTGTGAACAGAGTGCTGGACTAGATGAACCCTTTGTCTGGTCCAGCATGGCTTTTCTTATGTTCTTATGATGGGAGCTGCAGTGCAACACATCAGGTTGGGGATGGCTGCTCTGAGAAAGAGTGAGATGCAGGTGGCCCTAAGTTGTTCATCATTGGTTTCCCACAGTTTCCCATACCATATTCTCCCTCCTGTCGACATGGTTTATCTGCTTTGGGAGAATGAGAATTTCACTTGCACTTTCTGCCTCCTTAGGAAGGATGCTTCCGTAGCCGCTGCCATTTGCGTTCGCTGTTGTTGTTTTTTGCCATGATAGGCTACGTAAATATTTACATAGCCTATCACGGCAAAATACAGGGATGCAAAATACATGGCAAAATGCAAAATTCAGGGACGCAAATGGTGGCGGCTACGGCAGCCTCCATTTGCATCCCTGCAGGCTGCCCAGCGGACAGAATCTCTGCGGAGCAGAGCCGGCTGGAGAGAATTTCGGGGGGAGGGACGGAGCGCCTCCCCCCCCACGAATGTCACCCTTCGAAAAGGTAAGTGACTTTCGTACATCCCTAAAGAATCAGGGAAAGATAAAAAGACTAACAACAGATTATATATATATTAGCATCACGGATGCAATGAATATGAACTTGAGCACGCTCCGGGAGAGAGCGAAAGAAAGGAAGGCATGGCGTGCTATGGTCCATGGGGTCACGAAGAGTCGGACACGACTGAACGACTGAACAACAACATATATATATATATATATATATACACACACACACACACACACACACACACATATATGCATACATACATACATACATGTATGTATATTAAGCTAAATGTTGTGGCTTCCACCCTGTCTGCGATTAGAAGAGCTACTGTACTAATGAGGGCAGTAACTGAAACTTTTAGCTTAAATATATATTTTAATACGCTGCTGTTTGTCTTTCTATCTTTCACACACACACACACACACACACACACACACACACAGATTCTTGAAGAATGTGATCTTTGTGAATTCCAATATGAAACTAACTGATCCATATTTTCTGTCACTTCCTGTCACTTTCACATATGTTCTATTCCATCCCATTTCCCCAGTAATTAAAAATCTGAATGAAAACTGCACGCACACACACACACACACACACACAGATATAGAATGAATTTTCTCTTTAAATGTATATTTCTAGATACACACAGAGAGAGACACACACATGTAGGGATGCTTAAATAATGTGATCTTTGTGAAGTCCAATATGAAACGATCTGTCCACATCTTCTGTCACTTCCTGTCACTTTCACATATGTTCACCCATAAATCTATTCCATTCCATTTCCCCATTAATTAAAAATCTGAATGAAAACTGCACACACAGACCCACACACATAGATATAGAATGCATTTCCTCTCTAAATGTACATTTCTAGATACACACACACACACACACGGAGGGATGCTTGAAGAATGTGATCTTTGTGAATTCCAATATGAAACTATCTGTCCACATCTTCTGTCACTTCCTGTCACTTTCACATATGTTCAAGCATAAATCTATTCTATCCCATTTACTCATTAATTAAA